>NC_058375.1:128859439-130211439 GCF_018350175.1 Felis catus | reverse complement strand
AGACATTCTCAGATAAAAATGACACTAACATACACCACAACGTTTCAGAAACATTTCATGAGTGGTGCTCACAAACATCTATGGAAGGAACTCAGAAACCAAGATATGACTACCAGTTGGATAAACCAGGGAAAGGTCCACTTAAGTGAAACTTTGAAAATGTATTTGAAATAAAAGAGGGGGGGCTCATTTTTGGACGAGGCAAAGCAATAAATTAATGGGCATGAGGATAGCGCTGTATGTCAGATCAGTAGCAGTTTGCTTTGGCTGGGGATGATAATCTAGGTTGAAAAGTTATAAAATAAAAGGCTGAGAAAAATAAGTTGTTGCTGAAGGATAGAGGACTTTCAGTCTCAGGCTATGCTATTTCATTTTCTCTTTCTAATAGGAAGAAAACTTTAAAGTTTGGGTTTTGTTTGTTTGTTGTCAAGGAATGATGATCAATAGGCTTAAAGATATTCTCTACTGACAAAAGTGTTCTTTATCTTCATTCGAGCTTTCCTCTGGGTACCTAACAGTATTTTAAGGACATTGATGATTCTCATGTCCCCTCAAAGAGAGAATATATAGCCATTCACTAGGTAAAGACAAAGATGAAAGTATTGTCCAGCTCACAAAACAACCAAAAGGAGACATCAGATTGCTAGCAGTTTCCAATTTCCAGGTTTGAAAAAAATCTTGTTCTTGAAAATTTAGGAAAATTTGGGGCGCCTGGGTGGCACAGTCGGTTAAGCGTCCGACTTCAGCCAGGTCACGATCTCGCGGTCCGTGAGTTCGAGCCCCGCGTCAGGCTCTGGGCTGATGGCTCAGAGCCTGGAGCCTGTTTCCGATTCTGTGTCTCCCTCTCTCTCTGCCCCTCCCCCGTTCATGCTCTGTCTCTCTCTGTCCCATAAATAAATAAACGTTGAAAAAAAAATTTAAAAAATAAAAAAATAAAACAAACAAACAAAAAACTTAAAATGATCATAGACCTAAAACTTCTAGGAGAGATCTGCATTACATGGGGTATGTCAGAGAGTTTTTAGATACAACTCTAAAAGAACAACACATAAAAGAAAATATTGATTAGTTGGGCTTTCAAAATTGTATACTTTGGCTCTGTGAAAGACCCTATTAAAAAGATAAAAAGACAGTCCACAGAATAGGAAACAAATATTTGTAAATCATATATCTGGTAAAAGTTTTATATTGAGAATATATAAACACTACCCAAGTTCAATAATTAAAAACAAAAACACCAGATATAAAATGGGCAAAATATTGGAAGAGACACTTTACCAAAGAAGCTATATGGAAATCATCCTCATTATCCTTAGTTTTTAGGGAATAACAAATTAAAAACACAATGAGAATTTGCTATATACCTATGAAAATTTTAAACTATGACAATATCAAATGTGGATGAAGATGTGGAAGAATTGTAACTATCATACACTGCTTGTGGGAATTCAAAATGGTACAGACACTGGAAAGCGGTTTGTTAGTTCCTTTTAAACTTAAACAGACCTTTGATATATGATCCAGTAATCCCACTACTATGTATTTATACCCAGCTAAATTGAAAAAACAAATGTTCACACAGCTTTTTTCCTAATTGCCAAAAACAAGAAAGAACCTAGATGTTTTTCGCAGGAGAAACAAACTCCAAAATATCTGTACAATGCAACACAGAAATTATCTATTTATTCGTGCAACAATATGGATGAGACATGAAAGCATTTTGCTAAGTGAAAGAGGCCAGATCCCAAAGGCTACATATTTTTTTGATTTCCAGAAAAAGGGAAAACTATTGGGATGGAAAATAAATTAGTGGCTGACAGGGTTTGGAATCATGGGCTGAGTACAAAGGGATAGTTTAAGAAATTTGTGAGGAAATTGAAACTGCATACATTTGCCAAAATCCGTAAAACCATACATTACAAAGAGGGAGTTTTACTGTATGCAAAACAAAAACTAAAAAACACCCACTTCTATTCCACACTGATTTTAATTTTCTGGTTTCTTACCAGGTCACATACATAAGTCTAACTTACAACCTTTGCTCTCATTTTTCCTTCCCCATGATCAATGCAGAGACAAAAATCCAGACACATTTGACTTTTCCCGTGACTCACTAAATCTCACCTGTGTGCAGGAAGATGTGGCTATTATGCCACGTGGCTATTATGTGCTTCTCTTTGTGTCTCTCAAAATATATTTTTGGTTACACTAGTCACAAAAGAGGCACTCAAAAAGTTCCAAGAAAAAAAAATTAAGGCCTTTAAATAGTCCTTGAATAAATCAATTTAACTTTATTTTATCTAGACTGCCCTAAACTTAGTTGAACTCAGGATTTTTTGTTCATATCTACTAACTTTCCTTGGAGGTGGTTTAGTAAAATATACTTTGAGAAACATTTATGGATGTTGAAATACATTTTTGCACTTTGGATAATACTTAAAAGATTAATTTTGGACTCAGAAAAGGTACTGAGATCTTAAGAAATTTCAAAGATTGGGGTCAATTGTTTTGACTGCCAATTTAAAGACCATGTGATATTCATGAAGCCTATTATATACTTGTAACCATTACAAAGCCACAGTTCACATAGTCCAGTCCCACAAAGGGGTCGTAATTTAAAGGATCCAGTCTGTGTGATGAAATTAATTTCAAGATAACTTGTTATTTATTTAGTAACTTATTTTTTACTTAATAATTTATTTGCTTAATATTAACTTAATATCTTGAATACCATGAAAAAGCTGCATTGTCCATGTAATATTTTTTTAAATCCCCTTTTTCCCTTTCCACTGCATTTATATACTAAAACTTTTTCCAGCTCTCTCTTCTTAACTGCTCCTGAAAAACTCCTCAAACCTTCACTACCTCGTCTCTTTTGGTTCTGCTTCACTCACCATTTACTCTTGAATTGCCACTGAGGTCCACGGAATCTGGCCAGGAAGGACTTTCTTCAGGGAGGAAAAAAAGGGGAAGCAATCAACAGGCCCAAGCAGAACCCTCTTAGCAGGCAGAGGAAGGAAAAGCCAGGAAATACTTAGTAGTAATATTTATTCCATTAACTACTTAAAGAGGGGCATAGTGCTCCCTGAGAAAGACTTTTTAACAGTAAATGATCAGGCAGTCAACGTTAGGGAAACTGAGGGTCTCCATCTTTTGGCCCCATTGTGACCATTGTGGCCAATTTTCAGTTGGGTAAATTTAAAAAGGAGTATAAAACTAAGAGACGATGCCAGTCAAGGTTCAGTCAGGATGGGGTGCCTGGCTGGTTCAGTTGGTAGAGCACGTGACTCTTGATGTCAGGGTTGTAAGTTTGAGGGTGTAGACATTATTTAAAAATAAAATGTTTAATTTTTTAAATGTTTATTTATTTTTGACAGAGAGAGACAGAGAGAGAGAGAGCGAAGGGCAAAGAGAGAGAGAGAGACACAGAATCTGAAGCAGGCTCCAGGCTCTGAGCTGGCAGCACAGAGCTGGGGCTCGAACACAGGAACTGTGAGATCATGACCTGAGCCAAAGTCAGATAAAC
Organism: Felis catus; assembly: GCF_018350175.1. Classification (NCBI taxonomy): domain Eukaryota; kingdom Metazoa; phylum Chordata; class Mammalia; order Carnivora; family Felidae; genus Felis; species Felis catus. The sequence continues at coordinate 130,207,913 of NC_058375.1, read as the reverse complement.
CGACTGAGCCACCCAGGCACCCCAAAAAATAAAATCATGAAAAAAAAAAAAGGTTCATTGAGTATATTTTGAGAAGCCAAGCAGTTTCATGAAGGGGAATCCATGGAGTGATCTAGGGAAAGATGTCCGTGTGACCACCACTCTGTGGATCCACACCAAGCTTCCAGAGAGGGGCTTAGGGCCGTGACTGCCCAGTAGGCACAGACGCTGGAAAGAAGATCTGGATACAAATGGAGGAGAGTGAGGGCAGGCTAGAACTCTTGGTCTAGTCTGTGTGTCTCTCTATTAGAAGCTGAAGAGCTTGAGAGAGGAATGGCTGCCTCCGGGCTTCAGACGTTCTGGATCTCATGCAGATATAGATCTCTTTGGCCAGCTGTAACACACAACTTTGTAGGGGAAAGGATCCTAGGAAATGTGGTTCCTAGCTTGATGGAATCACATAAAGAAACCTAACACAGGGGTTATTAGTGAAAAGTGAGAGGCCTGAGAAAATTGAAACTTAAAAGCTTAAGTTATGGGAAACTGAAACCTAACCAAGCTTAACCAGCTTGTTCTGCTTCTGTACAATTGCTTGGCGCTCCCATGTATTCCTGATCAATCATTATTGCCTGGCACATCCGTATATTCTTGATCAACCATTGTTACTTGGCACATCCGTGTACTCCTGATCAATCATTGTTGCTTGGCACATCCGTGTATTCTTGATCAACCATTGTTACTTGGCACATCCGTGTACTCCTGATCAATCATTGTGGCTTGGCACATCCGTATATTCTTGATCAACCATTGTTACTTGGCACATCCGTGTACTCCTGATCAATCATTGTTGCTTGGCACATCCGTGTACTCCTGATCAATCATTGTTGCTTGGCACATCCGTGTATTCCTGATCAATCATTGTGATACCCGTACCCCCGGTTGTGGTCTGACCTAAAGGCAGGAACCAATCGAATACTGTTAAGTGTCCAACTTTAAACACCAACCAATCGCAGCTCTGTAACTGTGGAAAATTCCTGATTTTCCCATGACTTGTTTGTACCTGTCTATAAAAGGGGTGTAAAAACCTCTCTCAGGGCCTCTTGGCATCACCGGCAACGGGGGCGCAGAGGTCCAGGTTCGAACCTGCAATAAATGACCCTTGCTGCTTAGCTTTGACTCTGGACTCTGGTGGTTCGTTTTTGGGGGTCTCTTAGACTCTGGGCGTTTCATTTGGTGCGTTGGCCGGGAAAGCCCCCCCCAAACCCACCAGACCCCAAGTCAACGGGTCATTTCTGAGACCGATCGGTAAGTGAGCCGGCTCTGTCTGTGTCTGTGTCTGTATCTGTTGTCTGTCCGTTTCTGGCTCTCCCGCGCGGGATCTGTATCAGTGACTGACCTAGCCCTGGCGGACGCGCTATAGGGAAGTCAGTCGGGACCAGTAGGAGACGTCCTCTGGCTCAAGTCTGGGGCACTACTTTGGCCCATCAGAACTCTTTGTTCGGGTTACGGACACCCGTTCTGTATCTGGTCTCTTCTCCAAGGCACTTTCTGTTTGCCCCCGCGCTTGCGATTTAATTTGTCTCTTCTCCCCTGCAGGTATATCCGACTCACTTCTGGAACAGAAACTAACTTGGCCCATTTATTTTTTCCTATACAGGCTATGGGACAGAACCAGAGTACACCTCTCTCCCTTCTTCTAGCTAATTTCAAGGATGTCCGGGCTGGAAGAAGGGAGAGAGGCCATAACCTAAGCCTGGACATCCGCCGGTCGAGACTCATCAGTTTCTGCCGGTCTGAGTGGCCCACTTTCGGGGTGGGCTGGCCTACTGAGGGCACTTTTTGTCTGCCTATAGCTGCCAAGGTCAGGGCCACCCAGACCAGGTTCCCTACATCCCCGTCTGGCAAGATCTTGTTGAAAACCCTCCACCCTATCTTCCCCCTCCCCTTGCACCCCAGGCCCTGCCCGCAGCGGCCGCCCCACCTGTTGCCCTGCTGGTTGCCCCTCAAGGGGAACCGGGGGGGGGGGGGGTCGCGGAAAGCGTCAGCTGTGCCAGAACCAGGGAGGCTACAGGCAGCAGCCGTGCCAAGCCCTATTGAAAATGAAAAACCAACCGTGAAGGGCCAGCCGGCCAAACTTGCCGGCGCACCCAGTGTGAGCCAAGCTCTCTCCTCCCCGACTCCACTGTAGCCCTACCCCTGCGGGAAATAGGACCCCCCAATGAAACAGGCAATCCCCGACTCCAGTATTGGCCCTTCTCCACCAGTGACCTATATAATTGAAAAACCCAAAATGCTTGGTTTTCTGATAACCCTAGAGATCTTATAGCCCTCCTAGAGAGCATAATGTTCACCCACCAGCCTACCTGGGATGACTGCCAACAGCTTTTGCGAATCCTGTTCACCACGGAAGAAAGGGAGAGAATTCAACTTGAAGCGCGGAAGCTGGTCCCCGGGGAAGATGGTCGACCACTGTTAACCCTGACCTCATCATTGCTGCATTTCCTCTGACTCGGCCTAATTGGGACTACAAAGCGGCAGAAGGTAGGGGACGACTGCTCATTTATCGCCAGACTCTAATGGCGGGTCTCCGGGCTGCAGCACGCAAGCCCACCAATTTGGCCAAGGTGTACTCGGTAATACAAGGTAAGACAGAGAGCCCTGCCAACTTTTTAGAAAGATTAATGGAAGCCTTTAGGCAGTACACTCCCATGGACCCTGAGGCCCCTGAAAATCTGTCTTTTGTAAACCAGGCTGCCCCTGACATCAAAAAGAAACTCCAAAAATTAGAGGATTTAGAAGGAAAACAGATCCAGGATTTACTCCGCATTGCTCAGCGGGTATATAATAATCGGGACGCTCCAGAGGATAAGCAGAAAACTCGCCCCCCTAGGCGCCCCCTAGACAAAGACCAATGCGCCTACTGTAAAGAAAAAGGACATTCGATTCGTGACTGTTCCAAAAAGAAGCAACTGCGCTCGGGGTCAGAGCCATGGCCAAACCCCTTTACACGCAGTCTCTAAAAACCAACCATCATTTGAATGGTCTGCGGAAGATGAGCAGGCATTCCAACAGATAAAGAGAGCTCTCCTATCAGCCCCAGCTCTAGGACTGCCCAATATCTCTAAGCCCTTCCACTTATATGTGGATGAACATAAAGGCATAGCCAAGGCAGTGCTAACCCAGCATCTAGGTCCGTGGCCCAGACCAGTGGCCTATCTCTCGAAGAAAAAAAAAACACTGGACCCTGTAGCCACAGGATGGCCCCCTTGACTCCGGATAATAGCGGCTACAGCCCTAATGGTTAAAGACGCCGATAAGCTGTCCCTGGGTCAAGAGTTACATGTCACCACACCCCACGCCATCAGAGGAGTACTCAAGCAGCCCCCTGATAGGTGGATGAACAATGCTCGGATGGTCCACTATCAGGGACTCCTGTTAAATCCCTTGCGGACCACATACACCCCTCCCCGAACTCTAAACCCGGCCTCGCTGCTACCCGACCCTGACATGGACTCCCCGCTCCATGACGGTGCCGACATCCTAGCACAGATCCATGGAACAAGGGAAGACCTACAGGACCAGCCATTACCTGATGCTGAGGTCACCTGGTTTACTGACGGAAGCAGCTTCGTCCATCAAGGGCAGAGGTATGCAGGGGCAGCAGTGACATCTGAGACTAAAGTGATATGGGCAGAGGCTCTGCCCCCAGGGACTTCTGCCCAAAGGGCAGAACTAATTGCATTAACCCAAGCATTAAGAATGGGGCAGGACCGCAAAGTGACTAACCTAGCATTTAGGTCCATGGCCCAGACCAGTGGCCTATCTCTCAAAGAAACTGGACCCTGTAGCCGCAGGATGGCCCCCTTGTCTCCAGATAATAGCGGCTACAGCCCTAATGGTTAAAGATGCCGATAAGCTGTCCCTGGGTCAAGAGTTACATGTCACCACACCCCACGCCATTGAAGGAGTACTCAAGCAGCCCCCCGATAGGTGGATGAGCAATGCTCGGATGTCCACTATCAGAGACTCCTGTTAAATCCTTTGCAGATCACATACACCCCTCCCCGAACTTTAAACCCGGCCTCGCTGCTACCCGACCCTGACCTGGACTCCCCGCTCCATGATGGTGCCGACATCCTAGTGCAGATCCATGGAACAAGGAAAGACCTACAGGACCGGCCGTTACCTGATGCTGAGGTCACCTGGTTTACTGACGGAAGCAGCTTCGTCCATCAAGGACAGAGGTATGGGGGGCAGCAGTGACATCTGAGACTGAAGTAATATGGACAGAGGCTCTGCCCACAGGGACTTCTGCCCAAAGGGCAGAACTAATTGCATTGACCCAAGCATTAAGAATGGGGCGGGACCGCAAAGTGACTGTATATACAGACAGCCGGTATACCTTTGCCACGGCCCATATACATGGGGCAATATACCGTGAGAGGGGACTACTCACTGCTAAAGGCAAAGACATCAAAAATAAAGATAAAATTCTGGCCCTATTGGCCGCTATTTGGGCCCCTAAAAAAACTGGCTATAGTACATTGCCCGGGTCACCAAAAAAATTAACTGATCCAATCTCTCGAGGAAATAACCTAACTGACCAAACTGCACGCCAGGTAGCACAAAAACCCATCCAAGTAATACCTGTGCAGCTACCAGACCCAGGGCCCCGAGATTTACCCCCATAGCCTGAATACTCAGAAGATGATCTTATCTGGATGCGCCAGTTCCCCATGACCCAAGTTACAGACGGATGGTGGAGGGACTCCAGAGACCGCCTTATCCTTCCCAAAAAATTGGGCCACGCAATCCTGACAAAAATACTCCAGAATGCGCACCCACACGCCACAGCCCAAGGCCACCGAAAAAGAGGAACCATACCAGGAGCCCACTGGGAAGTGGACTTCACCGAGGTAAAGCCCGGAAAATACGGCTATAAATACTTACTAGTGTTCGTAGACACTTTTTCAGGATGGACTGAAGGCTTTCCAACCAAGAAGAAAACGGCGCAGATAGTAGCCAAAAAGATCCTAGAAAAAATCCTGCCCAGGTATGGTGTTCCAGTCATGATAGGGTCAGACAATGGACCTGCATTTGTCTCTAAGGTAAGTCAGGGATTGGCTTCCGTACTTGGGGCAGATTAGAAATTACATTGTGCCTACTGGCCCCAAAGCTCAGGACAAGTAAAAAAAATAAATAAAACATTAAAAGAGACCCTTATTAAATTGACTATGGAGACTGGCGCTAATTGGGTAGAGTTACTCCCCTACGCTCTGTACAGGGTTCGCAACTCCCCATACAAGTTGGGCCTTACACCCTATGAAATCATGTTTGGCAGACCCACACCTAATCTTAAGCCAAACCTCATTCAATTAGACCAAGATAACAGCCTCTTGTCTTCTCTCAGGGCTCTGCAGCAGGTTCATGAGGCCGTGTGGCCTAAACTAAAAGAACTGTATGAGACGGGGCCCCCACCTACTCCTCATCAGTATCGTCCAGGAGACTGGGTCCTCATCAAGCGACACCGGCAGGAGAACCTTGAACCCAGGTGAAAAGGACCTTACCAAATCATCCTGACGACTCCCACTGCCATCAAGGTAGATAGCCTCCCCACCTGGATTCACCACACCCACGTGAAGCCTGTCGACCCGTTGTCTGACCTCGTGGGACACACTGATAAAAATACTACTTGGACTGTAGACCGGAGTAAGAAAAACCCCCTCAAACTAACCTTGCGCCGTGCCTCCCCTAGACATGTTCAGGATAGTAACCCTTGTCCTACTAGCCCTCAACCTCAACCTCCTGGAGGGGGGACTAAATGCCCCCGTTGACAAACAGAAGTTGTATGAAGTTCTGTATGGAAGGCCCTGTGATTGCAGAGGTGGCGTAGTTAGAACCCTTACCCTGCCACATGGTAAAAGACTAATAGCAGGCTCTATAGGAAGGGGTGGTCACTATCAGCGAAGATACACTCAAACCCAAGACTGTGGGACCACAATTGCTCACTTAACCCAGACCTATGACATCACAGGACCCCAAAAACAGCAGTGGTTATGTGTTGACAAACCTAAGCCCCTGCCCCCCACAGCAGAATGCCCTTGCTCTACTTTCCAGGAGTCGATGCATAGCTCTTGTTATGACTCCTATCAGCAATGTATAGGGCCAGACAACTCCACTACCTACTTTACAGCTATCCTACAGAGTAACAGGGCAGCAAAAGCTAGTGATAATAATATACAACTTCAAGCCGGCTGTCGTGGCTCAGTTGGAGCCGCCGTCTGCTGGAAACCCCATGCCCATCCCTAGTTCAAACTTTGCAACTGGCAGATCCAAACGAGCTGTGGTTGTTATCCCCCTCCTGACAAGCCTAGGAATTACAGGTACATTAACTATCGGGACAGCAGGATTAGGAGTCTCCATACACTCCTATCTGCGACTCTCTCGGCAACTAATTAACGATGTTGAGGCCTTGTCAGGGACAATCCAGGATCTGCAAGATCAGCTAGATTCCCTAGCAGAAGTGGTGTTACAAAATAGAAGAGGGTTAGATCTGCTAACCGTAGAACAAGGCGGCATCTGCTTAGCCCTACAAGAAAAATGTTGCTTTATGCTAATAAATCAGGAATAGTTCAGACCAAAATTAAATAGCTCCAAGAGGATCTCGCACACCGAACAAAATAATAAACTTTATCAGGGACAGACTAAACACCATTCAGGTTATGGTCCTTAGACCACAGTATCAGCTCCTAGACATGGAAAGCGAGCTTGATTAGGTAACACTGTAGGACCCAAGATTGGGTCCTCAGGTACTTGAGAAAGGGGGGAATGAGAGGCCTGAGAAAATTGAAACTTAAAAGCTTAAGTTATGGGAAACTGAAACCTAACCAAGCTTAACCAGCTTGTTCCGCTTCTGTACAATTGCTTGGCGCTCCCATGTATTCCTGATCAATCATTATTGCCTGGCACATCCGTATATTCTTGATCAACCATTGTTACTTGGCACATCCGTGTACTCCTGATCAATCATTGTTGCTTGGCACATCCGTGTATTCCTGATCAATCATTGTGATACCCGTACCCCCGGTTGTGGTCTGACCTAAAGGCAGGAACCAATCGAATACTGTTAAGTGTCCAACTTTAAACACCAACCAATCGCAGCTCTGTAACTGTGGAAAATTCCTGATTTCCCCATGACTTGTTTGTACCTGTCTATAAAAGGGGTGTAAAAACCTCTCTCAGGGCCTCTTGGCGTCACCGGCAATGGGGGCGCAGAGGTCCAGGTTCGAACCTGCAATAAATGACCCTTGCTGCTTAGCTTTGACTCTGGACTCTGGTGGTTCGTTTTTGGGGGTCTCTTAGACTCTGGGCGTTTCAAAAGAAAAAAGGAAGACATCTCCTTTGTGGTTGAAAACGGCATTTGCGTGATTCAGATTTAACAAGTTTTGGGGGGATTTTCACTCAAAGTCAGACATGATGGCAGTTATTTTCACATAATGTACACACACATACACACAACTTCTTCAGTAATATCACACTATATGCTACTTTTCCCCATTTCTATTGGTTACAAATGAGAAAAATGAAGAGTTTGAGTAGATCTGGAACTTTACTGACAAGATGTAAACAGCAATACTCTGTGAGACAATATTGTACAATGGTTAAGAGATATAGTTCCAGAGTGTCTGGGTCTAAATCTTGGGTCCTGTCATATAACAGTTGAGCGATCTTGGGAAGAAATACTTAATTCCTCTATTCCTCAGCTTTGTCATTGCAAATTTCAGATAATACCCACCTTACAGGGTTGTTGTAATAATTATATGTGATAATATATGTACAGCACCTGGGGTTAAAAAAAAATAGAAAGTCCAATTTAGGAATGATTAAAAATAAGTGTTAGTGAGATTCCTGCTTATGCCTATAAATATAATTTTTTAAAGACTCAATTGCTAAACAGTTTAGAAGGGTTTTTAATTATACTTATGCATTTTTTTAAAGTTTATTTATTTTGAGAGAGAGAGAGAGTAAGGGAAGGGCAGAGAGAGAGAGAGATAAAGAGAGAGAATACCAAGCAGTCTCCACGCTGACAATGCAGAGCCCGATGCAAGGCTCAAACCCACAAACCATGAGATCATGACCTGAGCTGAAACCAAGAATTGGACGCTTAACCGACCGAGCCACCCAGGAGCGCCTATACTTAGGTATTTTTAACTTATGTTCTCTCTTTTTTGCTATCAATCAAAATGCTTATATCTATCATTATTTAATAACATACAGATAACTGAATATGTTACATATATCATACAGTCCCAGAATCCAGAATATTCAGTTTCTAAATTATAATCTGAAGTTATACATAGATATGAACTGACATAAATAATTCCAAATTACTGAATAAACAACTGAAAATAATTGAGTTAAAGGGAGCACAAATTATATTTTAATGACTTAAAAAATAAAATGGGACATTCTATTGCCCTGTATATTGCTAAATCTATATGTCTGCATGAACTTCCTGCTAACACAGCTTTATAATCTGGATCTCTGCCTAAATTAATGTCAAACCATTAGGCCTTTCTCTTTATTATTTCTTGATAATCAATAGTGATATCCTGTCCTTGGTTCTTCCTTTATAGCTATTTATCCTAAATGGGACAATCATTCATTTTGCTACAATAAGTAAGACTGTGTCTCCCAAGTTATATGGCATTGACTGTCACTTGTTCACCGTTTTTCACTCACATGATATGCTCTTTTCTGCAATCCTAATTAAAGCATAATGTACTTCTCTAGATCATTTCTAAGATTCTTAAAAAAGGAAAGACCACGGACAGAAAATATGGTTTGATTAGCATAAATTGGATGAATTTTAACTCATACAAAATATTAGCTACCTTTCAAGTGTTCTGATCAGAACTATTAGCATTGGCATGTGCTTTTTACCTAGTAATAGTGCAAATTAACTGGAAAGGGTTTTTTTATTAACTTCTCTGTTCTTCCCTTTTATACACATGAAGACATGGGAATATTGACTGATTCTGTATAGCTCGTTTTAAATTAATGGCTTATTTTTATCCATTCACATTATTCAGCAAAGTGAGAATCAGATTTAAGCTATGGATAGTCAACCATTTCAAGGAGCAATGAGCAGGCGGGGGCCCACCCGTTACATTTCACTTATATTACAACCATATGACTCCTAATTGAGGGATTCTCTGATCTAGAAGACAATGAGTGATCCTTAGCAGCGATATCCTTCAAGAATGCAGGTCCTCAGTATGTGTCAGCATGTGCTACAACATATGGTATGTATTCAGTCCCTAGACAAAGTTATACTTAAAAGAGTTATGACAGTTGGCTAGCTCATGCTTTATGAGGCAATGCCACATTTGGCCAGTAGATAGCACTCAAGATATTTCAATAAATGAAGAGAAGGCATCTTGGTGTGATGATTACTCTGCTAAGGAAACAGACAAGTTCATTTTAGATCAGCAGAGGGGCAAAATAGATGCTTCCAAATGCTTAGAAATTGGGATTTTCATACCAAATCTCAATAGCCTTTTAATGTAAACCTGTACTTTATTAGGATAGGAAAATTACCCCACTTGTTTTCTAACAGTTTCTGTTTGAAGGCAAGGAAAGTACCATCCATTTGACACAGCTTGAATTAAACATGAGAGCAACACTTGAATAGAAATGCTGGGGTCCAGAGGGACTACGAAGTGAAATATGGCAGTTGTATTTTACAAAAAGGCTCAAAATGCAACCCTGTAGGATTTATCCATCCTGCTAAAGAGCACAGTTCAAAAGCTATAGGTATTTCCAAATACAATGTTTAAACAAATAAGAACCTGGCTGTAAAAAAAAAAAAAAAAAAAAAAAAAAAGGACCCTAATTGCTTGAAGCTGGTAGACAGTGCCTTGGTGTGGTTAAAACCACTGGTATATGTAGCTGCTGCTATGCTTTGGTAAGTGATGGCTTTCATGGTGTGTACCTTTAGAGGTGGGAATAGCTGCGGGCTACTCCTGTGATTTTGCACCATCTTCCACAGGTTACATTCCCAGTTCGTCTGATGCAGCAAGTATGGGTCTGTGCTGACAAACAAGATGCTGGGCATGGAGGTGTTGTCCAGGCAGATACAGAAAAGCAGAGTGTGAGAAGTTAGGAGATGAGAGTCATTCGAATATCTAGCAAAGAAAACTGGAGGCAAGAAAAGACCACGTCAAGGAAAAAAGACATCTGAAAAAGAATCTGTGAGAAAACTAAAGAAACAACTTCAACTTCCTTCTGCAGAAAATCAGTGGTGGTTGGAAGGTGTCAGGCTATTTACAAAAGTCAGCTCCTGGGAGGTTTTATTCCTTGCTCCCTGGGGCTCCAACCTCAAGCTTTCTGCAGCTGCTGCCCCCAGCCTACTTTAATGCACTTACACACCCAGGATGGCCAACCCAATATTCTGCTCAAAAATTTCTTAATCTAGCATCAAAATGCCTGAAACTACCTTCAGACTTTGAATTTGCTATTAATGGGAATCATTACAATGCTTCTCTTGTCATTGTTTGATTTGAGCTGTGTTTGGACAGCAGCAACCAAGAGTGCCCTGTTAATATGTGAGGGAAGTAGGGGGTCCTCTCTAACCTTTTTTCATCCAGGATTTCTGTCTTCCCTCTTCTAGGAACCCTAAGCATTCCATTCAAATTGGAAATTTTCCACTTAATTACTTAAGATCGTGCTATGTAAATGTGGTTTTCCTTTGCTGTCCCTTTCTTAACCATTACGGATCAGCTGTAGGAACTCCGCAGCTCCACCCCACCCGAGTAAGCCTAGCATAGTCAAAGTCAAAAAAGCAACTGGAGTCTGGTCTTCTCCTGCCATGGTATGGCTGTGTGACCTTGGGAACATCACTTTCCCTCTCTGTGCCTCAGTTTCTTCATCTATAAACTAATGGGCTAAGCAAGATGCTACAATTCTAACCTTCTATGATCTGTTCTCCTGCCTTCACTCCATCAATGAAGCAACATTCAAAGCAGGTTAAATAATTTCCTAGTTATGACACCCATCATATTTGATGTACAAGTAGAAAAGGTGTTTATTCAGTTAAATAATCACACATATATGGACAGTGCATGGAAACATACATGGAAAGATAATGACAGGTTTATAAAAATCAATCCAATTTGGTAGAGATGTAATATTAGCACTCAGGGAGGAACTCTCTCCTGCCTTGTCAGTCTTGAGTGATGTTCTCTTCACCCAGTAACCCTCTAATCACAGGACCCACTGGGAACCCCGGGCGACCTCCCTCCCCTCTAGACTCTCCTCTTGATTGCTGACAGTGGTATCAACCAGTACATTCCTGGTAACACCTTTTAACATCCAAGGAAGAGATGGTGAAGAGATACTGTTGTGACAATCAACGTTGGAGAAAAAACAATTCCCTACAGAGGAATCCTTTGATTTGTGTTTGAACCAGGAGCCACTGATAAGTTCATGTGATAAAACTTTATAAATCCTCCAGTCATGCCCAAATATCTACAAAGAAAATTTCTAGCTTTCTCCTGAGAAGCCCTATATAACTAAGAATAAAAATAGGTTCAAATGATATTCTGTTAAAACCTCAGTGCATTCTAAATGGGAGGCAACAATTCTGTAGGGGAAGGAAGGAAGGAAGGAAGGAAGGAAGGAAGGAAGGAAGGAAGGAAGGGAAAAAAATAAGTTACTGGTAGAGCAGTAGTTCTCAACCATGACTGTATAGTGAAATCTCCTTGGTGAAAAATATCAGTGCTCAAGTCCACTTTTAGAGACGTTAATGTCCCCAGTGATTCCATGTGCAGTCAAGGTTTAAAGTCACTGTAATATGGCATCATATTTTATTAAATAGTAACTCAAGAATACTCAATTACTCAACAAGAATGGCAACTTAAAAGGATTTTAGTTGTTCAGAACTGCTACTAAAAGCCCACCAGCTTATTACAGAGGTCTAAGAGTTCCAAAGGCTTCCTGAGAATTCCCTCTATCCTTGGGGTAAGTAGTGCCATATTCCTGAGTCCTGAATCCCACTTCCCTAAAGGCTGCAGAGTAGCCCCATGCCACGTAATTCTCTTCATGTCTCACTCTTCTAAAATTATTACCAGATCAATGCTTCAGGCTCAGTCCAGTCAAGCTTCTTTTCCTAATAATAAGATAGATTCTGGGGCTTTTAGCATCCATAGATCATTCCCACAACCCTTATTAGCTAACGGTTCATTCATTCACTACATCAAAACTTTTATAACTGCCGGCCAGTTGAAAAATACCTGAGGAAGAGTGATGAATTGAAAAGAGCACTGAACTATGAAGCCGGAGGCCTTGAATCAAGTTTCGGATTTGCCCCCACCTCTCCAGATGACCTGAAGCAAGTCACATAACCTTTTGAGCTCCCATTTCCTTAAACATAAAAGTGAGAAAGTTGGTTAATGTCTAATATCTACCGCAACTCTGAAATGCTATCCTGTGTAACATGTTCTTACCCACATGCTGGTGATGATGCTAATGAACAGTAGAGACTGAGAAAGTAAGTACAGAGGAGAAGCACAAGAAGCAAGCTAATTGTCCAGATGAGCAACAAGTTGACAAATTTGCTCTCAAAGCATTGACAGCCCTGTAAGCTGCCTTTTTAAAAGACAACAATGGAGTCATATGGCAGTAAAATTTGTTAGGCTCTACTTTCTGCCACTTGTCTGTATGAGAAGACTATTTTCACTCCCCTCACACTGTGAAAATCACCCTTGCAAAATGAAAAGGCAATGATCTGATTCTCTAGCTGTTAAACTGCCTATAAGAAAGAAAGTGGTGATGTTTAAAGGGGGGAAAAATCCTCCAATATGCCAGGAAAGTTTAAAAATATTCCAACCCCAAGTTCAGTTCACTGTTCCATTATAATAAGCTCATGTACCCACGTCTCTCCATTCTTGTCTTTTCAGCTACCAGGACCATCACATCATGGGACCTCCTCCTCAAGACCACCCTGCATGTATATATCTTTATGCCACTTGGTGTATGACTTTCCTCCTCCAAAAAGTTGTAAGATTCCTTATTTCCTACAGATCAAGCTAAACTATTTAGCTTGGCATTCTTGGATCTCTACATTCTGGTGCATAGCCCACCTTTCCTCTTGCTTTTCCTCAACACATGTCCCCCAGCCAGTCTGCTGCACTTACTGTCCATCCTTCAATTATGTCACATGCAGTCCCCCATACTGCCTTTGCTCATGCTCTTCCTGCCACATGAAATGGCTCTTCCCCTTTTCTCCCCGATAGACTCATCTTGGCCATTCCTGGAAACTGAGCCAGTTCCCATTTCATGTCTGCTACAAAACATCCATACTGGCCTACAATGATCTTTCTTCCCTCCAGCTGTACGAGGCAGCACTTAAGCTTACACTTTCCTGTAATGTCTGCTGTGTTTTGTTTATTGAATGTTTCCTAATTAGACTATATATGCTGAAGGACAAAGCAACGTATTAAATGCTACTTTCTGCCTATCTTTCCTCCTTCCTCCCTCCCTCCCTCTTTCTCTCCTTCCTTCCTTTGTCCCACTTTCCCATGTACGTGCAGCCAAATTTAGAGAATACAATACATTATTGGCAGTCACATTATAAATGAACACAGTAATACCAGACCTTAATCAGTGAGGCCCTTGTTGCTTCTCTTACACGGCCTTATCAATGGGACAGAAAAGTTCTCTCATGTCCCTTAGTTTTTAGCTTGGAATTCAACACCCTTCAGTATGTTCCTTTGTGAGAAACTTTGTACTACTAGGACACATGTCCAAGTATAGCTTCCTTTAAAATTTTCTGTATGTGGGGCGCCTGGGTGGCTCAGTCGGTTAAGCGTCCGACTTCGGCTCAGGTCATGATCTCACAGTCTGTGAGTTCAAGCCCCGCATCGGGCTCTGTGCTGACAGCTCAGAGCCTGGAGCCTGCTTCACATCCTGTGTCTCCCTCTCTCTCTGCCCCTTCCCTGCTCATGCTCTGTCTCTGTCTCAAAAAAAATAAACATTAAAAAAAAATTTTAAATAGATAAATAAAATAAAATTTTCTGTATGTTTCTCAAAAGTGCAGAAATGGTGTCAGAAATATGAACAACTTTAAAGAGTGAAGTATCCCAGTAATTAAATCCCTTAATTATTTATTTCAATAGTGTGTTAAGTCATACACTCATCATTTAGAGAGTTAGTAGTAACAGAATTGGAAACTACTAAGTCAGAAAGGGATCTCACCCTCTGGTTTTATAGATGAGTCAGCTGAGGCTCAGACTCTAAATGAGTCGAAATCTTGCAAAGTCCTTTGCCCTCCCCTTCCTCTTCTAGCAGCACACCTCCTAACAGGGGTTCCTCTATGTCTGCCAAACCCTTCCCCATTGAGTCCGTCTTGTTTCCCAAAGACTGTCTGTGAATAAAATCCTTATTCAGGGACCTAAAGTAGAACAAGGAGATCTTCTAATTTTCAAAATGATCTTACTTATGCTTCGAGGATAGAATAACTTTCTAGAAGTGGGCTCTAAGCCTCGGTAAAGAGAGAATTCTATGGACCTGAGGGGTGGCTCTAGGAAGTGAGTTATAGATTTACATATGCAAATAGCGATTGTGTCTAAAAGTCTGTTGCAAAGAATAGTAAGAGTCTGAGGACAAGCAAAAGCGGGAAGGGGCTGCTGCATCCTTTGCCATAGGGCCCTGGGACTCCCAGTCAGTCTTGGCAAGGGGTTAAGAAGGATACATGACCTTTCTTGCCTCCCTACCTCTATACACAGAATAGAGTTGCATTTGAGAGATACCCCACCTACAGCCTCAGGAACAACGTGCTCTCAAAGTCGCACTGGGATCTCAGAACACTGGAATAAACTCCCTCCCCATCTGTACAGTCTTGGCATCCCCAGTGAAAGGGTGGGACCTTGCCCTACCCAAGTCAATTCTATTATCCTTGGGACCTACCACGGAGGCTGCTCTGCTTCAAACGTGGTCCTGGACAATTTAAAGACTTACAAAACTCCCCTTCTTTTCCTGTTTTGGGGTGGGAGGTGGGCAGTAAGAAGAGAAGGGTTTTCTTAAAATTCCCCTAGGAATTTCCCCTAAGATTCCATCCCAAACTTCACTTTTTGTTGTTTTATTTTTTGAAGGCTGGAAATCAATCGCAATTCTTCTCCCTTGCATCAGTATGTTTTTCTTCCGTAAGTAAGAGCTTTGTGCTTCTGGGTGTAGGAAATAACCTTGTTTTGCTCATTCTTGTCGAAGCAGCTGCCCAGAGACTCATCCCTGGAAAAGTGACTGTACTTCTCTGGACCTTAAATTTCCCACCTGTTCAATAAAAGGGTTGATGAATGATGGCTACATTCCCATCCACCATAAACATTGGAAGAGCCTGAGGCCCATTGCCCTTTGACTTTTCCCCTCGAATGTCCAGCACAGAGATGGTTAAAGGTTCAGGATCTCTCCAATGGCGGGTTGTTAACATGGGGGTGAGGTTCACTAGCTGCAGGTGTGCAGCCTCACCCGGCCTCAAAGATACCCCTCTCCAAGATTTCCCGAGTGGGAGGCTGCAGTGGGGTTTTCTCCGTTCTTCTCCCTCGTCCCGGCAGGTTTGCGCGGCGCAGCTCCGTTGGTCTCTGGGCCACCCAGCTGTCTACACCACCTTCAAACCCGAGCATGCCCCGACCGCACACCTAGCTCGATTTCTCCTGGCTCTGCCGCTACCCCTTCTCCAGGTCCCTCTCGGTTCCCCCTACTTCCCACTTCCAGAAATCCTTCCAGCCACGCCAGCCACACTTCGCACCCCTCGCTCAGGGCTCAGGAGCTAGGCGCTGCCGCAGAGTGGGGCGCTCTCCCAAGGCGTCCGGGGCTCCAGCCCCACCTCCCCGCTTCAGCCTTTCTTGTTCGCAGCCCCCCACGCCCCGCCCAGGACGCTGCTGTTGCCTACGCTCCAAACTCCTTGGGTGTTCTCCCGGAGCCCTCTTTCTCGCAGCCATACAGGGAGACTCCCCCCGCCCTACTTCCCCAGTAAAACGAGAGCGGGTCAGTGGGCACCGGACAGGCCCTCTGCTGGGCGGGGACGGGGGCAGAGAGGGCTCCGGGCCTCCCCCGGCTCCGGGGCGCGCTCAGCTCTGCTGTGCAGCTGCACCGTGGGGCCCGATCCCTAGAGCAGCCTCGAGCGGGAACCGGTACCAAAGCGCCCGAGCCGCCGCCTCCGGCCCGCAGGCGTCCCCCGCTCTCACCCCGGAACGCCGGAGTCCCGGGCACCCCTGGAGCCCCGCGTAGCGTGCGGGTCTCGAGCGGCCCCACACGCTCCTTTCCAGGCCCCCTCCAAGGAGTGGCGCGCGGGGGGCCCCAGAAGCACCTCCCGCCAGCCCGCCCTCCCCCTTCACCTTGCCCGCCCGCCCACCCGGCCCGCGCGGCGCGGCGCTGCGCTTGGATTCCGGGAGGAAAGCGCCGCACAGTGTCCCTGGCGTCTTCAGTCCTGCCCCTCGAAGTGGAGATGCGCGAGAGGCAGGCAAGGGCGCGCAGCTCGTGAGACGCCGCGCCAGCCGGCACCATGCGCCTGCGGCCGCTGCCCCTCGTCGTGGTCCCCGGCTTGCTGCAGCTGGTGAGTGTCCGGCGGGCTGCGCGCCCCACGCGCTGGGGACGCGTTTCGGCGGGAAAACCGCGCGGGTGGCCGACTCGGAAGCCGAGCCTGGGGCTTCATGGGACCTTGGGGCTAGGAGTGCGCGGAGTGGAAGGAGTTTGGGGTTGCTTTAGGGGTTAGAGGGGAAGGATCGCAGAATGGAATAGAGGGGGCCTGGAGGCGGATGAGGGGCTTAGCAAGGGTTGGGACTTGAGAGCTGGGGTAAAGTAGGCGGAAAGTGGCCGGGAAGAAGGTGCGAGAGGGGATGAGGGTACCGGGATACGATGAGAATGGTCTGAAAGATTTGCCTCCAGCCCAGAGTTTGAGGGGCTTGGTGGTCTTTATATTTCACATGGTATTTTGCCCAGATGTCTGCAGACACTTCTTTCAAACCCTGACATCGTGCCTCCTTGTTTTTAGGGTCAGAGGCTCCAGGCTAGGGGAAAACTTAAGCAAAGGACCGATTGGGGGGTGAGGGGGTGGGTGGGAACGCAGACTGGATTTCTCTTCGTTTTCCGTCCAGCGCTGGGGACTGGGATGGGGATTTCTGCCGGTGGGGATGCAGGATCTAACTTTCACGCCAAAGTCCACGCTGGAGCCCCCTCTCGGGAATCTCCAAGCAGTATGTTACCAAAGACCTCTGCTGCCTGGTCTGGCGCCTGAAGGGGCTCTAAGGAATATGAAGGGTATTAGAAGGTGGTTCAGGGTTTGCCAGCGAGGCTTTGGGCGACTGCTCGCGGTGTAACTATCTTCTCTCCTCGCTTTTCCCGCGTGGCGCCGTGCTCGCCTCCTTCCGAAATATACCTACATACTGTATGTATTGCTAGTTAATTCTATGTCAGGGAGCCACCAGTAAAAGCGTCAAGAGGACCACTTTTAAAGTAAAATTACAGAAAGGGACTGCTTTCGCCTGTGTGATGGTTTTCTCCTGCTCTCTTGGCACTTACCTTGATACGGTGCTGTTAAAGAGAGCTTTCTCCAGATCCCACGCTTTTTGGTCCTCATACTTAAGATTTTACCCAGTTAGCTCCGGGCTGTTAAAAAAAGGTTAAGGAAACCAAGCACTTAGAGAATGACGATGTCTTTTCTCTTCTCTTCTCTTCTCTTCTCTTCTCTTCTCTTCTCTTCTCTTCTCTTCTCTGTTTCTATTATTTCCTTCTGGAGGGTAAGAACAAGTAACTTACGAAAGTTTCTCTATCAGATGTATGATACTGTAGATGCAGAGATACTTTGCAAGTTTGGAGAATGGAAGGGATTCTAAAAGGTCTTAGTGAAGGGGAGAGGATAAGAAAGAGCCTGGCCATTCTCCTTACAACAGAGATTAGCTCCACTTGCACAGCATTAAGTGAGAAATTCTTCAGTGGCATCAAGAGGAAAATGCAGTGGTGTTCCCAGATGTCCTTCAGTGAACCATCACATGCTGCCTATATACAATACTGCATGTTACAAGACATTTTAAATCTAAGGCATTGTGCATGCAACATATATGCCACATCAGACTTTAGTGTCACTTGCTTTTTCAAATGTTTAAGCTGGATTCCAATAAAAGGTGATCTGGTCAGCAGCATTTGTATGGTGTGTGTAAGTGAAACTAAAAGCTTGAGGAAATCAGGTACTTAGGTAAGGTCTTCAGGATATCTTCATGAATCTCTTAGTTCGTTAATTTAATTTTGCATTCAGTGACCATGAACTGTGTATGTGTTCCACTGTGTTAGACTCTTAAAGATGAGGAAATACATTTGGGCATCTGTTGGGAAAAAGTTCTCCCATCAGCTGCTATACTGGAAATGTTAGATTCTTTTTTTTCCACACCACCATAGTCAATAGGGAATAGGAAATACATCTTGAAGGGATTATATACCCTTCTTAAGAGCTAGATTCTAATATTACAGCATGGATTGATTGATTCATTTTTAAGGAAGCTTATGTCAAATTCTAATCCGTTTTTGGATTGTGCTTGGGTTGTAATGTTTTTTTTTTTTTTTTTTCCTGGAGCACTTTATCATGGTAAGTGAGGTGGGAGCTGCAGCCCTGTGATAAGCCCACATTTCTTACACTGCCATCCTTTTGGACAATAAAAGGCTGTTTACATTCTCCACATTCTTAGAGCTGTTTCCAGCCTTATAACACAAGGAGGTTACCGTGTAAAGGAAAACAGAGTGGCTTAGGAGGGTGGATCTAAATGAAAACATTCCCCAATCCCATCATGTACCCCACCCCAGCAGGTATAAAAAAGGGCAGATCTAATTCCACCCTTTGGGTGGCTCACAGCTTTAGTCTACCTTTTCCAGCTGATATTGAACTGATTTGCTAAGTCCTAACAGCAAGTGGATAACATGTTTTCTAGATTTGAAAACTAGTCTTTTAATTTTCTAGGAACTAGAAACATATGTAGTCAGTAGAGGTGCCATTGGGGAGGTGGGGGGGGAGGGGCGGGGCAAGGTTGGGTTATTGCTGGAATGAGCTTTTACTTTTTCATCCATACTGGCAACCTGAAGAATATACTTTTTAAAAAATGCTAAATATTTTAAGTGAGTAGTGCATTCATTTGGGGATGTTGAAATTTAATTTTAAGAAAATTGCCTTTTTCATCAAAAGCAGTCACAGGGAGTTGGGTCTAAATAAGTCACTAACCACCTGATACTGGTACAATAGCTAGAATGTTTTTACTTGTTTTTTTAATACTTAAAATTTTTAAGAAAACAATAAACTGAATTGATAAATATTGCAGGCAACCTATGAAGTATGTGTGTATGTTACTTGTCCCTGCCCAGTTTTCCTTGCCTGCGTGTGTCCGGTGTTTTAACAGATAGGTTACTTTCCCTAATTAACAGGATTACTAGGCATTTGCAAAATTTAAATATCAATCCTGAATGTATTATTTTCTCTGAAATCCTTATTCAGCAACACATTCTTTATTACAGTATTAACAGCGCATTATTTCTTTTCTGCCATCTAATGATGAGAAAATTAGCATTTGAAATTAATATTATAATACAATGAGTGTTATTTCCTGACATGATACAAAGACTTTGCCAGATGACAACTTCTTACAGATTTACATGATAATGTGTAACTCATAATAAGTGTGATTTTTGCCTTTAAGTAAAAAGCAGATTGTAAAAAGATTAAATTTGAATTTAAATGGATTACTAGCTTGAGTTTAAGATAAAATTCAGTGATCATTTTTTAAATAAGTTTGTTACACATTTCAACTTGTTTTCTGTGATATAGTAATTTTATAAAGTAAAATATAAATTAGAAGTGATGTAAGGTAGCGAATTTTTAGAATTCTATAAAATCAGAATACTTGTGATGCAGGTATTACAATTTTAAGTTCATCCTCGTAGAATATCATCCCACATAAACTTACTAAGGGTATTTTCTTTATCCTTTAACAAGTTAATAATTTTAGTATTTGTTTAGTACAATATTTATACTACATATTTATTCTCAGCTCTATATTTACAAAAAGTGGTAACTCATGACTGTCTTCCATTCAGAAATCACAATTTCCCTCTTAGAGTTCTGATCAATAAACATCAAAACAGTATTTTCTAGTGTAGGATCAATAGTTGTCTGTTGGCTAGATGGCAATGCACAGTAGAACTACTGCCATGTCATGGTTACGACTAAGAGTTGGCTGGGCATTAAAATTAATTCCTCATTAAAAGCATCATTATCTTAGACATTTTTAAAGATGAGACTCAGGATCACACAGCGAAGCCCTCCATTCTAGCCACTCTTCCAGTGTAAGTTGTGTCCCCTTGGTCTGTTCTGAGATTTATGTTATCTGGTTCAGTTTTAAATGCCTTTCACACAGGAAACTGACTCCTCTTGGGAACTTATTTTATAGCTTAATAGATTTCCAAATGGAAAAGAAAAGCTTTCTTAATCTTTGTTCTGTTTTGCTTTGTTTTTTAATATTCTTTTCTCATTGTTTTTGATTAATGGTCAAAATGCTAAATAAGGCAGAAGGCTTTCTGAAAAACCTTTTAGAGGTTTTACATTGTCAGCTTAAAATGTGTAGCTCTTGCAAATCGAATGAATTAAGAAATGTTGATTTTATAATACGTTGCCCACCTTTTACCTATGAAGGATCTAATCAATACACTTTGAATGATTTAGACATTTAGCGGTAGCGATCAACAGTGAATATCAATGTGTCAAGGGTTGTGATTTCGTAAAAGCTCTCTGACGTCTCTTACTGTTTACATATTCTGCGGACTCCTTTACCTGAAGCATTGCTGGGTAAGATTTGAAAAAAGAATTATAGCTGCACACTCAAGTGCCTACAGTTAGGGCTGTGTCAGCGTTTCTGTAAAGAATCTCATTTCTATCTTAGCCATAAGCATTATTGCCGGTAAGAAGTTGGCATTTAATATCTGGATTTGGGAGTCAATTATTTTAAAGCTGCTTTAAAAAATTGGACCAAATGATTTTGGGCACTCACCCATGTGAGGCTACTCTTTCAGTACTCTTATAGTATGCAACAAACTAATTTCTATATTATTTTGGCCCAGAGGTTATAGTGTTTAACGTATTTTAAATAATCCTTTCCCAGTTAACCTGTTTATTGCATCATTGTAGGATTTTGTAACATGACTTCATCAAGAGTGTTTTTAATGGTGTCAAATTCAGATGCCCTAATGATTATTTTTATGAGTCTTTATTTGCTAACAATCTACTTAAATGTTTTGCTATTTTTGATATGACCAATGGTGTTGATGACATCTCTTTATGTTGATGGCATTCTTTATTTCAAAACCCTGTTCAATAAAAAAGGATCTACAGCAATTTACAGCATGGAGTTTCATACTATAGAAAGAATCCTAAGATAGAATTGATTGAAAACTTCTATTTTATGTTATTTTTAATGTATGAAAATCTAGAAAAAAAACCTTAAAACAAATGTTTGGTTCATTGTGCTCTAAGATCAATATATAATAAGGAATTCTGTTTCTTTATGGAACGACCATTAAAAATTAAAGTTTCGTTATTTAAACCCGAAAGCCATAGAACATATTTTCCTTTTTCCTAGCCAGTCATTCAAGAAATTAAAATAGTGTCTTTAAAATTGCATTCTTGTGAATTTTGTCTTTCTTAGGCAATGGTCATATGGTAAGAGACAAGGGAAGTTTTGTACTCTTAAACTACAATAATAACGTTCTCTGAGATTTGCATATACTCACCCTTTTCAAGTTTCTTTTATATGGTTTATCACGTTCTATTCTCCCAATAAAACTATAAGATCTAGAAGGATGTCTTAAACGTTTCCATTTTGAACAATGCATTTGGTGTTCCATTTCTAAATAAATTGTACCCTCAACAAATATTGACTGACTGACTGTTTGAACCCGGATTACACACCGAGACAATAGCAGATGTTGAGGACATAGCAGCCAACAAAATAGGACTGGCCTGAGAGTGTGAGTGTGTGAATGTGTGCACATACATGTGTGTGTATGTATCTTGGGCAACTCATTTAACAACTTCAAACCCTTCATCTGTAAATGAAGTCATTAATGATAAAGTGGATGAAAAATGATTTCTGGCATCACTCTCCTTTTTTTAATACATAGTAACAGTGTTTCTGGATTTTTCTTTTTAGGAATTACATCTTTAGTTACTGTACAATTTAAAGTATGTCTTACAAACATATTGTTTTAAATATAAATTTTACTTTGAGTTTATGCTGTTAACCACATCACAAAGGATATGTATATTTAGGAGTAGATTTAAAACGCTGCAAGATTGACTAATGTTATCCCTGTTATGGGAAGGGAAAATTAGTTGAAAGTAGGCAAAGGGAATTGATGAACATTTATTTAACCCATATAATCAACCAAATCAATAAAATTTAAATTAAAATTGTGCATTCAGGCTCTTTCCCCTCTATACTATTTTTAAATTGTAAACTACTAACATCCAGTGATTACTTTAATTTAAATAAATAGTAAATTGACTCTCAGTTAAATTCTAATTATTAAGATAAACAACATTACAGTTTAATACTGTACTTCAACCAGAAAAAAGATCATATGACTTTTGTGTGCCTCAATAGAATCCAGCCTATTTGACGCAGAAATACTTTTAATTACTAAGATTTCAGGAGTTCAGATGTAAATAGTACAACACTTTTAAAAGAAAACCAATAAAGAGCTGGTATGTGAGACCCTATCAAAGATGGAGAAAATGTCAGTGGTCATAACTTTAGGCAACAAGCCATCTGAAACAGGCTGACTAGTCCTGGGGATCAGTCCAGCTACACTTGAAACAATGTAAATGTCTAAAAACGAACCCTGACTTTGTGATATTGCTATTTGGACCAAATAAGGTGATTCTAGGGTCAAAAAAACACTCATTTAAATCTCTTCATGCAAGAATATGCGAGATTGTGATTTTCAAGCATTGTAATATAATACTGACACTTTTAAAATCTCTCTCATCAATTTTACCTTAAGTTACCTAGCATGTATATATATTCATTCAAAACAGTAATTAATTTAAGAAATAGTCTAGATGATTTGCAAGGAAAGACCACATGTTTAATTTATATGGTTATATGAAGTCCATGTGATTTCCATTCCAGAATTCTAGCCCTCTTTTGTGTGTGCAGGCTTAACCAGTGAAAGTGCTCTATTGAGCCTGACAATCTGCACAACATTTTGAACGGATAATGTCTACAGTAAGAGAATTGAGACTCAAAAGAACTGTTTAACATTTTGTAGTAATGATAACGATAATTTTTATTAACAAAGTTTTGCATTTTGATAATCCACGATAGAAGACAGTTGGGGTCAGTATAAGAATATTGCTATGGAAATAAAAAAGGAGGTGAAGTTTTCAAAGGTGTGTTTTCCATAGTCGTGAATTCACGTGTTGCTCCTATGTTGATGACTCCCAAATTTGAACCTCAGTCTCTACCCTGTTGTTCAGGATCCAAGGCCACATCTCCAGAGCTTACCGTTCATTGTAACTTGGATGTTTTACTGCTCTCTCAGCTTAACATATTCAAAGCCACACACATCTTTCCTGAACAAGTTCCTTACAGTATTCATGGGTATAGATCTTGAGGTCACCTCTTCCCCCTTTTAAATGTCTGGTATCCTTGTATTCAGACAAGTGACTTGGAATAAAGCACTACACGGTTTACTACAGTCTTTCACACATGTGATCTCATTTTATCTTCACATCAGCTTGGAAAGGTAACCAAAATAATAGTTACTGCATCCACTTTACAGATGAAGAAACAAAACCTTTGAAGGTTTCAGAGATGGACTGTAGACCAGAAAAAGATAAAACTTGAATCATGTACCTAGTCCAGCTCTTAGGTCAGGCAGCATCCATTTGTAGCAGAAGGCTGTGAGATCTGTCTTTGATGTCCTGAATGATAGGCTTGAGGGACACTTCTAGGAAATGTCTCATTCTGTTCAGTGTCCATGCTGTGGTAGAAACCTCAATTCATTCATTTTAGGAATGTTTTAAACAGTTTCTCATAAAGTCAAAGAAGGTAAACACAACAAACAGATTCTTGGATCATGTCCCTTAATCAGGAGTTCTATTTAGGACTTAGCCTCATAGAGTTTGCCAAGTACTTTGGCTTTTATACAGCTTTAGGGTTAAGTTGTTGGCTAAGTAAATATGGTTCCAGTTAAGATCAACAGAGGGGGCGCCTGGGTGGCGCAGTCGGTTAAGAGGCCGACTTCAGCCAGGTCACAATCTCGCGGTCCGTGAGTTCGAGCCCCGTGTCAGGCTCTGGGCTGATGGCTCAGAGCCTGGAGCCTGTTTCCGATTCTGTGTCTCCCTCTCTCTGTGCCCCTCCCCCGTTCATGCTCTGTCTCTCTCTGTCCCAAAAATAAATAAACGTTGAAAAAAATAATAATAAACAAAAAAAAAAAGAAAAGAAAAAAAAGATCAACAGAGGATTTGAGAGTTCCTCTAATTTCTCAAGATCTCAACCTGTACCACTTCAGATTGAAAAGATGAAAAGGAAGAGAGTAAAAAGTCTTAATTTCTATTAAAGGCCATTTAATCCTGGTTGTCTATTTTTTTTTTTTTTTAATTTTTTTTTTCAACGTTTATTTATTTTTGGGACAGAGAGAGACAGAGCATGAACGGGGGAGGGGCAGAGAGAGAGAGGGAGACACAGAATCGGAAACAGGCTCCAGGCTCTGAGCCATCAGCCCAGAGCCTGACGTGGGGCTCGAACTCATGGACCGTGAGATCGTGACCTGGCTGAAGTCGGACGCTTAACCGACTGCGCCACCCAGGCGCCCCTAATCCTGGTTGTCTAACGGGCAGGCAGGAATATGAGAAGGAGCCTGGGGGATGGGGCGGGGCTACCTAGTAGGTGCTCACACTGGTGCAGAACTTGCAAGCATTCATATTTAATTTTGCTTTACCAGTAGCATACTTCCTCCTGCTCTCTCTTCCCTTTCTTACATTTTATGAAAATATGTATCTTATTATAAAGGTAATAATATATCATAGTAGATTTTGTTGGCTGTCCACCCAGATCTCTTTGAAATGTTGAAAAGACATTTCTATGGACCACCCCTCTAACCTTTGTTCCCCACCCCCAGCCTCCACCTTTTGGTTTCTATTCTAACACTGGGCAACTGTGACTCTCCTTCAGAAGAGCACCCCAGGTGTTGGTGTTGATGCACCTTGCCAGAGAGCACTCAGAGTCGCATTGTCCTGTTCCCTTCCCACCCTCTTCAGCCAGCTCTTAACAGATAAGTGACTCACAGGTGCCAGGGTGTGAAAAGCCACGTTCCCTTGCTCTGAGATGTAGCAGAATGTTCTGGAGTTCCCTTTGAGGCAGCAGGCTGAATCTACCTCAAGTGCATTTTGCTTGAGATCACATAGTTCCATGGCTTCCTTCCATCCTCTGACCTGCGGCCTCTCTCCCTTACCGGACTTCGCTGCAACTGCTTCATGATAAATCACTTGCATTCAAACACTTGTCTCAGGATTTGCTTCTGGAGAACCCAACCTCAGATTTCTGTTTAAATCTTTTTTTTAATATTCAGAAAATTTAAAGTAGCCATTCTCAGCCTTGTCTGCTTTCTGCCTTCTTGCAGTTAGAGATAATCACTACTAATAATTTAATGTATATTTTTCCAGAAATTGTGGGTATATATGCTTTTATCATAATTAAAACAATACAATATTCTGTAACGTATTTTTAATACAATAATATATTGTGGCCATTTTTATGCAATATAGAACAACTTGTATTTTTGAGCATTCATAGTATTTCACAGCATTGACATACCATAATGTATTTGATTAGTCCCTTATTAATATTTTGATTGTTTTTAATTTTTTTAGTATATTTGTGAATATATAAAATGAATTCCTAGAACTGAAAATACTGGTTCAATGCTGGGAATGTACAATATGGTTTTTGGTAAATATAAATTACCCCCTAAAAGACTATACCAAAATACAGTACCACACACAGTGTATTTGCATATCTATGTCCCTATCTGAACAGTGTTTTCCCTCTTTTTTTTTTTAACTTTGCTAATCTATTAGAGGAAAACACCTCATTGTTTATTAGGAAGGTAATGTGTGTTTTCATATTTAACCATTTGTATTCTTACTCTTATAAATTTTCTTAATTTTTCCATTTTTTTCTACAGCTTTAAACTTCAATATTTTTTTTATTTTGCTTTTGCGCAGTTGTTTATTTTACTATTCTTGGACATTTTATACATTGTAGGGCTGTTGTGGACACTGTTTTTATGCCTGACATTTAAAAATTATATTTTGCTGGAATATAAGGAAATATATTTATTTTCATATATTTGTGTTTATATGAGTAGAACTGAGAAATGTAATTTCTGAAGTAATTTTTATTTTTAGTAATTCTTAATTTGATTCTCCTGGATTTTATGTATAGACAATTATATTATCTATAAATAATCTTATATTTGGCTCTTTCTATTAAACACTGATGCCTCTTGAATTAAAATTTATTCTCCTAGCGTATGGAGTAGAAGCTTCAGAATATTGTTGACTAACACTGGAAAGGTAGGTATTTTTTTTCATATTTCCAACTGTAATGTAAACTTTACTAAATATGATGTTTCCTTTTAGCTTCTGATAATCAATCAAGTTATATTCCAAATTAAAATAAATTTGTTGATCATAGAGGTCGATTTGAGATATGTTTTCAGCATCCTTCAAAATGATCATTTTTTTAAAAAAATGCCTACCTCTTTATGTTTCTTATTTATGAATAGTTATCCTAATAAACTGCTTAAACCAAGTTAAATTGTCTGTATTTTACTGTATTTTTTAAAAAAATTTTTAAAGGTTTATTTATTTTTGAGAAAGAGAGAGATAGAGTGCTAGCAGGGGAGGGGCAGAGAGAGAGGGAGACACAGAATCCTAAGCAGGCTCTAGGCTCTGAGCTGTCAGCACTACTTGTCAGCCGGGCTCAAACTCATGAACAGTGAGATCATGATCTGAGCTGAAGTCAGACGCTTAACCTACTGAGCCATCCAGATGCCTCAAATTATCTGTATATTAATACACTGATACATGTGTTTTTATATTGTTAGTATTTTGTTTAGGAACACTATTCATAAATAAAATATAGCAAAAGTGTAACACAGCAGGTTTTGCATTAGGATTATTCAAGGATCATAATTAAGACTTCTATTTATTTTTCTCAGTTCTGGGAGATATTAAAATAGTTGAGAATTGCTTTCTCTTAGAAGTTTGTTAGGGGTTATTTAATCCATTTGAGCCTTTTTGTTTTAGGAGAGATCTTTTATTTTCTTTTTAGAGAGAGAAAGCGCAAGTGTGAGTGGGGGAGAATGGCAGAGGGAGAGGGAGAGAGAGAATCTTAAGCAGGCTTCATGCTTAGCATGGATCCTGACATGCGGTTTGATCCCATGACCCTGGGACCATGACCTGAGCCTAAATCAAAGTCCGATGCTCAGTCCACTGAGCCACCCAGGTGCCTCAGGAGAGATTTTTTTTTTTAATGTTTTAATTTTTTTTTTTTTTTTTTTTTTTGGCGGGGAGAAGGGGCAGAGAGAGAGACCCACACACACAGAATTGGAAGCAGGCTCCAGGCTCTGAGCTGTCAGCACAGAGCCCTACACGGGGCCTCAAATTCATGAGGCGTGAAATCTTGACCAGAGTTGAGGTCCGACACTTAACCAACTGAGCCACCCAGGTGCCCCAGGAGAAACCTTTTATAAACATTTCATTGTCATTATGGCTCCTTTTCCTTTCAGATTTTTTCTTCAGCCCTTATGGAATTGCTTTTATTAATTTTAAAAGAAAATTATGCATTTTTGCATATCTTCAGATTTATTTAGCATAACATTATATATGTTCTTAACTTAATTTTTAAAAATTTACTCCACACTTTTGTGAGTGCCATATTTCCCCCTCAAGTTTGTATGTTTTGTAACAGGAGTAGGGAACTGCCTTCATTCCCTCTCTAGGTCTACTGCTGTAACTGGAAGCTTTCTGTGGCAGATTCCATGGTTAATTCTATACAGTCCAAGGTGAATGAAGCCTCACATTAAGGGGTGAGCCTCCAGGCCGCGTCCCTCTTTTTGCTCATTAGAGGACTTTGCGGCCACCTGGGAGCTGGCCTGGTGCCTGCATGCACTCCTAGCTCCTCCTGGGCTGAGCGTGGTGGTGAGAAGAGTGTATTCCTAGGGGGTAAACCCTAGCTTAGTGCTCAGGTGCTGTTCTCCTTTGTCTTTGTTGGTTGCAGACTGCTCAGCATATCCGGCTTTTGCATCATTCTGATTCACTCTTCTTTCCTTCCTCTAGAAGTTCTCAAATCTTGTGGACTCTTGGCATCTTTGCTTCTTTCTAGCACCGCAATGCATTCAGCCTTATTTTTGCATTCCTAGTTCATTTCATTGGAAATTTGGGAGGGAGGCAAGGTAAATACATTCACTCAGCTTTCCCCTGCAACTGGAAATCTTTTAGTCATTTTTGGCTCATTTTCTTCATCCCCTACAATATCCATTCAGTCACAAAATCCTATGAAATTTCCTTCCAAATCCTTCTGTAAACTGTCTCTTCCTCTCCACCTGCTGCCATTTCATCACTACAGCAGCCTCCTAGCCAGTCTACTTTATTCCAATGCAAGCCTTCTAAATTCACACCACATGTCATAGAATCATCTTTCTTAAATCTTCCTTTGATTTACTATGTCACTTGACTTTTAAGAATGAGATTGTGATTCCCTTTTTCTTAACACACCTAGTCTAAATGTTTCTACCTGCTTTTGCGGCCTTAGATTTCTCATCAAATATTCATCACACACTGATACCGCAGCCAGGTCTGTATCTTTAATACTCCATGAATACTTCAGATGAGGGGAAAAAAGCATACATTTAGATGTCAGATTGACTTGGATTCCAGTTCTTTTTTTGGCATCTTGGACAAGCCAATAAATCTACTCAATTTCAGTTTCTTCATAAACTAATGTCAATTACAGCTATTTCATAGGGTTATGGTCATTATGTACAAAAATGTAAAATGCCCAGTACCTAGCGTTAGCTTAACAAAGATCAGTTTTCCTTTCCATCTGCAACACCGTCAGTTCTTGGTGTTCAAGCAACAGAAACTAACAATGACAAACTTAGGCAGAGAAGAAACTCATGAAAACAGGTGGCTCATGTGAAAGGTTGCAGAACCAGGCATGTCTAGAGCAGAATCAAGGGTCTAGGTATCTGGAAGGTATCAATGGGGCAAGATGATGAATAAATGCCAAGCTTTTTTTTTTTTTTTTCTGCAGTTCTTGTTTTGTTTCGTTTAATATGTCATGCTCTTGGCTTGGGTCATTTGCCCTGGCTTGAAAAGGGTGGGATACTTTGATCAACAGTTCTACACATCTTAGGGAATCAACCTATATATTGTCACTAGAGATCTTGTAATCGGAACTCCCACTGAAGGAAGAACTCTATTAGAAAGAGAGACCCAGACACCTACAAGGAAGACCCATTCCAGTTCTTCATATTAATTAGCATGATTTTTCACTCATAGACCTAGATAACCAAAGATTACCAGACATTTGAGAGCAATCATTAGCAAGAAGGAGGATGAGGAAGAGGAAGATGAGGAGCTACCCTGGAGGAAACAGATAATATAGGGGACAGATTTCAACTTTAAAGACTCCTAATTAGTATTCTCAGAAACTCAAAAGTGTATTGCATCCTGAAAACAAGAACATGCTGCTATGAAGAAAGATCAACAGAGCAATGAGAAAAATTCTTAGAAATGAAATATATAACTGATAAAATTTAAAAGTTGGGGAGAGGGTTGAAAAGAAAGGGCAAAAGTTCGTGCTGGTGAACTGTGTGACGTGAAGTCAAGGAAGTCTGTCATGACAGAACCAAAAGACCAAAATGGGAAATAGGAGTTAACAGTAAAGAGACACAGAGAACCAATTCCAGAAAATCCAGTGAGGAGCCCCAGAAACAGAGACTGTGAAGGGAGGTGACCTAGTCAAAAAAAATAGCGTTGAAGGGACTGATTTAAAAACAAGAGAATCAGGTGAAATTTCTGAACTCAAAGGAAATAATAGAAAACCCTAAGAGCTTTCAGAGAGACAAGAGATTACTGACAAACACACATACGTCTCTTTAACCACACTAGATGTTAGAAACAATGGAATAATGCCTTAAAAGTTCTGAGGGGGAAGGGATATTGAGCCAACAGCCAAATTATATTAAATATGAAAGGGAAAGAAAAAGAAAAAAGAAGAGAAAATCAGAAAAAAATGAAAAATGACGTTTGGGGCATGCAAGGATCTCTGGGGAGTTACCACTCACACCATATGGAATAATCTTCAAAGACCTAGCTCAGCCAAGCAGGAAGAAATATAGAACAGGGGAATGATGTGGGACACAGTGGTGTCTGAGTATGACTCAGAAGAAGTAAAGAAAGCAAAGAAAGGAACGGTTAGCTTCTGACCTTGGGAAGGTGTCAAAGGTGTCGGTTCTGTTTCCTTCTCTGTGTCTGGTCACACTGTGACTCTACAGGGAAGCCATTTCACTCTTTTCAGTTTTATAAATGCTGTTTGTTTACTGTGTTTGGAATGGATTTATACACAAAGCATGAGTGATTTCAATATAGTCTAAGAATGGAATCTAAGCATAATAAGTATTAATGAACTAAAGTAATAGAATATGATAAAAATTTGGAGGTAAAAGGAATACACAGGTAAAGGTAGAAGAGCATGCCAGTTTCCTTGCCTTTCATAGTAAGAAGAGAAGCTGTCTAATGTTAATAAATTAAGAAATAGGGTTAAAGTCTTAAAAGCTACCAAATAGAAGACTTAAAAGTAATACAACCAACAAAAATTCTGCATATAAATTTATTTACAATGTGCTTTTATTCTTTGTCATATCAACAGGTTATAATAATAAATTTAATATTAACAACTGGAAACTGCATTTTGACCTTCAAATGTGATTTTGGATATGTGCACTTGGTTTTTGTGAAGTGCTTTTGGCATGTACTATCACTGTGAATTTCAAAATAAGGGTGTTCTTTTTTAGTGGAGGGAGCTGCCCGGCAGTTATAAAGGCATGCTTGTAAGGTCCTGAGTGTGCATTCACTAGGATGTGATGGATATGTGAATGGCAGAGATGGTGGTGATTGTTTCATGAGTGTATACTTATCTCCAAGTGTATACATTATACATATATAGTATTTTGTATGTCAGTCATGCCTCAATAAAGTGATTTGGAAAAAAAAAAAAAAGGTAAGCAGAGGCAACCTATTTAGTCATGCTATATGGCAGGGTTTCCCAAACTCAGCACTATTGTTGACATCTTGTGCCAAGTAATTACTTGCATGGGAGGTTAGGGGCAGGGAAAAGGAGGCTGCCCTGTGCATTGTGGGGTGCTCAGCAGCATCCCTGGACTCTACCAGCTCACTAGATGCCAGTAGTACACTCTCCCAATTGTGACAACCAAAAATGTCCCCAGACATTGACAATTGTGCACTGAGGAGCAAACACCCCCTGATGAAGACCACTGCTGTAGGCGATTCCTGGCTGTGAAAAGCTGAACCAAATGACCTCTTTGGCCTCTTCCAGTTAAATGCATTGTTGGAAAGGGGTTAGCATTTTGCATAGACCTAGTTTCTTTCTTAACACTGTTTTCCCCATATCTCAGGCAAGTTTCCTTCAGTTCAATTCAATTCAAACAATATTTTTGAATGCCAATTCTGTTAGGCACTCTGCCCAGGGTACACATCTCTGTTAAACAAATTTCCCTTTTTAAGGGAAATGGATGAGTGATTCCCCTGATATTGCTCTCCTGGATAAGATTTCCCTCTTTAGTAGAAATTCACACATTTCATTTTGCCTCAGGTGCAGCTCTTACCAGTTGTTAGGGCTGGCTCAGAGAATTTTAGTAAAGCCTTTGAATTTCCATATTTTAAAATGCAGTAATAAGAAAAAAAATTACCTTGTAAAAGATAGAAGACAGCAACTAAAACTGAAAATGACAATCATAAATAATAATTGGTTAATAAAAATGTGAACTGAATCACATTTGTTGTGTGTATTTGTTACAATTAACATATAGTAGGGTTACATTCTTCAATGAGTTTATCACAAACCCAGATTATATTATGCATATCAAAACTGGAGAGTAGCACTTTTGAGTAGGAAATTCCATTTAGTGTTTTTGACATTTTAAAAAGTAGCTTAAAATTATTAAATTCACACTAAAATATAAACTCCGAGTTACTCTTTTTGTGAATGGTATAAATCACTTCTACATTGGAATGCATTCTTTCAAGTTTATTTATTTTTATTTTTGAGAGAGAGAGAGTGAGCAGGAGAGGGGCAGACAGAAAGGGAAAGAGAGAATCCCAAGCAGGTTCTGTGCTGTCAGTACAGAGCCCCATGTGGGGCTCGATCTCACCTTGTGAGATCATTACCTGAGCCCAAACCAAGAGTCAGACACTAAACTGACTGAGCCACCCAGGCGTCCCAATTGGAATGCATTTTTAATTACATTTCTTCTTTAAGGCAATTCTCATTTTTAAAAAATGTACCTGTGAAGGTATATACACTGTAAGAATTGCTTCTTCTCCTCCAGAGATAAACATGGCAATAAATAAGTACACAGAATCCTTGCTGGTGTTAAAATTTGAAACATAGTATGTTTTCATGAAATTATAGCTAATTTCTATAAATAATGACTACTTATTGGGACAAAGTCTGAGAACCACAGTGGACTACAGCTCTTTGCCTTTATATCTATGGTAGATGAACCTGTGCATAGGCTCCTGTAGCCTCTGGAGTGAGTGTGTTGAGGGCACCGTGGGCAGGCCAGTACATCCTTCCTACTGCCCTTATACATACACACATGCCCTGCACAGAGAACACTCTCCTACTGAACTTTCACCACCAAATCAAAAGTGGTATCTTTTCATTGGCAGGAGGATGTTTTTTCTCTACCTTGAAAGTTATAGACCTGTTTATATTGTGCTAATGTCATTCTCTACAAATGCCTGCACAAGCCATTATTTACTGATATCCTCCTACCTTTCATCAAAGGTTAATGTAGGATATAGCCTTAGAAAAACAGGTGTTTTTTTTTTTTGCAACACATATATTCATATTTTCATTCATGGCTTCATATGCCAGTTTAAGTGTCTTGTAGGCATAGTACTATGCCAAGCTTTTCCTTAGAATATATTCCTAGGAACAAAAGTATTTTTCCCTAAATCAACTATCATGACTTAAAGAATAAGAGTTTCAACTCAGTGTTTTCTATTTACTTTTTCTACCAGGAAAAGCAGAGGAAATTTATAGCTCATTGCAATGAGTACCTTTACTAAAACCAATTTTCTTGGAGGTTTTCTCTCCCACTATATAGTTCTTGACCTTGTATTCTTTTACATATGGTCCTATGATATATAGCTTATATCATGTGCCTTGAAAATACTTTTTGAAAGTATTTGTGCTAAAAGTTTCTTGGCCAGATGTTTCTCCATTGCTGTTCCTGAAACTTGATGGAGTCTTTTCATTTCTGCAGGTATGAATTTCCTCTAAAAGTTTCCTTCTGAAAATTGAGGTGGTTGGATTCAGTGATTCCCAAATGCTGGTCTACGTATGCCGACTGCAACAGCCACAATGAGAGAGTGTGTTCAGAGCCTTCAGGCATGTTATATCAGTGTCTGTGGGTTGGGGCCAAGGCACCAGGTGTTGCTGGGGCCCAGCCAGATTTGGGAACCCCTAAGCCAGATGGTCTCTTAGATGTTCTTTGGCTTTATGAATTTATGATGCTGTTGGAGCCTTGGCCTCTGATGGGTGGAATATAAGCCAGCCCCTAGAGAAGGAGCTGCAGTTATCCTGGCCACCATCACAGGAAGGAGACGGCCTCAGGTCACACATCAGGGGTTTTCCCAGCTTCTGCAGACCTTTCCTCCAAAGGCATGTTAAGTGCTTCTCTCTGGGCTCCTGCATACTGCTCACACCTCCACTGGAGACGGAAGCATCTCTTTGTATAGTCCACTTAAATGAAATCTATAAACACTGAGAACGTAGATGTCAGTTTCTAACACCACAGCCAACCACCCAGTAGGCATCCAATAAATGCTCAAATGACTGAATGAATGAACTTTTGAGAGAAATCACTCAATAACCTCCTTGATGAGCCATGCTTCAAAGCCAATGGAAAACTACCTGTAACAGATTACAAGGAAGAAATTTGAGTGACAGATTAAATCTAAGGGCTATATATTAGCATCCCTGAACTCCTTCAGAGTGCACCCGAACCCCCTTTGTTTTGGAACTCTGGGTTTATATGAGAAAAGGCCCTTAACTTTTCTTAATGGTATCATCGCAAGGATCCTCTGGGACAAAACTTTTACACCTAAGTTACAGCACCATAAAAAGATAGATTTATTTGCTCTGTGTGATTATTTTAAGACTAAGTCTGTTATCTTCTATTAGAACAAAGAAAGTATATTCTCAATAGCCAAGGAACTGATTGATTCCAGTGTTTACCCTTTTAGAAGTAAATACAGATAGGCACAAATAAAATTTGATGTTGGTTCACAAACATGCCCCTTATAAAGCTTTATAATCTCTTCTTATCATTATTATTGACTCCTGTGTTTTTAATAAAATATGCTGTGCTGTTGCCCTTTTTAATATATTAAAATTTATATACTTAGAGAAATAGATAACAGGGAAAATTTTATTTCTAAAGTTTAGAGTTAAATCATTTGATAGAAAAATTTAATGAAAATAAGGATTTAGACGTTCAACAATTTTAAATTTATGATCAAGATTTCTGATCTGGTTTTTAACTCTGAAATTTCAAAGACCACACACGGTTTTAACAGTCATCCCTTTACCTATCAGTAAGCACTGTAACCTTCTTATAAAATGACATGTGCCCCAACTTTACCACTTTAAATATAAGTAGATGTAATGTGAATGGAAGTAGGCATGGTCCGACCTGAGGAGCCAAGCTTGGTTCTGTAGGATATGGAGCCTCTTCTCATTATACTAAACAAGCATATTTCCAGCAGATAAAGAAGCAGATCTCTTTTCAGTTGAAGAGTATTATTTGTAGATAGTTATGGTTTAAGCAGGACACAGCTCACAAGCTCCATGTGATAAAAGCATCCTCTGTTTATTCATAGGGAAGGTTCTTACACTTTCACTCAGGAACAGCTTTTCTTCTGGGTTCTAACAACACAAATATTATAGTATAATAAGCTCTTTTTATGTGTTGTACAACATTTAAGTTAACAGACCAAAATTGACACTGTGAAGGCACATGACCAAATCATTAAAAAATTCCTTTTATAATATTTGGCTTTGGGTTTATATTGGGGAGATGTAGAACCAAATCAAAGTGTATCCCAGTTGTTATTAAATGATACACCTGCAGTAGGAGAATGGTATTTTATGAGTGCCAGTAGTGCAAAAGCTGTCATCTTTGAATGTGATTAATGAGAGACTTAAAGTTTTTATTAAGCATTCTGGTGTGCTAGAGGCTTCTGGGTAAAGTGTGAATCATGGGAGAGATGCCAGAATTGGTGTGAAATCTGGTTTCTTTGGCGATGTCATACATAGCATAGCTTGTGGACACCCATGATCTCGATTGACCTTGTTGATGACATAAGACAGTGTCGTTCAAGGCTCTCATCTCCAGATATGTCAGGGATAGGTTACACGTTGTGCTATAAAAGAAGCAAAAGTCATGCTTTTTCTCTTTACATATGTTCCCTTCTTTCACCTCACATACACTCAGCTTTGAATCTGCTTAATGTGCTTTCTAACAGAAACTTCTGCTAAGCTCTTTCTCTGGGGACCCAAGTGGTCCTGGCTACTTCCCAGTTCTGCGTATACCAGAACTGCGTATATCTCTAATTCAGGAAAGAAACTCTCTAAATTTCAGTCGTGTTTAATCCTTATGCTACTCTGGATTTCAACAAGCCTAATCTAGGATCTCCACCTTTGTAACCCTGTACTCTGAAATGTGATGACGTTTTGTGTGGTTAGCACTACTCCCCTGACACTCTCTTGAATCCTGCAAGCATCTTAAATGGTTAGCTTCAGATGCCTGCCTTTTAATTTTCTAATTCTCAGAGCTGCTAGGTTTCTCTTTAGCTGAATCTGCTAACCTTTTTTATCTTCAGATAATCCACACATTTGAATGCACATGATGAAGCGCACTTTGCCTTAGATATGTACTTCAATCAGAATCTTTGAAAGTTAAATGTTCTTGTATCTGCAAGCGACCAGAAAACCACTTTTCCAACTTTATTTTAGTGAACTTTGGGGGTGGAGGAAGATGTACTTGGGTACTAAAGCCCAAGCCAGGATCCTCCTTCCTCAGCTTCAAATGGCACAGGAAACCCCCTTCAGATTTCCAGCATGCTGTCTCAGAATAGCTCTCATTTCTGTGCCACAGAACACACTTCGGCTTCTCGCTGAGAGCCAACAGGAGGCACAGCAGATGTATTAGTAAATCACAGAAATTACAAAACTATGAGGAAATACAGCCACATAACATTGAAGAGCTCCGAATGCATAAATGTAACTGGGAGTGTGCTGTGGCCCCGACTGTTGGGGACCTGGCCAAGAAACTAGGTGTCAAGGTTGCCCCATTGCTAGAATAATTGACAGCCATAGGTGAGTGGTGAGATCAGGTACTACAGATCAGAAAAAAATGTTTGGTTTGGGGTTAGCCATGTGTGGCCAGAGAATATTTTAGAGTCTGGTGAAATAACTGAGGTTAGGCAGAGCATAAGTAGGGAAGACAGGAATGACCTGAACAGGTTCAAATGGAGGGGAGGGTGGGCAGATGGCTGCTATAGGTCAGACATAAGGACAAAAACTTTGGACCATTGTGGCTCTCTGAGCTTCAGGTAAAGCAAGCTCTAGCACTTGAAAATCTCCTTAGGACAGACGTTTACTTGGCAGCAGTATTAATCAGTTAGAGGCTTGTACGTGCTACAGCCTGGTTTAGTCAGGCAGCCACCCTTGCCCTGGATATTTGCTTAGCAAGTGGAGCTCAGGCCTTTGTCCTCAGCCTGGGTCCTGCAAACACGTGAAGTTATTCTTCTTTCTGCATTTGGCTTCAGAAAGAAGGTCCACGTCTGGTCTGACTGAGAACTCTTCCAGCGTTGTCTACTCAGTCCATGAGTCTGGCATATTAATTTGAGAGAATGCTTCTCAACTTTTAGTTTGCAACCACCTGGGAAGATGGCTAAAACTGCAGGTTCTTGGCTGCTGCTCAAGGAGATAGGTGAGTAAGGGGGTGCCCAGAAGCCTGAATTTTAGGCAGCATCTAAAGGGTTTCTAAAGCAGGTTTTATAGTCAGTTGGAGGAACACTAGCCTAAAGGGAACTGGTTCTACTGTCTCTAGAGACTTTAATGGCAGAGTATTACTTAAAAATCCTGGCAGAATTTGTCCTGTAAAGCAGGGACCCTTTGTGAAGTGGTTGACATGTGATTGCCCATACTCTCCATATATAAACGTCACAGGATTTCAGCATTGGAAAGTGTGTTGTTAACACATATGGTTCTTTCTGTTTCGGAGGGTCAGGTTGAATCGTCTTAAAACTTAAGCTATTCTGAGTCTGTCCACATACTCAATATCTGCAACAGGACAAGAAGGAGAGTGGCTTGCAGATGGGTTTATTACCATTCACTAGTAGTTGGGGAGCTGGTAGCCCACTTATTCTACTGTTGTGTCTATTAGATATATGGTATTTATCCCATACAGGGTTGGG
Organism: Felis catus; assembly: GCF_018350175.1. Taxonomy (NCBI): domain Eukaryota; kingdom Metazoa; phylum Chordata; class Mammalia; order Carnivora; family Felidae; genus Felis; species Felis catus. Next base: position 130,170,040 of record NC_058375.1, on the reverse strand, counting down.
TTTCTTAATTTTTTCAGTTGCCTTTGAGAATGAACCAATTGCAGGTGAGTTTTAACTTCTTGATTTGGGGGGAAAAAGTTTAAAATGGGTTATGATTTTGAAGCCTTTTTCAAAATGATTGTTAATTCTGAGGAAGAGTGGCATAAAAGTCTATGGCAGACACTACTGGGCTGGCTGTCACAATCACCATCTACAACCTCTTTGTTCCGTGTAAAATTCTAGCACAGTAGGATTGTAAAATTCTCACAATTCTTAGAAGACATTGCTATGGCCAATGGCATAAAAGTCAAAATTTTCTGAGTGCTACTTTCAGGAAAAAAAAATAAATAAATGAGTAAAATAAAATAAGGATAAATTGGGTTGGAATGCCTTTTGCCCTTTGGCATTTTGCCCCTTTTCCACTTGGATTATAGAATTGTAGCTAGGGGGTACAGCAGCCATCCTGTGAACATGAGGCAGCAAGCATGGGCAGAGGGCTACATCTCAGGGATGGAAGAAAGGAAGGATGACAAAGACTGAGTCTCATGGCTTTGTGGAGCATCTGTGCCAGCCCTTGCCTGCCTGTTTCAGGACTTCTTGTTTCTTCTGTACCTGCCTACGTAAGCCACGTAGTGTCCTAACTGATACAGGACACTCAAACATTTCGTGAAAGGTTCCACCTTAGTAAAAACACCCATTATCAAAGATTGTTGTGAACCCAGGCGCTTGGGTGGCTCAGTCTGTTGTGTGTTCACCTCTTAATTATGGCTCAGATCATGATCTCAGAGTCATGGATCAACCTCTGCGTCAGATTCTTAAGATTCTTTCTCTCTCTCTCTCTCTCTCTCTGCCCTTCTTCCCCACACATTCTCTCTCTCTAAAATAAGATAAAATAAAATAAAATAAATAATTTAAATTAAAAAATATAGTTGTGAACCATTATGAATGGGACAACTTAATTAAAAAGAAAGGAAGAAAGAAAAATGCCCTCACAAACCATACACCAGACTGATGGGATTCAGAAAGAATTACAAGGGGTTTCGAATGATAGTCTGTTCCTCCTACAGCATACATGGCCTCAGATTGCTTTGTAACGAGGTAGGGGCGACAAAATGTCTCAGGATCTGAGATGGTGAGTTCTGTATCTTATAAAGTAAGCAGAGGAAACACTTTCATGACATGAATGTATTATGATATAAGAACTAGACCAACTCTCATCCACTCAGAATGGGAGACTGAGAATGGAATGTGTCAGAACCACTTTTCATGAACTTTTTGCTGGCATTCTTGGTGAGGTACAATTGGTGTAAACAAAATCTGAGGACTTAAGAGTGCTCCAGACATGGTAAACCAGTCAGAGAAACGGATCCACAAGGCTGTATCTCTAATTATAAGTCTTTCAATTTTGAGAGCTGGAATTTGGAAAGGCAAGCATGTGACTTAACAAAACTTAGGACATTTCATAGTGTGGCAGGACATGTTTGTGCCAGAAGGCTTATGTAGGAGTTCACAGAGCTCAATCATGTAGAGAAGGCATGAGTTGAGCACAGAAACCGTATTGTGTAAGGAACTCTGGATTGAGGGCAGGAATTTGAACCTGAAAATTAGATTCTTCTTGTTGACTAGCTGAGTGATTCTGAGCAAGTCACAATGTCACTCAACCTCAGTGTTTTTCCATGAAAATGTTATGTGAACTTTAAAGTTATACCTAGACCTAAAATTCTGTGATTCTACAGTAATTTCATAAGGATAGAGGGTTGCAGTCCTTCAGGTCAAAGCAGATTTCAAGCAGAGGCCTCCTAGGTACCTGAATAGCTCCTTGGCAATAATATTTAATAATATTATAGAGAGAACCCAGGTGATATTATTCAAATCAGTGACCAGTTTTTTCAAAAGAAATTCAGTCTTATTCAAGTATGATTTTTCATTTTCCTGGAGTCTTCCGTTGTAAAAGGGTTGTGGCCTCTCTTTTTGAGATCTAGTCTGTGAAATATAAGAGATAGAAATTTCCTTAAAAACTTGAGTGCGAGCATCATCCCTGATTCATCCCCTTTCTCATCACATAGCTTGTTGAAAGCTACATCATAACAGTGGTCTTTCTTGGACCATCACTCATCACTCAGAAACATGACTCTGGGAAAAAGCTCATTGGTATGTGTATTAGTCAAGGTTCAACCAGGCAAGCAGAATCAATGGGAGATTAGATGGATGGATGGATGAATGGATGGATAGATAGATAGGAGGATAGATGGATGGATGGATAGATAGATAGATAGATAGATAGATAGATAGATACACATACATATATATGTATCCATCCAGCCATATATGTGTGTAAGCACACACATTGTTCAGTGTTCATTGATACAAAATTAAGGCTATAGTTTAATAATACAATAAATTACCTTGTAACCCACTTAACTAGTTTGCCAGCTGAGTTAGTGGCTTTATCTCTCTCTGTCAAACACACTGACTAATCCTATGGAACACTGAGAGTTTGAATCCCTTAGAAACCTTTCTGAGCACTTCCTTAGTACAATAGAGCTTCCATTGTCAAGTCTGTTTTCTTTTGCACCCAGTTTATTCATGTCCCTTTAAGTGTTATTGATTCTGTAATTTAATTATTATCATGAATTGTTAAAAATTGTTTCTGAAGAGAAGGCAATTTCATTTATTAAAATTTATTTAAGTGTCTTTGAAAGAGTAAATAAAGGCTAGTTATTATTTTTCTAATAAATATGAGCAAGGCAACTAAAGAAAAAGGCAAATTGTCTTCTAAAATTCTAGGCAGTTTCTGCATATAGATTACTTTGGAAGTGTGTTCATTTTGAAGGTACTTAAAGGAATTGGTACTGAAAATCTTAGAGAAAGTGTGGTTTTTATAAGAAATAGATAGAACTTCCATCATAAGGCCATTCTCAAAGAAACGTTCTTGATCTTACAATAAAATATTGGCATATTTATATATTTTGATCAAAATAAAATATGTTTAGGGGTGCCTGGGTGGCTCAGTTGGTTAAGCAATCGACTTCGGCTCAGGTCATGATCTCATGGTTCATGGGTTCGAGTCCCATGTCGGGCTCTGTACTCACAGCTCAGAGCCTGGAGCCTGCTTCGGATTCTGTGTCTCCCTCTCTCTCTGCCCCTCCCCCGCTTGCACTCTGTCTCTCTCTCAAAAATGAATAAACATTTAAAAAATAAAAATAAATAAATATATAAATAAAATATGTTTATATTAGAATCCTTGCTAGTGCATTAAGACAAGGAAAATAAATAAACAGTGTTCATATTAGAAAAGAATGAATAAAACAGGTGACATGATTATGTAACTAGAAAATCCCCCCAAAAGTTAATAATGGCAAAAAGGCCTGGAACTAAGAGGTGAGTCTAGCAAAGCCTCAGGATACAAGGTTAATACACAAAAGTCAATTTCTGTCTTACATACCAGCAAAAATCAATTGAATTTTGAAATTTAAAAAATAATACCATTACAACAACATCAAAATTAATGAAGTACTTAAGTAAAAATCTAACAAAATATGTCAGGATCTCTCTATGAAAAACTACAAAACACTGATGAAAGGAAACAAAGCAGAACTAAATAAATGGAGACATGTGCTGTATTCATGGATTGGAATTCTCAATATTGTTAAAATGCCATTTCTTACTAATTTGATCTACAGAGTAATCTAATACCATTGAAAAACCCCAGCAAGCCATTTTGTAGACATTGAAAAACTGGTCTTAAAATTTATGTGGAAAGACAAAGACCCAGAAAACCAATATAGTACTGAAGCAGAAGAACAAAGTTGGAAGACTGACACTACCCAGTTTTAGGAAGTACTATTAGGCCATGGTAATCAAGACAGTATGGAAATGTAAAAGAATAGACACATGGATTCCTAGAACAGCATAGAAGACCCAGTAATAGATACACCTAAATATAGTCAACTGATCTTTAACAAAGGAGCCAGGGCAATTCAACAGAGAAAGGACAGTTTTTATAACAGATGGTGCTGGAACAATTGGATATACATATGCAAGATATATAACTAGACACAGAGTTTACATCTTTCACAAAAACTAACTCAAAATCATAAACTTAACTATAAAATGCAAAACTATAAAACTTCTAGAAGAAAACATAGGAGACAATCGAGGTGACCTTGGGTCTGTTGATGAAATTTTTAAATAGAAAGCCAAAAGCACAATCCAGGAAAGGGGAAAAGATGGTAATTTTGTCCTTATTAAAAAATAAAAACTTCTTGGTGAAAGCACTAATGAAAGAATGAAAAGAAAACCACAGACTGAAAGAAAATATTTGTGGAGTGAATATCTGATAAGGGAATTGTATACAGATTATACAAAGAATTCTCAAAACTCAACAATAAAAACAATTTAAAAATGGGCAAAAGATCTGAATCTCATCATAGAAGACATACAAACGGCAGGGGTGCCTGGGATGGCTCAGTCCATTAAGCTTCTGACTTTGGCTCAGGTCATGATCTCAAGTTCGTGAGTTTAAGCCCCACATTGGGCTCTGTGTTAACAGCTCAGAGCCTGGAGCCTGCGATTCTGTGTCTCCCTCTCTCTCTGCCCCTTCCCTACTCACACTCTCTCTCTCAAAAATAAATAAACATTAGGAAAAAAATAATAATAAAAAAAGAAGACATACGATGGCAAATAGCCATATGAAAAGATGATCAATATCATTTGTTGTAGGAAATCACATATTAAAACAACTATGAGATACCACTACACATCTGTTGAAATACCTACAATCCAAATAACTTCCAATACCAATTGCTGGCAAGGATGTGGAAAACAGGAATCTCATTCATTTGCTGATGAGAATTCAGAATGGTACTGACACTTTGGAAAACAGTTGGCAGTTTCTTACAAAGCTAAACATAGTTTTATCATAGGATTCACAACTGAGCTTCTACATATTTACCCAACAGAATTGAAAACTTCTATCTATGCACAAACCCCTGCGTGCAAATGTTTATAACATCTTTATTCATAATCACCAAAAACTGGAAGCACACAAGATGTCCTTCAATAAGTGAGCAGAGAAGCAGATAATGGTACATCTGTACAATAAAATATTATCCAGTAATAAAAAGTGTGAGTTGCAAGCTAGGAAGATATATGAATGAATCTTAAATGCATATTGCTAAGTGAAAGGAGCCAGGCTAAATGTCCACACACTTTATGATTGCAATTATATTACAGTCTGGAAAGAGGAAACTATAGAGACCATAAACAGCTTAGTGATTGGCAAGGGCTCGGGGGCAGGGGAGGATACGAATGGCAAAGCATAAGAGACATTTTAGGACAGTGAAGTTATTCTGCATGATATTGTAATGGTGGATATATGACACCAGGCATTGTTATAGTGCATACAATTTTGCAGCACAAAGCATGAATCTTCATGTATGCAAAAAAAAAAAAACATTTAGGAGGTCAAGAGATTCTGGGATGGAATGCAGAATATGACAAAATAATCTAATTGCATTACCAATGCATGAAACAACCTCACTAAAGAGGATGGGGGTCTGGGAGAGTTGCTGACCTAAGTAACTTCACAAGTGAGTGGGGTCTGTAAAGCTAAAGGCAAGAAACTGTATGTAGGCACTGTACTCTAGTTGATTAAATTGTTTCCCCTGAAGGTCCAAGTCAGCAGTCCTTACATCGCTATGCATGTACACTGGAATCAATCAATTAAGGAAGTGTGTGGTGCATGTGGGAGCTAGATTTCTTACTTTGGAGCTGGAATCTGCTTATCAGGAAAGGCGGGAGGCTAGAATGATCCACGTGATAATGGATTAGACTTGGAGTCATCAGTATAAACTCATGCTTAGTATAAATATAGATGGTTGCACTTAGAAAGATGTGTGTACATACACAGGTTAGTATATACACATGTATCCCCTTGCTCTGCCAGCTGATAGAGAGCTTAGCAACAACATCACCCCAGTAGCAATGAGCACACATAGCAACCACATCTTAGTTTCTAATACCTTTTTTTTCCCCAGTAAAAGGAACCAGGGCTTCTTAGACTGATTCTAGAACTAAGGCAGGAAATATACAGTTCATGTCTGGAGCATCTCGTAGTGCCAGAGGGTAAGAAAGGGTTCAAAAAGAGAAAAAAAAATCCTCAACAATGGTGTATGTCAAAAGGACATAAGAGCCAACTGAAAGCTTCCAGTGGTCAAAACAATGTGAGCAGCGAAGTAAAATAATATTGGATTATAACCCAAGGCTTAAAATAAATGAGTCCTTACTGACACAAATTACTGAATAAACAAATCTCCCAGGCAGGAGGGTTCCAAATGTTGTGTGTAAATACTCCACCTTCAAGGAGGGGTAAAGTGTAACTCCACTTCTTAAGCTTGGGCTGCATAGTGATTTCCTTCCAAGCAGTTCTGTATGGAAAGGGGAAAAACTCATTTGTGGTGAAAGCTGACAAACACTACCTTGGCCAGATAAAGTTATCCTATCAAGGATAGTAGATTTCCTTGATACAATGAGATGAACATGGCACTTTAGCTGTTAGTCTTCCTCCCAAAAAACAGTCTCATCACGAGAAAAACATGCGAGGGGCACCTGGGTGGCTCAGTCAGTTTAGCGTCCAACTCTTGATTTCAGGTCAGGTCGTGATCTCACGGTTTGTGAGGTCGAGCCCCACGTTGGGCTCTGTGCACTGATCATGGAGCCTGCTTGGGATTCTGTCTCCCTCTTTCTCTGACCCTCCTCTGCTCTCTCTCTCTCTCTCAAGAAATAAATAAGCCAATAATTTTTTTTTCTAATTTTTTTCTGAGGTGCCTGGGTGGCTCAGTCAGTTTAGCGTCCAATCTTGATTTCAACTCAAGCCATGATCTCACAGTTTGTGAGGTCAAGCCCTGCATTGGGCTCGGAGCCCATTTGGGATTCTCTCTCACTCCCTCTTTCTCTGCCCATCCCCCACTTGCATTTGCTCTCTCTCTCTCTCTCTCAAAATAAATAAATAAACATTTTTAAAAATCTGACAAATCTGAATGGAGGGCCATCCTACAAAATACCTGCCAAGTACTCCTCAAAACTAAGGTGATCCAAAAGAAAGTCTGAGAACTCACAGCCAGAGGAGCTTAAGACATGATGACTAAAAGTACTATGTGTCCTAGATGGGATCCTGGAACAGAAGAAGAACACTAAGGGAAAACTAAGGAAATCTGTACGAAGTATGGGCTTTAGTTAATAGTAATGTACCAACATTGGTTTATTAATTACAACAAGTATACCATACTGATGTAAGATGTGAATAATAGTGTAAATCAGGTACGGGTAAATGGGAGCGCTATAGTAACTTCACAGTTTTCTGCAAATTAAATACAAAATATATAGTTTATTTAAAAAATGTTTAAGGTGTGTGTCATATTTAATGTACATATCTCTTTTAAACTGGCCGAGGGCGAGAGCTAATCTCATCAGATGTGAGGGCTTCTTCTGAAATCTCTGCCATTAATTCAGGAAGGGGAAATTCCACTAGAAACGTTACTTTTGTTATTTCATTCAGTCCCTACCACAACCCCACGGGGATAGTGATTTTCTTCAGATCTATGAATAAAGAGTCTGATGCTGACAGAAAATGGGGGGCTTGCCAGAATTTTATTCCTAACAAATAAGATTTGGGTTCAAAATAAATCATATGTGGGTTTTTTCTCCTTACATTTCCTCTTCACATTGTCAGATACAGGGAGCTCTTAAAGCCGTGTTGTTAGCTAGAATTAAATCATTCTTTATTGCTCTCTTCTCAAAATTTATTTTTTAATCCCTCCAGGCCTCCATTCCATTAATGTATCTTTGAGACCAAACTCAAAGTAATTTAGGCATCTCAAATATTCCTAAAGTCATCTCCCTACAATCTCAATGATGTCTGTTACTCAATTTAGTATATTTAGTGTTGACTATTAAATTTAGTATTTAGTATTACAATTTAAATTCAGTATTCCTCACAACCTTTCAAATAAGAATTGAAGTTACCCTGGAAAGAAGAATATAGTAAAATTAATTTAATAAAAATCTAAACAGAGTTATGAGGGGATAAACAAATACTTTAACCATAAAAGTTAATAGAGTTGTTAAAATTCATCATGAAAGCTGCCACAATTTTATTTGGTGGCCAAGAAAAACAAGGAAATGTGATTAAATTATATGTCCCCTTTGAAGAGGGAATATACCAGTTTCTCAGAGAAGCAAAACTTTCCCTTGTTCCAGATTCTGAAAGAATTTATATTTAGGGCATGTCAAGGGGGTAAAATAAAGAATTGTTCGCAATGGTTTCACAGCCAATATGGAAATAAAATTTATATGGTTGTTTCTCATAAAAACTGACTAAAAAATTGAAGCCATAATAATAAAAGGCAATTCAATGCACATAGTTATTTGAGGTGATATTGTAATGTAGTCCAAGTATATTGTAGTAGATTCCAAATTCTAATTCACTTGGAGAATATCTGAGACAGTAAGAGTGGTATATACATAGTTTGTTCCTCAAATTGTCTTCTCTAACTACTATCTTTCTCATCTGGGTGTCTGTGAGTAGCTGGGTCTCAAAGAGAGCATGGTATGTTCTCTAATATGTGATCTTTACTACTCGTTGATTTCTTGCACAAATATTTCTTTCCAAGTACCTTCTATATCCCCAAATATCCTGGTTCATTTGGCAACAGACACCTGCTATCATGAGTGTATGTTCTAGTGAGAGAGACAGAAGGGAGCAGGTCAATAAACCATCAAGAGATGGTCAGACAATAACAGGTGCTATGCAGGAAAAATACCCAGGGTAATGAGACAGAGGTGGGATGGAAGAGTGGCAGTAGGGATGCAAGGGGGACTGAGCAGGGGCCAAAGTTTTATAGAGGGTAGTAATAAAAGGCCTCTCTGACCTAACATTAGAGGTGTCACCAGAGTGAAAGAAAGAAGCCAGACATGGGAATACCTGAGGAAATAGAATCTATTCCCAGGGAGAGGGAATAGAAAATGCAATGGCTGCCATTTTTGCCCATTTTAGGCATTAATAGGATGAGTGACAACAATGTTGAAATAGTAAAATATAGAGTTTTTTATGTTTATTTATTTTTGAGAGCAAGAGAGAGACAGAGCATGAGTGGGGGAGGGGCAGAGAGAGAGGGAGACACAGAATCCGAAGCAGGCTCCAGGCTCCGAGCTGTCAGCACAGAGCTTGATTTGGGACTCGAACTCACAGACTGCAAAATCATGACCTGAGCCAAAGTCGGCAGCTTAACTGACTGAGCCACCCACCCAGGCGCCCCTTTTTTAAATATTTTTTAAAATTTTTCATTTTTTACTTTATTATTATTATTTTAGTAAAATATAAGTTTTAAACAAAGGAGGCTTAGGCTTATTCTGACATTGCAATTTTTAGCATTATCTGGTTCAGCAGGAAGCCTTTTTGCCTCCCTTGATGGTGGTGATGTTACTACAATGCAGCTTTTGAAAGAGTAGTTAATAAAACAGGAGACTGTGACTTTGAAAGATGTACTTACATTTTGCTTGGAATATTTTTCCTATAAGATGAGAAAGATTATAATGAGAACAGGCTTGCTTCTCCTAAAATAAATATTGGATTGAGAGACATAAATTTGCTACTAATTAAAAATAAAATTTTTTAAAGCTAGAATAATACTGAAGTACAGTATTGAAAGAGTTTGGTAAATTAATGGGCCTACAATTGTGAGGACCAAACTTATGGCCATTTTAGTTATATTTTTAATTTACGTTCAGGGAATTATTGCTAAACTAAAGGGTAAAATGAAGAAAATAATCTGTGAAAGGCCAATAGAAGGGTTTAGGTGTTAGCAGAAAGAAGTATTTAATAGGTCTTCTTGCCTTATCTAGCAAGAAGCTTAGGATCATGGATTTTGAAGCATATTTCCTGGAACTAAAAGCTTTATGTCATTACTTTAAGATTATGTCACACATCATTCACCAAGTACATATCTTCCCAAACTTATTGCATTCTAAGAGCTAAGCCAAGTGCCTCCCATGGGCTTTTATTTTACACTTTTTAAAGTAACAAAGCATTTGTTACAAAATATTGAATAAAATGAGCTCTGTTTAATTTAACTCAGTGTATATAACTAACTCTTGGTTAGTTTCTTCCTTTTTTTTTTTTTTTTGAGAGAGAGAGAGAATGCGAGTGGGGGGAGGAGGGGCAGAGGGAGAGAGAGAGGGAGAGAGAGAGAGAGAGAGAGAGAGAGAGAATCCTAAGCAGGCTCCATGCCACATGGGGCTTGATCTCACAACCCAGAGATCATGACCTGAGCGGAAATCAAGAATTAGATGTTTAACGGACTGAGCCACCCAGGCGCCCTTCTTCTGTATGCTTTTAAAACAACCTAAAAATGTTTTCTCATGTTCAAGGGGCACATTCAGCCACAAAATGTTCTCAGTCAGGCTGGCCAGGTCTTTCAGCCAAAAGATCTATCCTCTGCCACACTATGTGAGAAGCCACAAAATATTCTGTGGCAATAGAAACCACCACTATTATTTGTCACTTGGAATGAGAGATTCAACACTTCTGCTTTTACTGTAGCTTGTAATATTTAGATTTTTATTTTTGGTTGTCTTCAAGTTGCTGAGGCTACACATACATCTCTTTTTCCTTTTAATTTAATTTTTGAAGTCACGCTATTGTCCAATAGATTTTTTGGACAATATCTATTCATTCACTTGTCTGTAAGGCCTTCAGGGTAAGAACTGGTTCTTATTCACCTGTGTGTCACCAATACCGATAGTCTCTGTTCTTGTAGCAGCGCTTGCAAATGTTTGGTGGACAGATGGACAAATGAATGAGGCCCCACTCTGCTGCTACCCAGTTAAAGCTCTGATTGCTGGGCTGCATCCATGATGTTTGTGTTATCTAAAATATATTCTAGATAGATTTTTTTTCTTATTTCATGAGCTTCTTTTATTTTAATGTCCAAATAGAATTATTTAATTCTTCATGTGCTTATGTCATTGACTGAATTTGGACTTATATTAATGTTTAGAATTAAATCATTTGCACACATTCCAAGATTTTGTTTTTGTTTTCTTAATTTTTACTGCATGAGAGATACTAAAAGCAGAATACATGGATGACTTTCACATTCACAAAATGTTTCTTTTGAACATAGTAAATGGTGAACTATAAAAAGAAGTATCACTTTAGTCTTCACCATGGAGAAGAATAAAATAAGACCTGCATTCTGGATGCAACAAAAGGTTGCATTATTATTTTCATCCTGTAGGAGCCTCACATCATGCTGAATGTCATAATGTGTGTATCTCCTGTGTTTTCTGTTTGAGACCAAGAGTAAAAAAATGTTTCAGCTGAAATGCCTCCTAATCAATGAAATGCCTACTATTCCCCTATCTTTCCTGAGATTCAAAGGGAATGGACAGCTGTTCCCTAGGTTCCTGGCTTCTACCTCACATGTCAGCATCTTTTGAAATGAAACACAAAACAAGTCCTTTACAGAAGCAACATAGTCCCTGCTATTGATTTGATTTAAGATACCGGGAAACGCTTGCACTGGTCTTAAATTAAGTTGGTAGAGGAATGTTTGCTCATTTAAATTCATCCTTATGAGGAACAAAACGTAAGTGTGGTGTTTTCATAAAAGAAATACCTCATGTCAATAAAATTTATTATTGCATCCTGACATTATAAACTGTACTCTTAACTATTTGTGATTTAAAATTATCACTTTTTTTCCTCTGTAGTTCAAGCAACTGTCTTCAAAACTTTGAATGCTTTTGCTGTTTTCCTTTTTTTATTTTTTAAGTTTATTTATTTTGAGGGAGGTAGGGGCAGAAAGGGAAAGAGAGAAAGAATCCCAAGCAGACTTTGCACTATCAGCGAGAGCCCGACATGGGGCTCAAATCCACAAGCTGGGAAATCATGACCTGAGCCAAAATCAAGAGTCAGATGCTTAACTGACTGAGCCACCCAGACCCCCCTTTGCTGTTTTACTTTTTAAACTAAGAATTCAGCTTGGGATAAAAAGGCAGGTGGAAGTAAAGTGTAGGGAAACCTCTGATTCTTGAATTCATTTAAAATTTTCTCTTTTCTTAATAGTTTGTTCTTTGAATATATGTTCAGGATCCATCATTATAAAATTCAAACACATTGATAACATAAGACAAAGTATTTGAAAGTAATTTGATAAACATAAAGGAACATATAAGGTATTATCATCAATAAAAACTTTACTAAATCAAATCTGAAAATTCAGGACTGAAGGAACTAAGTCATATATTTCAGCCTTTTGGTAAGAGAAGGAGTAGAAACAAGAATGGAAAACTTTGTTTCTTTTATTCCATTTTATTATACAATCACAAAGGAGTCCTTAAGCTTGCTGACCACAATGCACACTTTTCTTTTTTAAAAAACTTCCATTCTTGGGGCTCCTGGGTGGCTCAGACAGTTAAGTGTCAGACTGTTGATGTTAGCTTAGGTCATGATCTCATGGTTTGTGAGATTGAGCCCTGTGTCGGGCTCTATGCTGACAGCATGGAGCCTGCTTGGGATTCTCTCTCTCCCCCTCTCTGTCTCTCTGTCTCTCTCTCTGCCCCTCCCCAGCTTGCACATTGGATGCATGTGCTCTTTCTCAAAATAAATAAATTAAACATCAAAAAAATATTTTAACTGCCATTCTCCAAGCGCTCTGTTTTGTATATTGACTCCCTTTATCCATAGAGTTGCAGTAACATGCCATCTTTGTTTTCTAAAAGCAAATCCAGTAGTCATTAAGTAGAAATTTCATTTCCACTATTTAGATATGACAATGTCTTTTTCCTCTCCTAATAAATACATTTTCCACAGTATACTATTGTGTGTGTGCATGCATGTGTGTGTACTCTCAAATCAGGCATTTTCCATGTCTAGCTCATCTCTATCCACTTTAGTAATAAATGTATTTAGGCGGCACTGTAATACTTGCACACTTTTTTGTGGTTTACTTTGTCATTCTGATCCAGCGATTGGACCATGACAGGGAGGCAGCTCTGGGAGCGGCCCCCCTGGGCAAAAGGTTGCGTCACACCACGCTGACCTGTAAAGGATATAAATGATGACACTGAGCTAACTTTCAATGAGAGCTCACTCTCAACCACTATGCTGAGTAAGAGCTTTCTGGCAGTGCTCACCATAGTCCTCTGAGATTGATACCACCTTTTGTTTCTGTGTCACAGAGGAGGAAACAGGCTGGTGAGGTTAAGCGAACTAATTGTCATTCCTCTTCCTTGCTGACACACGGCAGTGTCACTAGCACCACCACAGTTCCAGGCATCTAGCAGCACACAGGTAACACTGGATGAATGAATTCATGTAGTAACTTGCCCTGGTAAATGTCAAAGCCACAAAGGAATCCATAGCATCCGATTCCAAACCCAATCACCTAACCTCAAAAATCATGTCAGAGGGGGACTGTTAACATCAGCCTGAGACAATGAGAGGAGCAAAGAAGGCCTCAGGGTGAGAAGAATAAGAGTTAGAGGTGTAGGAGGTAAAAACAAGTCTAAGGTGGAGGAAGACAATTAGCTAAAACTGGAGAAAGGAGAGGCATTGTAACAGCTGAAACTGCATCCATAGCTTTGCCAGCCACACGTGGAATAGTGATATCTCGGTACACAGTCCTGCATTTGCACCCTAAAGGTTGCATAGCTGAGAGTCCTAAACTCTCATGGAACAGGTGTCCACTATATGAGGATGTGGAGATGGGAGGAAGTCTCTGGAAGCAGCAGTCTGTACTCAGAGATCCCCCACCCAACCTGGGAAGAATGAGCCTGGCTCGCAGATCCTCCCATGGTGGGGCTAGAGCCAGGGAGAACTCTCCCCCTCACACAGTGCAAGAAGCCAGACCTCAAGGATCAGAGTTATGCCCAAGAGAAAGTAACAGGGAAGCATATTTGGGCTGGTCTATGAAGGAAAAGAGACTTAGAAGGAGGAGGAGGTCTGGACACTTGAAGGATGGAGCTCTAGGGAAGACGATGGCAAGGAATAGCAGATTGAGGGTGTCAGGAACTACATGGAGGATCAGATCGACACCTACCCAATCCCAAAACATTGACCTAACCAAAGCAAAGCTTAGTCAAAGAGGTGATGGTGGACACTGGTAGAGCAACCTGTTTATACAGTCCTCCAAGGAGTAATGTAAATAGTAGGACCAGTGCCAAAGACAACAATAAATTACTGTCTTCCCTACCTTGGGGAGAATCTTTCTTTTGTCCTTTTCTTCTTTTCACTTTTCCTTTTTTTTGACAGAAAAGACATCCATTATTAAGCCAATCCATTCACAGATTATTTGTCTATACTAATTAGGGGGAAAATGCTGTCATCTATTTTATATACGGAGACAAAATTCTTAGAAGAGTATATTCTCATGGTCACAGCAAATTCTTAACATTATGACCACTGAAAACATAGTTTTTATTATGGCCAAGTCACTCCCCTACTAGTAATGTTTGTAAAGAGAGTTGGATATTTAAAGACATGGTAAAAAAAAAAAGAATAGATTAAAATAACAGGATAACTTCAGTCATTTCTATAACAGTCTCATTAAGATATAATCTCAGACCATGAAATCTACCCTTTGAAAAATGTACAGTTCAATGGTTTGTAGTAAATACACAGAGTTGTACAACCACCACTATCTAATTTTAGAACATTTTCATTACCCCCCAAAAGATATTCTATACCCATTAGCAGTCATTCTCTATGCCCCACTCCCTCCAGCCCTAGACAACTCAATTTACTTCTTTATGGAGTGCTGATTCATTTCATACAAATGGAGTCACATAGTACCTGGGCATTTATGACTGGCTTTCTTCACTTAGCATAATGTTTTCAAGGTTCATCCATATTATAGCAGGTATCAGTACTTCATTCCTTTGTTTGACTGAATAATATTCCATTATACCACATTATACCACATATACCACAACTTGTTTATCCATTCACCAGTTCAGGGACACTAGTTTGTCTTTTTCCAACTAGAAGTGGAGTCTATCCAGATGACCATGACCTCAAAGAGATACCTCATGGCATATGTAAATCCATTTCTCCCTGCACTGGGTAGAGACTAACCACCTTAGTCACAAGCAACCAAAAGAACTACTTTGACACTATGGTAAGTCTCTTGAAATATATTTGAGAATGCTTTGTTTTAGCCAGTTCTTTGAAATGAAATATTTACCATAATTAATAGTCTTGCAAAGAAGAAATGATCTCATAGGCTTAATACCAATATGTATTGATTTAGAACCGAAAATGCATGATAAAAATATTGTTGCTGTTTGTGTTTGCCATATCCAAGAGCAGGCAATATTTGTTACTTTGAATCACTATCATATGTCTATTGTGATGCAGACCATTGTGTTCCAGGCTAGTCTGTATGCCTCCGTGGATACCTTTGGAACCTGAACTTCAAGAACACTGTCAACACCACAAAACTTGAGTCAGGATTTAAATGAGGTCTCTATTTCCTCTTATTTGGGTTCATCCAATAAAGGTGACTTGTTCTGGGCCCAGCAAAGGTTGGGGTGCCTTCTTTCTGGGATTGGTTACAATTTCAGCCAATTGAGGGGTCTGCATTGCTCATTGTGTCCTGCTGTGTCTTACACACACTCCTGTCACATTCATACATTATGGCATCCACTGTTGTCCATGGACACTTACTGGTGTTTTGAGAATCTTGGAAACAAACCTTTAATCTCATTTTATATGACCCCCATAATAGTACCAGAGTTTATTTTTTGTTTGTTTAACTGAAGTATAGTTGACACAATGTTACATTAGTTTCAGGCAGATAGTGGTTTAAAAACTCTGTAAGTTGTGCTATGTTCAGTTCACCACACGTGTAGCTACCATCTGTCACTATACATTGCTATTACAATACCATACCAGAGGGGTTTTTTTGAAATGAGTATTCACCAAAAATATTAGCAAGAAAATTCCTGTCAAAAATACATTGATATTTTCCTATAAGATCCAAATTCGTCTCTTCATTATCAATATGCTCTATTAGTACCCACCTTACCCTAGGATTCCTCACTATTTTAACCTATGTAGGTTCCAGAAAAAAAATCCACACTGCCCTCAGGGCTCCAGCCCCTTATCCCAGAGGAACACCCAAAGATAGATTCAAGTGTTAGCTCAAAGACATCTCACATCTGCAAGGCTGTCAGACGCCCAGCTCTGAAGTTGTTGAGGATAAATAAAACAATCTGAATTCTCAGCCCAAGACTCATTATTCTTGGGATTAATACCTTAGTAATGAACTGGTTCAATTCCAGCCAAATTTTGTGTTGCTCTCTTTCCTTTGGAATGCTGACAGTTGGCTGGAATTATGGGCTAATGATGGCATGGGATTGACTTTTCAGGCTCGTAAATAGAGAGCAATATGCCAGCTTCCATGGAACGTGTAGCCATGAATTAGCAATAGTGTATTTTACCATGGTAACATTCTTCCCATTAATGCTCAAATTGAGTGCAATACAGGGCTTTGTCTGCTTTGGGGATCCTCTACTTCTCTCTATTCTGCATCCAGGTAATTCTATAAGGGCTGGAAGGAAACAGAAGTAAATGCAGTTGATATCCAAACATCTCTAGTTGCAATCCAGAATGGAATTATATGTAACCACTACAGAAAGTACATAATACACTAAATACCTTGCTTTCACATCAATTTTTGCTACTTTTGTTGCTTTAACCTAGATTTTTTTTTCTGGTAAATTAGGGTATTGGTGTCTAGGTTATTTCATTTCAGGACTCCACGTAATTTATGAGTGGTGCAACTTCTGCAGATACGGAAATTAGTTCAATGACAAGAGGTGCCACTCCTAATTGAGAAATTAGGTTACTTGTTTATCTCTTCCAGAAGTAACTGGGATTTGGATCATACAATTTCAGAACTTCAATAGGGAGAAATATAAACCAAAAAAGTGGGGGATGATTCCCTATTTTTCTAGCATTCTCAGAAATCACTTCAGAGAGAAGGTTAGCAAAGGTAGCTCTCAGGGTCTCTGACCTAACATTTCTCCATTGTTTCCGAGCTCCCCAGTGCTAGTCCCTGTCTGAGTGGCCGCGTGAATGAGTGTGTGCACGGCTGTGCAGGGCATCCATCTCTTGGGCCAATGGTGCCCGTAGCTCTGCCAATGCTATCTTGGCTGGAGATGGTAATGCTCTCTGAACATCATGCTACCGTGGACTGATCCCCCCTCCACTAGTTCCCATCCACAACAAAGTGGAACCGTCACCAGCACTCATGGAGAATCAGGCCAAGTTGTCAAACAAAGGTGTTTTCACTCCCGTTCTCAGATCTGTTAAGTGGATTTCTGTGTTGTTATGTTTCAAAAGAAGTCATTTTCAACAGGAGTTGATACAACGCCTATTACTTGCCAGGAAAAAGGGAAGGGAGAAGTGGGACACAAGGGAATTGTCCCAACATGGCTCTTCTCTCTAAGGATCTGTTTCAAGACATATTTTTCCCCACCCCAACCCCCACTCACATCTCGACTTTTATTGGCTGCTCAAAAGTATAGGAGGCAACGGCACTTGTTTCTAACTCTGCTTTAGCCAATTTGCCCCAGGGTTTCGCGCTCATCATTTCAGATCCGTTGCATAGCCTCCCTTTCCCCCTCAGGCCCCATTGTGAACGAATTCTTACTGTGATCTATAAAGCAAGCAAGAGACTTTAAACTTTATAATGCAATAAGAATTAAAATTTTGGATGATAAAAGTTATTACACATGAGTGAGTTTGTCTCTCCAAATCAAGGAAATAAATTAGGTTCCCTGCTTTGTAGCATATGGTATCCTCAGAATTGCCTTCATATAATTATAACTCTGTTTATTAAAAAGAATTATGTAACAGTATGGTTGATTTATTCTGATGTGATTGGCTTAGTAACTTAATTGGACTAAAGCAATATACCCGAGATAAAATTAATTTAATTAGCTGATTCATTTCAAGATGACTAGAACCCCTCATTGCACTTTGATAATCCTCTGAAAAGGTGTGCAAGCAAACAAGCAAAGTTCAAGAACAATTGGATACCTATGTGGCATGTAGATTAGAGAAAAACAGAAAGGGTGCCTGGGAGGCTCAGTCAGTTAAGCATCTGACTTGTTAAGCATCCCACTTCAGCTCAGGCCGTGAGCTTGCGGTTTGCGGTTTGAGCCCCACATCGGACTCTGCTGACAGCTCAGAGCCTGGAGCCTGCTTCAGATTCTGTGTCTCCCTCTGTCTCTGCCCTTCCCCCACTTTGTTCTCTCTCTCTCTCAAAAATAAATAAACATTAAAAGAGAGAGAGAGAAACAGAAAAAAAACAAGTACCAGAATACCTCTAGCCAGAGAGTTGAAAAATAATATTGTACCTCGTGCTCTTAACTGCAACAGAGATTTTCTCAGACGTCTACATACCCTCTTTTCCTGAGTTAACCAGGACCTAGTTACTAAAATCTACTCCTAACTTGTCCCTCCCTTTCCTACTACAGATCATAGTCATGATCTCCAGCTGGTAAGGTCATTCGTGCCACTAGGGCCCTAAGGTGAAGAACTAAGCATGAACTTGAGCCCCATATGACCAGTTTGCATGGTTCTTTTCTGTGGATTGAGAACCCAGTGTGCAAATTTGTACCATTTTGCACAAGAGGATTTTAGTGAGCAGATATGAATGGATTAGGGGGAAATTGCCACAGTTGTTACAAAAGCAACTCCAAGTGTACGTATCCAGATAATTCTAGGGTCAAGGATTACATCTTCCCGCCTGCTTCCTGTCTGTTCTCTCTGCTCATGATTTCTCCCCCTTCACATTCTAATCTATTCTGTGCAGTGCCACTGTATAATATATAATATATAATACATAATATGTATATTATATCTTTTTGTTTCTTTATGCATATGTACAGTTCCTGCCTCATCCCTGAGGAAGATTCACTACTGCTAGGTTAATCTCGCACTGCATCTTTGATCATATGTCATTTCCCTACTTGAGAGCAGATGGCTTTTCATCAGCTAAACTGCAGAGGAAAAATCCCAGTTCTTCAGCCTGGTGCTCATGTCCCTCTGCAACCTTCTCCCACCATATTCCTCTGGCCTTGCCTAATGTGACCCCACTGTGGGTGACAGGCACTTGGGACTTCTTGCCGTTTCTTCCCTCAGCCTCTCCCTTCCTCCTCCTTCGTGCCCTACAGACCTCAGCTCATTCCATATTCTATTTCCAAAATAGTTCCTCACCACATTTCATTACTGTTTACCATATGAAGCCTTTTCTGATCACTGGAGTCAATGCTTATTTCTCCCTCTTCTGAAAGTGTGTGTATGTGAGTGTAAAATTTTGGTGGCAGATATTTTGGTGTTTGTTTACCTAGGGGCTGTGACACTCCTGTCCCCTGTGCCTCCTGGTACAGCAATCAAATCTGGAATCTAAGGTGGAATTTGATGATTCCTTGTTGCATAAATGAAAGCACATTATTATGATTGTGGTTGTGCTTGTTCTCATTTTTGTTGATATTTTGTTTTTATCACTGATACAGACGCATCTCAGAGATCCTGTGGGTTCGGGTCCAGACTACTGCAGTAAAGGGAGTATTATAAAGCCAGTCAAATGATTTCATTTTATTTTTTTTTTAGTTTCCGAGTGCATACAAAAGTTATGTTTAGGGGCGCCTGGCTGGCTCAGTCAGTAAGCACACGACTCTCGATCTCAGGGTTGTGAGTTCAAGCCTCATGTTGAGTGTAGAGATTACTTAAAGATAAAATCTTTTTAAAAAAGTTATGTTTACACTATACTATAGTCTCTTGAGTGTGTAATAACATTATGTCTTAAAAATGTACATACCTTAACTAAAAAATACATTATTGGTAAAAAATGTTAACCATCATCTGAACTTTTAGCAAGATGTTGATGGCTACTCACTAAACAGGGTGGTGGTTACTGAAGGCAGAGGTGGCCATGGCCATTTCTTAAAAGAAGACCCCAGACAAGTTTGCCACATTGATGGACTCTTCCTTTCATGAACAATTTCTCTGTAACATGTGACACTGTTTGGTAGCATTTACCCACAGTAGAACTTCTTTTAAAGTTGGAGTCAATCCTCTCAAACCCTGCTGGCGGTTTATCAACTAAGTTTACGTAACGTTCTAAATCCTTTGTTGTCATTTCAACAATCTTCCCAGCATCTTTACCAGGAATAGATTTCGTCTCAAGTAACCACTTTCTTTCTTATCCATAAGAAGAAACTCCTCATCCGTGAAAGTGTTATCATGAGATTGCAGCACATCTTCAGACTCCACTTCTAATTCTAGTTCTCTTGCTATTTCAACCACATCTGTAGTTACTTCCTACAGTGAAGTCTTGAACCCCTCCAAGTCATCCAGGAGGGTTGGAATCACCTTCTTCCAAATCCCGGTGAATGCTGATATTTTGACCTCTTCCCATGAACCGCGAGTGCTCTTAATGGCATCTAGAATGGTGACTCCTTCTCAGAAGGTTTTCAATTAACTTTGCCCAGATCCATCAGCAGAATCACTATCTATGCTTTGCAAACTATGTTGTTGTTGTTGTTGTTGTTGTTTTTAAATAATAAGACTTGAAAGTCAAGACTTGATCCAAGGGCTGCAGGATGGAGGTTGTGTTAGCAGGCATGAAAACAACCTCAATCTCATTGCACATCTCCCTCAGAGCTCTTGGGTGACCAGGTGCATTGTCAATGAGCAGTAATATTTTGAAAGAAATCTTTTTCCTGAGCAGTAAGTCTCACAGTGGGCTTAAAATGTTCAGTAAACCATGTCGTAAACAAATATGCTGTCATCCAGGCTTTGTTGTTCCATTTATAGAGCATAGGCAGAGTAGATTTGGCATAATTTATAAGGGCTCTTGGATTTTCAGAATGGTAAGTGAACACTGCCTTTAACTTAAAGTCACCAGCTGCATTAGCTCCTACCAACAGAGTCAGCCTGTCCTCTGAAGCTTTGAAGCCAGGCATTGACTTCTCTAGAGCTATGAAAGTCGTAGATGACATCTTCTTCTGCTAGAAAGCTGTTTTGATTAAATTGAAAATCTTAAGTGTAGCCACCTCCACTAATTATCTTAGCTAGATCTCCTGGATGAGGTGCTGCAGCTTCTACATCAGCCCTTCCTGCTTCATCTTCTACTTTTATATTATCAAGATGGCTTCTTTCTGTACATTTGATGAACCAAATTCTGAAAGCTTCAAACTTTTCTCCTGAAGCTTCCTCACCTCTCTCAGCCTTCATAGAAATGAAGAGAGTTAGGCCCTTGCCCTGGATTAGGCTTTGGTTAAGGGAATGTTATGGTTGGTTTGATCTTCTATCCAGACTATTGAAACCTTCTCCATTTCAGCAACAAGGCTGTTGTGCTTTCTTATCATTCGTGTGTTCCCTGGAGTAGCACTTTTAATTCCCTTCAAGAACTTCTTTTTTGCATTTGCAAGTTGGCTAACTGTTTGGCATTAGAGGACTCACTTTCGGCCTATATGGCTTTCAACATGCCTTCCTCACCGAGCTTAATCATTTCTATCTTTTGATTGAAAGTGAGAGACAAGACATTCGACTCTTCCTTTCACTTGAATATTTACAGGTCATTGTATAGCTATTGATTGCCCTAATTCCAATATTATTGTGTTTCAGGGTATAGGGAGGCCTGAGGGGAAAGAGAGAGATGGGGGAATGGCTGGTTGGTGGAGCAGTCAGAACACACACAGCATTTATCAATTAAGTTTGCTGTTTTATATGGCATAGTTTGTGGTGCCCCAACACAATGACTGTAGTAACATCCCAAATCACTGATCACAGATCACCGTAACAAATATAATAATGATGAAATTATTGCATAAAATAATAATGAATAATATTATAGCATGAAATAATAATGAATAGTAATGCAATAGTGAAATAATGCAAGAACCACCAAAATGTGACACAAAGACATGGCATGAGCAAATGCTGTTGGAAAAATGACATCAATAGACTTGCTTGATGCAAGGTTGCCACAAACTTGCAATTTTTAAAAAAACAAAATGCAATAAAGTGAAATGCAATAACATGAGGTATGCTTATACAGTGCTTTGTAGTTTCTCTTCCTCAGGCAATCAAACATTGCCCATGGAAGCAATAATTGCTAACTTATTCACCATCCCATATTCAGTATGAACTTTAACCTATTGTTTTAAGAAGTTTTTCTTCTTAAAATAGTAGACACTGTTTCCCAAGAGTTCATTAATTTTCAAAGCCTAGATGTCTTTGAGGGTTTGTTGACTTCCATTGTACTGTGTAGTGGTGAGTTTGTGACTTGCAGGCAGATAAGTCTCTGAGGAAGGTGTCATAGGTATGTTATAGATGTTATAGCTTCCCAAAGAAGCTGATGAGAGACAAAATCCCCAGTTCACCTGATTCTGCCCCCTTTGATGCTGCAGTACATGTGGCCTGTGTGATAACATATTTCCTGCAAGCAGCACTCACCGGGCAGAGCAAGGAGAAAAATTCAGGCAGTCCCTTCGGTTCTCTTTGTTTCAGTGAAGTTAGATTAAGGTTTCTCTGCACTGCATTGAACTTGGGTGCTTTGATTTCTTTTGTTGTAGGAACAAAACTGTAAAAGAGAGAATAGAACAGAGGTGCTGCTATAATGAGCATTGAAGTGATCGAGGAAATCTATATTGGACAAAAGACCCATTTATCAGTGCCATGAAAATCCTTTGAATAACCACAGTGGTTTTTTTTTCCCCCTTAAAGTCTTTTATCCTTGTAGACTGAGGTAATAGGTATATCTCTGAAGATTAGATAGAGATTTTTGCACACAATGAGGGAAGATGAAAATATGTTTTCCAAAATAAAAATAGAAATAGCAATTACCATTTGGGAGTGAGTCCACTAAGTGTCATGCACTATTCCAGGTGTTTTTTTCTCCATCATCTTATTTAATTGCAAGAACAGCCCCATAACCTCCATAGAATCACCATTTGACAGATAAAAAAAAATAAGTCATAACAAGTGATAAAATGGAATTTGGAGCCCAAAACCTAATCCAAACTCTGCTTTCTACCTCACTGGACTGTGTCTACATATGAGAATGAAGATCTTCAGTTTAACCAGACAATAGAACAACTCCTTCGTGTTGATCACTGGATTATTAACCACAAATTAGGCTGGCAATGTCTTTCAAAGAATGACAGAATACATAATGATTCAAAGAAGCACTCTTATTAGTTGCCTGAAAGTCGTGTATTTTACACATACTGATTAGGATACCCACAATTTGAAGGTCTGGAGGGGGTATCTGACTAATTCCAACACATTGCTCTTGACTTGAGAGAGAATAGCCCTGAAAGGCTGAGACATTCCAGAGACAGATGGACTCTGAAATAGATATTAAAATGTGTGGGGATTGGTGACATGGAAAGAAAGAAAGAAAATAAGGACACCATAATGGGATTCCAACTCTAAAACCTCCTACAAAAATCAGTCTCAACCATCAGCTCTTTTTGTATTTACAGAATCATAGGAGATTTATGATCTTTTGGGTTATAAAACCCAACATTTCCAAGTTCAGGCATCCATTATCATGGATTTTCCAGAATAGCACCATATTTATATTTAAGCACAGCTTCTTGCCTGCCACAAACCCCTTTCCCACCCAACCTCAAACTACTGACTTCCTCAAGATTTTGTTCTTGGCCTTCTCACTTGGTAAAATATCTACCATACCCTGCATAATACCACCCACTATCAAGACTAATTACCACTTAAGAAACTGAGGACTTCTAGATCTACACCTGTGACATTGATCATTTTTCTGATTTCTATCTCTTGATTCTACATTTTTATCAAGATGCCTCTGGGATGTCACAAACTCAATTCACAAAACAATTAATTCCCTCTTTTCTCTTCTTGTCCCTGAACATCTCCTGCTCGCCATATTGCTTCTCTCTGGTAATGGTACACCAGCTATCCAAGCACCCAAATACAAATCTGTAGAATTATCCTGGGTGCATTTCTTCTTCACCTCCCTTACCCACCCCCATCAGCACTAGGTCCTATTCATTCTGCCATTTCTAAATCTTCCTCCACTCCTGACATGTCCCTCTGGCTTTTTGCTGTCACCTTTCTAACTGGCATTCATTCCCTCAATCCCATAGTCCATCCTTCTACAAGCACACATTCACTTTTCAAGGTTTAGCTCAAACATATCCCTTTAACTTTCCCTAGCTGGGACATAAACTTTCCCTAGCTTGGACATTTTTTCCTCTCTGCCACCCATCACATTGAATAGTTACTTTGCTTAACTCATTGCCTCCCCATGATATTATGAGTTATATGGAGTATGTATTTGGTTATTTGGGTGACCCAAGTATGTTTCTCATACATATTTGGTCTTCATTTTTGGTTCTTAACTTGCAGCTTCCCAAACCCTTGGAATTTCCTCAACAATAAGAGCAATCCTGTCCTCTATTCCTAAAAACCACTCCAGAGCCATACAGGTGTAATGGGTTGTCTTGTTGTTCATAACAAGCCCCTTTGCACCACAACTGGATCTATGATAATGAGGTGATCTCTATAGCACCTAAGGAGTGGGGCTGGTTGCCTGTGATTAAAGGGTTGGCCATTTCAGTCCCATTCCCCTGACCTCTGGGGAGTTGAAAGGAGATAGAGGTTGAAGCAGTCAACCTGATTGCTTAATGAATCATGCCTGTGTAATGAAACCTTCATAAAAACTCAAAAGGAAGACATTCAGAGAGCTTCCAGGTTGGTGAACACATGGGGATTTGGAGAGAGTAGCACACTTGGAGAGGGCATGAAAGCTCTGCACCATTTCACCTCACCTTGTCCTTTGCATCTCTTTATTCTGGTCATTCCTGAGTTAGGTCCTTTTATAATAAACCAGTGATCTAGTAAGTAAAACGTTTCTCTGAGTTCTGTGAGCCATGCTAGCAAATGAATCAAATCCAAGAAAAGTCACTGGAACCTCCAAAATGTAGATAGTTGGTCAGAAGCACAGGTCGTGACCTGAACTTGCAACTGGCATCCCAAATTGGGGAGGGGGGCAGTCTTGCTGGACTGAGACCTTAACCTGTGGGATGTGATGCTATGTCTGGATAGATAGTGTTAACCTATAAAGGAGGAAAAACTTAAAAAGAACAAAGGCTTTATGTAGGGGTTGAGGATTGTAATTCAGGGAACACAGATTCCAGCAGTAATGGGAAAAGTGTCCAAGGTAAAAGCAGGGAAAGAAGAAGGGGAGCAATTAATGACTTGGATAAAAGGGAAAAATTGTCAATTGAGACAGGCAGAGTTAGTCTTTTGGTTACACATCGATCAACTATTCTATTGGTGTTACCAAATGAAACTACTCTTGGTGTTCATTAGTTAGCTATTAGGTCTTTGAAATGTCCACAACCCACAGCCTTAAGATCAGAATGCCCATTGTCCTGTTGACCTTACCAACAATTGCTTCTAAAATACTTGCTGTTTCTGGCCCAGTCTGAAGGTCTTTTTGCCCATTTCACAATGAGTTCATTTACCATTTGTTTTAGAACGGAAAATGGGGCTTTTTTTCAAAATGGAGTCTCTCATGTCCAGAGGTTTTACATAATTCCACAATAGTGTCAGACTTAAGTTAAATTCTAAGACACCCAGCTGGTGCCAGAGTATTGCTTATTGGGCGGAGGTGGGAAGGGGATAACAACCCATAGGTTGAAATTGCATATTTAGAAGTTTGCTCCCCTTCTAAAATATAAAGTTGAGAGGCACCTGTGTGGCTCAGTCAGTTAAGCTTCTGACTTTGGCTCAGGTCATGATCTCATGGTTTGTGAGTTGGAAGCTTGCGTCAGGCTCTGTGCTGACAGCTCAAAGCCTGGACCTTCTTCGGATTCTGTGTCTCTCTCTCGCTCGCTCGCTCAATAATAAATAAACATTAAAAAAATTAAAATATAAAGTTGAGAACAGAGATTGAGTTCTATTCATCCTTGTATTCCCCATGCTCAGAACATAATAAGTAGTTAAGCTTTTCTTAAGTCAAATATCCCCAAGCTGAGTTCTGCTTCTCAATAATTTCCATGCATTATTCTAGACCTACCCTTTAAAACTACCCAAATGCCCTTTTTTTTATTTGACACCTTTTTCTAATATTTACAAATAGCACTCTGATTGTCTCTGATATCTGCTTGCTTCTTGATGTCTAACTACAAATCCTTCCACTACCCCTGATTTCATATTCAGGAAACTTCCAGATCCTGGTCACCATCTTCTGGAAACAACTCATTACTCAATATCCCTTTTAGAACCAAGTATGAATATCAAGACATGATCTGAGTCCAAGGGCACAGTAACCTCCTTTGATGGTCCCGTATGATCTGCTTCTATAATGTAGCTAAAAGTTGGGAGAGTTTTCTGTTGCTTAAGTGTAGCTAGAGGACAACTAAACATACAGATATTTTTTCACATGAAATGACAATTTCCACTGAAACTTTTTCCAAATATAAGTGCAAGACTTCACATTTCCCTCCATTAATTTCATATTCTTTCCTTTTTGCCTTTCAGGATCTTTTTGATTCTTGGTTCTGTAATCTGACATGTTAATAATTTTTCCTATCTTGGAGTGACCTGCATATTTGATAGATGGTTTCCCTCTTGATTTATATAGATGTGAAATATCTAGATGTTTATTCAGTCCCTGTTTTAAGTCAGATATTCTCTCTAAAATTTTTATAACTTTCTCTTCTTTCCTTCTAAGTTATCCGCCATTAATAAAATGGCCTTCTGTGTATCTTGATTTCTTTAGATACGCTTATCACAGGACCACTCATACAAAACAATCTCATAGAAATTTTTCAGTCAATATGAAAATCATCTTTAAGGGAATTTCTCCCTCAAATCACTTAATTATAGGTCATGTTGATATAGTGAATGAAAGAATTTTTAGAACATACAATACAGGTTACTTCAATAAATTCACTTTTCTCAACTTCTTAAAAAAAAGAAAAGAAAAGAGCTATGCAAGGTATTTGAAGGATTCGTGTGTGTTAAACACGACAAGAGATGATTTAAGAGCAAGAAGTCACAGAAGCTGCATTTTGAAAAGGTGGAAATGTAATCAATTGCTTGAAAGTTTATTTTGCACAATACCAAATATTTGTGATTTGCCTCAGGTTTTTTCCATTTAATCTGGAGGTTTGGGCTTTCTATAAAATACGCCATGAGGTATATATTCAATAGCAGTCAACAAACCTCTAAAAGTGGAATAAAAACAATAAGCAATGGAGCTAGCAAGAGCCATATTATTCAGAATTATAAAGAGACAGTTATTAAGACTTCAAATAAATGATTAAGGACACAAACTAAACCTGAATGCCAGGAGAAGGAACATTTGAAAGACCCTAGGTTCAGAAAGATAGGTCAATGAGATGACAGCACAAGCTCATAAAGCCAAGGTGACAAGGCAGGAGGAGGGCAGAGTCTTTAGAGTGAAGCTTTAAGGTGCAGGACTCAGAAGGCTGGGCCAGTGTACCTGAGGTTCTCTCTCCATTTATTTTATTTTATTTTTTAAATGTTTATTTATTTTTGAGACAGAGACAGAGTATGAACGGGGGAGGGTCAGAGGGAGAGGGAGACACAGAATCTGAAGCAGGGTCCAGGCTCTGAGCTGTCAGCACAGAGCCTGACACGGGGCTCGAACTCACAGACTGTGAGATCATGACCTGAGCCGAAATCGGATGCTTAACCGACTGAGCCACCCAGGCGCCCCAAGGTTCTCTCTCCATTTAAAAGGAAGTCCACAGCCTCAGGCCTGACACTGACACAAGTTTGTTTGTTTGTTTGTTTGTTTGATTTTTTTATTTTTATTTTTTTTTCAACGTTTATTTATTTTTGGGACAGAGAGAGACAGAGCATGAACGGAGGAGGGGCAGAGAGAGAGGGAGACACAGAATTGGAAACAGGCTCCAGGCTCTGCGCCATCAGCCCAGAGCCTGACGCGGGGCTCGAACTCATGGACCGCGAGATCGTGACCTGGCTGAAGTCCGACGCTTAACCGACTGCGCCACCCAGGCGCCCCTGTTTGATTTTTTTAGATGAGACCTTCTCCTAAAAGGAGTCCCCACCTTGACACTTTAAGAGTTAGGGTTTCAACTCTTTTTTTCTTACCTATGAAGGTGCCTTTTGAAAAGTTCAATTATGGGACACCTGGGTGGCTCAGTCAGTTGAGCATCTGACTCTTGATTTCTGCTTGGGTCATGATCTCATGGTTCCTGAATTTGAGTCCCGCGTCGGGGTCTGTGCTGACAGCGTGGAGCCTGCTTTGGATTCTCTCTCTCCCTCTCTTTCTGCCCCTCCCTTACTCACTTTCTTACACTCTCTCAGTCTCTCTCACAATAAATAAATAAACATTTTTTTTAAAAAGTCCAACTGCACATCCTACTCTCCTCCCGGGCCATGTATATGACAGGTCACCTAAGTAGCTTCCCAATCTCCTCCTCTTCTCTAGGACTTTCCACGGACCAAATTTCTCTCCAGAATTCTAAAAACATGTTTGGTTGCCTGAGATGATTATATCCCTAATCACAAAGTTCCCCTTTCTGACACAGCATGTATGAGATCAGCAAACTTGGAAAGCAATACAGTCCATGGTTTCTTACTTTTAATTTGACATACTTTGGATGTAAACCAAGATGTCTGAGAACAATCAGCCAGTTCCTTAACCTTCTTTGCCATGTTAGTCACATTTTTATTTCTGTTTCCTTTTATCCACACATGCATCCTCACCTGCCTACTCAGAACAGCCTACGCAGACATCATTTTCAGATTTTGGCAGAGGTGCATACACACAGATCATAGGTTGAGGCAATATATAAATCATGAGAACTGAGAACCATAACTGGAAACAAATGCAACACTTTGGGAGCAAGAACAACAAAGAAAAAGGTACTATTACAAGAGGAAGGGGGTTTAGGAATTGTGACACTGGACCTGTCAAGGCCATGATACCACCTCCTCCGTGTGATGGCTTAATGGTGTTGCTCACTGTAGACCAGAATGCTGACCTTGGGCCCTAAGACTCCAGCACTCTCCCTGGGTTGACCTCCATGGTTTCTAGCAGACCTATCTATAGATTTGCTTAAATATTTCATCTTTAGTGTCCACAGACTCTTAATGGCTCCGCCTGGTGTTTATGGAAGAACATAGAAACAGCCTCATCCACCAAGGGCACACTCTCTTGGGCATTTTTAGCCAGTAGTTTCATCACTTTGACTCCCATGTTAAGTTGCCAACACCCTGGGGAGACTATGCTAAAAAGCAGACTATTTGTGAGTTGACACAGTGCTGTCCACTGGAGGACTTATTTAGCATTTGGGTTTCCTTGGTGGTCATTGCACTATCAGTTCCTAGGTTAGAGTTAGCAGGAACAGGTACTCAAAGCACCCTGCTTAAGTTTAACCACGCCTCTTCCTAAATCCCATCATTTACTTTCAATGACTTTTTCCAACAAGAACAGAGCAACAATGAACCGATAGTCATCTATCTATATAATAAGTATTCCACAGCTTCTGATTATGAGCCCATAAAGCATATCTGATCTGGGCGAACAAATGAAAAGTGATTCCTACTCTTAAAAACCAAGGAGTATCGTGGAAGAGGCAGAAACTGAATAATAAAAATAAGTGATTAAATGCTGTTTAAGTGTTTATATGCTCTGAAGGAGGAGGATAAGGAACTCAAGACATATGAAAGGGGACACTTTACGCTGGCCATCAGAAGAGACCTCTTTCAGGAGGTGATGCTTAAGGATGATGGTGGAGAGCAGAGGGAAGAGCATTCAGGGAGAGAAAAGAGCATATGTGAAGCCCTGTGATGGTGTTACCCTTATCTATTGCTGTATAACAAACCACCCCAAACTTAGTGGCATAAAACAACCAATTTACTGTGCTCAGGGGTCCTGTGGGTGAGGAGTTTGGATAAGCTGCAGCCTGCAGGATGGCTTGTGTCTGCTTCACAAAGTATTGGGTGCCTTGGATGGCTAAGGGCTGAAATCAGCTGGAGTTATTAGGATTTTGCTCCCATGACTGGCTCTTGTGCTAGCACAGCTCAAAGGTCAGGCTGAGCTGAGGCTGTGAACCCGAGAATCTACATGTGGTCTGTCCAGTGGCTTGGACTTCCCCGCAGCATGGTGCCCCAGGGTAGTCATATTTCTTACATAGTGGCTTAGGGCCTCAGAGTGAACAGCATCTAAAAAATGCCTTTTAGAACCTGGCCTCAGAAGTGTTATGGGCTGACTTATGTCCCTCCAAATCCATATTCTGAAGTCCTGTGCTCCAGTACCTTGGATGAGACTATATTTGAAGGTAAAACTTTCAAAGAGGTAATTAAGGTAAAATGAGACCATAAGAGTGGGCCCTTTCACTCTGGTATCCTTACAAGAGGAAATTAGGACTCGACAATGCAGACCAAGGGACAACCAGGTGAGGACAGAGTGAAGTGATGTCTGCTTCCAAGCCAAGAAGAGATGCTTCGGAAGAAACCAACTCTGCCGGCACCTTGATCTTGGGCTTCCTGCCTCCAGAACTGCAAGGAAATAAATTTCTGTTGGTTAAGCCACACACTCTGTGGTATTTGTTACAACAGTCTTAGCATACTAATACATCACATAGTGTCACTTCTTATATACTCTCTTGATCAGAGCAGTCACAAAGCCACCCAGATTCAAACAGGGGACACATGGACTTCTCTTCTTCATGACAGGAGTGTTGAAAGATACAGGGCAGTGTTTTAAAATTGCAGCATGTTGGAAGGAGCTTGGCAGTTGGAGGACCTAAAAGCCAGTATGGCTCGGACACGGTGGGCAAGGCGTCACATGGTAAGAAGTTAAATGTGAGGAGGTTGGCAGGGATCAATTATTTGAAGACTTTGTTGTCCCAACAAAGAGTTCAGATTGTGCTCTAAGTGCAGCAGGATTTTATTTTTTTTAATTTTTATTTATTTTATTTGAGAGGGAGAGAGACAGAGCACAAGCAGGAGAGGGGCAGAGAGAGAAGGAGACACAGAATCTGAAGCAGGCTCCAGGCTCCGGGCTGTCAGCTCAGAGTCCCACACAGAGCTCGAACTCACAGACTGAGAGATCATGACCTGAGCCGAAGTTGGATGCTTAATTGACTGAGCCACCTAGGTGCCCCAAAGTGCAGCAGGATTTTAAAAAGTTAATCCAGAGAAAGAGGTTTTGATTTATAGCTTTGAATAGCGCTAATACAGCTGTGAAGAAGAGGACAACTGGAAACAGAGTGACTGATTATTTTTTTAACTTTACTTATTTTGAGAGAGAGAGAGAGAGAGAGAGAGAGAGAGCAAGAGCAAGTGGGGGATGGGCAGAGAGAGGGAGAGCAGGCTCCAAGCAGGCCCAACATGGGGCTGAATCCCACGAACCATGAGATCATGACCTGAGATAAAGTCGGATGCTTAACCAACTGAGCTACCCAGGTGCCCCACAGAGTGACGACTGAGCCACCCAGGCACCCCAAGGAGTGACTGATCATTACACTAACTGAAGGGTTCAGGTGAACAAAGCTGTTGACTTGGAGAAAGGTATTGGCCATGAAGATAAACAGGGACAGATGGGTACAAAATAGTGTTTGAAGGTAAAATTGGCAAGACTTGATGAAGAATTGAATGTGAGTATGCAGGGAACTGAAGGTATGAAGGATCACTACCAGATTTCCAGCTTGAGAACGTAATGATGCTATTTACTGGGATGAGAAAAGAGAGATAGACCTGGCAGGAAGGTACATGCAAATCAAAGCTTTATTTCATATATATAAAGCATCTTTTGAACTTCCTCAAATCGAATTCGGCAAATGTCCCCCTAAAACAATAACCCAGAAATGAAAAGGCCCCCCTAAGTTTATTCACACTCCTTTCTTTTAATGTGAGTAGAAAGAAATTACCTCAGGGCGCCTAGGTGGCTCAGTCGGTTAAGTGTTCCACCCTAGATTTCAGCTCAGGTCATGATCTTATGGTTCGTGAATTTGAAGCCAGCGTCAGGCTCCCAGCTGGCAGTACAGAGCCTACTTGGGATTCTTTCTCTCTCTCTCTCTCTCTCTCTCTCTCTCTCTCTCTCTGTCTGCCCCTCCCAGCTTTCTCTCTCTCTCTCTGTCAAAGTAAATAAAGTTTTAAAAAAATAATAGCTAATATTTATTGAGCTCTTTCTATATGTCAGGTACTGTGCTAAGTAATTGAAATGACTTTCTTTTTTATCCAAATACTTCTTGTCGGGTATGTGCTATTTTTGTATCTAGTGGATTAAAAACTGTTTTAGACATTGTGTTTGTCTGCTAGGGCTGTTAAAACAAAATACCACCGACGGGGTGGTTTAAACAACAGAAATTCATTTCTCACAGTTCTGGAGGCTTGATGTCCTAGATCAAGGTAGGGTGGTGTCTGGTGAGACCACCCTTCCTGCCTTGCAGATATGCATCTTCTCTCTCTGTCCTCACATGGCCTTCCCTTGGAGGGTGCACCTAGAGAGATCTCTGAAGTGTCTTGTTTCTCCTCCTCCTCCTCCTCCTCCTCCTCCTTCTCTTCCTCCTCCCCCTCCCCTTTCCCCTCTTCTTCTTCTTCTTCTTCTTCTTCTTCTTCTTCTTCTTTTAAAGATTATTCATTTTTAGAGAGAGAGGAAGAGTGCAAGGGGAGGACAGAAAGAGAGGGGGAGAGAGAGAATCCCAAGCAGGCTCTGCACTGTCAACACAGAGCCCGCTGTAGGGCTTGATCTCACAACCTCGTGAGGTCATGACCTGAGCTGAAATCAAGAGTCAGACTCTTAACTGACTGAGCTGCCTAGGCTCCCCTCTTCCTCTTCTTCTAAGGACACCAGTGTTATCAGAGTGGAGTTCTAGTCTTATGACCTCATTTAATCTTGCCTTGCCTCTATGAAAACCCTGTCTCCAAATAGTGTCACATTGAGGTTTAGGGCGTCAACATATAAGTTTTTTGAGGAAAACAGTACAGTCTGTCACAGAGATATTAAGAAACTTACATGAGGTCATGTACCTAGGAAATACAGGAACCAGGTTAGGAACCTAGTCAGTCTGACTCTAGAAGTCTATGTTACATTTTCACTTACTTTGCCTTATATAGGAACATCTGTCTCTGTCTTCCAGATCTTGGCAGGTACACAAAAATTAGAAGTAATAAAATCCACAGAAATTTATTTGGATCAAATAACATGAAAACACATTTCATGTACTCAACCAATAAATTTAGTCTTTGGTACTGTGTTGGAGATATTTTGTGTGTGTTTGTGTTTCTTTTTTATTGTTTCAAATTGATAACAAATAAAACAGCTTACTTTAGTATGGATTGAATATTTTTAATCTCCAGAAATCCTAAGGAAGGAATAGCAGTAATAATAATAGTCCATTTCAGTAACACCATTTCTGTATCTAGGTTAATAATCTAGGGGGAAATACATCAACATTATGTTAATTAAACTCTCAGTTGCCTATACCTTGGGACATGTTATGAATGGTGCTGAAGAGAAAAAGTCAATATGCAAATAGTTACAATATCAAGATGTAGTCAGGAAATTGTGGCACAGATGAGACAAACTCATACATGCATGAAAGAATATAAATGTAGATAATGTGAATGGCAGTAAATACTAGAAGCAGGCATACTGGAACAATGACAATACTTCTTACTTGTGCTTTTGAAAATTCTTTACACACAGCAAATGGGGTTTTTAATGCAGGAAAATAAAAAAAAAAAACACAGAGACTGTCAGAGAAAGCCACTGATCATTGAAGCTGGAAAATACAACTCATTGTCAGAAGACTATTTTTAAATACAAAGAACAACTATATACATAGCTTGGTGGAACAAATGCGGGATAAATTCAACAGAAAGCAGTGTATCTACAATGCCAGATACCATATAACAGAAGCCTAGAATATCCTTTCACCACAATCTTGAATTAAAACTATGAAAAAAAAACTTGCTTTCATGAACTTCACCTAAAACAAACGGTCACAATTTAACATCTATTCTTAATTATTTGCCTTCAAATCAACATACATTTACTGAATAATCAGACCCTCGGATAAGAAATCATAGCTTTTTGGATTCATCTCCTTTCTCCATGCTCTCCCATGGACCTCATATCTATCCCAAATTGAGACACTAGTAAACTCTGGTAAAATCTGAGTTCAGATGGGTAGATACATGAGTTAGTCTTATCTATTTGGGGACTCAGAGTCGATTTAACACAGCATCAGATGAAAAACTCTAAAAGCAGCCACTTGGTAAATATGTGTCGTACATAACCTCAAATACCCGCAGTTTAAAGACTTGCAGAGGTTTAAAATAGTAGGATAAAATATTCAATAATTAACTGTCCTCTCCACTCTTTTGTTCTGGAGTAGACATAATCCATGTTTATCTTTCAGACTCCATTTTCAAAGCAAATACAAATTGTATTCTAACCACACTATGTCTTAGCTCATGTTTCCTGGCTCCCACTTGTTAGCACAAAAAGTAGTGAACCATCACAATGTGGAATGCCAGAAGGGAGGGCTCAGTAATAGTAGCAGTAGCAGGCACAGCAACGGCTGTCCTTAAGTAGAGCTTCTTCCATTCACAGATTGACTTTCAGCTATGTGTAATCCTATTGTGTTATGAGTGCCTAGCTCCAAAGAGAGCATGTAGCACAATGCCTGCTGCATAGTAAGCACCCCACTGCTGTTGGTTTAATTAATCAATTACAATATTCATCTTCTTGAGCCGCTAACAGACTAATTTGGACAGGAAACACATACACACACAAACAATTATCGGTAGCGCAGTTTCATCATTTCACCAAATCCCTTTAGTATTAACAGTCCGATTATGAGCTACTCCTATTATGAGCTCCTCTGAGTGTCTCCCACATTCTCCGGCAAGGTTATCTTTTCTTAAAGGTGGAAATAGCAATAAATAGTTTGTGAGGAAAACAATTAGGAAGGAAGAGACAGGTATCCAACAGCGAACAATGATCTGCTGAGCTCTGCCCCATTGGGCCTTACATGGTGCCATATACAACGTTATTAAGTCCATGCGCCTGCGCTCATCCCATCAGACAGCAGTGTTTGGGGGAAGTAAGGTCCAACATGAATTTGTGCCATGGTGTAGCCATGTCACATACTGCAAACTCTGAAGACATGACAGAAAACAGGCTAAGTGTGATGTGGCGCCCCTAAAGTTGATAAAACGTCTTATCTACCTGATGGTTTAAGAGTAATGGTGAAAGAATCCAGGGGCTCAGGGAGCGTAAACACTAGCCAGTGATGGAGAAGGGCATCTGAGGCCAGAGAGGAGAGGCTTTGGGAGGCATCTCCACTCAGTTGTACCGCAGCTTCATGGTAT
Organism: Felis catus; assembly: GCF_018350175.1. Lineage (NCBI taxonomy): Eukaryota > Metazoa > Chordata > Mammalia > Carnivora > Felidae > Felis > Felis catus. The sequence goes on along the minus strand of NC_058375.1, from coordinate 130,134,612 downwards.
ACCAGCTGCGAGGCTTAGGGCCAGTCTCAAGTACAACCTCTGAAAAATGGGATGATGAGAGTTAGCCTAGAGTGGCAGTGTGAGAACGGAACTGAATGCCAAGGACCTGATAGGAGACAGATGCCCAGTAAATGTAGGTTTCCTTTTTTTAGTGTAAAATCTAAGGCCTTTCAGATGCCTTAGAAAAGGGCCAGGTTCAGCCTTTTCCAACGAGATACAGCTAAGAAAAGCTAGGATACTAAGAAATACCAAGGCTGGACCCCTAACACTTGGCTGAACATGAAAAAATCACTTGGAGAAGAGAGGCCTTTTGGTTTAATCACTGAAAACTAGATTTTAGGGACAGGTTTGAGCCAAACTGTTTTGTTTCACTTCGAATGCCAGGTATTCTGCTAAGTACTTAACCATGGCTTTTCCATCCATTTTCCAGTATTTATAATGTTCAATGAGCTTCCTTTTTTCATTGATTCTTTCTGGAATGAAATCCTCTACCACTGTCAATTGTTGCTTTTCAAGGCTTCATTAAAGCTACTTGGATTAAGGCTTTGAGCCTTGAGAAACACTGTTTGCTTCACTTGGCTGTGCTTTAACATGAAGGCCTATAATGAATTTCCTCAGAGTTGTTCTGAGAAAGAAAATATCTTGTCTCGGGGCGCCTGGGTGGCGCAGTCGGTTAGGCGTCCGACTTCAGCCAGGTCACGATCTCGCGGTCCTTGGGTTCGAGCCCCGCGTCGGGCTCTGGGCTGATGGCTCAGAGCCTGGAGCCTGTTTCCAATTCTGTGTCTCCCTCTCTCTCTGCCCCTCCCCCGTTCATGCTCTGTCTCTCTCTGTCCCAAAAATAAATAAACGTTGAAAAAAAAATTAGAAAAAAAAAAAGAAAATATCTTGTCTCAAGCATTTCTTGTCTCTGCTTGCCCTGGTGATAGATATTAAATAATGTGGTGCTTAACCTCTTCATTTTTTTTTTTTTTTTTACCCAGAAAACATGCAGTCAAGGACATAGGAGGCAGTTGGTAATAGCTGAAGAAGCGCCCTGTAGCACTATATTTTTCCCTTTATTTTACTGTTCTTTCTCTGTGTCATTTATGATTGAGGCATCTACTGATGAGGAGGGAACTTCTGGTGAAAAACTGAAACTCAGATCTAATTGATACGCGGCTTCATACTATTCTTTCGTCCTCCTGCCCACCCCCTGCCCCACCTTACCCCTTGTGCCACTCTTGACTATGTATGTTCTGCATACGAACACCTGGAGAGGCTAAAGAACTTCAAAGGAAGGTGGAAGTGAACTTGAGTTTTTGAGCAACTATTAAATTTTAGGCATTTTTTTTAACTTTGTTTTATTCTTACAAGACCAGCCAAAATTTCTTGAGCCAATCAATGGTCACACCTTGGCCATCCATCAGCAAATCCTGGTAGTACCACCTTCTAAAACATCCAGAATATAACCACCCAATCACCCCTTCAACTCCTAGTCTCATTTTCATTGTTTGACTGACCGATCTCAGTTCTCTTTGCAGTGGGATTCTCTCTCCTCCTAATGCACCTGCAGTTGGTACTCAGCAAGGCAGCCTCGTGATGCCCACGCAAGTCAGATGGCGCCTCTGCTCTGCTCAGGACGACTTCCCCTCTCTCTGCCCACCCAGAGGGATGCTGGCTGGATGCCTGTCTACCCGCGCTGACTGGCTGAGCCTCCATGCAGCCCACATATCCCACGTGGTCTCCCCTGCACCACCTGCTTGCTCTCCACGGCTTTCTATTCCCATCTCACACACCTCCTCAAGATTCCTGCCCCCATGCCCAGCTTTCTTCCACACCAGGACCTTTGCACTTGCTGTTTCCTAGACCCAGAATTCTTTTTTCCAAATATCTTCAAAACTCACTTCTTCATTTCCGACAAGTGTGTGCTCAGGTGGGACCTTATCAGAAGATGCCTTTGTTGACCATTTTACACAAAAAGCAGCTCTCAGTTACTCTCCATCTCCTCATGCTGCTTTGTTCTTCTTCACTACACTCATCATCTTTGGTAGATACCTATTTATTGGTGTCCATGTGTGTCCATTAGTGTGTAAATTTTATGAACAAGAGACCAGCAAATTAGATTAAGTTTCGGAGAGAAATGAACTTACCCATGATGTACATAGAGCAGCTAGGCTGGCAATCTCTGCAGCCTATGCTCTCTCTGCTATAATCACGCAGCTGACTTTGAAGCAGCTTCATCCATTGCTATTACAGGTCTGTTCATTCAATAAAGATGGGATGCTCAGGGCGCACTACCCTTTTGTATCTACCTGATGCATCTAAATCCTGCAAACTCACAGTGTTATCCATTTGCTGACAAGACTACTCAGCCTGGGGAGGTTTAAGCCTTTGTCAGTCTTAGGTTTGCAGGAGAGAAAAGAGGGGTAAGAGAACAAGACTGAACATAATGCAGGATTCATTAGTTCCAGAACTCGTGTCCACTCTCTAGCTACCCAGCATGCTCTTTTTTACTAGCTTTTTTCTGCACATGCCGTATCTCTCCCATTGCAAATATAAATACATACATACATACATACATACATAAAAAAAAATAACAGGTCTAAATGCTTCTTTTGAAATCAAATGATCCTCCTGCCTGCAGTGTTGCTGAAAAGCCCCACCTCCAAATTCCTCCAGCACATCTCTGTACTGTTGCCAGGAGGGTTTTTTAAAGACATGAATCGTACTATTCCATTTTGAGAAAGGAAAAAAAAAATTGCACTAACATACAATCATGATTCCTTAACTTAGCATACATACTAGCAGGATTTCTTACTGAAATCCCATGTCCCTCGCAGCCCTCTGCTCAGGCTTGCCCCTCTAGCAGCTTTTAATTTCACAACACAGAAATATCTAGAAGACCCCACATACATCATTCAGTGTCACGTTTTAATACTTTTATCTACTCCAGAAACACTACCTTCTCTGCCTGATTTCTGTCAGTTGTACATTTCTGATTGTTGTTAACACTGGCATCTATTGAGAGCCCTCTGTGTGTCAAGTGGTGTTCGTCGTGAGGTATATATTGTTCCATGCTCACAACAGCCCTCATCACAAGGATTGTCAGCCCATATTTTACAGGTAAGGAAGTGAAGCTCAGAGAGTCCAAGATCCCATGACTAGACAATAGGAGAGCAGGGATCTGAGCCACATGTTCTTGTCACAGCCCCATGCCTGTCATCTTTCTGCACTGCTGGGTGCCATGCGTCTGCTCCTGTGATTCTATCTCGTGCTAAGACTGCAAGCCTCTTCCTGGCAGAACTTTTCTCCTTCCTTTTGTAGCTACAGTGCCTCAGCTACCGACCGGGGTCATCAGTTTTGTGGTTACATAAATAGAATTAATTATCTGTGAAAAGGACCATGACTGGGAATTACATCTGAACACTAACAGCCTTGGGGCAGTCAGCCCTCATCTTGACTGTGTGGCCTTTTCCCTCATCCCCCCGCCCCACCCTCATTCAAAGCTAACAAATGCCCACATTTTGCAGGAGTTTGTTCAGTTTATGGTGACCGCAGGTCTATGAACACAGCCATCCATAAACACTAATGCTTGTTCTGGTCTGCCTATGAGGAAGTTTACAGGCATACTTTTTTTCTGTTACGGAGGAGTTTGTTTTATGTATAAAGATAAGGTTCTCTAATACTTACTGCTGGTGTTCTTCATACAGTCAACAGCAGACCTGTTTTACGTTGTCCTTTCTAGGGTGGAGATGACCTTCGTTGATTTAAACGTACTGCTTTTTTTTATTTAGAATTTTTTATTACAGTGATAATATATTTTCATGTGATCCCCCCAAGAATTCAATAGATTTATATTTTGTACTGGACTCAATGATTTGAAAGTTCATATGGAAAAAAATAAATGCAAGAATTCTCAAGAATGTGAGAGGGAGAAAGAATAATGATGCATTCAGGTAGTACCAGATACTGGAATTTACTTTAAAGCTAATGTAATAAAAAAAATGATATTTACACAAGAAAAAGCAAATAGAGCAGTAGAATTGAATCAGATCGAGAAATGTATGTAAGTAAATGTGGGAAGTTACTGTATGATAATAAGAGTATTTCCATTCCAGAGGAACTGGAGAGTTTATTTAATAAATAATTGGCATTATTTGGTTATCAAAATTTAAAAAAAGTTTGAATTTTAATGATATACTTAAACGTTCAGTTTTAACCGAAGAAAGTAAGGAAAAATCACACTATACATTTATAAATTTGGATTTTTCGACTTGTTACAACACATATTGCCTTTGTAATGTACAATAATTAGAATTTGTTTTAAAAGTAATATTTGCATGTTGCAAATTATATATTACATGTCAGAGATTATGAAAGTAAATATTGAGAGATTCCTTCATCTTTCCAATACCCTCAGTTTATAGTTTTTCTTCCCTGATATTTTTATGTGCATTTACATATACCCATGCAGAGATACATTTTTTTTTTACCTTAATGGGATGACATTATTCTGCAAATTTTTTTTTTTTTTGCATTAAATGTATCATTGTGGACAACCTTCCAAAAAGATATTATCTTGACAAATGTCAGTCTTTCCAAAGGCTACACACAGTGTCCCATTATATGATTCTAACTTAAATTTATTTAAGTAATCCTTTATCCCTATCAATAATATATTGTTAGAAATCTAATCACACAGAAGGGACAGAAATGAAAAGTCAAGTTCTCTATGACTCTATTTCCAACATTCTTCCCCATAAACAAAAATGGTTCTGTGTTATAGTGCTGGGATTAGTTAAGACACTAAACTCTAGCCACTCATAGGATGATGGCCCAAACCTGAAGGTCTAATGGTTTCTCTTAATCTTTTGAGTTTTTTTCCTCTTAAGTCATGTCAGCTGCTACTCCTGTAGCTCATGGCATACTCTTTTTTAATTATTTCTTTTTTTGTTTGATCTGCTGGGGAGCCTTATTGAGTAAAGCTTTTGGAAAGCTTGTGAGGGTGATAAACTTTGTGACAATTTGCATGACTGAGAATGTTACATAAAGAATAGTTTAAGTACGGAAATTCTAAATGCATAGTCATTATTCCATGAGTTTTTGGACAGTCTTTGTTCTTTCAAGTTCTAGCGTCCAGTGTTGCTGATAGAAAATTCTACTATCAATCTAATTCTCCTTTCTTTATGGACGACATCGTTCTTTTCTCTCTCTGGAAGTTTTTAAAATTTTCTTTCCAGAGATTTTAATAAAGCATGTTTAAGCATGGATCTTTTTTCCATCTACCTCACCTCAGTGAAGCTTTCAATATGAAGGATCTTATGCTTCTTCAGTCTGTAATATTTTTATTTCATTATTTCTTTTATTATCCCCCCCCCTTTTCTGTCTTCTCTTGGAACTCCTTTTAATCAACTATTGAGCCTCTCAGACCCATTCCTCATATTTTCAAACTTTCCCTTTTCTTCCTTCCTTCTTTTCTGTTTGTTGTTTTAGGTTGCTGAAAATTTCTTTGCTTGAGCTTCCAAATCAAAAACATGGTTTCTAACTCTCTTAAAATGCAGTGGTCCGTTGATGTTTAAATTTCAGCCATCACATTTTAATTTCTAAAATTCTTTCTTGTTCCATAGGTGCAGTAGCCTCTCTAATTTTTCTAAAGATAATATTTAGAATTTTTAGGGACATTTGGGATCATTTTGTTTCCTCACATTTCTGCTGATCTTCTGTTCTCTGCTCATATTTGTGAATCACATAGGTTGACCTGAGGTGCCATGCTGTCAGTATTGTAAAAGTTCTTCAGGTGATTCTCATTTGGTGTCAAGATGTACAGGGATCTCTGCCACGTAATAGGGCTGGTGTGTGACTAAGTACATGCTTTTTAACTTTGTCTTCTCTCATCTAATAACATGTCCTGCAGGGTTTTTTTCACCAGTGTATGGAAAGCTCCCTCCTTTTTTAGAGCTTTGTAGCATTCCATTGTGTGGATGTCCCATAGCTATTTCATTATTTCCCTATTGGTTTCAAACACTTGAGTTGTTTCAAATATTAGAGCAAGGAATTCTTTCCTCTAATGCTGCAATAAACAATCTTATCCATCTGTCATTTTGTACCTGTGCAGTTACACCTGCAAAATAAATCCTCTAAAGACAGAATGGGTAAAAAAGTTAAATGTATTTTTACTTTTGATGAATTTTGACAAATTGCCCTTCAGTTTGAAACATGAGGAAACATGGGCGCCTGCATGGCTCAGTTGGTTGCATATCCGACTCTTGATTTTGGCTCAGGTCATGATCTCACGGTTTGTGAGATCGAACCCTGCATCTGGCTCTGGCAGTGCAGAACCTGCTTGGGATTCTCTCTCTTTCTCCCTCTCTCTGCCCCTCTCCTGTTCTTGCCCCCCCCCCAAATAAATAAATGAACTTAAAAAAAATGAGGAAACAGCCCCAGAAAGGTGAGGTGACTTAATAATAGGTGCATAGCAAATTTATGCCAGTATGGGGAACAGAACCATCACCTCATGACATTCAGTTTAGTATTTCTTCTGCTGTATAACATTTCTCTCACTGTGTTCTATAAGCAGGGACCAAAGCTATGTCAGGTAATTTGGTGAACTGATTGGATCATCAGGGGTCATCCAAGATGAATCAGTGCCTGGAAAAGGACTAAATACCCACATCCATTCCCCATAGCCTCACAGAAATGATAGAAAAGATATATGCATATGAAGACAATGCAACAATGATATGTAGATAGCACAAAGCAAAATAAAAATGGAATTAGCAGTGGACCTAAAAGTTCAAAGAAATGTTGGAGAAAGAAAGCAGGATAGGAAAAACTATAGCCAGAAACACCAGAGACAAAATTAGTTCTCAAGATAGCTTGCAAGGAAACTCCAAGTATAAAGTCAATTAGGACAAAGGCAAAAGTTGATCATCAGGCAAACAGCAAGATTTTTAAGAACTAAATTTAAAACTGCCAGTTCAACTGTCTTCCTAGCTCTCACTTCACCCCAATATACAGAGGCTACTACAGAGCTGGTATGGGAAGTTTTGCTATTAGTACTGAAGACCTATTCATCCATCCACTTATTAACCACACTCAACCCTGCTTAGCTTCCAAGATCAGATGAGACCAGGTACGTTCAGGATGATATGGCCATAGACTGAAGACCTATTCTCTAAAGAACAGGTGGCTGAGGAGATTGGGGAAGAGCCTTAGTACATGTACTGGACTTGAGAGAGAACAGAAATGGAGATTTAGGTAACCCTGCATGTCTATCTACTTCAGAGAGCATGAGGAAACACGAACGAAGCAGTTCTGGCCATCAGTAAAAACAGGAGAGCCTTCTAACCATAAGAATAGGGCCCTGGACTGTTGTGGGATTCCAAGCCTCTTGTCTGCTCCAAGCCAGCATGTCCTCCTGGGAAGCCTGACTCTCAGAATGCCTGGATACAGTCACAGGTGAATTCTACCCTCCAGTTCAGAAAGCATTTGGTAAGCCAGCCTGCCCCAGGAGTGTGTTTTAATTCATCCAGATATGCACAAAAAGATTGTGCAATATTACATACCTCATAAAAACTCCCTCCCCAAGTAATTATTTTTTTTAAGTTTATTTATTTTGAGAGACAGAGAGAGAGAGAAGGAGAGAGAGTCAGCAAGGGAGGGGCAGAGAGAATCCTAAACAGGCTGCACACTGTCAGCACAGAGCCTGATGCAAGGCTCAAAGTCATGAACACTGAAATTATGATCTGAGCCAAAATCAAGAGTCAGATGCTTAACCAGCTGAGCCACCCAGGTGCCCCAAAACTCCCCAAGTAATTCTAAGTGGCATCCAGGATTGAGAAACCCTTGTCTAAACAACTGACTAGAATAGTTGTACCTATTCTAGTGTACATATAGTGTAGTATAGTATAGTGTAGTATAAAATAGTCTCTGCTCATTTAAAATCGAGTTTAGAGTGAAAAATCAAATTCTAAATCTGTTTAATAAATGATTGTTTTTGTGCCAAGAGAGCTATTAGCTTATAGTCAATTTTAATAAATATACAGAGACTGTAGTGAAAAACAAAGCCACTGTAGTGGACCCACAATGAAATATTCTTTTCAGCATGTTTGGATGAGTGTACCTAGAGTTGATGGAACATCCTTATCTCCATCACTGACAAGTAACATACATTTTGCTTCAAATTTCACCTCTTTGTCATTGATGTTTGGGAATTTCCACTCCGATGTATCTACTCATGGAATTGTTTTACTCATATGCTTTGGATCATTTTCTGTAAATTAGTCTTTCATCCAGTCTGGAAAATTCTCATTTTCCCTTCAAATGTTTCTTCTCTTCCATTCCTTCTGATTCCTCTTTCTGAGATTCTAATAAGACATATGCTAAGAACTTTTCATTCACTTCATATTTTTAAACTTTTCTTTTGTATTTCCATCTTTTTCCTCTCTGTGCTGATATTTTCCTCAGGTATCTCTTTCTGTTCATTAATTCTCTCTTTAGCTCTACCTAAATGGCACTTCGCCTTTTCCTTCCCCAAAGTATTTCCCCTTTTTAAAGTTTCTGTTTGATCCCTTTACAAGTCTACCAGGCAATTCCTTCTTTCTTGCTTGTTTTTTTCTATTCCTATATGATTTCTTTAAATTGTTCACACATTCTACGTTCTATATCTGATAGTTCCAATCTCTGCAGTCCTCAAGTGTCAGCTCTGTTCCTTGTCATGTGCTCTGACTCTCACTCCTGGAGCTTGGTGCACTTTGATTTTAAGCTTTTTGTTTGTTCTTCCTGTGTGGGGATCCTGTGGAGATGCTTTCCTGAGAAAAGTATCTATCTCTGCTTCTTCTGTGAACTAAGGGTCTGCGCCAACCTGGGACCATTTCATCCCTCTGAGAGTGACAGTTCAAGACAGGATTCTCAGGCTCAGCTTGTCTATGGTGTTGGTCCCAAGGCTCAAGGTCTAATTTATCACATAAGACCCCAGGGAGACCCTGCCTCTACCTGCCACTCCCACTCCCAAGTAGCTTATGGTTTGGGGTTTTTGTGCACCCTAACTAGACTCTTTTCTACAGAAGGAGAGTCCCTCCCAACCATATTGCCCACCATATTGCTAGAGGCAGTTATCATTATGAAATATTTTTAGCAGTGTTCTGGGGAGCCAAGCCTGATTTTATCAAAAGTAAATGAGCACAGCATGGAAGAATGTTTAGTGAATTAGGATAAACTGTAATTGGCTGGTTATCATATTAATATAGTGAAAATAACTTTCTGTCTGATGTCTTTTGTATCAGTCCAACATTTCTTTTCTAACATCTCTAATTAATTCCTAAATTAATTTGTTTGGCCACAATGTTTTATGAATTTTCATTAAAAGGTGTGAGAAAAATGTGTTAATAAGTCTATTAACTAATTTTGCAAGTAACTTTACCGCACATATGTAATGCTTCCTCTGATTTTCTGTGTTTTTCTGGTTAAAAGAATCATAGAGGTCATACTGATGGACATCAACAATCAAAAAAATGTATCAGTATCTATGTATCTATCGATATTGTATATGTGTATGCCTTTAGATGTTATAATACATGGCACAAGGTTAGGTTGTTTTAGTACGTGGTCTAATTTCTTTCAGCTGCTGGACTTTTGCACATGGTAGAAATAAAGTCATTCAAATGACTCAATACCATTATCTCAGAGGCGGACATAGTTCTTCAGTACCTCACCTCTTATTTTTTATCAGTTAATTAGCAGGAAATCTTTTCCAGTTTGTGAGGAAGTGAACACAGCCTGTTTCCTGCCTCTGTGATTAGTAGAGTCCAGCATTCTCCTTGCATATCATCTTCAAAAAGACTTCAAGTTTTTTTCCTGAGGTGCTAGGAATAGGGAAGTCTTCTATTAATGTGAGAAGTGTCGCTCCATTTCTAGGAATTCAAAGGAATTCAGGACACGAACTTCAACTCAATGAGGGTATATCCAGCATGGAGTGAGATACATGACAGGCACTTAATATTTTTTATTTGTTGAATGAGTGAAAAAATAAATAAATGAATGAATCTTTTAAGATAGGGAGCCAGTACAGGCACCTGGGTGGCTCAGTTGGTTGAGCGCCCGACTCCTGATTTTGGCTCAGGTCATAATCCCAGGATTGTGAAATCAAGCCCCACTTCAAGCTCTGTGTTAAGTGTGGAGCATGCTTGGGATTCTCTTTCTCTCTCCCTCTGCTCCTCTCCCACACTCACACACTCTCTCTATATAATAAAAATAAAATATAAAATAATAATATAAAATAAAATAAAATAAGGATCCAATAATGGAAAACTATCCCACTAGTGGTGATTTCATGGTGAGATTGTATTTGCTCTTCTATTTAGTATGCCTTCATCCCACCATATACATACACATACAGCAAAAGAGAGAAGCAGGGGTAGAAAAGAATTTAATTTATTCCAGTGAATTTGGAGGCCAGAAATAACCAATAATTATAGTCCAAATGAGTGACCTATTGCATTAGGACATACATTTAAGCTTCTATACTTTTATAACAACAAGAAAAAAGAAAGAAGCTCTTCTCACTGATTTTTCTGGCCTATTTTGTTCTACCAACTGCAGGTTTTTTTGTTTTGTTTTGTTTTTACATAATTTGAGAGTGGTGCACTGACTAGGAATGTGCCAGTAGGAACTAAAATTTATCTTGTGAGGAGATAAAAATGAGTATCTGGAGGATTGTTTGGTAATTCACACTGAAAACAGAAAGGTTTGATAAGAAACACATTGGATTCCCCTGGCGGGTACATTGTGAGTCTGTGCGAAACAAAGGCTGGGAAGGATCCCCTGTGCCCAGTGTCCTGTCTCAGGCCTATTGTCTGGGCCCACAGCCTCATCACAGAACAAACGTTGTGATAGCATTTCTCTTGGGATCCTGGGCAAATGGAAATTCTGCCTGCACTAATTTTGCAATTTTTGAAAAAGGCTTCCACAATTGACTTTAAGTGCAGTTAAAGCCAGGTTTTAGAAAGCGTTTTATATTCCTTGTGTTCTCATTTCCTATTCATTCCGTTTCCCTCACTGAAATCAGGAAGTGGATACTGAGCATACCCGATAACCCAGCACTGTGCAGCAAAGCTATGACCAAAGTTTGCTCAGTTTGTATTTAGTCTCCTGTCATTTGGAGGCTTCTAAAGATGGCAGAGGGAAAAAAAAAATTAATCTGTTACTCCTAGTAGAAAATGGTTTCTCTTCAGACTGAGTCGGCATCCTCTTCAACATGCTCTCCTGTGACTTCTGAGGCTTGCTACTTGAATGAGGTAGGTCAGACCCCAATCAGAAGGGCAGCAATCAAGGTCAGCTGCAGAAGGAGCAGGGTGGGGGCAAATCCTCAGTGGCCACCCAACCCAGGTTCCTCTCAGCAGGAAACCCCTTTGGAATTAGGAGGGATGGTTACTTTACAGTTGACTATATAAGGCTTGAAAGCATTGGATTATTTATTTATTTATTTATTTATATTCAGAGCATTTTTGTTAGCCACCAATATTTAAAACTGTCTCAAACTTAACAGAAACCCATGGGGGAGGGGAAGAAGAAAAAAAAAAAAAAAGAGGTTAGAGTGGGAGAGAGCCAAAGCATAAGAGACTGTTAAAAACTGAGAACAAACTGAGGGTTGATGGGGGGTGGGAGGGAGGGGAGGGTGGGTGATGGGTATTGAGGAGGGCACCTTTTGGGATGAGCACTGGGTGTTGTATGGAAACCAATTTGAGGGGCGCCTGGGTGGCGCAGTCGGTTAAGCGTCCGACTTCAGCCAGGTCACGATCTCGCGGTCCGTGAGTTCGAGCCCCGCGTCGGGCTCTGGGCTGATGGCTCAGAGCCTGGAGCCTGTTTCCGATTCTGTGTCTCCCTCTCTCTCTGCCCCTCCCCCGTTCATGCTCTGTCTCTCTCTGTCCCAAAAATAAATAAACGTTGAAAAAAAAATTTTATAAAAAAAACCAATTTGACAATAAATTTCATATGTTGAAAAAATAAATAAATAAATAAATAAATAAAAACTGTCTCAAAACAATTAGTAATGGTAGGCATAGCTGAGAAAAAGAAGAATTACAGGGAATTTATCACAGAGTGTTTGCTATGATGGTCTCTGCTTGTTCCTTTATGCAATAGTACTGGCTGAATACCTGCTATGTGCTAGGCCATGTAGAGTGTAGACAGATACACAAGACATTGGCCTAGTTTTCAAAGAGTTTTCCATTCACACGTGGAAATAAGGACTGAGCCCAAGTACTTATAGTGCAATGGATTTTCTGCTCAGTGGCACAGAGTGATCAGTGCATGGCAGAACAGTAAAATAATACCTAAGAACATGGACAGGAGGGGAAATAAGCTTTGCTTTCTCAGAGTTAAGCTAGGAAGATACACTCAGACACATTCAAAAGGTTGAACTTGATTTGAGGATAAACCAAAGACAATATGCCGCTGCAGATTTGGGGAAAAGTAAAACTAGATTCACAGGTGTCTGAATATCGCAAGGACAGAGAGTGGAAGGTTGGAGGGGGACAGGTAGGATAATATTGTGGCAAACTGCATTAAGCTGCTGAGAATAAAACTGAATCATGAGAAAGTAGTCAGCCCAGAGAGGAGAGAATTCCAAAGTCCATTTTTCACTGGCCTAAGGAGATGAGCAATTCAGCCCCTGGGACAGAAGAATGAATCCCCATTTTGGTATTGATTCTATACTCATTTAATATTATGATTATAAATTGGCTTCTAGGGGCACCTGTAGCCCAGTCGGTTGAGCGTCTGACTCTGGGTTTCAGCTTAGGTCATGATCTCGTGGATCATGGGATCAAGCCCTGCGTGGGGCTCCATACTGTCAGAGCAGAGCCTGCTTGGGATTCTCTCTCTCCCTGTCTCTCTCTGCCATCCCTCATTCACACTGGCAATAAATAAACAAAGAAACAAGCTTCTAGTTTAAGTCTATCCATCAGGGAGACACCCTTCTACTCATGTGACATACCTGCTTTTATCCATGTAGGTTATAGCTGTCATTGTAAATTAACTAATATAATAGCATTCTGCAATGCACATACACCCACACTAGTTCCATGAGCTCAGGTAATGTGTGTCCATTCCTAAGAAACAATTCTTCCCAGCATGCACTGTTCAAAGTCAGGTGCTCCATCTACCATACTGAAGATTAGACCCTGGCATTGGTGAACGTCCCAAGGTGAACTAATTGAGACCATCTGGCAGGCAGCCATCTTTCCTCTTGTAATAACACCCCAAGCTCACTGGATGCTTTTCAGATTGAGCTAAAACATAAAGCAAATGCTACAAACTACATGAGACCAGCAAAGGATATACATTTCTCTTGCAGCTGGAATTATCATGGAACCTCTACCCCTGAACAAATGTAGACGTTCGTTAAGCAAAGGGCTTTGGTGAATGGGAAACTAAAGACCAGGTCATGAGCCAGATGCAGAGGGAGGTGCACAGCCTGTGCAGATGGGAACTGCTAGGAAATAGTGGGAGCTGGTGTGGGAAAGATGGATTGGGCCAGCCACTGTGGGAGGCCTGAACTGCTAGAACCAGGTGTTTGAATCCTACTGAGTAGGAACTAAGGAACAATTGAAGAATTTGAGTACAAGAATTTGTGCTGTAAGAGATACAGTATGATTGCAATAGACAAGATAGATCCGACTGCATTAACTGAAGCAATGATATCCTGCAGTGCACACACACACACACACACACCAGTTCCGTGAGCTCAGATAATGTGTATCTGACTGAGATGCAGTTTAGAGGCAAAAGGACAAGTATGGACAAGTTTGGAAGCTGTTGTCATGAGGTAACTCTGGCCTCAAGTAGGATGGAGGCAGATGGATGACTGAAAGTGTAAGTGCTAGAAAAAACATAGAGGAAATTCCTGTTGAAGTGCTCACTAATTAGTTAGGCTAAGATTTTCACATAGAATTATGCCAGTCATAAGACAGCACTGTGCATTTTCAGAGTGGAAAGGAGCATGTCAACCTCATTTTATTAAGTGAGTAGCTGGCCCTAGGAAGAGGGAAGCAAGATGCATGAACTGAGGGGCATGGAGAATATCAACAGGAAGTGCTGAGTGGCCCAGCGGAGCTCAGGCAAAGCCTGAGGAGGGGTGGGGGTGTCAGGTTGGTTAAGTGTCTAGCCTGAGTTGTTTAGCTACACTCAAGTCTGAGGTGGATGAGACACTTCAGACAGAGAGTGAGTGAATGTGGGATGGTGAAGGGCCTGAGACAGAGAAAAGGAAGTCCCAGTGAGGGGAACTCCAGGGGGAGCTGTAGCTCCAGGGCTGATAAACTGTAATACCTTATAGTAGAATTTATCTTACAGAGCCTGAGGTGGAGGAAGGATGCCAGGTACCTTCAAAGTTACCCTCCAGTAAACGAACTCTTGTACATGGCTAGTGAAAATGTGAAATGGCGCATTTGCTGTGGAAAACAGTTTGGTGGTTCCTCAGACAGCTAAACATAGAATTACCAGGTGATGCAGCATCCCATTTCTAGGTATTGAAAATAAGAAAATTGGGGGCGCCTGGTGGCTCAGTCGGTGGAACATCTGACTCTTAATTTTGGCCCAGGTCATGATCTCACAGCCGTGGGATTGAGCGCTGCATTGGGCTCTGTGCTGAGTGTGGAGCCTGCATAAGATTCTATCTCTCTCTCCCTTTATCCCTCTCCTCCACTTGCACTCTCTCTCTTTCTCAAATACATGAACAAACAAACTGAAAAGAATTGAGAACAGGAGCTCAAACAAGTACTTGTACACCAGTGTTCACTGAAAAATTTATTCACCGTAGCTAAAGGTGGAAACAACCCAAATGTCCACCAACAGATGAACGGATCAACAACACATGGTACATAGGTACAACTGAATGTTATTTGGCGATTAAAGGAATAAAGTTCTAATATATGCTACCTAACGGATGAATCTTGAAAGCATTATGCTGAGTACAATAAGCCAGGCACAAGAGGACAAACACTGTATGAGTCACTTATAAAAAAAAATATCTAGAAGAAGTAAATTCATTGAGCTGGAAAGTAGGTTACCAGGGCCTTGGGATGAATAGAGTTACTGCTTAATGATTACAGCATTTTTCTTTGGGTGATGAAGAAGTTTTGGAAATAATGGTGATGGTTGCATGCACAACAACATGGATGTACTTAATGCAACTAAATTATACACTTAAAAAACATTAAAATGGTGGATTTTATCTTATACATATTTTATCACAATCTAAAAACTTTTTTTTTTAAAGAGAAGTTGCAAAGGCTGTTTGTAGGGCTAAGAGTGAGAGAGAAAATGCAGTTTGAGCCTCCCAGGTCCTGAGAGTCCTCCTCAGGAATGCCGAGCCCCACAGCTGCCCCTGTTGCCCTGAGAGGATGACGGGTGCTCTTTGTACCACCGTAACGCACAGCCAGAACTGCCAGCTCCATCTCAGCTTCCCCCAGTGCCTCCCAGAGTCAGCTCTGTGGGGTCTAAACACCAGTTAACTCCACTGTCAGTGACTGCTAGAATACACATGGGGACCAGGGGAATATTGAAAGTGCTGGTTTCTGCAGCTTTTGTTTGGTAGAATGCCAGAGAACACAGCTTTTGCTGTCATAATTGGTCTAAATTTAAATACTCGTTTTTGTTTCACATTGGTTTGTGCGTGCGTGGACACAGCCTAGCTTTGTGGGCAGAGAGTGTATTTTGTCAACACGGAGAGAGTGAATCAGGAGGGTTTGCTATCTAAACCAGCCCTTGTTTTCAGTCTTGGTTTCCCTGCGCCTTGATAAATGTCCTCCAGCCTTTGAGTCAAGGAGAGGTTGGAATCCAACCACTTAATTGGAGGTTTTCCAGTTCACAATAGTTAATTTTCCCACAACTTGTCTCCTTAATTTAGAACAACATTCAAAGAGTAATGAGTGTTATAGCTCACATTAGTTTGGGCCTATTTCTAGACTGCTGTGTAGAATATTCAGAAGTAAAAGACATTTATTGTCTTTCAAGAGTTTTCAATAAGATTGTGAAGGAAAAAAAATTGTCTTGAGGTTTATTAGTTAATTTCAGTTAAATTGTTAAATGGGGTGATTTAGTATTTTTCAGTGAGTACAGCATTAATTTGCATATTAAATCACATTACATCTGCCTCCATTAATGAAGTTATTTTTAGGAAATCAATACAGTCTTCTGCAATATTCAAATCATGATGTAAGAAGTAGCACTGGCTCAATTGTATGTTCAGATACTTGGTAAAACATCTTAATTAGTCTATGCTCATCTTTCTGCCAAGTTTAGATTCATGGCTTTGGTGATCATTGCAAAGTGGTTTGTGTGTATGACAGCTGGGCAAGGTAGCAGCTACTTTTGTTTTTCCAAATAGGCCTTGCTTGAAGGAAAAATACGATAGGGGCATCTGGGTGGCCCAGTCGGTTAAGCATCCAACTTGATTTCAGCTCAGTTCATGATCTCATCGTTTAGTGAGTTTGTGCCCGGTTCTGGCTCTGGCTCTGTGCTGACAGTGCAGAGCATGCTTGGGATTCTCCCTCTCTACCCCTCCCTCACTCATGCGATCTCTTTCTCTTTCAAAATAAACAAATAGACTTTAAAAAACAATAAGATAAAAACAGAGGAAGGCAAACCATAAAAGACTCTTAAATACAGAGAACAAACTGAGGGTTCCTGCAGGGTGTTGGGTGGGGAGATGGGCTAAATGGCGTTGGGCATTAAGGACAGCACGTGTAAGGATGGGCACTGGGTGTTATACGTAAGTGACGAATCACTAAACTCTACTCCTGAAACCATTATTACACTATATGTTAACTAACTTGGCTTTAAATAAAATTTAAAAAAACGACAACAACAAACAGGGCTTCCTTGTCATCCTATGCCAGAAAAAGAGTTAAATTCTCTGATTTAAACACATTTATTAAATGCCCTGTGTTTAGACTAAATGCACTTGTGGATGAGACACGCACAGTGCCACGCATGAGGCTCTGCCAGAAGATAGCCCTGGCACCTTGGGACAGCCAGAGTTGTGACTGCAATTACAAATTATTCCAATGAGGAGGAAATGGAGACCATATCTGTAGTAATCAGCTCGACTGCCCAGGGAGCCTTCTGACAAGGTCAGATTTTAAAAGGGCAGGTGCAAGTCTTACATATTAAATTACCTGATGACGTGAGGCTCAGAGAGAGAGGGGGGACGTGTTGGCTGACAGGATTCAGAAGGATCTCAGCAGGCTAGAATGATGGGCCAAATCCACAAAGAAGAAAGTTAAAAAGGGATCATTGTGAAGTCTGGTACTTGGATGCAAAAAGGACCACCACCAAAAGGATGAAGGATATATGGTTAGCAAGTATGGAAAAGTTTTAACTAAAATAAACTGAAGTTGTGAGTCATCAATATGGTGAACACTTTTCAAATGTGCATGAGCTTTCCAGAATGCTTATGCAATCCTAGACTGTATTAATAGACTATGGTATTTAGTAAGAGAACAGCGATAGCATAAAGCATTTGCAGGCAATATACACAGATGTCAAGCAAATGCTCTTTGGGATCAGACAACCATTTTTCAGATCCCATCTCCGGCTCATTGTGTAGTAGAAGCTCTTTAGGAGTGATTCATAAAAATATCAAGTGTACACTAAACTTTTTAACTTAAACTATGAATGTTCATTCTTTCATGCATTTTTTTGATGTAGGGTCAAGCCTTTTCCTTTGAGAGTAGGTCTTACCTCCAGCCAGTACACACTTGTATGGCCAGGCCTGTGATTGGTGACGGACCCCCATTCGCATGGCTAGGTGGGTGTTCTCATTGGTTATAACAATATTTGCAATATTATTCCTTTGAATAGGGGTCCCCTGACTGGAGTTTTCATTTTCGCATTTAAATAAACCCCATCCTTTAACAAATTATCTAAGATTTCTAGCTGCTGCTTTTTGAAAATGGAGGATGTACCTAAAGACATCTTCTAATCCAAATTGTTCTACAATTTTTGCATTTTTTTCCTTTTACAGTTGTCTTGCTTTCACTTATTTCAACAGCAATATTTTAAGAGACTCATCTGCAAAAAGTTTCTCCAGGCATTGAACTTACTTTTTATATAAATAGCTTTCTTTTCTCACTCATATTTCATCCGCTTATGTAATATTTTATTAAATTACATAATTAAAATGCCCAATATAATGGGCGTAAACAGGGTGGAGACAAAAGCTGTGTCACATACATTAAGAGGTGGGTACCAGAGAAGAGCCCACTAAATGGTGAGCGGTCAGTGTACTGTGTAACAGGGTCGTAATCAGAGGGAAGGCACCAGGAGGGTTATGGGAATTGAAAGGAGGCTCACGATTGATCAAGTGGAGGCATTTAGTCTAAAAAGGGGCTGATTCAAAAATGTCCTCAGCTGCTGGAGTGTTTATCACTCCATGGAAGACTCACCAAGCTTTTTCCCTAGGACTCCAGAGAGAGAGAGAAAGAAAGTGGGAGAGAGGGAGAAAGAAAGAGAGAGAAAGAGAGAGAACACAGATCAGTGAATAACGGTATAGGCAGATAAATTTCAACTCATACCAGTATGAATTTTAGTAGAAAATTTAAATATGACTTAGGGCCTCTTGAAAATACCCGTCACTGGACATGTTCAATGTCCAGGCAGGATGACCAACTGGGCAGTGATGGTATAGAACAAATTCAGGATAATGTGGGGAATTCGATTAGGTAATGGTGACTTCTCAAATCGTAATGGCAATGCCAGGAAATCAGTAACTCAGGACAGTCTGCTAAAAAGGATTAGGTGGAAGACATTCCTTGGGCTTTTATGTTGCCAAAAGAAGGACAGTCCTAAATGTCATTGTTTCATATTAATTTAAAAAAAAACACAAACTTGTTTCGAAAGAATGATTATTGTGTCAAGATACCTGAAATACAACTAAGAATATACATACATATATGTATACATATATAGATACACAGATATATATGTGTCTATGTGTATATATATTCTTGATCAGTACAAGACTCCATATCTGAAATCAAAGCAAAAAGAAACAAAGAAACACAGATCTTATTAATATTATTAACAATAACATTTCCTGGAATAGGATTATTTTACATCTCCACTACACAAAGATATGTTAACTGAATTTGTTATATGAATTTAAAATGACTTACAAATCTGAAAAGAAATATATAAGGTTGATAATGCTTAATAATGCGTACTTTGAAAAATACGATGGATCCTACTCTGTCGAAGAAAATCCACTTGATAGAGTTACAGATGTCAGAGTATAGTAATGTAAAAGTATAGACATCCTTTATTCTGTTATTAGGAGACAAGATACAATAGCCACATTATGGTAGTCTTTAACTCTAGACAGTTGTCACATCTTGAGGGATGTAATTTGAGTCCCAGTATGTCTTTGCTCCATTCCATAAAGGGGTTTTACCCTACTTCACGGCCACTGTGAGCCTATCAGTTTCCAATTTAGAATCCCTTTAAATACATCTGTAGGGACTGGGAAAATATCTTCCCATTACACGGGGCTGCACCTGTCTGTATTGACTCAGCCTTCTTCACGAAGAGATGCATCCCACTTGGACCCTCTAATAGGAAAGGCTGATCTTCAGCTGGTACTGGCACTTGTAGTGCTTGTTTACAGCCTGCATCTGTTCTGATCAGAGGCCACTGACCAGCTTCCATTCTGGTCACTTAGGAACTGTGCTGAACCAGTTGTTAGATCTATTTAGTATTGCCGCATGAGAATCCCCTGTGGAGCATAATACCCAAGAGATGCTCAAGCTCCACGTCTCCTTCATTCTGATTTGATTGGTCTGAAGTGGCACAAGCTTTCTAGGTCAGTGTTTCTCAAGCCATCTTTGTAAATAACCAGTGGTTGTTTTGTTGTTGCTTGTTTTAAGTTCTGATACCTTTATAAAATGAAAAACCATATGACTGAATGTTGTTACAATGTCAAATTGCTATAGAAATTTCTAAACAGAAAAGTATTTATCTTGGGGGCGCCTGGGTTGCTCAGTCAGGTAAGTGTCTGACTTGTGATTTCGGCTCAGGTCATGGTCTCATTGTTCATAGAATCGAGCCTCACATCAGGCTCTGTGCTGACAGGGCAGAGCCTGCTTGGGATTCTCTTTCTCCCCCACCCCTTCCACCCCTCCTCTACTCATGCTCTCTCTCTCTCTCTCTCTCTCTCTCTCTCTCTCTCTCTCTCTCTCAATATATAAACTTTAAAATAAATAAACTTAAAAAAATGAATTATTTATTTTGGACTGGTAACAGTTTGTGAATCATACTTTAAGAAGCACTGATTCTAACCCAAAGTGAGAGTAAGGAACCACAGGTTTAGAAAGCCTGAGTTGTCTGTCAGTCATTGCTTTCCATGTAACTTCTTACATTATCTACTTGTATTTCACACTCCAGTATCCTGAAGACATTTTTAATCAGGGCCATTTATTATAAGGAATTGGCTTACATGGTTATGGATGCTGGCAAGTGCCACGGTCTGCAGGGTGAGTTGGCAAGCTGGAGACCCAGGAGAGCCAATGGTGTAGTTCCAGTCCAAAGGCCAGCACCCTAGAGACCCAGGAAGAGCCAACATTCCAGCCAAGTTAGAAGGCAGGAAAAAGGCCAATGTTCCAGTTTGAAGGGTATCAAGAGGAAAGAACTCTCTATACTCAGGGGAGGGTCAGCTTTTTGTTTTATTTAAGCCTTCAACTGATTGAATGAGGCCCACTAATATTGGAGAGAGAAATCTGCTTTACTCAAGTCTACTGCCTTACATGCTAGTCTTATCCAAAAACTCTATCACAGAAATGCCCAGAATGTTTCACCATAAATCTAAGCTCCTTATGGCTTTGTCAAGTTGACCATAAAGTTAATCATCAGATCATGACACATAAGAAAATGCTAGACCTTTATTAAATATTTTGTATCACAGGCATTGGCTAAGGCTCTCAGGGACACCAGGCGACTCAGATCTGGTCTCACTCTCGGTAAGCTCATTGGATATGAGCAAGGGGAATGTAGCTAGTTAGCACCCATTCACACCATTACCACACAATTTAGTAAGCGTTGCAATGAAGCGTTGCAATGTGTTGTTGTAGGAGAAGCTTGTAGCTCCCAAGGGTTCCATAAGTTTGGAATGAAGCCTATTTGTATTTTTTCAAAAGTCCCCCTAACCCACCTTGGTAAATGACAAATAGGAATCGGCACACAGTAGATCCCCAGTAAGTACATGTTTCTCAATTTGGAGACTGTTTGCCACCCTTCTTACAATAGCTTAGTCACCATGCTAAGCACCCATTACAATGTGTATGAAGAATCAGTGTTGGGGTGCCTGGGTGGCTCAGTTGGTTAAGCGCTCAACTCTTAATTTCAGCTCAGATCGTGACCTCTTGGTTTGTGGGATCAAGCCTCACATCAGGCTCTGCTGTCAGTATGGAACCTACTTAGGATTCTCTCTCCCTCTCACTCTGCCCCTCCCCTGCTCGCACTCTCTCTTTCTCAAAAATAGATCAGTAAGCATTAAAAAAAAAAAAAAAAGAATCACTGTCATTTGTGTTTTGTTATATTGGTCACTTAGTCACATTTACTCATATCATGTCCCAAACATGGTACCTGAAGTAGAATCTTTGAGACTCCCTTAAAACAGAAGTAACAGTAAAAGCTGTTCTTACTTAAAACTTAGTGTGGTTAGAACCTGTGCTAGTTTTGTTTTGTTTTTTTTTAAATGTTTATTTTTGAGAGAGACAGAGACAGAGCTTGAGCAGGGGAGGGGCAGAGAGAGAGGGAGACACAGAATCTGAAGCCGCCTCCAGGCTCCGAGCTGTCAGCACAGAGCCCGACACGGGGCTCCAGTTCCTGGACCGTGAGATCATGACCTGAGCCAAAGTCAGATGCCCAACCGACTGAGCCACCCAGGCGCCCCCCTGGGCTAGGTTTTAGTAATATACCTCTCACACACCTACTGGGCTGCTAGGTAATGACCCCCAGGATCTGTCTTTCAGTTGTACTCAAGTGGCTGGGAATAGTTTGCTGTGGCACCTCTGCCTTTAAAAGGCACTGGGGACTTATTATTTTAATCCTTGTACAGCCTGATTTATCCCTTCAAACATCTGTCAGCTGTTCTTTGTCTTGAAATTGGTACCGATGCTGCTGCTGATTTTTCAACAGCAGCTGGGAGACGTTCATTAGTTAGACTCTCAGAGGGTGTGTATGGCTGTAATATTTTCTTTTACTAATGATCTCTGAAGCCTTAAACATTATGCATCCCATATCTACAGGAAATCTCAAATTTTTATTTCGCTGCTTCAAGATTTGAAGCATTAGGTTTTACTCAATTAGCTAAATTATTAACAACCTTGTCCCGGGGTCCTGGAGATATAAAAGAAAAATGGACTTTTAGTTCCTAGGTTAAACACTTGTTATTTAACACAGGGGAGAGAACATGGCACATTCTTTCCAACAGATATAAATAAGAGCTAAGGCACAATTTTTCTTGAAAGATTTTCAAATTAATTTATCAATAGACCATCCCTTCACTTAGCCCTCATTTCCTTTTACATTCTATACTCACAACAGAGGACAGGTTTTTGCCCTCCTAGGCTTCTCTATCCTACTTTTGGTTGGCCATTGTTAAGGTTCTTATTTGTCTGTGCAAAGATCTTTCATGTTTCTTGTTCTTGGCACCTGGCAACTTCTCATAGGTGAACTAAGGCAGCAGCATTTTATACTGTACTTGAAGCTTTGAATATTCTGTCAAAGAAGTACACTTTCCCTCTGGCCCCATTGTTCCTGCACTTCCATCATGAATTTTTGTTCCCCAAGTTAATTTATTCAGGCTATTTGGGGTGGGTGCAGGTGGAGTAGGAAGGAAGCTCATGAAAACTTTTGAATCATCTCTAATTCTCCTGGGAGTGGATGCTGTGAGTAGGAGCCCCAAGATGATATGATGCCAAGGCCAAATTTATAATATTACTCAAGGCAGGACCTGAGTCTGGAATATATTAAAAGATAAAGAGATCGCCCCTAAAAAAATCATAAAGTAACTTCTGTGTTGCGAGAATTCTCTCAGTATTCCTGGAGGACACAGAGGACACTGCTTTAAGACGTGTACTATAAGCCATGAGGTCTTTAAGGAAGGATTCATGTCTTACTCATCTTTTTCTCTCTGAAATATGGAGAAGCATCATGTAATGGAAAACACATAGAGTATGACATTGGACAACCAGGGTCTCAAATCCAGATTCTCATCTCTCTAAGCCTTAGTTTCCTCATCTGTACAGTGCAGGTAATCCTCATCTAACTCAGAGACCCTAATCGAGCACACAATTACATTCAGTAAATGCTCATTCTTATCGGCCTGACTAGTGAGTTGTGAGTAGTTGATGCTTAGGAAATACTGTGGCATTTCCCCAGGATGTGTTTTTTTCCTTCCCCTTACTGACATCCTCTATCCTATCCATCTTTTTATTCCTATCCCCTTTTTTTAAAAACCTATTCCCTTTTGCTGGTTTTTTGTTTGTTTGTTTGTTTTTTAGTTTGCCTTTTTTCCCCCCTTCCTCACTTCTTTATACCTTAAGTCTGAGAATTGCACTCAGTTCTGCCAACCAGTGGGCATTCCCCAGGCTGGTGGATGCCATTCCAGGACAAAGATAGCACTGACCTTTATCCTAAAACAAGGAATAACCCACACCACCTCACTTCCCACCCACTTGGGCCAGCAGATTGCAAATGCTCCAGGAGTTAGATCAGCTCATGCAGTTAAAATCCTCCCAACTTGACCACAGGACTATTACCTGCTGTGCTTCCTATTTGATTGCTTCCTCCCCCCACCCACCCACACACACACACAGAAGGTAGGATCATGAATAGTTTTACAATTGAGTCTATTTACCATATTTACAATTCTTCCTGCCTGCCTTTGTTGCTTTTCTTAAAACACAGTTCTCTACATCTCTTTCAAACTGCCTACTTTTTTGAGTGCCAAGGTAACTCTTGCTCAAGGCTCCAGGGGATGAGAACAGATGTGAAATTCTCCTGCAGTTAGAAGATAGCACCACTGCGGTTCAATCGCCGATATGAACCAACAGATAATTACAGTTTAAAATTAGTATTTTAATGAACCAGTCTTAGCAAATGTAAAGTGAAATCTCTTAGGCTTTCAAGAAATGAGCAGGAGGGAGGACATTAACTAAGAAGTCCAACAGACGGATGGCCAGCAGGTGCTGGTCTGATAGAGTGTTGAACGTTCCAGTTTTTATGTGCTACACAAGGCAGGGAAAAGCCCATATTTAAAGGTGAACAGAAATACCTAAAGAGCAATGTCAGATTCTAACCAATCATAGATCTGAGGCTTCAATCCAAGAACTACAAATTAAATATCAGTGCAAAATATAGGGAAATAAATTCCTTCTGCATTTAGGCCTAATGTCAAGGTTCTCTTTCAGAAATTAATGGCGTCATTAAATATTTATGTAGCCTGATACCCAGCAGTAATTGTTAGCAATATTATAAACTGTTTCCGCAAAATAGAAATATTAGAAACCAGATGTAGGGAGGTGAAAAGATCGTTCCGTTGTTAAGGTTTAAATATTTATAGTGCTAAATGTTTATAGCGTTAAACATGTATTTTACCAAGGGCTTGGATGTTATACCACCTATTCAATTAAAAGAAAAGCCATGGATCGTGTTAAAAATGTTTTGAACGTTGGATGAAAATGGACTATTAGATGCATCTCTGTAGGGGCAATAAAAGGAGCAGGATTCTGTTTATTTTCCAGGTTCACTTGCTAGAGAACTTGGATTAGTTGCTTAAACTCTCTGTGCCCTGATCTCTCATCTGCAAAATGAGGCTATTACCATTTGCCTACATGGCTTACTGGGAAATAGGGAAAATGGAATTCAGCAATGTCCTCAAACTGCACCAGCCAGCACAAGGACATGTCCAGCACATGTGTGGAACAATGTGGCATTATTGCATTGACAAGACCTACCACACAAGCCTCAATTTCTATTTTAATACATTTGGCCTCCTGTAGAATCTTGGATTAAAGGTTGCTATTAACAAGAAAATAAGCACAAACGTATTTCCACAGCCAGTGCTTTGCACCCAGCAGGAGATTGGCTGGGATCAGGTAGGATACTTGCTCACCCAAAGCCCTGACTCTAATCCCTGCAGAAGAAAACCCCCTCATGCTGGCATCCATCATCTGTCATCTGTCCTCCCAGAAGCTGGGCACAGCAAGATCTGCCCTCACTCTCACCCCACCTTAGGCTAGCTCCTTTAACCTGCTTAGATCTTGAACCTTGATCATCCGTTCTCACTGCCGTGTTTTCAGGCCAGCTCTCATCCCAGTGACTGGATGCTGCTGTAACAGGAAGTAGTTTCTGGATTGGATAAAGCACAAAGCAAAGAGGGGAATATCTTGCCCTCTCTTCCCCTGCTCCATTAAGAATGATTTTTTTTTTAATTTTTTCGAACAAGTTACCTATGCTTGCTGTTCTTTTTTTTTTTTTTAATTTTTTTTTAATGTTTATTTATTTTTGAGAGAGAGAGATAGAGTGCCAGCAAGGGAGGGGCAGAGAGAGAGGGACATGGAATCTGAAGCAAGCTCCAGGCTCCCAGCTGTCAGCACAGAGCCTGACATGGGGCTCGAACTCAAACTGTGAGATCATGACCTAAGCCAAAGTCAGACACTTAACTGACTGAGTCCTCAGGTACCCCTTTTTAATTGTTTTAATGTTTATTTAGTTTTGAGAGAGAGAAAGACAGAGCATGAGTAGGAGAGGGGCAGAGAGAGAGGGAGACCCAGAATCTGAAGCAGGCACCAGTCTCTGAGCTGTCAGTGCAGAGCCTGATGTGGGGCTTGAACAGTGAGATCATGATCTGAGCCAAAGTCGGATGCTTAACCGACTGAGCCACGCAGACGTCCCCAAGAATAATTCTTGTTAATGAACTGTTCACAAGGTATCAACTGGTAACCCAGTTTGTATTGTTTCTTGACTTCTATTTTCAACAGCTCCCCAGTGGGCAAGCGAGCTGATTGGATAAGGAAATGCACCTCCCCCCCAGCGTTCTTTTCTCCCAGGGCCATGGGGCAACACTTACATTTCAGTAGACACTTACTCCTGCTCACATAGGATTAAATTTGCACTTCATTGACAACTCCAGAATGAGGTTGCATTCATTCCAATTTTCTCTGCATATATTGTTGAAACTTTTTACACACTGTTGATTAATTTGGGAGATTGCTTTATATCGTGTATTTATGTGCATACACATTCATGTACATCTTCAATATGTTTTTCATTTCTGTTCATTGTAACTCGCACTTATTTAGCCATCATGTCCTAGGTATTATGCTAAGTGTCATATGTACAAATCTAAATTTGTTGAGTGCCATATTGTTTACCGTCCAGGCACTGAAGTAGTTTGATTCCCAAAACTTATTACCCTTTTCAATTTCACCAGACACTAGAAGTCTAAAGGATTCTACCTGAGATAGCAAATTGCCTGAATGTATTAACCTTGATCTGGGCATATTTTAACTCCAAAATCTTATTTGGGAATAATTATTATATTTATACTATACTATATATTTATACTGTTGACTGTTTTCAAAATATACAAATGCATTAAAAATAGGGAGAAAATTATCAATGACCTTTCTGCCTAGTTGTAACCTATAAGTATTTTAGGATATTTATTCTAACTTGTACCCATTTATTTATTTTTATCTTTTAAAAATGTTTGTTTATTTTTTGAGAGAGAGAGCAAGAGACAGAGTGGGAACGGGGGAGGTACACAGAGAGAGGGAGACACAGAACCTGAATCATAGGCTCTGAGCTGTCCGCACAGAGCCCAATGTGGGGCTGGAACCCACGAGCCATGAGATCATGACCTGAGCCGAAGTCTGAAGCTGAACCGACTGAGCCACCCAGGTGCCCCTTTCCATTTATTTTTAATATACAATGTAGTTGAAATAATACCTTATATACAATTTTGTAGCTATTTTAACCTAACATTATAGAAGTAAGTATTCCCCCAAGTTATTAAAACCTGCATCATTTTTAAATGTCAGTTAATAAGCTTTTTAAATAAGTGTATCTGGGCACCTGGGTGGCACAGTCGGTTGAACATCCAACTTCGGCTCAGGTACTGATCTCGCAGTTCATGAGTTCAAGCCCTACATCGGGCTCACTGCTGACAGCACAGAGCCCACTTCAGATTCTCTGTTCCCTTTTTGGCTCCTCTTCCATTTGCGCTGTTTCAAAAATGAATAAACATCTTAAAAATAAATAAATGAATAAATAAATAAGTGTATCAAAATCCCTTAACAATTTTCTTAAATTTTTAGAGATTTTGGTTGTGTGCAGTTTATCATTATATAAATAACACTGTAGTGAACATCACTGTGCATACATCACAAGTATTTTGAAAAAATTTCCTATTCCTACTACTTCAGAAGTGCAATTATTACATTAAAAGGAATGAGGAATTTTAAGGCTTTTTATTCATATAGTAAAGAAATGCTCTACTAATTTATATTGCCCTAACAAAGTATGGAAAATATTCTTTCCAGCAGTAGATAATCTCATTCTGAAAACATATTTCTTTTCATGCATTTTATATTTGCTAATGCGTTAATCACAGAAGCATCTGTTTTTTTAATTTGTGCTAGTTTGGTTAGAAATCAGGTTGAACGTGTTATTGAATGGATAATATATATTTACTCTAAAGAGAATTACTTTATCAATTTATAAATTTTATTTTGTTTTTCTTCAATACCTGCATTTTTAATTTTTTCAAATTAGAAAAGTAATACAGATTTAATGTATAAAATGAATCATAGTGATAAGTATGAAGAAGAAACTAAGAAACACCAAGAATTCACTATCCTGAGACAACTCAGTAGTGTTTTGGTATGTGTCCTGCAAATATTTTTTTTTCCACTTGTGCCGCTTTATTTTTTTATTGAAGTATAGCTAACATACAATGTTATATTAGTTTGAGGCATACAATATAGTGAATTAACCATTCCATACATTATTCAGCACTCACCATAAGTGACCATCTATCACTATACAAAGTTACTACAATCTTATTGATTTTATTCCCTATGCTGTACCTTTTATCTTCGTGACTTATTTTATAACCAGAAGTTTGTGCCTCTTAATCCCCTTCACCTATTTCACCCATTCCCCCACCCCCTTCAGCTTGTTTTCTGTTTTTATGAATCTATCCTCTCTTTTATTTGTTCCTTTGTTTTATTTTTTAGATTCTACACATAAGTGAAATCATATGGTATTTGTCTTTCTCTGGCTTATATCACTTAGCGTGATACCCTCTAGGTCCATCCATGTTCTCATGAATGGCAAGATTTCATTCTTTCTTATGGCTGCGGAATATTCCATTGTGCAAATACACCACATCTTCCTTATCCATTCGTGTTATCAGTGGGCACTGAGGTTGTTTTCCTATCTTGACTATTGTAAATAATGCTACAATAAACATGTCTTTTCTTTTTTTTTTTATGAAATTTATTGACAAATTGGTTTCCATACCACACCCAGTGCTCATCCCAAAAGGTGCCCTCCTCAATACCCATCCCCCACCCTCTCCTCCCTCCCACCCCCCATCAACCCTCAGTTTGTTCTCAGTTTTTAACAGTCTCTTATGCTTTGGCTCTCTCCCACTCTAACCTCTTTTTTTTTTTTCTTCCCCTCCCCCATGGGTTCCTGTTAAGTTTCTCAGGATCCACATAAGAGTGAAACCATATGGTATCTCTCTTTCTCTGTATGGCTTATTTCACTTAGCATCACACTCTCCAGTTCCATCCACGTTGCTACAAAAGGCCATATTTCATTTTTTCTCATTGCCACGTAGTATTCCATTTAAACATGTCTTTTCAAATTACTGTTTTTGTTTTCTTTGAGTAAATACCCAGCAGTGGAATTACTGGATCATGTGGTATTTCTATTTTTAATTTTTTGAGGAACATCCATACTGTTCTCCACCATGGTTACACCAATTTATATTTCCACCAACAGTGCACAGAGGTTCCCTTTTCTCTATATCCATGCTAGCATTTGTTATTTCTTGACTTTTTGATACTAGCATTTCTGACATGTGTGAGGTGATACGTCATTGTGGTTTTGATTTGCATTTCCTTGATGATTAGTGATGTTGAGTGTCTTTTCTTATGTCTTTTGGCCACTGTATGTCTTCTTTGGTCCTACCAATAATTTTTCACATGTATGTAAACTATTTTTCCCAAAAATGTATCACTTTTTCCCAGTTAGCAGTATTTCATTTCTCATGTTATTAAATGTTCTTTATTTACTATTTTGATGGATCCTCATACAAATTATATTTTATTGCTTCCATTAAATGTATATACTATATATATTGCTATTATGAATAATGCTATAATTAATATGCTTGTATAGAAATTGTGTGCATCATTTCTTGTACATTTTTAATCTTTTAAGAGATAGACTTACACATAATAGATTTAACTATTTTAAGAAGACAGTTCCAAAAGTTTCAACAAATACATACACATGTGTAATTACCACCACAATCAAGCTATAGAACTTTTCCATCAGTTTGGAAACTTCTCTGAAATCCCTTTGAAGTCAGCACTACCACTAGCCCGTGGTCAAAGACAGTCTCTGATCTGCCTATAGATTAGTTTTGTCTGTTCTAGAATTTCTTATCAATGGATCATGAATTATATATAGACTCTTCTATTTTCTGAGTAACTAGTTTGTTTTTTATGCTAAGTGGTATTTCACTGTATGAAATTATCCATTTATATTTCTCTTTGGAGAATTACTTTTTTATCTAATGGTTTTATTGTTTTTCTTTTCAATTTGATTATCCATTATTTTCCATTTGATTATCCATTATTCACTTATTCATATTTGATGGTACATGATCTGGACATTTGGATTGTTTTCACTTAAGGGCTATTATGAATAAAGATGCTACAAATATTTTTGTAAAAGGCTTTCTCTGGATATGTACAGGCAGGACCACATTTCATTCTATGTCACCATATTGCACTTTACTGATAATTGCTTTTGTTTTACCAAATGAAGGTTTGTGGAAACCCTGTGTTGAGCAAGAGTGTCGGCACCATTTTTTCCAACAGCATTTGCTGACTTCATGTCTCTGTGTCACATTTTGGTAATATGTGCAGTATTTCAAACTTTTTCATTATTGTATTTGAATTGCTGCAATCTCATGATAAAACTTTTATAGGTAAGGAGTTGCTTCCTGTGGGTGAGCAAAGAAAGTGGTTTCTTGAGATGGAAACTACTCCTGAAGATGCTGTGAAGATTGCTGAAATGACAAAAAAAGTGTATGGAATATGACATAAACTTAGTTGCTAGAGCAGCTGGCAGGATTTGAAAGGATTGATTCCAATTTTGAAAGAAGTTCTACTATAGGTAAAATGCTATCAAACAGCTTGCATGCTACAGACAAATCGTTCATGAAAAGAAAAATCAATCTATAAGGCAAACTTCACTGTTGTGTTACTTTAAGAGATGACCGCAGCCACGCCAGCCTTCAGCAACCACCACCCTGAGCAGTCAGCAGCCATCAACATAGAGGCTGGATCCTTACCAGCAAAAGGTTACAAACTCGCTGAAAGCTCAGATGATGGTTAGCATTTTTTTACCAATAAAGTATTTTTAGATTAAGGTATATACATTTTTTAGACATAATGCTTTTGTACACTTAATAGATTAGAGTATAAACATGATTTTAGAAAAAACATAACTTTCATATGCACTAGAAAATTTTTAAAATTTTTGGCTTGCTTTATTGCAATATTTGCTTTATTGTTGTGGTCTGAAACCGAATGCACAATATATGTAATGTATTGCTATATATTCATTTCTCTTGGATAAATACCTGGGAGTAAAATCACTGGGTCTTAGTGTAGATATGTCTTTAACTTTATATGAGAGTGTCAGATTGCTTTCCAAAGTTGCATTTTACATTTTACTTTCCCAACAGCAATGTACAAGAGTTTTAGTTAATCTGCATCTGATACCAATGTTAGGGTCTGGTAGTGTACGTTTTTTTTCATTTTCACCATTTGGGTATGTAGTGCTATCTCTTGCAGATTTCATTTTAATTTCCCTAATGGCTAATGAGGTGGAGCATTTTGTAATAAGCGTATTGGCCATTTGTATCTCTCTAGTGAAATATACCTTCTTTTGCTCAACCATTTCCCATTTTTAAAAACTGGGTTGTTTGTCTTATTGAGTGGGTTCTTTACCATATTCTGGATACAAACCCTTTGTAAGATAATTATATATTGTGATTATGTTTTCCCAGTCTGTGGCTTGTCTTTCACTTTCTTAACAGCATCTTTCAAAGAGCAGACCATGTGAATTTTAGTGACATACAATTAAAAAACGTTTTTTTTCCTTTTATACTTTTTGTTTTTTATATCTTATCTAAGAAAACTTTGCTTTATGCCAAGTTGTTGAACATTTTTTTTCTTTTCCTTTTTCTTTCTTTCTTTCTTTCTTTCTTTCGTTCGTTCTTTTTTTTTTTTTAGAAGTCTTATAATTTTAACTTTTATGTTTAGGTCTAAGATCCATTAGTTCCAATAATCATTGGATTTATCTCATTTATTGAGTTTGGTGTAAGAGAATCTTTTTATCCATGTGGATATCTAGGTAGTTCAGCACCATTTATTGAAAAGATGGCTCTTTCTCCATCTAATTACTTTGGCACTTTTATTGAAAATCAATTGCTCATATATATGTGGGTTTACTTCAGGGATTTTATTCTGTTCCATTGCTTTGGGCATCATTTTGCCTTAAGGTAAATTCTTAAACATGAAGAATTGGGCTTAGGGTATCACAGTTTTTAGGGCTATCAGTTAATGTGCTTAAGTGTCTCTCTAGAAAGAGTGTATCCTATTTATTTTTCCAGACATGTTCCCAACCTTCAGCATTTATTGTGTCACTTTAAAAACTTCTTGCCAATTTAACTTTTGGAAATATTATGTTATTATTTTAAGTGGATACTTGTCTTTTTTTCCCCAATATTCATTAGCTATTTGTTTATCTTGTGAAATTTATGTTTTTATCCTTTGTGTTTCCATTGTGGTTTTTACCTCTTTTCTTAATGATATCTAAATCTCTTTATATGATAAGATGTGAATCTCTTTTCTACCACGTTTGTTCAAAATAGCTTACCAGTTCATGTTTGTGTTTAACTTCATTAATCAAGTTTTTCTATCAAGAGGGGTTTAAAATTTATTTCTAAATAGACTTTAAAATCATTTTTTCAAGGGGTGCCGAGGTGGCTCAGTTGGTTAAGTGTCCACCTTTGGCTCAGGTCATGATCTCGTGGTCTGTGAGTTCAAGCCCCACATCAGGCTCTGCTGATAGCTCAGAGCCTGGAGCCTGCTTCAGATTCTGTGTTTCCCTTTCTCTCTGCCCCTTCCCCATGTGCATTCTGTCTCTGTCTGTCAAAAATAAATAAACATTTATAAATAAATAAATAAATAAATGACTTAAAAAATCATTTTTTCACATTCTCCAAAAAACCCTGTTTGAATTTTTAGATCAAATTACATAAAATGTACATACATTTATTTGGACAGAAGTGATATCTTCACACAATCCATTCTTCCCAGTCAAGCACATGTTATGTCTCCATTTAGTGCAGACTTCCTTCATTTCTCTTGGTAGAGTTCTATAAATTTACTCACAGAAGTTCTAGATATTTCTTGTTAAAGCCATTTCTACATATGTTAAACTTTATGTTTCCACCATGAACAGCATGTTTTCAACTTACATCTAACACTTTTAATATTAAAATATAGAAAACTATTTATTTTTGCTTATTGATCTTTTATCTGGTCATTTTGCTGGACTAGTATCAATTTTGAATCCTTTTTATTTTATTTCCTTGGATTCCTTGTTTATGCAACTTACTTTTTTCACTTTTCAGGTAGTGATAATATAGTCATTTCATGGCCAGTAGCTTTTCCAATTATCTTCCTTATGCCTTACTGAATTGGTCAGAACTCCTGCAACAATTTTATTCTTTTGTTATTTTTTCTAAGTTTTATTTATTTAGAGAGAGAGCGAGAAAGAGAGGAGTGGGGAGGGGCAGAGAGAGGATGGGGAGGAAGAGAGAGAATCCTAAGCAAGCTGTGCCCTGTCAGTACAGATCCCGATGTGGTGTTTGATCTCAGGAACCGTGAGATCATGACCTGAACCAAAACCTGGTTTTGTTGGATGCTTAACTGACTGAGCCACTCAGCCACCCCAGAACTTCTACGGCAATTTTAAATAATAATGACAATAGTAGGTCCATGATCTGAAAGCCTCCAGTATCATTTACGGACCATAGAAAAGTATATTAAAAATGAAGGTAATTTGAGACTGGAAAAAAATATAAAAGCTGTCTAAGTCAATGCTTACTTACTTTATGAATTTCCCTCACCACCTCAGATATTCTGCTTTAACATCTGGAGTGATGAGGACAGAGAAGTTCACTGTGTTAGTTTTCTAGGACTGCCGTGACAAAGTACTACAAACTGGATCAGTTAAAACAACAGAAATTTCTTCTTTAGCAGTGGGCAGGCTGCAAGTCCGAAATCAAGGTGTTGGCAAGGGCAACCTCCCTCGCAAGCCTCGATGGGAGGATGCTTCCTTGCCTGCTTCAGGTTTTGGTAGCTTCAGGTGTTCCTCAGCTGGTGGCAGTGTAAGTCCACTTCTGCCTCCATCTTAAGAGATTGTGTCTTTTTGTCTATGTCTTCACAGGGTGTTTTACCTGTGTGTTTTTTCTTCTCTTCTTATAAAGACCCCAGTCATGTTGGATTAGGGCCCACCCTAATGACTTCATCTTAACTTGATTAAATATGCTAAGACCCTATTTCCAATACAATCCCATTCACAGGTACCAGAGGTTAGGACTAAAGTCTTACCTTTGTGGAGGGGACACAATCCAACCCATAACACTGTCATAGGAGCAGATTCTTCTATAGATGAGCAGTCCTCGTGGTTAGAAATCCCTTCCTTTTACCAAACCGTGGTCTACCTACCTCTTGTCTCCATACTCGGAGCTAAGGCAAACTGCTATAAATCTCAACTGGCTTCTGGTAGACAGCTCTTCAGATGTACCAAAACCTCATAGCTCACTGTTTAGAGATAGTCACACTTTTGAAGAAAGAAAGAAAGAAAGAAAGAAAGAAAGAAAGAAAGAAAGAAAGAATTTGCCACAATTAAGAATTTGCAAAATACATAGAAACTACTTATCACCAGTTCACAGAAAATACTTCAGAGGTACAGAAAATAAATGTAGGTGATAGGACTTGTGAGTTTTAAACATCCTGCTCCTGACCCTCATCAGTGACCTCCTCAGAGAGTAATCTCAAATTCTGTCTATCTGCATGGTATTGGAGCATCTGAACTGATCTGTAGCATACCTGATCAGCATACTCACAGGCACATACCTTACTTTACATTTTTAACCTGACCAAGAGCCAGTAATAGAGAAACTCCCATGCTTTTGTAGCCATGAGTTCGGTCCTACAGATGCATAGTTGGGGAGGAAGTGGATGATTCCTATTTTCTTAGCTACTTTTTCCCTGACCACAGTGGCCTGAAGCATGGGGCAAACCATGAAAGTAAATCAAGCAAAGACAATGAAGAGGGGATAGGATGAAAGAGAGACAAGCAGGTTCTTCAGTGTTATTAATCATTAAGTCTTTGCTTGAAACTTCTTTTAAAAAGAGAATATGTGTAAAATGGAAATACAACTTAAATGCACTGTGTAAGAAGGGGGAGAAAGTTTAATTTACTTAAAAAAGGCTTTCTTAAGGTTCTGACAGCTGGCTTAAGAAACCAGGTCTCTTCTAATTGTTTTCTCCTCTGCTCTCCTCTGTTATTGATGTGACTCCTTCATTAATATTGCAAATCTCCAAGTATTCTGAAGCACCTACTTTTTAGAATTAGGTCATATCAAGATGAGAAGTGTGATATATTAAAGATCAAATAAGCTCTGCATAAAAATGATGTCTGTTGTGAGTATATTAAAAGAGTAAAAACCAGCGCTCCTGAATTTCACCTGCTTTCTGTTGGCCTGGTTTAATAGTACCTACTCAATCATTTTCTTCTATTAAGGTATCCACTCAGAATTAACATTTAAGCATCTTCTTCAGGGCAAAAACGTGCCTGAATAAGACCCAAGACAGATAGAAATTCTTTTTTTTTTTTTTAATTTTTTTTTTCAACGTTTATTTATTTTTGGGACAGAGAGAGACAGAGCATGAACGGGGGAGGGGCAGAGAGAGAGGGAGACACAGAATCAGAAAGGGGCTCCAGGCTCTGAGCCATCAGCCCAGAGCCCGACGTGGGGCTCGAACTCACGGACCGCGAGATCGTGACCTGGCTGAAGTCGGACGCTTAACCGACTGTGCCACCCAGGCGCCCCGACAGATAGAAATTCTTAAGCAAAACTAACAGAGGTGGTTACTCTTACACCTATCTTGAGTATCATTGAAATATATAAATTGACCAAAGCTCTGCATTGTCTGGTGAGGAGCTGGCATTGATTCCTTGGTGGTACAAACATGTCTTATGGAAGTCATACCAACAGTCTGGACTCAGGTGGTTATGTTCAGTGTTGCCCAGGGATTGGTTATGGACTTTTCAGGAGCTGCCTTAGTGAGGACTGTGAAATCCTGGAGGCAGAGTTTAGGAAGGCCCTGGGGCTTTGTGTAGGATCCATACATCAGAATGACTCAGGGCTGAATCATCCGGGCTAATTCTGCAGGTCACTCCAGATGCAGATAATCTTATCTACAGGACAAAGTTCCAATTATCTCTTTAGCACTTGCACATTGTGGTTCCACCTCTATCATCTCACAGACTTACACGTGCCCTCCATGTTTCAGCTATTGACTGCATCAAAAACTACCTTCACAATTTGAAATCTTGAGGAAGCAGCCATTTTATTATATCTCATGATGTTGTGGATCCAAAATTTGGACAGGTTTTAGTTGATGGGTTCTCTTGCTCTGAGTAGCACTTACTGGGATTGCTCAGAGATACTCCATGGCACTTGAAGAGGTCTGAAAGGTTCAGGATGACATCTCTCTCATGCATCGGGCCTGGGAAGGGATGGCTGGACATTTGGACTCAATTGGGCTCCTTTCCCTATCCATGTAATTTCAGAGCTTCTACACACAACGTCTCCAGCAGAGTAATTTGACTTGTTACCTGCCTGCTCAAGTTTTAAGAGTGCATATATTAGAGAGTTATAACTCAGTCCCAATAGTGAGGAAAAGCTTCCTTGATGTACAAAATACATGGGGTGTAATCAGCCAAAAGAAGTTCAGGGAAGGAGGAGCATCCAGGCAGGGACCAATATTTGTTCCTAGAATTAAGATAAACTCAGGAAAACTATCAGTAGCCATCACCCATTCTGATAAAAGACTGTCGATTAATGCATGTCAATCATGTTCAATCTGTGCATGATAGAAACTGGAATTGTCATCTTTAGATGCTGACATCTCCACACTACTTCTGTGTCTTCATTTATATTTAACTGTCTATAGTGATACTAGAAAGGGCTCTCAACAAGGAATGTGGAGACCTTAGTTCTAGATTTTTTTCCCTAAAGAGCTCAATGTATTAACCTGTGTAACTTTGCAGTTGGCATATACTCCTCTCTTGAAAACTCAACAAATATTTATTAAACATTTCTTATAAGTAAGATGCAGTGCCCAAGTGATCTGACCCTTGCCTGCTCCTCCAGAATGGCCTTGTGTCCTTTCTCCTGCCACTGAACACCTTCATAGAACTCTTGGAGTCCACCCAGCTTTATCTGGTCATGAGGCCTTTCGTGAACTGCCCCTCTGCTCAGAACACTACTTCTGAACTGTCCCTGTAATTCTGTCCTTGTGAGCTTAAGTACCACCCACTCTAAAGTGACCTGCCCTATTCTCTGGTGCATCTTTTGTTGGTTTTCCTCTCTGCACTCCAACGATTTGCTTTTGTGGTGTAAATACATGTGTTTACAAAGTTTCTGTCCGTCTTCCACACTAGGCACTATGCTCCATAAAGTGGGAGGTTTGTCTTACTCACTGCTGTACCTCATTGCCAAGCCCAGGGCCTGCAATGCAGAAGTGCTTCCCAAAACATGTGTGGAATGGACGTTATGGAGACCCAAAGTCAATTTGCAATCTAGTGAGAGAAAGCAAATGAGGCAGAACATTAATGTGCCTTAAGATAAAAACTATGAGCAAAGTTCCCTGTTGGTTTCAAAAGGAATAGACAGAAGGTCACAGAAAGCTTCTGCCCAAGAGAAAGTGGAGCACACTTTGGAAAGGCAGAAGGAACCATAGCCAGAGGTCCTTGCTCACCATTTGAGGGGTCTGAATTTTATTCTTAATGCAGTGGAATACGCTGACGAGTTTGAGCAACAGAGGGATGTGGCCGGGTTGTATAAAGGTCACTGTGTGGAGGATGAGTGAAAGATTGCACACAGGAGATTCTGAATGTGTCCAAGAGAGAGACCACCAAAGGAGGTGGAGGAGACAGCGAAGGTGAAGAGAGGGAGACAGATTTAAAATAGATTTGGGAACAGAATACAGAAATTCGTAATGGATTAGATGTGGGAGGGTGAAAACAGGGAACGGCTCAAGCATAATTCAAGGTTCTGGGTTCAATTACCGGTGGAGGGAGATGCACTAGGTGGGAAAGATAAGGTGGCAAAGGGAGGAGAATATGTTTGCAAGAGGGAATCAGAAAGGAACTAAGCGCAGATGACCGTGTCCTCACATAGGGGATGAGCACTGTTGAAGATAAGTTTACAGTTCAAGTTTCTCAGTCTGTGGATATTTGCTTTCTGACCACTTCCTTCCTCTGCCACGACTTCAGGCTACCCATTCATTTCACTGCAAGTTCATGATGAGGAAATGTTCCCCGAGTGATCTTTACATCAGAGTTGCTCAATAAGCACCAACGTGAAGCAAGTTTAATTAACAGATTAATTAGTTCTTTATACTTATTTGTACATTAGGACCTAGTGAATCACTGGTTTTTCCTCCCTTGCCCAATAACACATTGGAAAGGCATCCACTGGTTATTGAGTATTCTGACTTACTTAATACAGTATTCTGGTTTACTTAATAGATTGTTAAATATGTCTACAAAAACCAAGTGCAGTATAGTGAGAAATGGAGCATTTACCTACGTGCTTTAGGTCCAGAGCACTTTTAGTCTAAAATAATCAGGTCTCTCCACAACACTGTAACTTATCTAAGTAGCCTCTTCCCTAGTCCTTTACTTTGACATGGACACTACTAGACGAGTGTGCTCTCTCTCTCCTTAGCAATTCAGTGGATGCTGCACTAATTCTTCCCTGGACACTGAAGGACACTCTTCACAGTAGTCTTTTCCCTTCCCCTCATTAAATAGGGTAAGCCACAACATCCCTTTTTCAGACTCCTTCCTGAATATGACCGTACTCCTGAACCAAGCCCAACAACCCTTGTCTTCTGGATCCCAGGAGCTGGGATTATGCTGGAGTCTCCAAGGCAGGTGGCGAGGATCTCATCAGAAATTGTTTGCAGCATCCCATTTTGTTCCTTTCTCAATTATGGCTTTTCTCCCCAGGTTCCCTACAAAAACCACAGACAGTTTAACTTTTTGAATTTGATCCCCAATAATTTAAAAATATTATATGGTCGTTTGGGTACAGGCCAGAAATGATTTTATAATGCATAAAACCTACTGGGAAAATTTAACCAAGTCATTCAGTTAATATTGAAATTATATCAGCACTTTAGGGGAAGGGTTACACTTTTTTAGCAATGTATGTTTACTCAACTTGTGTACTTTATTTTAAACATTGTGCTGGGCTTTGGGAATATAACAAAGAATACTAAAATGTCCGGATCTCTAAATAATTTGGCCTTGTGAAGGGATACCGACCAATTCTGGTGCTATTGTAAGAGTATAATGGCTGGCCCACCAATAGGTGGAGAGTGACCAAATCCTCTAGATTATCAAAGACATTCTATGGTAGAGATGTTGCCACAAACTATTTTGAGGCTGATATGACTGCAACAATCATCTACTACCTCTGATTTCAAGTTTTGTGTTTGTTTTAAGATCCTTATTGCTCTCATTCATGAAGCTTATAATAATAATTGTTAAACATTTGAACTCACATATAATTGTGCATTAATAAATGGCATTGGTGTCTCTTGTATATACTAAAATTCTACAAAAGCCTACTTTAAGGCAAAAAAAAAAAAAGATTACATTGCTTTGTAATTGTGAAAACACCATCCTAGGTAACAGGGAGTTATTTAAAGGCTCACAATTAGAACACAGATTTTAGAAAACATACTGGGCCAGATGCCTGATAGGTGTGGTTTGACAGGAAATGTTTGCAAGAAAGAGCCAGGGCTACCGCCTGTAAGCTTGAACAAGCATCTAATGCCAGGACAGTTCTGTTTGACTTTTCCCAGGACTTCTGAACCATTTGATGGGAGAAGGGTGGGGGGAGAATGGTGGAAGGCTACTCAAGAGTTTGCCAGAGAGACAGAAGAGACTTTGATTTGACCTTATTTGCAAATGATTGCAGACCTGGAGAAAGAAGCCATGACCAGTCTTAGCCGGTATCAGATGACTGAAAGACAACACTCCCTTGGTGTCTACCTCACTGTGCCAGTTGTCAGCAAGGCACAAAAGCCCATGGGGTAGTGCGAACACAACATCAGCCCAGTAGAGATTATATGAGGCAGCATTGTAATCATTTGACTTGTAACAAAGAGTTCCTCTGCCCCCGCCTCCCATTAAAAAACTTCTACCCTCATTTTCAACTGCTACGTACACCATCATGGAAGAATCATATCATGTTTTGCAAAATGGGAGGCTATTGTTGTGTACTTTCCATGGCTCAATTAAAGTGAACCTATCTGTTACAGATCTAGATCCATAGATCTTAAACTGCAGATAAATTCCGGGCTAACAATGGACATCTGCGAATGAATCTCAGCTTCTACGTAGAGGACAAAGTCCCAGAACAACTACCCCCTTGAGAGTAATAACAGTCAGTCCCTTTTATAATACTCTGTAAGTTAAGTATTCCAGTAATTACTGCCAACCTTTTTAAATGTTATTTTGAAATTTTTTCCGTTTAGTTTTTATTATTCCTCTATCAGATGATCGTTACTTCTTATTCAGTTCCATTCTCCCAACGTGTAACTCCTTTTTCTCCATCGCCACTGTTTTTTCTAGTTGACTATTTTATCGACTACATTTTATTTAGGATTTAGAACATTTTCCAAAGTGGCCTAAGAGTAAAGCCTAGGGAAATAAAAACTTGTGAAAGGTCCAGGATGTTACACACTGTCATTCAGATTTATGTAGTCCGTTTTTATTAGGCACTTATTGTGAATCAAGCACAGTGATAAGTGCTAGAGATATAAAGGCGAACAAGACCTAGTAGCTGTCTTCAAGGAGTTTGCAAGAGGAAGAGTCAAGTAAAAAATAAATAATAATGATAATAATAAACAATATGACAGGTGAAAGTCTATCTGAACTTTCACAGTTTACTCTTGGAAGAACATGGAGACAATTGACCCTAAATCTG
Organism: Felis catus; assembly: GCF_018350175.1. NCBI lineage: Eukaryota > Metazoa > Chordata > Mammalia > Carnivora > Felidae > Felis > Felis catus. Next base: position 130,093,967 of record NC_058375.1, on the reverse strand, counting down.
ACCCAGTGATGAGGTTGCAATCAAGTATCCCCTATATTCTGAGGAGAATATAAGACAGTAAGAGACATAAATGAATCATGAAAATAAAATGTTCACACATGAACATAATTATTAAAATTAAAAGGCAGTGTATTGGAGTTCTCCAGGGATACAGAATCAGTAGGATAAATAGATGATAAATAAATGGATGGATAGATGGATAGATAAATGGAAACCCAAAAGCTATATTTCCAGGGATAGGTTCTTGTAATTGTTTTAAGATGTTTCAACTGATTGTATAAGGTCCACCCACAACATCAAGAATAATCTCCTTTACTTAGAGTCAAACTGATCTGCTCTGGAGAAAACACCAAAGGTGTGGCTAGACAACTTTTGCTAAAGACACTAGGTCTATGACTCATGGATCCAATCAACTATCTCAACAGAAACCAGGAATAGACAAACAGTTATCCAGAAAAGATGTGTGGAGGGCACTCTTGTTAATGGCTTAGAACCCCAGTGAATGACACAGGAGACCGTCACAAGGTTTTAAGAAATTTATACCACCAGAAAGGTTGTCAACCTGCACTGAAAGTTACAGGAAAAGGTCAGGATGAAAAAAGAATGCCTCTGAGGGCAGAGCCATGGATGCAAAGACCGGAGCTGACAAAACCTCCTTGGGCTTCAAAAGGGTGGAGATACCACACCAGCCAGTCCAAAGGACAGTGACTTTGCTCCTGCTCAAAAAGATCCAAATGACTCTGATTTGCACTTTGATGACAAATGATGGAAAAGCAAAGTATCCAAGATTTAGGGAAGAGGTCTACAAAAAATTGACCCTGCTTTGGATTTAGATTTTACTGTTTGTAATAGTGAGATTTTTCTCTTCTACAGCATTTGAACTAGTATTCAACTGAATACAATATTATTTTCCTTAAAAGTAATTAAAGGTAATATACAAAAGATGATTATTTATATTACATAAGGTAAAAATATAAATGCATATTAAAATATTCACAGTCATCTGTGGGACACCTGGGTGGCTCAATCCATTAAGCATCTGACTCTTGATTTCAGGCCAAATCATTATCTCACAGCTGGGGAGATTGAGCCCCACATCATGCTGACAGGCAGAGCCTGCTTGAAATTCTCTCTCTCCCTCTCTTTCTGCCCCTTCCCTGCCCTCACCTCTCGCATTCTCTCTCTCAAGATAAATAAGTAAACTTTACGATAAAATAAAATATTCACAGTTATCTGACTTTAATTTTCTTCAGTTTTCTTAGTTTCATTTTCTAGAATAAAATTCATTTTGTAATGAAAAGAATTTTTTTCTTTGTAAGGTAAATATGTTATATTTTTATCATATTATTTATATTATATTGTCCAAGTTATTTTTTGGTGTCAGGCCCCTTAGAGTATTTTTAAAAATTTTTATTTTAATGTTTATTTTTTGAGAGAGAGAGAGAGACAGAGCATGAGTGGGGGAAGGGAAAGAGAGCGGGAGACAGAATCTGAAGCAGGCTCCAGGCTCCCAGCTGTCAGCACAGAGCCCAACGTGGGGCTCAAACTCATGGACCGTGATATCATGACCTGAAGTCAATGAGCTGAAGTCAGACACTAAATCTGAGCCACCCAGGCACCCCAGGCCCATTAGAGTGTTAATGTGGAAAAAACAGTGACTTGATAAAAAAAGACCTGATTCCTAGATTTATTGCTGCCTTTCAATATGTGGACCATGGACAATCCCTCTTAAGCTTTTTAAGGCTATATCCTGCCCTACACACCTCACAAAGTAGGCGTAAGAACAAATGAGGTTATTTATGTAGACAGTAGTTCTCAGTGTAAACGTTAGGAATGGTTATTGCAAAAAGAATTTAACACAGTAATCAGTTTCATATACACAAGTAATATGCATTTGTGTTTTTTATTAAATAGATATTTTGTCATATGGAAACTATCACTGATTTTATAAAACATTTATATCATGTCATAATAAAGCAACACATTTTTGTAGGATCATGTAAAAATCCCCAATCACTCACCATTCTGAGGCATTTCTGTCTTTTTTGTTTTTTAATGTTTGTTTATTTATTTTTGAGAGAGAGGGAGGGAGGGAGAGGCAAAGAGAGAGGGAGACAGAAAATCCCAAGCAGGCTCCGCACTGTCAGTGCAGAGCCTAATGCAGGGCTCAGACTCATGAACCATGAGATTGTGACCTGAGCCGAAACCAAGAGTCAGATGCTCAACCGATTGAGCCACCCAGGTACCCCTGAGTCGTTTATCTCTTAACTGCTAAAAGACTATTTTTTTTCTATTGGATTATCGAAAGAATACCTTGTTTGACTTTGCAAACCTTGCATTAAATGAGACTGCCATCTGCCCCTGTTTCATTCTGGAAGTGTGGTCACATCATAACACTTAGCAGCCCCCTAGCACAAGGCATGTTCAGTATTTGGTTCTAGCATGTTCATTATTTGTTTAAGAACCCCTTTTATTCAGCTTGCTAATACAAAATGAAGTCTAAGTTACCTTTCACACCATTTCCCCTAAACATTTGCAGAAGTTATGGTATGTGCATGCACACATGTGTTCATACACATGATATTTCTGTGTATCAGTGTGTGTGTGTGTGTGTGTGTGTGCAATTTTTTGCAGAGGTTGTGTCATTGATTTTCCAGATTACTGTCATCAAGATAAAATAGGAATTGCCATATTTAACCTTAGCAATAAAAGTACTGCCAAGCATTGCAATCTAGCTTTTTGGCTCTTACTGCTAAGATTTCTGTCTTCACATTTATGTTTCCTGTTAGTTCCTGTATCAATTTAGAAAAATGTAAAGGGTAGCTATTAAAAGATATCTGGGAGGTAAAATGAATTTGCTACTCTCAGCAGAAAGGAAGGATGTCCACTGTTAACCTTTCTTCTCCTAAGCAATCGTTTGTTTTTCAACTTGCAAAATGAATTTTGAAACAATGCCACATTATGCCACAAGATATTAATAGGCACAATTAATATATTGATGTATGTTTGATTCTACCATCCTTCATCCCCTTTATGTCATTCTTCTTTTAATCTGCTGTGGCAGTTCAGTAATGGAGCCCCAGAAATATGACTTTAGGGCAAGCTGTACTACTAATCATCAATACAACATTGTATGTTCCCTACCAGATACGTAATACCTGTTTTGTCAGCAATGATGATACTCTATAAATTTCTACTCAGAGAAAATGCTTTCCAAGATTCGTTTACAAGCAAAAAATTTAATGGGATGCTGAGTTTGATCATGACAGGGATTTTTTTTTTCTTTCTTTCTTTTTTCTTTCTTTTTTTTTTTCTGCTGAGGAAGTTGTCATTTTAGTTTTAACTACAGGATACAGGACAGAATTGTTAAAGCAATCCAATTATATAAGCTATATGTAGGCAGTAAAAATGAGGCTTTCGACCACCTTCTTCATTGGCTCTATAATTCTTCAGCTATAATGGGACCTGCAAGCCACCTCTAAATTGTATAACAGTGGTCACTTTTGGGGTTCTTGGCTTAAACTAATAGCCCCAGTTAAATAATTAATGGCTAGCTACATGGATTCCATCATGAACAACAATATAAACAGATCTATTAAGCAAACCAGTTACTCTTCCAAACTGGCACTTAGCAGTGATTGTCACTCTGAAAGAACATTAATGAATGCTTACAGGATATCCAAAGGGGGCAAGCCAGCTGCCTTTAAAAAATATTTGTACAGATCTGTATCAATTTATCTCTTAGAGTGTATGCCACTCCTGTTATTAAGAAAAAGACAACACTCCCAGCTTGGTACCAATCCACTAATTTGGAGCATTGAGTTCATTCTGCCTGGTTCTGGAAAGTCAGAATTTTTTTTCTTTAATGGACAGAGGACTACATATTTTTAGTGCAGTGTAAAACAGGGATATGGCCTTCCTTGTTAATGGTAGGTGATTTATTCAATGTAAGCGGGTGTTTTATGTATATTTTGGCAAGTGATTCATGGAAAAATAGTATGTGCTGTAAGTATTTTATATTCAATCATAAAGACAGAAAACTGAAAACATCCTCTTGAGGCATAGACGTCTCTTCAATGCTATGATTATGGAAAAACAATTAGGTTGTTTTGTTTCACCTTTTATTTAGAGCACTCATTATTTCTCATGAAAATCATAGATGCCAGCCAAATTTGTTGTGTATTAGTGTATTTTCACACACTTAGAAACATAAAGACAAACCTACATTATTTCAGAATATTGTTATTTATCCAGAGCATACTTAGCTCATTATAAATCAACATTAATATATGTGGTATTAATTACATACAATTATAGAAAAGGGTTATAACACAATTATGGCAAAGGTCTGACTGTCCCAGAACCCAATAATATACATAGTCTACCCTTGAACAACACAAGGAGCTAGTGGTGCTGACCCTCATGCAGTCAAAAATCCACGTATAGCTTTTGACTCCCCTAAAACTCAACTACTTGTTTTTTTTTAAGTTTTTATTTTTATTTATTTTGAGAGAGATACAGAGAACAAGCAGGGGAGAGGCAGAGAGAGAGGGAAAGAGACAATCCCAAGCAGGCTCTGCACCGTCACCACAGAGCAAGATGTGGGGCTGGAACTCACAAACCATGAGATCATGACCTGAGCTGAAATCTAGAGTCGGACGCCTAACCGACTGAGCCACCCAGGTGCCCCAAAACTCAACTACTAATAACCTATTGACTGGAAGACTTACCCATAACATAAACAGTTGATTAACACATATTTTGTACATTATATGTATTATATACTGCATTCTCACAATAAAGTAAGCTAGAGAAAAGAAAATATTATTAAGAAAATCATAAGGAAGAAAAATTCATTTACAGTAATGTCCAGTATTTATTGAAAACTACGTGCATATAAATGGACAGAGTTCAAACCCATGTTGTTCCAGGGTCAGCTGTATTATAAACCTTCAGCAGCTCTTAGGAGGTTTAAGGGTGAAAGACAAGGCCTGCGAGGGTGCCACCTGCCAGCACTAGCCCTCCTAATCAGGAATTCAGCACTGACTGAACACTGGAGCCTACTTACGGTTAATAGAAGTGGCCATGTATTTTCACTTATAAGATGAATAAGTTCTTTGGCTCTAATGTACAGCATGGTGACTGTAATTGATAATACTGTGTTGTATAATTGAAATTTGCTAAGAACCCTTTCTTAAGGGTTCTCATCCCCCTCTCCCTCCCATAAGGTGACTGTGAGGTGATGGATGTGTTAATTAACTGGATGCTGGGGATCCTTTCACACTGTAAACGTGTCTCAAATCATCACGTGGTACACCTTAAATATATTACAATTTTGTTTGTCAGTTACACCTCAATAAAGCTGGGGAATAAAAGGAAAAGAAAAAAATTAACCTTTCACTGGAAGAAATAGAACTATTGTCTTATAATGTTATCACACTCTCATTAGTAATTATAAACAAATCGATATACAATTTGGAACAGGAAAAAAGGAATATAAATACCAAGATCGATTCGTTTTCTTGACACTGATTCATTCATTGTCAACCATCAACTAGTAAATCTTGGATTTCATTTCTCTCATCAGAATAAAGGTATTAATTACTCACTTCTATTCACTCCCTGTACTGTTGCTTCCCCTGTTAAGGACTAGCTCTCTCTACTCCCTGTTATACTGATATGTGTACATATAGAGATATAAATTTCCAGGACCTCGTGACAATTATAAGTGAGATATTTATGTATGATTAATGCTTCTTTTCCCTGCTCTTCTGCAATTCCCATGAAGGCAGGAACTCTGTTCCTTGAGCAATGTGCTCCCAATACCTAGTGCCTAAATGATGTACCTGGAAGGCATTCAATAAAATGTGTTGAATCAGTGATTAAAGATGAACGTGTACATCTGGCCACAGTTCCGGGTCACCTCAATCCTCTGGACTACAGAATTCTCCTCATTACGAGTGTCCTGCCCACAGAGCCACCTCACTCTGATTCACTTTCTACCTCACAACCTCCTTTTTCTCCCTCAAATGTAACTCCACCCTTTTTTTTCTCCCCACCATTTTTCCCTGGAGAAAATGGTCATGGCTTCCCCAGGATGATGGGACCATAAGTGACAGTGCCAGATTACTATCCCAGTGTTTCTGACGCCAACTCCTTCCAGCAAATCAAAGCACTGCTATTTCCATCTCTCGCTGTTTCCCGCTGCAGTTTTTAACGTATTGTGATTGAGTTCCTTGTGCCTGCCTCTTTCATTCATTCCTTCACTCAGAATCATTTTTCTGTTTGGGCAAATTCAGCCACTGAAGGATGTGCCAACAGATTCTTTCTACAATGCACAGACTTGCTTGGGACTCTCCATTTCTTTTCCCAGTCCAATCATTGACAAGTGCAATGTGGGAGCAGAGTTGCATTCATCTAATTGCAGGTATAGGCTAAAGTCAGTGAAGCAATAAATTTACTCTTACAACAGTAAAATAATTTTTTGTGGGGGGCGCCTGGGTGGCTCAGTCGGTTAAGCGTCTGACTTCAGCTCAGGTCATAATCTCACGGTTCATAAGCTGGAACCCGGTGTTGGTCTCTGTGCTGAGAGCTCGGAGCCTGGAGCCTGCTTCAGATTCTGTGTCTCCCTCTCTCTCTGCCCCTTCGCATTCCCACTCGGTCTCTCTCACTATCTCCAAAATAAATAAACATTAAAAAAATAATAATAAAATAATTTTTGTGGAAATATTTCCAAGCTGTCTTAGGCTCCCTACTTTCTTAAACAAGGTGTGTTAATGTCATCCAGTCTGGTCTTGCTAAGTCAGGAGAACTGTATATAGAAACTGTGAGCTTCAAGGGCTAATCTTCAATTCCTTAAGAAATCCAAGCCTCTCCTACTCCCCTGGTGCCATGTAAGTGAAGAGTGAATGGGTATTAAATAAAAGTGTCAGCTATAATTGTTAAACACTGGACTAGGACAGCAAGGCTGGTGGGGATATCTCCTCCCCTGGCATTTCTTCAAATAAAAACAGCATCTGTTAGAAGCGCTATAGGATAGAACTATCTGGACCGATAATGGCATGGCATACATTGAATGGAATTTGAACCCCAGAAGCTCAAAGCTTTAAAGGTCTTTCACTTCCTTTCTGTGTGTAAAGAAATCTTCTCCCTCTTCTCTACTCCCAGCCCTAGAGCATACAGCTACAGGGAAGAAACAAAGCTCTCACAGTATGGACATATAGAAAAGAATTATCCCATAATTATGGCAAAGGTCTCACTGTCCCAAATCCCACAGGACACCAAGTAGCATTCATGGTAGTGTAGCACCAGAATACTATGAATATAGAACACCCTTTTGTGAGGTTTTCTTTCATTAGCTCCATTCCCGTTGCCAAACACGTACAAAGAAAAGTTGATACTGACTCACTGGATATGGAGAATCAAGTACAGTGCACAGGCTCCAAAACTGAGAAAACAGACATTTGAATCTGATGTAGTCGGTGTCTAATTCTACATAAGATATTGATAGAACAAGCTCTTCCTATTGAGCTACCAGGTATCGAAATGGACCCAGTTTTTAAGAAATTAATATTAAATAAAAATAAAATAATAAATAATGAGGACAGACATATTTATAGCACATAATGTTGCTGAAATGCTTTATAAGTAGTGTATTATTTCCCAAGCAACTCTGAGGTTATTTTAGATAATTCAGGGATGCACTAGTTATAAATTAAAATGCTTGAGAATGCTTCACTTAAAAAAAATTTAATCCTAACCAAGTGCCACTGAATTAAGGGTAAATTAAACTAAGCTTATGGTAGGGACACTTGGGTGGCTCAGTTGGTTAAGCATCTGACTTTGGCTAGGTCATGATCTCACGATTCATGAGTTCGAGCCCCGTGTCGGGCTCTGAGCCAACAGCTCAGAGCCTGTTGCCTGCTTTAGATTCTGCGTCTCTCTCTGCTCCTCCCTTGCTTACACTCTGTCTCTCTCTCTCCTCTCAAAAATAAATAAACATTAAAACAATTTTAAACTAAGCTTATGATAACAAAAATGAATAAGCCTTGTGAAAATTCTGAAAGGAAAAATTTATTTTTTTTAATGTTTATTTATTTATCTTGAGAGAGGAAGAGCTCAAGCATGAGTGGGACAGGGGCAGAGAGAGAGGGAAAGAGAGAATACCACGCAGACTCTGTGCTATCAGCACAAAGCCCAACACGGGGCTCAATCTCACAAACGGTGAGATCATGACCTGAGTTGAAATCAAGAGTCAGAAGCTTAACCGACTGAGCCACCCAAGTGCCCCCTGAAAGGAAAACTTTAAAAAGAGGATCTTCTCTCCCTAAGCCAAATATTAAGAGTAACATCAATAGTCATAAAATGTGTTGCTAACATGGACCCTTGAGATGAAGTGATGAAAATGGTACCTTACCTCTGTGTTCTTCCTCCCCAAATCTGTAACTCCAGTGTAAATATGAGAAAAAATCAGACAAACTCAAATTGAAGGACATTCTACAAAATGCCTAACCAATACTCTTCAAAACATACAAAATGTCATCATAAACAAGGAAAGACATAGACAAGACAAGCCTAAGGATTCATGATGACCAAATGTACTGTGGCATTCTAGATGGGATCCTCAAGTAGATAAAGGACATTAAGGAAAAATGAAGGAAATCTGAGCAAACTATGGACTTTAGTTCATAATAATGTGTCATTATTGGTTCATTAGTTGTGACAAGTGTGTTGCAGTGTAAGAAATTAACAATATAGGAAATGGGGTGCAGGGCATATGGTAACTCTGTATTACACAGCTTTTCTCTGTAAACTAAAATTATTCTAAAATAAAGTGCTTATTGAAAAATACATGACAAATGTAGTTTTTAAAAGGATCTTCTGATATAGTATTTGCAGATGAAGATGCTTTTTGGTTTATAAATTATTTCCATAATTCGTGACAGTTCTCACATCTGCTACTATAAAATTCATTGCAACTTCTTTGCCTCTTGGGGAAAAAAATGCATTTAATTATCAGCGAAATTCAACTCCAGCTTGTTATGATGAATGATTTGAACCTGTCAGCTTCTTTCCCCCTAAAAACAAAGAATTGAAATGAAATGCAGTCTTCTTCCTCTATTCCCTTCCTTCCACCTGCTTCATTTAATTGATGAAGGTTTGAGCTTTTATTAATCTTTTTGAGCTCCTCTGTAAGATGCAGAAAAAGCTAATATGATATCATTGTATCTCGCTAATGTGTGTGCTTTGTGAAATTGATACACTCTGCCAAGACATAAATTACTTAAACTTTGATAAATGTGTGGAAATCAGGGAATGTTCAAACAGATAAAGCACAGCAATTCCTCTTTTTTCTCCCTTTTTTAAACTCCATTTGGTGCTTGCAGTTAAATGTTTTTGCATTATTATTGCAATATGATGGGACAAAAGACAGCAGTGATACCGACAGAGTCCCAGAAAGTACAAAAGTAACCAGGGGGAATATAGCCATGTGTTTTGTAGATAACATCTAACAACATTGTCTTGGACAGAGTGGTTTGCCAACAGGTTCAGAACCACCTGCAGTCTCTCCCAGCATGTTGTATCATGGAAATTGTCTGTTCAGGAACGAGGGCGCCTGCCAGACACTTTGTACTTTCAGGTCCCTTTCCTGACTCATTCGGTAGGTTGGAATCAAAGATCCACAAACACATTTTGTTGGCAAAGAGAGCTTACCTGTGCCTGTGATCTGGCTATAACTCAGATGCCAGCAAGACTGGAAATAGGAGGAAACGATTGATTGATGTTCTGGGGCTGAGAAGGGTATTTTCTACTCAGTCATTAATTTGTCATATGGCACTGAACAAGTTGCTTGATTAACCATTAATCAGTTTCCTGGAGGCCCGAGAGTTCATACAACCCTTTGAAGACAGTTCTTGAATAGGAAACATGGTACTATCCATTGGACCATGCAAGAGCCATCAGTCATTGAATGACTCTTGCCAGAGACTGGGCTCAGTAATTTCCATCCATTCTTTCATTTTGTCCTTACAATCGATCAACAAGGGAGATATAGGTGAGAAAACGGGTTCACATCAAACACTTAAGTGAGGGGTGTGAGGTCATCAGGCACCAAATCCCTGTGCTTTTTCCACCATGCTGATTCTATACTGGCAGTGTATGGATGAGTGTGGGGCAAGATTATATTTCCTCCAACCCTTAGTCATCCCTGATTAGGTCTCTGAGGTTAAGCATGAGCTTTGGGGACTTAGATCATACAATACTCCTTGTAGACCGGGTTTAGGGGAGGGTGCCCTCTCAACAGTGATGTATTCATTTGAAGAAAACATGCCAGGGGTGAAGCCAAACGAGCTATACCAAAGGGAGAGTGAATTGGAAGAGGAGGTACAGTCGTCTTCTCTTTAGGACAATTAGCAATATATTTATCCTTTTAATGACACTCTTCTGCCAATATATCATTATCTAATAACGTTTTGAGATTGGGGTTTATGTTTGGAAATCAGTATTTATGATAATAAGTAATAAACAGATAAGCTTACACACAGCTTTTCTCAACTTCTTTAATATTGCTGTCAAAGCAAGCTAGACATGTGATGGTCTAAGGCAAAGCAAAAAAATTAAAACATATGTACATCTACTTTTTATCTAAGGAACTGTCTGAGTATTTTTATGAGAACAGAGACCAATTATAGATCTGTGCTATTCGTTAAATTTTATTATTTTTTATATAAGCCAACCTTCAAATCAAGAGCTTCTTGAATAAGTTTGAACCTGAAGAGTATTGTGTTAAAATATATTTTTTAGAAATTAAATTACATTTTAAATTCATATGGGAAATCTTTTCTGAAGAGTTGAAGAGCTTTTCTAAAAGCAAGTAATCACATCTAAGTTATCTGCTTGATAAACTAGGATTTTTTTTTTTACATACTTATTGCTCAGGGTTTGTCAACATATGTTTGGGTCAAGTTGTTACAACATAAATTACTACAAAGAAAATCTTCATTTTTTTTTAAACTCAGTAAATGATCATTTATTATTATTATTGTTTTTGTTATCATTGAGTAATCTCAGAACCATCACAGCAGAAGTCCTAGAGAAAGAGGAGTTCTTAACATCTGTCTCATAACGGCTTCTGCAGTGAATAAGCCAATACCAGTTAACTTGCAAATTTACTTGTCATTGAATGATGGGTTCAATGTTTATAGGTTTTCAATAATGGAAAAGTAAGGAGAAAGCCAGGCCAAGCACTAAATGAGAACAAATGACCCAGGTAGAAAAAATTCAGGAAAATGTATAATGTAAAACAAACATTTTTAGGGGAAAATAAAAAAGATCATGTTGGTGTTGGTAACAAAAAATGTTCTCCTACTTCTGAGCAAGACAAATGTTTTTGAATAGAGAATGGGTCTTAGTTCCACTAACATAGTATTGATCGGCAGCATGGTACATAAAGGTAAGAACCAAGATTGTTTAACAATTTAGAAGGGGAAAATGTCAGAAGGGATTTATCCTATGAAAAGAGAGGAAGGAAGGCAGGAGTGAGAAAAGAAGTTTGGAAGTTGTACCACATAGGGGAGTAGAGATCAGGAAGTAAAGTTCTTGTTTACAAGATTCTAGTAAGTGGTAGGTATGTCTGTCAGCATTGACCAAACAAGGCACATCTCATGAAATACTGGAAATGGATGAAAAATAAATAATAGAATCTGGACAACAAGAATCATAATCACAGAGAAGGGAAATTGGGCCTCGATCAGCAAGGGGTTTCTTATCTGCCCACGTGTCCTTGTCCTTGCTGGGGAGAGGCTGGACACGTCAGTTGGACCAGCCTGCAGCAGTCAGTTCTCAGGAAACTCAAGTTATAACTGAAGCCAGTACTGAACTTCGTGGTTTGTTACCAATGGTTTTGAATGAGATTTGTGCACATCATAATTATGAGTATTCAAAATCAGAAAGCTAGTTACAGTATCAGAAATACGCAGAATATTTTGAACCAGAAATCCAGACTAAGGATTCTTTTTTTCCTGGTGAATATACTAATCTTTCAATGCCAGCAAAGGAAAGAAGTATCAACTCAGGATTCACAAGCTCCTAAGAAGGCGGTATGCATTTAGGTTCTGAATATAGTAAGAATGTGCATTGTATCAATTTGCCCTCCTACCAAACCTCAGTAATTTAAGGGAAAAGAATTTTTAAAGATAGTAGACATGAGGAAGGAAAACATTCAGGAAACTAATCAGAAGCAAATATATAGATTATGAACTCTGCCTCACCGCCCAAAGTACAAAAAAGGGGAAAAAAGCACACATGCATTGAAGTCCTTGGTTTCCGACTCCAAAGTGATCCTGGGGACAAGGTGTAGGTGAAAACACTTTGCACAAAGCTCCATTAGAATTTCTAAACTTTTGTGAATATATCAAAGATAACCTCAGGTTATTAAACTCTACCATACAGTCAAGTGAAATATTTATAATCCAAGCTATGTCTCTTTTTTTCCCCCCAAAATTGGATTGAAAGTAATAATTTTTTGTAATGATCTGCGACTATTTTTACCAGGTGCTTTGCCAAGTTTGAAAGGGTTGGGGAAACAGTTCATAAATACAGCTTCACTTCTTTCTCATCCTTTTCATCATGCTGACAGTTTTCTGGAGAATCATTACCAGAGTGGTTTGTGCCATTAGAGATAAGAGGCTATCTGTGTTTCCACCAGAAGCCTCTATTTTCCGGACTTCATAAGTCATCCATAAATATTCAATCCAGGCAACAGTTTCATATATTATGATTCTGTCCCTCCAAATCAATATTGACTTAACTAAATGATTTTTAGAAATTATGGGGACTCTTACACTACAAAAAGAATAAAAAGAAAAATCAGATGCAGATTAAGTGCTATGTTTCAGTGGGTGGGATCTGAACCACGTTCTGTGGAATCCATAAAACATTTGCATCCTTTTAAGCAATTCTTTCGGGGTATATAATTCAGTTGTAATAACATTTGTTGAATAATACATAGTCTGTTACTAATTAAAAATATACATTTGCAATTTGTGTAAAGACCACAAAATTTGAAATTATATTCTTTCAACTAAAACTTTTGTGGACCGTTCTATTACTATTCATGCTCCTTTTTTGTTAGAGAGTTTGAGATGGAATTATCAAAAGTTATGAAATGATATGACATAAGCCTTTGAATATAATACCCTTAATATTTCTAAATATATTTAAGAGACTTATTAATATTTTATATTTGGATGGTTGCTAGCTTCTTAGTAGAAACCTTCAGCATTCTGGAGTTGTCTTCTACCTGAAGTAGAAGACCTCACAAATTGAATGATTTTTTTGTTTTTGTCATACAAATTGAATGTTTTTATTGAATGAGATACCAAAATACATTCCTTCCTCCAATCTGGAAAGATAGTATTGTAAAGATTAGGAAGCTGAGACTAAAACCACATCAATCCATTAAAATAAAATACTCTCTTCCTAATTACATTTTAATTTTGGTACTCACAATTTTACAGTGTTTGAATGAAATGCCCGTCTCATTGCACTGTTGAGCCCAGCTGTGTGTGTGAAATGCTATTTATCAAGAATCGAAATAATACTGCAAGCATTTCCCCTGTGCTTTAGCTTTAGTGTGTACGCTCGAAGCATAACCTAAAGTTTATTTCTCTTTCTTCTTTTCAAACAGTTATTTTGTGAAAGTAAGAAGGTGGTGCATGCCACAGAGGGGCTGGATTGGGAAGACAAAGATGCTCCGGGGACATTGGTTGGAAACGTGGTGCACTCAAGGATCATCAATCCTCTGCGCCTGTTTGTTAAACAGTCTCCAGTCCCAAAGCCTGGACACTTGGCGTATGCGGACAGCATGGAAAACTTTTGGGATTGGCTGGCCAACGTCACCGAGGTTCAGGAGCCATTGGCAAGAACTAAACGGAGGCCGATAGTAAAAACGGGAAAATTTAAGAAGATGTTCGGATGGGGTGATTTCCATTCCAACATTAAAACTGTCAAACTCAACCTCCTCATCACAGGGAAAATTGTTGACCACGGAAATGGAACCTTCAGTGTTTATTTCCGACATAATTCCACAGGCCTGGGCAATGTTTCAGTGAGTTTGGTACCCCCCTCCAAAGTGGTGGAATTTGAGGTTTCCCCGCAGTCTACCTTAGAGACCAAGGAGTCCAAATCTTTCAATTGTCGCATTGAATATGAAAAAACAGATCGGGCGAAGAAGACTGCCCTGTGCAACTTTGACCCCTCGAAGATCTGCTACCAGGAGCAGACTCAGAGCCATGTGTCTTGGTTGTGCTCCAAACCCTTCAAGGTCATTTGCATTTACATTGCCTTTTACAGTGTTGATTATAAACTTGTGCAGAAAGTCTGCCCTGACTACAATTACCATAGCGAGACTCCATACTTATCTTCTGGCTGAATTTTTCCACAGTGATGTAAATGAGGGATGACTATATATTTAATTAGAATGACCAAGAACCAAGCCCAGCTCTTCATGATAAAGGATCCCTTTTGTTTCTGGCAGTGAACCTTAGTTCCCTATTAGATTTCAAATTTAAAAAACAAACAAACAAACAAAAAGAAAGAAAGATCTTTAAATGTAAAAATGTGTTTGTTTCGGTCTTAAGTACCTTAATCTAAAAAGTCAAACTGTGTATGAAGCCATCGCTTTCAGGAAGGATGGCTAAGTCCTAGAAATAGTGTTGTTTCTCTAAAAGAAACATCAATGGTAGCAACATGTAATGAGAAAGAACCGAATTATGCATGTGATAAACATTGCTCTTGAAATGAGCCTGCCTTTGAAATATGTTTTGGAAGGTTACCTTAAAATAGCAGATTCCGTAAAGTAACTGAAAAGATTGTATTTGATAGAGGAATCACATTTCTGACATCAAACTCTTGTTTTTATTGCTGTCTTTCCTCCCACATCTATGCTGTTATTGATATGAGAGATGAAGGGGTAAAATTTGTTTCAGACCTCATGTGTGAAGTTACAGTGCCACAATGGAGCAGAATACATTATTATCTGAGCTTGAGTGGGATGTGACTTAAACATTTAGCCCTTTGCTGGTCACCATCCTGAGGCTACTCACCTGAGTAGTAATATTAGTGGGTTGGGAAAGCTAATCTGGTTATATTTTAAGTGAGTCCCACAATAATGAAGGTCATGATGTTTTTAGATTCATTTGCCAAATTCAATGCTGTGAGATTGCCAAAAATACCATTAAATCTGTATCCACCCTATAACCTATAGCTTCATTCTATTCATTTGATAGTGTGATTTTTATACACATAGAGAACAACTCTGAAAGTGAAAGTGGTTGTTCCCTAGAGGTTAGAATAAGGAAAACAATTGGAAGTGGACTAACAAAATTCCAGGATTATGGATTCATTATTTTTAGCCTCCCAGATTCAGTTCTCTTTGCATTTAGTTAATTATTTGAATGAGGGATTAAATTCTATGTAGAAATGAAGAGTATATTTAAACATTACTGATTATTATTAAGTGCTAACAACGAAGATACCTGATGCACCAGGCTTTTGAAATCACTTCAACATTATTGTGGCTTCACCGTTGGTGTCCTTGCCATCTTCTCTGAGGCGGGTGGACAGTCATCCTGCATCGTAGAACTGGATGATCTTTGCATTAGTCCAGGAAGAGGGTCTGGCTGGCCAGTAATGTTTCTAGAACTTGTAAGACTCATGGAACAGCTACTCTTTTTACAGTAGGTATTAACTTTACCCAGCCCCCACTCCTTATTTGTAAAATATCAGTTGAAGTAAAACATTAAACTGAAGGAAGACCAGTCTAACCAACAAAAATGCTCTTACTGCATTGTTTAAAAAGCCAACAGCTCTTGTCCTCTATTTTGCTTTTCATTCCTTTCCTTTTACTGGTGATATCTGTACAGTGTTTGATTTTGTCTTTTGAAAAATTGTACTAGGCTTAGTGTGTGGTAGTACAGGCTTGAAATTTTTGCTCTGAGCTCATCAGGTGCTTTTGCAATTTTGTGGTTGGTGTGAAATATTTTAAGGCATCTTTTTATTTTCATCTAGAAACAAGATTAAAATACTATTTATTGTAAAATATGTGGGAACCATATATGTATATATACTTAGAATTTTCTGTGTACAGAGAAAGTATGTGTACACATTTCTATGTAAATAAAAAGAATTTGCTAAATCTGTCACATGACTTCAGGTTTTTTTTAAGACTCTTCTTTCTTTTCTCAGGGTGTGTGTGTGTGTGTGTGTGTGTGTGTGTGTGTGTGTAACACCAAGTGAGCATTAAGATTTTCCTTATGCATATATTAAATAAAGCACCTTGGCTATGAGGACTTTAATGTAAAGTAAAAGGATAATTCACATAAGCACTTGGCATATAGTCTGGTACCTGGTAAGAGCTCTGTAAGTGTAAGCTTCCCTTATGATTGGAATAATAATTATTATTATTGCAGCATGAAATATGATTAAAAACTCTGGTGTTCAAATGTTGAGTGATATGAACATATCCATGCAAAGGGAAAAATATAAATTGGTTTACAAAATTCTTGGATTTTAGCAGGGTTTGTGGAATTAAAAAAAAAAGAAAGAAAGATAATTTCCTTAGGCATATTTTTTAATTGGAGTAGAACATATGTCACATACATTTTTAAGTCATAATTTTATTTCAAAGACTACATAATTGTCAGTAATGGTACTTGGCACCATATAAATCAGATCCCATTTAAACATGCAAATGCATACATTTCTACAGAACCATTTTTACCTTTGAATATTGCAGTTGAGGAAAAGAACATTCATGTAAGCTAACTTTACACTCAATTATAAATTCATCAAAAGTTAAAGAATAGACCCTTTAAAAATAAAAATTAAACCAAGAATTGTACACCTGAAACTACAATAATGTTATATGGCAATTGTGTTTCAATAAATTTGTCAGTTAAAAAAAAACACACTTAGCAGAAATTTAATCTTCAGAGAGATGTCAGGCATCTTTCCAGGGTCTCTCTAGGCTTACTGCTTACTAGAAAGCAAACTAGTTTGAAGACCTTTTCACCCTTCAGCAGAAACAATCATTTTACTCATCACACTGAATCAGGAAAGAGACTGTATTTCCATGACTAAGAACAATGTGATCATACCAGCCATAGACTCTGTAAAATCTATGGAAGGGAAATGAGAGAAAGAGCCAATGGACAGCATGCGGGAAAGCAGCAATCAGTAAAAAGGAAACAATTTTCTTCTTACTGCTTGGTTCTTGGAATTTCAATACATTCTTATGATTAGAATAACAGCAACAATGAGTGTGGTTCTCTGATATGGCCACCCAAAAGAGCACCTGATACATATTACATTATATTCTTTAATCTTTATTCTTGCAACACCTTTCTTATTTACATGACTCAGATGCTACATGCTACATTTAGGCATGATCCTTATTCTGCCTTCATTCAAAACATGGTTCTGGGAGGTTGGAACTGCCATTACAGCTTCAAGAGCCTTGCTCTTCAGTGTGGTGGGCAGATTAGCAGTTGTTAGAAACGCAGAATCTCTGGGGGCGCCTGGGTGGCTCAATCGGTCAAGCATCTGACTTCAGCTCAGGTCACGATCTCATGATTCGTGAGTTTGAGCCCAGCAATAGGCTCTGTGCTAACAGCTCAGAGCCTGGAGCCTGCTTCAGATTCTGTGTCTCCCTCTCTCTCCCTACCTCTCCCCGACTCACACTCTCTGTCTCTCAAAAAATAAATAAGTGTTAAAAGAAAAAAAAAGAAAGAAAGAAAAAGAAATGCAGAATCTCAGGTACTACCCCCAGACACACTGAACTGGAAGTTTTCCTTTTTAATAAGATCCCCGTATGACTTGTATACACATCAATCACCGAGAAGTATTTCCCTAGAGAGTCTGAACTGATTTAGTGAATGTGCTATAGGGATTATACATTTTTTATAGGGAACCTACATCTTTTTTTAACCTTTAAATTTTTAAAAAATTTAATAATTGACACACAATGTTACTTGGGTTTCAGACGTACAACATGTGATTCAAATTCTCTATACATTATGCCATGCTCACTACCTGTGTAGCTACCATCTGTCACCATACAGTGCTATTACAATGTCATTGACTATAGGATTCTACATCTTAATAAGCATCCTAGGTTATGCTCATTCAGATAAGCTTCTGACAATACTTTCCTAAAAAAAAAGTTAAAGGAGCAGACTCTTTTAACAATGAAAATTAAAGTAGTAGATTGATAACCAAATAAAGAAAAGTAAGCCAGATATGAAGATACAGAAGAGTAGTATTCCAAAGAGAGTGCACCCTACCTATCTTCTAGTTCAACTCCCTCATTTGAGAAACAAGTAGACCAAGACCCCATCAGAGTAAAGAACATGCCCAGTATTAAGTGACAAACCTGACTGAATCCTAATCTCAGGTCTTGTGTCACATAAGAAAGGTAAATTGAAACAGATATTCAGGACAAAACAAAAATAATTGTAGTGAGTGTATAACAAGACATGATTCAGAAGCCAAACTAAACATGAACATGGCTAGAAATGCACTCCCTCCAAAACCTTCATAGTTATAATTTCCCCCATGAACATAAAATTTTTAAAACTAAAACTATAGAAAAATAAAGTCAGGATAGAGCAATCATACCCAAGGATAAGAGTCGTGGGATATATTAGAGGTATGACTGGATAAGAATTAACATCAGTAAAACCACCACATTTGGCAGAATTTTCCAGTGATTTTAACACCTGAAAATATATTTTCACAGAACTAGGTAAATTGTATGAAATAGTTTAATTGCCTAACGGTCCGATTTTACCTTATAAAGAATCTTAAATTAATTGGTTTATAAAATAGAGGATGGAGTCATGCATTTTTACTTGCAGTAAAACTAGTTAACCTCAGCTTAATTAATCATAACTTTCAATGAATGGAAATGTAATATGTTCAATTATAAGGGACAAATTATAAGGAAACATTTATAGGAAAATATTAGAGATATTTTTCTTCACAAAAATCTTATAGAAGATATTCCAGGGTCATTTCATATTTATGCCTTCATCTCCTGCCCCAAACTGTGAGGTCTAGAATCCTGGGCACATAACTTAGTCTGCTTCATTTTTAATCTTCCTTTTTCTTCATCCAGCTCAGCTCCTCCATAAATAGTATGTAATCTATTCTCAAAAAGAATGAATTAACTTCTTTGTGTCTTCCAGAGCACCCGGCTCAAAGTGTCTGGTATGGAGTAGTTGCTTGATCAATATCTGTCACTTGATTTTTTTAAAAAAATTTCCGGTGCAATACAGGGATTATTCAAGACCCACTCTACCCACATAAGAGTTACTGTGCACCATTTCGAACGTGAACACATTACTCCACCTGAACACAATACCCATTGAATGCTAGCTCCCAGAACCACAGAAGTGCAAAGGTGGAAACAAGTTTAGAAATCATCTGGAATAAGTTTTGTTTATTAGATAAAGAAACGGAGGCTTGTTCTTCCTGCCCGGGTAAAGCCATTCATTCTGTTTTTCATCCTTCCCAATCATTAATGTTCCCCAAATTTGTGACAGAGATTGTCAACTGCCCACCAGAATGGACCTTCCTCCTTCTCCCATTGCAAGAGGTCAAATATGTGGCTAGCCAACTGCATGCCCCTGCCTCTCAGTTAATGAAATGTGGAAGGAAGGGATGTCTTCATTCCAGGAGTAGACTCAAATAAAAGTGCTCTCAGGCTTCTCTGTGCTCTCTTCCCTTTGGGTGTCTCAGAGAGATGCCCTGTGGGTCCTGAGATACTATACAGTGAAGAAGGCAAAGCAACTGCCAGTCTGAGTGCCTTTCCCACCATGGAGTAGAGCCACGCAGCTAACCAAAAGCCCACCCTGGACTGCTACATAAGAAATAAACCAACATATCCCTCTCACAGTCGCTGAATTATTAGGATGGATTTGTTACTGCACCTCAGCCCTACCTAACAAATACAAACGTTGCATAAAACTTCTCTGTGAACTCAAGCCCCACTCTGATCTCCATCTGTTTAAATTGTGTCAAGTCTATGCTAAGCATTGCAGTAATAATTCTGTACACACACTTTTAGCTTGCCTTATTATTTATACTTCTTCATAGGTCCTAGAAAGAAAAGTAAGCTCACCAAAGCCAGAGATTACATTTTGTACTTAATTTAAATGTCTCACAATGCCCAGATAAAGCCATTGCGTTTTAAGTGGATGATAAGTTGCACTCAAAGATAACATAGGAAGTTATTTACTTAAAAAATTGGTTTTCTGAATGACCCATGTAAAATACTGATGGGAAATTCTTAAAAAATAATGAAACAGCAATTTCAGAATCATGCTAATTCTACTTCACCTACTGAGACAGGGAGAAATGTATATGTTTTCATTTTTATTTTTTTGTTAGTAATCCACTTACATGGATTCATAATTCCAAATTTACCAGTACAGTAGATGATACAAGGCCTGTTTCCCAGGCATTTTCTATAGCCAGCCTTTTCCATCTCTAGAGGAAAATCATAGTATCAACTTCTAGTGTATCGTGACAGAGATACATTAGTATGTTTTGGAATGTTTTAAATGATTAAAAAATGTTCTCTTCAGTTTTACAAGATGCTCCCTTTGATGTGTATTCTGGCTTTCTGAAGCATTATGGTACATTTATTTGTTGTTGTTTCCTTTTTTAATTCAATAAATCACTTTCAAATACTCAAATGTTTAAAAATTAAAAATACTACCCATCATCCCATCACTAATAAATTAAATCTATTTATTCTTATATTTTCCTCCTCATCTTTGCCCATATATATGTATGTGTGTGTGTGTGTGCACAGCTTTTATAGAGTTGTAATTATGTACAGCATGGTAATTAATAAATAGATCATTATATCTTATGTATAAAACTCTTGACTGAAAGACAAAGAGACCAAGAGCATTTCCTGAACAAACCATGTGGGAAATAGTGTATGGCTCAATATGAACTAAAAAATGGGATATCCTAGGACTAAGTGAGTAATGGGATGTCCTCTGCCTTCTCTCTTTCTTGTCGTCTACTCCATGACAAATAGAGTGAAGAATGATTCTAGTCCCTGAAACATAAAACAGTTTTGCAGAACTTGCTGTGTCAAAGCATATATTACAAATTTTAGTGAAAAGGATTCCACTCATAGTAGATTCTATGAAGCCAACTCACTCTCAGAGCCCCTGTGACATCTAATGTGGTAAATGGAGCCTGTCATTATTGCAATCCCACCGCCCTCACTTTCTGAAAGGACCTTGTAAATTATAGCATTATATAAATGAAAGAGTCTTTACAGAGAAAGAGTTAATGTTTATCAATGCTATTATGGGTCCAATACCATCCTAGATACTTTATAAATAAGCAGAGTTTACAGTTAGTGTAACCTGGATTTAGGACTTGACTTTGTCACTAGCAGATTCACACATAGCTGTGTGAACTTGAGCCAGTCACTCAACCTCTTTGAGCTTGAATTTTTTCATCTGCAAAACGGAGTTATATGCCTGGCTCATAGTAGTGCTGAGGTAAAAGTAAATGTCACATAGATTGTGAGCAGTAATGGATGACAAGAACCTTAAAGCACAATATCTTTTTGTTATTTTTTTGCTACCAATACTTCTTATACATTATAAATATACCAAAACCAGTGTAAATAGTTAGACTTTATTATTTTTATTCAAAATCCATGTCTACACTTACCTGGTATGTCAGTGAGAATATCCTTATTACCAGGATCACAGCTGTATATGCAGGTAGACTTGGACTTGGACTTCTCCAGCGTCTTCAGAGAGATGTCTACTTAAGGTGTATTCTTTCTTTCTGTATTTGAGAAAAATTGAAAATGTAGACATAGTGTCTTGCGTAAAGAAAATCAAAGATTTTAAAAATAAGACATAATCGTCTTCATAATATTCATAATATGAAGCCCAGATTTCTTTTAAGTAGAGAATAGATATTGAAGTAAACAAAAGTAAACTAATTGTAGTTAATTAATAAATGCTATTGAACAAAATAATCATTGCAAAAGGAAAACTTATAACTAAAATGATGCCCAGATGTACTGGGCACCTAGTGGGTGGTCTTGCCAGCCCCTTCTTTTCCTAACAATTTTATTTAACATGTCATAAATCATGCTGGATCCCAGCAGCTGTTTTGTACAGTACAACCTTGCTCATTGGATTGTTTCAACGGCACTAGGCATGAGCATGTCTTGCACAGTGGGCCAGTCAGAAGCTTTCCTAGGAATTTAGAGTTAGGACTAAGAGATAGTTCATTATGGAATGTTACACCTAAAGACTGTTGGCCATGTTTTCCAAAATACAGGTAAAGAAGCAAATGAAACTATCCTATGGAAGAAGAGGGAGGCAAACAGAAAGGAACAGAGAAAAGAAAGCAAGTCCTGAGTGTACTTAAGTCTCTCATTCTGGCTTATTTCCAGGGCAGACTGCAATCCCTGCCTTTGGGCTCAGTAAGACTACTCAATATATCATTGTAATAAATGTCCTTTTTTTCCCCTAGAGATAAGTGTATTAGTCAGAGTGCCCGCAGAAAACAGGTCACCTAGTCTAAAAACCCTGTGGGAGAAGCTTATGTCCCCACTTGTTTGACTTGAGGCTTGGTCATGTTACATGCTTTGGCCACTTGGATGTGAGTAGACTTGACCTTTGTCCTATCCACACAGAAGCTTAACATGTAATTGTGGGGTTTGGATTGGGCTCTCCCTTGAGTTTCTCCCCTCTATCATGAAAACATCAGCTAGAAGCCATTACCATCATTAGGCTAAAGAAATAAGGGAAGAAAGAGTATGTTGACAGCCAGTGGAGCTGGAGTACTGAAGAAAGGGCTGCCTAGCCTGGCGGGAGCTGTGGTCAAAAGAATGCAGCCACTGCTCAAAGGAGAGCAGAGGGAAGAAGTGAACATCCAGATCTCTCTCGTCTTGCCTCATTCATACCTAACAGCACCTCCCAATGTCACACCCAACCAGATATCAAGCAACAAGATGGTTCAAGAGAATAAGTCTCCAGGGCTCTACAATCTAGAGCACAGAGCAGCACCATGGCGCACACTAGCCACTACACAAAAGGACAGTGAATGGATGGAGAGAAAGAACAGCAAGTGTAAAATAAACCACGAAATAGCTCAAATAGATTTATATTACATGCAACCAAGAGGCCTCTTAATGTGAAAGATAAATTTGGCTTACACAAAGAATTAGTGAAAGAAACGTCACAAATTGAGATAAATCTCTCAATAAAAAAAGAACATTTGCATGTTATCAGTAGGCTATGTGCTACATTTTGTGGGGGGAAACAACTTCATGGGAACAGAAATCACATTGTATTAAGCAGATTCCATAATAGCATGTTCCACGTACTTTATATGTTACGTAAGTACTTGTTCAGAACAATGACAGTGATGATAGATTTGCTTTCCTTCCAGCATCAATTTAGGTGATGTATTTCTATTTTCATGATTATACAATGTAGAAAAAAACTTTGTACTGTAGTACCCAAAGATTTTAGGTAAAGAAAAACAGAGAGTGTTATTTTGCAAAAGACAATCCTGAGATGTGGGATTCTACAAGTGATTTATTCTGCTACGTCATGGGAAAATAAATGTCCTTTCCAACTGACCGAGACTCTTTTCATTTGTCAACTATTGATCCCCTCCCACAACCTCTCTTCTTAGCTCCATGATTCTTCTAGAGGTTAAACCAATGAAGCCCAGTCCCATTTATTTCTTCCTACTTTATGCTGTGGTATCACCATCGATAACATCAGAGCAGTCAGCCACTCATCTTCAGTGAGCAGCACAGTGGCAGATCCTAGCTAGAGAGAAGCTTTTAGAGGTTATCTGGGCATTTCCTTTCAGGAACCAATAATATAAATTAAGCCTTAAAAATAACTATGGAATGCATATTTTAAAAAATTATTGTCTTTGAATTTTATGTGTATCTACAACTGCATTGCCCCTTTGTTTGCCTTTCTAAGGAAAGCAACAAGGAAAATCATAATGGGCATCAGTGTATTGCCTGTTAAATAGGAGAGAGAATGAAGGGAATGGGCCAAACCAAAAGTCAAAGAAAAATCTCCATGACTCACAAATGTCATGCTCCTGATAATTCATTCTAGGGTCCCCTGACCATGCTTCCTTTACTTTTGGTTTCTCAAATCCTGCCGAAGAACTTTTTGCTCTCTAAAGGTTTGTACTTATTGTTTCTAATTCATGAATCACTACTTCTTATTGCTGAACCATTGTTACAGAGATGCTCACCTCCCCTTCCATCCTCCCATGAAGTTCTCATGGGTCTGAATACCCCAGGTGTTCTGACTCCTTCACAAACACTTGGAATATTCAAACACTAGCCTATATAGTAGAGGCAAGAAAGAAGATGTGTCTAAATAATGAGTGATTTTGATATATGAGTGATTTAGATATATAAGTGATTTTGTCATTTGACAGATATCATCATTTGAGTTGTACTTTCTTGTTAGACTGGAAGCTACACAATTAAAAGAAATGTTTCTTCTCAATTTCTTTTCTGGTCTATGAAATGTTAATAGCAATTATCTGCTTTTAGTGGTGCTTGACCAATATTGTTAATAAACCAGTAGACCAGTCTATCTCTTTATCTACTGATGCTCCATCTTGTCTGAGAAATGACTTAAGGTGGCACATAGGAATGGATTTTTTAAAAATACAAACTACTATAAATCAAGGATAGCAAATGAGTTTTATGCTACATGAAACTTTATTGTTGGTAGAAGAGGCCCAGATAGGGCTAGTAGCTAATAAAATGGCTAATAAAGAATGAGTGGCACCATCAGTTAGCAATGTCTGCCATGAATGTGGGAGGGGAAGATAATGGATATGCCATCCTAGTTTTTTAAAGCAAAATATAAATACATGATCATGTACTAAAAGTCTTCCCAAATATGACAACAAGGCAGAAACCATAAAATGAAAATTGATAAATTTGATAACTGAATTTTTTAATAAACAGACCACACAAAAAAGATAAAAATAAATTAGAAACTGGAAAATATTTGAAAATGCTTTTTTTTTCTAATCTGAGTATAGTTGACACATAATGGTACTTTAAATTCAGGTGTACAACTTAGTGATTTGATAAGTTCATACACTATGCTATGATCATCACAAGTATAGTTATCATCTATTCCATTACATCTCTATTAAAACATCATTGATTGACAACACTTATTGAATAGGTGTTCATACCCTTTACGTCTAAAGACCTCTTCCAGATCAATAACCAAATTATGGTCTTCACAATTAAATACAGGCAGAGAACATTATCACCTGCACCGAATAGAAATCCTAACTTAGAATGGCTTAAGGAAATAGAGGTTTTGTTTTTCTCATGTCATATAAATCTGGGGGTGAGATAACTTGGGCTGTTATGGAAGCATTATGATTTAATCTTGCCAACAGGGATGAAGACATTATAGAAAGGAAGGAAGGATGGAAGGGAGGCATGGGTGGGAGAGGGAGAAACAAAGTTAGTTCAAGAGGGAGGGCAGGAGGAAGATTAGGGAGAAAAATGGCTAATAAATATCTGAAAACAGTTTTCTTTCTCATAATTAATCAAATTAATACAAATTAACAAAATAGAAATTAATTTTTTTATATTCAAGCTAAAATGTATACAGGAAAGAAAACTGTGCATGGTCCACCTTTCTTGAAAGGAATTTGGAAATATCTTCCAAAGCCTTTATGGTGTTGACCCTTTATTCTTTGACCCTGCTATTGGACTGCTTAAGAGCAACTCATAGATAAGAGCAAAGATTGAGCAACAAGGATGTTCACTGGAGCACCATTATTAATATGAAATACTAAAACAACTGAAATTTTCAAAAAAAGAAGACTGATTAAGAAAAACGAGGCACATCTATGCAATAGAATTTTGCGCAATAGTATAAAATGATGATGTGAAAGAAGATCCTGTTGAAACAAGTTCAACAAGGGCAGGTGAACAGCAGTTAACAGAGGTTATTTTTAATTCTTTCCAGCACAGAAAATCATGAGCTTTGGGATCCTCAACATTTTATTCCACAAGCAAGGTTACAATAGTCTGAATCTGAAAATCATTCAAAGGCAGAAAAAAACCAGAAAGCTAACCTTCCCCAAACAGTCTCAAAAAAGCACCAATTCCCCACCATTCAGCAACACTATTGTCTGATGTTGTCTACAAAACAAACTATTTCCAAAATGTATGCCAAAAGAAGTAAAGTTATTTTGCAATAGAGAATTACTTTTTTTTTCCCCTCTCTGCCTACCTTTAGCCTTCATTCAGTGGTCATAGTGCCTGCTTTCCATGCTACACATCCACAGACTCTTTGACATGATGACATTTATGGTGCTCAAAGTCCTCTCTCTTCTTTGCCCTCTATTTTTTTTTTTGTCTTTTCTGCTTGTCCTTCACATGTTCCCCATGTTACATGCTTTTAGGCCCTTTAACACATTTCCATGCCTCTCCCCAAATGCAGTACAATATATCTGTGCTTCTCCTTTAAAAGTTATCCTATAGCAGTCAAGGTGGGATGGACCAGTAATGAGTCCAGCAAGAGAACTACCTCCCTAATCTTAAATTTTCTTCTTCATTAATGTCACTTAAGATTACACCAATATTCTTAGTAATCATGCATATTAATTCATGTCAAGTTTACTGTCAACATAAACCCCCAAGTCTTTTCTATATCCCCCATGCTAAACATGCATAGTTCCATTTGCTTTGGCCCCAAAAGTTCATGTATTTTGGCCCCAAGGTTCCAGTTTAACCCTATTATATTTCAGTATATCACACTAAAACATTTTTATTCATAAAGGACACTTACCAAAAATAACAACTTTAGTTAAGAAATAAACCATAGCCTCTCTTTCTGGCAAAAATCAAGAAGGGGTTGTTTCTTCAAGTCCTTTACAACTCAGTGTAATAAAATCCGATCAGCTGAATATAAAAGAACAGTCATCTTTCTGTTCACTGTAGTGAGAGGTGGGGAGAAAACAGGCAAAATGCAATTAACTCACAAATGTTAAGAGTGTATAAGAAACAAGTAAAGGAGAAAACATTTCAAAACACATCCTGGTGTTACCCAAATGAAAATTTTTAACTCTTTCATCCCCAAATTTTCCCAATTAACACATGCATAGGTCCTATTTGAGTATCAACATAGAAGGTCCCATGCTGAATATTTGCACCTTAGGCCAAGGACAGGTGCATTAAACTATAATTATCAAATATTATTTTTACTTGATTTTCTTATGAGGTGGTAATGAGTATAACATAGTCTATGGCGAAAGAGCTGTGCCTAGAGACTATGTGCTTGTTAATAGATATTGTCTTGTGATGCAAACTTAGTTATATGATATCTGACCAGGGTACAATGTGGATGCAATAATAAATAATGTACAAATAATGTATAAAGCATTGTCCTTCTGACTAGACTGTCAGCTTGTTTGGGCCATGGATCTCTTCTTCATTATTCTTGTTCATTGTTCTTCCCTGTCACTTAGCAAAGCTCCTGACCCCTGGTATGCTCACTTATGTGTGTTATAGTCAATTGAGAATAGGAGAGACTACGTTTTGGGTCCATCCATTCGGATCTGTAATTGTAGAATTATCAAAAGCCCTCCTTTCAAAATGGTTCTTTAAAAGCTTAGGTGATGTATCTATCAGTCAGTATTCCAGGAGGAAACAGAAGACACTTGAAGAGGTATTTTGAAGAAAATTTAATAAAAGGACTATTTCCAGACATGTTGCAAGGGTAGAGGAACAACAAAGGGATATTGAGGCATGCAGGGAAGGCATCAGTGGGACATCCCTACTCTTTCTAGGCCTGAAGAGGAAGGAAAGGAAAGTGTTACAAAAACCCAGTGAGTTGAAACTATTATAGAAGAAGATATGTTAAATAAGAGCTAGAGCCGGAAAGGGATGCTGGAGTCTTAGCCTGGGGTGGAAAGAAACAGAGAAATACTCCAACATATATGTACTTTATCTATTATAAATAGCTATTAAAATAATAATGAGATAAATATTTTTGTGCTCTGATTATTTCCCTACTATAAATTCATAATGGTAGAATTGATCAGTCACAGGCCAAAACTGTTGAAATATGAATTGTCCTCCAGGAATATTGTGCCAATTTGTGCTGTACAACAGACCATTATTGTATGACAGTGCTGTTTCTTGATATTCTAATTAACACACACTCCCCAGGTGTCAAGTTCTCTGTCACCTCAATGAGTTCACTTCTATTGTATACTCAGTCTGGCTAACTCTACTTTTCTCCTAATGTTCATGACCTGGTCTTGAAAGCATTTCCTCACTCATCTCTGCCAGCTATTTGTTCTACATTTCTATCATACTCCTGGCACCTCACCAAATATAATGCATTGCAATCATTTGTTCATTTGTTTGTCTCTTAAACTATGCAGTGAGTTATTTGAGGAAAAGAACTATTTCTTAATAGTAGTACTATTAATATTCAACTCTGTAAGTGCTGTTTAGCACTATCTGAAATGCAGAGCATACACAGAGCTATGTTTTAAATGAAAAAGATATGGAGGCTGACCACCATCATACTATAATCTGAGGATGATCCATCAATCCTCACACTTTGTTGTTCCATTCAGCCTGGTTCTAGTGTGAGGCACATATGGCTGGCACAGCTCTGGAGAAGAGTATTTCTCTTGAGAGTTCCATGGGGGCTTAGCCAGTTATAAGAAGCTGCCCAGCCCATTCTTTAGGAGCTGTTATTAGCCTATCCTTTAAGTATTAAGAGTATAAGACATCATAAACTCAAGGAGATGGGGATCTGGCTGGGGATTGGCCGAGCTCTAGACCAGATGTCACTCCAACCTCTTTCTTCCAGGATCTGTTCACATCCATCAATATACTTGGTGCATATTTTGTTATTAAGAGAAGACAGGAGAATCTGAATGTTATAAGAGTAGGAAGTGGATGGGTAAGCCTGAGGGGGAAGTTAGAAAAGCAGGAGCAGAGGGACATCACTTCCCATTCTGCCAATAAGCTACACTTGATTGAGTCTCTATGACAAAATGTAAAGGCAAGAACAGACAAGGCTGTTTTTGTTAGTGTATCTGTTATCTAATGAAAGTATTGAAAAGTCATCAGGGCATTGGTAAGAGCCAGAAGCTGAGGGAACCCTGCACTGCTGAGTTCAAGCTGAGAGGCCTTGGGGCTGAGTGGTAGAGGCAGAGAAGTGAGGATAGGCACTGTGCTGCACGGCTGCAGGGTGCTCACTGAGTAACACTGGTTCCTGACAACTAAGTTCTTATTCACCCTATGGCAGTTGTAACAGTGAGGTCTTGGCAAGTGGCTCTTCAGGTGATGAAAGTGGACAATAGAGGAGGAAACAGAGGATGAGTAGGGCAAATGCTTTCTGCCAACTATAGCAGACTACATATCTGAGAACCCCCTTCAATGTCTCCTACCCTGGAATACACAGGGGGCTTACTTTTTCCCTTTCTTTGGGTCCAAACTTTTAGCTAGTTCTCAGTGAGGCTTGAGGTATGATAGGAGGGACCAATGTTCCCAGGGTCAAATTTTCAGCTGGCGTAATCAGGAGATGAAGTATATAAATAAATACATTGAGAATAATGCAACCTGGGTATTTTATTACCAGATAAGGGACTACAATTAAGGAAAGGGGAATGCTAATACATGTTATTGTGCTGGACTAAACTGGCTTGTGATAGATGACAGATACACAGATAGACACACAAAGAGATAAAGAGATGAAGGTGTATATGTATAGGTTTCCTAATGCTGCCCTATGAGAGGATCTAGCAGCAGGAACACTCTGAAGGTTAGATCTTGGCTTCTTAATATCATTCTCCATTGAAAGGAACCAGGGATTCTTGAACTAATGGCTCTTGGAG
Organism: Felis catus; assembly: GCF_018350175.1. Lineage (NCBI taxonomy): Eukaryota > Metazoa > Chordata > Mammalia > Carnivora > Felidae > Felis > Felis catus. The sequence goes on along the minus strand of NC_058375.1, from coordinate 130,063,985 downwards.
TGCCTGGGTGACTCAGTTGTTTGAATGTCTGAATTTTTTTTCAGCTTAGGTTATGATCACAAGGGGAAGAAAGAAAGAAGAAAGAAAGAAAGAAAGAAAGAAAGAAAGAAAGAAAGAAAGAAAGAAAGAAAGAAAGAAAGAAAGAAAAGAAAGAAAAGAAAAAAGAAAGACAAGAAAAGAAAAGAAAAAGAAATAGGCCTCTCTAGGACTAAGGTAAGAAAATCACATAATACGACTAAAATGTTTTGTGCCAGAAAACAATAAAATACTCCAGAATGATGGAGACCTCAAAAGACCACACAAATCAATTTAAAGGGGCTCCCCTTGGTATAGCCCAGGACAATTTGAATATGAAAATAAAGAATAATCGTAAAATATTGCAACCCTTTGAGTAAAATAGGAAGTCATGAGTACATGCTGATAGAAATGAATAAATAAATGTAAGAGAAGGGAAAGTTCCATCTTACAATATGTTGCCGATTAGTAAATCTAGAAGGGATGATGGAGTCAGGAAACTACCATTTGACATTACATGATTCAACCTTTATTTATGTATTTATTTATGTATTTATGTATTTATTTATTCATTTATTTTAATTTTATTTAAATTCAAGTTAGTTAAAATACAGTGTAGTATTCGTTTCAGGAGTTGAACCCCATGATTCATCACTTACATATAACACCCAGTGCTCCTCCCAACGAGTGCCCTCCTTAATGCCCATCACCTCTTTAGCCCATTCTCCCATCCAACACCCCTCTAACAACCCTCAGTTTGTTCTCTGTATTTAAGAGTCTCTTATGGTTTGCATCTCTCTTTTTATCTTATTTTTCCTTACCTTCACCTATGTTTATCTGTTTCTTTCTGTTCACTATGTGTACTTTATCATTCTGGATATTTTCTTCTCAGTATCATCTATGTTCACACCATCTATAATTATTTTTCAGTCCCCATATTTGACTTCTTGCCAGTTTGGGTTAATGGGATCTTCCCCCTTGAGACTATGCTTCTCCTCTGGGCCTCCATTACTTCCATCATGTGTCTGGCCTCCTTACCTTTCCTCTGCCCAAATCCCTAACCACAGCCCAAATCCAGAGGTCTCAGGAAAAAAAAAAGGCAAAACTTATTAACTTATGCTTTTGGATATAAAGACAATGGATGCAGTTTTTCCTTTTTTTCTTCCAACATCTCTTTCTGCCCTTTCATCTGAAATATGTTTCAGGATTGGCTACTGTTCAATATTCTCCCAGTCTCTTCAGAGTTGAAATAATATGAAAGTGACCTAATACCTTATCCTTTATATAGAATGTGTTCTGCAGTGATTAGAAAGATTAAGAGGGAGATGGGAAGGGGGGTAAACATATTCTCCAACACAGTTTGTTTCCCTCCTTTCTCTTTCATCTCACCGATTGCCCCTCTTTTATTTTTATTTGTTTACTATGTTTTTTAGAGAGAGAGCACATGCAAGCCAGGGCAGGGGGAGAAAGAGAGAAAGAGAGAAAGAGAGAGAGGAAGAAAGAAAGCAAGAAAGCAAGAAAATGAAGGAAGGAAGGAAGGAAGGAAGGAAGGAAGGAAGGAAGGAAGGAAGGAAGGAAGGAAGGAAGGATGGAAGGAAGGAAGGGAAAGAGAGAGAGAATCTTAAGCAGGGTCCATGCTCAGCATGGAGTCCCATGCATGGCTCAATCCCACGATCCTGGGATCATGACCTGAGCCAAAATCAAGAGTCGGTTGCTCAACCAACAGAGCCATCCAGGTGCCTCTAATTCCTCTCTCTTATCCTTCACCACAGGAATTATTGTTTTGATTATGAGATAGACAAAGACGCAGTGGGTAAGTAGCCCTAACATCTGGATTGTAGCCAAATTCTGCCAACACAAATGATGTGATCTTAGTTATGAAATGGTATCATTTGAGCTTAGTCTCTTCACTGAAAAAAATAAGAGGTTTGACCTGATAACTTCGTAGAGCCTTGTTATTTCTGAGTCCACGAGTCTATGATTTGAGCTTTAGATCTTGAAATGCTCCTGAGCAAGGCCTCAAAATTTGTCTCTTCTTTATTGAAATTAGTGATCTCCTGAAATCTCTTGGTTTCATATACTAATATCCTGATAACCCCAGCCTGATAAACCTGATATCTCCAGCTCCAATCACTCCATTCCTGCCACCATGAGCTTTCCATCTGCAATTGCTACTTAATACCTTCACTTGGCTGTTCAATAGGCATTACAAATATAATATCTGGAAGAGAAGTCTCCATTTCTGCCCCCTCCTCCTTTTCCAGTCTCTTCCATCTCAGTAAAGGGCAAAACTATCTACCCAGTTTCTCAGAAAAAAAATTTAGTAAGCTTCACTGATTCTTTTCTTTCTTTCAGGCTCCACATTCAATTTAACAGTAACTCCTATTTGCTTTTCTTTCCAAACTATGTTCAATGAGACCACTGTTCAGCTCTTCACCACAGCCATGACTTAGCCCCAGCTATCATCACCTCTCCCATGAATTATTATCCTCGCCTTTTTTGCCCCCTACTTTATAGTCTCTGAAGAGCTTTCAAGATCTTTTTTAAAATCGAAATCCAAGCATATCACTTCCTTGTTTAAAATCTTCCAACAGTATGCCAATATACTCAGGAAAATAGTACAAAGTCCCTTCTGTGACCTAAAGGCCTTATTACCTTCCCCTAGCACAAGCCCACCTCTCAAATATCATCTTCCCTCAGCAACAGTCACTCTGCCTCCTCTGTGTTCTTTATGTATGCTGGAAAGAAATGGGCTAGGTGCTTCCCAAACCTGGACCCTCTTCTTCTCAAACACTGCTGGGTTGCATTTCCCAGCCTCTTGTACCGATAGGAGTGACATGTGATGGGTTCTTGCTGGTGATATAAAAAAAAAAAAAAAATGACAGGCACATGCCATTTTCAGACCTGGCCAGTAAAAACCTCCCACATGATCTGTTTGCTTCATCTTCCAATGGGATAGAGAGGACTCAGGATGCTAGAGAGTGGTAGAGCCACCAGGGGAAGGGTCCTGAGAGCCTGAAACTACACAGGGATGCACATCCACTAAACCCACACTAGCCTCTGCTATGAGCAAGAAATAAGCATCCTCTGTGTTAAACCACTTGAGTTTCCATGGTGGGCATGGGTGATATTGGCACTGGTTTCTAATGTCTTTAGGAACTTCCCTGGTGTAATCTAAAATCAGCCCATGAATAGGGCAGAGAGAGGCAACCACTCCTGATTGATAAGTGGAAGGTTTAATGTGCAAGGGAACTTACTTATGAGGTTTGTTTTGGGTGGCCACATGACAAGTAGATCTCTGCACCCACTTGTCAAGTCTTAGAAATTTACATAGCAGCCTTAACTGGGATCAGTCACGTATACTATCTAGATGGTCTCAGCAGCACATCATTGTCTCAAGAGCGTGTCCTTGGTGCAGCTTCCAGGACCAGCTTCCAGGAAGCAGAATGCACATTGCAAGGACAGAGAAGGAAGTGAGAAGCGCCTCTGACTGTTGGGGTTCAGTTCACAGGTCATCCAGTGGTCATATCTTCCCAATGACCTCCTCCAACATTTGTTAAACATTTAGTCTCCCAGGGCACATGGGTAGCTCAGTGGGTTAAGCGTCAAACTCTTGATTTCAGCTCAGGTGATGGTCTTATGGTTCATGAGTTCGAGTCCCACATTGGACTCTGCACTGACAGTGCACTGACAGTGCAGAGCCTGCTTGGGATTCTCTCTCTCCTTCTCTCTCTGTCCCTCCCTCACTCTCTCAAAACAAATAAATAAACTTAAAAAAAAATAGCCTCTCATAACTAAAGCATGAACCAAATTTCTTTGTATGTCACTTATTTCTGTTTGAAATCTTTCTATATTCATGTGGCCTATTTCATTAAATCTTTCCTCAAATGTCACCTCAAAGAGGCCTTCTCTGACTACTCATCTAAACTAACCTAGCCACCAAAAACAGACACATAGACCAATGTAATAGAATAGAAACCCCAGAACTAGACTACAAAAGTATGGCCAACTAATCTTTGACAAAGCAGGAAAGAATATTCAATGGAAAAAAGACAGTCTCTTTAACAAATGGTGCTGGGAGAACTAGACAGCAACTTGCAGAAGAATGAAACGAGACCACTTTCTTACACCATTCACTAAAATAAACTCAAAATGGATAAAGGACCTGAATGTGAGACAGGAAACCATCAAAACCCTAGAGGAGAAAGCAGGAAAAGACCTCTCTGACCTCAGCCGCAGCAATTTCTTACTTGACACATCCCCAAAGGCAAGGGAATTAAAAGCAAAAATGAACTATTGGGACCTCATGAAGATAAAAAGCTTCTGCACAGCAAAGGAAACAATCAACAAAACTAAAAGGCAACCAACGGAATGGGAAAAGATATTTGCAAATGACATATAGGACAAAGCGCTAGTATCCAAAATCTATGAAGAGCTCACCAAACTCCACACCCGAAAAATAAATAATCCAATGAAGAAATGGGCAGAAAACATGAATAGGCACTTCTCTAAAGAAGACATCCAGATGGCCAACAGGCACATGAAAAGATGCTCAACGTCACTCCTCATCAGGGTAATACAAATCAAAACCACACTCAGATATCACCTCATGCCAGTCAGAGTGGCCAAAACGAACAAATCAGGAGACTATAGATGTGGAGAGGATGTGGAGAAACGGGAACCCTCTTGCACTGTTGGTGGGAATGCACACTGGTGCAGCCACTCTGGAAAACAGTGTGGAGGTTCCTCAAAAAATTAAAAATAGACCTACCCTATGACCCAGCAGTAGCACTGCCAGGAATTCACCCAAGGGATACAGGAGTACTGATGCATAGGGGCACTTGTACCCCAATATTTATAGCAGCACTCTCAACAATAGCCAAATTGTGGAAAGAGCCTAAATGTCCATCAACTGATGAATGGATAAAGAAATTGTGGTTTATGTCACAATGGAGTACTACGTAGCAATGAGAAAGAATGAAATATGGCCCTTTGTAGCAACGTGGATGGAACTGGAGAGTGTGATGCTAAGTGAAATAAGCCATACAGAGAAAGACAGATACCATATGGTTTCACTCTTATGTGGATCCTGAGAAACTTAACAGAAACCCATGGGGGAGGGGAAGGAAAAAAAAAAAAGAGGTTAGAGTGGGAGAGAGCCAAAGCATAAGAGACTCTTAAAAACGGAGAACAAACTGAGGGTTGATGGGGGGTGGGAGGGAGGGAGGGGAGGGTAGGTGATGGGTATTGAAGAGAGCATCTTTTGGGATGAGCACTGGGTGTTGTATGGAAACCAATATGACAATACATTTCATATATTAAAAACAAAAAGTAAAAAACAAAAAAAACTAACCTAGCCACATTTGCCTATTATCTCTTCAAAGTGCTTCTTCTTTCTTCAAAGTGCTTCTCATCACTTAATATTGTTACATGTTTAATTTTTATTTGTTTATTTTCTCTCTCCCACTAAAATATAAGATACAAGAGGTTAGTGCCAGCCATTTTTTTCATTGTTGTATATTTCATGCTAAATCAGGGTTTCTCACATAAAAGGAGCTGTATCACCACCTGAATGAATGAATGAGTGAATGAGTGAGTGAATGAATGAGTGTGTGAATTTTAGTTGCTCTTTAGCAGTGTGGCCCTCTTTCAGCTGTTACTATCACCACAAATCCAATTTCCACTCACACACCTCATTTTCAGATACACAGTAGCACCCACCTCGTCACTCTCCATCAATTAAGCTTTTGCTTCCCTTATCTTAACAGCTCCAAATGAGGCAGTGTGCCTCCTGAAAGGTGATATTCTGTCATGGCTTTTTTTTTTTAAGTTGAGAGAAGTGGAAAAACAAAGGTAAACTCGAAACCAGTCTTGGAGCCTGATGGGGAGGAAGAACACAGTGGCCTTTGAGCATCTGGGCTGAGACCAGCCCCCATGGTAGATGCTTCCCAGCTCTTGCTTCCAGGAAGAACTCCCAGGATCTCAGAACTTCCAATCCTCCACTTCTCTCTGGTACCCGGGTTCGCTTTGGGCCTGAGCAGCACCTTCAGAAAGAGCATTAGTGTAGTTAAGATTTGGACAGCCTTGGGTCCAAAGCCAAGCTCTAACCCCATCAGGTCCAACATTCAAAGTGAGGCCACATTCATTAATTCAACATTTATGGAGTGCTTTCTATGCACAACCCCAGACTAAGTGACGGAAAAACATCCACAAGATAAATGTTATAGAATGCTATCTCTGGGAGTTTATAATCTAGTGGGAAAGATAGGCATAAGTTCATAATCTCTTGGTTACAACTGTAGTAAACTCCCTGTTGAAGAAGTCACTTGTTCTGTGATGGTTGATATCAGTCCCTAGACTGTAGGATAGGAAGGAAATATTTCTGACATATAATTGAGCTGAAACAAAAAGGTTGAGAGTTAACCAAAACTTGGCCAAAAGGCAGGAAGGCAATGAGAGTATGCAGGTTGAGCATGGGAGATGCTTGGATTGTTTAGAAACATGCCCAAGATCAGAGTAGCCAGTACACAGTGAGCAAGGTGGAAACCAATAGAAGGGAGGCAAGGACAAAATGGTACACGGTGGGCCAAATTTAGGACCTCAGTATGGTGCTAAGGACAATGGGAAATTAATGAAATACTTTAGCAAGGGAAGGACAGCAGGGCATAATCAGTTTTGCATTTTGTAATGATTTCTCAGGTCTCTGTAGAAGATGGGTTATTAGAGAGCAAGTGTGGAAAAAAGAGGGTCAACCAGGTAGTAAGTACTACAAGATCCAAGTAAAAACTAATGACTCCTTGGACTAGAGTGCTAATAAAGATGGAGAGAAGCAGATGGACTTGAGAGATATTTAGGAGATAAAGTCACTAGGCTCCTGATGGATTGGACATGAGCAGTGAGGGAGGAGAGTGCCTCCAGGAAGACTCTTGACTTTCTTTCTTTTTTTTTTCCAAGTCTGGTTATTTACTTTGAGAGAGAGAGAATGCAAGCAGGGGAGGGGCACAGAGAGGGGAGAGACAGAGAATCCCAAGCAGGTTCTGAAATCCATGTTGAGACTGATGTGGGGCTCAATCCCAGGAGTGTGAGATCATGACCTGAGCCAAAATCAAGAGTCAGACGCTTAAGTGACTGAGCCACTCAGGCACCCCAACTCTTGGCTTTCTAATTTGAGCAACTGAGAAGATGCTTCTACCTTCACTGAGATAAGATCCATTGGGCCCAGAGCAGGATGAGGGGAAATATCATAACTGTGATTTTGGACATTGTGACTTTGCACTGGCAACAACTTATTGCCTGTGAGTCTTGAGCTGATGTGTGCGACGGTGAGGACCTTGCTATCCTAAAGAGTGATTGTATAGCCTGGACCGTGGCCCAACAGAGCAAGTGCTCAGCAATGTTACTTCCCTTTCCCTTCTTACCACCAGCCTTTGGTCATTAATTCATTCCGTACCTGTCAAGCAGTCACCTAGATACATGAGTGAACTCATGAGGTCCCTGTAGTGTTGGGATATACTTTCTAGAAGGATAGACAGATGATAAAATAAGCAGACAGTAACTATTCTAGCTAAACTCTAGGAAGATGAATAGAGCAGGTTAAAGAAGAGAGATGGGTGCTGCTTTATGTAGAGTGGCCAAGGCGTCTCTCTGAGAAGGTGACAGTTAAGCACAGACCCAAGTGAAATGAGGAAGCCAGCTTAAATGCAAGGATGCAGAAGAGGGATCGAGGCAGAAGGGACACAAAATCATAAAGACTCTGATGGGCCTTTGCTTGGCTTGTTCTAGGAGCAGCACAAAGACCTGTGTGACTGGAAGCCAGTAAGCAAGGGGGGCCTGGTAGGAGTTGATGCTAAACAAGTGGCCAGGGTTCGTTCATACAAGGTGAGCACTTTGGCATTCACTCAGAAACCACTGGAGGACTATGAGCTGGTGAGTGACAAAAGCTGTGTTCTGCAGGACAGAATGGTTTAGCCTATGACAGATGAAAAAGTCTTCAATAGAACCAGCTTTTTTTTTTTTCTATTTCTACCTTGACTCAGTGAGTGAATATAAAACAGCTGTAGAATCCAATTAATTTTTTTAAATGACATTTATGGAGCATTTGCTATGAATCTCTTGCAGAGCCTTTACATGTTACAAGTGGTTCAGATAGCAGCCTTCTTGTGGGCAATCAACCACCTGCCTAACATGCTTGTAGAGTATTTCATTTGGTGTTCATATCAACCTTGGAAGTGGATTTGACTACCTCCCTTTCGCAGATGAGGAAACTGAGGGTCAGAGAAGTTAAATAACTTCTGTAAAGTGCCAGTAAATAACAAATGGTGGAGTCAGGATTCACCACATGTGAATGGAAGCCCAAGGCTTCCAGACTCCAAGTCCATGCTGCTTCCATGGCTTCATGACAAGGTGGCACCTGATTATCCCCATGAACATGTTTTATATTGAAAGGAAAGGATCTGAAAACAAACAAATGACCAACCAGCACAAAGTAAGTTCACATTTCAAAAAAAAAGTGCATCACTGACAATGAATGGAGAGAGAAATTTTCAAGCACAGAAGTGGAGAAAGCCTTCCCACCAGAAAGGATGGCAGAGTATACATATACTGTTTAAGGACCCATTAAACTGTCCTTACACTCATATGTTCACACATGCACATATGGGCTGTGGCCCTACGTAAGATCAGGTAAGGCACTATGTTTTAAAAGACCCTACATCTATTCTACTATACAGCCAGGATGGAAAATGTTATTATCTATCAGTTGTCAAACTGTATCACCCACATTCTTGGCCACCTTCTCCTTTGTTGGGTCACCTGTGTGGGGCTGGGGTGTATACAAGATAAATAGTAATCCAGGTGATTGGAACGCTGGCAGCACGATAACTGCGCTCTCTGACAACCACCTGAATCACAACACAACAAATTGTAGCAATGGTCATATTTGCCGGAGGCAACCATTGTGCCTACAGGCAGGGAAAAAGTCAAAGGCAGGGTAAGTGTTTAAAAGAAAAGGCTGCCAGAAGTTAACCAGAGTGGAAAAAGCCATGACCCAGCAGAGCTCAATAGGGACTTTGAGGGGCCTTCTGATTTCTAATCTGCCCAGTCAGGGGAAAAAAAAAAAAAAAGGAGTATCCATTACTACAAACAGGAAGTATGGAATTCATAGAAGTTCAAACATTCTCAGAAAAAAAGAACTACCTCTTTTCAGAGTTTCCATTTTCCAAGTGGTTTCTAAGTGCTTTTAACATGTAGGGCAATAACTCGGGCTTTTTTTTTTTTTTAATAGTGCAGAGCTAATTACCAGACGTAGCTGTACTGCAAGCACTTAATGCCTACATAAAACATGGGGCCATAATGAAGATAATTGAAAGTATGACTTTCATCAATATTTAATTAGCATTTGGTGCTAACTCATTATTTCGGTACAATTAATTTGACATCTTGCTATAAGTCCTGAACAGATTTCAATCCAGAGGGCTGTTTTATTGGCGAGACATGTGTAACATCACACATGCCCCTGCCCAGAGGAAACAATATGAAATATGGGGGGATGATTGACAGTTTAATCTAGTTCTGAATCGCGAAGCCTAATATATTAAAACCAAATATGCATGTTTACTTAGCAAGGCAAATCCAGTATTAATGAAACTCCTGGCCTTGCTCGCCAGTCAGGGATAGAACCCCACTGTTTCAGGTCAACTTTCTGGGGTATCATCTGTTGCAGTAATAGGAGAAACATTCAGAGTAAGAGCACTCTGTTGGTCACCTCCAATCCAGAGTTTAATAACCCACCCACTTGAACCATCTAAGAAGCTCAATGTATTGTCCTGCTAAAGACAAGGGAGTCCACAGCAGGAAGGGAGAGGCCAGGATCCAGGGATCTGGGTTTTATGCTGGTCCTACAACATAACCACTTATTAACCTTTGGGTAAGTCCCTGAAAGTTCCTGTGGCTCAGTTTATGTATGTGTGAAATGGTAAATAAGCCCCATTAAATCAGTGTCCCTCAAACTATCTGTGGTAAAAGGGCCAGTTTTGTGTCTTACATTTTGTTTTTTCTTATTTTCTAGTGGTTGTGAATTGATATGTCCCTAAAATACAATTTTAAAAAAATGAACAGAAAAATATTATGTTCCCAAACACTGTTCAGGGCACTGATGTGATGAAATAGCAAATAAAAACACAAAACAAATTTCCTGAGTCCATGAACCTTATATTCTAGTGGGAAGAAGAAAAATAGCAAATAAGAAAACCAATAGAGAAAAAGAGAAGTGGGGACAGTGGTAAGAGATGGGAGGAAGGAAAGCAGGTAACATGCCAGAGAGTGATAGGGCAGGATGGGTTGTGTTCACAGCAGGGGAGGGGAGGGAGGCAGGAGGAGGGGAGGGGGTCCTCTGAAGGGAGGCTCTGAGGCAAAGACTGAAAGTTGAGATTGGATGGCAAGAGGAGCCAGGCATGCCTACCCCCTGGAGAGGAGCGCTCTAGGCATCTTTACTTAGTGCCAATTCCTCACCAGGCACCAGCACTGAGAATAGGGTTGCAAAGATTGATTTGATATAGCCCTCACCTCTGAAAAGGTCATTTTCTAATTAATACTTATAAATAATTAAAACATTTTAATGTAAGGGATTTGGGTACTTTATTGACCTCTCGACGTGACTAATTGCTCAAAAAAATTATTAACAGATAACACCTTTATTGAATACCTGCTGTGAGCCAGGACTTCTTCAAAGCAATTTTCATAGATTTCTAGATTCTATATGGCAGGTTTCATGATGATGATGACTATATTGTTACTATTTAATAGTTAAAAAGGCACAGAATAGGTAATTTCCCCAAGTCAGTTAGCAAGTGTGAGAGGCAGAAATTAAACCCTGTAGTCCTTTGCCAGACTCTAGACTTTTGATATTATATTGAAACTACACTTTTTTTTTAACGTTTATTTATGAGAGAGAAAGAGACAGAGCATGAATGGGGGAGGGGCAGAGAGACAGGGATACAGAATCCATAGCAGGCTCCAGGCTCTGTGCTGGAGCACGGGCACCCCTATACTGAAACTACTCCTTATGGTGTTCTTAAAAATGTTTTCCTATACAGAATTCAGAGGTCAGTATGTTTTTTAAAATGTTACTCTTTTTATTTTGTAATTATAAATATTTTTCTATGCCAATATTCAGTTCAATTATTTTGCAAACGGAAAGTCATATACTCTATACAAAAATAATTTATAACTTCAAAAAAGAATAGAAAAATAATAAAAAGACATATAAAATAAAGCCCCGATTTTTAATTATTAGGTTTAATAGATGTACAATTACTCCTCAAAATTGCTATAATGCTTTCTATACTCTTATTCTCAACTTTTGTATGTATCTGTTGTGGATCAGTGAATATTTGTGGACCATACTTGAGGGGCACTGCTTTAGACTTCTCTCAGGAAGAACTAAGAAAATAAACAGATTTTATTTTTTTGTTATTTTCTAAATATTTATTTTTGAGAGAGAGAGTAACAGCACGTGAGTGGGGACAGGGCAGAGAGAGAGGAAGGCAGAGGATCTGAAGCAGGCTCCTGAACTGTCAGCACAGAGCCTGATGTGGGACTTGAGCCTAAATGGGATGCAAACAAGTCGGATGCTTAACTGACTGAGTCACCCAGGCACCCCAGGAAATGAAGAGATTTTAAAACAATATAAGGAAAAAGTAAAATTACTCCAATTATGAGAGGCTACTTCTGAGAAAAAAAGGCAGCAATAGCATTTGGATATAGGGAGGAGACTGGCTTTTCTTAGGATTTAAGTAAGAAACAACAGTGATCCCTAATTTTGAGTTAGTCACCCCTCTGAGACTTCTTGGGCCACACGTTCAAGAATAACACACTTACTTTATGTTCAATTCTACTATAAACAGAAGGGGAATCAACTAACTGGACAAATTGAGAAGCTAATAGTATGTATGACGTATCAAAGCCTTTGAAAAGCAGAGAGACATCTGCTTTATAATATCCAAAGATGGATGCTGTGTGTGAAACAATTTTGTTGAGGTTAAACTGACATAAAATAAACTGCACATGTTTGAGGTGCACTTTATGATAACTTTTGACATGAACATACCTATCAGCCCCAAAATTTCCTCCTGCCATTTTAATCCCTCCCTCCTTCCCTGCATTCCCTCCCCTCTGCCCCATCTCCCAACCCCAGATGACTGTGGCTCTGCTTTCAATAACATAGATTAGTATTCATTTCTAGAAATGTGTATGATTGGAATCAAAAGCATATAACTTTTTTAAATCTGGCTACTTTAAACAATTTTTTTTTAATGTTTACTCATTTTTTGAGAGAGAGAGAGACAGACAGAGCATGAGTGGGGGAGGGGCAGAGAGAGAGGGAGACACAGAATCTGAAGCAGGCTCCAGCCTCTGTCAGCATAGAACCCGATGCGGGGCTCAAACTCATGAAACATCAGATCATGACCTGGCTGAAGTTGGACGCTAAACTAACTGAGCCGTCCAGGTGCCCCTTGAATAATTACGTTGATATTTATCCATGTTATTATATTTACATATAACATATTATATATAATAATTCATATATATATGTGTGTGTGTATATATATATATATATATATATATATATATATATATATACACAAGTCCTTTATCAGTTATATGCTTTTAAAATGTGAATATTTTCTCCCACAGAGGTGTGGCTTTTCATTCTCTTAATGTATCTTCCAAAGACTAGACATTTATAATTTTTAGAAAAAAAAAAATTTTTTCAACGTTTTTTTTATTTTGGGGACAGAGAGAGACAGAGCATGAACGGGGGAGGGGCAGAGAGAGAAGGAGACACAGAATTGGAAACAGGCTCCAGGCTCTGAGCCATCAGCCCAGAGCCCGACGCGGGGCTCGAACTCACGGACCGCGAGATCGTGACCTGGCTGAAGTCGGACGCTTAACCGACTGCGCCACCCAGGCGCCCCGTAGACATTTATAATTTTTATGAAGTCCAACTTATTTTTCACTTTATGGATCATGCTTTTAGTGGGATATCTAAGAAAACTTTAACTCAAAAGCACAAAGAGTATCTTATGTTTTCTTCTATAAATTTTATAGTTTTAGGTTGTACATTTTGGCCTATGATCCGTTTTAAGGTAAGTTTTTTTTTTTTTTAATTTTTTTTTTCAATTTTTTTTTCAACGTTTATTTGTTTTTGGGACAGAGAGAGACAGAGCATGAATGGGGGAGGGGCAGAGAGAGAGGGAGACACAGAATCTGAAACAGGCTCCAGGCTCTGAGCCATCAGCCCAGAGCCTGACGCGGGGCTCGAACTCACGGACCGCGAGATCATGACCTGGCTGAAGTCGGACGCTTAACCGACTGCGCCACCCAGGCGCCCCTAAGGTAAGTTTTGTATATAGTGTGAGGCATGCATGAAAGTTCATACATTTTTAAAAATTTTCTTTAACGTTTATTTATTTTTTGAGAGAGAGAGAGCACGAGCAGAGGAGGGGCAGAGAGAGAGGGAGACCCAGAATCCAAAGCAGGCTCCAGGCTCTGAGCTGTCAGCACAGACAGAGCTCAACATGGGGCTCAACTCACCAACGGAAAGATCATGACCTGAGCCAAAGTAGGACTGCTGACTGAGTCACCCAGGCACCCCATAAATGGAAGTATTTTCTTTAATTTGATTGTTGGCTACTAGTATGTAAAAATACAACTAACTTTAAAAAATATTCTCACTCACCATCTGTCCAAGAACACTAAACAGAGTTCTCAAAAGATGATAGATATTAGAAAAGGCAATTGACTTTGCAAAAGAAGATGGTTCGCAGGAGTTGTCATGGAGAGACCTCAGTTACTGACTGTCTTTTCCCTGTGCCCAGAACAATGGCCAGGGGTGCTTGGCGGCCCTGGATATGTTGGAAATGACCCCATGGATAAGAACTGCTTACTTCCACTGGGGAGATCAACTTAATGCAGTGTTAGTTGTTATCCCTGTTAATGGAACTGGTGCGGAGTGTTCTGAGGAGCCTTGGGCTAAATACTGAGTTCAAAAGGCAGCAAGAAGATGGAAAGTGAGGTCTTGAGAGCACACAACCAATTTGAGCAGTTCTGGCCCTCGTGTAGAGAGTTCTACATCTCAAGAGGAGGGAGTCCTGGGCTGAAATCTTTTTGCTGGAATAACCAGCTCAGTGAGAACAGCTTCAGCTATCATCCTGATTAGGAGAGATACCAGCTCCCCAGTTACTTAATGCTCTCAAGTTGTGGGTGCCTGAAGAGTATGGAGGAGGCTGAGAGTCAGAGTCTTACAAGTAGGGTACAACAGTCTGAGTCAGCAGAGGACTGGGCTGCTAGCGATGTGGCCAAAATAGCAGTAGGATCAACCATTGGACATATCATGCCATCGGAGGGATGTGGCTGATTCTGTTGAAGCAGTCATAAGCAGGGAACACCTACTTTTTATTTTATTTTATTTTATTTTATTTTATTTTATTTTATTTTATTTTATTTTATTTTTATAAAACTTTTAATCTTAATTCCAGTATAGTTAACATACAGTGTTTTATTAGTTTCAGGTATACAATATATGATTCAACAATTCTATACATTACTCAGTGCTCATCATGATTAGTGTACTCATAATCTCCTTTACTTATTTCACGCATCCCCCATGTACCTCCCCTCTGGTAACCACCAGCTGGTTCTCTAAACTTAAGAGCCCATTTCTTGGGGTGCCTGGGTGGATCAGTCAGGTAAGTCTCAGACTTCAGCTCAGGTCATGATCTCACAGTTTGTGGGTTTAAGGCCCGTGTCAGGCTCTGTGCTGACGGCTCAAAGCCTAAAGCCAGCTTTGGCTTCTGTGTCTCCCTCTCTCTCTTTCTGCTCCTCCCTTGCTTGCATTCTGTGTGTGTGTGTGTGTGTGTGTATCTCTCTCTCAAAAATAAATAAACATTAAATTTTTTTTTTAAAAAGAGTCTATTTCTTGGTTTGTCACTCTCTTTTTTTTTCTTTGCTCATTTGTTTTGTTTCCTAAATTCTATATATGAGTGAAATCATATGGTATTTGTCTTTCTCTGACTTATTTCACTTAGCATAATACTCTCTTAACTCTATCCATGTTGTTGCAAATAGCAAGATTTCCTTCTTTTTTATATATCTTCTTTACCCATTCATCTATCAATGGACACTTAGGCTCCTTCCATAATTTGGCTATTTTAAATAATGCAGCTATAAACATAGAGGTGCATGTATCCCTTTGAATTAGCATTTTTGTATTTTGGGGGTAAATAAACAGTAGTGTGATTCTCTGGATGGTAGAACAGTCCTGTTTTTAACTTTTTGAGCAATCTCCATACTGTTTTCCACAGTGGCTATACCAGTTTGCAAAATTTGAGGACATACCAAAAAGACTCAGAAATAGAGATAAACAATATTTAAGTTTATATTTTAAAAATAAAAATTAGGGGCGCCTGGGTGGCGCAGTCGGTTAAGCGTCCGACTTCAGCCAGGTCACGATCTCGCGGTCCGTGAGTTCGAGCCCCGCGTCGGGCTCTGGGCTGATGGCTCAGAGCCTGGAGCCTGTTTCCGATTCTGTGTCTCCCTCTCTCTCTGCTCCTCCCCCATTCACGCTCTGTCTCTCTCTGTCCCAAAAATAAATAAAAGTTGAAAAAAAAATAGGCTTTAAAAATAAAAATTAATTAAAATAATCTATGGCAGGGGCACCTGGGTGGCTCAGTCGGTTGAGTGTCAGACTTCAGCTCAGGTCATGATCTCATGGTTCATGAGTTTGAGCCCCACATCAGGCTCACTGCTGTCAGTCTGTCAGCACAAAGCCCACTTCCGATCCTCTGTCCTTCTCTCTCTGCCCCTCCCTTGCTTACACTCTCCAAAAAATAAATAAATATTTTTGAATAAGTAAATAAAATAAAATAGCTTATGACAAACAAAATATCAAAAATTTAAATGGATGGGAATGCAAGCTGGTGGAGCTACTCTGGAAAACAGTATGGAGGTTCCTCAAAAAACTAAAAATAGAACTACCTTATGACCTAGCAGTTGCACTACTAGGCATTTATCCAAGGGATACAGGTGTGTTGTTTCGAAGGGACACATGCACCCCCATGTTTATAGCAGCACTATCCACAATAGCCAAAGTATGGAAAGAGCCCAAATGTCCATCGATGGATGAATGGATACAGAAGATGTGGTATATATATATACAATGGAGTATTACTCGGCAATCAAAAAGAATGAAATCTTGCCATTTGCAACTACGTGGATGGAACTGGAGGGTATTATGCTAAGCGAAATTAGTCAGTCAGAGAAAGACAAATATCATATGACTTCACTCATATGAGGACTTGAAGAGACAAAACAGATGAACATAAGGGAAGGGAAACAAAAGTAATATAAAAACAGGGAGGGGGACAAAACAGAAGAGACTCATACATATGGAGAACAAACTGAGGGTTACTGGAGGGCTTGTGGGAGGAGGGATGGGCTAAATAGGTAAGGGACACTAAGGAATCTACTCCTGAAATCATTGTTGCACTATATGCTAACTAATTTAGATGTAAATTAAAAAAAAAAAAAAACTTAAATGAAGACAATGTCATATTGAGTTCTATTGGAGCTTGAGATAAAAGGAAAAATGTGTCCCCTATATCCATGTTTTTATCTATTTTTTTAACAGCTAGTTTTTTCCCAGAATATTAAAGTAGTTGAAAAAGTATTGAAAAATTTAAAAATATGTGTAATAAAATTTTAAATATTGTTTTAAGTATAAATATTTTATTTACACTAAAATAATTTATTATAATCTAACTTTAATTGAAGCAGGCTCATCAATAATATTTTCAAAATCTACTTCTGGAGCTTGCAGATGCCACCATCTCAGAGCCACCCATGCCACCCAGACATGGTCAACTCCACCGTGTTCTTTGACATCACCAGGAATTACAAGCCCTTGGGCCACATCTCCTTCAAGCTGTTTGCAGACAAAGATCCAAAGAGTGCAGAGAACTTTTGTGCTCTGAGCACTGGGAAGAAAGGATTTGGTTATAAAGTTTCCTACTTTCACAGGATTATTCAAGATTTATGTGCCAGGGTAGTGACTTCACATGCCATAATGGCACTAGCGGTAAGTCCATTTACAGGGAGAAACTGGATGATGAAAATTTCATCTTGAAGCACACGGGTCCTGGCATCTTGTTCATGGCAAATGCTGGACCTAACATAAATGGTTTCCAGTTTTTCCTCTGCACTTCTGAGACTGAGTGGTTGGATAACAATCATGTGGTCTTTTGCAAGGTTAAAGAGAGCATGAATATTATGGAAGCCATGGAGCAATTTATGTCCAGGAATTGCAAGACCAGCAAGAAGATCGCCATTGCTTACGATGCACAGTTCTAATAAATTTGACTTGTGTTTAACTTAACTAGCAGATTATTCCTTCTGTAGCTCAGGAGAGCACCCCTTCACCCCCATCTACTTGAACTATCTTATAATCTCTGTGCTCTTTCTGCAGTTCTATGGGTTCCATATTTTCCTAAGTCCCCTCCAAATCTAGCTGGATTGCAGAGTTAAGTTTGTGATTATAAAGTAAAAACTAAATAAGGATAATAAAAGACAAAACTAAAAATCTGATTCTAGGAAAAAAAGACATTAAAATGTATAAAAATATGGATAAATGGGGGGGACACACTTTTCCTTTTGCTTCAGGTTCCAACATGTTTCAACATGGAATACTTCCTGAGAATAAAACCACATGAAGAAAAACAAAACAGAGAGATGTCAGGGCAAGGAGAGAGGTGAAGAACCAGAGAGAGAGCCACAGAAAGGCTAACATCCTTTGCACGTGTGCAGCTGACTGCATCAGAAGCCAGGTCTGTACCTGGACTTCTCAACTTTGTGTGCATTAGTTTCTGTTGTTTTCATTGTGTGATTTGTGTTTCTGTCACTTGAAATACAAAATCCATGTTTAATCAGGGGCTTTGTCTTAAGTTGGGTTCCTGAAGCAGACCCTGAGACAAGATGTGAGTTCAAGTAGTTTACTTGTCAGGGGATCCCCAGAAAATAACAAGGGAGAATGAGAACGTGAGATGGGAGAGGGAAGGGAGGGGATAAAAGGAAGCTTTGTGAAGCAGTGTGTCACTTGAACATCTCTGGGGCTCTCTGTAGAACACATCTCAAATTTGCCTCACCCCGCCCCAGGTGATAAGGCTAGAGTATTTAGCTGTAGCTCCCATATGCCATTGGCTCCTGGGGGCGCTGACTCCCTGACATTTAAGTCTGCCTCTTGCTCAGATCAAGAGAAAGATGTTAAACAGAGAATCTTAGGTGTTTGCAGTAGAAGTCTGACCAACCACATATACTGGAAAGATGGTGTTCAGGACTATGGTGAGAACACCTGCAATGTGTACCACAGTCTTGAAGGGTGAGTGCATTGACTAAAGGCACATAGAACAAAGACTCTCTCTTTACAGGCCAAAGTGGGAAGCTGGTAATATATAATGGAAAGCTGCTAGAATTTGGATTTGGAAAGAGCAGACTTGAAATGTTATCCCCAAACCTTACTGGTTGTGTGGATTGGACAAATCTCTTAATGTCTTTGATTCATCTGTATGTTTCCTCATCTGTGGAATGAGTAGAATGATAATAAAACTGACTTCCGAGCAATGCAATGAGGACCAAACGAGGTGCAGAATGGATGAGAAATGCCTTTAAACAATTGATTTTAATTTTTCTATTAGGGAGTCTTAGAAAAGAAGTTTCCATGTTGGAGGGTATTCAAAAATTACTTGAAGAACTTATTAAAAATAGAGTGACATCTAGAATTTCTGATTCAGGTCACCTAGAGTGTGACCCTAGACTCCTCATTGTTCAAATGTCACTCTATAAGACTAAAACACGTGGCTTGTGGGTCATACGTTGAGAAACGCTGCAACTGGACAGAATATATTGAAGGAGAAAGCAACAGGCTGTGACTGAAAGATAGGCCTGAGAGAGGAGCTGAAGGTCATGCAGGAAACTAAAGGGAACTCGGGTTTACCCTGTGAGCAAAGAGGCAACATGTTAAAGGCTTTAAAATAGGGGAGGAGCACCTGGGTGGCTCAGTCAGTTAAGTGTCTAACTCTTAGTTTTGGTTCAGGTCTCGATCTCATGTTTGTGAGATGGAGACCCATATTGGGCTCTGTGCTGACAGTACAGAGACTACTTGGGGTTCTCTCTCTCCCTCTCTCTCTGCCCCTCCCCAGCTCATGCTTTCTCCTTCTCTCCCTCTCTCTCTCAATAAATAAATAACCATTTAAAAAAATAATAAAATAAAATAGGGGAGTGAAATGATTAGTACCACAGGAGAGAAATGCCTTTGGCTGCAGCACTGAGAAAAGATTAAGGAGGGTAGCAAGGTGAGGACTAAGAAAACAAGAGTGGGGAGGCTGGTAGGAAATGAGATCGGGAACTGGGGGAATGAACCTGAGAACAGAAGACATGGGGGTGGAGAAACAAATGCTAATAACAGATTTTAAGAGAAAAAGCAGAACACCAAAATGTATATGCATATTGTATGTTCCTATTTTGTTCATACATTTGTGTGTATATATGTGTAAACACACACACACACACACACACACACACACATACACACTTAGAGAGAAGAAAAGGAAATGCAACCAAATGTTAATGCTTATCTCTGAATAGTACATTACAATGGAGGTTTTAAGTCTTTTTTTAAAAACAGATTTTTTTGGCGGACTCCTGGGTGGCTCAGTTGGTTAAGCATCTGACTTCCGCTCAGGTCATGATCTCATGGTTCATGGTTTCAAGCCCCGTGTTGGGCTCTGTGCTGACAGCTCAGAGCCTGGAGCCTGCTTCAGATTCTGTGTCACCATCTCTCTCTGCCCCTCTCCTGTTTGCTCTCTGCCTCTCTTTCTTTCTCTCTCAAAAATAAATAAACATTAAAATAAATAAATAAATAAACAAATAAATAAATATAAATAAATAAATAAAAACACATTTTTTCTTCCATTAATAAACATGTATTACTTTCATGATTATATAAAAAAGAATATAAAGAAAGAAAGGGGGAAACATTTCATTATAAAACAATTTCACAGAAATGGCTGAGGAACAGCCAAAGAGGAAAATCTACAAAAGAACAAGTCATTCTTCGTGAGGACTTAGAAACAAATTCTGGTGAAATCTTTAGCACTATTAGTTAACTGTGATGTGGTTATTTAAGCTTTTTTTCAGCTCCTACTATTACCTCATATGCCTTTAAAATATAATTAAATAAAATTTACTGTAGGTTGATTGATGGCTGGAATCTTGCTCACTTGCAAAATGGGTAGAACTTGAACTGTGTATATATTGCACATTCAAGAGGTGAAATGCAGGGCTCCTGGGTGGCTCAGTCAGTTAAACGGCCGACTTCGGCTCAGGTCATGATCTCGCAGTCCGTGAGTTTGAGCCCCGCGTCGGGCTCTGTGCTGACAGCTCAGAGCCTGGAGCCTGTTTCAGATTCTGTGCCTCCCTCTCTCTGACCCTCCCCCATTCATGCTCTGTCTCTCTCTGTCTCAAAAATAAACAAACGTTAAAAAAAAAAGAGGTGAAATGCTTTTCTGTTTCTTTAATGATTTTTAACTTTAAGGTAGAGTCAGATATGCACAAGGGAGGAGAAAACAATCCATAGTTTTTAGAACTGACAAAAAAATGTGTAAGGCTTAGTAAAAATCATGCCAAGAAGCATGGTGTGGTAATATATCTAAGAAAATCCAATATATAAAGTAGTTCTTAGATTAGCATATGTTAATTTTGGTTGAATGAAACTTGATGGTTGTTTGGAAGTGTAAAAGAGTAAATGTAATTCATGACCGCAAAATTTGGGGTAACATAGCATGGAGCATTCAGGATTGTCTATTTTTCTACTTTTAATGCACTTCTGATGAAGCTCTCACATTCATACAGTCACTTTAGGGAGGGGGTCCAAAGGTTCCTGGGCTCCCAAAAGCAGCCCTTAAAAATCTTCACAGTGCCTTTCTGTTGACATCTAATACAGGATAGGAACCAGGATAAATGGGTTCAAATAGGTAAAGGACTAGTCACCTCACAATGTTAACAGAGGGTTCAAAGAGGGATTTTCATGAAAAGCTAGGTTTAGCAGGGGCATCATCACGGTAGAGGAGGATAGGAGGGTTTGTGCTCTATCTACTATCATTCTAAGCAAAACAAATGGCCAAGAAAACTTACCAAGAGAAAAAAGCCTGGTGCATATTTAAGCAAAGGTTGTAAATAGGATTGCAGGGCACAGTTTGTATTCTAGAGAACATTGGGACTTGGGTAGAAATTAAAACAAAGCAATAAGAAAAAAACCAAGCAGATCTCAAAGTCAATACTACAGAAACACCTGCTATTTGCTGTTTACTGCCCAAAAGGTCAAAATGTCTCCCTACAGTCTTGTGTAGGAAAAGAGATACTTAAATCCAATGATTCCTACTTTATGGACTGTGGACTTCTAAGGAACCAGGGATTTTGCAAGGTGGCTTTATACCTGTAGAAACACAAGTCTTAGATAAGAAGATATAAGAACATAGAATTACCTGCAAAGAGGATTTGCATTGCTTCCCACCTATATTTATATACCTACTACTATTTTTCAAATGTATATCAATTTAATTGAAATTAATTCTTAGTAACTTTGGACATTTGATCTGTTAATAACAAATCTGCAATAAACACATATCAAAAATATGTCAACTGTGGTGTGAGAGATGGTAAAAATATTTAACATCAAAGGAGCCCTTCCTTGCTCAAAAAATCTAGGAATGCCTGCCTTAAATAATTTACAAGTATCAGTATATAATAAAGAGTTTCTGCTAATAGCTTAGAGCAGTGGTTCTTAATCTTGGCTGCATGTTCTAATTACCCAGGGAGTTTTCAAAAACCCCACTTCCCAGGTCATGCTCAGAATCTGTGAGATGAGACCCCACCATCAGAATGTTTAAAGCACATGTATTTCAATTTTAACTTCTTTGAAAACCAAAAGACACACATGGTAAACCTTTCCACATATAAACAAGCATATGCAATGAAAAGTCTCTCTCCTACCTCTTATTCCAACACCTATTATCTTGTCAAACACTACCACTATTTCCAGGTTCTGGGCAATGATGCAGAGATACCTTAAGCATACATAAAGGTAAAATTCATATTCTTGTTATGATATGAATTTTTAACAATTATCTTTGCCAAACATAGGACAGCCTATACTGTATGGATGGATGTAGTATAAAGTCATGATCCCATGGGTCGCAAAGAAACAAGCTGCTAACCTGAGCAGGATCAATTGCTTCTATGTTTTGCATGCATCTTCCTTTGCTATATGTTCATTAATTTTGCCATCTGTTAGCGCTCAGTGACAGACAAGCAGTAGTAGACACCAAAGGTTAAGAAATACTTTGGGAGATAAACTTTAGTTTGAGAAAATTCTATCAGTTAACTTAATTTGTATGCAAATAAATGTCACTGCCATTGCCTTGAAGAATTTGGAGCTGTGCTTGGGTGGAGAAGACAGAAAGTGGTAGAACAGAGAAAGGACGGTTTGTTCTGGCTCTATGCCTTTAAATATACAGACACTAGAAGAAGAGGGTGAGCCAAGCACAAAAAGCATGTCTCAAGAGTTGTCCGAGATTAATAAGAATTTGTTTTAAATGCCACGTCTTTATCTTTTCATTCCCTTTATCTCTGGGTTTCCCCTTTTAACAACCCACTGGACCCCCACCCCTTAAAGTCAGGGACAATGTCTTGTCACCAGTGCATCCCTAGTGCCTTGCACAGTGGCTGGGCTTGGAAGGCAAGAGCCATACAAACAGAGGAATCCCAGCAGATCTGCTAGCAAAAAGAGATGACCCTCAAGCTTCAGTGAGAAGTGGGTGTGAGTGCCTGGAAACAGGGCAAAGGGAGATCTGCAAAAGTCACCAAAGAAAATGTTGTCCCAAGGATTTCTCAAGGAAAGAACAAAAATCAGAAGGGGTGGGTTCAAGTTCCAGTGCTGGTACCATCTATCTGGCCTTGAGCTGGACAATCTTTTTGCCCTTGGAACTGGGTTTTTTGAAGCCTGGGTTTCCTTAGAGATATGGGGTGGGTTGGAGTACTGTGAGAAGTGGCCACATGCGTCAGTCTTGGCCATTAGTCCCACTTCGTTCAGACCAGTTTTTGTCCTATCTGGTTGGGAGTTCTCCATAAAATCTTATTTTAACAAAGAGTTTTCTTGTTTTAAATTTGGTTAAATTCCACTAGACTGATCATTTCTGAGATTTAATCTGGCTCAAAGATTCTAGGGTTCAATAATTTCTAGATTTAGGGTCTACAAAATGAATATTTCAGACTCTTGAATTTTAAAATTTGTTTCTTCTTTGGCCTGGGAATGAATCATTTTCTAGAAGTGCCACTGAAAACATTATAAAAACGTCCTCATACTGAAACGCTAAAGGCACGTAGGCATAAATGCATTAATGGCTTTTCATTATTTCCTAAGAAAATCAATACTTCTCTTTTCTGGTTAGATTTGTATAACAGCAAATAGGATTTTCTAGGCTTATGAGTGGCCCACAAAGACTTATCTCTTACAGTGAAAATTTCCAGTCAAAATCAAAATGTGGAAAATATTTTTGCTTCCCCCCAACTTCCCAACAAGCCAAGGAGGAAGCACCACTTTTCTGATAGCGCCCACTTCACTTCATTTAAAGATAACAAATGAGAGAGACACTATCCTAATAGGAATCAGAGGACTGAGGATTAATTATTTCCTGGGCAGCTGACTCTCCCACCCTGTTGGAGGGCGGGCTCTTCCTCAGGGAGCCCTTCTGCACTGCTGATAATGCGCCTTATGCAGTGAAACAGCAGCAACTGCAGTTGTCACCCTAGACTTTCAAGTTCTCAGGGCTTAGGACTTAGAAAAACTGAGATTCCTGGGCATATTGGGAGGGGCACTGGACTAGCATCTAACAAACTTGAGTTTTGGTCTTGGCTTTACCATGTAACTTGCCTGAGTCTCAAATTTTTCATCCCAGAGGTGGGGATGATGATCCATGTTCTCTAGATCTCAAGGAGTCTTCAGGAAACAAGAGGCATGAAGGTTCTTTAATGAGGGTCATTTTAGCCTGAGCTACTATAACAAAATACCTTAGAGGGGGAGGGGGCTTAAACATTAGACATTTACTTCTCACAGTTCTGGAGGTTTGTTAAGTCCAAGATCAAGGTGTCAGCCAATTCAGCTCTTGGTAAGATTTCTCTTCCTGACTTGCAGATGGCCACCTTCTCATTGTATCCTTAGAGGAGGGAGAGAGGGAGGGAAAGGGGGAGGGGGAAAGGAAAGGGGGAAGGGGGAGATGGGGAGGTGGAAGGAGCAAGGGGAGAGAGACAGCTTGTACTTTGATCTCTTCCTCTTCTTACAAGGATACTAATCCCATCATAGAGCCCCACCCTCATGCCCTCATCTAAAACTAAGCACCTCTCAAAGGCCCACCTCCAAATACCATCACATTAGTGGTTAGGGCTTCAATACATGCATGGGGAGGGGCACAAACATTCAGTCCATAACAAAGGTGAAGCACTATAGAAATTAATAAACTATGTATTGGAGAGTATGAAATGATGTTATCAGCATTTATTCCAGTCTTTCTAGGATGCCTTCCTGGATTGCAGGCCTAGAAGTTAAAAACAACATTTCTCAGGGTACTTGGGTGGCTCAATCCATTAAGGATCTGACTCTGGATTTCAGCTCAGGTCATGCTCTGGAGGTTCCTGAGTTCGAATCTCATGCTGTCAGGCTCTGCATGGACAGTGCAGAGCTTACTTGGGATTCTCTCTCTTCCTCCTTTGTGCCCCTTCCCTGCTCTTTCTCTCTCAAAATAAATAAATAAACTTTTACAAAAAGACATTTCTCAGATGACCTTGCATCTGATGATTGTGGGTATGATTTGGACTTTGCCAAACACATACGTTTATGAGAGACTTGAGTATGCAATTGGGTGTAGTTGTGACAGAGGAGGCATGGTTTAGCAGTGGACGGCGGGAGGGGCTGCCTCCATGCAGGAAAGGTAGTTTTGTAATTATGGTGGAAGCAGTGTCTCCTTGTCAGCAGGTTCTCCCTTGTCAGCACTTCTTTCTTGGAAGTTCCACTGGTTAGTTCCCTTAGTCCTTCCAGTGATTCTGCAAACCATTTAATAATCAGCTGTAAATCCTACCTTAAACTCACTGGACTCAGAAGATCTTGCTTTGTCTCTTTAAGTCAGGTGCCAAGGACAGTTAGGATCTCAGAGAGGTGGAAACAGGTGTTCAAGGTGATGTTCAGATGTTAAAAAATTCTGTGTGGATTATACAGAGTGTCTCCAGACAGACTGCAGGAGAAGTAGATTGAGGAGCTGATCTTTGGATCAATTTGGTGAAGGTACTTGTATGTCATGCTAAGGACATTATGCTTTTATTCTTTTTTTTTTTTTTTTTTTTTAAAGAAAGGCAGACAGCCACATGCAGCACCTCATCTGGACATGTCTGGAGTCTTGGAAGCTTGACTACCCTACGTTCTCCTACAAATGGACCTTGAGAGCTCGTTTAGAGTTTCTAGCAGGGGAGCACAGCTACTTGTATACCCTTGACCGAAGAACAGTTTTCCTCTATCAGGGAAGGTCGTCCTCTTCGACCGAGCATGCAGCTTCAGGAGGGACACACATGGAGTGGTGAGGGAGGAAGGGGAAATCTGCCTATAGCCAGCCAGATCAGCCGAATCAACCCTGGCAATCAAGGGGGTGACAGATGTTGCAGCCAGATCGCCCTCACATCCCATTATGCTTTTATTCTGTAGCTGAGACCAACATATTTTTGTGCGTGTTCTGAATATCAACCTGGATAAAGAAGAGTGACAAACAACCCCAGAATGTTAGGGGCTTAGAACAAGGGAATGCTTATTTCTCGCTTATTCTTCCTTCATGTCTGATACAATTAGACACCAATTC
The DNA here is from genome assembly GCF_018350175.1 of Felis catus. Lineage (NCBI taxonomy): Eukaryota > Metazoa > Chordata > Mammalia > Carnivora > Felidae > Felis > Felis catus. Next base: position 130,037,961 of record NC_058375.1, on the reverse strand, counting down.
AGTTCCACTTAACTTTACTCTAGGACCTACTAATAGTGCACCTTCTTTCTACCTGGAAGATTGCAGGTCTTTTGGCAAAGGGAGAGAGAAGTTAGAAAACCACATGTGGGGGGCGCCTGGGTGGCTCAGTCGGTTAAGCATCTGCCTTCAGCTCAGGTCATGATCTCACACTCCGTGAGTTCAAGCCCTGCGTCAAGCTCTGTGCTGATAGCTCAGAGCCTGGAGCCTGCTTTGGATTCTGTGTCTCCTTCACTCTCTACCCCTCCCCCGCTCATGCTCTGTCTCTCTCTGTCTCAAAAATAAATAAAAACATTTAAAAAAATTTTTTAAAGAAAACCACATGTGGTTTGCATCATGGGTAAACCTGAAGGACATGATGCCAAGTGAAATAAGCCAAACAGAGAAAGACAAACACTGTATGCTCTCCCTCAGATGTGGAATCTAAACAAGTGGAACTTGTAGCAACAGAGAGTAGAACAATGGTTGGCAGGAGCTAGGAGGAGGAGAAAAAGGAGACATGTTGGTTAAAGGGTACAGATTTTCAGTTATAAGATGAATAAGTTCTGGGGATCTGACTGTAGTTAACAATACTGTATTATACATTTCAAAGTTGCTAAGAGAGTAAATCTTAAGTGTTCTCACCATACACACACACACAGGCGCATGCACACGCATGTGCACACACACACACACACAGACAATGGTAACTAAAAAGAAAGAAAGAAAAGTGCATGCAGGCTCTTACAGCCTCTGCCTGGATATGTTACAGGACATTCCCATTCCCATTTGGTTAGCTGAAACAATTCACACAGCCAACCCTGATACCCTCGTTCCTCCTCCCAAACAGAGTGATTGGCAGAAACATTTTTTAACAATAATACAATTTGCCATACTCTAGAAGACTTGCAGAGAGGAGATTGTACTGAGCACTCATTGGCCAGCATACATTCTGTTGTGGTGGCACCAGAATGGAGTGGGTGACACGACAGGCAAGGTCTTTGGCTTTATGGAGTTTTTAGGCTAATACTTATGATGTGTCATAAGTGTTACAAACTTTTTCATTATCTCATTTAATCCTTATACTATTATTATCCCTCATTTATAGATTAGTAAACTGAGGCTTCCTGAAGTAAAATAATTTGCCCAAGTCCAGACAGAATGTGGCCGACCAGATCTGAACCCAGGCAGTGTGAGCCCAAACTCCATGTGCTTACCCTCCATGGTATGTCATCACTCATCTGCAGTAGTGAGAAGGAAGTGTGGTGGAGACCAGGGCGATGGGGAAGAGTTAAGGGTGTCCTGAGCAGATAGCAAGTAGTAGATATGAGTAGTGAGTGAGAGGAGTCTCAGATGAGTGAGGACACTTGGCAGATGAGTGAGTGGTTTAACTCTTCCTAAATGCAAGTAAGTCAGAAGGAGCTGATTTGTGAGAGAAGACGGTAAACATGGTTTTCAGACCATTAGGTTTTGAGACATCTATGAGGCATCTAAATAAATTTTAGAAAAACTAGTTCGGAATCCAAAAAGGAAGTGAGGAATAGAAACACAGGGACATGGTCGTGTAAGGTTTTCATTGATGTTATGAAATAAGAGAGATTGTATCCTAGGTGCAGATTAATTTATATGGTTAAATAGCTAATTTCAAACTGCTACAAATCAGAGTAACTCAATGGATTTTTTTTTTCTGGAGCATGTGGGAGATTTTTCAGGTGTGGCTCAATTTGGAAGTTACCTTCTTCCAAAAGTCTCTCAGGGTCAGGCGCTAGATCAGACACTGCAGAGTATGTGTTAGAGAAAAATAAACCTCCTATGTTTCATACTTACATGGATCTTTGCTGCAGCTGAGAGGAATCAAAATGAGGAAGGTATGAAGAGTTCACATATATTCTATACTTCATGTCAGAATTAGAAAATTCTCTACATCTGGAATATCAGAAGTAAATATTCGAATCCATAAAAGTGTGAAATATGGACCAGAGTGGATGCCAAAAATAATCACCAAATATTGAGTGAGACTTAGGGTCTGACAGGAAGGAAAGGGAGCAATTCCTCTGAACCACCCCGATGAAGCCTTTCCCCAATGTCCTGTTTGGATAAATGTGAGTTATTTCAGAAGGAACTGAGGGCACAGTGTTTTAAAGTTGGAAACGTGTCATAATGCAGTTCTTTGCAGTTTCTGTGTTCTGCTCCATAAACCATAATTTATCTTTGTGGCCCACTTTTTTGTTCTGGAAAGAACCCTTTTCAGTCCTGCAAATGTAAGGTAAGTACCCAAATACTGCCCTCAGGGAAACCTTGCATGTAGCAAATAAATATGTAAATATTTAAAACTGAAATACTAAGTAAACTGCATAGCAATGTAAGCTGGAAGTTTTAGCAAAGTGTATCCCTGAGTTGTCAAATTCTTCACACTAAAATGGTAGATTGTCCTGTGCTTGAATATGTGGCTTTCTCACATGTGTGAATTCTCAACTAAACAATTATTTATGGGGTGCCTGGGTGGCTCGGTTGGTTAAGCATCAGGCTCTTGATTTTGGCTCAGGTCATGATGTCATGGTTTGTGCCCTGAGTAGGGCTCTGCACGGAAAGTGAGAAGCCTGCTCAGATTTTCTCCCTCCCTCTCTCTCTGCCCCTCCCCCAATTTCACACACGTGCGTGCACACACACACACACACACACACTCTCTCTCTCTCTCTCTCTCAAAATAAGCTAAAAAAAAAAAAGAAAGAAAGATAATATAACATCTGATTCAGTGGATCTGGCCTCATGTTTAAAAATAAAAACAAAAGAAGGCACCTGGGTGGCTCAGTTGGTTAAGCGGTTGAGTGACTGACTTTGGTTCAGGTCATGATCTAGCAGTTCATGAGTTTGAGCCCCACGTGGGGTTCTGTGCTGACAGCTCAGAGCTTGGAACATGCTTCAGATTCTGTGTCTCCCTCTCTTTTCCCCTTCTCTGCTTTCTCTCTCTCTCTCTTTCTCTCTCAAAAATAAATAAACATTAAAAATTAAAAAAAAAACACACACCTATTTATAAGAAATAAGCACCAAGACCAGGCTGTTTCAAGAGACTAACACGGACCTGTTCTCTGTTCTTGGTGCTGGAGAAAACTGGTGCTACTGGCATGGGATTCCTGGTCTCCACAGGTGTGCTACACGGCTCAATGAACCAGACTGGGAAAAGAAGTGTGGGCCAGATCTCATCCTGAGAGGAAGGGAGTGATTTGCCTTCTCTAAGAGGACTAAATCATCTGACTGTCAAGTATCCTTCCAAAAGGCTAGCCTCAGGGCATGAACAAGGGGAGGGAAGTCCTCTCTCTCTCTCTCTCTCTCTCTCTCTCTCTCTCTCTCTCTCTGTCGGATTACAAGTACTTTGAAATAGGGGAAGAGGATGGTGAGGCCAAAATTCCCAGGGAAGTGGGGATTTGGGTACATTCTGCGGAGGGGGTATGTTGAGTGGTCTCTTCCCTAGGGCTGCAGGTCAGGACCCAAGTGATGAGGACCCACTCAAAGGACATTTCAGTTAGACCAAATCTCTGGAAGCTAAGATTAGTTCTTCTGGATGGAGTTGTTAAGTTCCAGTCTGTGTTGTGCTTCTGTTCTCCTTCAGTTTACAGCCAAGTCCCATCATGCTGTGTGTCTCACTCATGCTGGGAGGGCTGTAAGAGCACTGTGGGTTCTCCTAAGGCCACTGGGATCTTAGCAGTGGTCTCCATCAGAGGAGAGCTGTGGCCAGCAGAGTAGCCATCACATGAGGATAACAGCAACAGAGCCCCCTAGGAAGGATTGTGCTTTTTTCTAATTCATGCAAAGATGCACTTAGTGTGAGCTAGTGGAAACCCTGCCTTCTTTGCTGGGGAGAACCTCTATCCCTCATCTTGCCCAAAGATCCCTCCTGGGACTCTTCTAATTTCCCACCAGGAAAGCAGTCAACAAACCTCTCCTATGTCTCCAACTTGTCCTTTCTTTTTTTTTTTTTTTAATTTTTTTTTCAACTTTTTTTTTTTTTTGGGGGGGGGACAGAGAGAGACAGAGCATGAACAGGGGAGGGGCAGAGAGAGAGGGAGACACAGAATCGGAAACAGGCTCCAGGCTCCGAGCCATCAGCCCAGAGCCTGACGCGGGGCTGGAACTCACGGACCGCGAGATCGTGACCTGGCTGAAGTCGGACGCTTAACCGACTGCGCCACCCAGGCGCCCCCCAACTTGTCCTTTCTATCCAGGGAAGCCAAAAGGACTCTGGGCTTGATACTAAATTCCCCAGGGGGTACCCTCTGGCACAGCCTGCCTATTCTAACCAGTGACCCCTAAATCACTCTCTTCCTCTTACTGTGAATGCCAACCAAACACCCCATAAGGAATATGTCTGAAAATGCTACCTTTTGAACAACACTTCAAATGGCAAAATAAAATTACAGACCCACAACTCCTGATCTTGAAAGGACTGTAGATGTCGTTTCTAGTTCTTCATTCTCTTTATGTTCTAAATCAGTGTCTTTCTTTCTGTTGGTTCCTCGATTTTGCATACAATAACTTGGCACAAAGTACCTGGACTCTTTTGTTACACCCATACATTTCAAGCCAAGCTATTAATGTCGTGTCATAGAACAAAGCATCCTGAACAGAAACAGCTCAAATGGAACACTTAAGTTATCTTCCAGGTAGCAGGACTGTATTTGAAATCTGAGGTTTATTTACGTTAAAATTGCTAAGTGAAAAATTACTTGAATTTTTCTACCCATGTGAACCAATGGGCTTGCTTTTTGCCTCCAGGTTCTTATGTGCATCTCTCTGTGTGCTTAACAGACTTCAGCCCCAAAAAGCAAACAGGAAAGCAAAAGGGGAGAAACCTTGGTTGAAGATGAGAAAACTTAGCTCATTTGTACCCTATTTGGGTGCCTTCTTATTATTTGTCTTTGAATGTGTCAATTCAGTCTCCTATTGTTCATTTCCCCTTATGTAAAAGTAGTATTAGTAAAAAGGTATAAAAACAGTAATCTGAAAAGTTCTTGAAATTATAAAGAGCTTGCTAATGAAAAATAGTAATTCTTTCTTCATATGGTCTACTTACTACAGTTCCTGGGAACACTTGCGCTAGCAGGAATCTGGACTTTATTTTAAATGAATTTCCATAGGATCCTAAAAGCATTTGGCCTTTCTTTATGTTAATTGGTATAAATGTGGAAAAAAAATATGTACAGCCAATAAATATTTAAATTTCATGTCATATTTTCCTTTTGATGTTTATGATAATTCCTGGGAGAAAATATTTACACAGTGTTTTAATCCTGCATTCCCAGAAGACAGAGCCTGAGGCAAAACATGTATGCTAATATTTATCAGAGAATATAATCCCCAAGTGGCAGGAATAGGGAGAAGGGAGTGAAGCAGGTAAGTGTCACCAAGCTGACTGCCACATGCTGGATCTCAAAGGACACTTATTTATGAAGACTTGTAAATGACTGAGACTCTGGAAGGCCCACTGTCTCGGGGAGAAAGGGAGAAGAGTGTATCGCTTCTCCACTTGCATTTCTCATTGGCCAAAAGCTTGCCTCCCAGGTTTGCATGAACTCCCCCACACCTGAAGGTTGTGCCTGCCTCAGTAGTCCAAGCATCTCTGACTGCAGTCAGGGCTGAGCACTGTCAGCCTGCACCTGACTGTGAAGTCAGGCTGTGCTGCAGCAGCCCCTGGCCAAGCAAGCATCCAAAGCCCCAGTGGAGGATCAGGCTGCAAGGGTCTTAAATGGTGCCTAAGTAGTGGCAGCTCAGGACAGACTTAATATTTACTTTAGGGATTATTTTATTCTGCAAAATGTAATTCATTTGTATTTACTTTCTCTTTCACTTTTCATAAGAATATAGTCAACGGTTGCCACCAAAATGGCACACCTATTAATTCTTACATGTCCTAGGGAAAGAACACCCAAAACCCTACAGCTTCTGGAGTATTTATAAATATTGCAAAGCTTCACGGAAATGCTTTTGGGGGACCACATTTGAAAACTGAGTTGGGGGCGCCTGAGTGGCGCAGTCGGTTGAGCGTCCGACTTCAGTCAGGTCACGATCTCGCGGTCCGTGAGTTCGAGCCCCGCGTCAGGCTCTGGGCTGATGGCTCGGAGCCTGGAGCCTGTTTCCGATTCTGTGTCTCCCTCTCTCTCTGCCCCTCCCCCGTTCATGCTCTGTCTCTCTCTGTCCCAAAAATAAATAAACGTTAAAAAAAAATTTAAAAAAAAAGAAAACTGAGTTTTCCCAAGGCTGCTAGGTGGCTCAGTCGGTTGAGCATCCAACTCTTGAATTCGATTCAGATCATGATGTCAGGCTTCATGCTGAGCATGGATCTTGCTTGAGTCTCTCTCTCTCTCTCTCTCTCTCTCTCTCTCTCTCTCTCTCTCTCCCCCCCCCCGCCCCCTCCCCCACTCACATGCTCTCTCCTTCTCTCTCCCTCTTTCTCTCTAAAATAAAAAAAGAAAGAAAGAAAGAAAGAAAGAAAGAAAGAAAGAAAGAAAGAAAGAAAGAAAGAAAGAAAGAAAGAGAGAGAGAGGAGGGAGGGATGGTGGGAGGGAGGAAAAAAACTGAGTTTTCCCTGTGTTATGCTCTGCATCCACAAGCCTTACATGCCCTTGGTTAGGAAAGGTGACCTGCTAGAGAGTGCCAACCAGGAGATTCCAGGGATTTCTTAGCCACTTAACCAGTCTCAGATTTCTAGCACTGGCTCTAAGGCAAACCATGAGGGTAGGCTTTCCTTTTCTACTTTCACATGTTTTCTTTGAGAACAATTCTTCCACCTTCCTAGTCAGTCGCAACTCCAGATTCCTCTCGCTCTCATGCTGCTCCAGGCAGAACTCAATTCCCATCCAGTCTTGAGTTTCCAAATGCTGCATCCATGTTCATGGGCAGTGCACTTCTCTCTTATTCATTCATTTAACAAATATACTATCAAGCATCTACTCTGTGCCAGGCATTCTTTTAGGCCCTGGAGACACAGTGATGAACACAGACGACTCCTTAGCTCCTGTGGTATACTACGTTCTAATGGAGGAAGCAGTTAATAAGCAGATAAACTAATAAAAAAATGTTTTACTAATGATAAGTATATAAGAGAAATAAAACAGGGTGATGAAACAGTCTTGTAGGCTCTGAGAATCTAACTCTGGCCTAATTTGTTCATGACTGGCTACTGTTATGTCACTACAACTATAAGAGAACTGCACTGTGAATGCCTTTAGGCATCATAGGAGTCTCCTATCTTCAGTGTCTCTTGAAGTGCTCATTAGCCACTGAATGCCAGTGAGAGACAAGGTCTTAGTCCAACAAATATGTGTTCTTGAGGAAGAATAGATGACCATTTGAGGTACAAGAAGCCTTCTTCCCACACGCCCTCCCCAGGTAACATGATGCCTGGAGGTTCTGCCCAGGAATGTTCCCTGGGAACATTCCCTGGGTGTCCTGTAATGAAAGTTCAGTGGCTTTGAAAGAAGAATTTGGCCTGTCCACTTTCACCAGGAGTTGTTTCTTTTATTATTAGACCTAGATTAATATAATTGGAATAAAGTGTCACAACCAAGTTCCAAATTAGCTCAATTTTTAGACAGTGATTTTTTTACCCAATGTACTCCTCACACTCTCAAAGGAAAGAGAAAAGACATAAGAAAAGGCCAAGCAATATATACAAAGTAGGGTTTTAGTAGGCTTTCTGCTTTTATTATATCCACACATTATTGGTCAGAATAGGCAAGTTCATGTTGCGCTAAGAAAGTATCTCAAAATCTCAGTAGTTTACTATAACAGAGGTTTCTTTCTTGCTCACAAAAAGCCTCCTGTGGGTCCATATAACTCTTTAAAGCAACTTTCCTCCATGTGTGATTCAGTGACCCAAGATGGGCATCTCAACATGAGTGCAAATCAGGCAATGTGGCAGCTTGTCTATGCCTTGGCCTGGAAATGACACACATCATTCCCAGCCACAGCCCATTAGCCAGAACCAATCATGTAACCCTGCCTACCTGTGAGGATGCTGGGAAAAGTGGACAGCAACTGGAATGTTTGCAAAACACTTCTCTCTCTCCCATACCAGTCAGGAAGGGTATCAAGGAAAGAACACAGAATGAAAGGGGCACTCATGGGCCCAGGGAGCCTGGTCTCTGTGGCCTGACACTTCTGCCAGTGCCAACATAGGGAGATTTTGATACAATTTTACACAACAGGTAGAATTAGTTAGAAAGGACTCCTGGAGATGTATTTCATTTTCCTTCAAATTCTGCCACTACCACCTGTTATCTGTGGCTATGGTTACAACAACCTCTCCTAGAAGTTGTCATTTCCAAGACAGCTTACCCAAAATATCAATGTTACCTCAAAACAGTTTAAAATACTTAGATGACAAGTTCTGGAAATAGGCCAAAAACATGTTTGCAAATAACCTATTTCAATCATTTTGTGAGATAATGTGAATGTCAGCACTTTGATTTTTATCTTATTTTACATTTTGCTCAAATTCAGAGAGACTGGACATTATTATTTAATATGTTCCTTGGAAAACAGGAGCCTGGCATCTGCCCAGTTTTCACAGATTCTGCTGTGATAGGAATAGGCTCTGCAAATTACAAAAGACCCTCCTCAGGGGCCTATTCCTGTGGCTGAGGGAAGAGAAAGAAACTGTGTACATGGGCGTGTGTGTGTGTGTGTGTGTGTGTGTGTGTGTGTGTGTGAATGTGGACAGTTGGCATCAAAGTTTCTTCTCTTTTGTCAATTCTCCCAGCAAATTAGGATGGTAAGACTTAATTGTAAACTTCTGGAAAAGGAAGTAGATTGGAGTAATGGAAGAGATGGAGGAAACTATGACCATTCTCAAGCTAATGCCTATCAAAGTATGGCAGATCATTTCTTCCCCATTCTTAGGCACTCTTAGATGTCATTCATTCATTCATTAATTCATTCATTCAACAAATATTAAGGACCAGTGTTAATCTTTAATTGAGGAATAAAAAGCACTGAGGAATCAATGGTAAATAAAATGATCACCTTGCTTGCTCAAGGAGCTCAGTCTAGATAGGAGACAAGTAGTATACAGAGAATCTCCTAAAAATATATATGTAACTTGCTAGTCATAGGCCTATGTTTGTTTGCTATCAGAACTATTTTTTGCTCTTCCCCTCATCTGCTGCATTTCCTTTGCCTTCTGGTTTCCTGAGAAGTTCAGCCAACAGAAGACACTGTCAAGATTGGAGGGTTATAGGAGGGGGAAAGCCACAGGATATTTCTCCTCTCTCACTATGTCTCCCTTGGACAGTCCAGTCTGTGGCTCTAACTTCCACTATGCGGCTTCTCCCCTCAGATTCCAGCACTCATCAGGCATCCCCAACTTCTGGGTTCTGATAATATTCTTTCTCCCCATAATCCCTCCAGCCCCAGGGATGGCAATGGTTTTCACCAACAGTTGCTTCCCACAAGTACAGCATCTTTATAATGAGTTCCTTTAATTAATCTTCCTCTAACATGTGTTTCCTTCCTGGGCAATCACATAATAAAAAAACTGTGATGAGAGCCGAAAAGACAAATATGTTGTGCCTAGAAAGTATATAATGAGGACCCTGTTGTAATATGAATGATCAGAGGAAGCTTTTCTGAGGAAGTGACATTTGTGCTGAGATATAAAGGCTAAATCAAAGTTAAATAGGCAAATTATGTGGTCAAGAGGGTCCCTAGACAAGGGAACAGTGTGGACAAAAGCTCCAAGTCAGAGGAGCTGAGAGCTGTGAAGAAGTGGAAGTAAGGATGGTGGTACCTAAGTAGGGGGGTGAGGAGGGAAAGGGTCAGAGAACAGGGCAGCAGAGTCAGGAACAGTTGGGATCATGTAGGCTCCATGGGCCATGTTAAGGCCTTCAATAGCTATCATGAAGACAATGGGAAGAAAGTGAAAGGTTTTAAGCAAAAGAATAAGATGATATGCATTTTTAAATGCTTACTCTCTCTATAAAGCAAAGCAGTAGTAGAAATAGGTGAGAATGGATATGAAGAGACCAGTTAGGATGTACCGCTATAGCTCAAGCAAAAGATGACAGTAGCTCCAGTAAAGGATAGTATTAGAAACGGAGACAAGTGGATAGACTCAAGAGATATTTAGGAGATAAATCGATAGGATTTGGTGATTGATTTGTTGGGGGGTGGTGATGGAAAGAGGGATGTCAAGGATCACTTCTGCAGTTCAGCTTACACAGGTGGGTGGATGGATAGTGGTGCCACTCACCAACACAGGAAACATGAGAAGCAATGAGTTGTGTGTGCATGTATGGGGTAAGGAGGAGATAGATCATAGGTTCAATTTTGTTCACATTGAATTTAAAGTGCTTTAGTGGTACCCAAATGCATTTATTTCTGGTAGGCAGCTGGATAGATGGGGATAGAGCTCTGTGGCGGGTTGGATTTTTGTTCCTAATTCTTCAATATCCTGTAATAGAATTTTACACCCACACCCTTTGCCATGTAATTTTACAGTGACTCTCACCAGTGGGAGGAGCATTTTTCCCCATTGATCTTTGTTTAGGCCATGTAACTTTCTTTGATCAGTAGAATAGTAGTGAATGAGATGTAAACAGAGACTTTAAATATGCTTTCACGTTTGGCTTGTCCTTTTGTGCTTTTTTGATCTTCTGTGAGAAGAGTATGTTTTAGGTAGCCATTGGCCCCCAAGCCTAAGTCCCAGAATGAAGACATGTGGAGTCGACCTAAACACAACTTAAAGCCTGGGTCCAGCTTGGCCCAGCTGAGCACTGCCTTGCTAAGTTACTTGAAACTGTTATGCATCAAAAACCAAGGAGTATTTCCAAAGGGAAGTACCAGACAAGAGACTTAAATTCGAGTCATTAACCTGTAAATGATAATTATAATCATGGTATAGATGAGACCTCCCAGGGATCACATCCATTATAAAATATTTGGACACATCCACTTAGATTAAGTAGATGGACAAAATTTCTCTAACCATCCTTCTTTCTCTGGCTCAAGTAGTCCATCTCATCTTACTATCTTCAGCCCCTCCTTTTATGGCACTCCAATCAGGCCTGATAATCAGGTACTGAGGCTCCAAAGCTGTGGTCCCTGTATTTACATCCAAACTCTTCATTCTCTATTCATCTTTTGACTAGTACAGCTATGATGCATTCTGACTTGGTATATCACTGAGTGGCAAGGGCTTATGCCTCTCAAACAATTTGCTTTTCATATAGGACCTTCAATGCTTTGGGCCAGAGTCAATCAGAGTATCAGGCTATGTGGAGTTGACTTTTCCTCCAAGGGAAGCCTCCATCTACGTCATCAAGGTGACTGCCTACAACCATTAATGTAGAATACCATTCAACTTTCTCCAAATGCCAGTGGGAAGATTGAAGCAGGATCCTTTCTGAACGCTTGGTATAGATTTCTGGACAAGGGGAAGAGAAGACGCATATTTGTGTTATGCAAGCCACTGCACTGGTTTGTTCAGATGAGGAGTTTACATGGTTGCTCCAGCTTAGAATAGATCATACTCTCATCTCTTTCTTTCTCTCTTTCTCATTTCTTTTCTCTTTCTCTTGTTTTCTTTTCTCTCTTTCTCTCTTTCTCATTTCTTTTCTCTCTCTCTTGTTTCTTTTCTTTCTCTACCCATGCTCTGTTCATTAATCAAAACTCTCTTTAGATTTGAATAAAGGAAACACAATAAAATTCTTAGATAAGTCTCTTGTCCTGTTCTGTGTAAATCCTCAACTTCTTCACTACCATAATGGAAGTTTGTATTCATTTTCTTCCATTCCCCTGTTTCTTTCTGAAGAAATTCTTCATTACATTTGTAATCTATGTCTCTCTATTCAATAATTGATGCCTTTCATCTTTCTGAGGACTGTTACTAATAAAAATTTTCCTCTTATCCATTTTAAATCAACCTGAAATGGTGCTGAAGTTTTTCAATACTTCTGATGCAATACTTCTGATGCAAAGATCTATGATATTCACAGCTTCTTCACTGAGTGTTTAAAGGGCACCAGGCAGGTATTGGAGAGACTGGCTTGCAGCCCCAGCTCTTGCACGAGGAGCTTTGTCACCATAGGTAGTGTTGTCCTTATCTTCAAAATGGAGATAATATGTTATTTGCCAAAAGTGACTATTGACTTAATTAAACTAAATAAAAAATTTTAATATGGTAAACATTGGGAGCTGTAGCTGTCATGAGTATAACTGAGCAAAAGAAAAAACTCAACTCACAGTAACTTTAGGAATTGAGTGTATTTTTCTGATAGAACAAGTCTAGGCTTGGTTCAAAGATCAGTAGTCTCTTCTTTCCCCTTTATCTGGAGAGCATAAACTTTCCCAGAATGTACACCCAACAGACTTGCATTTATTTCTCATGGGCTAAAGGTAGGCCATATGGCCTCACCTAGCTCAAGGAAGACTAAAAAATAGAGTGTTTGGAGGTCAGCAAGTAGAAAGAAAAAAGTTGGAAATTTGGGGGGGGGGGCAGTCATTTACAATTACCCACCACAGAAAGCTTTGAGTTAAAGTCACATTAACCAATACACCTACAATCTGGTACCAATTCCAAAGCATAGATTTCTTCCCCCACATCAAGTAATTCTCTGACATCAGCTGGGTTCCTATAACTCAATTCTGACACCATCTACCTGGAGATAGCATAAGATCCCACAGGTTAAGGGATTAGTCCTACAAGGCTTTTCCCTACCCCCCACCCCCACACTTCAGATGCTAATCATGAATCCAAACCTGGGTTGTCCATGTACTTCTGACTGACTGACTACAGACTGGACCCCATCTTTGGGTTTGATTAATTTTCTAGAGTGGCTCACAGAACTCAGAAACATTCTATTTACTAGATTCCTGACTTATTACAAAAGGATATAATTCAGGTACATCCAGATGGAAGCCATAGATGTATAGGGTAAGGTATGTGAGGGGCCATGCTCTCTGCAAGTGTGCCACTCTCCCTAAACCTCCACATGTTCACCAACCTGGGACCTCTCCAAACCCCATCCTTTTGGATTTGTATGAGGCTTCATTATGTAGACACAATTGATTAAATCATTAGCCAGTAGCAGATGATTCAATCTCACGCCTCTCTCTTCTCCCCAGAGGTCAGCCGGCTGGAATTGAAAGTTCTAACCCTCCAGTCACATGGTTGGCTCCTCCACAGCCAGCTTCCATTCTTATGTGCTTTGCAAAAGTCACCTGATTCACATAAACTCAGGTGTGGTTGAAAGGAGTTTGTGATGAATATTAAGACACCTTTATTGTTCTTATTATTTAGAAACTTCCAAGGGTTTTAGGAACTCTGTGCCAGGAATGGGGACAAAGACCAAATATATATTTCTTATTATAAATCACAATACCACACTCCTAAAACCTCCCATTTGAGAAGCTGAAGTGCTTCCATAGGTACAAAAAGTCTGTTTGCTCAGAGAGAGCAAAAACTAGAAAAAGGAAGTTATATCTGTCCTAAGAACCAAATGCACACTGTGCCTCTCCCTCGGGCTGTGCTTCCCCTAGATCTAGGTTATAGGCCCAAAGCAATCAGATGACTCAGTTGGCTTCATAAATAGAATTTCTCAACAATAGAATGTTCTTCTCTGGCTCAGAGATACTTAACCCAGTGACTAAAAAGCGTAGGATCTAGAGACAGATGGGCATAGATTGAATTCTGACCTTGCCCTTATCTAGCTATTGATCTTGGGTAAGTTAATGCTTAAAACCTTCATGTTACTCATTAGAAAATGAAAATAACAGTTCTGCTTAATTCCTTTTATCACTATGAAGATTAAATGGAAAGCACTAAATACAATAGCTTCTGTATTTTAGCCCCTCAGTAAAGAGTAACTCTTATCAATAGTAACACTTTTCAAATTTACAGATTTCTCAACTTTATTTTAAAGATCCAAGTTAACTATAAAAGTTATGCCAAATAATGATCTCTTTTTCCTTTCCTCTACATCTAAAATTGAACTACAGGTTCTCTTGCTGGAATCCACCCTAGATTTTTAGCAACTGTTAGTGTTTAAATAACAAACTCTTCCGTGCATTTACCAAGGCCTGTGAAGAAAACTATGCCCTTCCTGATCAGTTTGGTGATCAGTTCAGATAATATATCTAGTAAGCTTATTAGTTGCCTGCAGTAGTATCTTGCCAAATTCAATTTGCAAAGACAACAGCTTTATAGCCATTTCTTTTAATCTTGTTTGTAATATTGCCCATTAGATAGAAGACGTACCATGCCAGATCTTGTTTATTTAAAAGCAAATTATAGGAGGTGACTATTGTGCACTAAGAGAAAAGAGTCCAATATTTCACCAGCAGGGCCACAAAATCACACATCTGCTTTTTGACAAGCTGACAGATCTCAAGAATTGAAACTTGATGAATCTCAATGCTGTCTGTCACATACTACAATGTTCTTCAATTATTTCTTTGTGAAAGAATGACTAATGATAATTCCTACTAGAGGATCATTTGCATATTCAAGCTCCATGTTTTGCAGAGAAAAGAATGCTGATTTGTTAAGAGGGCAAACTCCTTCCCTCCAGATTGAAATACTTCTTTTCTAATACAGCTACATTAAGCTTGCTGTTAAAACCCAGGGAGAGATAAAATAAAATTCAGGAGCTGAGTCCAATCTATTTTATTTCTAAGAAAAAAAACAGTCTCTTTTTTTCTTATTTTGGACTAGATTTCTTGAAAATGTGCTCTGCAGCTGCCATTGTTCATAGGGAAAAATTATCTGGATACAATTGGCCTAATCAACTCTTAATCTGAGAGCATAAGTGGATGATTAAACCTAGTGTTACCCACACAAGCAGCTGCTGACGCCCGGGTCCTTTGGAAAACGCTGCTCCCGACTTAAATGCCAGGTAGGTGGCACTGAAGACTTCAGACACTGGGGTTCAGAGACAAGCTGAGCCATTGCATCTGGTGGAATCATCTGCAGAGCAAAAGCCTGTTCTCTTGCCCAGATGAGTGAGTGCTGAGGTAGCTGTCCTTCCAACAGCATGAGCAGCTGCTGGCCAAGGTTGCCTCTTTCCAAAAGGTGGAGTTGGAAAGAATCAACCAAGGCCGTGCCAGTTTGATTTGTCAGACAGTTTGATACCGAGAACATATCAGGAGGACTGGCTGCTACCATGAGATTGTACATGGTTCTTCCCAATTGCAGAGGAAACAGTAATATGACACAAGGTTAGAGGAAGCAGCAGCATCCTCATGTTGGCCACATTCTACTTTGGCATAAAGCCAAACCTGCCTTGGGTTGTCAATAAAGTCCAACAAAGTTGGAAGTAGTGAGTGGTACACGAAGGATGATAGGAAGTGTCCAAATGAACGAAGAGGACAGGGTATTTCTGGTAGGAAGAATCTCCTGAGTCCAGCCTACAGGCTAGAAAACACCATGACACTTGTATCAGTTTTATAGGGCAGCTGTAGCAAAGCAAGAGCAAACACAGTGACTTAAAACAACAGGAATTTGGGGCGCCTGGGTGGCGCAGTCGGTTAAGCGTCCGACTTCAGCCAGGTCACAATCTCACGGTCCATGAGTTCGAGCCCCGCGTCAGGCTCTGGGCTGATGGCTCGGAGCCTGGAGCCTGTTTCCGATTCTGTGTCTCCCTCTCTCTCTGCCCCTCGCCCGTTCATGCTCTGTCTCTCTCTGTCCCAAAAATAAATAAACGTTGAAAAAAAAATTTTTTAAAAAACAACAGGAATTTGAAATCAATTTGAAGTCTGAAATCAAGGTGTCATCAGAGCCATGCTTACCTCTGAAGCCTGTTGGGAAGAATCCTTTCTTGCCTTTTCCAGCTTCTGGTGGTTGCTGGTATTCCTTGGCTTCTCTCTGCCTCTGCCATTGCATGGCCTTCCTCACTGAGTCTCTTACAGTCTTCTTACAAGGACACCTGTCATTGGATTTAGGATGTACCCTAATTCAGTATGACCTCCTCGTCTTACATGGATAACATCTACAAAGATCTTATTGCCAAATAAAGACACACTAGTATGTACCAGGTATTGGGACCTCAACATATCTTTTTTGGAGGGACAATTCAACCCACAACATTGACACATGAAGAACGATTAGGAAGCATCTAAGGGAATGTAAAGGAGAGGGTATTTCTGGTGGAAAGAATATCATGAGTCAGACTTGAAACACCATGATGATCCTGCAGGAAAACAAGTAAGGCAGTAGTCGGAGCTACCTTCCCTCACTCTTAACTCCCAGCAGATATGATCTCCCATGCTAAGACCTCTGGCACTTAGAGCTACTCGTTTCTTGCATATGCAGAGAGGTCACTAATAGAATTCCAATGTACCAGCTCGCCCCAACATCTGTAGGGCTCAGGATAAGAATATAAACAGAGACCCACATCATATATGTCTAATTATTTCAGTTATATTTCATGCAACAAATTATTAAATAAAATGTGTTTTTCTCCTATTTTGAAAAATATACCATCATACTACAAAATTTTAAAAGAAATTGAGAAGCTATAGCTTTGATTTAACAGAAAGTTGGCAAAATGTCAAAGATGATCCACCTGGGTGTTCTGTTGAAGGATTGGTGATGTTAGGATGAGTAATAAAATAAAGACATACATAATCCATAAATTATCATATATTTATCCCATAGAATTTATTTTTCTTGCCTTAATTTCAGAAAATATACTAATTATGTTGTTGTTATCAAGGTTTTCACATAATTTGTGTTTTATTGACAGGATTGCCCAATTAGACCAAATTCCTTGAGTGATTATTGTTCTTAGGTAGCTTCTATGAATTTTAATTTTGAGAAACTGCTCTGCTGAGGCAAGAGCAACTGATATTTTCAACAAATTGCTTAAAACAATGCCCAGATTTGGACATAAACCATGAATTTTATAGATCATGTTGAAACATAATTCATCTACATATAAAATTTATCATTAACATTAAAAATGCTATATTTTTAATTTCATTAATAAAATTTTTGTCACTTATATATCACAGGGTTAGCCATTATTTAAAGCAATATCTAGAACCATTTCACATTTCTTTAGTTATTTCAAATATTTCAATTTTGGGATGTTTACAAAGAAAACTAAAAATAGTGTTTTGTAAGATTAAGTCAGATATCTCTTTAAGCAAGACCCTGTCTTAATCTGTAATAGCCAGAGAACAATTCTCTCTCTCTCTCTTTTTTTTTAAGATTTTATTTTTAAGTAATCTCTACACCCAACATAGAGCTTGAACTCAGAACCCCAAGATAAAGAGTCACATGCTCTATCAACTGAGCCAGCCAGGAGCCCCCAGAGAACATTCTTCTTAAACATTAGTTTCAGGATTATTTATTTGCATATATTATTTGTTTCTCCTTAAAGACATTTTTGTTTCTAACTTCTGATTATTTTTTTTGTATTTTATTGACATGTAACTTTTGCTGTGTAACTCACATGTGGTTTCTTTTCTTTTGATTATAAAAATATATTCTAGGTATTTTAGGCCAAGATGGTGGAACAACATGGAAGTTTTTTTTGTGTCTTGCATCCATGAAATACAGCCAGACCAACATAAACCATCCTACACACCTAGAAAACTGATCTGAGGATTAACACAACAGTCTACACAACTGAACCATAGAACTCAGCAGGTACGTGGCATGGAGGGGTGAACTGGGGGAGAGAGAAGCTGTGGAGGGCAGGGAGCTGTTTCTGCTTGTGGAGAGAGGACAGGGACCAGGGGAGAATATGGGAAAAGCGCCACCCCCCCACCAAAAGCAGCTAGAGAGAAAGTGGAAAAGTGGAAACAGCCGCAGGGACTGAACTAAAAAGGGAGAAAGGAGAAAGGAGAGGGTTTTAATTCCATTAAGACTCTATAAACAGGGGGTGCAGAGTCTGAAACTCCACAGCTCGATACCTGGTGGTGCTCTGGTGAGAAGGGAGAATCCCCAGGAGCAAGAGTGGAGTCCGGGGTTCTTCAGGCCACCCAGAGAGAGGCTGTTCCCCTGCTAGGAGGACACCTGGTAGAGGCGATGTGACTCCCCCCACAGGCAAAGGCACCAGTGGACCTGGAGAACAGCCACATTCGCTGGTGCTGGAACAAGGTTGCTGGGGGTGAAGGCTGGTGCCAGATGTGTGTTGTGATTTGCCCTAATCCCTGAAACGCTGGTGCTACACAATCGTGTTAACTTTTTATGGGGTGGGCTGGCCACCGGCTGCAGTCTCTGGGCGTCGGCAGCAACACAGTCCAGAGAACGTTACTGGGTATGGCCAGCACCCAGCCATTGCCCTGTGAAACCCTCCCCCAGAGGGGCAGAATGGGTCAAAACCATAGTTCCTTAGAAATAAAGGGTCGGGAAACACAGCCACACCTGAGATAAAATTCAGGAGGGAGGTTCTGCCTGGGGTTTGGTCACAGAAAGTGTAAAAGCAGGGAGTTGATGGAAGCTGAACACAAAGGACAGGTGTGCAATTGCTGATCGGGGAGAACACAGTTCCCACACTAGAGACTGGGTATCTGGATGATGCCATTTTCACCGCTTCCACGCATGCGTGTGTGTGTGTGTGTGTGTGTGTGTGTGTGTGTGCCCGCGCGCACGCACGCGCACACACACACCTACGAGCGCCACAATAATCCACCCTGGTAAGCTAAGCAGCGCCATCTAGTGGAGAACAGAGCCATTACACTAAGCCCCACCCAACTGGGCCAATCTCACTCTTCAGGAACACAAGTCTCTCTGCCTGCTTAGTTTATGGACTATAAAGCGTTTCATAGTTAGACTTCTAGGGGAAAACGAAGTAATTTCAATTGTATTTCAGTCTGTTTGCTGGTCCATCTATTCAATTTTCTTTCTTTTTTTCTGTTGTCTTTTTTCTCTTTTTCATTTCTTTCCTTTTTCTTAAATACAGAGAGAGAAAAAATCATTTTTATTTTCAATTTTTATTAAAAATATTTTTCTTTAATTTTTTTCTACTATATTTTTATTTTTGGGTAAATTTTTTCAAATTCTATCTTGCTTCCATCATTTCATTTTATTCCACCTCAGTATATTCATTTTTTCAAATTCTCAAGCGATTTCCTTTTTTTTTCTTTCTTTCCCCTTTTTTCTCTAACCTATCAAGACCCTTTCAACACCCAGACCAAAACACACTTAGGATCTAGCATCATTTATTTGATTTTTTTGGGGTGTGTGTTTGTTTTTAATTTTTTGATTTTAATATTTATTAGTTTTAATATTTTTTAAATTTTTTTTACCTCATTAATTCCTTTTCTCCCTTCAAAAATGACAAAACGAAGGAATTCAACCCAAAAGAAAGAGCAGAAAGAAATGACAGCCAGGGACTTAACCAACACAGATACAAGCAAGATGTCTGAACCATAATTTAGAGTCGTGAGAATAACAAAACTAGCTGGAGTCGAAAATAGATTAGAATCCCTCTCTGCAGAGATAAAAGAAGTAAAAGGTAATCAGGATGAAATAAGAAATGCTATAACTGAGCTGCAATGTCGAGTGGATGCCATGGCAGCAAGGATGGATGAGGCAGAACAGAGAATCAGTAATATAGAGGACAACATTATGGAGAATAATGAAGCAGAAAAAAAGGAGATTAAGGCCAAAGAGCATGATTTAAGAATTAGATAAATCAGTGACTCATTAAAAAACAACAACATCAGAATCATAAGTGTCCCAGAAAAGGAAGAGAAATAGGGGTAGAAGGGTTATGTGAGCAAATCATAGCAGAAAACCTTCCTAACCTGGGGAAAGACACAGACATCAAAATCCAGGAAGCACAGAGGATCCCCATTAGATTCAACAAAAACTGACCATCAACAAGGCATCATAGTCAAATTCACAAATTACTCAGACAAGGAAAGAATCATGAAAGCAGCAAGGGAAAAAAAAAGTCTTTAACCTACAAGGGAAGACAGATCAGGTTTGCAGCAGACCTATCCACAGAAACTTGGCAGGCCAGAAAGGAGTGGCAGCATATATTCAATGTACTTAATCAAAAAATTATGCAGCCAAGAATTCTTTATCCAGCAAGGCAGTCATTCAAAATACAAGGAGAGATAAAAAGTTTCCCAGACAAACAAAAATTAAAGGAGTTTGTGACCACTAAACCAGCCCTGCAAGACATTTTA
Organism: Felis catus; assembly: GCF_018350175.1. Lineage (NCBI taxonomy): Eukaryota > Metazoa > Chordata > Mammalia > Carnivora > Felidae > Felis > Felis catus. The sequence continues at coordinate 130,017,828 of NC_058375.1, read as the reverse complement.
ATGGGGACACTCTGAGGGGAGAAAAAATGTAAAACAAAAACAAATAAAGACTAAAAGCAACAAAGACTAGAAAGGACCAGAGAACATCACCAGAAACTCCAACTCTACAAGAAACATAATGGCAATAGATTCATATCTTTCAGTACTCACTCTAAGCATCAATGGACTCAATGCTTCAATCAAAAGACATAGGGTAGCAGAATGGGTAAGAAAATAAGATCCAACTATATCCTGTTTACAAGAGATCCACGTTAGACCTAAAGACACCTTCAGATTGAAAGTAAGGGGATGGAGAACCATCTATCATGCTAATGGTCAACAAAAGAAAGCCAGAGTAGCCATATTTATATCAGACAATCTAGACTTCAAAATAAAGACTATATCAAGAAATGAAGAAGGGCATTATATCATAATCAAGGGGTCTATCCACCAAGAAGACCTAACAATTGTAAACATTTGTGTGCCAAATGTGAGAGCACCCAAATATACACATCAATTAATCACAAACATAAAGAAGCTCATTGGTAATAACATCATAATAGTAGGGGACTTCAACACCCAACTTACAGCAATGGACAGATCATCTAATCAAAAAATCAACAAGGAAACAATGGCTTTGAATGACACACTGTACCAGATGGACTTAACAGATATATTCAGAACATTTCATCCTAAAGCAGCAGAATATACATTCTTCTTGAGTGCACATGGAACGTTCTCCAGAATACACCACATACTGGGACACAAATCAGCCCTCAACAAGTACAAAAAGATTGAGATCATACCATGCATATTTTCAGACCACAACTCTATGAAACTCGAAATCAACCACAAGAAAAAATTTGGAAAGGTAACAAATAATTGGAGACTAAAGAACATCCTGCTAAAGAATGAATGGGCTAACCAAGCAGTTAAAGAGGAAATTAAAAAGTATATGGAAATCAGTGAAAATGATAACACCACAACCCAAAACCTCTGGCACGCAGTAAAGACAGTCATAAGAGGAAAGTACATAGCAATCCAGGCCTTCCTAAAGAAGGAAGAAAGATCTCAGGTATACAACCTAACCTTACACCTTAAGGAGCTGGAAAAAGAAGAGCAAATAAAACTCAAAACCAGCAGAAGACAGGAAATAATAAAGATTAGAGCAGAAATTAATGCTATTGAAACCAAAAAAACCCCAAAAAAACAAAAAAACAAAAAATACCAGTGAACGGATCAATGAAAACAGAAGCTGGTTCTTTGAAAGAATTAATGCAATTGATAAACCACTAGCCAGTTTGATCAAAAAGAAAAAGGAAAGGACCCAAATAAATAAAATCAAGAATGAAAGAGGAAAGATCACAATGAACACAGCAGAAATAAAAACAAAAAAATCCAGTGAAGAAATGGGCAAAAGACATGAATAGACGCTTCTCCAAAGAAGACATCCAGATGGCCAACTGACATGAAAAAATGCTCATCACTCATCAGGGAAATACAAATCAAAACCACAATGAGATACCACCTCACACCCATCAGAAGGCTAACATTAACAACTCAGGCAACAACAGATATTAGTGAGGATGCGGAGAAAGAGGATCTCTTTTGCATTGCTGGTGGGAATGCAAAACTGGTGTAGCCACTCTGGAAAACAGTATGGAGGGTCCTCAAAAAATTAAAAATAGAACTATCCTATGACCCAGCAATTGCACTACTAGGCATTTATCCAAGGGATACAGGTATGCTGTTTCAAAGGGACACATGTACCCCCATGTTGATAGCAGCACTATCAACAATAGCCAAAGTATGGAAAGAGCCCAAATGCCCATCGATGGATGAATGGATAAAGAAGATGTGGTATATATATACAATGGAGTATTACTCGGCAATCAAAAAGAATGAAATCTTGCCATTTGCAACTACATGGATGGAACTGGAGGGTATTATGCTAAGCGAAATTAGTCAGAGAAAGACAAATATCATATGACTTCATTCATATGAGGACTTTAAGACACTTAGCAGATGAATATAAGAGAAGGGAAGCAAGAATAATATAAAAACAGGGAGGAGGACAAAACATAAGAGACTCTTAAATATGGAGAACAAACAGAGGGTTACTGGAGGGGTTGTGGGAGGTGGGGTAGGCTAAATGGGTAAAGGGAATTAAGGAATATACTCCTGAAATCATTGTTGCACTATATGCTAACTAATTTGGATGTAAATAAAAAAATAAAATTAAAAAAAAGAATATATATATATATATATATATATATATATATATATATATATTCTGTAGTTTAAATACATATGTATATGCATGTGCCTGTGTATAAAATATATGGATTATTTTATATAACAAAACGTTTATCTGAACCCTGAGGTGGATTCAGTGTTAATTCATGGATCCCTTCTGAACCACAAATTGGAACACAAAGAGATACAAGAAAATGAGCATTGGGCACTACTAGGAAAAGACACTTTGGTAGGCAAAATCTAGGGAATTTATGCTACCATAGAGAGAAGATTGGATAAACTAATTTATTCACCTTTTCTTTTATCTGCAAGTCTTCCTCAAACTCCAAATTGGTGTCTGTCTTCAAAGCTGGCAATGACTCAACCCCCAAATTTTCACAATCAACTATTCTTTCAAAGATATATTAGAAATTTAGTGTCTGAAGAAACTGCTATGTGAACCCTATAACATATAAAGCTCAGAGCCAGACGCTCCTCCTGCAGATGTAAGGACAATATTACAATCATCAATGCCCTGGGACTGTGCTCAGCTTAGAATTCTGGTTCACTGGTTCAGTAACATAGGAACCTGATAGGCAAAAGTGGCCATTATAATCACATTTATAAAGTAGGACATGTAAACAGCATATGTACACATAAACATACTGTAAAGTGACTTTAAATACTCCATTAATGTACATTAATTGAAATCATCAAAAATTGAATACATCAATTTTAATGATAATAAGAATACTAATAGTAATAAAAAGGAAGAGAATGGGGAAAAAAGCATCTAGTATTGATTAAATAATTACTATGAAACAAACACTGTAGTCTATGTTGTATACATATTATCTTATTTAGATATTGCTATTCTCATTTTACAGATAAAAAAGCAAAGATCCAGAGAAGTTACAACTTATACGAAGTCAGAGCTGGTAAGTATTAGAATCAGATTCAGATCATTAGATTAGTTTGACTATAAAGCTCATGTCCTTATCCACTAAAGTGCATGGCCTTTAATTTAAGAGGGCAAGACAATACCAATCATTTCTCTATTTTTTCTCTATGTTTTGATTCTGAAAATGAAAATAATTACACAAAAGACAACATTCTCATGTTAAAAGATTCAAGAAACACAAAACTGTATATAGCAAAAATCTAAGGTCATTTTTTACCTTCCACTAGGATCTTTTTCTCCTTCCCAGGTAGCCACAGGATATAGCTTAGCATACATAGACACATATATATGGTTTCCTTTCACATCATTTAAGTCAAGAATTATGTATTGCTTGTGACTGGCCTTTTTTAAACACAGCAATATGTTCTGAAATATTTTTACATCTGTATCACTGGATCTACAATATTATTTTTAATGACTAGCATTTTAACTGTCCCTCTATCAACTGGAATCTACACCATTTATATTTTTTTGCTATTACAGAAAAAAAGCTTCATTGAATAACCTTACACATACAAACTGGCATGTATGTTGATTTTGAAGAGCTGATTAATAGGATTTGAATTGCTAGTTTGCAAGGTATACTTATTTTTAACATTTTGATAAAAATTGTCAAGTGCCTTCCAACATTACTAATTCATATTCACACCAACATCATACCTGATTTTTTCTGCAATGAGAGATGATTTTATTTAAGGGAGTATATTTGGAACTCTGTAGTTAAACCATTTCCGTCTATATTCAAATGATGCCCAGAGTTTATATAAATTTGTTTAAGGCATCCAGCTATCAGTGGTTAAATAAATAAAAAATAATTTTTCCATAAATACCGCTCTTTGCACAAATCTTTACTATGGCATACTGCCTATAACATTGTCTTCCACAAAAACAAAACCCTCAATTAACTGCAAACTAAATTTGAATTTTGGTTTTTTCAGGCTTAGGGATGGTAATGATAAAATCTGCATTACTACTGTGGCTTTTAAATTTTTTTTTCTTTCAGATTTATTGAGGTATGATTGACAAATAAAAATTGTATGTATTTAGGTTGTATAATGTGACTTTTTTCAGGTGTACAACATGATAATTTTAATATACATATACATTGTGAAATGATTACCACAATCAACTTAATTAATACATTCATCACTTCACATAGTTCCTATTTGTGTGTGTGTGTGAGAAAGTGTGTTGAGAACACTTAAGATCTCTTCTCTTAACAAATTGCAAGTATTTATTTAATACAGGATTATTAACTATAACCACCGTTTTTACATTAGAGCCTCAGAACTTATCTTTTAACTGAAAATTTGTACCCTTTGACCAACATAGTCTTATTAGCATGTTCCCCCCCCCCCCAATTGAATCACCATTCTATTCTCTGGTCCTACAAGTTCAATGTTTTTAGGCTCTGAAGGTGTGGAGAAAAGAGACCCCTTGTATACTTTTTGTGGGAATATAAATTATTACAGCCATTATGGAAAATAGTATGGAGGTTCCTCAAAAAATTAAAAATATAACTACCATATTATCCAGTAATCCCACATCTGGGTACATATCCAAAGGAAACAAAATCAGTATCTCAAAGAGATATTTGTATTCCCATGTACGTTACACCATTATTCACAATACCTAAGATATGGAAAGAACCCAAGTGTCTGTCAACAGATGGATGGATAAAGAACTCCATTGTGTATGTGTGTGAGTATATTCAGGAGTAACATTTTCAGAGACCAAGTAGGTCATGTCTCTGAATAATAGTGCAAATCGGTATGTGCTCAACATCCTAAGAGAGAGGCTCTAAGCATTCTAAGAGGGAAAAATTAATTGTAGCCAAGATGGTGCAGGAAAAGTAAAAAGAAGAAGAAGCCGAAGCAGCAGCAGCAGCCAGAGTAAACACTTGTCAACCACTATCATATGCCTCACATCCTTCCCTGACCAACTAACACCATGACTCATAACATTTCTTTCATGAGACAAAGTTTTCCAAGAGAACATGTCACAACTTAACAGTTAAAGTACAGGAAGATGGTAGCACCCCCAAATAGTATTATTTTCAGGAGTTAAGAAAAAAATATCAGTAAGTCAAGACAATTCAATTTATTTGATATACACTGAGTATTTATTTAGTACAAGTCATGATTTTTCCAAAAGTACACAGTCCTTGACAGCTATTTCTTAGTGATTTATTGCATAGCCAGGTTGCTGTGGAAGGATTTTAAACATCACCCTAAACATACGCAGTCCTTTTATATTTAGAATATATATAAAGTAGGGGCACGTGGGTAGCTAAGTTGATTAAATGTCTGACTCTGGGCTTCAGCTCTGGTCATAATCTCACGGTTTTGTGAGTTCAAACCCCGCGTCAGGCTCTGTGGTGGCAACACGGAGACTGCTTGGGATTGATTCTCTCTCTCTCACTCTCTCCCTGCCACCCTCCCACCCCTGGCACTTTCTCTCTTTCAAAGTAAATAAACTTAAAAAGAAAGAATATATATATAAAGTACAATATAAATAATATATATATAAATATAAATATTATATACAGGCTATATATATAAATAAATATCCTCATATTAGGTAATTGCGTACCTCATCTCAAAAAATAATATAGTAGTCAAGAATGCTTACTGACAGGTACAAGGTGGCATTTCAAATCAACTATGATGGGCATTGAAACAATTGGTTATGCATTTGAAAAAAAAAAAACTAGGTCTCTGCCTCTTCACACACACACAAGTAAAATTTATGTGAATTATGTATGTAAGGAACAGACTCTGAAGGTATCTAAAGTAGGCCCAAGATTGAGTTGCTCATGCTAAGCTCCATGTCAGCAAACCAAATAAGTTACTCAGCTCACCCAGAACCAGGAGGCTCAAGTTGACCAATCATGGCTTGTCTGCTTAGCACAAGTTACCTGGCCTGCTCTTAGACTACCCTTTGCTCCATATGAGGAAAGTAATTTTAGCCAATCAGCAGATGCCCAATGTAACTTCATTTTTCCTCTTCACTTTGGTCTATAAAAAGCTGTCTCCGGTGCAGCTCTTCAGAGCTCCTTTCTATTTGCTAAGATAAGATGCCGTCTGATTCACAAATAGCTGAATAAAAGTCTACTATTAAATTGTCTGTGGAAAATTTTCATTTCACAAGAACAGCTTCACATTTGTTTTATTCAACGCTACACCGAGTGTTGAACACTGCATTCAACAACTGCAAAGTAAGTATAGGCTATTCACCAACATAGAATATGTACATGCCATAAAACAAGTCTGGATAAATTTCAAATGAAATTACACAGAGCATGTTCATCAGTGACAATGGAATTAAGTTGGAAATCAGTAACAATAAAATGTCTAGAAAATTCCTAAGTACTTAATAATTAAACAGCCAATTTCTAAATAATCCATGATTCAAACAATAAAGGAAATTAGAAAATATTTCAAGTTAAATGATAAGAACATAATCAAATCTTATGGAGTAACTAAAACAGTGCTTGGAGATAAATTTATAGTGCTAAATGGTTATATCTGAAAATGAGATAAACATAAAATAAATGATGTAAGCTTCCACCTTAAGAAGTTATTAAAAGTAGAGAAAATCAAAACTAAAATGAGTAAAGAAAATCATATGGATAAATCAAAATCAATGAAATAGAAAATAAACAAAAAAAATCAATAAAACCAGAAGCTCATTCTTAGAAAAGATTAATAAAATTGATAAACACTGTGCAAAACTGGATTGAGATGAAATGAGATAAAATACAAATAACCAATTCTAAAGAGGAGGTGTTAGTAAGAGCTTACAAACACTAAAGAGATTTTATTATTTATTTATTTATTTATTTATTTATTTATTTATTTATTTATTTATTTACATCCAAGTTAGTTAGCATATAGTGCAACAATGATTTCAGGAGGAGATTCCTTAATGCCCATTACCCATTTAGCTCATACCCCCTCCCACAACCCCTCCAGTAACCCTCTGTTTGTTCTCCATATTTAAGATTCTCTTATGTTTTGTCCCCTCCCTGTTTTTATAGTATTTTTGCTTCCCTTCCCTTATGTTCACCTGTTGTGTGTCTAAAAGTCCTCATATGAGTGAAATCATATGATATTTGTCTTTCTCTGACTAATTTCGCTTAGCATACCCTCCAGTTCCATCCACATAGTTGCAAATGGCAAGATTTCATTCTTTTTGATTGCCGAGTAATACTCCATTGTATATATATATACCACATCTTCTGTATCCATTCATCAGTCGATAGACTTTTGGGCTCTTTCCATACTTTGGCTATTGTTGATAGTGCTGCTCTAAACATTGGGGTGCATGTGCCCTTTTGAAACAGCATATCTGCATCCCTTGGATAAATAACTTGTAGTGCAATTGCTGGGTTGTAGGGTAGTTCTCTTTTTAACTTTTTGAGAACACTCCATACTGTTTTCCAGAGTGGCTGCACCAGTTTACATTCCCACCAACAATGCAAAAGAGATCCTCTTTCTCCGCTTCCTCGCCAATATCTGTTATTGCCTGAGTTGTTAATGTTAGCCATTCTGACGGGTGTGAGGTAGTATCTCATTGTGGTTTTGATTTGTATTTCCCTGTTGATGAGTGATGTTGAGCATTTTTTCATGTGTCTGTTAGCTATCTGGATGTCTTCTTCGGATAAATGTCTATTCATGTCTTTTGCTCGTTTCTTCACTGGATTATTTTTCTTTTGGGTGTTGAGTTTGATAAGTTCTTTATAGATTTTGAATACTAACCTTTCATCTGATATGTTGTTTGCAAATATCTTCTCCCATTCCATCTGTTGCCTTTTTTAGTTTTGCTGATTGTTTCCTTCACTGTGCAGAAGCTTTTTATTTTGATGAGGTCCCAGTAGTTCATTTTTGCTTTTGTTTCCCTTGCCTCCAGAGACGTGTTGAGTAAGAAGTTGCTGTGGCCAAGGTCAAAGAGATTTTTGCCTGCTTCCTCCTCAAGGGTTTTTGTGGCCTCCTGTCTTACATTTAGGTCTTTCATCCATGTTGAGTTTATTTTTTTGTATGGTGTCAGAAAGTGGTCCAGGTTCATTTTTCTGCATGTCGCTGTCAAGTTTTCCCAGCCCCATTTGCTGGAGACTGCCTTCATTCCAGTGGATATTCTTTCCTGCTTTGTCAGAGATTAGTTGGCCATGCATTTGTGGATCCATTTCTGGGTTATTTATTCTGTTCCATTGATCTGAATGTCTGTCTTTCTGCCATAAAGAGAATTTTAGAAGGATATTATAGGGGTGTCTGGGTGGCTCAGTCGGTTAAGGGACCAACTCAGTTTCCACACAAGTCATGATCTTATGGCTTTGTGTGTTGGAGCCCCATGTCAGGCTGTGCTCTGGCAGTGCAGAGCCTGCTTGGGATTCTCTTTCCCTATCTCTCTGCCCCTTCCCCACTTGCTCTGTCTCTGTCTCTCTCAAATAAGTAAATAAAGACTTAAAAAAAATTCATGTAATTTACTATGTGAAAAAAATAAAAAGAAAATTTGAACTATTACCTAAAAAGCTGCACCGAAAATGTATTTAGCAAAGTAAATCACCGATAAATAATAATAATAATAATAATAATAATAATAATAACCCTGAAAACCAGAAAGAGACATGAGCTTCCTCAATCTGATAAATAGTATTTATGAGAAGTCTACTAATATCAAATTTAATGATGAATATTGAATGCTATCCCTCTCAGATCAGGACTAAGGCAAGGATGCAACTCCCACCATTGCTATTCTACATTGTATTGGAGGTCTCTGCCAGAGCATTAGAGCAAGAGAAGTGTAATAATTGTATTAAGATGGAAAAGGAAGAAGAAAAATTGTGATTTGCAGATGATATGATTATACAGATAGAAAACCCTAAGGGAGTTACAGAAACTTATTTGAATTTGTAAGTATATTTTGCAAGGTCACAGGATTTAAGGTGAAATTACAAAAATCATTCGCATTTCTAAATACAACCAACAAAAAAATTCTAAATTAAGTATCATTTTTCTTAGCATCAAAAAAAAAATCAACTAGGAATAAATATGAGAAAATAGAAAACACTGCTGAGAAAAAATTTAAAAGCCTTAAAAAGTGAATAAATATACCATATTCATGGAATTTGAAGGCTCAGTATTGTTACGATGTCAGTTCTCCTCAAATTTATTTATAGATTCAATGAAATTTGACCCAAAATATTACCAGGCTTTATTTCAATGGAAAATGACAACTAATTCTAAAATTCATAGTAAAATAAAGGACTTAGAATAGTCAAGACAATCTCAGAATAAAGCTGGAAAAGTTTCACAACGTGATTGCAAGTCTTTCTATAAAGCTAACAATAATAATATTAAAAAAAATGGGGGTATTGGCATACAGATAGGTACATACTTCAACAGAACAGAATCAAGTCCTGGACATATTGGTCAATTTGTTGATGATTTATTAAAAAAAAAAAGTATTTAGGGAATGGGGGGGGGCAACTGCTAAATGGGTACAGGTCTCCTTTGGGGAGTGATTAAAAGGTTTTGGGATGAGATGGCAGTGATGGTTCACAACATTGTGAATGTACTAAATGCAACTGAATTATACACTTTAAAATGGTTAATTTTATGTTATGAGAATTTCACTTTAACAACAAAAAAGTACCAAGTGAATTCAGTGGGGTAATGGAAAGTCTTTTCAACACAATAACACTTGAACAACAACAGGATATTCCATTGAAATTAAAAAAAAAAAAAAAGATCCTTGACATTTATCTCATGCCATTCACAAAAATCAATTCAAAATGAATCATAAAATTGTACAAGCCAAATTCCAAATGTTTTAGAGGAAAACAGAAAAAAAATGTTTCAGCAAACTTGAGACAGGCAAATTTGGGGGGGGGGGTGGGAGGAGACAGGACACAAAAGCACTAACAATTTTAAAAAATACAAAATGGTATTTCATCTACATGTATAATTTCTTGTGCATCAAGAGTCCCCATTAAGAAAATGAAGAAAGAGGGGCTCCTGGATGGCTCAGTCTATTAAGTGTCCTACTTTGGCTCAGGTCACGATCACACGGTTCTTGGGTTTGATATCTGCATTGGGCTCTCTGTTGACAGCTCAGAGCCTGGAGCTTGCTTTGGATTCATTGTCTCCCTCACTCTTTGCCCCTCCCCTGTTTGCTCTCTGTCTCTCGCTGTCTCTCAAAAATAAATAAACGTTAAAAAAATATTTAAAATAAGATGTCATGGGGAGCCTGGGTGGCTCAGTCAGTTATGTGTCCGACTTCAGCTCAGGCCATGATCTTATGGTTCCTGAGTTCGAGCCCTGTGTCAGGGTCTGTGCTGACAGCTGAGAGCCTGGACCCTGCTACAGATTCTGTGTGTCCTTCTCTCTCTGCCCCTCCCCCGTTCATTCTCTGTCTCTCAAAAATAAACATTGAAAAAATATTAAAAAAAAAAAAGAAAATGAAGAAAGACACCATAAACTAGGATGAAAGAATACATATATTTGGAAAAGGATTTGTATCTAGAATACACAAAAAACTAAAAATCAATAACACAATTAGTGATAAATAAAAAATACATTAATTATATTGTATTAAAAATAAAATAAAAAATAAATTAAAAAATCTTAAAGTGAGCAAAACTCTTGAATACTTCACAAAAGAAGATATATGACCAACAACATTTAGTGTTCAATGCCATCCATTTAACAATTAAATCACCAAAGATACTATTTCACACACAATGGAATGGCAATAATTAGAAATGTGGGCAAGAATGTGGAGAAACTGTAACTCTCATACTTTCCTGTGGGAACATAAAAAAGTACAATCACTTTGGAAAACTGTTAGTGTCTTGTAAAGTTAAACATACACATATCCTATATTCCAGTAATTCCATTCATAGGAATTGGTCCAAGAGAAATGAAAATATTCCAAACTTACGAAGCAAAAACTTGTACAGCAATGTTCATAGCAGTGCCATTCATAATAGTTCTCAGATGGAAACAATTCAAACGTGCATCAACAGGAGATTTAATAAACAAATTGTTATATCAACATATAATAGACTACACTTAGAAATTAAAAAAAAAACTACTGATACATACAAATTAATAAATCTGCAAAGCATTATGTTGAGTGAAGCAGACATAAAACAGTACACACTGTATGAGTTCATTAATATGAAGTCCAAGAACAGGCAAAACTAGTGTATGGCAATAGAAATCAGACAGTGGTGTTGTCTCTGGAGCAAGAGGATGGGCTGAAAGGGGCAAGAGGATGGGCTGAAACACTCTGGGGTAATGGAAATGTTAAAAATTATTGCAGTAGGTTGAAAATAAGAAAAGCTCATTAAACTGTACACTTAAGATCCATGCATTTTTTAATGTAAGTTGTACACCAGTTAAAAATATTGGAGGAGAAGAAAAGCCATCTGAAAAAACACTATAAGAAATTTCTAAAGAAAATTAAAAAAATCAATGAAAGCTATAGAAAAATATGGATAGATTAATTCTCTTTAATATATATATTATACTGTACAATGTATATATATATATATATATCCTCTTTAATATATATATATTTTTCTTTTGAACTGCATATGGCTTAAAGACACCATAAAATAATGAAAAAACAGATGGCACACCAAAAAATAGAAAGAGCTGCAACCTATGAAACAGTCTTAATATTCTTAATACACAGAATTTCTTTCAAATCAGTAAGAAAATAAAAGTAGTTCAAAAGAAAATTTATCCAAAACACTCACTCAAATAAAGTACCAATAATATTTTCAGTCCAGAAGTTCCACTTTGCATTTTCCACATGGAAATATACACAAAGAGGCAATATGTACAAGATATCCATTGTTCATAAATTGAAAAATTCAAGAAATCAAAGGTAGATCTTATTATCATCCTTCTATTGACAAGCCACAGTATAACCATAATATAGGATTGCTCAAGGCAATTTGAAAAGAATGCAGTGGATGTATGTATATTCACACTGAAAGATTTTTAATACATGCATTAAGTAAAACATAAAACCAATTAAAGACTGGTTTTGATTTCAAAATTGATGTTTGGGTTATTTTACAATTAAAAAAATTTAAAAATCTATCTATACTTCCTATTCCCTACTCCTTCCTGAACAATTTCATTTCTAAAGTCATTACATTACATGGGTACAACAAAATAGGTGACCCCAGAAAAAGAAGCTTCAGTGCACTACAGTGTGATATCACCCTACAGGGTGAAAATGATGCCCATGTGAACTTGGGAGGTGGGGTGGTGGTGGAGATAGGAGATTGATTGCACTCAGGAAACGTGATGAAATAACTAAACCTATTAAGGGTAATGTGAGACAATTTTATCACTAGCAAAAAGGGGTCTCTTCACTAAAATTTTGAATTATCAATATGAAACTGTGGTTTTCAATATACAGATGGAAATAGAGTAAGTGCAGAAAAAAGATGCAAATATATGAATGCATATATATATGTACACACACACACACACACACACACACACACACACACATACATAAACATATATTCTCTAGCTTTGTCCATGAAAAAGATGTGGGAACAGAGATGCTCTAGCAGCAGTAAGCATACCAAGTGTCTAGATCCTGGCTTCTGAATACCATTCTCCACTGAAAAGAACTGGGATTGCTTGAAGAAATGGCTGATTCTAGGGCTGAGGCAGAAATATAAGTCTGAAACATCTTACTGTATCAGGAAGCAAGGGAGTGCTTAAAGACTATCAGGAGACATGACAAAAAACACAAAAGTCACCCTGATGAAGCCCTCACTGGCCAGATCAGGGACAAATAGACCATCAAAAGAAATGATGATAGTAATGGGTTATAACCCATTGAAAAAAAATAGGAAATCATGCATGTTCATATGGATATAAATAACTACATAAACAAATTAGTAAAAATTTTCATGAAGAGTGGGATACTTACTTGGTTTCAAAATAACTCCTCAAAAAATGCTAATTACAAAAGTATACCAGTAACATCACCATGGCAAAATCTTGCAGACAGAACCTTAATTAAATGATCAAAGTGAATATAATCAGTAATGGGGCAAATGAGAGTCATGTACCACCAGATAAGACACAATGAGAAGAACACAGATTTACTTCTGTGATATTCCTGCCACTGTGTTCCTGGGTGTAACCTGAATTTAATTAGGAGAAAAAAAATCAAACCAACCCAAATTGAAGGACATTGTACAAAATATTGGCCAGTAATCTTCATAGGAGTCAAGATCATGAAAGTCAAGGAAAAACTGAAGGAGACTAAAGACATTACAACTAACTGTAACAAGTGAGACTAAGCTGGATTCTTTTGCTATAAATAACATTACTGAGACAATTGGTGAAATGCAAATGGAGTCTCAGGTTAGATGATTTTAATGTATTGATGTTGATTACCTGATTTTGATGATTCTCTTGGATAACATCCTTGTATGTAGGAAATTTACACTACTTCCTTTAAAACGATTCAGGAAAGCAAGTCTTTGTTCTGTACCTGCAAACTTCCACATCTGTGATTGTTTGAGAGAATTATTCTTAAAGACTATGATGTAAAATGATAGTATATAAAGTACATTCTAAATATGAATATAGAAAAACAAAACTGCATAATTTCACATATGTACCTATGGAAATATACAGAAAAAACTTCAGATGAACAGTGGGTTACATTTGAGGACAATGGTTGGTTGGGGAAGTTAAAAAGGATTCTTGTTTGTGATTCACAATATTTCTGCATTGCTTGATTTTTTTATTCAATGACTAATATATTCATATATTGCTTGTATAAAATGGGAAGGACATGAAACCGTCACTATTTGCAAATGATATGGTAATATACTTGGGAAATAAAATTAACTTGAAAATTACTAGAAGGAACAAGAGAATTCAATAAGGTATTAGAGTAGAAAATTAGTATTCACAAATCAATAGATTTCATACATAACAGAAACAAGTTACAAAATGTAATAGGAGGAAAAAAATAGTTTCTAATTGCAACAAAGAAAAGGTATAGTTTCTAGGGGATACAAGATGTTGGTTCTCCCTAAATTAACTTAAAAATGTACTCCAATCTCAAAAGTATCAATAGGACACTTTTAAAAACTGGAAAATTTATTCTAAAACATATGGGAAAATAAACAAGAAAAAATAACATGGAAAATTTTGAAAAAGAGGAGCATTGAAAAGGGACTAAAACTATTAGATTCTAAACAATAAATTTTAAAATGAAAAATACACTAAGCTTTATTCATAGTAATAGAAATACTATTTAAAACCATACAAAAATACTATTTTACTTCTGTCATATAGCAGAAATTCTAACCATTTAATGACATATTATGCTGACAAAACTTCAAGGATATGGCTTTTTTATTCATTGCATGGCAATGGTAAATATCCAAAGTGCAAAAATGTTCACCATTGGACCCAGCAACCCCATTTCTGAGAATGTATCTTAATCCTACATCTGCACACATAGGATTGTAATGTCACTGCTATTTACTACTACATTGTTTATAATAGCAGATGATTTACCTGACGATGTCAATAGTAATCTTAAAAATACCACCAACCAGAAAATCCATCAGTTGGGGCTGATAAAATAAATCAGATTCTTACAATGGAATATTTATATACTGTACTTGTTTTTTAAAAAAGGAGAGGTGCGGAGGACAAGAAGCTACTGATACATAAATTGTGGTGTTAAGTTTCTTTTTAAAAAGCAAAGCATATAACAGTGAGTATGGTCTACATTTTTTTTATTAAAAAAAGGAAAAATAAAGAGTATGTATTTTTTGGCTTATACTGAAGTAAAGATATTCTGAATGAAGACACAATTACCATTAAAAGGAGCAATGGGTTTGGATGGAGATAAAGATGGGAACAATTTTTCCCTATATTACTAAACTTAAACTAATGAGATATGATTTTATGCCATATGAAATTGGCCATATTTAACTATTTTGACCTACAAAAATGGAGAATTCTAATAGCTACTATTACTATGCCATTTTACAGATATTGCATATAGCTGAGAGTCTTGAAGAACATGGGAGATGCTGATATTATTGGAATGATGTAATCTGATCAATTACATTAGAAGTTGACATTTAAAAGACATCATCTGAGGAACTGGTACATTTCCTTTTATGGGATAATGTTAATTCATCAGATTTCTCTTTTTGCCTTGGCTAACTAGTGTCTCAAAAATATATTGACATTTAGTGATTGTCATGTTTTCTCTTGCTCTTTTTTTCTTAATTTTTGTGCATGCTTTAAAATATTTTTGACTACAGTATTAAATTTATAAAAGATGTAGTACAAAAACAATTGTAGTTTAAACAGCTAGTGATCTTCGCTATCTAGAGGAAATAGAAGATGTAAATAGTAGTGATATATGCCCAAATAAATTAAGCCTTGAGTTTCGATGGTCACATACGAGGTACTGATGAAGGTCAGTGAGTATACTGTAATCAGAGTTAAGATATCCACAAAATTGGGGCACTTGGGTGGCTCGGTTAAGCGTTTGACACTTGGTTTTGGCTCAGGTCATGATCTCACAGTTTGTGTGTTTGAGCTCCCTATTGGGCTCTGTGCTGACAGCCCAGAGCCTGCTTGGGATTCTCTCTCTCTGTCTCTCTCTCTGCCTCTCCTCTGCTCATGCACGTGGTTTCTCTGTCTCTCTCTCTCTCTCTCTCTAGATAAATAAACTTTTAAAAAATTTTAAAAAAGATATACACAAAATTTTTGTTGCCACTTGGATCTTTAGAGATGTTTCACTTGCAGTTGGAATAATGACAGAAAGATGTAAGAGATATATTATTAAGGAGAACACTGTGGACTAAGTGAGAAATGTGGATTAAATATAAATAAAAAATGGAGGTTGGACCTTGAGTTCAGGTGGCTGGTGAGACATCTATTCTAATCCAAAATTTTTAAAGTTTTTTATACCAAGTAAATATTTTCTCAAAATATCTTACAGAGGATTGGAGTGGTAGCTCTCCCAGAAGCAGAGAGATAAAACTTAATTTCACAACTCTAAGAAACATTTCTCTAAGTTCACAATCATTTACTTCTACTGGTGGCTCACAAAGTGTCTGTTCCTTATGTGATGTTCTGATTTCACCAATGGTTGCAATCCAGGCTGAGATCCAAATGGTTTCTAGGCAGAAACTGTTCTCTTGAGTGACGCCATCAGTAGTCATCTTGTCAAGGTGCACCGAGTCCCCTTCAGCTCCCAGTAGAGAGTATGAGAACCAGCAAGTAACTTCTTGCTCTCCCCAGTCTTCCCTGAATGATAATGAAATCAAGGGGAAGGGACCAGGGAGAGGAAGAAAGAATAGAGAAATGGAGGGAAAAGGAGTAGGAGAGTATCAGCAAAAACTCTATGTCTGAAGACTCTAAGTAGAAGGTCACTTAATAACTGAGACAACTTTGGAAAGAGGTTCTCAGCATCTTTTTCACAAAACAAACTCAAAATCCTAAGAGATATAAACATTGACCAAGAAAACAGGGAAGTTGCTAAACTTAAATGTAGATGAGATACAGAGAGAGATTTCATTCCATTAGGAGGTACAAAAGGAATAAATATAGCATTATGTAAAGCCCCTTCTATAAATGTGAAAATAAAGAAATGTTTTGGAGGGGAAGGGGAGGAATGAAACACTGCCTGATTGGAAACCGCAAACAAGCAGATGTCTGATCCAGGCAGAAGGAAGATAGACCATGTGAGGATCATTTAATTTACAGATTAGCAAAATGCAGCAGCTTCATGTCTGCTCTGCTGTCTTTTCATTCCCATGGCTTCTAGCTCAGGAAGTTGGTTCAAGATGCTTGTTTTGAGAGTTGAGAAATCAGGGCATAGATCTTCTTATTAAAAAGACTGATGATTTCATCCTCGATAAAGATGAAAGTCAAATTTAATATCCACAATCTTAATATTTCATTTGTAATCACTGTAACAAAGAGCACCTGGTTTTATCTCAGAAACAATTCAAGCCCAATTTGTAAGACATAAAGAGATTTCCTAGGGTTTATCCTTCATTTAAAAAAAAAAAAAAGGAAAGAAATTAAGATAAACTCTTTACTTAGAGCAATAACAGAAAGAACATCATAAACTTTTCTTTTGGTATCTCTAGATCCTGTGTCCTGGCTGCCCCATTTTGCTGGGAGGAAACAAGGCTTGAGAGGTCTCATGCTAATTTGAAAGAGAAAGTCATTAAGTGCAAGGATGCCCCAAGGCTTTAGCCAGCATCTGCTCTAGGATGCGGCTGATCCATTTTGGAGAATTAAGAGACCGTAGCTAGGTACTAAAAGAAAAGAAGTCAATTTCTGAAAGTAGCCCCGTCTGTGGTATGATTCATTCCAGTTTAGTGATTAACTGGAAGCTCTCAGCAGCGTTAGGAGTGAACTAATATTCCTTTCTAGAAAAACTATTCTATCCTGCATTATCTCACTGTCCAGGCAGGGTCAACTTTTATAAGGTTTGAGGTTCATACAATTTGGTTGGGGGGTTAAGAGAAAAAAAGAACTAAATTATTACTACAATTTTTTTTTTTTAGAAACGCGAATATTTATTTTGAGTGAGAAAAGAAATTACAATAAATTAAAAACTTTTCAAAGCTGATATAAACATCACCAAATCAATCTAAGCACAATATTTTTACTAATTGCCTGACATACACTATACTTCTTTTTCTTTACAGTGTGCATAACCTTTGCATACTTCTTCATATTGACAATTTTGTAATACAGTCTTTCTAATGAGGTAACAGAAACATAATTCAGCCTGAAACATGGCTGATGAAATTTGTTACAGTACTGATACTTTTTAAAAAAATGTCAGCTTCACAACTTCATTGGTAATGAGATGCGGTATATTGGGATGCATAAAACGAGACTTCACACCCAGTTGTACCGCATCTTCAATACTACCACAGGTTTTGTGCCTTACATACAGACATTCTGATAAATTTCACACAATTCCATCAAGAAAAAAATGATCATGCACTGATAATTATATATGGTGCATTATTGAGTATATTCTTAACACAACTTTTTTCGAGGTATTAATGAGAACTAAATTCGCCTCTTGAAAATGGACATATCTGAAGGCTAGACTCTTGCACAAGCCATTTGGCTCCATACTTTTTAAACATTGTTTCTCCTCCATTACACACTACTTCAATGCCAGGTGCAGTAGGACATGTTTATACCATGAGACAACACATGGCCCTGTGCCTTTTTTTTTTTTTTTTTTTTTTTACAGGTTTTTAGGGATATTGCATAGTGGGCAGTAGGATTATTCCTGGAAACCATTCCTAACAGAACAGCTAACAATAACTTAACTGAACATGAGCATTTGTGACCCACAAATACTCAGCCCACAAAATAAGCTAAATGTATTCCCAACTCATCTTTCCTTGGTAGGAGCCTCAAAATGCCTGTGGCCACTCCATCCCCATTTCCACCCCCCTCCCCTGGCCAATATGATGGGAAAAATGACAGAGAAAGCTGAAGTGAAAGGCAACTGTCTTAACCAATTGCAGTCCAATCTTTTGCAGATTTTATGAAAACACATGAATATGCAATCACATTACCAGAATTTCTCCCAGAGCCCTGGAAGGAGCTCACTTGTGCAAGTGAGGGAACTTTGAAGCTGAAGCTTTATTAGTTCATAATGAACCTGCATTTACACACTGGTCATGTGAGCACAGTTTGGAAATATTGGGTCTGCCCCTACATCTATGCTCATGACCATAAACCCAAGTTAAGACTTCAGCATCTTTGTTCTATAATTGCTCTCCTACTCTTCTGTCTCTTACTCTATCTCCTCTCTCCCTTTCCCTAACCTTCCACATTAGCCTCATCTTTCTCCATTTTGTTTTCATGCTTCCTACATCAGAATCTTAAAACTGATTGCTAATTTCCTCATTGAAAGGATGAAAACTTGACTCTCTAAAGAGCAAGTTTCCTTAAATTTAGATAAGCTGGTGTTTGGTTTAACTGCTGATTGATTAATTGATGGTGACAGTGAGCGATAATAGCTACTTCCTCCTGTAGCCAAGTATATGCTTGTAATGTATGTCAGGTGTGATAGGTGCATTCACATCCACTGTGCCATTCAATCCTCACAACATTCCTGTAAGGTAATAAAGTTATCAACATTTTAAGGAATGAGGCAATAAACTCAGAGTTTACGTAATTTGCCCAACACACAGCTGATAAGCAATGGGGCATTCAACTTCAGTGACACCAACTCCCAGTTGCTCAATAAAATCTACGAGGTCTGAGAAGAGGAAGCACTGATGGTTAGTGGACCCAAGTTCTAATCATCAGGCTTAGTATCCTTCAATGTCTATGCATCTTTCTCCAGTCACTATCAGGCATACCAAATCCTTCCTCTAGGCTCAAAGCACATCTACCAGGCTCTTTGATACAGAAAGTTATGCACAGGAGACTTTGCTTTGCATCCCCATTTGATTTCAAGCTTCTTTAACATTTTGACAATATATTATCCAAAGCACAGAAGGAATTCAGAAATTATGGGGATAACATAGACATTTATAATTTTTCTTCAGATTTAACACTTATAATTTTCCTCAGATATTCATAAACAAAGCTTATTTTGGTTATTCAGAGAATAGAGAAAGAACACATCTTCACAAGACTACAGAAGTCTTATTAGGGGAGTAAACCTGAGACTAAGTGGAAGAAAAAGAGAAATTACGAAAGGAAACACATACAGAATAAACTAAACAGTAAAGTATCAGGATATAAGGATGAACACAACAACAAATATAACCCAAAGGAAACTAATGGAAATTTTTTAAGTGATTAAAAAAAAAGTCCTCTCATCGTCATCACTACTGGGCCTCAGGAAAAAGCAGTGACACTTTGCTTCCATTTTATTCTCATGCTGACTTCTTCATAGAGAAGATAGAACCAGGATGTCCTTCAGTTTCCTATCACCAAACACAGAAACCTACCATCATCTACTCTGATCCTATCATCCTTTCCCCTCTTGTTCAATTGAGCAGAACAACTATCTACCTTTTCTTCTATTTAGGCCACTTACTTTGTTGATTATCATCCCAATGTGTGTAGTTGAAAATCTTACCTTGTCCATTAGCCTGTTTCTTCTATACTCATGTTTTTCCTCTCCACCGGGATATTCCCACTAGCTTTACAATTGTTTTAGTTATCAGATTAGTACATGTACATAATATAAAAAGGCAAATAGTAAAATTAAGCCTGTTAGGAGAAAGAGCAGTCCCCTACTTTACTGCCACTCCCACTTCCCAGAGTCAAACTCCGACAACTGTGAAATCTTCCATTTGGAACTATCTTCCCCTTTCCAAACTCCAAACTTGCTATTATGGCTATTAATTATTTTTTTACTTAATTTTTAACTTTTTAGTTTCAGACATTTTTAATTTCCCACTAAGAAATATTAACAGCATAAAATCACAATTCATGGTTATGGCAATGTTCACTGTTTACATCATCGTGTTGGTATAAAAATATCATTCTCAGGTGAGCCACACAGTATGCTCAGGTTCATTCCCTATATAGAACTGTTTTGGTTCTCAGGCGTTAACAAATATTTTTTTTTTATTTTTTTTTCAACGTTTTTATTTATTTTTGGGACAGAGAGAGACAGAGCATGAACGGGGGAGGGGCAGAGAGAGAGGGAGACACAGAATCGGAAACAGGCTCCAGGCTCTGAGCCATCAGCCCAGAGCCTGATGCGGGGCTCGAACTCATGGACCGCGAGATCGTGACCTGGCTGAAGTTGGACGCCCAACCGACTGCGCCACCCAGGCGCCCCACCCACAAATATTTTTTTTTGTACATTTGCTTACTTTTCAGATAATCAATCATTAACTTATTCAAAACTCTCTCCAGAGCTCTCTGAATAAATGCAACTAATAGATGGGAAAGAGAGATCTATGGGTTATTCCACAGAATAGTAAAGAGCATTGAAATAGTAGAAAATGTTTTTTCATTTTTCTTTTCTTAATTTCTTTAAAAGCACTACTGACTTTTAGAATAACTGTAACATGATATTGTAGGGTTTATAGTATATACAGAAGTAAAGCATATGACAAAAGTGGTGCAAAGGAGAAGGCGGTGATAAATGAGACAGTAGTATGTGTTTTATAGTTTACATGAAGTGATGAAATATTAATTGCAAGTAGACTGTAATAAGGACACATATTGTAATTAACGCCTGAGCAACTAACAAAAATGCAAAAAAAGGATAGATTAAAAAGCAAACAGAAGAAATAAAATAGAATATTAAAAACATTTTTAAAAACACAAAAGGAGCAGGAAAGAAGCAACAGAGGAACAGAAAACAAGGCAAAGTTCAAACATATCAGTAATTAGATAATTCGTGTAACATATTTATAAAAGGCAGAACTTATTGGACTAGATAAAAAAGTAAGACACAACTATATGTTGTCTACAAGAGACTCACTTTAGATATAAAACACAAATAGGTTGAAATTGAAAGAGTGGCAATATATGTACCATGCTAATGTAAGCTTTAAAAAGCTGATGTAGCTATGTTAATATGACTAAAGTAGACTTCAAGACAGCATTCTGAGAGATAAAGAGGACTATTTTATTATGATTAAAAGATCAAGTCATTAGAAAAACATAAACATCCTAAGTATGTGTATGTCTGATAAAAAGAGCTTCAAATACAAGAAGTAAACGTTGACAGGACTCAAAGGAGAAATGAAGAAATCCACAATTACAGTTTGGTGAGAACATTTACTAGGCTACTGCTACCTCTAGGATGCTGCATTAATCTTACACATATGATTTCATTTACTTTTTGCAATTTCCTAAGGTTACCTGGTTTATAGTAGCTAAAAAGAAAATAGTTTTCAGTAGTTACTTTAATTCACATATCATGGGAATGATCAGTTCCTAGGAAGTTTGAAATCATTTCCATATAAAGTCAACCTAATTCCAAACCTTTTGTGGAGGTAATATTTCCATTTTTAACTTGATCTAGTCAATTTGAGTTAGTCTTATTAGAATTCTCTCACTTGGATTTCTATCGCCAAGAAAAGACACACAAACAGAGACACTACACATAAACAAGAAGCACTACCCTTCAGCTCTACTGAATTTCAGTAAAATCATCATCCCCTCTTACCCCTGAGCCTTCACACTTGTTCCTTTATAAAAATGCTCTTCCTCCTCTATGCTGGGCTAACAATTGTGGACTGTGAGATGTGCTACACAACACCTTTATTTCCCATTGCACAATGCTTATTTTTTATTTTAAACTACTTAAAAAATTTTTTTTTATTTACTTTGAGAGACAGAGTGAGTGGGGGAGGAGCAGAGAGGGAGAGAGAATCCCAAGCACAGAGCCTGATGCGGGGTTCAATCCCAAGAACCATGAGATCATGCCTGAGCCGAGATCAAGAGTTGGACGCTTAACAGACTGAGCCACCCAGATGCCCGAAGGTTTATATTTTATGATTGATTTCATCAAACTCAATCAGAAAAGAGCATTTCTCTCTCATTACATTCCCAGCTAGCACAATCTGATGAATGAGATCATTGCTGAATAAGTTTTTCTTACAGTAGATGTGTTCAACCTATTCCATTTGTCGTACTAGTTCTACTACATCTTTGTAATGTTATCTTTGCCTTCTAATTTGTTTGGTGTCCTAATTGACTTTGCCACACACACAATGTTTTGTTTGTGTTTTGGAGGATGGATACATATACATACATATATGTATACATATATATACATACATATATGTATACATATATACATATATATATATATATATATATATATATATAGAGAGAGAGAGAGAGAGAGAGAGAGAGAGAGAGAGAGAGAGAGAGTGTCTATTTTAAATTCTACCAGTGGATATAAAGCTTCTTTATTAAAAAAAATCCTTGAATGTTTAGAACTCAAAATTTAAAAATCAGTAAGAAAACATTTTTACTTCCCATTTATGCAAGAGGAAGAATTTTAGACTTTTATTTCCCAATCCCAGTTCTCCATTTTCTTCCTGTCTGGTTTCCTTTTTATTTATAATAGATGACCACTTTTACATATGTATTTATAACATTTATATTTTTACACTTTATATAGTTTATACTTCTAAACCAGCCAGGGTTCATCAGCAAAGCAAGATGATCCCTCTGCAGGAAGGCTAAGAGCTATCACCCTGAAGGACAGGAAGGGTGGGGGGGGGGGGGCAGGTGGGATCGGGAGTGCAACAGGTTGGGGTGAGGGGGTTGTGGTCAACTTTTAGATGTGCAAATGTTACAATAAGTTAGACTTCCTTATAATAGTTTAATACTCACTGCCAGTCCTTTTAAGCCTCAACTTCCTAAGCTTGAATTAATTTTTATCAATATTCAGCATTGCCTATGCTTTGGGTACTATGTTAATATACTACTTCTATATAATTTAAATGTTAACTTCAGAAATGAATCACTATAAAGCTAAGAGTTACTGAGTAAAAAATTTTATCATGTAAACTATTGACAGAGAAATAGGACTTTAAAATATTTACTTCTTGGAGGCTCATACTACCCATCTTTCCAATTTACAAGTCACCCAGTGTGCCTAGGTTTGGATAATTGTTCATGAATTCTGCCTGGAACCTATATATTTTCTCACTTCCAAAATGTTTTTTTTTTTTTTTTAAGATTTTATTTTTAAGTAATCTCTACACTCAGTGTAGGGCTTGAATTTAAAACCCAGAAGTCGAGTTGCATGCTCTACTCGCTAAGCCAGCCAGGAACTCCAAAATTCATCTTTTTTAAAGAAAAAGGATTAATATCTTTAGTCACTGTTTGTCTTCCAATTATTTCCTTGGTAATATCAATTGTGCAGCAAATATTTGTTCTCCTCATCCTCTGTAAAGTCATGGTCTCCAATCGCAATTGGGCCATCCATATTTTTTAACCTTATCAGTTATTCCAAAACTTCTCTGGTTTCCTCAAACCTTTGAATTCAGTAAACTATAGCACAGAAGTCAAATCCAGCCCAGTGCCTACTTTTGTAAATAGTTCTAATGGAACACAACCACATTCATTTGTTTACATATTGTCTAAAGCAAGGGCTTTCACACTATGGCATAGCTGAATAGGTAAAGTATTTATTACCCAAGTCCTTTAAAAAGAAAGTTTGCTGACCCCTGCTCTAAACCTATCACCTGCCCCTTTTACTGTGAATTCCTGACTTCACAAGGAATAAAATACATAAAATAAGTATATCAACTTTCAGATCAAACCAAAATCTAAATCTGACTCTGTATCCATACATGTGACCCTTGCACATGTTAGGGGCAATCTTCCTGTCAGGCATCTGATTTCCATTTCTCTTCTCTTCTGATTAGAACCTCAGTAATCCCATCTGTTTTCTACTTTCTAACTCCTTATCATCATTGTAATATACTGATACTTCTTTTACCATAAAAGAGAACAAAATAAGAAACTGATTCTAAACTCCATCCCATAACGTCCCATGTTCTATACTTGGAACATCCATTTTCTCACTCCAATCCTACTTCTTTCCCCATTTCTGACTCTGATCATGTCCGCTTGCAAATACATATGGAATTCATATTTTAGCTTCCTATTTGCTCAGCATGATGCTGTCTTGAAACATTCTTTTTTCCAACTTCTGGGATGGACCACTCTTTGTTTATCTCTGTGACTATTCATCCTCTTTTGTAAGCTGCTCTTTCTCTATCCTTGTTTCTGCCCTGTGCTGTCTTCTCATTACTAGCCTGCACACACCTATTGTCTTCTGTATTGAGGATTCCTGACTTTATAACCCAGATCACTCTCCCGTTTAAGATTCACATACCCAACCAGAATGTCCCATAGGAACCTTAGGCTCAACAGGCTCCAAATTGAAATAATTGGTTTTTCTCTGAAAGCTTCTGCTACTCTTGTGATTACCAGGAGTCACCTGTCTCTTCCTTTTAACATACGCAATTTATTTCCAACCCCTTGCAGTATTTCATCATAAATCTCTCCCTTTTGCTCCATCTCCGCGCTCCTAGCCTAGCACAGAGCACTAGCATTCCTCACCTCTTCAGGGTCTCCTTACCTTCTCCTTTAGCCCCATGCAATTCATCTGAAGATTGATGGTGTTGATCATGACATAACCTCACTTAAAACCCCTCAACACTCAGGAATCTACTCCTGAGATCATTGTTGCACTATATGCTAATTTGGATGTAAATTTTAAAAAATAAAAAAAATCATTAACTTCACCTTCTGGTTTACTCTTCTTTTCCCTTCACTTACACATTAGCACACAGCCATGTTCATCTTCATTCCCATACACGTTCTATATGAACCTTGGTCAACCTCTGGGACTTCACACAAGTCCCAGTTGGAGGACACTCCCACGAAGCTGCCTAACCTCCACTCAATTTCAATTTAGACATCACTTCCTCAGAAGCTTTCTGGGATCTCCATCCCTGCCTCATATTAGGTGCCCCTCTTGTACTCCTATCACAATTCACATACTGTGTTATATAATTATGCTTTCCTCAAGAATATAGACTTAGGAGGATATGGACCATTTATACTTTGTTTACGTTATCAAATTCAGTACAGTGCCTGGCACTCCATTTGTTGTTGACAGAATTCTTGTCTTTGTGATCTGGGAGCATTTAAGTGCCTTGTCTTCTACTTATTCAAATTTCTGCTTACATTTCTGGTATTTATCAAGTTGAATGCATCTAATTTTACTAATTTTTTTCAACTGCACGTCATTTTCATTTTTCCTCATTTCTGCCCATTCCATTTTCGTAAACTGCATTATCTTTTTAGCTAAAATTAAGCATACATCTAATAACCTATGACAATAAATCTATTTTAGAGCCAAGTAAATATCACAATTGCCAGGTCACTATTTTTCTGGGGGGGTGGGGGGGGAGTGTGCTGTACTGTTATTCCTAAATAAGGAAACAATCCTACAATTGTTTGGCTATACCTGAGTCCTTTAAAAAAAATTAAGGATGGAAGGAAAGAGAAGAAGAGATGAAAAGGAACCATTCTTATCAGGAAGGACAAACTTTTTTGCCAATATTCACTGCAGATGCATACAAACCTCTCTGGTACCCCAACAAGTAGCAACAACATATGAAAGATTTTTGCCAATGTGCCTTCTATTTAAAAATAGTGATCTGGGGCGCCTGGGTGGCTCAGTCGGTTAGATAGCCGACTTCGGCTCAGGTCATGATCTCGCGGTCCGTGAGTTCGAGCCCCGCGTCGGGCTCTGTGCTGACAGCTCAGAGCCTGAAGCCTGTTTCAGATTCTGTGTCTCCCTCTCTCTGACCCTCCCCCGTTCATGCTCTGTCTCTCTCTGTCCCAAAAATAAATAAACGTTAAAAAAAAAATTAAAAAAAAAAATAAATAAAAATAGTGATCTAGGTGGGGAGGAACCAAGATGGCGGAACAGCATGGAAGATTTTTGTGTCTCACATCCACGAAATACAGCCAGACCAACACTAAACCATCCTACACACCTAGAAAACTGACTGGAGGATTAACACAACACTCTGCACAACGTGAACCACAGAATTCAGCAGGTACGCGGTGCGGAGAGCTGAACTTGGGGAGCAAGAAACCGCAGAAGGTAGGGAACCGCTTTTGTGGGCGGAGAGAGGACGGAGACTGGGGAGAGGGGGAGAATATGGGAAAAGCACCCCTCCCCAAAAGCATCTGGAGAGAAAGTGGAAAACTGTAAATAGCCACAGGGACTAAACTAAAAAAGGAGAAAGGAGAAAGGAGAGGGTTTAAATTCCAGTAAGACAGTAAACAAGGGGAGCGCAAAGGCTGCAACTCCGCAGCTCCATACCTGGTGGTGCTCTGGTGGGAAGGGCGAATCCTCAGGAACAGAGTGGGGGCCGGGAGGTTCTCGGGCCACACAGGGAAAAGCGGCTCCACTGCTGGAAGGACATTTGGTAGAGACTGTTGAAGCCATCTGGTCCCAGCAGACCCTGGGAAGTGGCCATATACGCTGGTGCTGGGGGAAGGTCATCAAGGGTGAAGCCTGGTGCCAGATGTGTGTTGTGATTTTCCATAATCCCTGCAATGCTGCTGCTACACTGTCTTGTGAACTTTATCTGGGGCGGGCTGGCACCTGCCCGCAGTCCCGGGGAACTGGCAACAGCAGGGTCCAGCAAGCATTCCTGGATGCAGCTGACATTTGGCCATTGCTCATTCGGCCATTGCTCGGTGAGACCCTCCTGCAGAGGGGCAGAACAGGTCAAAGCCACAGTCCTTCGGAAGTAAGGGGCCAGGGAAAACAGCCGCGTGAGACAAAACTTGAGAGACAGGTACTGCCTGGGGCCTGGTCACGGAGAGTGAAAAAATGGGGAGTGGACGAGAGCTGAAGACAGAGGTCAGGTGCGCGACTGCTGATCCAGAACAGACTGAGTAGCTGGGTGGAGTCATTTCACCGCTCCCGCGCATGTGCATACGCACCTAACGACCACGGCAACAATCCACCCGAGTAGGCTAGCAGCGCCATCTACTGGACAGCGGAGCTGTTACACTGAGCCCGCCCAACTGGGCCAACTTCGCATTTTAAGAACACAAGTCTCACCGCCTGCTTAGTTTATGGACAATAAAGCACTACATAGACTTACTTCTAGGGGAAAAACGAAGCAATTTTAGTCCTAGTTCAATCTGTTAGCAGATTCATCTATTCAATTTTCTTTCTTTTTTTTTTCTTTTACACTTTTTATTGAATACAGAAAGAAAAAATTCATTTTTATTTTCGATTTTTATTAAAAATATTTTTAATTTTTATTACTCTATTTTTTACTTGTGTAAATTTTTTCAAATTCTATTTTACTTCCATCATTTTATTTTAGTCTACTACAGTGTATTCACTTTTTCAAATTTTCAAACAATTTCCTTTTTTTCTTTTCATTTTTCTTTTTCTTGAATGCAGAAAGAGAAAAAACTTCATTTTTAGTTTCAATTCCTATTTCAAGTATTTTCATTTAATTTTTTTACTATATTTTTTGCTTTTATGTAAATTTTTTCAAATTCTATTTTACTTCCATCATTTTATTTTAGGCTACTACAGTGTATTCACTTTTTCAAATTTTCAAATGATTTTTTTCTTTTTTTAATCTTTTTTCCTTTTCGTTTTTCTTTTTTCTTAAAATACAGAAAAAGAAAAATTCATTTTTATTACAAATATTTTTCTTTAATTTTTTCTACTAAATTCTTTACTTTTGTGTATATTTTTTCAAATTCTATTTTACCCACATAACCTCATTTCAGTCTACTTCAGTGTATTCATTTTTTCAAATTCTCAAACGATTTTTTTTATCCCCCCCCCTCTTTTTCTCTAATCTGTCAAGCCACTTTCAATACCCAGACCAAAACACACCTAGGATCTAGCATCACCTATTCGACTTTTGTGTGTGGGTGTGTTTTTAATTTTTAATTTTAATATTTTTTAATTTTAGTTTTTTTAATTTCAATTTTTCTACCTCATTAATTCCTTTTCTCCCTTCAAAATGACAAAACGAAGGAATTCACCCCAAAAGAAAGAGCACGAAGAAACGACAGCCAGGGATTTAACCAACACACATACAAGCAAGATGTCTGAACAAGAATTTAGAATCATGATAATAAGAATACTAGCTAGAGTCAAAAACAGATTAGGATCCCTTTCTGCAGAGATAAAAGAAGTAAAAGCTAGTCAGGATGAAATAAAAAATGCTGTAACTGAGCTGCAATCTCTAACGGATGCCACAGCTGCAAGAATGGCTGAGGCAGAACAGAGAATCAGTGATATAGAGGACAAATGTATAGAGAATAATGAAGCAGAAAA
This sequence comes from Felis catus, assembly GCF_018350175.1. Lineage (NCBI taxonomy): Eukaryota > Metazoa > Chordata > Mammalia > Carnivora > Felidae > Felis > Felis catus. The sequence goes on along the minus strand of NC_058375.1, from coordinate 129,988,751 downwards.
AAAGAGGGAGATTAAGGCAAAAGAGCACGATTTAAGAATTAGAGAAATCAGTGACTCATTAAAAAGGAACAACATCAGAATCATAGGGGTCCCAGAAGAGGAAGAGAGAAAAATAGGGGTAGAAGGGCTTTATGAGCAAATCATAGCAGAAAACCTTCCTAACCTGGGGACAGACACAGACATCAAAATCCAGGAAGCACAGAGGACCCACATTAGATTCAACAAAAACCGACCATCAACAAGGCATATCATAGTTAAATTCACAAATTACTCAGCCAAGGAAAGAATCATGAAAGCAGCAAGGGAGAAAAAGTCCCTAACCTACAGGGGAAGACAGATCAGGCGGATCAGACAGATCAGACAGATCAGCAGACCTATCCACAGAAACTTGGCAGCCAGAAAGGAGTGGCAGGATATATTCGTGTGCTGAATCAGAAAAATATGCAGCCAAGAATTCTTTATCCAGCAAGGCTGTCATTGAAAATAGGAGAGACAGGGGCACCTGGGTGGCTCAGTCAGTTAAACGTCTGACTTCAGCTCAGGTCATGATCTCACACTCTGTGCGTTCGAGCCCCGCGTCAGGCTCTGTGCTGACAGCTCAGAGCCTGGAGCCTGCTTCAGATTCTGTGTCTCCCCCTCTCTCTGCCCCTCCCCTGCTCATGCTGTCTCAAAAATAAAAAAATAATAATAAAATAACAAAACTTTATGAAGGAGAGATAAAAAGTTTCCCAGACAAACAAAAATTAAGGAGTTTGTGACCACTAAACCAGCCTGCAAGACATTTTAAGGGGGTCACTTTGAGGGGAGAAAAGATGAAAACAAATATATATAAATAAATAAATACCAAAAGCAACAAAGGTTAGAAAAGACCAGAGAACACCACCAGAAACTCCAACTCTACAAGCATCATAATGGCAATAAATTAATATCTTTCAGTACTCACTCTAAGCATCAATGGACTCAATGCTCCAATCAAAAGACATAGGGTAACAGAATGGGTAAGAAAATAAGATCCAACTATATCCTGTTTACAAGAGATCCACGTTAGACCTAAAGACACCTTCAGATTGAAAGTAAGGGGATGGAGAACCATCTATCATGCTAATGGTCAACAAAAGAAAGCCAGAGTAGCCATATTTGTATCAGACAATCTAGACTTTAAAATAAAGACTGTATCAAGAAATGAAGAAGGGCATTATATCATAATCAAGGGGTCTATCCACCAAGAAGACCTAACAATTGTAAACATTTATGCGCCAAATGTGAGAGCACCCACATATATACATCAATTAATCACAAACATAAAGAAACTCATGATAGTAATACCATAATAGTAGGAGACTTCAACATCCTACTCACAGCAATGGATAGATCATCTAATCAAAAAATCAACAAGAAAACAATGTCTTTGGATGACACACTGGACCAGATGGGACTTAATAGATATATTCAGAACATTTCGTACTGAAGCAGCAGAATATACAATCTTCTCCAGTGCACATGGAACGTTCTCCAGAATAGACCATATACTGGGCCACAAATCAGCCCTCAGCAAGTACAAAAAGATCAAGATCATACCATGCATATTTTCAGACCACAACGCTATGAAAGTCGAAACCAACCACAAGAAAAAATTTGGAAAGGTAACAAATACTTGGGAGACTGAAGAACACCCTACTAAAGAATGAATGGGCTAACCAAGCAGTTAAAGAGGAAATTAAAAAGTTCATGGAAGCCAATGAAAATGATAACACCACAACCCAAAACCTCTGGGACACAGCAAAGGCAATCATAAGAGGAAAGTATATAGCAAGCCAGGCCTTCCTAAAGAAGGAAGAAAGATTTCAGATACACAACCTAACATTACACCTTAAAGAGCTGGAAAAAGAAGAGCAAATAAAACCCCAAACCAGCAGAAGACAGGAAATAATAAAGATTAGAGCAGAAATTAATGCTATCAAAACCAGAAAAAAAAAAAAAAAAAAAAAAACCAGTAGAACAGATCAATGAAACCAGAAGCTGGTTCTTTGAAAGAATTAACAAAATTGATAAACCACTAGCCAGTTTGATCAGAAAGGAAAAGGAAAGGACCCAAATAAAATCAAGAATGAAACAGGAGAGATCACAACCAACACAGCAGATATAAAAATAATAAGAGAATATCATGAGCAATTATATGCCAATAAAATGGGTAAACTGGAAGAAATGGACAAATTCCTAGAAACATATACTACCAAAACTGAAACAGGAAGAAATAGAAAATTTGAACAGACCCATAACCAGTAAGGAAATCGAATTAGCAATCAAAAATCTCCCCAACAACAAGAGTCCAGGGCCAGATGGCTTTCCAGGGGAATTCTACCAAACCTTGTTAACAAGGAAGAGTTAACACCTATTCTCTTGAAACTGTTCCAAAAAATAGAAATGGAAGAAAAACTTCCAAACTCTTCCTATGAAGCCAGTATTACCTTCATTCCAAAACCAGACAGAGACCACACTAAAAAGTAGAACTACAGACCAATTTCCCTGATGAACATGGATGCAAAAGTCCTCAAGATATTAGCCAACCGGATCCAACAATACATTAAAAAAATTATTTACCACGACCCAGTGGGATTTATACCTGGGATGCAGGACTGGTTCAATATCTGCAAAACAATTAACGTGATTCATCACATCAATAAAAGAACAAGAACCATATGATCCTCTCAATAGATGCAGAGAAAGCATTTGACAAAACATAGCATCCTTTCTTGATAAAAACCCTCAAGAAAGTAGGGAGAGAAGGAGCATACCTCGAGATCATAAAAGTCATATATGAACAGCCCAACGCTAATATCATCCTCAATGGGGAAAAACTGAGAGCTTTCCCCCTAAGGTCAGGAACAAGACAGGGATGTCCACTCTTGCCACTGTTATTCAACATACTATTGGAAGTCTTAGCCTCTGCAATCAGACAACACAAAGAAATAAAAGGCATCCAAACTGGCCAGGAGGAGGTCAAACTTTCACTCTTAGCAGATGACATGAAACTCTATATGGAAAACCCAAAAGATTCCACCAAAAAACTGCTAGAACTGATCCATGAATTCAGCAAAGGTGCAGGATATAAAATCAATGCACAGAAATCGGTTGCATTCCTATACACCAACAATGAAGCAACAGAAAGAGAAATCAAGGAATTGATCCCATTTACAGTTGTACCAAAACCCATAAAATACCTAGGAATAAATCTAACCGAAGAGGTGAAAAATCTATACGCTGAAAACTATAGAAAGCTTATGAAAGAAACTGAAGAAGATACAAAAAAGTGGAAAAAGATTCCATGCTCCTGGATAGGAAGAATATTGTTAAAATGTCAATACCACCCAAAGCAATCTACATATTCAATGCAATCCTTATCAAAGTAACACCAACATTCTTCACAGAGCTAGAACAAATAATCCTAAAATTTATATGGAACCAGAAAAGACCTTGAATAGCCAAAGTGATCTTGAAAAAGAAAACCGAAGCAGGAGGCATCACAATCCCAGACTTCAAGCTATACTACAAAGTTGATATCATCAAGACAGTATGGTACTGGCACAAGAACAGTCACTCAGATCAATGGAACAGAATAGAGAACCCAGAAATGAACCCACAAACATATGGCCAACTAATCTTTGATAAGCGGTGCTGGGAAAACTGGACAACAACATGCAGAATGAACCTGGACCACTTTCTGACACCATACACAAAAATAAACTTAACATGGATGAAAGACCTAAATGTAAGACAGGAAGCCATCAAAATCCTTGAGACGAAAGTAGGCAAAAACCTCTTTGATCTTGGCTGCAGCAACTTCTTATTCAACACATCTCCGGAGGCAAGGGAAACAAAAACAAAAATGAACTACTGAGACCTCATCAAAATAAAAAGCTTCTGCACAGTGACGGAAACAATCAGCAAAACTAAAAGGCAACCAATGGGATGGGAGAAGATATTTGCAACTGACATATCAGATAAAGGGTTAGTATCCAAAATCTATAAAGAGCTTATCAAACTCAACACCAAAAGTCAAATAATCCAGTGAAGAAATGGGCAAAAGACATGAATAGACACTTCTCCAAAGAAGACATCCAGATGGCCGACACATGAAAAAATGCTCAACATCACTCATCATCCAGGAAATACATATCAAAACCACAGTGAGGTACCACCTAACACCTGTCAGAATGGCTAACCTTAACAATTTAGGCAACAACAGATGTTGGCGAGGATGCAGAGAAAGAGGATCTTTTTTGCATCATAGATGGCAATGCAAGCTGGTGTAGCCACTCTGTGAAACAGTATGGAGGTTCCTCAAAAAATTAAAAATAGAACTACCCTACAACCCAGCAATTGCACTACTAGGCATTTATCCATAGGATACAGGTGTGTTGTTTTGAAGGGACACATGCACCCCCATGTTGAGAGCAGCACTATCAACAACAGCCCAAGTATGGAAAGAGCCCAAGTGTCCATTGATGGATGAATGGATAAAGATGTGACATACACACACACACACACACACACACACACAATGGAGTATTACTCAGCAATCAAAAAAAAAATGAAATCTTGCCATTTGCAACTACATGGATGGAATGGAGGGTATTATGCTAAGTGAAATTAGAGAAAGACAAAAATCATATGACTTCACTCACATGAAGACTTTTAAGAGACAAAACAGATGAACATAAGGGAAGGGAAACAAAAATAATATAAAAACAGGGAGGGGGACAAAACAGAAGAGACTCATAAATATGGAGAACTGAGGGTTACTCAAGGGGTGTGGGAAGGGGGATGGGCTAAATGGGTAAGGGGCACTAAGGAATCTACTCCTGAAATTGTTGCACTATATGCTAATTTGGATGTAAATTTTAAAAAATAAAAAATAAAATTAAAAAAAAGTAGTGATCGAAAACCAATGCCACTCTTGGCATTCTCTTGGAAAGAAATGATTCTTGAGTGGTAGAACTGAGGAATACTATATCCCAATGTTCTAAAAAAATCCGTTTTTTCAGGGTGCTGGCTACTGCAAGTAGAAGGGGAATGGTTATACACAATCCACTTAAAGTTTAGAATATGACCACCATTTGTCCTATTTTACTTTAATTGCGTAGACAATATTCTTAAGTGTTTCAATCCTTCCTTTATTCTTCTAAGGAAAATTCAGTGTGTGTGTACATGAATATGTATGTGTATGAGAGATTTTTCACTGTGCATTCGTACTGTCACTTCGGCCATAATTTTTAAGCACTAATTGTGTTACTAAGTTAGGCCAGGAATGCATTGCCCCAATTCTGGTCTTTTTGATGGAAACAAATAATTAAGTTGTCAGTTAAAAGTAAGAAGGGATAGAAGGACCAGGGAAAGGGGATCTTTACTTACTACATTAAAGTTATATGACATAAAGTCTTTCAATATTGATGGCAATACATACGTCAAAGCAGATATAGGTATAGTATCTCACAGTTAAGGAGTAAGTCTTTAGTAGGTTCCAAAAAATACTAGCTTTCCTATGGAGGAAAGACAATTAGTATGCATAATTTAAAGTTACCATATCAAACACATGGCCCTTTTGCAAAGCATCATAGCAATCTGAAAAAGAAAAGTTCATATATTGAAATAAACACAAAATAAACCAATTAATTCTGAATAAGTAGTAACAACTTTATTTTAACTCAATGTGCTGAAATGCAAAAAATATTTTCAGCAACAAGATACAAAAAGTATGTATCTTATCATTAACATCAGCTGATTAAAAATGAGGCTGAAAAGTTCAATATAAGTCTTTTACACATTTGAATCTTGAAAATCAATTTCCCCCAGAATTAATTTTTAAATAATTTTAGCATAATTTTATTTTCAAAAATGGGACTCACTTAAGTTATATCTTCATTCTAAAAAACTGGATGTGAAATTAGCTGGGTTACAGTATACAACAATAAACTCTAACAGAAAAATATTTAAATATAAGAATTCCTTTTCAAACATAAAAGTCCACATACTGCAAACAGAAGACACGGTGTGGTGATTTCATTCCTAGTGAAGAGGAAGTCTTGCATATGTTAGGCACTCAATATTTGTTCACCTGGACCTAAAATTGACATCATTCCATGAACACTTAAATAAAGTAGAGCTCATAATCTGTATAAAAGAGGTTTGCACAATACTCTTCTATATGCTGAAAGTGCTGTCTTTATAATCTGAAGACACTCACCCACCCACATTATTTTGCAAGAATACACTGAATATTATCCATCAAAGAGCATGAAGGTCCAAGTCAGAATAATTCACCTTTTCATATATACATGGTTATGAGGAAAGCTTTGTTGAGGTGGATTTTAACAAAACAACTTACTGAAGTCTCTAGTGTTCTAATTTAGTAACATTGGGTAGCATATATGACCCATATTTTAATAAAAATTTTACTTGGGTTTTAAGTTTATGCACAAAATTTAAATGGATAAATAAATTAGTATAACATTTTTGGCAATTTAAATTCTAACTTAGGTCTAGTTTAAAAATAAGCTAATAATGCTCATGGTTACTTTTTAAGAGTTCTTTGCGAATATTTTAAAACTGAACTTTAAAACTGATGTCCTAAAAAGGCACTGTTTTCATATTTCATCATGCAGTAAAGGTCACATTTTTGAAAATTATAATTTCTTGTCCATCAACTGTCCCCCCAAATAAAGCACATTTAATGAAATATTTCAACTAACCTGAATTTTCAACATTTAACTGAGTCCTATTTTTAGAAATTCACTCTTCTGAACATACCACACACAAGTCTAAGCAAATACAAGTATATGTACACACACACAAACACACGCACACACACGCCCAAATGACACAATACATGCATGGTTCTCCAATTACTATTTCAAGACAATGACACATGAGTATTCAAGGAGGTAACAATGGCAAGCCATAACATCATGGCACCTTCATATTTGTGCTCTAAATACCAATATACGTTAAAATTTAAAAACAAAAAAGGCACAAATATAGTGTTTCTGTATCTCAAGCTGAAGAACAGTTTTCTAATGGTTACTGTGATAACATATAACATTTAAAACCAGTCACTTCTTTTTTAAGGAAAAGTTCTGTTTAGGTGACAAAAGGAAAACAAGAGCAGGCTGATAAAAGGCAAAGCTGCTCAGGACAGTCTGTGCCTACTGAACACAGTAGTGTGTAGTTTCAAAACGAGGAAATAAAAAGGCTATTAGAGCACTTTTGTCAGAATACATTAAGTTTTTTTTTCATTGCCTCAAGAACCCATAATACCAAAAAAAACCCAACAAAAAACAAACAAAAACCAAAAACCAAAAAAAAAACCAAAAAAACAAAAAACCCCAACCCATAATAAATAAAAAAATAAATCAACTATGATAGGATTCTGTTAGTATAATGGTAGGCATTATATTATCTGAAACGTGGACATTTCTAGAGACATGGATATTCTCACAGCACAGTGTTTGACGTTTTTGGTACAAAATGTACTACCAAACTACAAACAAAAAACGAAAAAAACCCTTTATAATAAAACCCTTAGGATTTGCAATAAACACTAAATTAAGTAGGTAAAAGCAAGCCGAAATGTTCATTATATGGGTGTTATTACTGAAGTTACTATGGTTAGAAACGTAGATGCAAGCAGTGAATTAATTCACAATGTGCCTACGTGCATTTGATATAAATGGATACACCAATATATATATATATTTTTGACACATGACAACAAAATTCTATAGCCTGAGGAATTTTGTTTTGTTGTAAGACCCTGGCAAAATATTAAAAATCTTAACGTGTATATGTATGTGCGTATGTACTTTTTAAATTGTACATTGTAAATTTAATTGACTCAACTTGGTTAAGGAAGTGAGTTTCTGTTTCCTATAGTATTCTTACAAAGGATGAAGTTCAATCACATGTAAGAATCCTTCTATCTCAAGGGATTCTTCCAATTTCAAATTTAACAAGATTCCAATTAAACTACACAGAAAGAAATAAAGATATCTGAAAATATGATCTTTTCAAACTAGTTTGCTGTGGTTAACAAATGCTTATCTGATAGTGATTGTTCAATGTAAATATGAATCACTCTTGATATATTCTGACTGCTTCAGTGAATATGTAACAAAGAGATAACAAAAATAAAATCTATTTTAAAACCTCAGGCTCCTTTTTTTTCCTTTTGTTCTAAATTCAAAAACTAAATAAACAAATTATACAAATTTTAATCTGGAGAATAAAGTATGTATGTGAATATATAGGTATATGCATTTTTTTCCAGTGACACACTTTTCCCCTTGTGGTCAAGTATAAATCTTGCCTAAGAAGCATATTGTCACTATTCCATGAAATCAGATGCAGTGACTTGCCACTGCTCCTACTTCTCCGGGACAATGCACCAGGACAGACCTTCACTGTGAACAGAGCTATCAAACACTGAACATGTGTATGTGTTTAAAGCTAAATTCATTTATAATAAAGAACTGGCCCATGAAAAGCAGTTTATAAATAGTTTATCCTGTTCACATTATGCAGAATTTCAGTATCATCCACAATGTTAGTACAGTAACTGAAACAGAAAGGAGAAAGCTAGGGGGGAAAAGGTTCAGAGTGCGGCCTAACATATTTCTAAGGGTTCTCTCCTTTAGTCTGCAAATATCAGTTCACTATTTTTAGAAGGAGAGTAGAGTGTCCAGAATTTTATTGTTCAATTGCCTTCTCCAAAGTGGGATAAGACAGAGTAAATTCAATAATAAATATCTGAAATTCAAACCAATTTAACTATAATCAAGAATACCTTTCTTATCTATTATCACAAACATCCCAGTTGCCTCCCTCAGTCTTAAAAAATTCTTGCAAAAGTTAAGACACAATTAATTATACCTTATTAATACCCTCAAAAACAAACAAAAAATATATGTACCATTTAGCATACAAAAGTTACACATGAAAAGTGCATATATATCTTTCTTAATTGGCCCACTCATTAAATTTACATTTGGTCATCCTTTCTTTCAACACGGACAGAATTCTTCATATAAATGTAGGTCACTACAAATTTAAAAAAATTAATTCAGCACAAAACATGCTTTCTTTTTATTGAAATCTTAACCTCAATCAGTTCTCAGTCATTGTAAACTTGAACAAACCCACAAAGAAACACAAGCAAAGGTTTGTTATGCTTCTCTTAGTCTGCTGGACAGTCAACACACAGAAAAACATCCAAATTTTACTAAAAATTTGGGCCAACTCATTGCATATTTGCCCCCTGAAATGAAAAATAAATTAGAATTGAAGCAGTGTATTGCCGTAACTTACTGTGAAGGTAAGCAGGTTCTCCTATATGTATAGGACTTAGACTGGAGACATTACCAGTAATTTCCAATACGAGTGCTTTTAAGAAGAACCTAGTTTTAAACTTTGAGATAGCATAGGACAAACCCTATAAAATTCATTTTGCTTTTCTCAAACTAATGGAAGATCCTTTTGAAACTTACTATCTTCAGTTATCAATATTACTGCATTATGGAGCTAGTGCAATCCTGCATAGCCTTAGTCAAAATGACAAGGCACAATAAAAAAATTAAAGTATTATATGAACAAGAGAAGTCACTGAAGATAATTTAAGGCCTTGAAGTGAATTAGAGTATAATCAGTCTAATTTAAAGCTGAAGAATAAACCATAAATTATCCACCTGAAATGCAAGCGATATGCTTTTTCAGCTTCTGTTCGTGGACAAGACAACAGAAACAACTCTTGCTTATGGTTTGTTATTAGAATCCTTCTGGACCTGGAGGAGTAAAAGTCAATTCCATTTTTCTACAGTTCATGGAAGATTTCAGGACTGTTTTAGCCGTTTGCGTGGAATGCCAAACTGTGGACATTGTGCAGATGCTAGTGCTCGGAAGGCTTCTGCTACTAAATGAGGGTGAGACTGAATCATGGACTTCCACCCTGATGTTTCCATTATGTCTGCTGCTTGGCTGAAAAATAAAATTAAGTGATGTTTATTAAAGAGTACTTTTCAAAATGCATTGTTGCATTGTTAGTTTTAGAAAAAAATCACACATTTCAAAACGTTTCAAGCACTTTTGCCTCTCTATATCGTCAAGCCATGTGAATTCATTAAAATACCATCTTTATGTTACTGGTATTTTCTGTTGCAATTGAAACTTAAATTCTTCTGGAAGTTCTATACTCTGGAAGTATGTGACACTTTTCTCCATAGTCCCAACTCCCATTGTTACCATTTCTGTACCAGCTTTTTAAGAGCTCTTTTCCCTGGCTGTTACACATAGGTTTTCTCTAGAGTTCCAACTTTTGCCCTCACTCTTCTCTCTTAACTTCATCATTCATCCTATTGTATCCACTCTTTACAATTTTAACTATCATACTCAATGATGGTAAACTACTGATTTGCTAAATCTAGCCCTCCCCACAAGGTACAGTCCCAACCACTTCTCTTTATTTGGACAGCCTCAAGCCCTAAAAATTCAGGATCGCCAGGAAAGAACTCAACACGTCTCTATCCAAGCTGCAAATTCTTCTTCCCTCATTTCTAATCAGCTAATGCTTCCACCATCACCCAGAGGTAACATCAAAAACCTGGGAATCATCTTAGACTCCATCCTTTCCAATCAATCATCAAAGCCCTATTTTAATTTCCAAAGATATTTTGAATTCCCAGTCAAGGTTCACATCATCTCACATTTGGATTATCACAACAGTCTCCTAAGTTGTCTTCTAGTTTCCTATCTTGCTCCTCTCAAACTGGCTTCCATGAACTGCCTTAGTAACACAAATATGACTATGTTACACCCTATTGTTCCCTAATGCCTGTATCCAAGTTCTTTAGAAAAAGAAATAATTTTTCCTACTTCCTCTCTCTACTGCCTTAGTAACACAAATATGACTATGTTACACCCTATTGTTCCCTAATGCCTGTATCCAAGTTCTTTAGAAAAAGAAATAATTTTTCCTACTTCCTCTCTCTACCTTTGTATCTCTCCTTACATGCTCAGGTAACTGCTCATTGTATACTGAATGTACAACATGGTCTACTGAGCATGCAGAGTAAATACCTAATCTAGTTATCCTAGTCTCTTTTCTCCCTTATATCCATCCACCATCCAAATAATATCCAAATATTATAGACTGTCCTTTCAAAATGTTTTATCCTTTCATTTCTCTCTAGCCCCAACTGTCACCAATCAACTCTAATTTCAACTCTCATCTCTTGCTCATCTCTTGCCTGCACTACTCCAGCAACTTTCCAAAGTGTCTCCTATATTTAACCTTGCTCAACTGTCACCACAACCACCACCTCAAGCTCCCCACAATATTATTCTCTATCTTGTATGCAGAGAGATTGCTAACAATGAAACTCTGATCATGCCCTATACTAGGTTAAAACCTTTTATTGGATACCCATTTCTCTTTGAATGTCTAAAAGTCCCAATGTTATTTACATGGCCTTCCAGGATCTGACCTTTGTCTGCTTTCTCCAGCTTCTTCTCATAACCTCTCTCTGACTCTATATTGTTCTTTCTTTATCACCAAAACTTTGCACACCTGATTCCCTTTTTTTGGGATAAACTTTCATGCTTCTTCCCTCTTCTTTACCATGGTAACTCCTATTAATACTCCAGGTGTTTATTTATACAATAATTCCTCAAAAAGGCTTTCTTTCACTCCTAGTTTAGGTAAGGTTCTTTTGCTGTGTGCTTGGGATATACATTATCTATTGTTACGCTTTATTTCAATTACTTGTTTAATTCCTATTTGTTTCTTGCTAAACTAAACACTCCATAAAGGTAGGGGAAACATTTGTCATGTTCATCACTATATTTTTTTGTACTAAGCACACTGCCTGAGGTATTTACTTGATAATAAATATAAACGTATGTCAAATGAATGGATCACCTACTGCTTCATGCTTCTATACTTTGGATCAAGTGATCCCTTCTGTTTATAATGCTTGTTATTTCCTTCTTAGTTTCACTAACTCCTATTTGTGTTTAAAGACTCAGATGTCATCTGCAGGAAGCCATTCCTAAACCATCCAGCCTTTGTCAAGTGCCCTGCACATGTCTTCCTTTATCATGTTACTTACCACATTATGAAATAATATATACATGTATTTCTTTCATTAGACAAATTTCTCAAGAAAAGGATTTTTCCCTATTTTTATATGCAGCACCCTAGCACAGTACTTGAGACACAGATGCTAGGTAAATGTTTGTGGAACTAAACAGTAGCTGAATAAAACAACTTTTTAAAAATTTGCCTGACATCATATTACCTGTATGTAATTATGTTTATCATTTTAACTAACTGTTTGGAGTCACATAAATACCTCTTAATATACCTGGCATTTTCATTTATTTAATTCAAAAAGATCTATTGAAAGTCTGTACACACAACAGCTACTCCAGGGGATATAAAATAAGGGGATAAAAAAATTATCATTGAATGCTAATATATTTTAAATTTAAATAGATTTTTCTGTGATCATATACCATGACAATAACGTATCATCAAATACTAACCAATATACCACCAGTGACTTAAACGTAGTTACTAATTTTTACTTTGTGAAAACAGAATTCACAAACTGATAGGAATTCAGAGTTAACAACATAATACAGTTTAAAAGAATGGGAAGTAATCAGGTCAACATTCATTTTATTGTCTCTAACACTGTCTTTTTTCACTTAAATCTACTTTTGATAAAGTGTGAAAATGGAATTTAAGGGTTTATTGGTAAAAACTAATCAAAAGCAGGTGAAAATTCTTCAAACTATCAACTCTTCACCTTTTCTGATTTTGAAAAATTACAAAAAGTAGAAAATCACTCTAAAAATAGGAGAAGAAAACAAAAAAGGAAATAATAAGTTCTAATAGTTCATATTCAGAAGGTTGTCTTAGAAAAATGTAACAACTACCACACAGTTTCAACAGGGAAAGGAAAGAACAAACTGCTACCAGTAGGGAATATGAAGCAGCTAGCCTAAAATACTATATGATGCAAGGTACTTGGCTAACCTAAGAAGCAGTGGGTGAGCAGTCAAATATAAAGACTGTCTAGGCAAATGGGGTACATTCCTCATAGGAAAAAATAAGTATTTCCCAACATCTTTAGAAATGTTTTCTGAAGGGACAGGGAAAAAATCTAGTAGCCACTGAAATACATGGGCTCAGTTATAATGTGAGCATATGTGCTTAAAAAATTAAACTGTCTATCCCAGTTCACATTAGAAGCTGATCTACAAGGGAGCATAGCCTCAAGAATCCACCAAATCATATTATTATGTTTTAAAATAACTGGCAGTTTGCTTCATACAACTAATATCTGGATTCATACTTATTGTAGATGAGCAAAAGGCTATGCAAACACTTAATTTCATGTATGCAGATCAACTTTAAGTCAGAAACTGATGTCATCTTACTTGCTGTTCCAGTTTTTCCCATCTTTACACCCAAGTTGTCGAAGTACACTGCACCTGCATTAAAGATTTAAACACACTTAAAAAAAAGTCCAGTGAAAAAATGTTGAAGGTGTCATGCCCACTGAAATACAGGCATAGCTTACCTATTAATAAAGTCTATGGCTTGTGCTTTCAACTGTTCTGCACTGTGCAAATCTGCAAGGACAAGGGTATCAGCAACATTTTCTACCGAGAGGTTACTACACAAAGCTTCTTCACACATGACCTTCAGCCGTTCCAGTGCATACTATCCAAAAGGAAAACACAGCAATTAAACATTTACTCAAACTACCAAGTTTTAAATACTTGGTATTTATAACTTAGAAAATAAATTTAAAGCACATTATACTTTGAACTGAGGGTAAAAAAAAGTCCTGAAGTTATTTTAACTTAATATTAAGAAGATACAAATCAATGAATTCAAGAGAAAGACCAATTTTCTTTAGGAAATTTCAATTTGTGCAAAATATGTACTGTCAATTTTAAAAACAGGGTTTTATTCTTTAAAAACAAAACAAAACAAAAAAACCAAAAAAACAAAAACCCTTCTTGCTCAAACTCTTAATGAGTGAATTTCTCTTCTCTATTTTAAACACCAGAGCGTACCAGCCAGTACACTGTCTGTTGCCACTGCTCAATCTTGAAGAATGAATTATAAAAGGCCAACAAATCATTTTGATAACCACTTCTTTAGTTATTACGACTTTAGCAGCTTTACTGAAAATTTATAATTGATATACAATAAACTGCAAATAAAGTTTATACAGTCATATGACCATCATTAAATCATGACACTGAACATAATCATCATCCCCAAAAGTTTCCTCCTACCCCTTTATAATCCTTCCTATTCACCCCACCTCAGGCCACACCTCTGATATGCTTTCTACTGCTGTAGTTTAAATTTTCTGGTATCTTCTATAAATGGAATCATATAATTTGTGACTGGCTTCTCAGCATAATTATTTTGAGATTCATACATGTCACTACCATTTTATCAGCAGTTCAATGCTTTTTATTGCTGAATAATATTCCATTGTGTACAGACATACCACAATTTGTTTCTGCAATCCTCTCTTGATAAACAATTGGTGTTTCCAGTTTTTAGCTATTATAAATAAAGTGACTATAAACATTCATATAAGTTACTGTATGGGAATATGTTTTCTTTTCTCTTAGATAAAGTAGACTCACTGAATCAGATGGCAAGTGTAAAACATTTTTTCTTTTTTAATATTTGAGGGGGAAGGGAAGGACAGAGGATCAGAAGCAGGCTCTGTGCTGACAGCAGATAGTCTGATGAGGGGCTTGAACTCATGAACCATGAGATCATGACCTGAGCCGAAGTCGGATGCTTAACTGACTGAGTTACCCAGGAGCCCCAAGTGTAAAACTTTTTAAGAAGCTGCCAATCTTCCAAAATGGTTGTTACCATTTTATATTTCCATCAGCAGTGTATGAGAGTCCTTATTCTTCCACATCCTTGACTATACTTAGTATGGTCTTTGTAATTTTATCTATTACAATACATTTGTAGAAATATCTCATGGTTTTAATTTACATTCCCCTAGTAACTAATGGTGATGAGCATCTTTTGACGTCGTTAACTGACATTAGTTCAGGAAGTGTTTGTTCAAATATTTTCTCTATTTTTAGAAATAACATTGTTTTCTTATAGTTGAGTTTTGAGAGTTCTTTATATAGTTTATATACAAAAGTCTGTTAGCAGATATATTCTAATATAAGGTGCTCATCAGATATATGCTTTGCAAAGAATTTTCTCCTAGTTTGCAGCTAGTCTTTTTTAGTTTGTGTTTTCTGAGGAAGTTTTAAAATTTTATTTAAGTCTAATTTGTCTATTTTTCTTTTATGTATTGTTTTTTGGTTTTATAGCTAAGAATTCTTTGCCTAACACAAGATTACAAAGACTTTCTCCTATGTTTTCTCTTAGAAGTTTTAGATTTTAGGTTTAAAATCAATTTTGCATGACTTCTTGTACTTGGCGTGAAGTTCACATAAAAAGTTCATTTTTTTCAGGAATATAGGTATCCAACTGTTCCAGCACCACTTGCTGAAAAGACTATTCCTTCTTCACTGAATCGTCTTTGCACTTTCATCAAAAATTAGATATCCAGGGGCGCCTGGGTGGCTCAGTCGGTTGGGCATCCGACTTCGGCTCAGGTCACGATCTCGTGGTCCGTGAGTTCGAGCCCCGTGTCGGGCTCTGGGCTGATGGCTCAGAGCCTGGAGCCTGTGTCTCCCTCTCTCTCTGTCCCTCCCCCATTCATGCTCTCTCTCTGTCTCAAAAATAAATAAAATGTTAAAAAAAAAAAATTAGATCTCCAGATATGTGAGAGCCTATTTCTATACTCTCCATTCTGTTCAAATGAGTTGTCTATCTTGTCACCAATACAACATGGTCTTAAATTCTGAAGCTTTATAATAAGTCTTGTCATCACGCAGTGTTAGTCCTCTATTTTGACCTTCTTTTCTCAAAGTTATCAGATTTCTCTAGGTCCTCCCACTTGCACATAAATTTAAAATTCATTTGTCAAAAAACCCCACACAAAACCTACAAGAGACATGTTGGTTCTACTAATGAATTTTAAGAACTGAAATTTTAACAATATTGAGAGTTCTAATCCATGAACAAAATTTCCCTTTCCATTTATTTAAGTAGTACCTGAATTTCACTTATCAATATATTGTAATTATTGGTATAGTCTTGAAGATCTTCTCAGATTTATGCCTATATGTTTAATATTTTTGATACTACTACAAATGTCATTTTTTTAATTTAAATTTTTATTAAGACAGTTATAGATTCATGTGCAGTTGTAAGAAATAATAGATTCCAGAGCTGCCTGGGTGGCTCAGCTGGGTTAAGCGTCTAACTATTGATTTCGGCTCAGGTCATGATCTCACAGTTCATGATCAAGCCCCACATTGGGCTCTGCACTAACACATGGAACCTGCTTAGGATTTTCTCTCTCCTTCTCCCCCAGTCACACTCTCTCTAAATAAATAAATAAATATTAAAAAAAGAAAGAGACAAATAATAGATTCCAGCTCAAGAAGAAAGTGGCAGAGTAAGTAGACCCTAGGCTCCTCTTGTTCCATGAACACAACTAGATAACTACCAAATCATCCAAAATACACCAGAAATAAACCAGAAGATGGACAAAACTAACAACTAAAGGGAGAGAAGAGGCGATGTTGAAGAAGGTAGGTAGTGTGGAGACGTGGTTTAGGGGAGAAATGTATCATGGGTGCTGTGGAGGGGAGGAGCCACGGTCATGGAGAAGGGCCAGAGAGAAAGGAGCATACAGGGGGATATAAAGGAGAATGTTTCCCCAAAAATATTGGTTTGCAAAATAAGAGAAGCTGAATTTCATGAGTTCTTGCAACACGTGGAGATTAAAGCCTAGAGATTTAAAGGTCAGTAAGTGGGCTTGCTCTGGTCCTGGAAGGAAAGCAGACAAACAAGCCAGGAACAGACAGAATGAAACAGCAATCTGAAGAAAATCTGGGACAAACAGGGGGAGATTATTTGCTCCTCTGGGAGGACATCCTTGAGAGGCAGCATTCATGGAGACACTTCTCCCAGAACAAAGGAGCTGGCCAGCACCAGTTACTTCCCCAACCCCTCAGCATAAACACAGAGCCACATGCAGGAAACAGCACAGGATGGCACTGGCTGCTGAACTTGCTTACAACAAGCTCCACTCCCCTGCGTTCAGGCAGAACTGCCCTTCTCAGTCAAGCTTCCCTCAGTCCCAGCACAGAGAGACCTGAACAACGTCCTGCCCATACTATATCTAACCATGAGTTCTGCAGGGCCTCAGTTCTGGATAAAGTTGTATCAGGTCTCAGTTCACAAGCAGATCAGAGCACATCTAGGTGAAACTTTCCACAATGAGGCCAGGTACCAAACACTGCCTAGAGCAGGCAAGGAGAGCATCTGTAGACAATCAGCCTGAAGGATAGAGCAAACAAAACACAATAGGAGAGCTCACACAGCACACATCTGAAGAACTCTCTGAAGCATCAGGCCCTGGGAACATGACTTAGGCCATTACTTTCAGAAACAGGAGACATAAATGGCCTTTCTAACACACAGAAGCAGGCAGACATAAACAAAATGAGAAGACAAGGAAATTATTCAAGAACAAGATGAAGTCACAGCCAGGGGTCTAAGTGAAACAGATATAAGTAACATGCCTGATGGAGAATTAAAGTAATGAACATAAGATACCCACTGGGCTTGAGAAAAGAATGGAAAAAGTTAGTGAGACTCTAACCACAGAGATAAAAGAGTTAAAAAAGAATCAATCAGAGATGAAGAATACAATAAATGAGATTAGAAACAGGCTTGATACAATGAACAGCAAACTGGAAGAAGCAGAGAAATGAATTAGTGACCTAGAAGACAAAATAGAAAATAATGAAAACTGAACAAAAGAAAAAGAATTATGCAACCTGAGAATCGAGTTAGAGAACTCAGTGACTCCATGAAATGTAATATTTGTATCATAGGAATCCTAGAAGATGACAGAGTAAAAGGTGTCAGAAAATTTGAGGAAGTAATAGCCGAAAATTTCCCTAATCTGGGGGAAGGAAAGAGACATACAGATCTAGAAGGCAGAGAGCTCCCATCAAAATCAGCAAAAGCAGGCCCACACCAAGACATACTGTAATTAAGTTGCACAGTATAGTGATAAAGAAAAAATCTTAGAAACAGCAAGACAGAAGACATCTTTACTTACAAGGTAAGACCCATAATGGTAGTTAGAGATTTCTCAACAGAAACATGGCAGGCCAGAAGACAGTGGCACGACATATTCAAAGTGCTGAGTGGGAAAAATCTGCACCCAAGAATACTCCATCCAGCAGGATACAATTCAGAATAGAAGGAAAGAGAAAGAGTTTCACGGACAAGCAAAAACTAAAGGAGTTTGTGACTACTAAACCAGCTCTTGCAAGAAATATTAAAGGATATACTTTGAGTGCAAAGGAGAGGCCAAAAGTGACAAAGACAAGAAAGGATCATAGAAAATCTCCAGAAACAATAGCAAAACAAGTAATAATATGGCTGTAAATATACATCCATCAGTAATTACTCTGAATGTAAATGGACTAAAAGCTCCAATCAAAAGACATAGGAGGTCAGAATAGATAAAAAATAAGACCTATCTATATGCTGCCTACAACAGACTCATTTTAGAACTAAAGACATCTGCAGATTGAAAATGAGGGGATGGTGGGGGACTTGAATGGTTCAATCAGCTAAGCATCCGTCTCTTGATTTCAGATCAGGTCATGATCTCCTGGTCATGGGATTGAGCCTCACGTCAGGTTCCATACAGAGCATGCAGCCTGCTTGGGATTCTCTTTCTCCCTCTCTCTGCTCTTCCCTCTCTCTCTCTCTCTCTCAAAAATAAATAAATAAACTTAAAAAAAAAAAAGTAAGTGAGGGTATGGAAAAACATTACCATGCAAACAGATGTCAAAAAAAAGCTGGAGTAGCAATACTTATATTGGACAAACTACACTTTAAAACAAAGACTGTAACAAGAGACAAAGAAGGGTATTATATCATAATAAAGGGGACAATCCAACAAGAAGATATAACAATTGTAAATATTTATGCACCAAACATGAAAGCACCCAAATACATAAATGTCAATAGCAAACATACAAGAACTAATTGATAAGAATACAATAATAGTGGGGAACTTTAATACTCCACACACCAATGGACAGATCATCTAAACAGAAAATCAACAAGGAGACAATGGCTTTGAATGACACACTGGACCTGATGGACTTAACAAATATATTCAGAACATTCCATCCCAAAACAGCAAAATACACATTCTTTTCAAATGCACTTGGGAAATTCTCCAGAATAGATTACAGATTAGGCCACAAATTAGGTCCTAACAAATACAAAAAGACTGGAATCATACCATCCATCTTTTCTGATCACAATGGTATGAAACTAGAAGTGAACCACAAGAAAAAATTTGGAAAGACCACAAATAACATGGAGGTTAAACATGCTACTAAACAATGAATGAGTCAAACAGGAAATCAAAGAAGAACTACAAAAAGTTCATGGAAACAAATGAAAATGAAAACACCAGGGTCTAAAACATTTGGGATGCAGAAAAAGTGGTCCTAAGAGGGACATATATAGCAATACAGGCTTACCTTAACAGGCAAGCAAAATCTGAAATATACAACCTAACATTACACCTAAAGGAGTCATTAACAGAACAACAAATGAAGCCTAAATCCAGCAGAAGGAGGGAAATAATAAAGATTACAGCAGAAATAAATAATACAGAAACTAAAACAAAACAAAACAAACAAAAAACAATAGAACAGGTCAATGAAACCAGGGGCTGGTTCTTTGGAAACATTAACAGAATCTATAAACCTCTAGCCAGACTTACCAAGAAGAAAAGAGAAAGGACTTCAAAATAAAATCATAAATGAGAGAAGAGAAATAATAACACCACAGAAACACAAGTATAAAAGAATATTATCAAAAACCATATGTCAACAAATTGGACAACCTGGAAGAAATGGATAAATTCCTAGAAACACATAAACTGCCAAAGCTGAAACAGGAAGAAACAGAAAACCTGAACAGACTGATTACCAGCAAAGAAATTAAATCAGTAATAAAAAAACTCCCAATAAACAGAAGTCCAGGACCAGATGGCTTCACATATGAATTTTACCAATCATTTAAAGAAGAGTTAGTGCCTATTCTTCTCAAACTATTCCAAAAAATAGAAAAGGGAAACTTCCAAATTCATTCTGATGAATGAATTACCCTGATATCAAAACCAGATAAATTTTTCATTAAAAAAGAGAACTGAAGGCCAATATGCCTGATGAACATGGATGCAAAAAATCTCAATAAAATACTAACAAACAGAATCCAACAATACATTAAAAAAATCATTTACCACAATAAAGTAAGATTTATTTCTGGGTTTCAAGAGTGGTTCAATATTCACAAATCAATCAAGGTGATACACCACATTATTAAAAGAAAGGATAAGAACCATACAATCATTTCAATAGATACAGAAAAAGCATTTGACAAAGTACAACACCCACTGATGATAAAAACCCTCAACAAGGTAGGTTTAGAGGGAACATACCTGAACATAATAAAGGCCATATATGAAAACCCACAGCTAGAATCATCCTCAATGTGGAAAAACTGAGAGCCTTTCCCTTAAGGTCAGGAACAAGACAAGGATGTCCACTCTCACCGCTTTTATTCAACATAGTACTGCAAGTTCTGGCCACAGCAATCAGACAACAAAAAGAAACAAAAGGCATCCAAATCAGCAAGGAAAAAGTAAAACTTTCACTATATGCAGATGACATGATACTCTATATAGAAATCTGAAGGCTCCACAAAGAAACCACTAGAACTGATACATGAATTCAGTAAAGTTGCAGGATATAAAATCAGTGTATAGTCATGTGTTGCATTTCTATACACCAATAATGAAGCAGCAGAAAAAGAAATCAAGGAATCAATGCCACTTACAACTCTACCAGAAATGAAAAGATACTCAGGAATAAACCTAACCAGAAGTGAAAGTACTCTGCAAACCATAAAACACTGATGACACAAAGAAATGAGAAGACATTCCATGCTCATGGATTAGAAGCATAAATATTGCTAAAATGTCAATACTACTCAAAACAATCTACACATTTAATGCAATCCCTATCAAAACACCAACAGTACTTTTCCCAGCAATAGAAGAATCCTAAAATTTATATGGAACCACAAGAGACCACAAATAGCCAAAGCCACCTTGAAATAGAAAAGCAAAACTAGGGGCACCTGAGTGGCTCAGTTGGTTAAGTGTCCGACTCTTCATTTTAACTCAGGTTATGTTCTCACAGTCATGGGATTAACCCCGCATCAGGCTCTGTGCAGAGCATGTAGCCTGCTTGGGATTCATTCTCTCTCTCTTTCTCTCTCCCCACCTCCTGCATATCGCCTGCTCACACGCTCACATGCTCATTCTCTCTTCACAAAAAAAAGAAAGAAAAAGCTGGACATATCCCAATTCCAGATTTCAAATTATATTACGAAGCTATAATAATCAAAACAGTATGGTAGTGGCATAAAAAGAGACACACAGATTAATGAAACAGAGTAGAAAACCCAGAAATGAGCACAAAACTATATGGTCAATTAATCTTCAACACAGCAGTAAAGAATATCCAATAGAAAAAAGATAGTCTCTTCAACAAATGATGCTGAGCAACTGTACAGCAGCATGCAAAAGAATGAAACTGGACCACTTTCTTACCCCATGCACAAAAATAAATTCAAAATGGATTAAAGACCTCAATGTGAGACCTGAAACAATAAAAATCCTAGAGGAGAACACAGGGAGTAACCTCTTTGACACTGGCTGCAGCAACTTCTTTCTTGCATGGGCTAGGGAAACAAAAGCAAAGATAAACTTTTGGGACTTCATCAGAACAAAAAGCTTCTGAACAATAAATGAAACAATCAACAAAACTAAAGGCAACCCATGGAATGGGAGAAGATATCTACAAATGATATATCCAGTAAGGGGTTAATATTTCAAATATATAAAGAACCTACAAAATACCCCCCAAAAAGAATAACCCAATTAAAACATGGGCATAAGACATGAGTAGACATTTTTCCAAAGACATCAGATGGCCAACAGACACATGAAAAGATGTTCAACATCACTCATCACCAGGGAAATACAAATCAAAACTACAATGAGATATCACCTCACAGCTGTCAGAATGGCTTAAAATCAAAAACATAGGAAACAATAGGTGTTGGTGAGGATGTTCAGAAAGGAGAACCTCTTGCACTGTTGGTGGGAATGCAAACTGGTGCAGCCATTCTGGAAAACAGTATGAAGGTTCTTGAAAAAATTAAAAATAGAACTATCCTATGGTTCAGCAATTGCCCTACTAGATATTTACCCAAAGAATACTAAAATACTAATTCAAAGGAAAATATGCACCCCCATGTTTATAGCAGCATTATCTACAATAGCCAAATTATGAAAACAGCCCAAGTGTCCATCAACTGATAAATGGATAAAGAAGTTGTGGTATAGATATACAATGGAATATTACTGGGCTATAAAAAGGAATGAAATCTTGCCATTTGCAACAACATGGATGACACTAGAGAGTATTATACTAACAGAAATAAATCAGTCACAGGAAGACAAATACCATATGATTTCAGACAAATACCATATGATTTCAATCATATGTGGAATTTAAGAAACAAATGAGTACAGGGGGGAAAAAAGTGAGAGAGAGGTAAACCAAGAACACAGGGTCTAAACTACAGAGAACAAACTGATGGTTACTAGAAGAGAAGTGGGTGGGGAAATGGTTTAAACAGGTGATGGGGATTAAGGAGTGCACTTGTGATGAACACTTGTGTGTGGAATGGTTGAATCACTATATTGTACACCCGAAACTAGTATTACACTGTATGTTAACTAACTGGAATTTAAACAACTTGGGAGTGGGGGAAAGAGAAAGAATAGATTCCATATACTCTTGGCTTGGTAATGGTTCCAATGGTAATATTTTGCAAAACAAGTACAATATCGTATTCTCTTCCCTACCCTCTATGTGGTATATGTGTATGTGTACCTAAAGACATGTACATATGTGCATTGACAGGCATACTCATAAACTTATTTATATGGACAGAAGCATAAACATCAAAACGTTCAAGAAAACCTCCCAATGTGTTTCAGGATTGAAAACTACTGGCTTTGAGATTTTCTGGTATTTTTGCCTTGCTTCTGAAACTTTAAGAAATAACCATTACAAAAGAATATTATAAAATTAGCATTATTTTTTCTCTTTCTATGCTATCATGTTAAAAAATATATATCTCTGAATACAGGCAATTAAGTTAGGAAAAAATCCAATACTTTTTTCCTTTTTTATTTCATTATTTTATTTTATTCATATATTCTAACTGGCTCAAGATATTTATATGCCTTACTGATTAAAAAAAATCTCATTTCCATATCATCTCATTGCATGTTATTTCATAATACACTCAAGAGCCATCTACAAACAGTATAAATTGATTCCTCAGCATTTCAAGTTACTTAGGATTTTCATTTGACGATAACTTTCTAGATACATCAAGCTTGAGTACAGTTTTCAGCGCTTTAGACCTACTTACTTTGTCTGCAGCTGCCAACAAGTTGTCAGCCATTTTATCAAGGTTTGGTGCTTTCCCTGTGTAAATGAATCTCATCATTTCTTTAAAAACCTCAGGGTCTACATCATTTATTTCCACTCGATTCTGATATTGAAAACAACACAAAAGTTATACTCAAACAACACACACACACACAAATGAACCTAAGAGAAACTTTAACAATAATTTAACTAAATTTGCACTCAAATACTCTATTTTAAAATGGAGGTAAGTAAATCTTCAGTAACCTAAGCAGGCAAAGTGAAGCAAGCAGGTTAATAGGAGAAGTATACCAAGTCAAGCACTACCATGTGGGTATATAAAACCTTAATATCTCAATTAAAAAGGGTAAAACAACAAACCAACAAAAAGAAAACCAAATTAAGGTCTTTAGACCAAACAAAATACGTATGTTCAATTTCTAACTTGTATCTTAGAAGAAGATACCTATTAACTTTTTCTTTGTTGAATTCTGAGGTCGTAGTACAATGCCTAAGACTCTGTAACCAGTGGGTTTCAGCAAAAGTAGGGTCAGGTATTTGAGATACTTCCAGAGCCCACTACCTCGGAACTCTCCCTTTGGCAAAAATGGCATGTCATACTATCTACACACTGGCATTACCTCTTTGCTTGAAACATACTCCAGTCCAAAGAGTAGTAATTCCTTTTTTACTCCTACATCTTTGTATTTGGTTTCTCTCATGGGATCAATGAAGCTAAATATCTAACACTAAACAATATCAAATTTTTCTGACACTTTGCTGACAATAACATTTGAAATTATTCACGTCTCCTTATGTGAAAGTGGTCAGAAGGCTAATCATAGTACCTGGTTGACCAACAATCAAAGGAAAGAAAGCAGCTATGTATTTCAGCCTTTAGTTCTACAGAAAGAATGAAGTTGAGCCACATAAATAAACTTTGGAGTGGTCCCGTTAGAGCATGAAGGCTCACATGTAATGCAACCAGCAAAGAATCAATCTCTGATCTTTAATCTGACTACATTTCAAGATGACAGGTGACATTTGGGAAAACCAAAGAGGTAACATACTGATTAAATATATAATAACACTACTGTGATTTGTCTTTTTTTTTTTAAATCATTCTTATTTTAGTGGCATTATTTTTATTCTAGAAAAAAAAATTCCAAAATCAATGTATAATTTAGAAAAGAGGAATAAACACCTTAAGTAGAGAGATCTCAAATAGCTATGGACCAGAACCACTCTTTTGGATAAAAACTACTCATTTATTTTGCCACTAGATGGACATCAAAATAGTTATTATTTGGAATATTCACCCACATTAGGCTATATCTATTGTTCTACTACAGAACATACTTTTTCCCTTTCTACTTCTATTTCTGAAATTTTAGTGTAACAATAAGACGATGCACACTTTCAAAATATACATTCCACTATTCTACATTTGTACAAATTAAATATTAGCCTTTAAATGATGTTTACCTTTTTGCTTTCCTCCATTTCATGTTCAAACATTGCATTAAAAACTGGGGATCGAGCTGTAACAACATTAAGCATCATTATTTAATGTACAGATTTATGGAAGAAATGTACAATATTACCCAAAAGTTGTAAGTACCTGCAAGTACAGATTTATGAGCCTTAAATTCTTGTCCTCTCACAAAAAAACTGCAATCTGTAAATCTTGTGTTTTCCCAGAGATTACCTAAATCTTCTGCTAGTCGACATTCAGGCACCTTCAAAGTATTTGTATTAGTATGTCCTGATATATTTACTGAATCTTGGACCACACTCACCTAATAAAAAATGGACAGCAAGAAAAACACTTTTATAAACTAGTATCAGTAATTAGTAAGTCTATACTTAAATTTCTTATCATTAGAATTATTGGGATAATTCAAAATACTGATTAAAAACACTAATTCTTGGGAATTAAATTTAAGGATATAATTTAAAGAACATAGAAAAAAAATAGAAACAAATTTGATCATTTTCAAGTAACATTTTATGTAAATAAATGGCTTACCGATTGGTTAGAATGCTTGGTTATTAAAGTAATTAAAAAAACTCCTCAGCAAAATAAAAGTCATAAAATGATATCAAATTGAAACAAGCAGGAGACATTTTTGTGAGGTGAAGCAAGAAATTTCTTTAATTTTTATTTTCTCACTTACACCACAGTCCTATCAACATTTAAAGTCTATTACATATGTAATATACATGGCATCACACTCACAAGGACTTTTTATAGTACTAAAAAAGGTTATAAAACTATAGTCTATGATATTCAATTTGGGAAGTATTTTAAGCGTAGTTCCTACATGTTTCGACTCCAGTAAAATTGATTTAAATATTTAGTAATATTAATTTAAATTGTAAAGTACAAGAATTCCCACAAAAGCAATCGCACTTATTAAAATTCATGTAAATATTTTATAATAATAATCAACAGTCCAAATACAATTTAGTTCTATTTGCAGACTTTCTATTTATCTATGAAATAATAAAATTAGTATGATGAAAACACTGGTTTTATAAAGATTTCAATATAACATAGATTAAATTTTCTCTCATTAGAAAAGACTATACACTGAATAAAATCCTAAAACACTACTGGTGAAGTCTTGTGCATCACTTTTAAGAAAACGTATGGTACTGGGAGCCTGGCTGGCTCAGTCAGAGGAGCATATGACTCTTGATCTCAGGGTTGTGAGTTCGAGCCCCATGTTGGGTGTTGAGATTACTTAAATAAATAAAACTTTAAAAAAGTATGCTACTAATATTAGAAATTTAATGTTACATTTAATAAACAAGAAAATACTACTCAACTAGTAATGCAAATATTTCAGAGTAAATGAACCATTACTATTATATGTTAGTTATCTACTGTTTTAAGCTTCTAAGTTTTGTTGTCATTTGTTATGCAGCAAACTATATTAATTGAAAAACATTTCATAAGGCTTTTATTAAATAATGATAGGCATAAGTAAGGACACATACCAATAAAGTAAACTACATAGAAAATGTAAATTGGAAATGGATAAACTAGACCAAACTACTAACATGCTAATAACACAGCATAATAATAGTCCAATAAACTATTTAGAGAATATTAAATCTCAGAAGTGCTCCTTCACCCTGATGTATCAAATGGGAATGAATGGATACTTCTAAAGAAAAACTTTATTTTTCTGAGGATATTTTTATTAACCACTTTGTTTTTTTCCAACTGGCATTATTAACCATTTGGAATCATACATATAGAAATCATCTAATCCAATCAACTTATTTTATAAAAAGATTTCAAAGGGAGATCAAAGAAGGTAACTAATGCGTCAATCAATCACATTTCATTCAATACCAAAGGAAGGCTAGACATGTAATTATCAGATTCCTTTTTTTTTTTTTTTTTAATTCTTGGCACTACACAAATATTTCTTTGGATACATTTTAAAATCAGTAGTACTACTTTGATGCAGTTATGGCTCAAAAAGGATCTATTACAACAATCTTGTCAGATGATTTTCTAAATATAGGAACCAAGATATTGTGTAAACAAATAAATAAAATCCAGTAATAAAGGTTCTCTATTCTATTAAGTTTTTAATTATTGAAACTGTTTCTAAAATGACTACACATAAGAAAAAAAGCTTCACTAATCCTTACCTGATTGCTCTTTTACACCATCCACTATAACTTAATGATACTTTAAAAATGTTGGTGTTGATATTGAAGGTTTAGTTAGAGATCAGTTTTTTATCACATAGACAGTATTTCTTTGTTCCTATCAAGCACTACTCTTAAAAATTTGTAAGACAGAAGGAAGTGGATCAGTTCAATTATGTGCATAAAATATGCAGTGGATTTATAAAAATGTTACAACATATTTAATTTAGGAAAGGATTTCTTAAATTCTATTTATTGCCTATTATCCTAACTCAAAAGAATATATTTAATGTAAAAAATCTTACAAAAATAAAGTGACAGAAGAAATAAAATGATCAATAATTACAGCCATTTTTATCAGGCATAGACACTGATGTTTTATTTTTATTTTGCATATGTAATCATAATTCAGAAGTTATATAATTGACATACACATCTACATAGCATTATTATGTGTACCACAAATTTAAACTAAGAATTAACATTTCATACTGTAAGGGGTATTCAAGGGACTATTTATATGGCAAATTTAATGACCTAATTAAAAACTGATACAGAACAAATTCTAATGATTATTTTCTTGATGCCTATAATTAAGAAATTGGTAAAATTTTAGCTTTTTTTCTAGCACATATTCAAAAACAGGTAATGAACATTCTTACTGCATGGAACCTAGAGTAAAAAATTCAGAAAAAAGTCTGAGATTCTTTCCTACAGTTAAGTGCTGTTCTTTCAAAATAAAAATGCGAAGGTATAATATTCAAAATTGACAAATACTGCAAAGGAAACACTCATTTGAAAGCTCTTTTTAAAATCTGGTTTCAGCTAAACTGTGAGAATATAGTTCAGACTAAAGATAAACATGTGCAAACTCTAATCAAACATGACTGCCCTGAAAATCTGGGTCTCCAATAGTGTGGAATAGAGGTGACTATTATTTCTAGTTTGAAAAAATCTCAATTCTCCAAACTAGTTTTAAAACTAGGAATTTACAATAGTTCACAGTGTATAAATTTTGCCACTCTAATCAACTACCTAACCATTCCTCACACTGGCTTCACAGTGAGAAACTTTTCAATAGTCCAATTTCATATCATCTACTAAAATAGTGGGTCTTAGACTTTTTGACTGTCATAGATAGGCATCCTTTTTAAAAATCTGGGTGACAGAAATAGGGTTGTCAACTTTTCATTTTGCCTTAAAAGGGCTTTTTTAAAGAATGAAACCTAACTTCCATCCATTATCACAAGTATTTTAAAACACAAATGATATCTTGGCAACAAAAACAGGATGAGAAAAAAGGTGTGTCCTTCTAAATGAATTAACTTTATGAAAAACTCAATTTATACGCACATTCTAACTGTACATGTATAATTTTCTGCAATCAAGAGATGGTATGGGTCTATACGAGATTATTTAAAATCTGTTGGACTTTAAAAAAATGAACTAATCTAAAGTTTTCTATTTCTCATACTTATTCCTCAATTCCTGTCTTCTCCATCACTTTGGAAGAGTATGGGCAGAGCTGTTTACACTACTAGAAATATCTACTCTGGCTACTTGATTCACAATATGGAACTTGCAAGATGAGGTTATTTCTTGCAGAAAAAGGGTAGCACCAAACTGCCTTACCTGTCTACAGCACCACTTGCAGGGGAGGGGGAGGAGGCAGTTCTTTAGGTAGGGCAGTGCAATGCTTCCTCCTCTTCTGCAAGCAGTGCTGGAGGTGCTGTAGAAGGAAGGGCATCAATGAGAGGTATGGAAGAAACGGTGGAGCACATGAGGAATGTTCGTGCAAAGTACTTTTTGCCCACCGATGCTACATACAGTGCCCAGGGTATAAGTCTCCACATCAGTAAAAAAATATCTATTACAGTCTCCAAAACTGAATACGATCAATGCCAACTTAAAATGTAAGGCATGGAAGGTTATGTTTTTTGAAGTTACTAGCATGTGGATAAAAAATATACTTCAAAAGTTATGTATTGAAAAAAGATCTTAATTTCAGCCTTCATTCTGAATTTCTTGTTGACTAGGTTCCAATATAATATACTTAAAATACCTATAAACATAATTTCAATTCTAAAAAAAAGGAATATTTTCTTAAAGAGTTTATTTACATAAGATTTAAATGCAGTAAATTTTTGAAATTGTATTGCATAGCTTTTTTTAAGGTCCTTTAAATTAAAAGATTGTACAATTTAAAAAATTAACATGTTGGAATTTAAGATAACTCCTAAAATTCTGAAGAGTCTATATTAAGGACGCTAAAATTTTTAAATAATATAATCTGTATTTGTTTAAGATACTACTCTGAATATATGTCTATTGGAAACAAATGCTTTATAGTATTTGTTTTTCAAATTATTTAATGATAAATTCTGCTGAAGACACTTGTGGTATGTGCTTTACCAACCAAATAATTATATTCATAACAAATTTATCCTACAGTTCGTTTAACTTGTCTAAGTGAAAATAAGATGCACTATATTTGCATTACGTAGTCTCTAGAGCCACATTTCAATTATTTTTCTGACACAGCATAATAACATAAAATTAGTTCATAATGCTGCCATGAAATTTTATACATTTTCTACAAAGAAATTAAAGCTAACTCAATAGCAGTTAAGTAACTTATCATGCTTCTAATACATTCATTGATCTAAAATAACTTATTAACATATATCTAACATTGAGTTTACTTGATCATAACCTTTCAATTAAGTTTTCCTATGAAAATTATCAACTACCTTAAACATTTTGATAAACTATGTTACTGATGTATATTCTCTATAAACTGTATTGGTAGATAATATAATCCTTGAAGTCACTCCAAAGAATAATCTCAACAATTTGTACAGACAAGAGCAAATTCCAGCCTCAAATTAAAACAAATCATTACTGTAAATTATTGGCAGGGCTATGTTCATAACTGTTAAAATATGACACTTTATGAAAATAAATAAATCTCACAAGTTTGTCAACAGACATGGGTATATCTTAAAAATTTGGGATGCTATTGCTTATAATGCCAACATCTATTTAATTAAATGAACCCAACTGTATAAATATCAAGCTTCTCAATCTTTTCAGGCACTTTCATTATGTATGGATGTACATATTTCAGTCTGTATTCAAACTGATAAGCTACTGATCATGTTTAATATGGTCAACCTGAATATGACAAAGAATAGTGATTACCTATTTCAGAATGAAGAAGATACTTAGAAATTTTCATATAAAGATATACACATCCATAGTCTTTCTAGAAGGAAGAAGTACTTACTATGTGGTAGTATAACTACCATATATAATTTATAGCTGTAGACATGACAGATTCTTTTCAGAATGGGCTACTTACTATATTGAAGACAATCTAGTCTTACTGGTAAAACATCTACAAATGAAACCTTATCAATTATACTGATTACTGAATTTTAAAAGTATTCGCAATAAAAAAAGTATGCCAATATTGTTCTAGCTTATATTTTTGCTTTATCATTAAATATAACTTTGGAGTTCCTTGAAATAAAAAACGTACCCACCTCACAAAATAATGTAAGCTTGTCATCTGGTAAAAGACCATTAGCTTCATCAAGCAAAAAATCCCTTCGAATGAATTTTTTAAAACCCCAGTCTTTGCCTTGTACAAATCGATATGCTCTTTGGCTTTCTGGTGGAAAACAGAACAGAAGTTTAAACAAAAGAATCATCTAAGAATGTTAATGACAACACAGTTAAATGAATGTACAAAAATAAAACTTGGCCAATACATTCATTATAAAAATTATAGATATGTGTGTTCATAAAATGTCACAAGATTTACATCAGGTAGGACCAGATTGGTTCACAGCACTACTCAGATTTTGGCCATTATCAGTGAGCTCACTTTCAGATTCCTCGATCTCTAAGCAGAAGAAAAGCAGATCAAATCTCTTGGAGAAGGAAGAGATCTCTCTAACAATACAGGCTCTTTAATGATGAAAAAGGATCAAAATACATTGGCATAGTCATACTCCTCCTCCTCAGAACCTGATAAGAAAACATAGCTCTCATTTCTTGTTTCTCCCTTTAAAAATGGATGCTCTAATCACAACGGCATCCTTTAACTTTCCTGGGGCATCTATCCCACCAGAGAAAAATCCATTAACTGGTAAAAAGAAGCTAAATAAAGTCTCTTATCACCCTAGATCTTTGGACATAATCTCTTCATCCCTAAAAACAACTTTCATAAAAGTCTAAAAGATGGTTTTAGTATAATCTGTAAATGCCTTAATAATGTCGGAGGTAAATTTTTCAAATGTCTAACATACTGGAGAACTGTATATTAAAAAATAAACAAGATCCTCTACAGAATGTATTCACAATCTGTTATACAAAGAATTAATTGGAGGTGAAAAACCAAAAATAAATTTAATTGAAAGACTCCATGTTACGGGCTGAATGTTTGTTTGTATCTCCTCAAAATTCTTACACTGAAATCCTATCCCCCAATGTGATGGTATTAAGAGGTCAGTGAGGGGTGCCTGGGTGGCTCAGTTTGTTGAGCATTCGACTTCAGCTCAGGTCATGATCTCACTGTCTGTGAGCTGGAGCCTGCTTCAGATTCTGTGTCTCCCTCTCTCGCTACCCCTCCCCTGCTCACGCTCTCTCTCTCTTCCTCAAAAATAAACATTTAAAACAATTAAAAAAAAAAAAAAAGGAGACTGGAATTAGAGGAGTTCATAAAGGTGGAGCCCTTATGAATGTGATTAGTGCTTTATAAAAGACACTCCACAAAGCTCCCTAGCTAAATCCGCCATGTGAAGATGCGGCGAGAGAAATCAGTAGTCTACAATCCAGAAGAGGGCCTTCACCAGAACCTGGCCATGCTGGTACTTTGATCTTGTACACTCAGCCTTCATAAGCCAGCCAATCTATAGCACTTTGTTACAGCAACCTAAACTAAGACACTCCACTACTGTAAATGTCAGACACCATGAAAATATATGTGAAACTATGTTCTTAATTCGGCAAAAGATAATTTTTAAAAGTGTATTTTAAAAGTTTTTTTTTTTGTAATGACATTACTTGATTCTGTGATTCATTTCTAGAAATCACTTAAAATTTAATGTGGCAGTTCATGATATATTTTCCTACTATGCACATTGTGTATTTCCTACAATGCTCTTCTTTATGAAGCTCCAGACCACATGGTTTCAGTTGGCTATATATGTGAAGCTTGAGATGAATTAAATAGATCTGGACACTAAGAAAAACTGATTTCCTTTCGGTCAGTGTTTAGTCCACCGCTTAAAAAAATTCTAGTGACAAAATATCAGAACATTCAATCTCCTTTCACACTGTTCCTCAGATTTTATTATCTGGTAAAAACAGCAAGGGAGAAATATTTCCTGAGCACCGATTATATTTGCCAGAAATTGAACCAGGCACCTTGCCCTAAAAGCAACAATTTTTCTAAGTGACAAGTAAATATCGTTTTAGGACAAGAAAAAGTAAAATTTTAATATTATTTTTAACAAACTGTACATGTCTTATGAAGTCTAAGATTTAGTAAAACAACCATAACTACACTGGCATTTAAAATTAAATGGCCACATTACATGTTTTAGGTTAAGCAGATTTCAGTGGGGAAAAAATATCCTTTCCAGGGAAAAGTATGTAAGTTAACATGTAGTTACTCAGAGACTTCTTTATCCCAAATCACTTACCCATTGCTTTTGTTTCTTCCCTTTTAGCGTTTAGAAGGGAAAATTTGAATTTTGCTCGAACTTCACTTTTTGGGCAGCTGACTAAAAGCAAATATAAGGACAAGTAGTCTTTACTTTCATCATCTAATCCCTTTGGGTTTACCCTCAGGCACCTAAAACAAAACAATAGGCTCATATGGAGGAATATAAAACGTAAAACTCAAAAGAGAGAGGCAATACTGAAATTCGTTGTCAGATAATATCACAAACAACACTCCCATCAATATCCCCAGTTCTTTGTAATTCTCTATACTTATAGGAACTTACAAATCTAGTATAAAATTAGACTAATGTCCATGAAGAAACAATAACAGAGGCGCCTGGGTGGACCAGTCGGTTAAGCATCTGACTTCAGCTCAGGTCATGATCTCACAGTTCGTGGGTTTGAGATGCACGTCGGGCTCTGGGCTGACAGCTCAGAGCCTGGAGCCTGCTTCTGATTCTGTGTCTCCCTCTCTCTCTCTCTGCTCCTCCCCTGCTTACACTCTGTCTCTTTCTCTCTCAAAAACAAACATTAAAAAAAAAAAACAAAAACAAAAAACAGTAACAACCAAACTATAAAGTAGATGAAAATAATATCAAAACAAAATTCAAAACAAAAATCTTACCATTTCATTTTGTCACTGGGGCTAGATGAGAATGTTGAACTTTTTAACACTTCACCCATTTCCTCTCGACAAAAGCTGAAGTTATTAATGGTCCACATGTAGGAAAATTTTACTACTTTAACCTAAGAGATTCAGAAAACTACTTTTACAATGATGACTTATATGCTTTTAGCTTATCACATGTTAAACATCCCATGACTCACTTTTCTTAATATTTGGAATAACTATGACAAAGTGCTTTACAATATTCTCAAAATGCTATAACATTTTTAAGTGACATAACATAAAGTAAGGCATTTTTAACAGCATGTACCTGTGTATAACACCAGCTTTCTGCTATAGGACCAGAAGACATATCTCCAGGGAGAGGTGGGGTAGGTTCCCGGGACATTGCCACTTTATTGCAGTCTTCCAAGATTTATGCAATATCCCACACAGATGAGTACTTTACTACAAAGAAAAGAAGTTTCATTGCTGATGAAAAAGTTTGGATCATGATAGTACTTCAACAATCATAAAACAATTACTTTCTCAAATTTGATTATGAGGGAACATGCAAGGATTTCATTATTTCAATAATTAAAAAAAATCATAACCCTTTGGGACATATAACACTTAAAATCTAAACAAACAGAATGCTTATAGATAAGACATTATTTTATAAAGGTATATTTATCAAAATACCACAAATCAATAAATAACCTACATATACACATAAAATCACAAAATAACATGGAAGCTTACCGGCAACAATTACAATTTAGCCTTGAATGAGGCAGGGGTTAGACCTCCAAGCAGTCTAAAATCCACCTATATGACTCCCCAAAACTTACTCATGGCCTAATGTTTACCAGAACACTTACCAATAACATGTTGATTAACACATATTTTGTATATGTGTTATATGCTGTATTCTTCTAATAAATTAAGCCAGAGAAAATGTTATTAAGAAAATCATAAGAGAAAATACATTTACTGTACTATATTTATCGAAGAAGAATCTGCAAATAAGTGGACCTGTCCAGTAAGTGGACAGTTTCAACCCATGTTTTTCAAGGGTCAACTTTAATATCTGATTCACCTTTCTTCATCTTTTCATTGATATATTCACAAAAATCTAAAGGGTTGCAAAGTTAGAACAGTCCTGAAAACTACAAATATTAGTCACTCATCTGTCAAAGTTTTGGCCAACTAGAACAAAGAATGAGAACTCAGAAGCAATGCTGTATTAAGAAGAATTACACAGATTTCCACAGAAGTCCACCTATATCTCAGACTAACAGGTGTCTCTGTTAATATTTTGTTCCTATCAGAGTGCCCCCTACTACATAATGTGTACTTTATCAGAAAATTTCTTTCTTGTTAGCTGTTCTCATACTACATTCACTTGAGCATATAATTAATTCAGCATAACTTGGCCAGGACATTAGTAACTGGAGAGTGATACTTTGCAACTTGGAAGGTCTATAAAAGAAAGAGGAGAAACCCAAGAGCTACATACATAGGTAGTATAGTTTGCAGGGGTGTGGGTGAGGATGTTTGAAGCTTACACTCAAACATAGGAACATCATCCAGAATTCAAAAGGAAATATTTGTTTTGTGTCTACAACCAATGTAACAATAGTATGAAACAAGAAAACAAAGACTGAAGAAAACTATGGGAAAGATGCACAGAAACAAAAAGACCTACAAAAGGTATGAAAAAATGAAGACGTACAAATGAAGAAGTATGTTATAAATTTGCACCAGAAATAAACAATGAAAATACAAAACTACCACTGAGATATACTGCTGTGAAATTCAAAGTGAGAAAAAAATGTTATAAGTATACATGCGTTCCTTTAAAGGAACAAAAATCAAGATGGCCCTATTTTTCTCCACATTGTTAAATGTCTGAAAGTAACAGGATAATTACTAAAGAGTTCTAAGTGAAAAAGAGCTGTAGCACAAGGACTCTACATTCTATCATGTTTTTATTCACGTTTAAAGCAGCAAAAATTCATTTCCAGATGTGTGAAATATGTAAACCACCTCCATAGCTATTTGGTGAAGGAATGAATTCACTCAAGTTATTTTTCTGCCAAAGACAGATGAATCAAAAGTAAAAAGAGACAAAAAACCTCCACTATGATGCTAAGTTCTGATTTTTAAACCTCTGAACATGTACAACAAATCTATAATGTTTTAAAACTACAGAGACATGCAAAAAAAGCTTTTAGAAGACAGTAACAAAATAAGTGAATAAAATATTAAGTAAAATTATGAAATAATTGGAAATCTATATATGAAAGGGTGACATTCATCTGACCCTCAGATTAAGAAACAGCTGATTCAAATGAAAAGTCAGGTTTGTGGGGGAAAAAACTACCAACTTAAATGACTCAAAGTTTAGTTTAAAAGGAAGAAAACCTGACAAATTAATTATAATTCATTCATCCACTGGTAACTACTATTTATAATATGTTCTTCAAGCACAGGAAACATGTTGGGGCAAAAACATAAACTAGTAAATAAATAAGACAATAAATTATAGTAAATGAAACTAAAAGGAAATAAAGAAACAGGAAAAGTAATTGTTATGCAACAGCTGAAAATTCTTCAATTAGGTACTGAGAAAATCAGTTAAGTCGGCTCTGAAGGGTAGATATTTGAGTTGACAACTAAAAGATAAAAAACAGCTGAGACACATCAAGGAAAGGTGTCTATCAGAGAGTACAAAGAACAGCCAACACCAACGCCCTAGTTCAGGAAAGAATTTGATCAAATTTCAGGAAAAGGAAGGAGTCCAATGTGGTTGATGTCACTGATGGATTTTTCAGTATAATTTAGACAGTAAGATCAGAATTAGAGTGAAAAAACTTCAAATAGAACAGTTTTATTTATTTATTTTTTTAAATTTTTTTTTCAACGTTTATTTATTTTTGGGACAGAGAGAGACAGAGCATGAACGGGGGAGGGGCAGAGAGAGAGGGAGACACAGCATCGGAAACAGGCTCCAGGCTCTGAGCTATCATCAGCCCAGAGCCCGACGCGGGGCTCGAACTCCCGGACCGCGAGATCGTGACCTGGCTGAAGTCGGACGCTTAACCGACTGCGCCACCCAGGCGCCCCCAAATGGAACAGTTTTAAAACTAATCCTTTATGATTAGACTGTTTATGTAATTTCTCTTTAAAAATTTTTTTTGAATGTTTATTTTTGTGACACACACCATGAGTGGGGGAGGAGGAGGCAGAGGGGGTGGGGGAGAGAAGGAGAGGAGGAGAGAGAGAGAGAGAGAGAGAGAGAGTCCGAAGCAGGCTTCAGGCTCTGAATTGCCAGCACAGAGCCCGACTCAGAACTTAAACTCAAGTACAGTGAGATCATGCCCCCTGAACCGAAGTAGGCATGACCTGAGCCGAAGTCATATGCTTAACCGACTGAGCCACCCAGGTACCCCTGTAATTTCCTTTTTAAATTATGGCATTTATACTAACACACTCATCCAAATGTATTTATATTTATGTAAGTTCTTCACATACAAGAAGTTCTTATCATGTGATGCACCTGCAGGACAGCACAATGGGAGAATCAGCAAGGTAGGCAGGCAAGAAAGGGAGAATAATAACACTAGGAATACTGTACCAGGAGTACTTAAAAGTTATCAGTATTAAAGGGAGGGGTGAAAACCAAGTGGATGTTCCTTAACTAAACAAGCAAAAATAGAATAGTGATGAATGATGGCAGAAGAATGCCTCAAAGAGAAGGGAATATATAATTTAAGAGCATTGCCCATTGTGACTTCAACAAGAATTACTCATTTCTGATAAAAATCAGATACTCCCCTTAGGTACCTCCAACTTGTTACCTTCAATTGCTTTTATAAACCACAAATGGTTATTTTTATTTGAAAACAGAACAGCAAACAGGCAATCATAACAAAATCACTAACAGAACATTATCATCTTAAAGATATTAGTCCTGAGAGATTGAAGAAGATGGCGGCTTAGGAGGACGCTGGGCTCACCGCACGTCCTGCTGATCACTTAGATTCCACCTACACCTGCCTACATAACCCAGAAAACCGCCAGAGGATTAGCAGAACGGAGTCGCCGGAGCCAAACGCAGACGAGAGGCCCACGGAAGAGGGTAGGAAGGGTGGCCAGGCGGTGCGCGCTCCACGGACTGGCGGGAGGGAGCCGGGGCGGAGGGGCGGCTCGCCGGCCAAGCAGAGCCCCCGAGTCTGGCTTGCAAAAGCGGAGGGGCCTGACGGACTGTGTTCCCACAACAAGCGCGACTTAGCGTCTGGGAGGTCATAAGTTAACAGCTCTGCTCAGAAAGTGGGAAGGCTGGAGGACAAAGGGAGGGAGAGCTGCTGAGCCCCTTGACCACAGAGCTCAGTTTGGTGGGGAACAAAGGCGCTCGCCAGCGCCATTTCCCCCACCCATCCCCCAGCCAAAATCCCAAAGGGAACCAGTTCCTGCCAGAGAACTTGCTCGCTTCGCGCAAACACCCAACTCTGTGCTTCTGCAGAGCCAAACCTCCAGCAGCGGCTCTGACTCCCTCCTGCTGCCACAGGGCCCCTCCTGAAGTGGATCACCTAAGGAGAAGCGAGCTAAGCCTGCCCCTCCTGCCCCCGTGCAACTTGCCTACCCACCCCAGCTAATACGCCAGATCCCCAGCACCACAAGCCTGGCAGTGTGCAAGTAGCCCAGACAGGCCAAGCCACCCCACAGCGAATCCCGCCCCTAGGAGAGGGGAAGAGAAGGCACACACCAGTCTGACTGTGGCCCCAGCGGTGGCCTGGGGGCAGACATCAGGACTGACTGCGGCCCCGCCCACCAACTCCAGTTATACACCACAGCACATGGGAAGTGCCCTGCAGGTCCTCATCACTCCAGGGACTATCCAAAATAACCAAGCGGAAGAATTCTCCTCAGAAGAATCTCCAGGAAATAACAACAGCTAATGAACTGATCAAAAAGGATTTAAATAATATAACAGAAAGTGAATTTAGAATAATAGTCATAAAATTAATCACTGGGCTTGAAAACAGTATAGAGGACAGCAGAGAATCTCTTGCTACAGAGATCAAGGGACTAAGGAACAGTCACGAGGAGCTGAAAAGCGCTTTAAACGAAATGCAAAACAAAATGGAAACTACGACAGCTTGGATTGAAGAGGCAGAGGAGAGAATAGGTGAACTAGAAGATAAAGTTATGGAAAAAGAGGAAGCTGAGAAAAAGAGAGATAAAAAAATCCAGGAGTATGAGGGGAAAATTAAAGATCTAAGTGATACACTAAAAAGAAATAATATACGCATAATTGGTATCCCAGAGGAGGAAGAGAGAGGGAAAGGTGCTGAAGGGGTACTTGAAGAAATTATAGTTGAGAACTTCCCTGAACTGGGGAAGGAAAAAGGCATTGAAATCCAAGAGGCACAGAGGTAACTTGAATCGACCTTCGCCACGACATATCATAGTCAAACTGGCAAAATACAAGGATAAAGAGAAAATTCTGAAAGCAGCAAGGGATAAACGTGCCCTCACATATAAAGGGAGACCTATAAGACTCATGACTGATCTCTCTTTTGAAACTTGGCAGGCCAGAAAGAATTGGCACCATATTTTCAGTGTGCTAAACAGGAAAAATATGCAGCCGAGAATCCTTTATCCAGCAAGTCTGTCATTTAGAATAGAAGGAGAGATAAAAGTCTTCCCAAACAAAAACTGAAGGAATTTGTCACCACTAAACCAGCCCTACAAGAGATCCTAAGGGGGATCCTGTGAGACAAAGTCCCAGAGACATCACTACAAGCATAAATCATACAGACATCACAATGACTCTAAACCCGTAGCTTTCTATAATAACACTGAATGTAAATGGATTAAATGCGCCAACCAAAAGACTTAGGGTATCAGAATGGATAAAAAAACAAGACCCATCTATTTGCTGTCTACAAGAGACTCATTTTAGACCTGTGGACACCTTTAGATTGAGAGGGGATGGAGAACTATTTATCATGCTACTGGAAGCCAAAAGAAAGCTGGAGTAGCCATACTTATATCAGAAAAACTAGACTTTAAATTAAAGGCTGTAACAAGAGTTGAAGAAGGGCATTATATAATAATTACAGGCTCTATCCATCAGGAAGAGCTAACAATTATAAATGTCTATGCGCCGAATACCGGAGCCCCCAAATATATAAAACAATTACTCACAAACATAAGTAACCTTATTGATAAGAATGTGGTGATTGCAGGGGACTTTAACACCCCACTTACAGAAATGGACAGATCATCTAGACACACGGTCAATAAAGAAAGAAGGGCCCTGAATGAGACATTGGATCAGATGGACTTGACAGATATATTCAGAACTCTACATCCCAAAGCAACAGAATATACTTTCTTCTCGAGTGCACATGGAACATTCTCCAAGATGGATCATATACTGGGTCACAAAACAGCCCTTCATAAGTTTACAAGAATTGAAATTATACCATGCATACTTTCAGACCACAATGCTATGAAGCTTGAAATCAACCACAGGAAAAAGTCTGGAAAACCTCCAAAAGCATGGAGGTTAAAGAACACCCTACTAACGAATGAGTGGGTCAACCAGGCAATTAGAGAAGAAATTAAAAAATACATGGAAACAAACGAAAATGAAAATACAAAAATCCAAACGCTTTGGGACGCAGCGAAGGCAGTCCTGAGAGGAAAATACATTGCAATCCAGGCCTATCTCAAGAAACAAGAAAAATCCCAAATACAAAATCTAACAGCAAACCTAAAGGAAATAGAAGCAGAACAGCAAAGGCAGCCTAAACCCAGCAGAAGAGAAATAATAAAGATCAGAGCAGAAATAAACAATATAGAATCTAAAAAACTGTAGAGCAGATCAACGAAACCAAGAGTTGGTTTTTTGAAAAAATAAACAAAATTGACAAACCTCTAGCCAGGCTTCTCAAAAAGAAAAGGGAGATGACCCAAATAGATAAAATCATGAATGAAAATGGAATTATTACAACCAATGCCTCAGAGATACAAACAATTATCAGGGAATACTATGAAAAATTATATGCCAACAAATTGGACAACCTAGAAGAAATGGACAAATTCCTGAACACCCACACTCTTCCAAAACTCAATCAGGAGGAAATAGAAAGCTTGAACAGACCCATAACCAGCGAAGAAATTGAATCGGTTATCAAAAATCTCCCAACAAATAAGAGTCCAGGACCAGATGGCTTCCAAGGGGAGTTCTACCAGACGTTTAAAGCAGAGATAATACCTATCCTTCTCAAGCTATTCCAAGAAATAGAAAGGGAAGGAAAACTTCCAGACTCATTCTATGAAGCCAGTATTACTTTGATTCCTAAACAAGACAGAGACCCAGTAAAAAAAGAGAACTACAGGCCAATATCCCTGATGAATATGGATGCAAAAATTCTCAATAAGATACTAGCAAATCGAATTCAATGGCATATAAAAAGAATTATTCACCATGATCAAGTGGGATTCATTCCTGGGATGCAGAGCTGGTTCAACATTCGCAAATCAATCAACGTGATACATCACGTTAACAAAAAAAAAAGAGAAGAACCATATGATCCTGTCAATCGATGCAGAAAAGGCCTTTGACAAAATCCAGCACCCTTTCTTAATAAAAAACCTTGAGAAAGTCGGGATAGAAGGAACATACTTAAACATCATTGGACTTGTTCCTTTTCCTGAAATTTGATCAAATTCTTTCCTGAACTAGGGCCTTGGCGTTGGCTGTTCTTTGTACTCTCTGATAGACACCTTTCCTTGATGTGTCTCAGCTGTTTTTTATCTTTTAGTTGTCAACTCAAATATCTACCCTTCAGAGCCGACTTAACTGATTTCCTCAGTACCTAATTGAAGATCAGGAACACGACAGGGATGCCCACTCTCACCGCTGCTGTTTAACATAGTGTCGGAAGTTCTAGCATCAGCAATCAGACAACAAAAGGAAATCAAAGGCATCCAAATTGGCAAAGATGAAGTCAAGCTTTCGCTCTTTGCAGATGACATGATATTATACATGGAAAATCTGATAGACTCCACCAAAAGTCTGCTAGAACTGATACAGGAATTCAGCAAAGTTGCAGGATACAAAATCAATGTACAGAAATCAGTTGCATTCTTATACACTACCAATGAAGCGACAGAAAGACAAATGAAGAAACTGATCCCATTCATAATTGCACCAAGAAGCATAAAATACCTAGGAATAAATCTAACCAAAGATGTAAAAGATCTGTATGCTGAAAACTATAGAAAGCTTATGAAGGTAATTGAAGAAGATATAAAGAAATGGAAAGACATTCCCTGCTCATGGATTGGAAGAATAAATATTGTCAAAATGTCAATACTACCCAAAGCTATCTACACATTCAATGCAATCCCAATCAAAATTGCACCAGCATTCTTCTCGAAACTAGAACAAACAATCCTAAAATTCATATGGAACCACAAAAGGCCCCGAATAGCCAAAGGAATTTTGAAGAAGACGACCAAAGCAGGAGGCATCACAATCCCAGACTTTAGCCTCTACTACAAAGCTGTCATCATCAAGACAGCATGGTATTGCCACAAAAACAGACACGTAGACCAATGGAATAGAATAGAAACCCCAGACTAGACCCACAAACGTATGGCCAACTCATCTTTGACAAAGCAGGAAAGCACATCCAATGGAAAAAAGACAGTCTCTTTAACAAATGGTGCTGGGAGAACTGGACAGCAACATGCAGAAGGTTGAAACTAGACCACTTTCTCACACCATTTACAAAAATAAACTCAAAATGGATAAAGGACCTGAATGTGAGACAGGAAACCATCAAAACCTTAGAGGAGAAAGCAGGAAAAGACCTCTCTGACCTCAGCCATAGCAATCTCTTACTCAACACATCCCCAAAGGCAAGGGAATTAAAAGCAAAAGTGAATTACTGGGACCTTATGAAGATAAAAAGCTTCTGCACAGCAAAGGAAACAACCAACAAAACTAAAAGGCAACCAACGGAATGGGAAAAGATATTTGCAAATGACATATCGGACAAAGGGCTAGTATCCAAAATCTATAAAGAGCTCACCAAACTCCACACCTGAAAAACAAATAACCCAGTGAAGAAATGGGCAGAAAACATGAAAAGACACTTCTCTAAAGAAGACACCCGGATGGCCAACAGGCACATGAAAAGATGTTCAGCATCGCTCCTTATCAGGGAAATACCAATCAAAACCACACTCAGATATCACCTCACGCCAGTCAGAGTGGCCAAAATGAACAAATCAGGAGACTATAGATGTTGGAGAGGATGTGGAGAAACGGGAACCCTCTTGCACTGTTGGTGGGAATGCACACTGGTGCAGCCGCTCTGGAAAGCAGTGTGGAGGTTCCTCAGAAAATTAAAAATAGACCTACCCTATACCCAGCAATAGCACTGCTAGGAATTTATCCAAGGGATACAGGAGTGCTGATGCATAGGGGCATTTGTACCCCAATGTTTATAGCAGCACTCTCAACAATAGCCAAATAATGGAAAGAGCCTAAATGTCCATCAACTGATGAATGGATAAAGAAATTGTGGTTTATATACACAATGGAATACTACGTGGCAATGATAAAGAATGAAATACGGCCTTTTGTAGCAACGTGGATGGAACTGGAGAGTGTGATGCTAAGTGAAATAAGCCATACAGAGAAAGACAGATACCATATGGTTTCACTCTTATGTGGATCCTAAAAAACTTAACAGAAACCCATGGGGGAAGGGAAGGGAAAAAAAAAAAAAAAAGAGGTTAGAGTGGGAGAGAGCCAAAGCATAAGAGACTGTTAAAAACTGAGAGCAAACTGAGGGTTGATGGGGGGTGGGAGGGAGGGGAGGGTGGGTGATGGGTATTGAGGAGGGCACCTTTTGGGATGAGCACTGGGTGTTGTATGGAAACCAATCTGACAATAAATTTCATATATCAATAAATAAATAAATAAATAAATAAATAAATAAATAAAGATATTAGTTCTCCTTACATACTTAAGAGCATTTATTAAGGTATAATTTACATATCACAAAATTCACCCATTACAGATGAATGATTTTTAGTGAATTTATACAGTTGTGCACTCATCAATATAAAACAGTTTTAGAATTCACCCATCATCCCAAGAGATCCTTCCTACCCCCAAATTTAGGCAATCTGTTTTCTACAGTTAGACCTTACCTAGATACCTAAATACATTTGTACAATATGTAGTTCTAGTTGACTTCTGCTTTTTTTTCCTGAATATGTGTTACAGTTTCCTGCTTCCTGTCTCATAATTTTTGGCTGAAAGCTGGACATTTTGATTAATACACTGTAGCAACTCTGGATTCTGAATTGAGTTACTGTGGGTTGTTGTTGTTGTTTTTAGTAACTTGCCTGGACTCAACTGCAGTGTCTATTGCCACCATACCATCTGGATGCTGATGTCCCTGCTTGGCTTTTTCTTCTTCTTCTTCTTCTCTTTGCCTGGTTAAGCAAACCTTGCAGATTGCCCCCTTGCTTCACACTGAGTTTGCTAGTTTTCACTGACAAAACCACAGATTCCCTGCTCCCTGCCCAAAATCAAATCACCTGATCTGGCAGCCAAGCTGCTGTTTTCCTGGCTGGCCCCAGACTGATAAAACTATCACTTTTGCCTACTGGGCTAGGAGTGGAAATAGAAGCAGAAAGTGGAGCTGGATGTTTCTCTTAAACAAATTCATAGTAAATGTACTAAAATGTACTGAAAAAATTATCAGACTTACCTATTAGAAATACGGGAAAGGGCCCTGTCCTAGTTAATAGCTTTTGCCAATTGGTTCTGAAGAGAGCTGATAAACCTTTACGAACAATTTCAAAAACATAAACCAAGGAAAGTATTTGCACTCCATGATAGCACATGAGGGGTTAATTTCCCTATGACATAAGAAATTCCTGAAAATTAGAAAAAGTCAAGAATACTAATAATTCACAGAAAAAGAAATTTACTCATGACTGAAGAAATAC
This sequence comes from Felis catus, assembly GCF_018350175.1. Lineage (NCBI taxonomy): Eukaryota > Metazoa > Chordata > Mammalia > Carnivora > Felidae > Felis > Felis catus. Next base: position 129,943,909 of record NC_058375.1, on the reverse strand, counting down.
AAATTAAAAGAAAATTAAGAAGTCATTTTGTAACCTATCAGACTGGCAAAAATAATCCAAAAAATTGTGACAATATAAGGACAGGCACTCTCATACGTTTCTAGTGGGAATATAAATTATAAAGTTGTTTTAATAATCTCCCTTCTCATTTCTTATGGTGAAAATCCTGGAAAAGAAGAGAAGGAAATAATGCTAATAAGCCACTAATTCTGTAAGTTTGAAAATACCTATAGCATTACTTGATGGCCATGAAAACAATTTATACCATTTCTGGTGGCTAAGAAAAAATTTAACCTCATTTGTAATCAATAAAATACAAAAAGAACACATATTATTTTTTACTTATAGTATGGTCAAAGATTATTTAAATCATTAATCTCTACAACCAGCAAAACTGCAGAGATGCAGACATTACTGATATGCCTGTTTGTGAAACAATTTTACCATTAATATCAAAAGAAATTCTTTATCAGATTCAGCCTAGAAATTTTATCACAATATTACAACTGTGGAGAAAGAGAATTAAGTATTAACACAGTATGTTTCTATGATCTACATGGAGAAGTATGAAACTATTAAGAGTATAAATTTTCTTAATGACAGGAAAAGTATTCAAGATCTGTAGGATGTGTATGTACACAAAATTTTTAATAATACATTTAATAATATATAATTTTATATACCTATGAAAATATGCCTAAAAGGATCTCACTTTTATAAATATAAGTAGCATACAGAGTTAATACACATGCACGAAGAAAAACAGATTGGCACATAGATGCGCTTAATTGTACTTTATCAGTGTAATGTCAACACTGATAAGGTATACACCTAAATATTAATAGAGTCTATGTCTGGGTGGTGAGATTTTTATATTAAAAAAATTTAAGTCATATTTTTAAAAATAGAAAATACAATTGTTTGCATACCATACAAACCCACAGAAAACATGTGTGTGAGTATATGTATCACTTTCCAAGTAGTAGAGATTGAGAAATGTTCCAAGAAGATGGTAGGTCAAAGGAAATTTTAATGTAACCTTTAATGTTTACATTAGACATTAAAGTTAATGTCTAACTTTTCATAAGAAGACCAACTAATTTAATATTAATAAAATACATAAATAGGGGTGCCTGGGTGGCTCGGTTGGTTGAGCATCCAACTTTGGCTCAGGTCATGATCTCAATGGCTCATGAGTTCATCATGCCTGGCGTGTGGCTCTGTGCTGACAGCTCAGAGCCTGGAGCCTGCTTCAGATTCTGTGTCTCCCTCTCTCTCTGCCTCTCCTCTGCATGCATTTGGTCTCTCTTTCTCTCAAAAATAAAAAAAACAAAAAAAAATTTTTTTAAAAAGCAACATAAATACATTTAAAAAAACAGAAGAGTAAAAGAAAGTTCTTTAATGCCTCTTCAAGAGTTATTACTCTCTTCAAGTGTACTCACAGCATAATTCATATATAAACGCCAACTAGAGGTACCTGGGTGGATCAGTTGGTTAAGCGACCAACTCTCTGATTTCAGCTCAGGTCATGATCTTGCAGTTAGTGAGACTGAGCTCTGTGACAGGCTCTGTGCTGACAGCATGAAGCCTGGTTGGGATTCTGTCTCTCCCCTACTCTCTCTGCCCCTCCCCCACTCACGCACACATATGCACTCTCTCTCAAAATAAACATTTAAAGAAAGCCAACTAAATAAAAGGCTACAAAGATTTTTGCTTTTTTCCCCCAACTACTCCTATAAATGATGCAGTCATGGAATGGGGGTATGAGAATGCTGGTGAGCAGGCTGTATTTGTGAGTCCTTACAAGACATCATGTACCTTGCGAAAATGACCAGATAGGTTAGAAAGATTACTTTAAAGATTGCAGATAATCAGAAAATGGTTGAAACCTGGAGCCAGTCTATACTCTTTCCATGGAATCAGCTACCCCTTCTGAGTTTAGAGAGCTGAAACAGCTCATACCTATCTGGTCCAGCTCTCCAGGAGTAAGACCAAGAAAAATGGAGGAGCAAGGCAAGAAAAATGGACTAGAGAAATAAACTAAGTTTATACTGTTAGATGAATAGTAGAAGATAGAAAAAGATCTCCCAATATCCTTTTCAGTGCTCTTTCCAGTATTCTATTTTTAGTTCTCAAACAAACAAACAAACAAAAAACCAAAAAAAAACCAAAAAAAACCAGAAAAAAACAAACAAAAAAACCCCACAGTAGACTATCAACTACATCCGGGACATTCAGGACATCCTAATCTTGTTATTGCAGAAATGCTTACAGGAAGAGAGAGCAAAACTAAAATAAGTACTAAATAGTCCAAGATAATCAACACACATTAGTAAATACATAAAAGTTTCTTCCACATTACATACATGCTTTTCAAAATTTTTAGTGTAAAACTTATAGCATAAGTTTTACTTATTAAAGGAAATTAAGTATAGGAGTTAAGATGGCAGAGTAGCAAGAGAACCCTATGCTTGCTTTGTCTCCTGAACACAGCTAGATAAGTATCAAGTCATTCTGAACACTCAGAAAATTGATCTAAGTGCTAAGAGGAAAAAAAACTGCACAACTAGAGGGAGAAAAGAAGCCAAATTGTGGAAGGTAGCGGGGGAGGAGACATGATTTTTGGGGGTGGGAAAGAATTACCAGTGCTGCGAGGAAAGTGAGCACTGATCAGGAAGAAAGGAGAGAAAAAGAGAGAGAGAGAGAGAGAGAGAGAGAGAGAGCAGGGAGCAGGGCACTGTACAAGAAAAACTTCCCCAAAACCACGGACAGGGAAAACAAGAGGAGCTAATTATCACAATACAAGCAGTGGAGCTTAAAGTCTGAAGTTTTAGAAGTTATGCCATCAATGGGTAGAATGTGGTGTTTGTAGAGGTGCTCCTGTGGAGGAGGGCAGAGGCCCAGGAGCAGATAGCATGGTCTGAGAATTCCCTGGGTCATACTAGGTGAGACAGTTCCCTTTCTTGGAGTGCGTTTAGGAGAGGTGGCACTGCCTCTCCGGGGACAAAAGCCAGCAGGCACCATTGAGCTACCCCATTCATTAGATAGGTACAGAGGCACCTGCTGATCGCAGCTAACCTGGACACCAGCTTTTTGCTGAGCTTTTACTGTAAGCTCGAAGCCCCTGCACGTTCATGTGACTGCCCTTCTGGGACAACCCTTCTGGGACAACCCAGCACCAGCCACAGTGTGGCAACATCCTCCCCTAGATGATCAACACCAGTCTGTAAGGTTTGGAGTTTTGAAACCCAGCCAACGTCCCTGGGATAAAACACAGGAGGACTGCACTGCAGGTACGCAGAGGGCTCAGACACAGTGTGAAGAGAGGGATCTGAGGGATGCCTAGGACAAGCAAGGAAAGGAGAGATTGTTTGTTCATCTCTGAGGGCTTCCTGAACAGTGGCAGGCATGAAATCCCCTCTCTGGGGATGAGAGATCTGGCTAACACCATTTTTATCCCCTGCCATCAGCAGGGATGGACTTCAGTGAGCAGCACAGTGCCACAGCGGATGTTTTGGTGTCATACACCAAGCCCCGCCCCACTGCGCTCTGCAGGTGTTTCTGAACTAGGGCAAGTGTACCTGAGGGTCAAAGCAGCAACAGGCCCCTCCCCCCAGAAGACCAGCACAAACCTCCAATGCACCAAGTCTACTGACCATACTGTGCTGCAAAGCTTCAGCTCTAGGGAAAATAGGATCTAGCCTATTTTAACAAGCAGACCATAACACACCAAGTTAAAACTCACCAAATACTAGACAAGGTCCAAATACTTCCCACTGCAGGCAAGGAGAAACTCTGTAGAAGACTGACCTGAGGGAAAGAGCAGTCAAAACACAGCAGCAGAGTGTACACAGCATATACCAGAAACACTTCCTAAAGTGCCAGGCCCTGAACAGCATATGACTTAATATAGCCATTACTCTCAGAAGCAGGAAACGTAACAGCCTTTTCTAACACACAGAAGACAGAGGCCTAGGATGAATGCCAAGACAGAGGAACTCATCCCAAAAGAAAGAAAAACAGATCGTGGCCAGAAATCTAATCAAAACAGATATAAGTAATATGCCTGAACCAGAATATAAAACAATTGTTAAGGATACTAGCTGAGCTTGAGAAAAGCATAGAAAACACCATGGAGTCACTTACCACAGAGATAAAAGACCTAAAAACTAGTCAGACTGAAATAAAAACATTCTGAGATGTAAAACTGACTGGATGTAATGACCACAAAGATGGAGGAAGCAGCAGAACGAATAAGTGATACAGAAGATAAAATTATGGAAAATAATGAAGCTGGAAAGAAGAGGGAAAGAAAAATACTGGATCACAAATATAGACTTAGGGAACTCAGCGACTCCATAAAGTGTACTAACATTCAAATCATAGGAGTCCCAGGAGAATAGAGAGAAAAAGGGGCAGGCAGAAGGCTTATTTGAGCTACCTAGAGCTGAAAACTTCCCTTAATCTGGGGAAGGAAAGAGACACCAAATCCAAGAGGCACTGAGAATTCCCATTAAAAGCAACAAAAGCAGACCAAAACCAAGACATATGGTAGTAAAATCTGCAAGATACAGAGATAAGGAAAGAATCCTGAAAGCAGCAAGGGAAAAGAAATCCCCATCTACAAGGGAAGACAAATAAGGTTAGCAGCAGATCTCTCCACAGAAACATAGCAGGGCCAGAAGGGAGTGGCATAATATATTCAACGTGCTGAATGGGAAACATATACAGCTAAGAATACTTTTTCACCAAGTAGGAGAGATAAAGAGTTTCCCCAAAAAACAAAAACTAAAGGAGCTCATAACTACTAAATTAGCCTTGCAAGAAATATTAAAGGGGATTTTTTTTCCGGGAGGGAGGGGGGAAGCAAAAAAAGATAGCAAGGAACAGAGAAAATCTCCAGAACCACTGATTTTACAGGTAATACAATGGCACTAAATTCAATGGAACTAAATTCACTAAATATCAATGGACTAAATGCTCCAATCAAAAGACAAAGGGTATCAAAATGGCTAAAAAAACGAACCCATCTATATGGCACCTACAAGAGCATTTTAAACCTAAAGACACCTGCAGGTTGGAAGAGACAGGATGGAGAAACATCTATCATGCAAATGGATGTCAAAAGAAAGCCAGAGTAGCCATACTTCTTTCAAACCACATTTTAAACCAAAGAATGTAACAAAAGAAGGGTACTATATCAAAATAAACAGGTCTATCCAACAAAGAAGATCTAGCAATTGTAAATATTTACACCCCAACTTGTAAGTATTTAAATATATAAATCAGTTAATAACAAACATAAAAAAGCTCATTGACAATAATAATAGTAGGAGCCTCTAACACCCCACTTACAACAATAGACAGATCATCTAAGCAAAAAATCAACAGGTAAACAATGGCTTGACAGACATTGGACCAAATGGACTCAACAGACATATTCAGAACTGTCATCCTAAAGGAGAATACACATTCTTTCCAAGTATACACATGGAACATTCTCTAGAACTGATCACAGACTGGATCAGAAATCAGGCTTCAACAAGTACAAAAAGATTGAAATCATACCACACATATTTTGAGATCAAAACACTATGAAACTTGAAGTCAACCACAAGAAAAAAATTGGAAAGACCACCAATACATGGAGATTAAACAACACCCTACTAAAGAATGAATGTATTAATCAGGAAGTTAAAGAAGAAATAAAGAAATACATGGAAACAAATGAAAATAAAAACGTGACAGTCCAAAACCTTTGGGATGTGACCAAAGTGGTCAAAAAAAGGAAGCACATAGCAATATAGGCCTACCTCAAGAAGCAAGAAAGTCTCAAATATACAACCTAACCTTATACCTAAAGCAGGTAGAAAAGGAACATCAAATAAAGCCTAAAGCCAGCAGAAGAAGGGATATAATAAAGATCAGAGCAGAAATAAATGATATAGAAACAACAATAAAAAAGACCAGTAAAACAGATCAACAAAACTAAGAGCTGGTGGTTCTTTGAAAGAACAAAATTGATAAACCCCGAGCCAGACCTATCAAAAAGAAAAGAGAAAGGACCCTAATAAATATGGAAAAAATAAATAAAAATGAAAGTGGAGAGATCACAACCAACACACAGAAACACAATTATAAAAGAATATTATGAAAAATTGGATGCCAACAAACTGCAATTTGGAAGAAATGGCCAAATTCCTAGAAACTCACAAACTACCCAAACTGAAACAGAAAGAAACAGAAATCTGAACAGATAAATAAACAGCACAGAAAACGAATAAAAAACTGTCACAACAAACAAAACGCCAGGGCCAGATGTCTTCCCAGGGGAATTCTACCAGACATTTAAAGAAGAATTAATACCTATCCTTCTCAAACTGTTCCAAAAAATAAAAATGGAAGGAAAACTTCCAAACTCATTCTATGTGGTCAGCATTACCTTGAACCAAAGAACTGCTAGAACAAAGTAGGATATAAAATCAACATACAGAAAACCATTGCATTTCTATAAATCAATAATGAAGCAGCAGAAAGAGAACTCAAGGAACTGAAAACCATAAGGTATGTAGGAATAAACCTAACCAAAGAGGTGAAAGATCTGTACTCTGAAAACTACAAAACATTTATGAAAGAAACCGAAGATGACACAAAGAATGGAAAAACATTCCATGCTCAAGGATTGGAAGAACAAGTATTGCTAATGTCTATACTCCCAAGCAATCTACACATTTAATGCACTCTTTATCAAAATATCAACAGCATTTTTTGCAGAGCTAGAACAATCATAAAGTTTGTATGGAACCACAAAAGACCCCAAATAGCCAAAGCAATCTTGAAATGGAAAAGCAATGCTGGAGCCATCACCATTCGGGACTTTAAGCTCTATTACAAAGCTGTAGTCATCAAGACAATATGGTACTGAACACAAAATTATTCATTTCGTGTTCATAAAAAGTGAGGAAGTACTGATATATACTACAACATGAATGAGCCACAAATACCATGCTAAGTGCAAAAAACCAGACACAATAGGCCACACACACTGTACGATTTCATTTATGTAAAATATCCAAAATAGGCAAATATATACAGACAGAAAGCAGAGTAGTGGTTGCCAGGGCTGGAAGGAGGGAGGACTGGGGAGTTCAGTACTCAGTGGGTATTACTTTCCTTCTGAAGTAATAAAAGTTCTGGAACCAGTCAGTGGTGATAGTTGCAAACCATCATGAATGTACTAAACACCAATGAACTATATACTTCAAAACTTAAAACACTGAGTTTTATATTATCTGAATTTTACCTCATTAAAAAAAATATGCAACACATGTCCATATCCACATATACATTTCTTTTTGATTAAAAATAAATAATTATAAAATTTCTTCTATAACTGCTGAGTCTAAACTAGCCATTATTAGATAATAAAATACTAAACAGATTGTTTTTAATGATTCTTAAAAGAAAAAGTAAGGTTTTTATTTTTTTTAAGAATTGTCTTCAATTAGGCAGTATTCCTAGTGTGTTAGCTATCAAGTTTCCACCAATGAAATAAATAAACAGCAAAGTAGAGTTGTTCTTTTTTAAAAAAATCACTGAAGAATATTATCAAAATTCTATTCAGTTATAAAATGTGACTACCATGTTAATGAGATGCCACTTTGTGATATTAATCATCTAGCATTTTAATTAATTCTTCAACAAAATGTAAATCATTCAACTGTCAAATACTACCTATCTATGCTAAAAGTTATCTGAGCTGCTTCATGAAGTTATAACTGAAAATACTGTCTGAAATGGCCAAAGCTATTTTATTATTTTTTAAAAAATTTTTAGAGGGGCAAGGAGCAGAGAAAGAGGAAGAGAATCTTAAGCAGGCCCCACGCTCAGCTCAATCTCAGGGTCCTGAGACCATGACCTGGGCCCAAATCAAGAGCTGGATGCCTAAAATGACTGAGCCACCCAGGTGCCCCCAAAGCAATTTTATATATATGATGATTATGATTACAAAATGAAAGGAGATGAGCTAATATATAACAATATACCGTGTTCAACAATTTTGCTAAAACTATCAGGAAGAATAATTACAGTAATAAATATTTATAAAAATGATAAACTAACAATACATGTTTCATAAATTTCTTAAATCTCTTTGAATTAAGCATATGATGACTTCATGGGAATGAAATAAGCATTTATTATACACTTAGATATATCATGCACTCTAATGGGCTTTGAACTACAAAGATAAATAACATATAGTCTCTACTCTGGAGAAGATAATAATATAGTAGGAGAGAAAGATACATGCTAGCCTACTTCCAATATGGTAATATGACAGAGTAACCTATAAAGTAATAATGAAGCAGGGCAGGAAGAATATCCAGAAGATAGACCCTGAGCTCGATTCCAAAGGAAGTGAATAAATAATAGGAAGACTATATAAACTACAGTACAGATCTTATAGCAAGCATTCTACACTGAGACCAGTGTAAATCAGTGTTTTGTCATGTATTCTTACATGACTTTACAGACATTGGTCCTTTCTCTATTAAAGGATCAGAGTACCTCATTTCCCTATGGTTTGTAAGAATAAAATAAAGTGTGTGTGGGGGTGAGGGGATGGGGGTGTAGGCTTACACTTAGTACAAACTGAATACCAGAATAGACATATAATAATGAAAACTTCACAAGTGACATCTGAGAGTAAGTGGGGGTAAGGGCAGTGGTGGTAAAGGAAGTAATAACCAAAACAAATAATTAACATATATAAAAGGTACTTAAAGACTATCACAGGTCTTCTGCTTCTGAGGATAATGGAATACCTGGCAAGTAACTTAAGTTCTGCTGTTAAATAGAAAACTTGAAATAAAAATAAAATATCTATTTAAAGACATCTAGAACTGCTCAAGCACTCAGGACAGGGGATCCCAAGATTCCAGAGAAGAGGGAATAATCTAAAGACAAACTGACAGGGGCGCCTGGGTGGCGCAGTCGGTTAAGCCGCCGACTTCAGCCAGGTCACGATCTCGCGGCCCATGAGTTCGAGCCCCGCGTCGGGCTCTGGGCTGATGGCTCAGAGCCTGGAGCCTGTTTCCGATTCTGTGTCTCCCTCTCTCTCTGCCCCTCCCCTGTTCATGCTCTGTCTCTCTCTGTCCCAAAAATAAATAAACGTTGAAAAAAAAAATTAAAAAAAAAAAAAAAGAAAGGCTATTGATGCCTATGGCCAAAATATTAAAAAAAAATAAAATAAAAAAAAGTAAAGGCAAACTGACAGATCCTAGCTACATTTTTTTTTTTTTTTTTTCCTGAGAGTACTTGCTCAATCTAGCCACAATGCACAGTGAGAATCCAGGCTTTGCCCAGGCCAGGGGCTGCTGCCAAGGGAAGGAAGTATCTGCAAAGATTCTGTTCTCCTTGTGGGCAGGAGATAAAAATAGGATACTGGAGGGGCTAAGACCCTGATGAAGAGTGAGCTTTAAAATTTCTGCCAAATGGTGACCTTGCATGGAACAGGAAGCCAAGAAAAAAAGCTTCCAAAAAGCACAGCAAAGTTTTCAGATATTTTATACGGCTGAAGAGATAAGGATTAGAGTTCAGGATCAGCCAGAGAAAGGGACCTGAGTAAGAACATTAAATTCTCATTTGGAAGGCCTGGAAAGCTAGGCTGAAAGATGGGAGAAAGTAGATGAAAATAACAGCTTTATCTCAATTCCCTAAGAAACAGTCAAGCAGAAATTCTAGGACTGGAAAACAACTTAATATGTTAGTTTGACAGCAGACAAAACAGCAAAAGATAGGACTAGAAAACTTTTAAAAGAGCAATAAAAGGTACTTGCACTGAAGCACAAGAAAAAAATTTATGGAAAATACAAAAAGGACCTAAAACAAATGTGAGACACAGGGAAAGTCTAACGTATATTTGAGTGAATCTACAACATTTGAAAAGATAACTGAAAATTTTTCAAAACTGGTCAGCAAAACAGTAATTATAATGTCTTTTAGGAATTAAATATATGTACAATTAAAATGTATGACAACAATAATGTAAAAGACATGAGGATAAATGGAATAAAAAGTGTTCTAAGGCTCTAGAATTCTTGGGGAAATGGTAAGCATAAGTACTGGTATTAGTTGTAGTAAGTCAATGGGTAATCATTAGGGTAACCACTAAAAGAAAAGCAAGTCAGCTCAACTAAACATAAGGTAAACAACAAAAAGTGGGAAGAATACAGAAAAGAAATAGTAAGATGGTAGATAATGATATAAATAATTACGTTTATGTATAAATAGGTTACCTATACCAATTATCAGACTGGATTAAATAAATACTCAAAGACTTAACTAAGTGCAACGCCACATCTTAGAATGGCAAAAAGAAAGTGGTAGAAATACTGGTACAAATATGATTCAAGTCTTCAGTTAGTTAAGAGTATATTATACCAATATTAATTTCTTATTTTTTAATAACATTGCTATTTTATTCAATATAATAACAAAGCATTTACATTTAATTGCTGTTTAATATGGGGATAATATAGTGTTAACATTATGGGAAGCTGTGTGAAAGAAAGAAAAAGATGCCATTATTTGCTTTTTGCAGAGACATAAACACAAGGGTACTGAAAGGTTTAAACTGAAAGAATGGGAAAATGTATACCTTATAAATCCCATCCAAAACAAAGCAGGTACAACTATACTAGGATCAGACAAAATAGACTTTAAAGCAAGAAGCATTAGGAGAGATAAAAAGGAAAGTAATAAAAATACAAAAAAGGTCAATCACAGAAACATAATGCTAAGTGTGTCTGTATATAATAGGATTGCTTCCAAAAATCATAGATGTTAATTCTCTCAACAAGGGAAAGAACGACCTTAACGACATATTTACATACATGTACAAAAAGAGAACATGGCACCCAACAGCAAAAGAATGAAAATTCTTCTCAACTGCAGAGAAAACATTCACCAACCCTAACCATGTTATTATTGCAGGATAAAGAAAGCCTCGCAAATAAATTTCAGGCTGCTGAAATCATTCACAGTATGAATCTTAATCATAGTAAAATTAAATTAATATCAATTGGGAGAAGATAACTAGAAAATACCTAAGTCTCCAGAAAGTAAATAGCTTTCCAAATCTATTCGTGAAAACAGAAATCATAATGGGAATTAGAAAATATTTTGAACTTAATATTAAAGATAAGAAATTTCCATACTTGTAATTTATAGCTAACATGGATGCTTAGGAAATTTATAGCCTTTCATGAATATACCAGAAAAGGAAAGCTGAAAATCAGTGGCTTAAGTTTCCATCTTACAGAAGCTAGAAAAAAAGTCAAACCCAAAGAAAGCAGAAAAAATAATAAGGTATGAGCAGAAACCAATGACTGGGACGGACACACACACACACACACACACACACACACACACACACACGAGAAAATACAAAGCCAACAGCTGGCTCTTGAAAAAATAGTAAAATTAATAGCTTTAGTCAAACTAATCAGGGCAAAGAGAGAGGACACAAATTTATAACACCAAAATGATGCCCTAAATGATGAGGCTATCATGAAAATGTTACAACAATTTAATTTTTTATGGTTTTAATTAATTTATTTATTTTGAAAGACTGGAGAGGAGCAGAGAGAGGTAGAGAAAAAATCCCAAGCTGACAGCACAGAGCCTGATGTGGGGCTCAAACTCACAAACTGGGAAATCATGACCTGAGCTGAAATCAAGAATCAGATGCACCCCAATGTTACAGCAATTTAATTGATAATTCAAATGAAATAAGACAATTACTTGAAAAACATAACTTACAAAACTGACACACAATATGAGAAAATCATAAATAGTCCTATCTTGATTAAAATTAAATTCATTGTTAAAAACACTATCACAAGGAAAACTTACACAGATGGCTTCACTGCATAAGCTCTACCACAGAATAGGAGACAAAAACAAACTTCACAGTTTGTTTGATGAAACCAGTGTTAACTTTTATAGCAAAACCTGTCAAGCACATTAAAAGAAAGGAAGATAAAGAAAATTTCTCAGGAACACACATGTAAGAATCCTAAGCAAACCAGCAATAAATCAAACCTAGCACTGCATAAAAAGTATACTATTTCATGACCAATGGAGTTTTATTTGAGTAATACAAAGGAGATTAACATTAGAATCTATTAATGTAATCACCCTGTAACAAAGAGGAAAAACCACCTTGATAAATGCAGAAAATGTGTTTGATAAAATTCAATACCCATTCAGGACAAAAACTCTTTACACTAGGAATAAAAAACTTTCTTAATTTTACAAGTGTCTTAAAATGCACACCTACATGCCTACAGTAAGAGTTCCCACTGAGATGATATAAGGGACCACTTTCAGTGCTTTCATTCAACACTGTACTAGAAGCTCTAGCCAGTACCTTCAGGCAAGAAAAAGAAAAGAAAATGATCATCATTCAATGATAACATGATTGTGTACAAAGTAATGGAATTAACAAGCAATTTGCCCAAGTTGTTGCACACAAGGTCAACATATAAAAATCTATATTATTTCTATATGTTAGCAACAATCAGAAAATAAAATGTTAAAAGATGACATTCATAGTATAATTAAAAAATCCACTTCTCCTAGAAATAAACCTAATTAAGGATGCTCACAATCCCTACAGTGAAAGTACAAAATGGTATGAAAGGGTAAAGATAAGCTAAATTAATGGAGGAATAAGCTTAGGTTCATGAAATGGAAAATTCAATCTTGTGAAGAATTCTCCCCAGATTGACAAATAAAATCAATGTAATCAAAATCAAAATACTAACAGTGCTCTTTGTGGAAACTGGCAGGTGAATTCTAAAAATTTATATGGAAATGAAAAAGAGTCAAGAACACCCAAAACAATTTTGAAAGAACAACCAAGCTGAATGACTATAAGTAGATTAAATATAGAACACCAAGACCTAACTATAAAACCTAAGTATAAAATATCAAGACTTAGATCTTGGCTGCAGCAACTTCTTACTCAACATGTCTCTGGAGGCAAAGGAAACAAAAGCAAAAATGAACTATTGGGAGCTCAACAAAATAAAAAGCTTCTGCACAGCGAAGGAAACCATCAGCAAAACTAAAAGGCAACCAATGGAATGGGAGAAGAGATTTGCAAACGACATATCAGATAAAGGGTTAGTATCCAAAACCTATAAAGAACTTAGCAAACTCAACACCTCAAAAAACAATCCAGTGAAGAAATGAGCAAAAACATGAATAGACACTTCTCCAAAGAAAACATCCAGATGGCCAACTGACATATGAAGAAATGCTCAACATCACTCATCATCAGGCAACTACAAATCAAAACCACAATGAGATACCACCTTACATATGTCAGAATGGCTAACATTAACAATTCTGGCAACAACAGATGTTGGCGAGGATGCAGAGAAACAATCTCTTTTGCATTGCTGGTGGGAATGCAAAACTGGTGCAGCCAATCTGGAAAACAGTATTGAGGTTCCTCAAAAAATTAAAAATAGAACTACCCTATGACCCAGCAATTGCACTACTAGGTATTTATCCAAGGGATACAGGTATGCTGTTTCGAAGGGACACATGCATCCCAATGTTTAGAGCAGCACTATCAATAATAGCCAAAGTATGGAAAGAGCCCAAGTGCCCATCAATGGATGACTGGATAAAGAAGATGTGGTATATATATACAATGGAGTATTACTCGGCAATCAAAAAGAATGAAATCTTGCCATTTGCAACTATGTGGATGGAACTAGAGGGTATAATGCTAAGCGAAGTTAGAGAAAGACAAATATCTTATGACTTCACTCATATGAGGACTTTAACACACTCAACAGATGAACATAAGGGAAGGGAAGCAAAAATAATATAAAAACAGGGAGGGGGACAAAACATAAGAGACTCTTAACAAACAGACGGTTACTGGAGGGGTTATGGGAGGGGGGATGGGTTAAATGGGTAAAGGGCATTAAGGAATCTACTCCTGAAATCATTGTTGCACTATATGGTAATTAATTTGGATGTAATTTAAAAAAAAATAAAATAAAAAAAAAGGCACAATGATGTCCAAATTTTAGGAATCACAGTCCAGTATCAGTAAAACAACATTTGGGTTCTGGCCACTAATGTATGTGTAATTATTTAATAAGTGTATATATGAATCATTTTAAAGATGTAAGGCATGTATTACAAGCCATAACACAAAAAGAGAACATAAAATATTTTCAGTAAAATGATATGGATAACAAAAAAAAAATATCAAGACTTAAAATATAGCCACTGAAATTAAGACAAAGAGCAGTACTTGGGCAAAAACAGAGAAACTTACCAATGGAAGAAAATAAAGAGTCCAGAAACTAATGCACCTGCATTTAGCTAGTTCATTTATGACAAAGGTAATAATGAACTTCAATAAAGAAAGGTCTTTTAATAAATGGTGCTGTGTCAAATGGATAGTTATACAGAAAAATAAAATCCTGACTCCTACATCATATACAATGACCAATTCCACATATACTTCAGATATAAATATGAAAGTAAAACAATAAAGCTTTTGAGGGGAAAAATTAAGTCTAATACAGGACTTATATCCAGAATCATAGGGAATTCCTATGAATCAGAAAAAAAATGCAGGCAAATGAACAGAAAGATTGGTCAAATACTTAAATACAGCACAACAAGTAAAGCAGGGGAAGGAAGAGAATATTCAGAAGGTCAATAAACATGAAAAGGTGTTCAACTTCATTAGTTATCAAATACATTAAAACAACAATGTAATACTGCTATTCAAGCAACAGAATGGCTAAAATTTTAAAAGACAATACAATAAATGTTGGTAGATAAGGAGAACTGAGTTTTAAAAATTATACTGACAGTGAAAGTATAAATTAGCATAACCACTTTGGAAAAATGTTTACAGTATTAAAGCTAAACAAATGAATAGTTTATAACCCATCAATTCCACTCCTGTGTATATATTCTAATGTTCATCAAAAGATTGTACAAGAATGTTCACAGGTGGACTCTAGATATAAATACAAAAATAAAGCAATAAAGCTCTTGTGACAGACAAAAACTTTTTAAAAGACCCAAATGTCCGTCAACAATAGAATGGATAAAATGTGGTACGTTCACATAGTGCAAATCTATTGCACGTTCACATAGTGCAAATGAGACTGCAGCATGGATGAATCTCACAGACATAATGTTAAGACAAAAAAAGCCAGAAATGCTGTATGATTTCATTCAGACCAAGTTTTAAAGCAAGTAAAACTAAGATATAAGAAGTTGGAATAGCAAAACTGTAAGTAGCAAGATTTTGAGAAATTATGAATGCTATCAAGGTTTGTAGTTTTGAAAACAGACTTAATTCAATGATCAAGGGGGTTTATGTCAGTGACAGAATAAGAAGTTGGGTTAAAAAAAATTTTTTTTTAAGTTTTATTTATTTTGAGAGACAGAGTGCAGAGGAGGGGCAGAGAGAGGGGGAGAGAGAGAATTCCAGGCAGGCTTATGCTGTGAGCACAGAGCCCGATGTGGGGCTCGAACTCACAAACCATGAGATCATGACCTGAGCTGAAACCAAGAGTCGGACACTTAACTGACTGAGCCACCCAGGTGCCCCACAAGTTGGATTCTTAAACAATTTAAGAGTTTGAGCTACAGGAAGGGGGTGGGGGGGTGGGCAGAGGTAGAATTGCAAACATATTCAAAAAGGCCAAAAAAATACACATCATGTTTATTATAGTTTTACAGATGTGGGCACAGAGAAAAATGAGACAATCAGATGAGTGTTATTTATTGGCTTCCCATGAGCACAATAATGCACAACTCTACTATTCCAGTAAGTATTTCCTAAGAAGGAACAAGACTCTCTAGCAGCCAAACCCCTGCAAGTATGCTTCATACGGATACTAGAATACCACTAACAAACTTCACCAAAAGTTTTCAATTAACAAAGGGATTTTTCTCTGCAAACAAATCTTCAGTATTACAAAGAGAATCATGTAAAAATGTTTTCTAATAATCCACTTCATTGTCAACATTTTGGAAACTTACCTGTTCTATAAGGAAAGTGCTATTTAAAATGTGTAACTTTTAGGGTGCCTGGGCGGCTCAGTCAGTTAATTGTCTGACTCTAGATTTTGGCTTGGGTCACAGTATCACGGTTAGTGAGTTCGAGCCCTGCATTGGGCTCTGCACAGACAGCGTGGATGAAGCCTGCTTGGGATTCTCTTTCTCCCTCTCTCTGCTCCTCCCCCACTTGTATACACTCTCTCTCTCTCTCAAAACAAACAAAAAAATAAAAAAAAAAAATGTATAACTTTTTCCTAACAGAAGCAATTTAATAGTGGCAAGAACACATATTTTGTAAAGACTTTCCACATGTCAAACTATTTATCTAATTTGACCCCCAAAATAACTCAATAAGCCAGTAACTGCCTCTGCCAATGTTACAGATGAGTAAACTAGGGTGCAAAAAGGCTATGAAACCTGCCCAAGATTTTAATGCTAAAATATGGCAATACCAGCCTTGATGTGAGCCTAAGCTTATACTAAATTCCTAAAGATATCCTTTCTTGTGTGTTAGTAACAGAAGGAAAACAAACAAACAAAAAAACTGGTTTAAAAAACCTAGAACAAAAGGGATATTCCGTCTTCGAAACTCATGTGAAAGGTATGTAGCCTTCTATCAATTTTCTAATTTCTAAATACCTGGATCATATATTGCACCCATATATTGCATCTGGATCATATATATCCACCCAAGATGAAACTTTGAAAACAGAATATGGTTCTATGCAGAGAAGTGAGCACATTTATGTCTCTTTTATTTTCTAATTTATCAATGAGACAAGTACTTACAAAAGAATAAAGCCTCAACAGGGCTCGAAAATAAGGGTGGTATCAGTAGATCAGACATTTTGAGAAATTCAAAGCACATGAATGAGAATAAATTAGCAAAAAAAAAATAAATTAGGTGGGAAGAGATTAGTGGAGAAATTAAGGGAGAAAATCACAGTCCCAGACACTAGAGGTATTCACAGTTCTTTGAAAGGGGCCCAAAGAAGAACTGACCTTTCATCAAATACAAAGGGCAGGAAAAGGCCAAGGGGCAATCAGAAGGTTAATTATTTTAAAAACAGTATTTGGGCTGAGACAGCTGGGACCCTCCCCTTTCCCAAGGCTGGCAACTGTGGCTTTTACCATCATGCCAAAGTCGAAGAACTGCTCTCTAAAGGAAGTTGGCCACCTGTCTGGGTACTCTTTATAAGAGTATCAAGTGCTTAAGAAACAAATTGGACACAAACTGGACTAACTCTGAATATCCTAAGAGACATTAGGAATGGAACAGGAAGAAGAGATGATACCTAACAGAAATTAAATACTCGACCACACAAAATAAAGCCCTCCTTACTTTGATGTGGGGGGCAGGGGGTCCCCAACCTACCCATACAACCTACAGATAAGTAGGTAATGTTGAAACGCTTTGCCCACTTACACCGAATGCATCCACAGCCTTTCCATTCAGGGAAGAAGGCTGGTGGGAAAAAGACCTATGCAACTTCAGGGAAAACCATGCCAGCCAGACACTAGTAACTTAGTTCTTACTAGTTAAGAACTAGTAACTTAGTTCTTCATCCCAAAATATTAATGGAAACCAACAGACATTTGGGGAAAGATCCAAAACTGAAAAACAAAGCAAAATAACTTTTTGAAATGGGAGAATACAGGGAGCAGCATGGTTACTCAAAAAAATTTCCCCTAGGGGCACCTGGGTGGTTCAGTCAGTTAAGCGTCTAACTTTGGCTCAAGTAGTGATCTTGCAGCTCACGAGTTCGAGCCCCATGTCAGGCTCTATGCTGACAGCTCGGGGCCTGGAGCCTGCTTTGGATTCTGTGTTTCCCTCCCTCTCTGCCCCTCCCCCATTCATCCTGTCTCTGAATGAGAACAACAAAGTCATAAGTGATGCATAAGTCGAAGGATAAAGACTACTTTTGAGGAGACAAAAAAACACAAAGAATGTAGGAAATAAGAGAAACTAGAGACCTGGAGATCAGGTTGAAGAGATCCAATATTCACCTCACAGGTGCTCCTGGAGGAGATATAAACAGGAAAAATAGGGACATATAAAGGGGAGTAGGAAAAAGAGAAGACGATTACCATGACCCGAAGGAAGACACAAGTTCATCTTACCAAGTACCAAGAATGTTTCATGAAACACTGTCTATACCTAGACACATCCTGGTAACACTGTTCAGAGTTTCACCATGTTATCTACAAAGCAACAAGTCACATTGAAATCTGGATGCCATTAAGACACAGAATAAATGCTTTTAAGATTTATAAGGAAAAAAATTTAACTTAGAATTCCATACTCAAATTTATTCAAGAATGTGAACCAAATAAAGGATATTTTCACACAGCAAATATTTGAAAAGTCTGTCAGTCTTTATTGAGAATTACTCAATAAGACATTCTGAACCCAATGAAATCTAAACTTTTTTGTATGAAATTTAATCAGATAAAAATTAACAAATAATTTACAGTATATTCTGACACCCCCTAAAATTACTTTGTGCATCCCCTTTAATGTGTATGGATGTCTCATTTTGAAGACGACAGCTCTAAACCAAATGAAAAAGAAATCCAAGGAGAAAAAAAAACATGGAACTGAAAAATCAATAAAACCAAACAGGTCTCAGAGGAAGAGAAGTAAACTGAAGAAAACTAAAAGAGAATCTACTAGAAAATGACATTTGGAAATTTTTCAATTGGTAAAGTTTTAATGTACATAGAATTATATTTCATTCTCTGTGAGACCATTCTACTTTGTTTTACAGTGGCATATAATCACATTATAAATATTTCAAGGTTTAAAGTTTTTAGAATTGATGTGTAAATAAAACAAAAAAGAATTTATAGGTACAAAACATAAATACCTTGATGATATAAAATTAACAATGAATAATTAGGAGATGGACGGAGTGAGGAGAGGAACAGGACTATTATTCACAGAGGTAATACTGTCCAGAACTAATAAACAAAAAATAACATTGTTAATAAAAACCACTAACAGAAATAAAAGGAGGCACCATTTACAGCGAAAAGTGGAACTGGGGGTGGGAAGGTGACTTCTTACCTTTTTCACTCTCATGGGACATGAATCTCAACACAATTATGACTAAAAAAAGTATCGTATTAGAAGTATTATAACAGTATATGGCGTAGTATGCCCATTTAAAAAACTGAAATTGAGGGGCACCTGGGTGGCTCAGTCGGTTAAGCGGCCGACTTCAGCTCAGGTCACGATCTCGCGGTCCGTGGGTTCGAGCCCCGCGTTGGGCTCTGGGCTGATGGCTCAGAGCCTGGAGCCTGCTTCCGATTCTGTGTCTCCCTCTCTCTCTGCCCCTCCCCCGTTCATGCTCTGTCTCTGTCTCAAAAATAAATAAAACGTTAAAAAAAATTTTTTTTAAACTGAAATTGATTACTCATTGTCATAGTCAGCTCACATTAGATACTTCTAACCACCTCTATCACCCCCTTCATTTACTGCATTTTATTACTTACTCTATGACACCTGTGAAGGTTTTTGTGTTTTTGTCTATTTCTATACTGCAAAACCTCAGTGTGTGTTTAAAAGAGGGAGGGGACTAATTATATGGTCTGAGGGAATTAATAGAATAGCTAATTCAGACCTATACATGAAAATAGAAGTCATCTTGTAGTTCTGATCACCTGAAAATCTGAAGTTCACTAAAATGTGCATACCACGAGACAAAGTCTCTTCTTCCAATCAGAAATTGTTTTGACTCTCAGTAGAACAATCTGACTCAGTGACAGTGTATCTGGACACAGGTGCTACTGAGAAGAATCTTAGGGGGCAAGAACAAGGGGTGATAAAAAATACAGCAACAGCAATATTTAAAAATTTGTGTTTATTTTTTTGAGAGAGAGAGGGAGAGAGAGGGAGAGAGAAATCCCAAGCTGGCTCCATGCTGTCGGCACACAGCCCAATGTGGGGCTCAACCTCACTAACTGTGAGATCATGACCTGAGCCGAAACCAAGAGTCAGATGCCCAACCGACTGAGCCACCCAGGTGCCCCAACACCAATATTTTAAACCCTTAAGGGAAAAACTGGCTAGGGATAGGAAGATCACTCCTTCTTCCTGGCTACGAGGGAAAACCAAAAGAGCTGAAGGGAGTAGGAGAACATGGGCACCCAGGAGCCATGGCTGCTGCTGCTACTGCTGAAATTATACAGGGCCTTAGTTCTAAAAAAGAAAAACAAATGCATGGAGGTTGAGCCAATACCTTTGTTTACCTTTTAGTCTACTTACCTGGGCTCTTAATTCTTTCCTACTTTGACTACTGAGAGGCCTAAGTAAAATAACTTTTACAGTTTGAACTCTCTGTCCCAAATAAAGGATGCCCTTCCTTCAAAGCTTGACAAGTTTGAAGTTTTTATAAGTCAAAAGCAGGAGAATATTGGTAATTTTATATGGTCCAATTTAATAGTCCTAGTCTCTGAGTGATTACAAATGGCAGACTTACAGGTTATATTTCTCTAAAGCAGTGATTCTCAAATATAAGTGTGTATTAGAATCACACATGGAAGTGTTAGCCAGAAAGCTAGGCCTCAACCCCAGAATTAATGATTTAGTGGGTCTGATTTGGGCCCTAGAATGTACATTTCTTTTTTTTTTTTTTTTAACTTTTTAATGTTTATTTATTTTTGAGAGAGAGAGAGAGAGTGAGAGAGAGGGAGGGAGAGAGGGAGAGAGCAAGCACACACAGGCAGGGGAGGGGCAGAGAGAGAGGGAAACAGAGAATCTAAAGCAGGCTCCAGGCTCTGAGCTGTCAGCACAGAGCCAGATGTGGGGCTCAAACCCAAAACCGCGAGATCACAACCTGATCCTAGAATATGCCAAACCTGAAACTGCGAGATCACGACCTGATCCTAGAATGTGCATTTTTAACAAAGATCTTAGGAGGTGCTGGTGCTGCTGATCTAGGGATCTCACCTTGAGAACCACTGTTCTAGTCTGAGGGTTACCAGAAAGCTATTAATACGACGAATACAAAAACCCCATCCTCACTGCCCTAGCTATCTATGTGGCCTCTAACTCTGATTGAATCTTCCATTTTACCATGGTATTATCCTGAGGATTGAGCTAGCTTTCAATTTCTTTGTTCCAGAGTCTTACTCCAGTGTTATGGAATCTATTTTGAAATTCACAACATCCTCTAACACAAAAAGTAAGCAGGTAATTTCAACGGCACACACACATGAAAACTTTATAAGGATGGGCAAAAGACTTAGAGACACTTAATACTGACTCTTTTTCTATTTGATAATTCATAAAGGCCATTAACACACAGAGGTGAAGGCTTCTGCACAGAGATTTAAAGCCTCTGCTTACTGTTGCCTTGTCATTCAATAACAAAGTTCTCCCTTAAACAAAAAAACAAGAACAAACTAAAAGGCAACCCTGTGTACACACATTGTAGCTCCACAAAAATCACTGCATTTCTGTTACTTTATCGTATTTTCAAAGAAAGAACTAAAAGTAAAAAGTCATTTAACAATATTTCTAGATACAG
Source organism: Felis catus (assembly GCF_018350175.1). NCBI lineage: Eukaryota > Metazoa > Chordata > Mammalia > Carnivora > Felidae > Felis > Felis catus. The sequence continues at coordinate 129,922,265 of NC_058375.1, read as the reverse complement.
GCATAATATGTCATCTTCCTTAACAATGGTAAAAATGGAAGGAAAAAAAAAAAAAGGCTCTGGGGCCCATGGGTTGAGAGATGTGGATTTTATTCCTAGCCATTTCAAAATGGTTTCAGGCCCAAGCCATTTTGCACATCACTGAACTTTAGCTATACAAAGAGTTTGAGGCAAGAATCATTAAGTCCCATCTAGTTGTACAAGTTAATGTTTAGTAAGACATATACTCTGTAGACTAAGACTTACTTGATATCACCACATAATTTCCTCACAATGAACTTCTTTAAAAAAAAAAATCTACTATAGATCATAGAGCACCTGACTGCTTTTCCTATAGCATAACATATTAAGAACATGCTGGATCTTTGGAAGCCACCTTTGAAAATCATCATTCGCAGGGCACCTGGGTGGCTCCATTGGTTAAGTGTCCAACTTCAGCTCAGGTCATGATCTCACGGTTTGTGGGTTTGAGTCCCACATCAGGCTCTCTGCTGTTTAGAACAGAGCCTGCCTGGATCCTGTGTCCCCTCCCCCACTCATGCTAGCGTTCTCTCTCTCACTCTCTCAAAAATAAATAAACATTAAAAAATTTTTTTACATGGTTAATTCCTGGGTTTTGGCACCAAAAAAAAATTTTTTTTTTTTTAAATCATCATTTGCAAACAACTAAAATTATATGTCCCGCTAGTTCAATTATTTTCTTATCACTTATGTAAAAAATTATATACAGGGCATAAGAAAAATATAAACCTATCTGCAAATAAATATTTCACTTTTTAGAAGGAGGTTATTTCCAGAAATCTTGTAAAGACAGTACTGGGGTTTTTAAAAATCAGGTTTAGTTATCATAACAGTTTTTAACCATGGTTAATAAACCTCATAAGGTAATCATTTTAAATTGTAGTAATATATAAACTGTAGTGAACTTTTTAAAAAGGGGTGAGACTAGCAGTCAGGAGACTATTCAATACAGCCAAACTGCAAAACATCTCAGTTTTTTGTTTTTTTTTTTAAAATCATTCATTTGTTGTTTATTCACTCTCTTATTCACTGACCCACTGGGGAACCTACACTTAAGCCCTGTGGAAACAAAGAAGGATTACAGACAGCCCAGCCTCATAATTTGAACTAGACTTCATAAGTCCCCCAGGAAAAATCTTCTATAACTTCAAATGTGCTTAAGAGAACAATGAAAAAAAAAACAAAAACCTGACCACGTCTTTTTTGGTACAAATTTCAAAAAGTTGAAACTAAACGTTGTTACCCAAATGTGTGTATGTGTATTTTTAAGCAACACAAGCATGATTCAGAAAACAAGATAATGCTTTAATACCAAAGCATTACCTCTGAATTCACTACAGTCTCTAAAGCAAGCATTTAAGGGAACTTTCTGGAGGAATGAAAATGATCAGTATCTTGATGGGGCTGTTGTTATATAGGTGAATACATCTGTCAAAACTCATTGAAATATAGCTCGAAGACCTACGTAAAAAACAATACAAATTAGGGGCGCCTGGGTGGCGCAGTCGGTTAAGCGTCTGACTTCAGCCAGGTCACGATCTCGCGGTCCGTGAGTTCGAGCCCCGCGTCGGGCTCTGGGCTGATGGCTCGGAGCCTGGAGCCTGTTTCCGGTTCTGTGTCTCCCTCTCTCTCTGCCCCTCCCCCATTCATGCTCTGTCTCTCTCTGTCCCCAAAATAAATAAACGTTGAAAAACAATACAAATTAAAAAACAAACAAACTAGGACTTATAACCCTTGAATAAGTTACTTTCATTTTCTGGCCCTTAGCTTTCTCATCTTCAGAAAGGGAATAATTTCTTTACTCAGAAAGATTTTAGTGACTATGAAAGGAGATAAGGGCTATAAAGTACTTACAGTAGTTTCTGCACAGTAGTTGCCAATTCTGGATCCACTAAAATTAACCCTAGACCAGACATTTTTCAAATTTATCTAAGTCTTAAAATGTTTATCCAAAATAAAAGCTATAATATCTCTTCTTCCCTTTTCCTACTTTCACCCCGACCTCATTTGATTGAAGTTTTTACCCCCCATTGGGTTTTGTTTTCATTTTTTGCAAAATCATAATGGAATCTTTTGCTTTCATATTTTTCCTCCTGCTCATTTAGAGAGGATCAAAAATGTTTACCTTAAATAACTGAAGACTTCTTTACCCAACTTGCCCAAAGTTAATCAATCTGCTACAATTCCTTCCTCCAAGAGATTAATGCTCCAATGCCAGGAAATGACACAGTAACCCATTGCTAGAGATTAGAACTGCAATAATTGCTTAAAGATCTGAAAGATACACATCAATTGTGCAATGTCCTATCAACCTCTAAAAGAACAGTCCCCCAAATATATTAACTACCCTTAATAACCCATTAAGAAACTACCATCCACTGATTTATGTAAAGTTATATAATTCATTTCCCATATTACCACTTCAAATACAAACATGTCTAATTAAAATGGGGTAATTAACTCCATTCTTTGAAAATATGATTGTGTTAAAGTAACTGTTCCTTTTTACTAGTTTTCAAATCATTTCTTTAAAGTGTCTAAGCAACACTCTTTGTTCTAGGATTCCAGGGCACTGGAACAATTTCACACTTGCCTAGCATTTATTGAACAAACATTTATGAAGTATGTAAACAGGTCGGGCGCTGGAGCAACAAACATAAGGTCAGAGAGGAAAATACTTAACTAAAGCACATAAAATAGAACTGCTAAAATAAGGTCCTTTCTTACACCTGCGAAGAATCTAGAAAAAGGGAGTTGAGAGTAAAGTTCTTCTGATTTCATGCTGTTGCTTCCAGACCACTTTTATAACCTTTTGCCAAAACTGCAGGACAACTGCATGAGTCCAATGCTACATTCTCTTACTCTCTTCTCCCTTCTATCATCTTCTTGCACCTCTTGCAGTTAGGTTCCTTTATGGAGGACTTCAACACCTGTCTCCATGTCTCCTCTGCAGTTCCTGCCATCACCTTAGATAGCTGCACTCCTCTGGACTTCCAATCTACCAGCAGCAGAGTTCCTTAGGATCTTAGCCACTTGAAATTTTAGCAATCTTTTTCAAAGATTCTGACTTGGAACTTACCTAAAATATAAAATAGCTTGAGCAACTATGAAAATAAACTTCAGGATATCATTTTTATAACAGAACTAATTCCCATCTGTCACCAATTTAATCCCCCAATACTTCTTATTAACAACACTTCATTGAGACCTTCCCATTCTTAAGACATTTTGACTTCACTTCCTTCTTTATCAAACTCAAACCCTCAATGCTCCCACTTCAAACACTCTCCAGCAAACATGCTTAACATTTCACTCCTTTGTTCTTTTACTACAACAATTCTGTAAACCCTCCACTCCATGTCAATCTAACTACCCACTGTTCCTTTATTTGGGTTTCTGAGCAATGGTGTAAAAAATCTTTATAGGCAGAAGAGTAGTTTCTTAACTGGATGCTTTCATTAAATACATATTTCTATTTTTAACTCTCTGTTGTCAAAAGGGTTTGTTGTGAAAGAAGTCTTACCAATTAATGATATAATTAAATTAAATTAAGCTGAATTAGAAATTCACCTCCTCAAGTTGTACTAGACTCATTTTAAGTGCTAAATAGACAAAAGTGGCTAGTGGCTATCATAATGGAAAGTGGAGATTATGGAACATTGCCACCATTGCACAAAGCTTTATTAAACATTGCTGCTCTACACATTCCATGGCAAGACTACTCAGCCACTATTCCAGCTCATATAACCTATAATTTCCCACTATATATTGCATTCCTTTTGACTTTACTCTTGCAAGCTATAGCACCAACCATGGAACAGGCTGGTACCTAAAGTGGTCAATAAGGGCAGTGGTATCATAACTATCTCTTATCATCACCTAAGACCAAATGGAGTTTGTTGCCCCAGTTATTTGTGTCCCAGCCCACTTAAAAAAAAAAAAAAAATTTATTGTGTTTATTTTGAGAGAGAGAGAGAGAGAGAGACATACTGAGTGTGAGCGGGAGAGGGGCAGGAAGAGAGGGAGACACAGAATCTGAAGCAGACTTCAGACTCTGAGCTGTCCGCACAGAGCCCAACATGAGGCATGAACCCACAAGCCGTGAGATCATGACCTGAGCCAAAGTCAGACACTCAACCGACTGAGCCACCCAGGTTCCAGCCCACTTCTAATCGTGGAAATCCCCATCTTGATACTGTCATTAAAGGAAGGTGTTAGTTACACTTTATCTGAGAAGGGTTAGAAAAAAAGAGGCATACTCATTAAACTCCTTTCATATTTTGTTACCTGTTAAAGGCAGAACTCATTACTGCACATGTATCTCACATATTACTAGACTAGAGCATGGCAGCAGCTGGAGTAAAGTTTCCGTAAGATAAGAGAAAATACACTTTTGGAACCTTTTAGTTATTAAAATCTAGGTGAAAATTTGGCAAAATAGCATGCCTTAGGATAAAGGGTAATAGAAATCTTTATGTCTACATCATTACACCCTGCATGCCCATCACCATTAAAATGACTTCATTTTCCTTAAAGAAAAACATTCTTGGGGCACCTGGGTGGCTCAGTCAGTTAAGGGTCTAACTTTGGCTCAGGTTATGATCTCATGGTTTGTGAGTCTGAGCCCTGCATGGGGCTCTGCACTGACAGTGCAGGGTCTGCTTGGGATTCTCACCCCCCCCCGCCCCCCCGCTGTCTCTGCCCCTCCCCCACTAGTTCTTTCTCTCTCAAAACAAATTGTCAAAATAAATAAAATTTTTAAAAAATTTAAAGAAAAACATTTTTGTGGGGCCTGGGTGGCTCAGTTGGTTAAGCAACCGACTTTGGCTCAGGTCATGATCTCAAGGTTCATAGGTTTGTGCCCCGAGTAAGCTCTGCAGCTAGGAGGCTGGAGCCTGCTTTGGATTGTCTCCCTCTCACTCTCTGTCCCTCCCCTGCTCAAGCTCAGTCTCTCTGTCTCAAAAATAAACAAACATTAAAAATTTAAAGAAAAACATTTTTTTGAAGAAAAACATTTCACAAAGCTGTTTAGTTTACGAGAAAAAAAAAGAAATAAAAAGAAGTCAAAAAGAAAAGAGAAAGAAATACAGCAAAATGATCTATGAAGAACAACGTGTTAGGAAATCCTGGGTTTTAAGCCCGTCTTTTCTGAAATGATGTAGCACATGGTTGAACTGGACTTAATAAAAGCAGATTATTGCCATCCACTTACCAGCCCTACCTCTCTCACAAGGAAATGCTTTGCAAAATAAACTAAATCACTCTTGTACCTCATGGGAACACTCTAAGGACATGAATGCCATCTCAGCTCTTCTGATGAGCTAATAATTCCAAGGTTCTTATGACTAGCAATAATCAGTAACTACTTAAGAACATGTAGAGCACAAGTATTTACCAAATGGCTGCTCTACCCAGGAACAGTATTTTGCAGCAGTAAGAAATGAAGTCAGATATAAAATATAAGCTATAGGAGTACCTGGCTAGCTTAATCAGTTCAGCCTGAGACTTGATCTCAGGGTCATGAATTCAAGACCCACATTGGGTATGGAGCCTACTTAATTTAAAAAAAAAAAAAAAACAAAATATATATATATATATAAATATATATATATATAATAAAAGCTATAAAAAGGCATATAAAAAAAGGCATATGAAAATGTTAAAAAGGGAAAAGTACCTTATCGGCAGTTACTTGAGTCTATGTGTGTCTTAATAGAAGAAATCAACAACAACTAATTAAGAACAAAAGGTGCAGGAATGGCACTTCCCTACATATCATTCTAAAATGATCTATACTCAGTGAGGAATAACCACAATCGTAATACTGAAAAGGATACACAAGAGGAAATAAGTTTTTGAATCCTTGGTTTTCACTATTTTATTCAATAATGAAAAATATATTAGTAACATTGCCTTCTCTTGACACAAGAAAAAATTCCATACATAATAAGAAATTAAATATAAAACAGCATACAGCATGCTGTGGGCATATGGTTAAAATTTTCTCAATTTTCAAGATCTGAAAGCTGAGTAAGCTCTGCTGTGTAGACAATGTTTCCCTTATTTAAGGGGTAGCAAAACCTCACACACACACACAAATGAACTTACACAACCTACAATCTGGGTAGACAGTCAAGTAAGAGCAAGAGCATTCCAGCATTATGTAATGAGAGCTTTGAGCCAATGTTGCAGGCTCATTCAATAAACTAGCCTACAAAACTTTTCACCAGCTTGCAAAATCTTAAAACCATTCCCATGTTTAGCAATAGTTAGGGAGAAATGCGCCATCTGTCAGAAAGTCAGTGAACTATATAGTGAAGCTATCATTTTCATGACAGACTCATTTTCCTTAAATTATACTTAAATTTGTTTTATATTCAGCATCTTATCAACTGACAAGGCAGCCAGAATCATCTGATGGGTTTTGTAAAAATAAACATGTCTCTATTCCACTTTTCCTGGGTGTGCATGTGGGAGGGGTATGTGGTACGAGTGGAGAAAGAAATCATGCTTATTTTGAAAAACTAGCTTATCCACAATGCAATACCACTTTACAACCACCAGAATGGCTAAATAAATGAAACAATATCAAGCAAATGTTACAGAGTATGTGGGACAAATGGAACTCTCATTCACTACTGATGAGAATATAAATTGACACAACCACTTTGGAAAACACTGGATAATACATACTAAACCTGAACACAAGCACACACCACAATGTAAACAGTTTCACTACAAGGAACATAACCCACAGAAATACATATGCAGCAGCAAAAGACACACACAAGAATATTTTATAGGAGCACTATTCACTGTAGCTCAAAACTGGAAACAACCTATATGTTCACTAACAGTAGAAAGGATAACTTATGGTGTATACAGTCATACAATGGGACAGAATACTACAGAACAATGAGAATGAGTAAGCTATGCTATGCACTACATGAATGAATCATAGAGAAAGAAATATTTTGGATAAGAAGCAAGGCATAAAGGTGTACATGCTGTATGATGCTGTATGCATGTCTTCAAATGGATATTAAACTTCAGTAAAAATTTACCTAAAATTAAAAAAACAACAACGAATATTTAATAAATAAATAAGCAGCCTGACGCCTGGATGTCTGCAATAAAATCCTGTACTCAGGGCCATGTTACCTCCAGTCTAAAACTGGGACAGAACACTTTTTAAAATCTTCCTTCTTGCTCACTTAAAAACATTTTTATATTAAAACAAAGAATGCTGTATTAAGGTAACAGAATGCAAGAGTCAAATCCTTTTTAGAAGAAAACACTAAAAGTTGGACAAAATGTTAACACCAAAGCTCTCCCCCACTCCACCATTACCTGGACCACTCAGATCTTCACCTCTCTTCCATCAGCCAAGAGTTCACTCTTCTGCCAAACATTTAGAAGAAACATTTGAAAAGTAATGACCTACCCTAGCAGGGTAGTCATGAGGATTAAAATAAAGAGTGCATATACAGTTTGCAGCACAGTGCCTAAACACTCAATGGCTAGACAGTTTTAATAAATTCGAAGTAATGAAGCTTACAGGTCAAGGGCTATTTCCAATGCATCACTGTAAACACAGAACCTGACATTCAACAGTTGGTCAATAACTCTTTGTGGAATAAATGAATGATGTGCGCTCAAAACAAAAAATAAAAACAAAGCGAAAGTGAGAATGAGAAAAATCAAGAAGTTCAAAGGAAGGTCTTAACCTATTTTTTTAAATGTTTGTTTATTTTTGAAAGAGAGAGAGAGAGAGAGACAGAGAGACAGAGAGAAAACGAGCAGGAGTGGGGCAGAGAGGGAGAGAGGCTCTGTACTGACAGCGGAGAACCTGGTGCAAGGCTCAAACTCATGAACCTTGAGATCATGAACTGAGCCAAAGTCAAATGTTTAACCAGCTGAGCCACCCAGGGGTCCCTTAACTTACTTTTATTATTAAAGTATACAATAAGATTTTATATCTCAATGAACCAACAAATCATCAACATATGAAACCATCAAAGTAAACAAAAACTACCTCGGTATTATTTTTACTCCATATACTTCACAATGCGGAAGTAGGATGTTTTAACTAAAATTAAAACATGGTTCTTTAGTTTGAAACCCTTTAAAAATATTTCTGAATGAATTCCTTATGAGGTTGACAGGAATCATAAGTATATCACAGGTTATTTTCAAGACATCCATCATAGCATGTCAGTATTCTGAGTAACTATGTCACAACACAGCTGAAAGGAGATTTCAGCTGAAACTCTATACAGTATTATTTTTATGAAAATAGAAATGTAATTTAGATATCAAAGTTGTCAAGACTGCTATCTTACATTAGTTTTAAAAGACAAATCAACAATACTTTATCTTCATTGTGTGCCCAAAATACCAAAGACCCATTTGATAAGGCCCCTTTTCCCTATCTTTTAAGCAAATCATCTACTTATCCTACATCAAAAATAGCATTGTTCCTAATTAACCAACATTTACACATGTAATTATGTAAAAAGCACTATTCTAAACGTAAATGTAACTCATTTACTACTTACTTACAACTCTTTCAAATGATAAGTACTGTTTCATTTCCATTTTATAGACAGGAACATTGAGGCAGAGATGGTAAGTAACTACTTAAATTCACAAAGTTGTTAAATAGCAGTCTGGATTCATGCTCTTAACCACTGTGCTATGCTGCTTAGAGAGCTCTGAAGTAAAGCAGAATTTTAGAATTCTAGAGTGTAGCAGAATTTTAGAATTCAGAAAGTTTTGAGGTAAAGCAGGATAAATTTTCATCTCATTTTGGGAGGTTAGTATTTTGAGGATCTTGGGTGCTAATCATAAGATGAGGCAGTATTAATGCCACATTTCATTAAATCTAAGATGCCCATTTTTCCCCCCGTATTTCAACATTTCTAAAGTTGATGGCATTTTACAATTATAATTGATAGTGTTCTCTCTCTCTCTGGGGTACAAAATAATATTGCATCTGGTAATTGATGGTGAGTACAATTCAAAGCCTTATAGTATTACCCGTACCTAGCATAAAATACCTAATGTACTTGACATAATGTCTGATAAAAGTTCGGTAAAAAAGGGAAGTTCTGGGGGCGCCTGGGTGGCTCAGTTGGTTAAGAGTCTGACTTTGGCTCAATCATGATCTCACCATCCATGAGTGCGAGCCCTGCTGTCAGGGTCTGTGCTGACAGCTCACAGCCTGGAGCCTGCTTTGGATTCTGTGTTTCCCTCTCTCTCTCTCTCTCTCTCTCTGCCCCTCCCCTGCTGGTTCTCTCTCTCTCTCTCTCTCTCTCTCTCTCTCTCTCTCTCTCTCTCTCTCTCTTTGTCTCAAAAATAAACATTAAAAAAAAAAAGTTTTAAAAAGGGCAGTTCTGGGGAACCTGAGTGGCTCAGTTGGTTAAGCATCCAACTCTTGGTTTAGGCTAAGGTCATAATTTCACAGTTCATGAGTTGGAACCCACATCGGGCTCTGTGCTGACAGTGCAGAGCCTGCTTGGGATTCTCTCTCCCTATATCTCTGCCCCTCTCCCGCTCTCTCTCTAATTAAATAAATAAAATTAAAAAAAAGGGGGGGCAGTTCTTCCCTGTAAACCAAAATGATCTATGAAAAAATTCCATGTAAAAATATCTTTACACCATAGTAAGTAAGTTGTCAGTTTCTCATATCCGTGTTCAAATAAACTTGGTTATACTTTGCTAGGAAAAAATACTGGCTTCATTAGACAATTTGATGATGAAACTTTTGATAAAGGACTTGCAATAGGGAAGAGCAGACAAAAAATAATGGTGAAAATAAAGACACCTGAGAAAATAAAAATCATCAAGAATAAAGCATAAACCAAGATATTCCCAAACACCATTTGATTCAGGCCAGTTCTCAAATGCCATTGATAAAATGCTCACATAAAAAAAAAAAAAAAATCAAGTTTTAAATAATACATTTTGAATGCAATGAGAAATGACCAATCCAGTTAGTGTATGCCCACACTCCACTTGAGATCTAACAAAACTGGGAATACTAAACTTGAAGCTCAACTGCCATTTTAGTTAAAAAAGGTTTAAACTGATCCTAATTGGGGGCGCCTGGGTGGCTCAGTCGGTTAAGCGTCCGACTTCAGCTCAGGTCATGATCTCACAGTTCGTGGGTTCGAGCCCCGCGTCAGGCTCTGTGCTGACAGCTCAGAGCCTGGACCCTGCTTTGGATTCTGTGTCTCCCTCTCTCTCTGACCCTCCCCTGCTCATGCTCTGTCTCTCTCTATCTCAAAAATAAATGAAACATTAAAAAAAATTAAAAAAAAATAAACTGATCCTAATTGCTACCAAAATTTTAATTAAATTAAAATAAATTAACTTATTTGGAAGCTTCCTGTGTTGATACATGCCTTCACAATTTCAGAATGAATTTATATTCAATAATGGTTTTGTGGATTTGTTTTTGTTTTTTACTTACATGATAAAAACTATTTACCTTTCAGGGGAATTTCCCACTAAAACACCAAAAATTATAACCAAATTACAAGTGAAAAAAGTGCCTTGAGTCAATTGCACTCTTTACCTTGAAAAAAAAAAAAAAAGGAAAAGAAAAAGAAAAAAAAAAAAATCACTTAATTCCCTTGGGAGGGGGAGTAAGAGAAGCACAAACGCATCTACACAATAGAAAACTGTTAAATTTGCTTCAAAAAATATACCCAGAGAGGAAACAATGATTCCTTCTTTGCTAACAAATCTCTAGTATTTTAAAAGCATCATACTACTTTTCAGTCATACTACAACCTTTGAGATCTTACATTACTTAATAGGAGTGTAAACATCTCTTTTTAAATCGTCATTCCTGATTATTTTTATTCCTGTATCGAACAAAGAATGAAAACAAATATGACAACCTCAAAGGAAGATTTTCTAAGCATATTCATATTGTACAGATAAATTACTCCCATTATATGTTAGTTCTAGGTATATAAACAACCTACCCCAACTATGGTCTAAGGTAATGCAATTTTATATTTGTAGACATTTTTTTTAATCTATCTTTTACCTATGTAAAGTTTTGTTTCACATACAGTAGTTATAGAAAATAATTCAGAACATAATACTAATAATTATTCTGTCCTCCTTTAGAACATGTAGGCAAGTCTGAAGAAAGCAAGAAAGAGGAGCTCTACACATGTACATAAATAAAAGCCCTGAAAAAGTACACCTGTAAGAACCATCGTAATATATAAAAAATATACAGTTGTTTTACAAGAATTCAGTAAGATTTAAAGAACTAAAAACCAGGGAGAAGGCAAGAGCAAAAGATACTAAAGCCAGTAAGAACAAAAAAAAATAAACTTAGAGTTACAATTTTCTTTAAAAATTTTTTTTAAAAAGTTACAATTTTCATAATACAAAATTTAAGCAAGACTGCTCAGCAGATTAGAATAGCAACATTTTGGGTGGCTCAGTTGGTTAAGAGTCTGCTGATTTCAGCTCAGGTCATGATCTCAGCTCATGAGTTCAAGCCCCATATCGGGCTCTATGCTGACAGCATGGAACCTGCTTGGGGACTCTCTCTCTCTGACCCTTCCTCGTTCAAGCTGTCTCTCTCAAAATAAATAAACTTAAAAAAAAAAAAAAGGCAACATTTCTACAATAACTCACTGAGGGGCGCCTGGGTGGCGCAGTCGGTTAAGCGTCCGACTTCAGCCAGGTCACGATCTCGCGGTCCGTGAGTTGGAGCCCTGCGTCAGGCTCTGGGCTGATGGCTCAGAACCTGGAGCCTGTTTCCGATTCTGTGTCTCCCTCTCTCTCTGCCCCTCCCCCATTCATGCTCTGTCTCTCTCTGTCCCAAAAAAATAAATAAACGTTGAAAAAAAAAATTAAAAAAAAAAAAACTCACTGAATTCAGAAGAAAGTTTCGATAAAGCCCATTCCCCTCTTATTTTAAAATAGGTGAATTCTAGGGGTGCCTGTCAGGTTTGGTTGATTAAGCAACCTACTCCTGATTTTGGCTCAGGTCATGATCTCATGGTTCCTGAGTTTGAGTCCCTCGTTGGACTCTGCATTGACAGCACAGAACCTGCTTTGGGTTCTTTCTCTTCCTTCTCTCTGCCCCCTCACCCTGCTCATGCACTCTCTCTCTCCCTTTCTCACGATAAATAAATAAACATAAGCAGATGAACTCTAGAATATTTACTGTATTTTTAAAATCCATTTAACATCATTTTCCCTTTTAATACACTATTTTCTAAGAGACTGATCTTGTCAATTAGGTTTGGCCTATTGCAGTATTTTTCAGAAAGTAATCCCTGCAATTAAACTGTGTCCTCCTCTGGCGCAAGAGGGTAAATCCAGAGACATTTAGACAACTACCTAAAATAGTATTTATGGCCTCAGGGTAGTGTTTCTGAGTCCAAAAGCACCATCATTGACCATATACCTGAGGTTTGGTAGCAAACTCTTAGCAATTCTTACCAAGGCCTTCATTTTCAATTCTCTACATTTGAGAAAAAGTTATACATATAAAATTTCTCCCGTAAAAAAAAAAATCACTAAAGCATAACAGATATTTAAGTTATGCTATCAATTACTTAATGATTCTATAACATATAAAATATAAAGCTAACCAGAAAAAATAAAACATCACCTTGGACAATAAATGCTACAACAAAGATCATCTTTAATTTTTGAAGATAATCAGCAGATATCCCCATGTTTGGTGCCTATATGGGTGGTAATAATATTAATCAAAATGGCAAACAGAAAGAGGTATACAAGTTCAAGAAAAGAACTTCTGAATGGCACAGTCAAGCTCTCTAGCCTATGATGCACATGCTAGAGCCACAATTCCTTGACTTTGCATGCTTCCAAAATACCTATCATTTCTTTGAACCCCTCATCACTGCATTGCCCTTTCCACCTCTCTACTTGTCTTTCAGAAACACTCTGCTCAAGTGTCATTCTCCTAAGAAAGCCTTCTCTGATGCTACTTCTCTGTGCTTCCAAGGTAACCTGAATAAGCTGCAACGACAGCACTGATCACACTATAACAATACTTAACTGTCCATTTCCCCTAGTTTCTGAAGTGTAATTGCATTTCTAAAAGTTTAGTATTCAATGCCTAATAGTACTTAAAAAGCATATTCTGTTGGAATATGCTCTGAATAAATGAGCTGTAGAAAAGAATGTGAGATACTTATAGAACATCTAGATGGTGATAAATGGAAACACGGGTCTGAAGTGAGGAAGAAAGATGGCTCATGCTATAAATATAATTTTATCCTAAATTTAGGACTGTTGCTTTGGCAGATTAAAACAAATTCATCACCAACTAGTTTATGGATGGACAACTACTGAGAAATATAAAATTTTCTTCATGTTGTTCAATCAAAAGTGTACTTTTTAGTTACCAACTTAATTGATTTCTCAGCTTGATTCAATACAGTTGACATAGTTGATTACCCACTCCTTTCTTTCTCAAATAGTCTCCTGCCTTGGGGTAAATTTTTTTCCCAACTCTGGTTACATCTTCTCAGTCTCCTTTGTTCCATTATTTTCTCCCTGATGTTTCATGTTGGAGATTCATAGGGGACTACTATATTCCTTTATTACCTCTCTCCCTAGGGAATCTCATCCCCCACTGCCCACACTAAGATATTAATTGTAAGCCATATATTAACAATTCCCAACTGAACTATCATCAATACTCTCTCTGCTTCCCAGAAACAAATAAACAAGAAACTGCTCATCTCCCCAGTATTCCCTATGTTAGGCACAAGAACCACCAACCCTGGAAATCTGCCTTCTCCTCCCTCCAGATCCCTTAGTCTAATTCACCACCAAATCCTATCAATTTTACTTCCCCCCAATCCAGCTACTTTCTATCACTGCCATCCTGGCAACGGTGTGGTTCATAGACCAACACTGGTCCATGAACCGTTGTTACTGGTCTGAGACAAGATAAAGACAGAAACTGAGAGAAGTATTTAGAAATATTTATACCAATTTGACACTGCCACAACATTCATTTCTGTGTCATTCATATTCTGTGCCACTAAAGTACCAGTACAGATTAGAAACCAAATCAATCCAAAACAGGTTGTTCTCCACAGATGAGTTTGAGAAGCACTGGCCTAACTGGTCTCCCTGCATTTATGCTTGCCCTTCTCCAATCTGTCCTCCGCAGAGCCGCCAAGTGATATTTTATAGTAAAAACGTAAGTAACTTATTCAGCCTTTTAACATTACCAAGTGGCTTCCCACTGCACTTGGGATTTAAGTACAAAATGCTTAGCAATGATTAACCATTGTGGTATGTTTTACATCACCCAGCTTCACATACTAAGGTCCAGCCCCTACAGGACTTTTCAGTTCTAAAAAGCTGAAATTGCCAACATTACTTGGGTAACTCCAGTTACTCCTTCAGGTTTAGCCTAATAGTCATTTCTTCAGAGAAGCATTCCCTGATACATTAGTGGGTTTTCATTGCTTACAATAACTTTCTTGTGTGGCAGTTATCATAATTGTGATCATTATTTTTGTAATTATCTGTTTAGTTTCTTTATGCCAATAGCTTTTGCGTCCATGAATACAGGTAGACTCCTTCGATTACCTCACCAGAGCCTAGCATGGTGCCTGGCACAGATCAGTTGTTCAATAACCTTATCGTAAGTGAATAAAATGCAAGTATCTTCAATATCTAATCATACACAAGACTTGGGATAAGTCTGTATACCATGCGCTTTATGAAAGTTACAACTCCTTTACTTCCCTAAACAACCTAAAAAGACAGGAAAACCTCACTGTCACAGGAAAACCTCACTGTCAAAACCCAGAAAGGTAAAGAACTTTGTGTAAAGTAACCAACAAGGAACTGGAAGATCTGAGAGACAACACAAGGTAATAGACCACAACAATACCGTCTGGCTTCATTGCTCAGAAAGCTGTATGATTTTGTGGAAGTTAAGTAATTTCTCACTTTCTCAGGTTCCTTATTTGTGAAGTGGAGATATAATAAAGCCTTCTTCAAGGGATTGTTAGGAGGTTTAAACAAGACATTAAGTTATTCAAAACAGTGCCTGGCACAGGGTTTTATAAGTGTGATTATCATTATCTGTAATATTACCAGTGCTCTCTTATAAAATAATTTTATCTGTTTACTGGCTTATTGTCTGTCAGTGCCATTCTAAAATAAATTACAAAAAAGCAGAGTTCATATTATTATTTGCTGACGGAGCTCTTCTCAGCCAGGGTTCTCTAAGAATTAAGCCCTACAGAAACTGAGTTAAGTGATTATTTCCTCAGCTCGCTCTCAAGGTAGACAGCTAGTCCCATCTCAGGTACACAGGAGAGGAGTCAATTCATTACATACCTTGGATGCCTTAGGGCATTAGGGCTTGATATTCGTTGGAACTCTTGGCTCAGAAGGGCTGCTCTTATGTATCCTCAATGCCTGGCATGAAGTAAGTGCTTATTAAATATTTTTAGAATGAATGAATATATACAAAACCAAAGGAAGAGTGCTTAGCACAGAGTAGATGCTGAGTGTCAATTTTATTCCACACCTTCAAAATTCCTATAAACTTCCAAAGTCTTTCTCTAGAGGAGTCATTTTTCTTGAACCAGGGCTTGTATTATTCAAAGTCAAAAATGCAGAATGTAGACAGGAGGAAAGCCAAGAGACAGAGAAACCAGTGTTGACAAAAACGATGTGGAAGATAGGTAGACTCTGGATATGTGGGGAAAAGAGTAGAGGTTATTGTAGGCCAGAGAACAGCATAAGCAAAGGCGCTGTCACTCAAAAGTTTGGAGTACATTTCATTGGTGACACAAAAAATAATTTTAAGCTATATGTGGGCAAACATCTTTATTTTGATAGTTGCATATATCACTATTTATAACAATACTAAACAGTACCTATTTGGATTTTAACTGTGTTGTTACAAAAAAAAGTATCAAGAAAATAATAATGCCCAGGAAGTAAGCAGATATGACAGAAATTGTCAGGGTTTTAAAGAGTGAGTAAAATCTGGGGAACATCAAGGCATGGTCATGTTAACAAACATAACATCTTAAGAGAGAAAAGCCACTCGTCTTTTGAATGAAGCCAACCTCATGAATAGCAATTCAATATAAAGGACAGATGGGTGTGAACAGTTTTCAGTATTTAATTTGTAGCATACTAAAATTCTTATCAGTAAAATCCTCATTTTCCACTATGATAAACCTGCTATGTATTTCAATTTCATTTATTCTCAAAACAAAGATACCTGAAGCTGGGACTGACCTGCTTGTAGCCTGGTAACTTACCTGAAAATAGGGAGCTAAAACTGCACTTTTCACACCAGAAGGAATTAATTTATACAGTAAAAGAATATGAATCATATCTACATCAAAAAAGGTGTTAGATAAAAAAGAGCAAAAAGCAGCTCTCTATTCCCACCTTCCTTCCCCCAAATAACCTACCATTAGCCAAACCAAGTTAAGCTAAGAGATGGTAAAGAATATTTACCGTGCCAGGTACTGTTGTATTTTACCTGCATTAAGTTATGCAATTATCACTACCATCTTATCAAGTATATCACTATCCCCATTTTATAGTTGTAAGAATACTGAGGCATAAAGAGATTAAGTAACTTGCCCAAGGCCAGAGCTGGTAAATGGCAAGGCTGGGGTTTAGATCCTGGCAGTATGGCTACATCTGAGCTTTGAACCATTAGGCACCATTTCTCTCAAGAATAAACAGGATGATCATTTGAAATATTCCACCTTTCCCATTATGGCAGCGGAGATGTAATTTCCCAAAGTATAAACCTTTTATTACTTAAATTTTCTAAGAAACAGTGGATTCTGAAGCTGCAAGGAAAAATCGGGAAGACAAGTACTATAAAGGATATCTAGGCCCAAGATTATTCAAATATAGACAAAGAACCAAAACCCTAAAAAGTATGGCTGAATGACACAATTCACAGAGAAAGAAGCCAAAAGTTAGGCCAAGCAAAAGGTGAATCTTATGTGTACCGACTCTACTGCTCTAAAGGAGAAAACTCGATCATTCCCTTCCCTTTATTCAGCACACATAGGCTCAAGAGGAAGAAGAGTTAACAGAAAGGATAGCACAAGGGAATAAAAGGGGAAAGTGAAGACTTGGACCCTGAATCACAGAGTTAGCTTAATGTAACCTGGTGAACCTGAAAGAGAATCTGTGACACGGCAATGTGTGCTTGGAGGAAGAGGTAGGTTGCATGAACACCGCAGTAAACACTGAATGGTCTGGCTGGAGAGCGGAGAATTTACCCTACAATGGGCTTAATGGGAATAACTTCACACATACATATGTTTCGGATGAGAGGTGTGGGTGAGGACGCTGGGGGGTGGGGGTGGGGTTGGGGCTTCCCTCTCTGGGCTGTACTCCCGGTGGGGAAAATAAAAGGGCGGGAGTGGAGGTATACAGGTATAGAGGAGGCCGACTGGCGAAGGAAAGGGGCGAGGCTTGTGGAGGAAAGTCTAGGGGATCCTGGTAGGCGGAGGCTGGGAAATCGATGGGGGGGCGGGGGATCGCCAGGGGAAGCAGAGACTAGCGAGGGGGAGGACGGGCCCGGAGGGCGGAGGGTGGGGCTGGGGCGGAAGGCAGCCCTGAGAAAGGGAAGGCACGCCGCCGGAGCAGGGGTCCCGGGCCAAAAGGGATGGGGGCGCAGTGAGTGAGAAGAAAGCCGCCTCGCTCCAGCGCAGGCGAGTGGGAGGGGTGAGGGGTTGGAGGAGCAGGCGACCGAGGTGCGGCGGGGACCTCGGAGGGGGAGGGGCACCTACCCTGACGTGCGGGGCGGCGGCGGGCAGTCCCGGCAGCGGCTCCTCTCCCGCTGAGGCGGCGGCTGCGGCGGCGGCGGCAGCGAAGGTGATGGCGGCGAGTCCCTGTGGCGGCCGCCTCCACCGAGCCGCATCCCTCCTCCCCGGCCCGCCCTGCTTCCCTATCTCCCGCTCCTAAACTTCTTCCCCGGGATAAACAAACCCGCCGCCAGGGGCGGCCGCCTCCGCTGCTCCCGCCCCCGCGCAGCCCCCCCCCTTCCCGGCCCCGGGCCCGTCCGGGCTCCGGCTTCCGAGTTGCGACTCCAGCCCCAGCCCCAGCGTGCGAGGGCGCGTGCGCGCGGCGGCGGCGTGGGCTCGCAAGGCTCTTCCTCCCTCCCTCCCGCGCCGGGCACTTCCGGGCCGGCCGGGATCCGTCGCCGGGTTTTGGAAGCCACCGCCGCTCCCTGCGCCAGGCGCTGGGCTCTCAGCAGGGCGCGTCCGCCCACCGGCCGCGGTGGAGAGGATGAGTTACCTCGCCTGGCGGGGATCTCCTTCGACCCAGCCTTAAACTTTCCTTACCTAAAAAGTCCACTGATAACGCCTCTTAAGTCGAGAGACGTAGGGTGCGAAAGGAGGCCAACTGTTTCTCCGTACGATTTCCTTGAGGTTGTAGCAGACTAGAAAGCCAATATGCAACTTTTACTGAACCTTTGTTGCGAGCCCGTAACTATGTGAAGGGATAGAACAAAAACAGCAGTGTACGTCTCCAGCTAGAAATACAGACAACTCCGGGTAGGCAAATGAAGTGCCACAGTGGAACGGTTTTCGGTTAGAGAAGATGAGCCTCAAAAGGAAGTCTCAGGCCTAGGAAGGGAGGGGGTCCGCCGAGAGGCAGCCGAGGTTGCTTGCAAAGCACTGAACAGGTGGCATCCCATGACTGACGTGGGTAAATTATGCTGTATCTAAGCAAATGTCTGAAGAGATGAGGAGACTGCCTTATGGAGTTTAAAGAAAGGTGAAAACAGAACGTCATTCAGCATTCGTGAGAGAAAACTTGTAGCTGCCAAGAATATTCTCCTTTAAAGAGGTTTGAGGGACCAAAGCAGGCATGAATATCATTGAAGGACCCCCGCCCCCATTCCTTTCACTTTAACTGCGCATCCGTGAACTGTTTACCTCCTTTCCCCCAAAAAAAGAGAGGTGGAAGAAAAACATTATTTTGAGCACTGTAATCAAAGACCTGTACGATCTTTTTAAATCCTCTCAACTTCATTGCAGTTCCATGGTGGAGATTATTCCCACCTTACAGATAAAGCAACTGAGGATCAGAAGTAATAAGTAACTCATTCAAGGGTGAGTGGAGTTTGAATACTGGGAAAGCAGATTTCCCTCACTTCAAATTCATACTACTTTACCTTATTCAACGTATTTAACACCCAAAACGTGTGGGATACAACCAGCATCAAAGATTTTCAGAAAAAAAGGTAAGATCAGCATAACCATAAAATTCAAAATTGACTTAGCCAAAAGTTAAAAAGCAGAAGTGGAAGTGACCGTTATTATGCTAGGGACTGGCGGGGAGAGGAAATATTAGTGAAAAAGTTCTCGTCCAAACATAAAGAAAAAAGTTAAAACTAGTTGCTGTACTCTTGTAGGTCTCTGTTAACTTTATGATATGTGACAGTGAAAATTATGTATAATTTTTGCCCAGGCCTTATAGCTCTTTCAACCCCTTAAGATTCTGTCACACCCTCTCTTCCACTGATCACTCGTTGTTAGGCACTAATACATGTAATATACTCAATCAATCAAATTATAGTAAATCCTTGAGGTAGATTTTCAGTTGGGAATTAAGAAACGAGTGGGTACTTGGCTTACCCTTGACACTTGACTGGGTTCTAGTTAGGGGTGATTTTACCATAAGGATGTCAAATAGCTCCTCACAGTATTCTCATAGAGTCCTTTCCCTAGGCTTGATCTCTGTGTAGTGTTATGACATACCATTCTTTTTTCTTGGCGACTTCAGCCTCTGATAAAGAATAAATATGGCTTGTAACTAATGCTAATAATAAAACTGTGATGGTTTGGCAAAGTAAAAGATGGCTCTACGGTCAATAAGCTTGGATTAAAGCTTGTTCTATAGTACCAGTTCCCTAAAGAACTACCTTTCTTGATTTCGAAGTTATTGGATACCTATTGAAAAACTACACTATTCTAGGCTATAGTTTATTGCCGCCATAAGTGGTTTTTATACAGGTAAGTAACAGTTTTATCACTAGTATAGAGCATAGTATGCTTCCACCGGTCATTTATCGGGTTTGCATTGCTTGAGGCATTAACCATTAGGGTCATCCAATTCCTTAGACAACAGGAAACTTTTGGTACTCATTTTTCTGTTCATTGTCAGTTTTCTATAGAAAACCATCCAGGTTCCTCAGTGGACAACTTAGAAGTTCTACTTATTGTAATTAATAGGTTGGCAGTTAGTAAAGATCAGGAGAATCATTTTCTGAGCTTCATGAGCACAGATCAGAACTTGCCTGTGGATCTTCTTGACCCAACTCTATGGGGCTCATCTGAAGAGCCAACCAAGCATCCCACTTTGATAGTTTAGTGACTGCAGCATTTTATTCCTCTTTTGTAAATTCAGAGATGCTCCCATTTCATGACTGGGTAACCATACAATGGACTGACCACTGCCTTCCATACTACCACCTGTTTTGTACTATCATTTTCCAATTCTAGCTGTTAAAAACTAAAGCATGCAGTGGCAAACAGTTTGCAAATTCATTACTATATTGGGTTTAGAGTCCAGACAGTAGTAACATGCTTTTTAGCAAACACAATATAATTCATGAATCCTAAGTGAGGTACTCTCTGTGCTTCCCTGGACATTTTGCTATTACCCTCACCCTTCCTAAAGTGGTCCACCAAACTCTTCTCTCCGAGTGAGCTGGCTTCCCCATATTTTTCTAACTATTATCCCCTCCTATCTTGAATTTTCTTCAAGGGAACCAAACTCATGCCTTACTTTCATAAACTAACACTTGTGATCAAACATTTAACATAACATGTAGCTTTTGGAATTTATTTTGAAAGAAAAGAACTTGGTTGTTCATTATTTATTACTGTTATAAACTTTAGCTTCTTTATTTGAAAGAAAACACTAAAGCTCTTGTTTAATAACTTGTGAGTTATTTTACATGTAATTTCATTTTCTCTCACCATGTCTCCATTTCTTTGTTTTTTTACCTTGCTTGTGAATTCCTAGTTTTGTAGTGCTTTTGCATTGTATGATACTCATCTATTAAAGATCTGAAAACTTGGGGTACCTTAGTGGCTCAGTTGGTTAAGTGTCCGACTTCAGCTCAGATCGTGATCTCACAGCTCACGAGTTCGAGCCCAGCGTCTGGCTCTGTGCTGACAGCTCAGAGCTGGAGCCTGCTTTAGTTTCTTTCTCTCTCTGTCTCTCTCTCTCTCTGCCCCTCCCCATGCTCGCTCTGTCCCTCTCTCTCTCTCACAAATAAGTAAACATTAAAAAAATTTTTTTTGAGGATCCAAAAACTTTAGAATTCTAAATTAATACTTAAAGCCCTTGTGTACTGTGCCTATAGCAGGAAAAGATCAGTAAGTTTGATATACTTATTGAAAAATCATTCCCAGAAAACTGAGATAGGACCCATCCAGAATTATGAGAACAGGATCATTTTTGTTTAAGTCCTTCCTTGGCACCTTTTTTTTCATGTCCCCAGCCACATTATGTCAAATATTTCAGGATACTCTCATATTTCAAATTAAATATGCATTCATGTATTTAATGCTTTGGTCCTTTGGCTAATCTATGAGGTCTCCTATAAGAGATGATTTTTGCTGATTTTCTTCTATCACCATTTGAAGAATAAGCGTTGAGTTGCAGTTCACTGGTTGGCATTGTTACATTTTATAGCCACTCAATTAAATATTAATTTTAATCAGTTTTGAAACATTCTGAGGCTCTTAAAACATTAGTTATCCCTAGATTCTGGATCACTAATACCCAATGAATGAGAAAGAGCAATACTGTACCTCTACCTAGGCAATAAATGGTCTTGGAAAAACCTTGGTTACCCTATATACAAGTTCTCTATTTACAACTATTAATAAGGAGAAAAACAACAAAAATGATCTCTGTGACAGGATTATCCAAAGCTTCTATAGCATCCCTCCAGGCATTCCCTGAGAACTTGCTCTCTTCAAGGTTACTTACAGCTGCTGGAAATCATTTACTGTGCCAGGATCCAGGCGGCTGCTGCTGCCATGATCTAGTAGTCCCTAGTGACCTCTGTCTTCTTCAGCTTGGCTAGCTAAGCTCTTTCTCCTCTGCTGGTGTCCTGGCCCTGCCCCTGCTCTGCTCTCAGGTAACTTGAGAAGTTGTGGTTGATTCTGGACCTTGGAAATAGTCCCAAGGGAAGCCTAGAGCTCTCCACTGTGCTCTCCAGCTAGAGGTCACCAGCCTCTGCAGCAGCCTCAAATGGCTCTAGAAGTACAGCTACTCAGTCTCCTCCTCTTTTATCTCTGCTCAGTCATCACAATGTCTCCAGGTCAGGGTCTTTGGTCCCCTCCCAGAGAGACACACCCTTCTGCCTATCAGGGCAATTTATGGCTGGGGGAGTTTAGTTAAACATCTGCCCCTGCAAATCCCATTGGATGGTTCCCTGTCTAGCTTTGTCCTTGAAAATTGGGATCACTTCAGTTTACTCCCCTCTGACCGTGACTTAAACAACAGCTCCATGGCCATTTTCTCTGGACACATTAAAGGGCCCTGCCTCCAGAATAATCTCCAATGACCTCCTGTTTCACTCAAAGCCACCACTCCTCTCAAGGGGCCCTGCTCCCAGACCCCTGATCTAGTGGTCCCAGAGGTCCCATTGCATGAGCTCCAGGAATGTTCCTAGGATTGCCCAGTAGCCAATCACGCTAGGTGAACCTGGGAGCCTTGGAACCTCTGTGCACCCAGTGTTCCTTGACTCACTGATTTTCACTGCTTCGCTGCTTTAGAAGGACTGAGTTCTCGGCTCAGTCCTCTCTTCCCTTCTGCCACCTACCCCCTTTAGAAACTAAGACCTGCTGTCTAGCTGTTACCAATTCTGCATTCATACCCCTCCATAACATCAAGTGGCCACCTACCTCCAGATGGTTCTTTCTGCTAGTCAGAGCCCTCTGCTACCAGCCTGCCTGCCAGTTTGGAAACCCTGGTTTGGCCATTTCCAAAATTAGAAACAAGACTGTGCCATCTTCGGGGACACTGCTGCACCTCCCAGCACCCGGTCAAACCCAACCTCCGCATCTGTCTCAGACACCCTTCCCCAAGCTTCCCTCTTCTCCCCACCCCCACATTTTTGGGCTTCGTGATTTGGGTTTCTGCCTTCCTCTCCTTGCCTGCCCATCCTTACTGAATTTCTAACACATTCTTGACCTTCCCTGCCTGAACTATGCCAGGCTAAAGATGGACCAACTCAAGGGCTACATAATCCCTGGAAATTCTTTTAGAGGCCTTATCCCACATCCTGTCAAACACGAAAATATAACCATACCCCACATGAAAAATACAATGTCTGGTTATGCAAAATGAAAGAGATTCATATAATTTTCCTCTTGAAATATTTATTAATGGCATTTAGCATTTTTCTGCATATTTTAGATCCAAGACATTTTCTTTTCCTGCACTCAATCTTATAAAACCTGGAAAAGCTTACAGGCTCTGGGGGCTGTGCCTTTATTTAGTGAGAACCCGAACCTTAAAAGGATTTAAAAAATGGCTCTGGAAGGGAAGGACATAAGCACTTCCACACTTGATTCAGGTTCAAGCCCTCCCCTCTACTTCCTGTCATCACTTAAATCTTTTTCTTTTCCAGTTTTTAATAGCTGGGCTTCTCTGTTTGATCCCCTGTCTCAGTCATTCACATTTTATTCACTCTGTTTACACAGACACTCCTTTTATTACAAATGCCAGCCGGCCTGCTGGGATTTCACAGCATCACAAGACCCTGGATTTGCTTTCATAGTGCTCCTTCTACCACTGTGGGCCCACCATTACTATCTTAAAGCCCCCGGCCCCCAGGAGACCACAGCTTTGGATTAGGCATTTGTTTGCTTGACCCTGTAGCTATGATGATGTTGCACATCGGACTCTCATAAGTCTGCAGCTGCATCCAGCTCTCTGGTGGCTCCTCCATTCAAAGTGACAGGTCCAGTACTGCATTTTAGATGCTACAGTCTTACCCTGTGTGCTGGGACTGACCAGTGAGGCCCACTTGTATCTGAGGCAGGATAGCTACCAGAAATCATACGTTACATTTTTATATTTAAGTGCCTTGTTCACATTTATCTACTTTAGGTATCTCCTTCCCTGGAGGCCTTTTATGCCTCAGTTACAAACAGCATTACTGTTATACTTTTCTGGAGGTTTTTGTGATCACCCACTATTTCAGATGGGGAGTATATATAAGAAACCAAATGTCCCCAGTAATTATCCTAGATTATGTCCTTCTAAATATTAAGCATTACTGAAATAGCCACGAGAAGTTTGGCTTTTACTTTCTATGATACCTTGTTTTTTGGTAGTGATTCTACAATTTCAGTATACTTCTTAAAATCAAATTATGCATATTCAGTGCACATAGTGAACCAGTTAAGGAGAGTCTACAACAATACATTATTGCCTCTTTAGTCTACTTTCTCAGTTTTGTTTTTTCCCAGAAAGAAAATTAGGCTGGCCTTTTAAAAATTGTGTTCTGCTGTAGTCTACGAATTTGAGAGGAAAAGGTGACAAATGTTTTCATTTTCATGTTATCAAGAGCTCAGCAAGAAATTGCTTCTACTTTGAATATAGAGCCTACTGTGTGCAAAAGAGATGTGACAAAATCCAAGTGTCCTTTCTGAACACCTATTAGAGCTGGGTTGTTTGTTTCTTTTTTGTTTGTTTGTTTCTATTTTTTATTTCTCTCAGTTGTAATTACTTAGGTCTAGATATTTACACAAAATGTTTTTGTGCTTCATCTGTCAAATTCCTTTTCTGAGTTTGAATTTTAGTGTACTTATTTGTTTGGTCCAGGGTAAATCTAAGATGTTTTTCTTACCTTGAAGGAAAAGGTGATTTAGTACTGGAATGTTTACTTGATGTCTTGATCTAATTTGTGGTATCCTCGCATTGGCAAAATGCCCACAGGCCAATGTGATGGTTCTGAGCTTGTTTCCTTCAGATCCTTCCCTTGCTTTTCTCTGCTCCAAATCTTAGTCAGTTCCAGGTTGTTTTCCAAGCCCCTGTGTCAGCTGACTACCTGCTGGGTTAAGCCAGGAACCTACTATCAGGAACCTCGAGGGTGGGAGGAAGGAAGAAACCAGTGTATTTCTTCCCTTCTCTTTCTGCCATAGGTATTGTTCCCTGCAACAGCTAAGTATCCTCCGACGTCCCATCTCCTGCTGGATAAGTCTACCATGGAATTAGCCTTGGGCCCTGGCAATACCTTTTCCTCTCTCTTGTCTGTTTAAAAGTGCTATGGCTTCCTTTGGTTGCTAATCCCTGGATTCTCAGTTTTTCCATCACCTATACAATAAGATTCCTTGTATCAAATTCTCTGTTTGAAGTAATGAATGTGGTTTCTTTTTTTCTGGTTGGACTCAGCACATTTATCCATTTTATGTTTTCATAAGAATCTTTTCCCGTTTGTTGGACAAAGAATGATTTTCAGAGAGAAGTAGTAGTCATTTTAAACTTATGGATCTGTCTGTATTTATCCACATGTCTTGAGTAATGTCTTTGTTCTTTCTCCTTATCTCCCATAGTTGCTTCCCACTTCCCATAATACCCAACCTATTCCCTTTTCTCTGCCACTTTCCATCCTTAGAGCATATGACATCTATCTTCTGGAGTCATATCACCATGGATGCACAATGATTTGGTTTTTTAATGTTTAAATTCCTTTTTATATAATGTTCTTAACAAGAATGCCACAGCTGTAGGATACCAAAAAAGGGCACTAGATTTTTCATCCAGAGTCTGAATCTGCGTGACCTTGCTCGAGTTCCTAAGCCTCTTGTACAATAGGGCCCTTGGTCGTAAAACAGGAAAAATATAACTTCATCAGATCTAAGAGCAAATGAGATTAAAACATATGAAAGGATTTTGTAAAGGATAAAATGCTAAGCAACTGCAAGAGGTTATTTAAAAACAGTAAATAAGACTAGTTATTTTTTCTTAAAACAAATGTAATTTTAAAAGTCAGCAGCAAAGGTATTTCCCAATTGGAATTTATACAGAGTTTAGCGGCATCACATCTAACACATCACTTCTTAATCTTAGTTCTGTTGACATTTGAGACTAGATAATTCTTTATTCTAGGGGGCCATTCTGTACAAGGTAAACTGTTTAGTGGAATCCTTCCGTCTATCTTCTAGATGCCAGTTAGCACCCTTGCCTTCAGTTTTGACAGCCAGAACATCTGTA
Source organism: Felis catus (assembly GCF_018350175.1). Classification (NCBI taxonomy): domain Eukaryota; kingdom Metazoa; phylum Chordata; class Mammalia; order Carnivora; family Felidae; genus Felis; species Felis catus. The sequence continues at coordinate 129,895,973 of NC_058375.1, read as the reverse complement.
AACATTGCCAAGTGTCCCCTGGGAGACAAGGTTGAGCAAAAGCACTCCAAATTGAGAACCACTGATGTAACCAAACCTACTTGGAAAAATGTCACCTTGTTTTAAATTTAAGTTGTTAAAAAAATTAATAAAGGAGTTTGGCTTTCTCGAGAAGATTATGGGGAAGGACTTTTTAAAAATGTAGCCATGAGGGGCACCTGGGTGGCTGAATCTGTTAAGCGTCCAACTCCAGCTCAGGTCAGGATCTTGGAGTTCACAAGTTCAAGTTCGACATCAGGCTCTGTGTTGACAGCTTAGAGCCTGGAGCCTGTTTCAGATTCTGTGTCTCCCTCTCTCTCTTCTCCTTCCCTGCTCACATTCTGTGTCTCTCTCTCTCTCTCTCTCTCTTAAAAATAAATAAAACATTAAAGAAAAAATTTTAAAATGTAGCCACAAAGGATAATCTGTCTTAAGAGATCAATAAACCTTGCAGTGAAAGTCAGTTATTGTCACAGCAGTGATGTGTCTCACTAAGTATTTATGTTCGAGAGATTAATCTTCCTGCTTAGTATTGAGGTTGGGCTACCTAACCAAGATGGGCTTTCTTCATACAATTAATTCCTTTTGTTATTTATATTAGGTATTAAAAAAACACAATAATACTTTATATCTGACTATTGTATGTTGGTATCTTTTGATATCCTTTCAGGCATCATTGAATACTAGTAGGAACATATATTTCAGTCATAATATGACTCAGATTTCTGGGTCTGTACTTGTGTAGACTACCTTTAGTAGCAGCAAGAGTTAGAATTTTATGAGCATCATGACAAGGCCATAATCAGTAGAATCCTTCATATTATTATAATTCATAATATGATACTCTTAGCTGCCATTGACTTACTATTGGAGACCAAACCATAGCTATTTAAAATCTAGAAATTATTATTTTGAAAATATTGATTCCAGTTTTCCAAACATGTCTTTTTTAGCTTATATTGTCAGCAGGTTTATTTTTTTTTAATATATGAGATTTATTGTCAAATTGGTTTCCATATAACACGCAGTGCTCATCCCAAAAGATGTCCTCTTCAACACCCATCACCCACCCTCCCCGCCCTCCCACCCCCCCATCAACCCTCAGTTTGTTCTCAGTTTTTAAGAGTCTCTGTCAGCAGGTTTCTAAGACCAGTTTCTCATTTCCAACTGTGTCAGTTAGCTTTCTTCCTAGCTTAAGAAAATATTGATCAAAGCAGATTGTAGAACAGGAGCAGCAGGTTGTAGTAATAGGGCTACTTTTGCTGAGAAGACAGAAGAGATGTGCTGTCCTTGACATGAGTATATTGCTAAGCTTTGTGGACACATAGCGTCTCCAAGACTGGTAAAAAGGATACTTACTGCCTCAAGACAATTAGATTCATTTCCTCATCTATGATTTACATTCTCCTGGTTAATCTTTCTTTGGGGAACTATGGACTCTTTGAAGGATTTGTCAGCACGAATAATACTGCTATAATTATTAATATTATATATTGTTCTTTTAAGGGTTTTTTTTTTTCATATAGTATTTCAATAAAAATAGTCTTAATGATTGAGGTAAGTAGTAGGGGTTTAGGATGAAGACACTGCAATTAAGTTGGGCCAGAAAGTTAGGGTCCCCTTGTTTGTTGTCCTACTACTGAATTTAAATGACTAGTTCAGGCCTACCTCCACATTCACTGCCATTTCCCCAGCTAATAACATATTGGGTCTTTAAACTTCCCATCTATCAGACCCCTGTGGAGAAATTGGATGTGTAAAGTGTCAGGATAAAGCTTGGGCTAGGATACCACACCATAAATGAGCATTTCCCAGTGGAATTCTCTTGTTTCTGGAGAAGGAATGTGTTTGTGGTACCAGTGTTTGCTTCATCGGTGTTATGTTTTGTTTGTTTTTTTTATGATCTTAGAAACAAAAAACTATGTAAACACACAAATATATATATATATATATAATATTTATACATATACACACACACACACACATATATATATATATATATATATATATATATATATATATATATAATCTGAGCCAAATTTCCCACCCATTCTCATTATATATAAAGAAATAAAGACATTGATGATAGGCTATTTCAGAGTCCTTCCTGCTACTACCTTTGCTTCTTAAGAAAAGCTCACAGATGGAGTTACAGAGTCTAGATTCACCTTTCCACCTATAACAACCAAAACAAACAAAAATAAAACAGACAAAATACATTAAACAATGGTTTTAAAGACACTGTGTATCAGGTGTTAAAGGACAATGATTCTGGAAAGACAAGAAACAAAAGAGGTGAGATCCAGTGTTGCCCCAGCATACTGACTTGATATAGTGTTCAGGCCCTGACATATGGAAGGGAAACTGAGGTGAAGCCCAGTTAGGACCATGAATTGAAGACACAGACATGAAAGTCCAGGGAGATCAGGGTAGTGAGAGTTAATAGGATGAAAGACAAAGAGCAGAGAACTGCACAGAAAGCAAATGTGTGTCAGGTGTAGGGGTACTGGTGTCAAATATTCAGCAAAATCCTGATCAGCACATGCTGTGAGGAAACTACCTGAGGCTCAGGAAAGTATCCTCTAGATGGAATAAAGAGAACCTATGCCTGGAGCACATATAGGGCCAGAAATAGTGCCTGTTCCCTTCAGCCCAAGTAGAAACACTCATAGTTCATAAGGCACTGGGTAGCTTACTCAAAAATGTCTTGCTTCATTAGTGGAGAATAATTAGCTCTAGATTGAAAACTGCTCTCAATCTGTCAAACAAACCATAAAAGCAAAGCCTGAAAGGATATCTGTTTTCAATAACTTAGCATCATTCCTGAATAAAGCTCAAGAAGATTTATGAAAATTCTAAAGTATCCAGCACCCAAGAAAATAAAATCACAAAGTATGCATTTAGTCAAAGACTACCAGGCATGCCAAGACATAGGAAAACAACCCACAGTGAGAATAACCAATTAGTCAAAATTGTCCCCGAATTGACACAGATGGTATAATTAATAGCAATGAACATCAAAACAATGTTTGTGATTATATTCTATATATTTAAAGGGCTAAGTAGAAATTTAAAAAAAAATCAAATTTCTAGAGATTAAAGCTACAGTGTTTAGGATGGAAAATACACTCAATGGGATTAACAGCAAATTACATATGGCAGAAGATGAGATTAGTGAATTTGAAGGCATAGCAATAAAAACTATCCAGAATGAAACAGAGAAAAAGGACCCTCCCTCCCCAATTAAAGAGTATTGGTGAGTTATGGGACAACTTTAAGTGACCTAATATGTGGTGTGGGTAATTAGAGTCCCCCACAGGAGAAAGATGGGTACAGACAGAAAAAAATTTTTTTGAAAAAATATGTCAAGAGCCTTTCCAAATTTAATCATTATAAACCCACAAATTCAAGAAGCTCGATGAAACCCAGTTGCAAAAAACATGAAGAAAATTACATCAATGTTTATCATCACCAAATTGTTTAAAAATGGTGAAAAAAAAGGAAAAACCTAAAAGTATCCAAAGATAAAAGACATGTACAAAACAACAGAGAATGAAAAGAGGTTTGTTTGTTTGTTTGTTTTAATTGGAAGTAATCCAAGTGAAAACACAGTGGAGTATTATCTTTTAAAGTAATGAAGTAATGAAAAAACTTGTCAGCTTAGAATTTTATGTCCTGCTAAAATATTTTTCAACAACAGTGATGTAAAGATATTTTCAGACACATAAGAGCTGGAAGAATTCATCACCAGTGGACACATAGTATAAGAAATGTTATAAGAAGTTTTTAAAGCAGAAGGAAAATAATACCAGGTGGAAATATAGATATGCACAAGGGAATAAATAACTCCGGAATTGGTGACTACATAGGTAAATACATCAATTGTTTATCTTATTCAAATCCTTTAAAAGATAATTTACTATTTAAACAAACAAAAAATAACACTGTACTGTGGGGTTTATAACATGTATAAGTAAAATGCATGACAACATTAGCATAAAGGTCAGGAGGAGAGAAATTAATGTGTGCTAATTATAAAATTATTTTTGAGGAACTTAAGTGTTATACTATCACTTGAACATAGGCTGTAATAAGGTAAAGCAATCAATAAAATAACTAAAGTAAAGCATAGTGAAGAGCCCAATAAAGCAGAGAGCAAATTAAAAAAAAAAAAAATCCAAAAGATGGTAGAAAAAAGGAAAGGGGGAGCAAAGAACATATTTAACAAAGATAAATAGAAAACAAACCAAACCATATTAATTATCACATTACATGTAAATATTGTAAATATTGCCATTAAAACAGTAAAATTATCAGATTGGATTTAAAAGCAAGATACAACTGTATGCTGCCTACAAGAAATGCACATCAGGGGTACCTGTGTGGCTCAGTCAGTTGGGCATCTGACTTCAGCCCAGGTCATGATCTCACAGTTTGTGAGTTCAAGCCTGGCATCAGGGTCACTGCTGTCAGTGCAGAGTCCATTTCAGATTCTCTGTCCCCCTGTCTCTGCCCCTCCCCTGCTCAGGCTCTTTCTCTCTGAAAAATGAACATTAAAAAAAAAAAAAAAGGAAATGCACTTCATACATAAAGACAGAAATATGTTAGAAGTTTAGAAAAAAATATGCTAACATTAGTCACAAGAACACTGAGATGGCTATTAGACAAGAATTTTCAGAACAAGATTATTACCAGGCATAATCCTTCATAATCCTTAAGAAATTATTTTTATGTCTATTGTAAAATTTTCATTTTGTAATGATTATGATGGTCATTTCTTAAGGATTAAGTAGTCAATTCATCAAAATAATGTAATCCTAAAGATTTATGCACTTATTAACTGCTTCAAAATACATGAAGTAAAAATTGATAGACCTGCAAGGAGAAATAGACAAATGAACTTGGAGACTTAAATACTCATGACAAACTTGATCTGATTGACCTTTATATAACACTGTACTCAACAAGAGTAGGATACACATTCTTCTCAAGTGCACATGAATCAATTACCAAGATAGATCATACTCTGTGCTATAAAACAAATCTCATTCCAATCACACAGAGTTTGTTGTCTGACCACAGTGGAATTAAACTGAAAATCAATAACATAAGATCCTTGGAAAATTCCTAAATACTTCAAAATTAAATAAAGGAATTTTAAATCATCCATTAATCAAAGAAGTCAAAAGAGAAATTAGAAATTATTTTGAATTGAGTGAAAATAGAAACACAAAAGAATCTGTGGGATATTTCCCTTGGAAATTTATACCATCAAACCTGTATTTTAAAAAAAATTTAAAAAGGGAAGGTCTTGAGTCAATGACCTTTCACCATGAGAAACTAACAAAGTAAGGGAAATTAAATCCAAAGTAAACAGTAGGCATAAAATAATACATATCAAAACAGAAATAAAATGTAAAAAATAGAGAAAAATCAATTAAACCAAAAGAGGATTCTTTGAGATCATTAAGACAGATATACCTATAGTTGGACTGATCAGGGAAAAAAGAGAAAAGATGTATAATATCAGCATCAGGAATAAGAGAGGACATCACTACAGAATCTACAGATAGTGAAAGGATAATCATTTTGAAAAATTTTATAACAAAGCCATTTGACAATTTGGATGAAATAGATATATTCGTTAAAAAACACACTCAGGAAGCTGGAAAGAAATGATATCTGTTAAAGAAATTGGAGAGCTTTCCGCCCCCCCTCGAAAAAAACTTTCTGTAAAGAAAATTGCAGGCCCACATGGCTTTACAGGTGAATTCTATCAGATTTTTAAGGAAGAAATAATATCAATTGATAGATGAATGGATACACACACACACACACGCACGCACACATCTCCGCACATACTTACAATGGAATATTACTCAGCAATAAGAAAGTATGAAATCTTGCCATTTGCAATGGCTGGATGCAGCTAGAGAGTATTATGCTAAGGGAAATAAATCAGTCAGAAAAGACAAATACCATTTAATTTCACTCAAATGTGGAATTTAAGAAACAAAACAAATGAGCAAAAGGAGAGAAAAGAGAGAGAGAGATGCATATGAGAAAGCAGAATCAAGTGCAGTGAACAAACTGATGTTACCAGAAGGGAGGTGGGTGGGGGTATGGATTAAATATATGATGAGGATTAAGGAATGCACTTGTGGTGAGTACCAGTATGATAAATTGAAGTGTTGAATTACTATACTATACAACTGAAACAGATACTATATTCTATGTTAAAATTTAAATAAAAACTTAAAAAAAGTTTTAAAAGTATGATTGTTTGGACTAGCATGTTGACAATGGAGGTATAAGTGGTAGTTGAATTCTATATATATTTTTAATGTAGATCCAAATAAATTTCTTACTAAAGTAGATGTGAGCATGATATAAAGAGAAAAATCAAATAATTATACCAGGTGTATGGTGAGCAACTGAAAGGAGGGGAATGCCATTTCCTGAGTAGGGGGAGACAATTGAAGGAGCATGTTTGGGTATGAGATATGAAGTTTGAGCATTTTCAGTTAAAATCATTTATCAGATATCAAGTAGGATCAAGTAGGAGATAAAAGTTATGAATTCTGACGAGAGAGCCCAGCTAGAGAAATAAATTCTGGAGTTGTCACTATATATGTGGTATTTAAAGCCATGAAACTAGATAAAGTCACCAATAAAGGCAGCGTGGATATAGAAAAGGCTATGGACTGAGCCCTGAGGCCCTCCAATCATTAGAAGTCAGAGGGATAAGGCAAAGCCAATGAGGAAAGCTGTAATAAAATGACCAGTGAAGTAGGACAAAGACCAAATGAGTTTATTATCCCTTTAAGATTGGTTTAATTGCAGTATATTTGAATCTTGCAAGTAATGGCTTAGTGGAAAGGGGAAAATTGATGATGCAGAAGGAGAAATACAAATTGCTGGAGTGATGTTCTTGAATAGGCAAGAATGTATGGGATTAAAATACTAGACAACATATTGGGGTCTAGGTGTGTTATGGGCAGTGACAGTTCATTCTTGGTAACAAAAAGGAAAGCAACATGGCACAGATGCAGAAGTAGATACTGTGGTGGGAATTTCTCAAGGTTCTCTTTTGAAATACAGATAAGATCACTGGAAAAGGGAAGAGAGGTCAAGGAACTGAGAGGCCATGGTAATATAATCACCAAGAATTATGATAGAAGTGTTAGATAGAATGACAATGAACTAGGTGCTAAAATCTTCAAGGAATAAGGAGGAGTCTTCAAGGGGGTAATCCTAGGATGAGAGATACTGGTATTATGGTGGGAAGATGAGATTCAAAGCTGGAGTTTTGGGGGAAGATGGTGGGAAAAATGATCTAGAAGCAATAAAGAGCTGTTAGGAGGACACTTAGCCTACCATCAGGCACAGCGGTTTGAGGCACCTGAAAGAAGTAATTGGCACTACTTGTGAGGGCTATAGCAGAAGCTTTGTTACCAGGGAAGAGATGGGACATATGGAAACATGAATATGCAAAGAATAAGTTTTGGGTTGTCACAATGACTAGCAACTGGAGGGCTATAAAAGTTTATTGTTCAGGGAAGAGGGATGTTAAAAGTCCTAAAAGTAGGGACAGACCTGTGAAACTGTCTGTCCAAATGCCAATAGCATCCCCTATTAGGAATATAAAGGTGGAAAGTACATTCAGGAAAGAGCTTGAAGATTCTTAGTTGGGTTCCTCCAGGAAGCAACATTGATTGTGAGTAGTTTATTTCAAGGTGCTGAGAAAACCAGTAAAGGAAGAGGGAAGTTATCCAGAGAAAAGAAGTCAACCACTAGTACACTATTAAACCAGGTATCAGTCAGTACTGCAACTTAACCATATGGGAAGTTAAAAATGAGGAAAACTGAGGTAGGAACAAAACACACTTCTTACAATTATTCAGTGTCAAGGGTGAGAGAGCTGAAGTAAATACACATCAACATCTGAGAGTCCTTGATTAAGGGCTGCAGATCTCAAGAATATGGGCAAAGCACTGACAAGCCTCTGATACAAGGATGTAGAATAAAGGTTTATCTGTAGGATAAATTACATAAGCAGAATTGCAGAGTCTTAGGACAAGTACATTTGTGATTTTGATAGACATCTCCAAATTGTCCATCACCCAGCGTATATCAGAAATGTGTGAATGTCTATGTGTTTGGGCCCTCCCCAATCCTATGTTCTGTTAAACTCTTTGCTTTTTGCAAGTCTTCTGGTTAAACAAGTATTTCAGTGTAATTTTAGTTTTCGTTGATCTTACTAGGAGTGAGTTTGGGGAGCTTAACATATTTAGAAGCTGTTTTTATTTCCTTTCTGCAAACTGCACGTTAGTATTTATTTATTTATTTATTTATTTATTTATTTATTTATTTATTTATTTAGTCTATCAGTCTTTTTCTTACTGATCTGCAGCCCTTTGTGATATGAGGTGCAAGTATTATTCTAGTTTATTATGTGTCTTTATTGTGAATCCTTATGGAATTCTGTTCATTACTTTGTCTATACTGTTGGTCCAAGCCTCTATCAGCTCCCACCTGGGCTAGAACCCTAGCCTCCTACCAAATTTCTACTTCTACTCCTCCTCCTGGATACTGTTATCCATGTACAAGACAGAGTGGCCTTTGTAAAATATGAATCAGATCATACTACATCCCTACTAAAAATACCCCAATGACTTTTTCTCAGCACACTTAAGTCTAAACCCTATGCCATGGCCATCATGACCCTGCATGATTCACACCTTTACTGCTCCTTTGAACTAATCTTCAGCTCTCTGTGCAGAGAATGACCTTCTTTCAGACCCTGGAACAAGTTGAACTTGTTCATGCTTTATGGCTTTTATGCTTTGTGTTTAATATTTCTTGTGGCTGGAATGTTCTTCCTCCAAACTGCACATGATTCTTTCTTCCCCATTTGGCCATCAGCATGCACATCACCCCCTGGGAAGGGTCTACCCTCCCCATCAGAGTCAAAATAACACACACACCCATACCCACACCCCCAGTTTTCAGGTCTCTCTCTGCCTCTTTGTATTATCTTTGTTTTTGTACTGGGCACAATGTCTAGAATATAATAGACTCTTAATACTTTACCCAAAAATATGCCTCAGGATAAAAGGATATTGTCTTACATTCAGATTCTTGTAAGTTGTTCATAATTTAGGGTATTTTCTAAATTACTTTATTTTGAACACATATTGTATGGGAAATACAATTAAGCTGAAATGACCAAAATCAATGCTAGTTTTAAATGTTCATACAGGTCACTTGACTGAACTATTTTAAAGGTGGGGGGAAGGAGACACAATAATGTAAACAGATTTAGTTTTTTGGGCTGGGGGTTATGACCTTAAAATTACAAAGTTAATCATAGAAACAAGCCTTTCAAATATCAAAAGCAATGTAGGGGAGCAGGTAAAATAGGTGAAGGGGACTAAAATATACAAACTCCACTTAAAAATAAATAAGTCATGGGGTGTAATGTATACCATAGGGAATATAGTCAATAATATTGTAACAACTTTGTATGACAGATGGTATCTAGCCTTATGGAGATCATTTCATAATGCATAAAAATACTGAATTGCTATGTACACCTGAAACTAATAGGTATATGTCAATTATAGGTAATTTTTTTTAGAGAGAAAGAGAGACGGCATGAGTGGGGGGTGACAGAGAGACAGAGAGATGTAGAGCTCACTTTCATGACTCTGGGATCATGACCTGAACCGAAATCAAGAGTCAGATGATCAATAGACTGAGATATCCAAGCACCCCAATTATACATCAATGTAAAAAAAGGCAATGTAACAAGTGTAAATATCGTGGAAATAGATGAAAAAAAACCCTACCCTAACATTACATTAATAGATGCTTGTAGTTTAGAATAAAAATTACAGTTGGTAGCATCATACACATATTTTAAAAATGCTCTCATTCGAGTAATTTTAATAACTTGAAAAATCATATGCTCTGGGGGCGCCTGGGTAGCTCAGTTGGTTGAGCGTCCGACTTCAGCTCAGGTCGTGCTCTCATGGCCTGTGAGTTCCAGCCCTGAGTTGGGCTCTGTGGTGACAGCTCAAAGCCTGGAGCCTGCTTCGGATTCTGTGTCTCCCTCTCTCTGTTCCTCCCCCGTTCATGCTCTGTCTCTGTCTCAAAAATAAATATAAACGTTTAAAAAAATTTTAAAAAAAAGAAAAATCATATGCTCTGTAAAACCATTAGAAGATGATAAAAGCAGCTTAAATTTCTTGAGTCTCCTTACGAATTCAGCATAGTTGCTTGAAGAGCTACCTTGACTCACAACAGATTTATAGCAAACAAGAAATAAAATATTTTTATTTTTATTAAGCTACTAAGATTTAGGGTTGTGTTTTCGTTGTCTTTTGTTTTGTTTTTTAACCAAAGTATGATGTAGCCTATACTGACAAATACAACTGTCTACAATGTAACCTTGAGTCAACCTAATCATCTAAAAGTAGATTCTCTTGGTTTATATCTCTTCCATCTACCCTACATTCTTTTAGGCACAAAACAATGTATAAAATAATACTTACATAAATAAGTAACTCTGGACATGCTGCCCAGAAATATTCTCACTTATAATTATAAAATTTAAAAACTATTACTTTTTAAAAAATAAAAATAATTCCTTAATTATACCAACCATGTAGAGTTTATACTAATTTGTTTTGAAATATCAAAACCATAGTGTTTAAAAAAATCAGTTTGTATATCTTATCTTTTAAATGTCTGCATTTTTGCAAGAAATATAAAGACTGAATATTTTGCAAAAAAATATAAAACTTTTCCTGCTTTCTTCTAAAACATGAAAAGAATATACGTGGTCATCTGTACTTGGAGATAGGAGTATTAATTTACCAGATAGAGGCATTCGTCTGTACTGTTAATACGAAGAGTCAAATCTCCAGTTTCATCAAATATGCTAAAAACATGTCGTTGAAATATCTGTCTTGATTACTTGAGTAACATTTAATAGCAAGATGTATTTTTAATAGTAAAGTATATTTTCCATATCCCCATTTTCCACTGAATATGAGGATTTCTCAAAGTCTGGCTTGAGACTATCTGTGGAAATACCATTTCCCTCTTCTTGGTGCATGCTGTACAGTAATCTGCTCCCTTGGAAAACCAGAGTTTTGACTAAGCTGTGCTCAGTGGAGAGTGATGGCATTCTCTGGAGCAAGGGTAGCATATTTAAAAGCTCTTCATTCCCATTTGGAAATGTCCAGTCCTATATCCTATATCCACTAATTTTAGACTCATTTACCAAGAGACATAGGGACCACAGTAAATTTCTCACCACTTGCACCAGCATGTGCTACCATATCTTTCTATGATTGTTTCTCTGGTTTACAATTCTTCATCCTAGAATTTTATCTCAGACCAGAAATACTCACTATGATATATAGGAATTCTATAATTCTATGCATTGGGATGAGAATCTAAATTGCCAATAATGCTTCCTATTATTACTATTTTATTAAAAAGAAAAAAATGTGTTTTATTGCCTACAGTATTCTACAAGTGCTTCATTTGTTAATTATAGAGTTGTTATTGTGAAGACATTCTTTAATCAACATTATCTAGCTTGGAAACTTCACAGAACTCAATTACTAAGTTTATGTCTATGGCCTGGTTTATAATAATATGGCTTAAATCAGCCACGATCCCAAAAGAGAAATAGCATGGTGTGGTGGCAGATCAAGGCCTTCCATAAGAGGCAGATGTATTGAATTCTCATGCCCCCTGAACTGTAGAGACCTCAGCATAACACTGTACTTCACTCCATAAAATGAAGACACAGGCATATGCAGGATAGGGCAAAATGATTTTTTCAGGCCTCTCCTAAGACTAAAACCATTGGCTGACTTAGAATTAGGGTCATAATAAGAACTGAAAGTTGTAAAAATATTTGACATTTTTTGGTGAAGATCTATTTATCCAGGTATAATATGTCTGTCTATCCAAAATGCCTAGCTAGCTAGAAAAAATTACCAATCCTTAAGAAAAAAAGTACCCAAGTTAACAAAAGATCCTAAATTTTGTTGGTAAATACTGTGATTCTGGGAAAGAAAGAAGAAAAGCCAATGAATGAAAGTTCTGTGAATCAGACAGCTCTTATAAGGAGTGAGTTCATATTTTTCCCTTGCACGTGTCACAGAAGGATGGGTAAGGATTTATTCCAAGTTTCCTGTGGACTAAAAGGAAAGCAGTGGAACTAGACTGCAAAGGAAAGCTTTTTTGGTACTCTAATCTCTTCCCAAAGGAAGTAGAATGACAGCACATTTAGATATAGGAAGGTATTGATTGATAGAACACCTCGCCACCAACACTCTGGGATCAGTTGGGATGGAACAGGGGGAAAAAACAAAACCTTCAGCCTGTTCATTAAAAACATATGTTTGAAATCTCTTTTTGATTTGTGGATTTTCTTGATGACTTTTCCAGACATCTGCTTTTATTTTCCCACAAGTTATTTCAAAGGATAATGAAAGGTGGGTAAAAAAGATTTTTCAGGCTCTATGGGGAAAAAGAAAGTATAGATTATTTTTGTTCTTGCTTTGATCATTCTTTCCATGACTCTCCAGTCAGCTTCATAAACTATTACTGAGATCAAAATATAACAATTTCTGTTATCATTCTGAACAAGTATCTGCCTGAGTAAATGTGTAGAAGTTTCTTTTCATTGGCCTACTCAGGAGCGTAGTTCTTAGAAATATATAACATAGAACTCCCATAACCCTATTCATTAAAAACTGATTTGTCACTGACAAGGGTTCCATGGACTCTCAGCATATATAACAGCTTTGAAATGAGACTCAAGTGTCATTCCTTTTTATGTAGCTACAGATACGTACCTGTTTTCTTTAATGATCTCATTTTCCCTACTTTTGTTGTCCCCAGTTTTTCCAAGCTCGAGATAGTAGTATCTGTCTCATGCTGGACCAGGCTGACCCCAGTTCCACAGCAGAGTCTGACCAGGTCAGGAGGTTAGAGGAGTTTTGTTATATTGATAGAGCCTACAACTATTCTTCCTGGCTTATAATTGGTGTGGCCTTTGGAAGCTCTTGGATTGGAGTTTATAAACATTTTGTTGCAGATTTTTTCCTCTTTGTTACCACCATCTCAGTCTAGATTATGCATTTGCTCTGCTTTCCCTGTTGGACTTGAGATACTCCCTGAGCTGGAGTTCACTTGGTTCTTGCTCCAATTCCTTATTTGGTTTGCATCAAGCTTCTTTTCTGTGGACCCTGGCTCCAGGCAAGAGGCTTCATGTGAAGAGAATTATAATCAATGTCAGATGGATTCCTGATGTTGCTCTTTGCCTTACTGATGAGAACCCTTACTTACTCAGCCTTGGGGCTGCCATGTCCTTTGGCTTTGGAACATTTGATTTCCTGGCTACCCCCTGAGAAGTAGTGTCTCAAGATTGCTTGGTATTCTCATGTCCTGTTCCTCAGCCTCAGCTTCTCTTTCCTTGGTTATACATGTTGCTAAGTATGCCTCATGCCTCAGTCTGCCCAATTTATGATATTCTGGCATTTGTCTCTACATGAGCATATAAATGCATTTATTTCCAGTACTTTAAGATGAACTCAGTAAAGATTAAGGGCACTGTATCTCTGACTTTTCCTGGAGTCCTCGAATACTATGTGGAAGAAGGCAGTCCTGAAGCCCTTTGAAGCCCTTGAAACCATTGTTCAATTGACCTTAGAAAATTATAGTTACTGTTTAGAAACTGTCCATCTTTTTCTGGATCTATGATGTGCCTCAGTGACACTTCATATATCTACCTGAGGCTAATAGAAATAACTTCTCATAATTCCATCACTTGATAGTTTTTGGATTCCCCATAACTTCAGAAGGCATTCCTTCTCTTAACAATCCATTCTATATGTAAAGTTGTTTAAAATTTTGTCTTTGACCCAGTTGAACAAAAAACATGATGCTGATATTTAAATAATGTGTTTTATCTTACAGACTCTGGAAGCTGAGAGATATCAGAGTTGTTACTCTAGCACTGGAGTTTTATTCCCCAAAGCACAAGTTGAGTAGTACAGAGTTTCTTCCCATCTACTAAAAGCATTTTTCCACCCACACTTTTTAATTCTCCTTAGCTTCCTAGAAATCTTTCCCTTCTTGGCATCTTTCCCAGATCATTTCTTCAACCCTATTCAGAAATTTTCATTTTCTCTAATATATCAATTCAGAGAAGCATTCATTTTATTCTTGTCCTTTGTAATAGAGACTGAATTCTTCTTCAGAACACAGAACACAAAAGCAATAATAATCTCAGGCAAAAGCATAATTATGACACATCTAGAGCACTGGAAGAGTCTCATTGGTGTCCCTGCTTCCTGTGGTCACAATGAACCACAAAATTCTGTGGTTCCACCAATAAACAGCCAGACAACTTATTTTTGTCTTGGTCACTAAGAAATCTTCTCATTTTGTTTTAAAACCTGGATTTTGTCTTCCTCTCAGGCTATTAATCACTGCTAATCTGAGACATATTAGTATTTTGCACCTTATGGGTATTCGTTCCTGTTTCCCTAATGGTTATAAGACATCCTATTCAACATGGTCCATAACTATTATTCCGGGGATTTTTAGTCATCATTATCCTGGGATTCTCTTTATCTCTCTAAGTTAAATTCTCTGTTTGCTTGATCCTGGTTTTTCTCTTCTTTGTTGATGAAGTATATTCTCTTTTAGTTGCCTGATAAAGGTTGTATGAGCATATATTACTCAGGGTTCAACCAGGAAAAAACAGAACCAGTAGGAAATATACAATAAGGGATTTATTTCAAGGAACTGACTTACACAATTGTGGGAGCTGATTAGGCAAGTCTGAAATCTGTAGGGTAGGCTGTCAGGAAAGGCAGGCTGGAGGACTCAGAAGTGAGGCTGCAACTGACAGGTGGAATTCATTTCTTCTTCCAGAAAAACCTCAGTTCTGTTCTAAAAGCCTTTCAACTGATTAAATGAGGCCCATTAGTGTATCTAGAATAATTTCTTTTAATTAAAGTCAACTGATTATATATGTCTATTTTCTCATGCTTTCTTGAGTTCCTGAAAGTTGTCTAAAGACTATAAGAAACGCTTGGTGAGCCATCCTTATTCTATGAGAGTTGACCTCTGGTGACTTAATTATAGTAATCTATTAGATAGTGTTAGGTAAATTTTATGAATATTAATTTTTGGTCCCCCCACTTTTTAGCCTCAGTTTGAATGACGGTGCTTCCATAAGCACATCCCTGTCCTTTCTGCAGATAATAAATGGATATAATTAAGTTACTGCTTTTCTTATTTACATTTGATTCTTTGTTTGGATTTAGATCTTCTCAAGAAAACAAAATCTTTTGAATATGGATCTATATAGTCTATGTAGATAGAATATATATTCTATAGCTGGCTACTTTTGTCTACTGTGTTTTAGTTCTCATTACTTTCACTTTCATATTTTGAGGTTTTTTTTCTGATCTTACCTAAGTGTTGAGAGTTTCTTATTGTAGCCATCCAAATAATATAAACCATATATAAATTTGAACTTCTAGTATGAAAATTCTAAGAATCTGGACATTCTGTTCTTTAATCATTAGAAAGCAAATTGTAAAATTTAGCATCCAATTTCCTACTACTGTGATAAATTCTACCCAAATCAACCTGGGAAAAATGCATTCCAGCTTCATCCATATTAGCAACAAATTCCAATTCATAACCTTACACAGTTGGCTTTAGAAGTACTAGCATTCCCTTCCCACATCCTTATCTATACCTTCAGCCTCCAACCAAATCCCAGAGACATATGATTCTGTATTTTTTTTGGAAGGTTTGCAACAATTCATTACTATGTTCAAAATCCCGTGAGTCTAGCTACAATGCTGGGTAATTAATGTGGAGAAGGGTCAAACTGCATCGAACATGCTTCTCAAATAATTTCTAATCCAAATCTTCAAAATGCAACACATTCTTGCTTAGCTTTTGCAATTGTAGGATGGGAACTCAGTTAAGTATTGTGTATAATGTTACTTTGGACAGTAAGCAGCAGTAGTACATTGGCTATATTCAACATCATACCCTTGGTAAATATTTAAAAAGATTTCTACACTAAAGAAAGTACTTGTTAGCATTCCTGTTACTACTCAATAGTAGCTTTGTCAGGACACAACTAGATCAACCAAATGAAATATTCACAATTAGTAGTGGAGGCAACATTACTTATTGTCAAACTATTTTTATGATGTGGAATCCTAATTTATAAAACAGCTAAGGAAGGGGGCGCCTAGGTGGCTTAGTTGGTTAAGCTTCTGATGACTTTGGCTAGGGTCACGATCTCATGGTTTGTGAGTTTGAGTCCCACATGGGGCTCTGCATTGTCAATGCAGAGCCTGTTTGGGTTCTCTGTCTTAGGAGAGAAAATCTTCTCTTTAAAGTTTTCCTTTCAGGTGGCACTGGGTGGCTCAGTTGGTTAAGCATCAGATTCTTGCTTTCTGCTCAGGTCATAATCTCACGGTTAATGAGATCAAGTCTGTGCCAGCCTCCATGCTAAAAGCGTGGAGCCTGCTTGGTATTCTCTCTTTCCCTCTCTCTCTCTGCCCCTCCCTCCATTCAAACAAATAAACTTAAAAAAAAAAAAACACATAAGGAAGGTACTGCTCAAGTTGAGGAGTATGGGATGCATAGAAAGAAGTGAGTTTATCTTTCTCTTCATATCATGGTGGCCAGCAAAGCACATGTATAGAATCCCAGAGCTCTGCAGAACATGCTAGGAAAACCTTAAGTCTATATTATTTCCAAGAACATTTTGGTTGTTTGCTTAATAATATATTGTTTATTTGCTATATAAAAATGTAGCCAGGAAGCTTTTGGAAGACTCATTGTACATAGCCTTAAAATAAACATCCAAGGGAAGAAGTTGGAAAATTTCAGGAAAATTTCATGGAAAATAAAATCTTTGAGCTGGGAGAAAATCTGAAATAAAGACATAAAAAGGGCACTTTTATGGAAAAATCTTGGAGCACAAATGAATTATAATCACAAACAAATCTTTAAAACAATACTGAGCACACCTGATTCTGTTTGATCTGAGAAGATAAGTAGAGCCAATCTTGGTAAGTTTATAGACAGAAAATGCCTAAGGTCACCAAGAGCTATCTACATACCAAATAGTTTTGGAGCAAAGATGTAGTTGTACTTACCAGAGATCTATTAAACAAATGCTCTGCTCACCAGCACTTTGGCACAGATGTTTTGTTTGCTGTGAGCACAAAAATAACTGCGACGCACCAGGATCCTAAAGTGCTTTATAAGTCACCAAGAGAAGATTACACTACATCCAGGACAGGTATATTTATGATTAGAATATACTGTAATGTCATATAGTAGTAAATAGATAACTGTGTACTGTTGTTAGAAATGTGTTGGTGGGGGTGCCTGGATGGCTCAGTCGGTTAAGCAGCTGACTTCAGCTCAAGTCATGATCTTGTGGTCTGTGGGTTTGAGCCTTCGTGGGGCTCTGTGCTGACAGCTCAGAACCTGGAGCCTGCTTCCGATTCTGTCTCTCCCTCTCTCTCTGCCCCTCCCCCGCTCACCCTGTTTCTCTCTCTCTCAAAAATAAATAAACATTAAAAAAATTAAGAAAAGTAAAAAAAGAAATCTGTTGGGAACCTTGTACGGTATGTCAGAAGCATAGTTTTCCAGTAACCAGAATATTTATAGGGCCTGGATATTGTATTAGCTAACTGTATTATATGAGAAACGTTCTGTGTACAATTGTTAAAGAGCAGCTAACGTTCCTGAAGGTACCGGAATCAAGGATATGAAACAGGAAGGTTTTGAGGACTTTAAAGGTTGAAAGGGTTGGTAAGAAAAGTAGAAGAGGGCATTAATTATAAGATGAACAAATTCTGGCAATTTCATGTACAACATGGTGACTACAGTTAACAATTCTGTATTGTATACTTGAAATTTCCTAAAAGAATACACCTTAAATGTTCTCATCACACGCATGTGTACACACACACACACACACACACACACACACACACACACAGACTGGTAACTGTGTAATATGAAGGATTTGTTTAACCTTATTGTGGTAAACATTTCACAAAATATATATGTATCAAATCATCATATTGTAAATCTTAAATTTACACAATGTTATTTCTCAATTATATCTCAATAAGGCTGGAAAAAATTAAAAATTAAGAAAAGAATTGCTTTTTTTCACATATGCTTAAATTCACTTTGTTTTTCAATTGGTATATTTATAATGCATTTGTTTTTCAAAAGTATGTGTTTCAATGACAATGGCACTAATGCTTCATTTGTAGGTCCTTTCCGAGTGACCTTGGCCAAATCAGACTGGGCATAGCATAGAGCATACATTTGCTTTTTCCCGGTATTACTTCCTCTTGGTGGCTGTGCCACATGGATGGCATTCAGAAATAACAGTTGTATCTCCATACAGTGATGGGCTAGTCCCTGGTGATTCTAAAGGCTGAATGTTTCGATTCTGCAAACAAATGAATACAATCATAGAGACTTTAGTCTATCCTGACTAGGCTTTCATCCTTTCATTAATTAACATCAGTAGTTAGTTGTTTTTTTTTTCTTAATAGCACATACTTAGGCATTATATAGCTGCTATAGGGCATATAGTTTAATCCAATATGGCTCCCCCCCCCGCCCCCAACAAGGATCTTGTTACGGTTATTCTTATATTTTCCCTTCTGGCCATCTCTGAAAATTTCTCACTTTTCTTCTTGGAACACCATACTAGGATTAGATTTGCTTCCAAGCACTGGCCATGGCTTGGAAAAATGAGTCTTTTTCTTGCCAGGATCCCCATACAGACTCTGCCGAGTCAAATTTAGTGCCAAAGGGAATGTGTGCTGTGTTTGATCAGCACTGATTTCTGAGCTGGGCCCTGGAAAAAGCAAACATGGATTTTGTCAGTATCGATGGAGCCAGAGAAAAGTGTCCTGAGCGCAATCTGTCCTGATTACAGCTGTGCTGCTACCAAGTATGGCACTCAGAACATCTACTATAGTCTCATGGCAACCAAACTCAATTTCTGAATGCAGCAAATTTTAGGGCCTGTTAAACAGATGATTTGTACAACTGGTAAACTATTCAATTCTTGAATTGGAAGTGACTTTGTCTTTAGTAACTTTGCCTTCCTCAAGAAAATCTTCTCTTAGTACCCACCCAGAATTTCTATGGATCCTCATGATGATACATAAATACCTCCCCTGAACTCATGATGATGATTGGATTCAACATTTTAATTGCATATGCCTGACTTTTTGATTTTGTCAACAGCCTCTTCCCTGGAATCTCTCCCAGTGAGCATGTCATATCCTGTTAGGTAGATTTTGAGCCTATAAGACTATATCTCATAGTTTTATGAGCAAAGATCACATTTAACTCTGTCATTTTCATCACTTACCATGTTGTTAGTGCTTTAAAAAGATGAAACAGTTCCTTAACACATGTAAGTGCAGGGCATTTATAAACTATAAAAGTACTTCTGTGTCTGTTACCTTCTGCAATTTCCAGAATTCCCTGTGAGAGATGGCAAATCCCTCTTTGACAAATGAGGAAACTGAGGCATAAAGGTTAAGTGGCTTCACTGAAGTCACACAGACAGTGACAGACTAGATTTAGGATCTAGTTTCGCTGAGTCCTACTCTTAGACTTTTTACAATATTGTCTAGTCATCACATCATTATTCCCTGAGAGCTATTCCCACCAGAAATCGCATTTTAATTAGATATTTCATCTCTTGAAACTCTGTCTTGTGGCTAGCATTTACAAAATCATGCTGAATGGAGGCAAGGATAAAACCATCAGACAAATTTTCTTTATGACTCTTTAAGACAGGATAGTGCAACCTTAGATCCACCTTGGCACCTGGTTAGTTTGAAACTCTGTCTTAATCACAGGACCACTGTGTGCCCTTCTCACGGCCACTCTAGCTTGGTTTTACAATGTTCAATAGTGAAACTCTGTCTCATATCTTCATTGGGTTTCCTGCCATATCTGTGGATCTATGATTGTGACTTTCATTTTAGAGCATGGAATGTATCTTAAGGATCATGAATCACATTTTACAAATGAGGATAGAGGATGTGAACTTAAGTTATCAAGGCCATGGAGTTAATTAGACTTCTTAATTTATTAACTGATTTATTAAAAAACATTTATTTGAAAAACCTATTTTGTTCCAGGAACTCTCTGGGTACTGGAAATACAGTAGTGGGGGAAAAAGAAAGAAACACAAAAATCATTGCTTCAGTGGAGTTTGTATACACACACACACACACACACACACACACGTGTATACATATACATATACGTATATATGTAGTCTATTTGGGCTGCTATAACAAAATACCACAGACTGGGTAGCTTGAAAATAACAGAAACTTACTTCTCACAGTTCTAGAGGGTGAAAGTCCAAGATCAAAACACCAGCATGGTCACATTCTGGTAAAGGCGCTCTTCCTGGCTCATAGTTGGCACCTTCTCACTGTGTCCTCACATGCTAGAAGGGGCTAGGGAGCTCTGTAGGACCTTTTTTTTTTTTTTTTTTTAATAAAAGCACTATACTAATCCCATTCATAAAGTTTACACCCTCATGATCTAAGCACCTTCCAAAGGCTCTACCTTCTAATACCATCATATCGGGCATTAAGATTTTAACATATGCAGTTGGGTAAGGTGCGGGAGGGACATTCAGAGCATAGTAGCAGGAAAAGAGGGTAATGAGTTCTGGGAGCCCTGGATAAATTTTAAATAGAGTAGTCAGTAAGTTTTCATTGACAGGGTGACATTTTTCAGCAATAACATGAGGGGGGGTGAAGGAGTAAGAATGAGAGTATCTGGGGAAAGCCTGTGCAAAGCTACTAGACAGGAGTGATAACATCTTTGGGAGGCCAGGGCTAGGTGGCTAAGGCAGAATGAGTGAGCATAGAGCACAGTAGTGGGATACAAGGTCTTAGAGGTCATGGGGAACTAGATGTACATAGGGCATTGTAGGCCAAGGACTTTGGTTTTTACTCTGAGTGAGTGAGATGAGGAAATATTGGAGAATGAGGGAATGATATATTGGGGCTTGGTTTTAAATGGATACCTTGGGCTCTCAAAAATAAATAAATGTAAAAAAAATTTTTTTTAAAAAGGGGGCACCTGGGTGGCTCTGTTGGTTAAGTGTCCCACTTCAGCTCAGGTCATGATCTCACGGTTTGTGAGTTCGAGCCCCACATTGGGCTCTGTGCTGACAGCTCAGAGCCTGGAGCCTGCTTCGGATTCTGTGTCTCTCTGTCTCTCTCTCTGCCCCCCCCCCCAACTTGTTCCCTGTCTCTGTCTCTCAAAAATAAATAAATAAATGTAAAAAATAATTTAAATGGATATCCTGTGTTTTGTGTTGAGAATAGATTAGAGTGAGTGGAGGGTAGAACCAGGAAAGCCAATTGTTAGCAGGCAATTGCAATAATCCAGGCAAGAGAAGATGGTGGCTCAGACAAGTGGGAGGGATAGGTGTTTGTAGTGTTTGTGGGAAGTTTATGGAGGGATTATGATCTTGAAAGAAGTCCTTAAAGTGGATTGTATTAAATCAAACTAAGTGTATGTCATAGAAAAGAGGATGTGAGTCCATATAATGGAGGTTTTCCTAATAACTAACTTTATGGGAAAGCTGCTTGTGAATAAATGTGTCTGAGGAACAAAAAAAAACAAAACGTTAATTTGAAATAGCACAGATTTTCTCTTTGGTAGTAAGGTTTTGCTAGCTGACTTCTAAAACCACCATAAATTATTTTTGAAAACAAAGCAAGGAGGGGAGCCTGGGTGGCTTAGTCTGTTAAGTGTCTCTGTTGATTTCGGCTCAGGTCATGACCTCATGGGGGCAGAAAGAGAGGGAGAGAGGGAGAATCCCAAGCAGGTTCTGCACTGTCAGTGCAGAGCCCGACGCAGGGCTCAAACTCATGAACCATGAAATCATAACCTGAGCCAAAATCAAGAGTCAGACATTTAACTGACTGAGCCACCCAGGCACCCTGGTTATCATGATTTTTCTCTCTTACCTTCAACCCAGGAACTTTCTGGTGGGATAGAGCAATTTGAAACCCTTTCCAGATATTCTGCTGTAAGTTTCCTTACTACTGTGGTCAATACAAAAGTGAAACCAGCATATAAAACTTGGATTGCTACCAACTTTGAACACTGCATGTAAACCACAAGACAACAAGAGAAACTGTTATATGAAGAGTCTGTGTTGGATGATTTGTAAGTGCTAAGGTCTCTAAAATTCTAAAGCTCCATGAGTTCCCAGAGAGTCCTTATCTACCCTTATGGAAAGCTGTGTTCTGTTTGCAGGATAACTCACAGAATCACTTCTCTATAACTCATTCTGTGAGTAAATTCAGGAGCAACACGTCACACACCAATAACCCAGCTCTTTATTCCATCTTTTAAATGATTTATAGATATCAAATACTTAATTCTACCAAATGCCTCATTATAATCAAGGAAAACAGTTATTGCAGTTTACAAAAAAGGTTTTAATTTGCATGTAATACACCTTTCAAAATTCATTTCAAAATGCACTCATTGTCTTGTTTTGAATTCTTAGTGTCTTTTTTTCTTTGAGTGTTCTGTATGTAATGATTTGTCAGTCAATGGCATTCCTATAGGTACATCTCTGTCAGAATTCCAAAAGCACATTAGCAGTGGTAAAACAAAGCCCTCAGAGGTAGGCATATTTTACTGTAAGATAACATTCCCCTTTTAGGCATTGTTTGCCATGTGTCTTTGAACACCTAGGAATTGTATTATCTCATTGTAGCAGAAGGCTTAGTGTTTTCTAATGTAATTATGTGATGAAAGAAAATGTAGTTTAGAATGAACTATATTGTGCTGCTTATGTTTTTAAGTGACAGGTTTAATAACAATAAAACAGGTAACTGTAAATAGCATACTAAGAGAATAATATAAAACTACATCTAACTCGAGGTACTGAAGACTTACTAGAATAAGTCTCTGAAATGATTAAATGGGACAATCTTAAATCAGCTTCATTTATTTGGTTTACCTGAGGCAAATCTTTCCCTTATAAAATTTAGTAAATCTAAATAAGACATTTTGGTATTTGATTTGATTTGATTTGATTTTTAGCAGTCCAGCATTCTTCTCTTCTTTGGTTATAGCACTATGGTTTCCTGTTAGGAATGTCTTCTTGCCCACTGTTTGCACTCTTTTTTTAATCTTTATTTATTTTTGAGAGAGAGAGAGAGAGAGAGAGAGACAGAGTGGAAGCAGGGGGAGGAACAGAGAGAGAGGGAGACACAGAATCCGAAGCAGGCTCCAGGCTCGGAGCTGTCAGCACAGAGTCCAACCCTGGGCTTGAACTCACGAACGGCGAGATCATGACCTGAGCTGAAGTCAGATGCTCAACTGACTAAGCCACCCAGGCACACCTGCCCACTGTTTGTACTCTTAAGTGTCAGCTAAGATTTGAGTCTTGAAAGGAGTGATAGAAAGAAAGAAAAAAATAGAGCCCATTCATTCTTACAGAGGAGACTTGGATATACTCTGACTGGTTCCTGATACCTGGTTCTTGGTACCAGTGTCACTGGATCTCTTTGCTGAGCACACTTCTGCAGTGGCTTTGGTTCTGAGTCACTACCCCACATCCTTCTAATAAGTCCTTTATTTATTTATTTTTTTAAGTTTCCCAAAGCTGGACTTGGTTGTTGCAACTGAAGATCCCTGACTGATGCACTCAGAACCTGCACTCCTCCTCAGTGTGTGTTATTTTTCTAAAGGACAATACAGAATTTAACACTTTATATCAGTATGTAGATATGAAATATTTTTACTTCTTTCTGTGGATGTTTGTGTATATGTGTACATGCTTGTGCACATGTGTGTTGGTTTTTAAGACACATATACAAATACCAGGATTACACCAGCATCTTAATGAGGCCTTCATCTTTCTTAATTAGGGAAAATTACTAGACTCAAAGCAGAAAACTGGTGCATTCTGAGGAGACTTCCTTGAGCATTCTGTCATGTTCATTGTTGAGTTTGTAGTCTTTAATTTACAATAAGGCCAAATGAGAAGACAAAAGCTCTTTTAAAATCAGTAAATAATGCTAAACACTTACAAATTTCCTAACAGGTTTGTGCTTGATACCTAGAGAAAGAACTTATAGCTGGTTAAGTTCTATTAACTACCATCAATTTCCTTCAAGGGAATATTAAAAATACTGTGGAAGCATAACCATAACAACATTTGTGGAATGTCAGCATACATTCCTTAACAGACTTAAGAGAATCTCAAAAAAGATATTATGGTCTAGAGATCTAAGGCTTAGGAGGCTAAGATTTTGGACTTAGTCTTGCCTGTGTCATTGGATGACCTTTGATATTCATTTCACCTTTCATGGCCATAATTTCCCCATCAGTGGAGTGAAGATGATAATTTCTTTATCAACCTCACACAAAGTTGTATGTAGTTTAATTGAGATTTCCCCTCATTATGCTAAGTGAAGTAAGTCAGACAGAGAAAGAAATACCATGTGAATTCACTTATATATGGAATCTAAAAACATTGAACTCACAGAAAAAATAAAATAAAAACATTGAATTCACAGAAAGAGTAGAATGGTGATTTCCAGTCATTTAGGGGTGAGGGAAATTGGGAGATATTTTGGTTAAAAGGCACAAACTTTCAGTTATAAGATGAATAAATTCTGGGTATCTATTGTGACTATAATTATCAATACTTCATTGTATATTTGAAATTTTCTAGGAGAACAGATTTTAAGTGTTCTCACCATAACAACAAACAACAACAACAACAACAACAACAACAACAAAACAGTAATTATATGGGGTGGAGGATGTGCTAACTAACCTTATTGTCATAAACATTTATATATATGGGTGATGTACTTTCAAATTAGAAACCCGAAAAAGTAAAAGATCATATGACAAACAAAAGAAATAGAAAATAATGCAATCACCACATGGAAGGAATTACATAATTTGCATGGGGGACCTAAAATGAAAAACTGAGAAGCATATTTAAAGCAGTGCTAATCACAACTGTACAAAAATGCAACACTTCTTCAAAGGGCAATTTTATGAGATGAGCAACCAATTTACTTTTTAGCAAGAAGTACATTTTTACAAGTGTGTAATAAGTGGGAATTACTATCTACAAACTACTTACCTATTTCTTAGCACCTCTGTTAGCTCTATTTTCACTGTCTTATTTAACCCCCCAAATGATGTGAACTAGGTATTCATTTTATAGAGGAAACTGAGAGTTTTGAACTTTCATGAATTTAAGAAATTTCAGTAATTTAAGAAATTAAATTACTTACCAAGATAAAAAATGATCGAGTTGAGATTCAAATTCTTTGGGGACAGGCATGCTAATTTTATTGCACTTTGTTTTATTGCACTTTACAGATAATGTGTTTACAAATTGAAGTTTTGTGGAAACTGCTTCCAGCAAGTCTATTGGCACCATTTTTCCAACAGCATTTTTTCACTTTATGTCTCTGTGTCACATTTTGGTAACTCAGAATGCTTCACACTTCTTTATTATTATATTTGTTATGGTAACCTGTGATCAGTGATTACAGTTCACTGAAAGCTCAATGATGGTTAGCATTTTTTTAGCAATAAAGTATTTTTTAATTAAGGTCTGTACATTTTTTAGACATAATGCTATGGCACACTGAATAGCCTACAGTAAAGTGGAAATGTAATTTGAATATGCAGTGGTGGAAAACCATAAAAAAATTATTTGACTTGCTTTATTGCTGTCTTCCGGAACCAAACCTACAATATCTCCAAGGTATGCCTGTATGTCTTTCCACATTGAGTATGAGCCTGACCATGTGATTTTCTTTGGCCAATGGGATATTAGCAAGCATGACATAGCAGAGGCTCAATAAGCACTTGCACTTTGGGCGTTTGTCTTCCTTGCAGTGCTTCTTGGAACCCGGAGACTACCCTAGAGAGGCCATGTGGAGGAGAAATGAGGTGCCCAGTTGAGAGTTAGAACCAAATTCCAGGCATGTAGCCTCAGTTGAGTCATTCCAGCCATCCTTCAGGTGTTTAAGCCACCAGAAACAAGTCAATCTCACTGTGCATTGCCTAAATCCCTGACCTACAGAGTCATAAGTATACAAAATAATGGTCACTTTATACCACCTAACTTTTCATTGACTTTATCATGCAACAGTGGGTAATTGATTTTTAATTTAGGATCAGTCTAAAGCTGGAGTACTCTTTATCCTACAATATTCTGTCTCAAATTATTGAACCTTTCTATATCTCCTCAACTGAAATCTAGTATGTTGTTTTGCAAAGACATTAAATAGGAAACTTTTATTAAAAGCAAAAGAACATCAAAATGATTCATTTCTCTCCACACCAGATTTACTAATGTTAACATTTTGGCTTGTTTTCAGGCTTATTTTTAATAAAATAAATTATTCTATCTTTTCTTATAAATATTAAGTTTATTTATTATAAATATTCAAATACTGCAGAAAAGCACAAAGATTTAAATATCAGTTAAGTAGCACCACATAGAAAGAAATATTAAATGAACTTCATCCAGTCACATTTGTTTTAAAAATAGAAAGATACACAGGAAGAAAAAATACTTAAAAAAACATTTTTTTTTGAGAAATTGAGGCGGGGTGGAGAAGGGGAGAGGAAAAGAGAGAGAAAATCTTAAAGAGGCCCTCATGCAGGGCTCCATACCACGACCCTGGGATCATGACCTGAGCCTAAATCAAGAGTCATGCACTCAACTGACTGAACCACTCAGGCACCCTGAAAAACTACTTTTAAATATGATTATATTATATATCTCTTTCTAATGTAAAAAGAAAGGCAAACTTTTATTTGACCAAAAAAGAAAAAATGAAAACAAATAATACCTGTCCCCCTTCTCCCAAATCCTGATGGAAGTGTTAACTTCAAATACTTATTTCTTCCTTCTATATAAAAGATAACTCCTAAAAGTCTCATCTAAGGTTATGAAAGAAATTTTGGAAAAAAACAAACTTTAAGAAATTGGAATCATTTTTTTAAGGTCTCAATTTTAATAGAATGGAGTGATTTCCTGCTATTATATAATGAGGATATTAGCAGTCACATATTTTCTCTCATCTCCCTCTATCCACTTTCCAGATTTACTTAAACATTATCTTACATTATCTTTTTTTTTTTTACCATATAGAAATATTATGTACTATAATGATGATTTTCTTTCCCTTAGAACTCTATAGACCCAAGCTCTGCTGTCAAAGAGTCAGAGGCCAGTGTGATTTCTTCTCTCATGATAGTGACTGACTTTTTCTGTTTTATGCTTGGATATTTTTTCTTTATTCTTGATACTATTATAGCTAGCATATAGGGAATAGCGTAACTAGGGATTTTCTGCATCAAGTTTACTTTGAAAACAGTGTGCTTCTCCAGTATGCACCATTTATTTTCTTCATTTCAGGGAAATTTTTCTGTTTCATATTTTCAAATATGTTCTTTCTGCTTTATTTTTTAAATTCTTTATGATCTAATATATTTGTTAGACCCTTTTTACCTATCTATCATATCTATCATATCATATCATTTTACCTATCTATCATATTAGCTTTTCTTTAATCTCTTAGATTTTTCTTTCTTCCTTTTTTTTGCATCATTATTATTTCTAACCTTTTCTTTGAGAGCAATTCCATATGCAGTAGAACCTTTTTAATTTTTTTGCTTTTTCAAATGTGTTTATTTTTCTCAGTTTCACCAAGATCAGTTTTGTTGTTACAACTCAAGATCCTGGCAGAAAACAGAATTCACCCTAGATGCTTACAATTTAGAGATATTAGAGACAAAATTAGTTAGTGTGGAGGCAAGGCTAAGATAAAATTTAAAAACAAAAGAAAACAAAACAAACAGAAACAAAGAAAGAGTAAGATCCCAGAGACTTATAAGCACTTGAAGCAATTACCACCTCTAGGCCTGCAGGGACAAGAGGAGAAAATAGTGTTTGTGGAGTCCACTAATAGTGGACATATGGAAGAGGGGTCCCTCCAATGTAAGCTAGAATTGTGAAGGTCACATCTATGGCCAGAGTTGTGTGTGTAAATGTGGAGAGAGGAGAAGAACTACCTAAGCTTCTCCCGCTCCCTACCCTCTGATCTCCTGTCCATATGGAAGCCAAAGGGCATGGGAACAAAGGTGATAAGGTTCAGGGGTCAACTTCCCCTGGACTAGAAGCAGGATAGAGGGGGAGGAGAGAATGGTGGTAGTAGCAATGGTGGGTGGGAGGTTGCCAATGAGAATAACTAGCACATACTTGTCAATTTATCAAAGATTTTAACTCTTCAACAAGTCTCAAATATTTAGTCCTTTCCACTGGTGGTGTATGTGTGTCTATCTACATACACATACACATTTGCCAAGTACCCACCGGTGTCTTCATGAAGTCTTTCCAAATTTTAAGGAAGGTCTAATTTTCAAAAGAAACAGGCAGTATCCTAGGGAATATCCTCCAAAGAATGAATCCACTTCATTTTCCTAGTTTATCATTTATCAGCTCAATTTTATTTAAAGGAAGAGAGAAGAGCCAAAAACTGTTACAGCCGGAGAGCAATGTTATCCATCCTCAATTATTTTTTCTCAGATTGGCAAATTACCATTGTATCTCATACTGTTGTGTTATCAATTCCTTTTTTAAGTAATTTTTTTAAAAGTTGAATTTATATCCTTTTTAAGTTTGTCTATAGCTTGAGACAATCCTAAGATTTTTTTTCCTCATTTTAAGCTATAATTTCTTGCAAGTTGGATTCTTTTACTTTGCATTAAATATTTACTTTGGCCATGCTGTCATTTCCATCTTGAGCATACTCAGGTAATGTTCTATTGTTATAATACTACAGTGTTGATACCTTCTCCCAACCACATGAGGAAGATTTATTTTCTTCACACCTACAAGTGGTAGACTGAATATTTTACATTATTTTCACTTTTCTGTAGCATGGGGGAATGGCTGGGCCAATGGACAAGCTCAGCTGAGGGGAACATGTGCAATCTTCATCTTGGTTAGTGTGATGGAAATCTGCCCTCTCTCAAAGCTTGGCACTTGCTATATTCTGGTCCATGGAGACAGCTTTATAGCTCTGTGTTTGGCAACCATTGTTAAAGAATGTTGGAGTAAAGAACAAGTCAACCATCAAGGAGTTAAGTAAGTTTACTTTCCTATATGAAGTTAGAAGACATTAGATCTAAATAGCGTAGAATTTTTCTATGAGAAGGAAATAAATTTTACTTGGTTCTCTTGGAATCTATCATCTATAACTAGCAGCTACATAATTCCATTCTGATATTGTATCTATGAATCAGAAAGAAAGAATGCCAACAAAGATGTTGGGAAAGCCCATGAGCATCATTCTGGAAAGCAAAACTTAAATAAAGGAATTGGGTAGAGATGTTTCTAAATGAGTACAATGAGAAATGAATCAGTGAAAGGAGCTAAGAAATAGCAGACTTAATTCCATTTTACATTTCCATGAACTCCAGAGAGAAGTTCACAAAAATTATTAAGCTACATAGTTCCTTTTCACTGTAATTTAATCATGTTGTGTTCTTTAGTTAAAAAAAAAAAATCTTAGACAATATTAGAGGAGTTCTGTGTGAAGTGGCTATACATTTTTTTCTTCCTAGCATCTTTCTGGTGAACAATCCCCAAATTTTTGCTGTAGCTTTGAGGAAAGAGACAATGGGGCATGACTTGTGGGAGGAGGAGATAGGATTATTACTTAATAAGGATGATGTAATCCAAGAGCTCTTCCTGGCTATGTTTGCCACTTTGTGGGGGGGAGAATCTTCCCAGAGAAAACAAAGAGTAAGAAAGTCAAACCCTTGAGGACAAAGTTTAAGTACCTGAAGTTCATTGTTTAACGTTCTCAGAAAGCTAGAAAAGTCTTTGTTTCAACTACTTTGGTTAGGATTTCTGTTACTGAAAAAGTTCCTTTATTAAATATATTATGTCTCCTATGGATTGGTGGGTAAGAGAAATAGCTGGATTACAGAAATAGCTAGGCCTGCACTTTGGAAAAGAAGACCCTGTTGGGGAGATGAATGTAGTCAACAAAGAAAGGGAGCTACATAGCAGCTATGTTGAGAAAAATACAACAAAACAAACAATAACAACAAAAGAGCTAAAGAACTCAAGTCCCCAAGTGACCCCACTTGTAGGTAAGGCAATCTGATGACATTTATCACCCTAGTTGATCGTCTGGTTTGCTAGCTAAGTGTCTTTTCTGTTTGTTGTATTTTCCCCACAAAGTTCCTCATCAGGTAGAAGACGATTCTGGGATTTTCTGATGGAAGGAAGAACCATTAGTAAGTGAGATTGGGATGTTATTATCACTGCTGTTTCTATTTGTGTTTTTGATGCCCCCAGGAGACTGAAAGTTTTTTTAGAAACATGAAGTGCATCATGTCTTGCTTGCTCATCCCAGTACATCAATGCCTCATGCAGCACTGAATATCCAGCGAACTTATTACATGTTTGTGGCAAAAGCCAGTAACTTTATCTCAGGGTCAAAATCAGTTGCCTTTGATGAGATGGAAGTATCTTGCTCAGAGGAATGGCACAAGAATAGAAGACTCAGAAAGGTAAGGGACCAAGTGTTGGCTTAGAGGTATCATTAGGCATGTGACCTACTCTGATATTGCTAGAAAATTGTCTCCAGAGATGGAAACAAAACAAAACAAAACAAAACAAAACAAAACAAAACAAAACAAAACAAAACAAAACATGAAGCAACATAGTATGCATTTGTTTTATATAAAAATTTAATATTGTGCTAATTTTGTGAATGGCAAATGGTCTATTTTATAGCACAAATTTAACTTTGAAGCCATCACTTTGTAACCATCAATATTTTGTCTTTTAAAATTTTGTCCATAGGGCGCCTGGGTGGCGCAGTCGGTTAAGCGTCCAACTTCAGCCAGGTCACGATCTCGCGGTCCGTGAGTTCGAGCCCCGCGTCAGGCTCTGTGCTGACAGCTCAGAGCCTGGAGCCCGTTTCAGATTCTGTGTCTCCCTCTCTCTCTGCCCCTCCCCTGTTCATGCTCTGTCTCTCTCTGTCTCAAAAAATAAATAAACGTTAAAAAAAAATTTTGTCCATAGATAAACCATGAAAATGTAAACTTTGGTCAGAAGAGAAGCAGCATATCTTAACTTTTTTTAATGGAAGGTTGTAAAGCATATTTTGATACTCAGTGATAAAGATTCCAAACTCAGTTCAAGATTTGCTTACCTAATTGCTTGGCTTAATAAAATATTACTGAGCCAGTTGACCAGCTGTTCAAAATTAGACAATAGGTTAGAAAAATATGACAGCCCTAGACAAAGTTATAAAGCAGGTGTATTTGGCCTTCAGAAAATGCCATCTTCTGTTTCTAAACTGATCCCATTTTTCATTGCTTCTTCCTTCTATGATGACCATATCTAAGAAAATAATCAAAATACTAATTGGGTCATGTCACCTTTGATTGAAAATGTGCTAATGGCTTTTGCCTGCTTGTAGGATAAAATCCAACTTACTTAGGACTAGATAAAAAAATTTGTGTGTGTGTGATTTGGACCTTTCTTACCTCAAGAATTTGCCAGTATATTTGATCCAGTTCTGAGTTCATTGTTTTTTGTTTTGTTTTGTCCCACGCTATTGGAGGCCAAGTAGGTCTTCTAAATAACACACTTATTCCTCATCCAAGTTTGAAGCCAATTGAGAAATAAGACAAACATGTAAGGTATGTGGAGACCAAACTATGGCATTTTTTTTTTACCAGAGCTGATATAGGAAGAATTGGTGGACAAGTGGGCTTCCTAATACCAGATCCCCAGAACTATTGTCCTAGTAGGTACCTAGTAGGTAACCAAGTTGTAGGAAGTGCTGAATGAGTGCAGGACTCCCTACACTTGGTCCCTATGTGCCCTATAAAGTACTTCACTGAGGGCAGCCTAGGTCCAAGCAGAATAGAAGAATAAGAAACTGGCTCCTTTCAGCACAGTATCTCCTTTCAAGTTTTCCAGCCATGTTAACTCACTCTTCCTCAGAGGAGGATTGAGTAAGCTGCTGATGAAGTGGGCTGAGTAAGGCCAGGATTGTGATGTGCTGGAGGATCTTCCATATGATACTAAAGCTAAGAGTGGAGAAGAGGCATCACTCCACTAAGGTGGACTGCACTTTCAGCTTCACTTCTCTTATTGTCAAAGTATAGAGTTCTTTTAGTGAGATTTATGGATGGTGGAGTCTTGGTTGTTTGTATGTCTGAAAAGATCTTTATTTTTCTCTCACTTTTGAGAGATTATCTAGTCTGGTGGTTTTCAGAAGTTCCACAGATCTTTCTCAGTTGATATTCTGGTGGGAAAGGGAAGGAACAGGACTAAGCTGGGAGATGTGGGGATGATCCAGGTCCTGCCTTCCAGACATAGATATTCTGTCTTTATTTCTTTTACATATTGGGTTTCTGCATAATATTATTTTCAACAAAGATCTTATCCCTAGATAAAGTTTGAAAAATATTATTGTAGACTAATCCTTCTTATAATCATAATAATAGCAAACACATAAATAGCATTTATATTCCAGGTATTAATTGATGTGTGTGTAAACAAACATTAATTCTCAAAACAACGTTGTGAAATAGTTATAATGATACTCCCTTTTTATAGATAAGGTATTCAAGGCATAGAGAACTGAAGTACCTTTTAGGAACTTATGCAATTAGTAAGAGGTATAGTTGGAATTTGACCCCAGTATCCTGAATTTGGAGTATATATTATAAACAATTGCACCATTTTGAGTTCTAGAAAGTAGAATGAATCCCACATCTAAAAAATTGAAGGGAGGAAACAAGAACCCGATTTCCTCACTTTCTGCTTGACTTTCCTGCTATATCACACCACTATTAAGGATGGCCACTTACTCTGTGCATAAGTAATGTCAACAATGACCAACATTGTGTTCACTGTTGCTGATTTAGTAGCAATGACTCCAGACTGGAATATTCAACATCCTACTTGCTTTCACCAGTTGGATGACTCACAAGCTTCTCAAACTTAGGAAGTCCCAAACAGAACTCATAATTCCACACCCCACAAACCTGTTCACCCTACCCTTATCTGCTTTCAGTAAAGAGCATCATCTTTTATCATTTGTTCAAACCAGGAAGTTATTCATAATCTTTAAT
The DNA here is from genome assembly GCF_018350175.1 of Felis catus. NCBI lineage: Eukaryota > Metazoa > Chordata > Mammalia > Carnivora > Felidae > Felis > Felis catus. Next base: position 129,862,637 of record NC_058375.1, on the reverse strand, counting down.
TTCTCCTTCTCCTCACCTCCCACATCCAACTCACCAACAAGTCTTTTTGATACCAACCTCAAAATGCAGCTGGAATATATATAATTCTTTCCAACACCACTGCACCACCCTTAAAGAAAAGAAAACACAGTAACTATTACAACTCATAATTTTTCCTTTTTAACATAGAATGAGCTTCCGTCTATATATGTCTATTTTTCAGAGGTTTATACTCAATATACTCAATAACAGTAGTCTGTTAGGATCCAATCGTTTCCTACTTTGTAAACTTATTTTGTGGGAAATAAATTAGAAGTCACAAACATCTCATAATTTACTCTGAAAAAAATTACATTTTCCCTCAATTTTTTTGAAAAGCATAAAAATTATAAATATACATATACTACAACTAACTTATCCCCAATTATTTAATACTTAATCTAGTTTCTAATTCATATGGTTGCAAAGTTGTTATATTCAAAGTTAGCTCTTCAGGCATATTTTATGGAGATTTGCCACCAAAAACTTTTGCTATCAGTTTTAGTATTTAACTATTCAAGGTTTGATATCAAAATATATACTTGGGAAAGTTTAATTTCAAGCAAAGTATTTAAGCTGTATTGAACTTGTTTAGTTTAGACATATTTTAATCTTCTTGTTATTATATTGGCATGTTACAATTAATGGCCTATTTGAAATTCCATTAAATCTTCTATTATGAGAGGTTCATAACTGCAGCATAGAAAATTTTCTCCAGGCTGAAACTTGTTATACAAGGTCTCAGTCTAGAACCAATTAAAAAAATTAGTCATTAAATAGTTTGTCTTTGAATGCAGAGTTGTCATTTTCATTAATTTTTTGACTAAGCTGTTTAGCCAGGTCTATACTCCTCCATGCTAATACTCTAAAATTTGTTTTTGAAATGTTCATAGGAATAGTGATGAGAAATATAAGGAAAAATACTTCCTTATTTTATACTGGGGAATGGTACGGCTCCATGTGCCCTCTCTAATGCCCAGTGTCCTCCAATCCAGTATGCTCTGGCTCACCGTCACCATCATGTAACCTCCATTCTTCTTCCAAGGTTGGGAGGACCCATTGCTTGGCTATACAAGATGGAGAGTGGAATTTTAATGAGACTTTCAGTGAATCTTCCTGTTCTCAACCCCCCTATTCATCTTCTATTTTTTTTTTATTTGTTTTATTTTTATTTTTTTTTAACATTTATTTATTTTTGAGACAGAGAGAGACAGAGCATGAGCAGGGGAGGGTCAGAGAGAGAGGGGGACACAGAATCCGAAACAGGCTCCAGGCTCTGAGCTGTCAGCCCAGAGCCTGATGCGGGGCTCGAACTCACGGACAGTGAGATCATGACCTGAGCCGAAGTCTGACGCCCAACCGACTGAGCCACCCAGGCGCCCCTCATCTTCTATTTTTAGGAGTACCAGTACCACCAGTTTCTGAGCCTCCTCAAGGTTCTGCAGTGAAAATCAAGTTGCTTCTTGATTAAGCAGATGGGATGATGATAATGATAACGTATGAATGATAATGTAAACAATTACTTGAGTTTACATCTTGCATGCCATTCACTGGCCTTTTAATCTTAGATTAATTATTCAACTTCATTGAGTCTTAGTCTCCTGATCCGTAATAGGGATAGCAAGCTGTCATAGAGTTTTTAGGTTTGGTGAGTTAATGAAGATGAGGTTAAAAAGGTAACAGAGTGGCAGATTAAGGCAAGACACGATAGGTCATTGTAAGACTTGGCTTTCCCTCTAAGTGAAATGGAGAATCATTCCTAGGTTTTGAATGGAGGAGTAAAATAATCAGGGACTTTTTTTTAAGTAAAAAAAAAAAAAATAGAGTATTTTGCCATTAGGATTTTCTGACACACTGAAAAAGAAGAGTCAGTGTTGATTCCAATGATTTTTCACTGAGCAGTGATGGAGTTTCCATCAAATGTGGTAGGGAAAGCCATGGGTGGAGTGGCCTAGGAGTGACAGGAGATCAGGGATTGTATTTCTGTTTTCTACTGAACATCTAGATAAGATGTTGGGGAGAGAGTTGTGGGGAGGACTTGTAATTTTGAGAGTCTTTGCATGCAACATATAAGTTGGAAGTTTTGATAAGGATGCCTTCAATCTACCGATACTTGTTGAATGTGTGACCTGTGCCAGGCAGTCTTCTAGGTGATGTGGTCATGTAGCAGAACAAAACAGAGATAATAAATGCTAATGATTTTTCACAATGTCTGACACATAGAAATCACTCAGTAAGTGTAGGTTGTTCTCATTATTATTTTCATCTTTATTATCATTCTCATCCATATAAATACTGACTAGAGAATATCTGGAGGAGACCAAGATTATAAAATATTTGGAAATCTGGGGGCGCCTGGGTGGTGCAGTCGGTTAAGCGTCCGACTTCAGCCAGGTCACAATCTCGCGGTCCGTGAGTTCGAGCCCCGCGTCAGGCTCTGGGCTGATGGCTCAGAGCCTGGAGCCTGTTTCCGATTCTGTGTCTCCCTCTCTCTCTGCCCCTCCCCCGTTCATGCTCTGTCTCTCTCTGTCCCAAAAATAAATAAACGTTGAAAAAAAAAAATTTGGAAATCTGGAATATAATAAATGCTTGAACAGCAGTGAAATACCATGAGGAGAAGGGGCAGAATTAATCCACCCCTTTAAAAATCAGAACTAGGAATAAAAGGTAGAGGGAGGTATATTATAGTTTGATACAAAAATGAAATGTCATAAATTGAATAGGAAGCCTAACTGTAAGGGAGTGATTAGCTCTCACAGGTACTCTTCAGGCAGCACCATCAGGAATATCCTCTTGGGTATTTCTATTTGGGAGTGATATGTTAGTCTTATGAGTTTCTAAGATCACTTATGAATCTAAAATGTAAGAATTCTATAACATTTCTAGAAGTGTAAATTATTTTTCCTGCTTGGAATTTTGACTTATTTGTTCTTATATGAGTCACTTAACCTCTTTGGGTGTCAGTTTTGGGTCTCATCTGTAAAATGAGGCCACTGTAAATGACTTCTAAAACACTGATACTAATTAATGAAAACCACCAAAGAAATTTTTCCTACTTGTTTTCATTTTCCCCCTCCTTTGGAGCAAAGAATGTGAAGATTTCTGGTATACTCATAGTATATAATTCTCACTTTTTCTTTCCATTTGACTTTAAAGGTTAAAAATTACATAAATTAGGGGTGCCTGGGTGGCTCAGTCGGTTAAATGTCTGACTTCAGGTCATGATCTTGCGGCTGTGAATTCTAGCCTCATGTCAGCTCTGTGCTGACAGCTCAGAGCCTGGAGCCTGCTTCAGATTCTGTGTGTGTCTCTCTCTCTGCCCCTCCCCCACTCACATTCTGTCTGTCTGTCTGTCTGTCTCTCTCTCTCTCTCAAAGATAAACATGAAAAAAATTACACGAATTATATTTGCAAGAAACTTTGAGCTTTTACAAATAAGCACAGATGCCTGAGCAAATAAAAACTATATTACAGAGAGAATAATGTGCAGTGTAGGTAAAATCAAACATTTACTCTTGGTTCTGAAACCTAAGTTATTAGAAGTATAAAAATATTGCAAACAATTATTTCTGTGAGAAACAGCTTCTGCTTTGCAATCTTAGGATGCTAATTTTGATCTGCACTGAGGGTTAGTTCCATGACACCTGGGAGAACTATTGAGAATAAGACAATTCTTCCTAATATATGCAGTTCTTTTTCTTTGTATTTTATCTTTTTTCCTTCAGTGTTACATCTTTCCCTCTTCCTCATCTCTTATTTTTCTGTGCCATTTCTTTTTGCTATTTCTAATACATTTTAAAAAATTTTTTGTAATGTTTATTTATTTTTGAGAGAGAGGCAGAGTGTGAGCGGGGGAGAGGCAGAGAGAGAGAGAGAGAGAGAGAGAGAGAGAGTGTGTGTGTGTGAGTGGGGAAGGGGCAGAGAGAGAGAGAGAGGGAGACACAGAATCTGAAGGCTCTGAGCTGTCAGCACAGGGCCTGATGCAGGGCTCTAACCCATGAACCAGGAGATCGTGATCTGAGCCAAAGTGGGACGTTTAACTGACTGAGCCACTCAGGTGCCCCTTTTTGTTATTTCTAAATCAACAATTCTTTGAGCATATATTATGTGCTCAGTGTAACTGATGAAGGATAGGGCAAGGATGGGGCAATGTAAGACCTGGTTTCTGATTTTGAGGGATTAGTAGATTATTTAAGGAGGAAGGATGGAAGGAGAATGCAATAAACAAAGCTCTTACAGTGACCTTGGCATTGTTTTTAGTGCTGAGAAGACAAAGATTCATGTTTTCAAGTAGTTTATAGTTTAGGCAGACAATGTCTTGGCAGACATTGCTCATTTAATCCCCTTAACAATCCTAAAATACTTTGCAATCCTCATTTTGTAGATTAGAATTTGAGAAATTTGTCCATATGTGTCTGAATCTAAAGCCATATTTCTTTTTACTACATTGTGCTGCCTTACAGGACCAATAGAATATAATTGGATCAAGTGCTTTGTGGGGGTGGAGTAAGCTATATTTATAACAGGCATATGAGAAAAGGATATTAACCATTGGTAGAAAGGTGGGTGAGAACTTTATGGAGAGGTAGGGACTTGAGTCAGTTTCTCCATTCATTCTTTAGTGAAAAAAATGTTTAAACACTCTGTGCCAAGCACAGTGCTATACCTGGCTTAGCTCCTTGTGAATCACTGATTTTAAAAAGGATTGATGCCTATAGACAAAATTATAACCAAAATTTTGTAAAAGATTTTATGTAGTGGGAAATAGCCGTATTTCATACTATTTTTATTTTTTCAAGTTCTACTGACATAAATTAATTTTAATTTCTTGAATTAAGATGAACCTTTAAGATCTTTAAAAAAAGGCAACCAGGATTCCTGCATTATATTTGATTTTCACTTAAAATGAACACTGTTTCCCAAAATTAGTTGAGCAAGGTAATAATCTAGGGACACTTCTTACAACTGGGGATCCCAGAAAAATCTAGAAATCTATATTTTTAACAATGGCCCCAGGTTATTTTTTATCATCAGTAAATTTGGGAATCCCTAATTTAGCCCAACGGCATTTGAAATTTAGCCTTGAATTTCTTGATAGTCAATTTAGACGTGCACAATTCTAGCTGATTTGACACTGTTGTAAACATCAGTTGGTTGATGGGGCCAGATGGACTTGAAATTGGCCTCAAATTTAGATGGGAAAACAGCATTTCCAAACCAGATTTAGGTGAATGAAATTTAACACAGTTAATTTTTAAACTATTAATGAACAAAAGAACAACTGAATTGAAATTAGTGCCATTTCAAAATCCCTAAGACTTAGCTTTTAAGGGAAGAAAATCTAATGATGTAGGTATAAGGACAGTGGCAGTATCATTTATTTTAGTTTTATGCATGGATATTTGAAGCAAAGCAGATACAGTGGGGAAAATGGAATCTGGTTTTTAGGAGACTGTTGTTTTGTTTTCAGTTTTAATAGTTGAAGCATGAATAACTAGGAATGATCAAGAATTTTAGTGAAAAAGTTTTTAGGTGCTGGAGGAGGTTAGTAAAGAAAAAAAATTGTTTTAGATATAAAATGTCTAATAAGTATTTTTTAATGGTGATTATGATTAGCTTTCTCAAACTTGGGGCTTTGTTCATTTTATTTTTTGATTAAGCAACTAAGGCTGGCTTATGGTACAGGGAAGAAAAAGTACTTTAGCTTGTTAGTCCTTAGTGATAAAATTAGTGTGATCTGTTTTGGATATTAATTAGTATGCTTAGGTTGGGATTGGTTTTGGAATTAACCTGTGTGATTTTGAGAAAACTGCTTAACTTGTCTGCTTTTAATTTTCAACCTCTGTCAAAGGAACCTAGCAACACATATTCCATGCATCTTAGAGGATTGTGAGAGTCAGATGAGATAATGGGTATAGATAAAAAGTTATTAAACTCCATTGATAATAAAAAGAATTCTGTATATTTTGTTTCAAAATGGTTTGAAAATCATTCTACACTGTTTAAAAAGAAATATTTGTTCAAGGAACCTAATTCAGGTCAAGGAAGTCCCCAGTAAATTCTTCAGATCCTTTCAGTACCCAGATTCTGTCATATGACACAGTTAGAAGTACACCTCAACACCAGAAATCATTTGAACATCAGAGAACACAAGAACAGTGGTATGGGAGCCACTCGTAAACCTTCCCATTCCCTGCTCTACTTGTTTAGCAGCTCAGGAGAGGCTGTCCCTATCTACTGCTGTCCATTTTCACCCTTTCCATGGGCCTGTAACTCAGCAGCTTAGGATCCTTCCTAATTTAAATGCTGTTACTCACTCGGAATGCCAACTGGGAAAATGCTGGCAATGCAAAGGTTAATGGAAGCGCTGACACAACCCTAATTACAGGAGCACAAACATATCTCTATAATTGTAGCTAGCACTTATCTCTGTTTCTCATACTCCTTCAGCCCACTGAGATCAGCCTCAAGCTGAGGATGAAAAGGGGGCCTCCAGAGTTGCTTGAATGAGCAGGGGCTGATAGAGCTATCAGGCTTTTGCAGATGGGATGCCTGCCACTCTTGGATATGTTGTCATAATCAGTGTTTAGGCAAAACACCTGGACTACTTCAAGGACCACCACTCCCCTCCCCACCCCAACCCTGTACTGGTGCCTAGTTATTCCACTGGCTGGGAGGGGCAGATGAAACTACAAGGGATAAAGGTGCCAGTCTGAACTGGCTCTCAGATGCTTGACTGAACATTTCCCATTAGGTCATTGTTTACCCTCATTTGAATATATGTTTATTTTCATACTAAGAAAGGCATTGGAATCATGCCCAACATATCCCCAGCAACTGACTCTAGCATTTAAAGCCCAAACATGCTGATGCTTGTTGAGTGTAATTGGCCATGCTACATAGTGATGGCTTTGGGAGGGTGGAGATGCTAATTTTGCAACTATGGGATCTCAAGTCAGTTAATTTAATGAGGACCCAGACTCTTTACTGTCAAGAGACTCTAATGAGATTGACCGTCACCCTTGTTCATCTTGTTGTTGGCATTGACTTTTTACCTAAATAGTGTACCATTATGATGATAGTTAGACCAAAGTTGTTGAGTTAATATATGTAAATGGAAATGTTGGAACTGGGTTTCTTAAGTTTAATTTTCATAGCTTTTTGTGTTTGGTTAAACATCTCAGGGAAGTACATATATTAAAAATCTCAGGGAAGTATGTATATGTGAAATTATCTATAAATCTACCTTTCTACTTAATTTATTTTGTTTATGTAAGCTAGTTATGGATTACCGGTATGACACTTCTATGTGTATGTTTGGCAATATTTGTACTTAATATTTTTACCTTAATCCTATGTGGATCATGGAGCTAGCCTTCTCAAATGAAACTGTGTACATAGAAAGATACTTCTGAAACTTTGTATTAGTTTCAAAGACAAAGGCCTCCAGCTTTTGCAGAGTAATGTCTAATTCGCAGGTTTGCTTTTGATGCCTAGAGTCATCCTTTGGAGAACTTTTAATCCATTCACTCCCTATCCCAGGAGAATCCAACACACCCAAGATCCACACTTCTCTCATTCAGTTTGATCATTTATTAATGCCAATGGTTTTGTAAGTTCCCATTTTCAGTAGCATTTTTGTTTGAAAGGGATAGGGTGGAGAGGGAAGAGTTGACCTTAACACCACAGAATGAATGACTAAAAATGTCAGAATTCCAGTGATTGGTGGCAAGGATACTTTCAGAGAAAGAGTCTTCCATAGTAATCTTCATTCCTATAATCAGCTTTGGCAAAGAGGCTTGTACACTGGACTGTCAGGATAAAAACCTAAGTCATAAGGATGAGTGGATATATGAGTATATGGGTTTGTGTAGTGGGGAAGACAAAATGCAGAAAAAATCACTATTGAATATTAAAACTGTTCTATAAAACATTGTGAGGGAAACAGCATTCTGAATAAACAAATATAAATAAACAAATGACAGAACAGGAACTCAGTTGTAGTATCTCACATGGATAATAATAGTAATAATGCTAATAATGCTAAGCATTTATTGAGCTTTTATTATGTGCAGGAACTGTGTTAAGTGCTTCATTGAGTTATCTTATAAACTCCTTGCAACCACAGAATGAAGTATGTATGGTTCTTAATTCTGTTTTATTTTTTTTATTAAAAACTGTTTTTTAACGTTTATTCATTTTTGAGACAGAGAGAGACAGAGCATGAATGGGGGAAGGTCAGAGAGAGAGGGAGACACAGAACCTGAAACAGGCTCCAGGCTCCGAGCTGTCAGCACAGAGCCCGACGCGGGGCTCGAACTGATGGACCGCGAGATCATGACCTGAGCTGAAGTCTGGTGCCCAACCGACTGAGCCACCCAGGTGCCCCGTTAATTCTGTTTTAGATGGTGAGCTGAGGAATAAGGAACCTAAATTAATTGTTTGACTGGTAAGTTCTTGGAAGTTGTGTGAAGTCCATGTTATTCTGATGCCAAAACCTGGGTCATTCTATCCTTCTTCCAACAAAGTCAGTTCAGAGTTTTCTTTAATTTTTGTACTCTTCTTAGAATATCTTATAGGTTTGCTCAAGTCAAGGAAGAAAAAATGGCTAATTAGGAAACAAATTACATGTATTCAAACCATGAACTCTATGAGCTACTGTACCTATTAAGCGTCTACTCCTTGTCGATATCAGATCAGATTTTTTAAAAAAGTTATTTTTTAAGACCCAATAAAGAGACATTCTGAAGAAAGCACTGAATAAAATGAATATAGAGCTCTACTTAGTAAGTCCCTCCTGATCTCTGCTTTCAGAGCAAAAACCATTATGTGTTTTCTTTTAATTAGGAAAATTATATATCTACTTCTTTGGTCTTATTTACTTCTTTTGGTTTACATGTAAACTTATTCTTAAGAATCTTTAAAATTCTGGAATTGTGAGGCTTTTCTGGGAGCTGCATTCATCTTTTCCCTTCCTGAATTTCAACTGTAGTATAGGGCTGGCCTTTTATTTAAAAATTTTTTGCAGGGGTGCCTGAGGGGCTCAGTCAGTTAAGCGTCCAACTTCAGCTTAGGTCATGATCTCACAGTTCGTGGGTTCAAGCCCTGTGTCAGGCTCTGTGCTGATAGCTTGGAGCCTGGAGCCTGCTTTGGATTCTGTGACTCCCTCTCTTTCTGCCCTTCCTCTGCTCATGCTCTCTCTCTCTCTCTCTCAAAAATAAACATAAACAAATTTTAATGTTTATTTATTTTTTTGGGGGGGGGGGGTCAGGCAGAGAGAGAATGAGACACAGAAGCTGAAGTAGGCTCCAGGCTCTGTGCTGACAGCACAGAGTCTGATGTGAGGCTAGAACCCATGAATAGTGAGATCATGACCTGAGCCAAAGTTGGACACTTAATCAACTGAGCCACTCAGGCACCCCGTAGGGCTGGCCTTTTGAGGCTGACTCCCCAACATGAAGAAGTAGGGTACAATAGTGAGAGATTGCCATGGGTGTCTGGATTCAATTCCCAGCTCTGTCTTTCCCATTTGTAAGTGACGTTGGGCAAACCAGACCGTTTAAATTTTCTAATGCAATGGTTCTCAAACTTTAGCATGCTTGTTACAACTCGAGAGTTCTGATCTTCTCCCCAGAGTCTCTGATTTAATAGGTCTAGATTAGACCTAAGAATTAGCCCAGGTGATGCTAACACTACCAGTTTAGGGCCATGCCCTGAGAAATGCCACAGTAATTCTCAGTGTTCTCATCTTTAAAATGAGGACAATTGTATCTACCTCAGCGAGCTCTTATAGGGTTTGGAGACAGAACATTAAGCTGACTTTCTTACCTGTGTATGTAAATACCCCACACTATAGACACTATTTAGTGCTTAAAGTCCACCATTCAAATCCTCTATTTGGATTATTAACAGGACATTGATAATCCAAGTGTCTCTGAAGGGGTTACTTCTTAAAACTTATCAGTGACCAGGATTATGGAGTTAACTTGCAAAAATTACAGGCATCTGAGAAGGTGGAAGAACAGAACTAGAGATCTGTGCTTATTCAGGGTCAGGAGAAAATGCCTGAAACAAGACTTCCTTCCTGGATATATAACATTGGGGAAGGTCTCTCCTGATTTTCAGTATATTCTAAACAAAAAGATGAGAAAGATGATATCATGAGGATTATATGATTCCTGGCTTCAGGAAACTTTATTCAAAAACCCCTGAATCTCTGTTTCTAGGTTAAATTCAGAGTCCCCAGCCATAATTTTAGTGTATTTATTATTTTATAAGACTCACTGATCTAAATAGATCAATTGTCCATGAGTATTGAACAGCACATTTTTCTTGATCTTTATTAGGCTTTGTGGATGGTACAAGGAAAGTATAGTGAGGATCTCTGAATTCAAAGAGCTGAGCTTATTAGCCACCTTATATTTGCATATTATGCCCTGCCAGTGCTAAACTGCACATATTTATTAAAAGTTAAGGAGTGGTCAGAGAGGAAACCTAAGAAATATTTCCTTGTGACTGAAAGTGCTTCCAACATGTGGTCGGTCTCCTTCAACCTATAATTCAGAATTGATTTAAGATTAAGAATTATTAAAACTATGACATTTGACCTCAATCCAAATGTGGAGCCTAACTCAAATTTAGCTCATCCACAATAGTAGGGTGCATGGAACACATATAAGAGATACCCCTGCAGCACCAGGTTCTGGTGAACAGGAAACATTGCACTGTAGGGCACTACAAGACCTCTTCTTCATAAGAGCATTACTTTCAAGAGCAGGAGACATAGTGAGAGACTTTCCTAACATACAGAAACAGATACAGAGAATTAGGCAAAATGATCAGTCAGAAGGATATGTCCCAAATCTAAGAACAAGACAAACCACAGCAAGATACCTAAGCAAAATATAATAAGTAATATGCCTGATAGAGATTTAAAATAACAATAATAAAGATACTCATTGGACTTGGGAAAAGAGTGGAAGACATCAGTGAGACCCTTAACAAAGAGATTTAAAAAGAACCAACCAGAGATGATGAACACAATAAATTGATTGAAAAATACAGTACATGGAATAAATAGCAGGTTAGAGGAAGCAGAATGATATAGCGACTTGAAAGATAGAGTAATTGAAAGTAATCAAGCTGAACAGGTGGGAGAAAAAAGTATGGAAAATGAGAATAGACTTAGAGAATTCAGTGACTCCATCAAGTCTGATACCATTTGCATTATAGGTATCCCAAAAGAAGAAGAGAAAGAAAAGGGGGCAAAAAATTTATCTGAAGAAATAATAGTTTAAAACTTTACTAGTCTGGAGAAGGAAACAGATATCCAGTTCCAGGAAGTACAGAGAGCCCCCAGCAAATTCAACCCAAATAGATTCACAGCAAGGCACCTAGTAATTAAAATGACAAAGAGTAGTGATGAAGAGATAATTTTAAAGCATAAAGAGAAAAGATGACAGTTACATATGAGGGAAACCTCATAAGGCTATCAGTGGATTCTTCAGCAGAAACTTTATAGGCCAGAAGGGAGTGGCATATTCAAAGTGCTAAAAGAAAAAAAAAAAAACTGCAACTAAACTGTCTGGTTTTTGTCTGTTTCTCAGACAAACAAAAATTAAAGGAATTTAATGTGGCCATGAGGCCACAAACCAGTCCTGAAATAAGTGTTAAAGGGGACTTTATGAGTGGAAAGGAAAGACCATAAGTAGGAGTAAGAAATGTAGGAGCAACAAAAGCAGTAAAATTAAGCATATTTATAAGAATTAGTCAAGGTTTTCACAAAACAAAGGGACATAAAGTATGACACCATATACCCAAAACATGTGGAGCAGGGAGAAGAATAAAGGATGGGTTCAAACTCAAGAGACCATTAATTTAATATAGACTGCTATATGCGTATATTATGTATAAACCTAATGGTAACCACAAATCAAAAACCAGTAGTAGATAGGCAAAAAATAGAGAAAGGAATCCAAGTATATCTCTAGAGAGCCAACAAACCACGAGAGAAGAAAGCAAGAGAAGAAAGGAACAGAGAAGACCTACAAAAACAACCACAAAAGACGTAACAAAATGACAACAAATATATGCCTATCAATAATTAGTTTGAATGTAAATGGATTAAATGCTCCAGTCAAGGGTGACAGAAGGGATAAAAAGCAAGACCCATATATATGCTGCCTACAAGAGACTCATTTCAGACTTAAAGACACAGACTGAAAGTGAAGGGATGGAAAAACACTTATCATGCAAATGGGAGTGAAAGAAAAAGCCAGGATAACAATACTTTTATCTGGCAAAATAGACTGGAAAACAGAGATTGTAACAAGAGACAGAGAAGGAAACTATATAATCATAAAGGGCACAATACAACAAGAAGATGTAACAATTGTGAATTTATGTTCCTAACATGAGAGCACCTAAATATAGAAAGTACCTAATGACAAACATAAAGGAAGTAATTGATAATAATTCAATAATAGTAGGGGACTTTAGCTCATCACTTACATCAATGGATAGATTATCCAAACAGAAAACAAGGAAACAGTGGCTTTGAATGACACATTGGACCAGATGGATCTCATAGGAATATTGAGAACATTTCATCTTAAAGCAGTGTACACAGTCTTTTTAATTGACCATGGGACATTCTCCAGAATAGGTCACATATTAGACCACAAAACAAGTCAACAAATTCAAAAAGATTGAAGTCATATGATGCATCTTTTCCAAACACAATGCTATGAAACTAGAAATCAACCACAAGAAAAAATTTGGAAAGAACACAAATACATAGAGGTTAAATAATATGCTAATAAATAATGAATGGGTCAACAAAAATTTAAAGAGGAATAAAAAAAACACATGGAAATAAATGAAATGAAAACATAATAGTCCAAAACCTTTGAGACACAGCAAAAGCTGTTTTAAGAGGGAAGTTTACGGCAATAGAGACCTACCTCAAGAAGCAAGAAAAATCTCAAATAAACAGCTCAACCTTACACCTAAAGGAGCTAGAAAAAGAAGAACAGACAAAACCCCAAATCAGTAAAAGGAAGGAAATAATAAAGACTAGAGCAGAAATAAATAGCAACTAAAAAAACAAAACAAAACAAAAAAACAAAAACAATAGAACAGATCAATGAGAGCCGGAGCTGGTTCTTTGAATAGATCAACAAAATTGAGAAACCTTTAGCCAGACTCATTTAAAAAAAAAAAGAAACAAACAAAAGAGAGGACTAAAATAAAATCAGAAATGAAAGATAAAAAATAACTGGCACTGCAGAAATACAAAAAATTATAAAAAAATATTATGAAAAATTATATGCCAACAAATTTGACAACCTAGAAGAAATTAATAAATTCCTAGAAACATATAACTTCACAAAAATGAATCAGGAAGAAATAGGAAATTTGAATAGACCAATTATCAGCAATGAAACTGAATCAGTAACAAATAAAAGTCCAGGACCAGATGGCTTCACAGGCCAATTTTACCAAACATTTAAAGAACAGTTAATACCTATTCTTCTCAAACTATTCCAAAAAAATAGAATACATTCCAAATACATTCCACAAGGCCAGCATTACCCTATTATCAAACCCAGATAAAGACACCACAAAAAAAGAGAATTATAGGCCAATATCTCTGATGAACATAGATGCAGAAATCCTCAACAAATATTAGCAAACTGAATTCAACAATACATTAAAAAAAAATCATTCACCACAATCAAATGGGATTTATTGCCAGGACGGAAGGTTGTCCAGTATTTGCAACTCAATCAACATGATACATTGCATTAACAAGAGAAAGGATAAAAACCATTTCAATAGATTTAGGAAAAGCATTGACAAAGTTCTGCATCCATTCATGATAAAAACACTCAGTAAAGTAGGGTTAGAGGAAACATACCTCAACATAATAATGGCCATATATGAAAACCCCACAACTAATATCATACTCAATGGTAAAAAGCTGAGAGCTTTTCCCTTTGGTCAGGAACAAGATGAGGATGTCCACTCTCACCATTTTTTTAAAAAAGTTTATTTATTTTGAGAGAGATAGCATGCAAGTGGGGGAGGTACACAGAGAGAGGGAGAGAGAGAGAATCCCAAGAAAACTCCACACTGTCAGTATGGAACGTGATGTGGGGCTCAAACTCACAAAGTGAGATCATGACTTGAGCCAAAATCAAGAGTTGCTTACTTAACCAACGGAGCCACCCAGGCACCCCATCACCATTTTTATTCAACATAGTCTTGGAAGTCCTAGCCACAGCAATCAGACAAGAAATATGAATAAAACGTATCCAAATTGGTAAGGAAGGAGTAAAACTTTCACTATTTGCAGATGACATGATATTATGTATGAAAACCCAAAAGACTCCACCAAAAAACTGCCAGAACTGATAAATGAATTCAGTAAAGTCACAGGACACAAAATCAATGTATAGAAATGTGTTGCATTTTTATACACCAATAGTGAAGCAGCAGAAAGATAAATGAAAACAATCCCATTTACAATTGCACTAAAAATAATAAGATACCTAGGAATAAACTTAACAAAAGAAGTGAAAGACCTGTACTCTGAAAACTGTAAAATTTGATGAAAGAAATTGAAGATGTCTCTAAGAAATGGAAAGATATTTGATGCTCATGGATTGGAAGAACAAATCTTGTTAAAATCTCAGTATTACCCCAAGCAATCTACAGATTTAATGCAATCCCTATTAAAATTTCAAAGTACTTTTCACAGAAGTAGAAAAATTAATCTTAAAATTTCTATGGAATCACAAAAGACCCAAATTGCCAAAGCAATCTTGAAAAAAAAGACCAAAACTATAGGTATCACAATCCCAGATTTCAAGATCTACTACAGATCTGTAGTAATTAAAACACTATGGTACTGACATAAAAATAGACACATAGTTCAATGGAACAAAATGGAGAGCGCAGAAATAACCCATGATTGTGTGGTCAATTAATCTTTGATAAAGGAGACAAGAATATGCAACAAGACAAAGTCCCTTCAACAAATGGTGTGGGGAAAACTGGACCACTTTCTCACACTGTACACAAAAATGAACTCAAAATAGATTAAAGACCAACATATGAGACCTGAAACCATAAAAATCCTAGAAGAGTACATAGACAATAATTTATCTGACATTAACTGTAGCAACATTTTTCTCTACTTGAAGAAAATCTTTACTTGTAACTAGTTGTGCATATCAAAGAAAATGAATGTACAAAGTTTATTATAGAGTTTGATTCTAGTCATAAAATCTTCTCAGTAAATCTCTGGATACTTAACAAAATATAGTATCCTTCATTGACAAATGTGCTAGTATTGACATAAACTTATCAATAGTATGTTAATTCAATAGATAGATACTTAACATCTATTTCATATCAACAATCATGGAGATGATTTTGTACTAATTTTTGCATACATTCTAGCTTGATCCCACTGGAATTGAAAGGCTTTCCTTTTCAAATTTTCAAATGGTACTAAAGAGACAGGCAGAATTCACAAAAAAAGAGATATGTCATATGTATGAATACATTTTATGTAATAAGCTAAATATAATTTTTTCAATTATGTATATTAAATATTATATGAGTTTTATTTTAATATAAATAATATAAGATACATAGACCAGATTTTAAGATTGAGTCACTACATTTATATAATTTAATATATTTATGTAATATATAATTTATGTAATATATCTATAGCTTATATGTTACATAAATTATAATTTGTATGTAAATTGTATGAATAATATATAGATTATATCAATATGTTTTATATTATATGCAAATGTATAAAATAGATTAAATATAAATTTATATATAAATATAATAATAAATCTGTCAGGTATTTAAAAAAATTTTTTTTAATGTTTATTTATTTTCAAAGGAGAGAGAGACAGAGTGTGAGTGGGGGAGGGGCAGAGAGAGAGGGAGACACAGAATCAGAAGCAGGCTCCAGGCTCTGAGCTGTCAGCACAGAGCCTGGCACGGGGCTTGAACTCACAAACTGTGAGATCATGACCTGAGCCGAAGTCGGACGCTCAACCAACTGAGCCACCCAGGTACCCCAAGTATTTTTGTTGTCAGTGATTCACTGTTACTTAGAAAATTCGAGCCTGAATGGGGAAAGGATGGGAGAGAGTTGAAGGGATCTAGATGGTGTTCCAAACCTACAACTCTGGGATGCCTTATGGCTGGTTAAAAGATTGCTCACTAAAGAAAATATAATTTTTGTTGAAGGTTTTAAAGGTCATTCTGAGTTTATTTAATCATCAGTGCTTTATTCTCACTACGTTTTTTGTTTGTTTGGGTTGTTGTTTTTTTGTTTTTTTGTTTCCTTTCCAAAACTATATTTACATGGTAGATGAAATAGGTTGTGGTTATAGTGGTTGGGTAAAATTCATATTTTAATACCAGTTCAGCTTCTGCTATGTCAGATGGGAACCAGAAAGGACAGGAATAAGGGTGATATCTGAATTAGGTGGCCCCTTTTTTGGTGTTCTTAGAGTATAATGGTTCAGTTAGATAACCAAGGTCCTTGAAGAACACAGAGACCTAAGAAAGGATTACCAACTACAGAAGAAGAATTCAAAGTAACCATTTTCCTAGGGCTTATCCTGTTCTTTTTTTGTATTACTTATCTAATTAAGCAATAAATAATACCTGTAAACTCAAGGTCACGTCTTTTAAAAATATACGTGAGAGCTTTAAAGTATCTTTAAAGATTTCACTCTAAAATTTTTGGGTAAATTGCAACTCAATTAACATTTGACTTATTGAATTAGTAAGAACAAAAAAAGAAAAATAAAGCCAATTTTTCATCAATTCAGATTCTTAGAGTTTTTTGAAAAGTAAAAAAACAGATTTCTTTATCCCTTGGTAATCTGATTAATTTAATAATAATTAAAGTTGACTTTTAGCTATAAGTTAAAGCATTAAAGTATCTCTATTTTCAGATGGTGTAATTATATGACTAAAAACCTGAAGAACCTATGTAAAAACTACTACAAGCAATAGTGTAATTTAGTTCAGATTGACAGGCAAAAGTTGAATAAACTTCATACATAAATTTAAATGTGTATATATAAACAAAAACTATTTGAAGTTATAACACAATACAAGAACCAATGCATGATTAAACACAGACACACAGATACATCTAGGCATAAGCTCAATAAGAAATTGCCAAAACCTCTGTAAGGAAAATGATAAATCACTGCTGAAAGATTTAGAAGTACAGTTGAACAAATTGAAAAGATATACATTTTTCGACAGGACAGCTTAACATCCTAAAGATGTCAGTTATTTTTGGGGGGCACCTGGGTAGCTTAGTTGATAAAGCAACCGACTTAGGCTCAGGTCATGATTTCAACTTTCGTGGTTTGATGCCTACATTGAGGTGTCTACTGACAGTTGAGAGCCTGGAGCCTGCTTCAGATTCTGGGTCTCCCTCACTCTCTGCCCCTCCCCTGCTTGCGCTCTGTCTCTGTCTCTCAAAAATAAATAAACATTAAAAAATATTTTTAAAAAGATGTCATGGGCAGCCTGGGTGGCTCCGTCAGTTAAGTGTCTGACTTCAGCTCTCGTCATGATCTCATGGTTTGTGAGTTCGAGCCCCACATCAGTTTCTGTGCTGACAGCTTGGAGCCTGGATCCTGCTTCAGATTCTGTGTCTCTGTCTCTCTCTACCCCTTCCTTGCTTGCACTTTGTCTCTCTCTCTCTCAAAAGTAAACATTAAGAAAAAAAAAGATGTCAGTTGTTTTTAAGTTAATACATGTAATACAATCTCAATAAAAGTGCCATTATTATTTTTCTTTCCTGATACTAGAAAAGTTGTCTATAAAGTTGATCTGGAGAGAAAAAAGTGAAAATAGACATGAAAATCTTAAAAAAAGGAAAACAGCAATAAGAGGAATCTAATCCTAAGATACATTAAATCATACTACAAAACCTCTATAATTAAAATAGTATATAGCATTATAGCATGAGTAGAAGGAAAAAATAGAGCCAAATACATATGGAAATGTAGTTTAAAATAATCTCACATCAGTAGGGAAAAGGTGAACTCATTTAAATAACTGGTATTGGCATAAATGGATAATAATAGAAGAAAAGAGAAAATCAGTCCCAGTTTCCATCCTACACACCAGAATAAATTCTAAATGTATCAGAGAGTTAAAGTGCTGAAGTACTAAAGCAAAACATGGTCTGTAGCTTATGAATAAGAGAAACTTTCCAAACTATAACTCAAGATATAAAAGCATTAAGAGAAAATATTGATAATTTGACAGCAAAAACAACAACAACAACAACAACAACAAACTTTTCCATGCATGAAAAAAAAAAAAAACAACAAAGAATACATACCATGAGCAAAGAACAAATGGGAAAATGGGAAAAATATCTGCAATTTATATTAGAGGCAAAGGTTAATAATATTCAGTATATAAAGAGCTTATAAATGTAGAGAAGAAAAACATTCTATAAGTCCTATAGAGAAATGGACAAGAGATTTAAGTGGACAGATAATAGAAAAAGAAATATAAATAACCCTTATTTGCAAAGATGCTCAAATCATTGACAGTAAAAGAAATGTGATTTAAAGCTATCTTGAAATTCCATTTCCCATTTATGAGATTGGCCAAAATATAAAATTTTGACAACATCATCTCCTGGGTGGATGAGGCAGTCACAAACATGGCTGGTAGAAACCCAGAACTGTACGATTTCAAGTGGAGGACAAGTTGGCAATGTCCATTAGTTGGCAGAAAATCTTTAATTTTAGGAACCTAGTTTTAATAAACCACAGGGGAATAAGGTGGGAAACAAGAAGACATTTGCACAAGGCAATTCATTATAGTAAAAAACTGGAAAAACCCCAAATAGCTGTTATTAGGGGACTGGTTGAATGCTATATTACATCCACTCAATGAGATACTATTCTATGAAGTGGTAAAGAGAAATGGGAAGGGCCATTATATACTACTATGAAGCCTTATAACTGGAATTAATAGACTTGAGAGACCTAGCCACTTATTATAATGTATAGATCTTATTCATGAGTTGGCAAAACTTCTCTTAAGATCCAGATTAGTAAATATTTTAGGCTTTGTGAGTCATACAGTCTGTCACAACTATTCAACTGTGCCTTTGTAATGCAAAAATAGCCATAGACAATATGCAAACAAATGGGTTAGATGTGGCTGTGTTCCAATAAAACTTTACTTAGAAACATGAGCAACAACTGGATTCAGACCTCAGGCTATAGTTTGCTGATATGTGAACACTATTCAACGTTTTTTATTTATTTTTGGGACAGAGAGAGACAGAGCATGAGCGGGGGAGGGGCAGAGAGAGAGGGAGACACAGAATCAGAAACAGGCTCCAGGCTCTGAGCCATCAGCCCAGAGCCCGACGCGGGGCTCGAACCCACGGACTGCGAGATCGCGACCTGGCTGAAGTCGGACGCTTAACCGACTGCGCCACCCAGGCGCCCCTATGTGAACACTATTAAAAGAAATACATGAGACAAATTGAACACTAACTGGGTGGAAGAATAGGGACAGGACAACGAGAGTAACCTCTTCTATTTGGAAAGGAGAACAAGGGGAGGCACAGAGCAGTTACTGGAGTATAGAAATTCTGAAATCCTATTGAACAAGATCTCCCTGCTCTGGAATGGGGACTGTTCCAAGTTTACATGCTAGCTTTTGTTCCTTTGAATAGATTTCCAGTTTGCTGTATTTTCTATTAACTCTACCTCTGGGGGTTCATATCTTTTCCATTATTGTTCTTGGTGACATCTGAAAATACTCTCCTTGTGAGAGTCCCTCAGCCTGTGCTGGGTTGTGTATTGTTGACTTAGCACCTAAACTCCTGTCTAAGGTTGGGAACTACATTTCTCAGAATCCTCTTCTCTGTACAGTTGTGGGACAGAGTTGGCCAGTGAGATGAATTTTTATTACATTTGGAAAGAAGATGAGAGCCGAGGACATAACTCTGTGAAAGCTATGATGGTCAGACATGATGTGTAGCAGAGGTACCTGGTGGGCTGCCTGTTCTCTCTTTCTGCTTCAGCTCATCTTCTTGGTTGCTGGCCATGCTGACCAACAGCTGCCCCAACCCACAAAACCTTGGCTATAGGCCCACAGAAGCTTACATAGAACTCTCCACAAACTCTTCCTTTGCCAGGTCAGGCCTCTCTGGCAGTGAGATTCACAGTCCTTGTATTTTCCTGCAAGATCCAACTTGTCTCTGTGCCAGGGCTTCAGATGAAAGTCATTAATAACTATTTCTCTGATCTTTCAACTCCTACTTCCAAGACCTCCACTTTCCTAGCTCCATCTACATTTAGATAAACTGTAATTCCCATATTACATCATTTCTTGTAATACTTACACTCACTCTGGTTTCCTGACTTAGCCTCAGTTGATAGAACCTGCCCATTAAAAGTTAAAAATTAAGAGTCATTTTATGTCTAAGATGGTCATTCTTTTTAGTCCTCCCCAATGTAGAAGAAGATATTTGAACTAATAATAAAATCTATTTTATTTCACCGCTTCTCAAAAAGAATTTGGTATCAGTTAGTTTTATGCCTGTTTTTCAACTATATTTTAACTGACCAATTGGATTCTAAACGTCATGATGCCAGATACTACCTTTTGCCAATTAAAAAAAAATCCTGCTCCGGGGGTGCCTGGATGACTTAGTCATTTAAGCATCTGACTCCTGATTTTGGCTCAGTTCATGATCTCGTGGTTCATAAGTTCAAGGCCCACATTGGGCTCTGTGCTGATAGTGTGGAGCCTGCTAGGGTTCAATCTCTCTCTGTCTCCCTGTCTCTCTACCCCTGTCCCATTCACACTGTCTCTCTCTCTCTCTCAAAAAATAAATAAAACATTTAAAAAAATCCTCAGAATTAAACATGGGTTAAATTGAAAAAGATATATATCTTTTGAAAAACATCATTCATTCAAGGAATTCCATTCTAAAAAATTCCTGCCTTGTGATTAATCTAAAATGTTATCATTAATTTTTTTTTCCTGAAAGATATTTGTCTGCTGAATATGGCATGACATCTAGTTTTTCATAAATTTTCTAGTAATATTTGGGAAAGAAAACAAAAAATAATTCAAAATATGTAATTGCCTGAATATTTATAATCATTTTTTATCCTCCAAGCTTAAATTACAACTGTACAAATTCTTGGCTATTGTACTATTATTTGTGGATTTGCTTAAAAGAAAGCCCTTTAGTGTTTAGTCAGACAGTAGACGGATTTCAGTAGGTAACATTATTTTATGACAGACTCAGTAGCTGAACGGTATTCATTTTTTTAAATCTAGTAAAACAATTTTTTTGTACTTATTTATCATTTTTGCAAAAGGTGACACATTAATTTGTGATGGGCTTTTAATTATAAAGTTTTTGTAAAATTACTCCTTTTCTCAAAAAGGAAATTTTAAAATAGCCAGGGCAAGCCATGAAAATAAGCCTGTGCCATGCACCCCAATGTTTATAGCAGCGCTATCAACAATAGCCAAAGAATAGAAAGAGCCCAAATGTTGTCCATTGAGTGATGAATGGATAAAGAAGATGTGGAAGATAAACACACACACACACACACACACACACACACACACACACACAGTGGGATATTAACTCGGCATTCAAAACGAATAAAATCTTGCCATTTGCAACAACATGGATGGAACTAGAGTGTATTATTATACTAAGCAAAATTAGTCAGAGAAAGACAAATACCATATGACCACTCATATGTGGAATTTAAGATACAAAACAGATGAACATAGGGAATGGAAGCAAAAATAATATAAAAACAGGGAGGGAGACAACCAAAGGAGACTCTTAAATATAGAGAACAAACTGAGGATTGCTGGAGGGGTTTTGGGTGGGGGCATGGGCTAAATGGGCAAGGGGCATTAAGGAGGACACTTGTTGGGATGAGCACTGGGTGTTATATGTAGGGGATGAATCACTGGATTCTACTCCTGAAATCATTATTTCACTATATGCTAACTAACTTGGATGTAAATTAAAACAATTAATTAATTTAAAAAAACCTGTGCCAAACTCCAAGGTCAAAGCAATGTGATTGAGTGAGGTAGACTTAATTATAATCCCAAAGATTCCTTTGTTCCAGTAAGATAATCTATTTATTTTTTTGCCACACCTTTGTTTTAGATAGTATGTGCTTCTTGTCTCCTTGACTTTGTATTTGGCTATGTAACTTTCTTTAACTTATGGGAAGTTAGCAAATATGGTGAAAGCAGAGCATTGAAATGCGCTTGCTAGGTTGGGCAGGTTCTCTGTGCTTCTGTATCATGAAAGAGCATACCCTGCACAGTACTGTTCCTCTAGCATGGCTCCCAGACTAAGACACAGGAGACAGAGCTCCCCAGCCCAGCTACAGGCACATAAGCCCAAAATATATGCTATGAAGGTTATATTTATAAGAATAGGAAGAGAAAACATTTTATGTAATGGTTTTTAGGTTGATCTATAATATTTACATATCTGGACATATGTTATACGGGCCTCCATTTTCTTTTTTTTTTTAAATCTTGCCCTGGACTTTGCAAAGGTTAAAGGCTGGTCTACAGTCAGATAAAATTCCATTTCAGTAGTAACACTTCTATTTGTAGTCTTCACGTGTATTCTCTGAATTTATGTGTGTGTGTGTGTGTATGTGTGTGTGAGCATGTGTGTGCTATGACTACATGGGGCCCTCTAAAGTGCAGGGCCAGAGGAGGCCCTGGACTGTTTGTGGGGAGGCGAGGAAAATAGTAAGATTATTCACAACATTAATGCCCATTTTGAAGGCATTTAATGGTGGGCCTTTTAGTTGTGGCTTTGAAGGTTTTTAGCATGTCCGAAGGAATTCGCCAGAACCATCACTTACATCTTTGAGTTTCAAAAAAAGTATGGCAAGTGCTTATAGAATGAATGTTTATGTTCCCCCAAATTCATATGTGGAAACCTAATCCCTGACATGATGATGTTTGAAGTGGGGCTCTTGGGAGGTGATTAGATCACTAAGGTGGAGCCCTCAAAAGAAGCCCCCCACTCTTTCTGCCCTGTGGGAGGGCTATCTGTGAACCAGGGAGCAGGTTCTCACTAGACATTGGATTTGCTATTGCCTTGATCTTGGACTTCTCAGCCTTGAGAACTAGAAGAAATAAATGACTGTTGTTTATAAACCACCCAGTCCATGGTACTTTGTTATAGCAGTCCTAGTGGACTAAGACAGCAAGTCTAAGGCATCCTCTTTCCTTTCCATACCTAGCAGCCACTCCTAGGAGGTGTCCCACTGCATGCCACTCTTTGCCCTGTTGTGGCTTCTGTTACCCTTCAAGATTGTGACCAATGTCTATTTAAATTTAAATTTGATTACTGAGTAAAACTTCTAGAACACAAGACCTAACAAAATGTTTTGTTCTAGGCCTTGAAGTCCTATGGATTTTTTTTTTTTAGTTCATTCTATGTAAACAACAACAACAATAACAAAACCCAAAAAACCAAAACATCTCGTTTGCATAAGAATACCCGAGAGTACAGACAATGCACATTTTCTCTCTTGGCCTAGAAATATTCTTAATAGTTAATTCTGATTCTTTCTAATAGTTTCAATGGAGCCGTAACCCACTTAGCTGGATTTTAAGCATCACCTACATTTCTAGGTACATTTATAATGTTAAGGATATTCCCAGAACATACACCAAAGGAAAAAAAGTGGGGTGGGGGGGGGAATGCTTTCGCATTGTAGGATGATGACATATGCTTGTGCTTAATCAAATTCCCAGCTAATCACAAATACCAAAGTCATTGAAGAAATCAATTGCTTTTGCATACTGAAGCTCTGATTTAAATTTTCAAGCCTCCATAATTTTAAAATCAATAAACATTTATTATTGTTTCTACTTGTACCTCTGAATAAATCACTGTATAATTTTACCTCTTAATTCTCAAAGGTATAATATAAAAATATTGATTTTAATAGTTTTTTTGTGCTTCTAAAAGGATGTGTAATTTATTCATACACAGCCTATTGGCATGATGCCTAAGGCAATGGATATTATTGTTACAAATAATGTATGAAAAGCTTTTATTTTAAAAATCTTTTATAGAAATACAGAAGTCTTACAGAAATGTGCACACAAATGATAAGTTTTCAATTTGATGGATTTTCACAAGGTGAACACACATATATAAACTCTAGATTAAAAAATAATAGAATACACCAGCAACCCAGAAACTTCCCCTTTTCCCCTCCTAGTCACTATTCCCTGAAAAGATAACTGCAGTCTGATTTCTAACACCATTGATTAATTTGGCCTGATATTGGACTTTATATAAGTTGAATCCCACAATGAGAAAAAATTTTGTGCCTGCTCTAAAAACAAAACAAAACAAAACCCAAATCCCCTCAACATTGTGTTCATCCACTTCACCCATGTTTTGGATTTAGCAATGATTTGTTTATTGCTATATAATATACCTTTGTATGAATGTGCCACAATAACTTTATCCATTTTCTGTTGATAGATATTTGTTTCCAGGTTTTAGCTCTTATGAGTAGTGGGATTATGAATAGTCTTGTACATGTCCTTTGATGAACACACGAATGCAGGCATAGTCATGAATTGCTGCTAGGTCAAAGAGCTTGCATGCCTGTGTACGACTTTAGTTGGTACCATCAAATTATTTTCTAAAGTGGTTGTATCAGTTTACTGCTATCACGTACTCCTAGTAGCAGTGCATTCTTGTTTACTTCCTCAACTGCTTTCTCCATCTTTTTAATTTTAGCCATTTTGGTGGATATGTAGTGGTGACTTTTTGTGCTTTTAGTATATATCATTTCTTTGATGATTAATGATGTACACATTATCATACATTTATTTATTGGCCCTGCATATCCCTTTCTCTGAAGTACTTGGTCAAGTCTTCTGCCCAATTTTCTGTTAAGACATTTATCTGTATTTAAAAAAAAAACACAACTTGATTTGCAAAAGTTTTTTTTTTCAATGACTGGGTTTGAGTCTTTTTAAAAATTATTATTATTAAACGTTGAGAAAAAAAAATTTAAAAATTATTATTATTTTTTTAATTGCTGTGGGGGAGAGGCAGAGGGATAGAGAGAGAATCTTAAGCAGGCTCCATACTCAGCACAAATCCTATGCCCCTGAGATCATGACCTGAGCTGAAATCAAGAGTTGGCACTTAACCAAGTGACCCACCCAGGTTCCCCAATGGGTTTGAGTCTTTTATGTTTATTACAGTTTTTTCTCTCACTCTATGGCTTACCTTTTCCCTTTCTTTTTTTTTTAAGTTTATTTATTTATTTTGAGAAAGAGAGAGAGCGAGTTTGAAAGGGGCAGAAAGAGAGGGAGAGCGAGAATCCTAAGCAGACTTCTTAGAAATAAGTTTCTTACTTAGTACAGTAAAATAATACAGATAAATGTCAATAATGTCTTGTATTTCTATCTTTCTTAAATAGTTTTTATTAATTTATATATTTCTTTATGTATAAATACTCCCTGAAATGGTGCTTGTGCAAGAACAGGGAAGCTGATCTTGAGTAGCTTCATATCTGAGAAGGAAGATTATGAGAATAAATAAATAATTACACAAATATGGAATGAAATAAAAATTGTAAGATAAGGAAACATGGCGTATAAAACACATTTTATCTTCTTTTAGGTGGGTAGCAGGGAAGGTTACATGGAAAAAAGGGCATTTAAACCAAACCTGGCTGTATGGGTGGAATCTGGACATGATGAGATAGATTGAAGGCATTTCCTTGAGCAAGCACAGAATAAACAAATGGCCAGAATTGAAAAGATGTGGTAAATGTGTGAGGACAGGGGTAATTTAATCAGATAGTTTACATGAACTGTGACTAAAAAATTACTGACCTTGACTATTATAAAGGAAACAACAGAAAACATAAATCTAAATGCCTGCCATTTCATATGAAATAGTTGTATTGAATTGCACTTTTCCAGTTGTATTAACAGAATCCAAATCTAGCCAGTTTAAGCCCAAAGAGAAATAGGGTGACTGGGTATTTCATGGAATCTAAGGGGGACATGAGCAGGTAGGCTTTGGGAACCAGTGGGGGCTAAGTGTGCCACTCCATAGTGACCCAGGTAATCCTCTCAGTTCCTATTTATCAGTTCTGCTTCTCAAGCATATCTGGTTCATTCTGCTGTCTTGCTGTAGAATGGTGTCTTAGTCTGGCCGTTTGGGCTGCTACAACAAATACAGACCTGGTGGCTTATAAACAAGAGAAATTTATTTTTCACAATTCTAAAGGCTGGAATTCCAAGGTCAGTGCACCACCATGGTCAGGTTTTGATGAGAACCCTTTTATGGTTTCAGACTGCTAACTTCTCATTGTATTCTCACATGGCAGAAAGAGAGCAAGAGAGTTATCTGGGCTCCTTTTATATGATGATTAATCCCCTTCATGAGAGCTCCACCATCATGGCCTAATCACCTCCCAGAGGCTCATCACTTAGTATGATCACATTGGGGGTTAGAATTTCAATGTATGAATATTCGGGAAACATGAACATTCAGCTGTAACAAATGGCTTCCCTGCTTCCCAGGCCAGATATTAGAAAATAACTTCTAAGGGCTCTTAAGTAGATTTTCTCCATTCAAGAGATCAGACAGATGTACCTGGAATCTCAAATTCCTGGAGGAAGGGGCTCATCAGCTTTGTTTGGGTCCATTCTTAGTTCAGTCAATTATGACAGAAGAGAGGATAAGAGATACGTGGTAGAAAACATCATATTTGCTGTGATTACTTAGAGCCTTCCCATTATAGCCAAAAGGATATTTGAGGCTGGGGAGGGGGTTTTTAGAAAAGGGGAAAGTTAATCAATTCAGGAGGTGTCACTTTAGAAGACTGTGGTGATATCTAACTTGAGGATATATTATTGAGGTAATAATTGAGCATCTTAAACAAGCCAGGTCCTTGTTTTATTTTGTTTTTTAACTTTTTATTTTAAAATGATTATAGATGTATAGAAGAGTTGTATAGATAGAACACAGAATTCCTGAATATAGTTCATCGAGCTTCCCCTAATACTAATATCTTATATAACTGTGGCGCATTTAATGAAATTAAGAGTTAACATTGTACACTCTTGTCTAAATTGTAGACTTTACCAGTGATTATACCAGTGTTTCCACTAATGACCTTTTTCCATTCTAGGCTTTGATCCAGGATACTACCCATTGCATTTAGTCATCATGTTGCCATGGTCTTCTCCAATCAATGACAGTTTCTCAGTCTTCCCTTGTTCTTTGTTATCTTGACTGTTTTGAAGAGTACTGGTAAAGTATTTGTAGAATGTCCATCAGTTTGGGTCTATCTGATGTTTTCTCATGATTAGACTGGGGTTATGGGTGGAGAGGATACCACAGAGGTGATATGTTCTTTCTTCATATCATGGTCATGTTATCCGGGGAAGAAGAGAGCAACATGACTTATGACTAGGGATGTAAACCTTCATCACTTGGTTAACGTGGTGTCTGCTAGGTTTCTTCACTGAAGAGTTACTATACATTTGAAAGCAAATGTTAAAACCACCACAGTAAGGAATGAATATTTCAGGGGCAATACTTTGACGGGAAGGAAATACTTTCTCACTCCATAAAGGTTCATCTATTTGAGCATTAAGCTATGGGTCTTGCTTGTAGCAGTTGTTTCTGTGTCTAATGGTGATGTTCTTTTCCCTTAATCTTTTTGTATTTATCCTTTGGAATGATTTCATAAAAAATGTTTATTTCTTCTTCCCAGTTTATTAATGGTTTCAGTCATTTGTGTGGATCGGAGTGGGCACATGGATATTTATATTTTGGATCATAATCCAATACTAACTTTATTTATTGAGCTGTTCAAATTGTTCCAGCTTTGGCTATTTCAAACTCTTCCAAATAGGATTTTATTCCTTTTTCCATGTACCCATTTTCTTTCTTTTTTTTTTTTTTTCCCTTAAGGCACTTTCTTTTACATCTTTATTAGATGGTCAGATTTGTCAGCATTTTTCTTGTTGCAGTTCTAGAATCTTTCATTTTCCGCAGGAAATCATAGTTCCTTCTATTGGGGAATGGTATTTAGAAACTCAGATGTAGACCTTAGGTGTGCTGACAGCTACTGGAGTGTTACTGCTTCTAGGTCCTCTGCTCACAGAGCTAGGAAATCTCTGTATGTATATTAAACCGTGTATACACAGACATCTATAATTACTCCTGTGTCTATCTTCAAACATTTAAAAATAAAAATGAGTTGATACTGATATCTTTGACTCTGATCCAGTATCACAGGATTTGTTTTAGCCTTACCCTCTTATTCATTTGTAATTTTATTCTTCAACAGTGAGGAAACTCATGCCAGGTGCTTTTTTTGTGATATCATATTAAGTTGTTGCAGCTATGCTTTGGAGATTATCTCCATTTTACTGATGAAGAAACACTTAACTTAATATGCTTAAGTGATTGTCTGCAGGCACAAAGAAAGTAAATGGTGGAGCCAGTGGATTCAAAGTTATTTAAATGTCATGATTACTCACTGACTTATGGTTAAGGATATATGCTTACTATGATAAAACTCTCCTTGCTCAAAGTATTTTTAGAGCTGGTCTTTTAAAATAACAGCCTTATTGAGATATAATTCACATCCTATAAAATTCACCCATTTAATCCCTACAATTAATTGCTTTTTAGCATATTCATGGAGTTGTGCAATCATCAACACTATCAGATTTTAGAACATTTTCATCACCCTCTCTGCCTCCAAAATCTATAGCCATTAGCACTAACTGTCTGTTACCCCTTAACCTCCAGGCCATGACAACCACTAATCTGTCTTATGCCTCAATAGAGTTGCCATTTTTGGACATTTCAAGTAAATGGAATCATACAATACATGGTCTTTTGTGATTGGATTTTTCCTCTTTTCTTGTTTTCAAGGTTCATACATGTTGTAGCAAGTATCAGTACTTAATTTCTTTCTTTTAAAAAATTGATTTTATTTTTTTAAAGTACTTTCAGATTCACAAAAAAGATGAACAGAAAGTACAGGGAGTTTTCACGTATCCCCTCTGCTACACAACCTCCACCACTATCAACATCCTACACCAGACAGGTACTTTCGATGTAATCAATGAAAGTGTATTGACACATCATTGTTACCCAAAGTCCACAGTTTACATTAGGGTTCACTCTTGTATATTCTGTGGGTTTGGACGAATGTGTAATGACATGTATCCACCAATTACAGTATCATACAGACTTGTTTCACTGCCCTAAAAATCCTCCATGCTTCACTTATTCATACCTCCTTTCCCCTAACTCCTAGCAACCAGATCTTTTCACTTTCTCCATCATTTTGTCTTTTAGGGAATGTCATCTTGTTGGGTGCATATACTATGCATTCTTTTCAGATTGACTTCTTTCATATAGTAATATGCATTGAAGTATTCTCCATGTATTTTCATGGTTTGATTGCTCATTGCATTTTAGTGCTGAAAAATATTCCAATGTCTGGATGTACCACAGTTTGTTCATTCATCTACTAAAGGACATTTTGGTTGCTTCCAAATTTTAGCAATTAATAATAAAGCTGCTATAAACATTCATGTGCAGTTTTCTGTGTGAATGTGTTTTCAATTCCTTTGGGTCAATACCAAGGAGTATGATTGCTGAATTGTATGGTAAGAGTATGTTTAGTTTTGTACAAAACTGTCAAATTGTCTTCCAAAGTGGCTGTACCATTTTGCATTCACTTTGACAATGAATTAGAGACTTTCTGCTGCTTTACCAGCATTTGGTATTGTCAGGGTTTTGGATTTTGGCCATTCTAATAGGTGGGTATTGGTATCTCATTGTTTTAATTTGTGGTTCTTGATTACATATGATATATATCATGTATTCGAGTGCTTATTTTCCATTTACCTATCTTCTTTCCTGAGGTGTCTGTTCAGGTCTTTTGCCCCTTTTAAATCATGGCATCTGTTTTTCTCAGTTACCATTGTTTTGAGGCAGCTGGTTGTCAAGGCTACCATAAAGCTGGTGAAAGGGGAATAGGAATAAGGCAAGCTAAATTACCCACAAATGTTGATGTTCTTATCAAGATTCAGCTGTTTTTCTTGAATAAATGCTAACCTGAATCATTGAAAGCCTTTGCTTAATATTCAGAGTTCTGAAAAATTGATTTTGACAATTATTATCAGTATTCTGACAATTTTTTAATGTGGGAACTGATTTTTGAAGGTCCTTACTCTGTTATTCTAGAAGTGCTTCTCCTTTGAAATTACACTGCAGGGCAACTTGGTTATTCATTTTGATTTTGGCATTAGCATTTTACTGTGTGTTCTGGAGTTTGGTATATTTCATTTTAAACTTTGGTACTTTAAATTCATACCATTTTTGAATTAGTGTGTTACTTCACTTTGCAACTTTTCTTAGGCACTCCAATCTTAAAGGTATAGAAGACCTTTCAGAATTTTAAAATGTTAATTGGGGTTAGTTCCTGTTTTTTCCTGCTTCTATGTAATCTTTAAAAAGAGGAAAAAGCCCTGAGGATGTAAGTGGCTCACCGCAGTCTTAAGTGCACTGAATTAGTTGCAGAATGATGACCATGTCATGCTGAAGACTTTCTTCTGTGCTACATTCCGTGAGAGACGTGTTCAGTCTATGTGGTTCCTCACCACAACCAACGCAGGAGAGATGCATTAAAGGCTATTTCCTCCCCACCTTCCATTCCCTTTTGGTTCCTGGCATATGACTTGGTAGAGTTTTCCAAAATCAACTCTTATCAATGACAGATACCATGGACCTAAACATATACACCTCACTTAAAAATTTGCATAACAGTATTCCAGCAAATCACATGCACTGTCTGAGCATATGGTGTCATGCAGGATTACACACTAATGTGTCATATTGGTCAAAATCATTTTGGTTCACAACAAAGGAAAATTGAGTTAAATGAAATTTTATCATATATACCACTTTATATAATCATATTTTTGAGCATTTGGGGAGAGGCAAATGTATCTTTAGCAATTGCAAATGTATCTTTAGCAATTTGAATCTTTTTCAGAAAAAAATTTTTTTCCTTTTTTTTTTCCTTTTTTATTTCCATTTTGTTCTCAGTCATTATTGTACCTCAGAAATATCTATAATATAAAGGTTTAATGAATGAAAAAAATCTAAAGAAAAGGTGTTAATTCAGAAGAATAGTGAACTATTACTGGATATTCATTGGAATTATTTTATATTTTATTTTTTAAATTTCTTTTAATTTTTTTTATTTACTTTTGAGACAGAGAGAGACAGAGCATGAGCAGTGGAGGGGCAGAGAGAGAGGGAGACTCAGAGTCCGAAACAGGCTCCAGGCTCTGAGCTGTCAGCACAGAGCCCAACACGGGGCTCAAGCTCATGGACTGTGAGATCATGACCTGAGCCAAAGTCCGATGCCCAACCGACTGAGCCACCCAGGCACTCCTCATTGGAATAATTTTAATGCCTTTGATAAAGACTGAAAACTATTTCCTATTATTTTTTCCTTTCTTCTCTAATGGTAGAAGGTCTGATTTTTACCTTAGGGGGGAAAAATATAAATTATCCTCTAATCCCTATTGCCATTTGCTAAGTTCTAACAAATAAGATATAAGTATAATATCATAGGAATATTGTTATTCCCATTTGGCAGTTGCACCACAGAGCAGGTAATAACTTGCCAAAGGTTATACAGCTCAGGATCTAGTAGGATCTGGAATCAACCAGCATCCTTATTCCTTTAAATATATTTTAAAATACATGATAATTATTCCTTTTCTTGTTGCTTGGTTACTTTTTCTCTTGGGTACATTTAAGTTGGTTGTTACAACTGATCCTTATTGCTATGTAATTCAGATACTTTGTCTAATCCTTTGTGGTTTAAAATGTTGGATGTTCCATATTTCATTGAATCTAAAGCAGTATTAATTTTAAAACACCATTGTTTTAAATACCATTGAGATGTTAGATGGTGCTATTAAATATAACCATAAGATGACACCAGTAGTAATATGCATCCTATTTCAGAGATGATAGAATTAAAAAATAAATGTCTTAGAATAAAAATATTATCATCCCTTTTTGTTGGTCATTCAGGTTGAGGTTTTCCCAGATTTTGTTATTTCAGAAAGCAAGCAGCAACCTAACACCTCACACCCATTAGGATGGTTACTATCAAAAACCGAGAAAATAACCAGTGTTAGGGAGGATGTGCAGAAATTTGAATCCTTGTGCACTGTTGGTGGGAGTGTAAAATTGTGCACCTGCTATGGAAAACAGTATGGCAGTTTCTCAAAAAATTAAAAAATAGAATTGCCATATGATCTGGCTATTCCGCTTCTGAATATATATTATATACATATTCAGAATACATATATTATATATATACTTATATATATATTATATATATTCTGAATATGTATATAATTATATACATATATACATATATGTATATATTATATATTATATACATATATTATATATATGTATACATATATATACATATTATATACATATATTATATGTATATATTATATACATATTCAGAATATATATATTATATATATATACTTATATATATATACATTCAGAATATATACATTCAGAATATATATAATATATATATAATATATATATTCAGGACATATATATATTATATATATATATATATTTGAAAGCAGGGATTCAAAGAGATATTTGTATATACCCATGTCCATAGGAGCATTATTCGCAATAGCCAGAAGGTAGAAGCAACCCAAATGTCCATTGACAGATGAATAGATCAACAAAGTGTGATGTATTAATATGATGAGATATTATACAGCCTTAAAAGGGAAGGAAATTCTAACATGCAACAACATGGATGAATCTTGAGGCCATTATGTTACGTGAAATAAGCCAGACATAAAAGGACAAGTACTGTGTGATTTTGCTTATATAAGGAGGTATCTAGAGTAGTCAATTCATAGAGATACAGAGTAGAATGGAAGTTGGAATGGAGAGTTATTATTTAATGGGTACAGAGTACAAAATGAAAAGAGTTTGGAGACAGGATAGTGATGATGGCACAATAATGAGGATGAATGTACTTCATGCCACTGAACTGTACACTTAAAAATGGTTAAGTTGGTAAGTTTTATATTATGTACTTTTTACCACAATAAAAAAATGAGGAGCAACACAAATTTCTGACAATACAGTAAAAAATTAAAAAACAACAGCAACACCATAGTCTCAATTCTTAGAATTCTACCAAAATGCTTGAAGGCAAAGCCTTTCCATGATACCCTATCCAGTGTGCTTTTAAATTTAGAGAATTAAAAAAAAACTTAAAGAATTCTAAATTTTAAAAATTTTTAAAAATTTTGTGATCACTTCAAATGTGAGGAATATCCTTATTTTAAAAATGTATACCGGGGTGCCTTGGTGGCTCAGTCGGTTGAGCGCCCGACTTCGACTCAGGTCATGATCTCACAGTTCGTGAGTTCAAGCCCCGTGTCAGGCTGTGTGCTGACAGCTTAGAGCCTGGAACCTGCTTTGGTTTCTGTGTCTCCCTCTCTGTCTGCCCCTTCCCCGCTCATGCTCTGTCTCTCTCTGTCTCAAAAATAAACATACATTAAAAAAATATTTTTAAATAAAATTGTATACTGTTGACTAATTTACAAATTACATTAGCCAAATTATTCCCTGACATTTTTTTTCATTCATTCAACATATTATATTGAGTGCATTCTATGTGTCAGATTTTCAAATAGGCATATAGAACCCTAGACACACATGCTCTCTGTTCCCATGAAGTTTCTAATCTAGCAATTATTTTGCAAAATCATCTGACAACAGGGTAGGCTAGGTTTCTCAAGAAACCCAAGGATAAGCCAAGTATGTTTTCCTTAGAAACAAATTATAATAAATTTAAAAAATAATAAAATATAAATTGATAGTATGTAAAATGTGAAAAATTTCTTCTCATTACCATCTCCTTGCCATAGTCCCTCTATTTAAAAGTAGAAGTAGTTGACAGTTTTGTATCCTTACAAGTCTATTTCTATGCATTGAGAGACAAATAGTTCTATACCTCATTCATAATTATTAACATTGTATCACAGATATTATCCTGTGCTAGTCCACTTAGATTCTCCTCATTCTTTTTTAACAACTACTTGTTATTCATTTCTTTGTGTCACAATTTATTTAACCATTGATGGACATTTAAGAACTTTGCAAAATTTTCACCTATTATATATAATCTGCTGTAAACATCCATGTATAATTTATTATTGATTTATTTTGCCTATATTAATAAGACAATAGATAGAAAGAGAAATATATAGCCCAAAATTTAAAAGTTGTTAGATACTGCTAAATACTCCCCTCCAAAAGTTGTACCAATCTAGAGTTCATGTTATAGGGTACATATTTTAACCTCCTTGACAACACTGGATTTTATTCATCTTAATTTTGTACTGATCAGATGGGAAAGACATGATATATTTGTCTGAACTTTAGTATTATATGTTGGCCATTGACTCTACCAATTTTTGTTCCTTTCTTCCTTACTAATAAATATTGAAATAATATTGAATGCAATGAGGCAGGCATTGCTCTAGTAACAAGAATATAGCAATGAAAAAGAGAGCCAGAATTCTGCCTTCATAGAGCATAGACACTAGTAAAAGAGACTTCCATGTAAACAAGGCAGTAAAACAATCTCTGGGAGTGGTAAATGCTCAGAAGAAAATCAAAGGGAAGTATAGGGGTATAGGAAATGTTGGGGCACAAGATAGGATGGTCAGAAAAGACTTCTTTGGGAGGGAAAACTAAGCAGAAATTGAAAGAGGAAAAGTATGCCCCTTTTGAAGAGTTGGAAAGGCAATCCTTTATAGAAATGCCCTGAGGGGTTCGACCTTGGCTTTCCTGAGGAATGTTGGGAGGTGAGAGCTACCCGAGAATAGAGACTGAAAGGAAGAGTGGTAGATGAGGTCAGCAAGAGGACCAGTGTCTGTAATGACTAGGGGTTTTCCCTCTCTAAATTTTAGGAATTCCCATAGTAATCTATGTGAATAACTGTAATCGCTGAACAACTAATATTTTGGTGTGAAATTAGAGACTTGTTTTGAAAATAACATCTTCATATTCTTTGTATTTTCCTTAAAACCTGTGTGCTATTCTCAAATTATTCTTTGCTTTACTTACCTCACTTACTCTCCTAGAATCTCAGAGACAATTTTCTTTTTTATTTTTTTAAGTTTATTAATTTTGATAGAAAGGAAGAGAGAGTTTGTGTGCAAGCAGGGGATGGGCAGAGAGAGAGGGAGAGAGGATCCCAAGCAGGCTCCGCGCTGTCAGTGTAGAGCCCAACATGGGGCTCCATCTCACCAACCGTGAGATCATGACCTGAGTGGAACTTAAGAGCTGGACGCTTAACTGACTGAACCACTCAGGTGCCCTGACAATTTTCTTTACCCTACAAAGCACTTGATATTATTTGCTCTAAATATACATCCATTTCAACGCGGACATGAAAGAAAGTCTATTTCTAATCCCATGCTTACTTACACAAAACTTATAGAACTGGTAAGTTCCTCTATGCAGATTGACACATGGTGTGACTTCTTTTTTACACAATCATATACTCTTAGAGTTAGTCTTATTACTCTAAATTTACACATATAATAAAAGTGATGTACTTTGTTTCCTGCAAAATAGCATTGCATTGGGAGTTAGAAGAATGGAGAAACACTTTACCTTCTGCCACATACTAATTCTGTGGTCTTGAGAGTCTCTTGGTCTTCTTGGAACTAAAGTCCAATAATTGTTCAAAAGAAGATGTTGGAAATTATTTTGAAAGGATTAAATTATTATCATTATCATCCCTAGCACCAATTATGGTAACTGGCACATAGTAGATAGTCAATATTTTAGTGAAAGAATGAATTCACTAATATTGCTTCTCAAGGGTGCAGTTAAATGCCCCATTAGATAACTTACTGAGTGATCATGATGTTCTCTTTCTTAGAGTGTTTGATAGAGAAGGGATGGACCAAAATGATGTGGGTAAATCCGCAAACATTAATTAAGCCTTTATATGTGCCAGAGTCTATGCTAGTTCCTGGAATGCCAGGAAGGAGTAGGAAGAATGTTTGTTCACAGGTATTTTTGTTTGATTCTTACAAGGAAACCAATTATCTAGTTATTGATAGGTTTTTATATCCCTCATATATTCTGTGAAATGTTAGGACTATTCAGAACTATTAGAATTATTGAGCTTTGAGTTCAGATAAACTGCATAAACAACTCTAATCAACTGTATTTAGTTTTAACCACTTCTCTTCTTAATTCAGTAAAGCCAGGTTCACAAGACATGAAAGTCAGTGAGCTCTCCCGAAACAGTGGGTTGGAACCAAGCTCTTCAGTGGAATTATCTGGAGAGATTTTAACCACTCCTAGTTCCTGGACCCCAGTTTGAGAGATTTTGATTTAGTTGGTCTGATATGGCCCTGAGTATCAGTCTTTTTAAAAACTCCTCAAGTGATTCTAATATGTGGGTAGGATTGAAAATCACTGTTTTATTAATTTCATTGTTATATCTATTCTGGGCATTTCAGGAATGACTAATTTCACATATATATTTAAAATTGTTATTAAATTAAATTTAATTTAATTTGATTTTTTAAGAGAGAGTGAGCAGGGAAGAGGGACAGAGGGAGAGAGAGAGAATGAATCCCAAGCAGGCATCATGCTCAGTGTGGACCCTGATGCAGGGCTAGATCCCAGGACCCCGGGATCATGACCTGAGCGGAAATCAAGAGTTGGATGCTCAACCAACTGAGCCACCCAGGCATTCCTAACATTCTTTTTTAAATGGAGAGAATTTAAATCCTATTAGTCTTTAATAACCAGCAATACTATTGACTTTTGTAAGTTTTGCTCCCTGAGCAGTACAGCCTGGCAACCTAAAGCCCTTTGGCCAAGAAATCTCTGTGCAATTTTTAAGCTGAAGAACTCTTGGATAACAGTCTACTGTGTCTAAGCCAGTTAGAACCCACTCCTCATAATACAGAAAAGTATTATTTTTTTGGAGTGGTTTCTAGGAGTTTCATTGGTCTTTCATGGCCCACCTAAAATTTAATGCAACATTTTCTATGTAGATACCAGTGGGTATTTTGGGTGAGGGGAAGTCCTCTGTTTTAAATCAGATATTCAAAGGGGACTGTGAACTCTTCTAGGAATGTTAAAAGAACCACTGCCCACTATTATAAAAACACATGGAATACCTCGTGTTTGGAGAAGAAAGTGCTAAGGTTTGATGTCTAAAAACCAGTCTGATAAGAATTAGGAGGGTGGTTCTTGACACTCCAGAAAAAAATTGAGAATGCCTCCTACTTCTTCCCACTACGTTTCTAAGAATGACTCCACCACAGAGGAAGGTGAATGTGAAAGGCTTCAATATATCCAAGTATCTTTCCTTTCTGGAAGTGAGTCATTACAGTTTCTTCTTACTGCACTTTCTGTTCCCTCAGAATTTAAAGAAAACTTTTTTTACTTCTTGCATTTTGAAACTTTGTCATATACTTATTGTTTGGTATTATAATTATGTGTATTTGTTTCTTTGTTTATTGTCTGTTTTGTTCAGTTGAAAAGCATCATATGGCCTGGATGCTGTCTTATTACAATTATTGTATTTTTCACTGATACTGTTTAGGATGGTGCCCGGCATGTATTAGGTGCTCATGAAATGAAATGTTTGCCAAATAAACCATAAATCAATGTTCAGTGGCAGTAGCCACTATCCACTTCCTCACTTGACTCTGGGGAAGTTATTGCAAAGTCCATTCACTGTCTCCATTTATGATATTTGGAGCCAAGGTGATTCCAACAGAAGGTATAACTCAGTTTGTGGAATAAACAAATAAATATATGCCAGAATAACTGGCATATAATCATGGTTGATTCTAAGACATTTATAGGTCTGACATGTCTCTTAAATTATTGATTTGTTGATCAATTGAATAACAGAGACCACTTGACTTCATTCTTAAATTTATGCACATAGGCTGATGAGAAGTACAGGGAGGTTCAGTAGGGAAAACAAAACAAAACAAAACAAAACAAAACAAAACAAAACAAAACATTGAAATGGGATTCCAGATACTTGGGGTCTAGATTTGCCTCTGCTACTATGAGACTTGGGAGCAATAAGTTTATCTCTGAATAAGTGGGTTGAACCAGCTGATTAGTGAGGTCCTTTCCATACCTAAGATTTCAGGCACGTTTGATTCCCAAAGCAAGGATTGATAAGTATGGGGGATTGACATATAGGATTTGCATCTCTTGGAAACCTTTAAAACAGTAATGAATAGCAAAGGAATTTACTTTTCTGTGTTTTGTCTCACTGATAAGCAGTGTATGAGAGTCTATCATAATTTAATCTTCAAAATACCAATTTTCTTAACTATGGCCAGCCCTATCTGGGATATGTTAACAAATTACTACTTTTGTCTTTATAGAATTCATTTTCTTGTTCTTGTAAGACTTGAGCTAGATGTCCTTTTTGACCTTTTAGAGGGCTTACCTGTATTCTAACACAGCCCACAGCATTTTCCATACCATACTATCTCTGTTTCTCACTAGAGGGACTATGAACTCCAAAGGCTAGGCATAATAAGAACTTAGCCCATAGTAGACGTTCCTTCAATTTTGGTTAAATGAATGAATAAATGAATAGAACATTTGCTATGGTTACAGCTAAATAAGCCAGTAAGTCAGAGTTTTCCCTACTTTTTTGAAATTGAAATAATTGATTTCCAAATAACAGTGTTACACTGGGATTATTGTTTATTTGCAAAAGCTCATGCTCCATGAGCATCAAAACTTGACACTGAGGTTCAAATGGCAGTGGAACCATATGGTGTAATTCTATACATCCGTGAAAAGGCACAAAACCACAGTATCAGATAAAAACCTCACCAAATGTTAGAGCTACTAGAAACCTTGACTACAACATAGTCATTTTGGTGGTAAGGAAACAGAAACCCAGGAGTTAAACTAATGTGTTCAAACTTCTTGATAAGGAGTCCATACACCTGAGCCCATAACCCAAGCTTTCTCATTTCCCCTCTTATCCTTTAACCCTCGTGTACTACACAGTCTCAATCTCCTGTGCTTAGATTCAGAACAAAATTAAAATCCTGTTGCTTTCTCTGTTTTCTGTTCTTCAGCTTGGCCACTTTTTGGGAATTGAACACCTGCAGTAGTGTCCTCTCCTTCATGTACCTCACAGTGTTTCAATGCAGTTCACTTGCTGCGCCAGGTAGGTTTCCTCCCTCACCTCATTCTCTCTTTTGTTTAGCCTTTGAATGGACCTGTAATTCAGGAAGTTGACAGGGAGCATGAAAGGATTGGAAAGGCAGCAGATGGAGTGGAGGGAGGAGGGAAACAGGAGTCTGAAAATGGCCTGGAGGCAGCTACTACCTGGTGGCTGAAGCCCACAGATGCGTTGCTTGACTTTGAAGAAATGTACACACATATTCTCATGAATATTCTCACATGACAGTAATATCATACAGTTGCAGAGCACGTTGCAGACAACTCCTGAGAGAGGTGATACAGGGTGTGAGGCAGCCTGGATTTAGGTATTATTAAGATTTCTAGTGTAAAAATTTATTGTAAGTAATTTACTGTAAAACAATCTGCGGGTTTTTGGTAGGCTTTAAAAATTCTCTAAATTTTAGCTTCTTGATCTATAAATATGGTGTATAAGTTTCCTAGGTCTGTCTTTTCGCTCTGTCTCCACATGGCTTTTCCTCTGCATGTGCAACATGTCTGTGTCTAAATTTTCTCTTTTTTTTAAAGGGCATCAGTCATATTAGATTAGAAACTACTCTAAAGGCCTCATATTAACTGAA
Source organism: Felis catus (assembly GCF_018350175.1). NCBI lineage: Eukaryota > Metazoa > Chordata > Mammalia > Carnivora > Felidae > Felis > Felis catus. The sequence continues at coordinate 129,822,578 of NC_058375.1, read as the reverse complement.
TTATTATTTTAAAGACCTTATCTACAAATAAGGTTACTTTGTGAGATACTGGCAATTGGGACTTCAGTGTATGAATTTTGTGGGGAACACAGTTCAGCCTATAACATGGAGCATATTTTATAATCCTCTTAGGGTTTGTCTTGAAGATCCAATGACTTTTATATGTGAAGTGCTTTTCAAATTTTAATTTGCTATATAAATGAAGAGCCTGACATTTAGCAATACGAATCTTTAAATCCTTATTTTTAGAACCCACAAGCTGAATGGTTAAATGTTCAGTTTTATAGATTTATTACAGGGTCGTGATGTTTAAATATTAATACACTTCTATATGTTTTTCTTTCTTGGTATTTCATACACGCTTTTCTCTCCCATCTCCCACCTGTTAAACATATCCCCTGGTATGGGTTGCATAAGGTGGACAGAGCAGAGAGAGAGGGATCTCTCTGCCTTTTGCCATTCTAGATGCACAGACAGAGTGAGTGCACACAAAGTCTAAGCAGAGGGGATCTTGACAAACCCACAGGCATTCCTAGTCTCTGGTGTGGCACAGAAACATAGTAGGGAGAGTTACAAGACCTGCAGGTTGAAGTGGACAACAAACATGAGGAAAGTTGCTGTGGAAACCTTATGATCTGACAACTAGGAGCCAGACAGAATGAAAGATGTCTCAGAATCTCTATATGGAAAATGGACATCTGGAACTGTATCTCAGCAAGAAACCACTGGCATCCTCACAGAGGACTAGCTGGGGGAGGGATTATTTACCAAAGGAATCATTACAAATGTGTGAGTACAGTGTAGAGTGCAGGAACCTGGGGCTAGCACTGTTAGCTCTGCCAGGCCTGAAAGGCTGAAGGGAGAGCATGACATTAGAAACCAGAAGAAAAAGAATCATATAGAGAAGACTGATTCTGTCTGGAGCAGAAAGAAGGGAACTCTGTCGACGTGCTCCCTTTAATTCAGGCTCCAGGACAAATTGCTGGGGTGGAGGTGAGGTGAGAATGAATCTGGAGTAGCAAATAGAAGATTTTCCATGGCCATAGTTCTTGGCACTACACATGTCCCAAAACGTTGGCACAATCCTAGGGGAAGGGAACAATGTGGGCATGAACCGGTTAATACTGAGTTTCTACCACTGTAGCAGAATGGGGACTCGAAATAGAAAGTGAACTGAATTATAGAAAAAGACATATGTTATAACTTCTTACAAAATATGAGATTTGGACTGAGAATTGTATCCACCTCATATAATCCATAAATCTAGTGTTATATATACCATACACATGTGTATTCATACACATACGCATGCACACACACACACACACACACACACACACACCACCAAATGACAATGCAGATGACATTTACATTGGAGTATAAGATAGACAAAAAAGTGCTGGCAGAGAGAAAGAAAGTCTGAGATGAGTAAGAAATCAGTAGGAGTGCATTAAGTCAGAAATGTCAAGCAAGGAATGAGGAAATGGGATTTGGAATGGCAGGAGCCACTGGTATTATGAGCTGGAGACTCCTTGACTGACACTGAGCACTTATGGGGAGCAGCAGAGAAATTCTTTCTTTGATCTAGGATGAGGCTGAGAGGCAGAGCAGCAAGTATCAGCTAGGAGAAGACAAGAAGGAGGAATGGGGTCCTGGTGGGACAGAGGGAAGCTTGCTTTTCCACCTTCTTATTCTCACTTCCAGTAGACCTGCAGGCTGGCTGTGCCTCTAAGTCCTCAGTAATCTCCTCTTTTAACCTAGTGTGACTGGGGCTCAATTCCATGGTGTCTGTTGTAAATTTTACAATTATTTTCTACAGCTCATTTAAGTTTTTGAAACAACCCCCATTCTTCATGACACAGAAAATGAAATCTAAACATTTGATCAAATTTATTTACTATTTGTCACTTCGTGTTGGAAATTGTGTCAGGATTGTTTTACTTTCTTTTTCTTCCTCTTCCCAGGTTGAGGTTCTGAGGGCCCTGAGCCATGGTTATTGATGGCATTAGTAATGAGGGAAAGTCCACTGTTAGTATTCTGTTTCACATAGTACTTGACCCTTTAAGTTATAGCTAGTTATTATCTGGTCCTAATGTTGTCCTCATTGACCCTGGCAATCTGCTGAAATGTGGTCACATCCTATTCTAACCTTCTGTGCAACAGTCCACACCCTTTGTAGCAGGGTTCCTACATCCCAGCCATGAGTTCCATCCTCCCCCTCCTTTCAACTTCACATGCAAAATTAACCTTGAAGAGTATAAAAGCTTCAAATTATCGCTGATATTGAGATAATATTTCAGGAAAAGAAATGATCTGGGTGAGGGAGAGGGAGAGAGACACACACAGAGAGAGAGATTGATTCCAACTAAGGGCTTTTTCTTTTTTTTAAATAAATATGATTTTTAATTCAGAGTGGTCTAGTTTCAAATCCTATTTTGGTTACTTATTAATTGTGTGGTATTGGGAAGCTTAGTTAAAATTGCGGAATGTGTTTCTATAACTGCAAAATTAGGAAAAGAATGTCTACTTCTGGGGAGGCGGAGGGGATACAAGGACCTGGAACACTATATGTGATTGATAAATGTTGCCTGCATTTTATTTCATTCCATTAATGATGCAGGCTTATTGTGGGCACAGTGAGAGGAAAGGAATGACCATAAATTAAAATGTTGACTTGTTTTCAGTTACTCTTTATTCTCCTTTGTGCAGCATCCTCTCTGGTCTTGGCAATCTCCTAAGGCCAGTGGGTGTGGGAGATAATTATGGGTGAGGGTTGCCTCAGGGATCTTTAATAGCAGCTCCTCTTCCAAAAGCAGATCAGGTACAATGGATAATATCTTTGATTAATTTTGGTGCCTTGTAAAATTAAACTTTATTCTGTGTAAAAGTTTTACACATCATAATGGAGACATTGTAGATCAATGAGTAAGAGAAAGATTGCTTAATAAATCTTATTTGGGCAAGTGTTTAGCTACTTGAAGAAAAATTAAATTTGGATTCTCATTTAACAGCATAAACCAAAGTCTGTTTTATCAAGATTAAAAAGGCAGAGGCGCCTGGGTGGCTCAGTCGGTTGGACGTCCGACTTCGGCTCAGGTCATGATCTCGCGGTCCATGAGTTCGAGCCCTGCGTCAAGCTCTGTGCTACAGCTCAGAGCCTGGAGCCTGTTTCGGATTCTGTGTCTCTCTCTCTCTGACCCTCCCCTGTTCATGCTCTCCCTCTCTCTGTCTCAAAAATAAATAAACGTTAAAAAAAAAGATTAAAAAGGCAATTTTAGAATATCAAAGTTAATTTGACCTACCAGAAATAAAAGGTGATTATTTTCCAATTTCTGAATAAGGGAGGAAGAATTCATAAAGGAAAGGAATAATAGATTTGACTGTAGAAAATACAAAATTTCTTAGTATCAGTATTATGAACAAATTTAACTACACATATGACATAATATTAATATCCCTAATGTTTAAGGCAGTTAGTTATATAAATTGATACAACTCCAATATGTTAATGAGTACAAGACATGAACAGATAATTTATTTAGTAGGTAGAAATGATTAATGCATGCTTTAAAAAGTATAATGTTACTAAATGCTCAAAAAGATAAAAGTGAAATGAGATAACATTTTCACCTACTGAATTAAAAAATATGAGAACACTCAATTTTGCTCGGGTCACTTCTTACATAATACTGATAAGAGCTTAAATTGGTTTGCCACTTTGGAGAATAATTTGACAATATGTATGAAAATTCTTAAAAATGTTTACATCGTTTAACCAAAAAATCCAATCTCAGGGCATGAATGATAAACAAAAAAATTCTTAAATTTAAGAAAAGCTTCATTATAATAGCTTTAATTCATTGATTGCTTACCATGTGACTGGCTTTACTTGAATAATTCACTTCTCACCAAAACTCCTAAGTAGCTGGGCCAGGATTTGAACTTACATCTGTCTGCTTCAAATTCTGCTTGTATTCTTTGTTACTATTTTATCCTACACAAAGATACCTTTCATGATATAATAGTGAAAATTTAGAAATACTTAAAAAAATCCATTAATAATGTAATAGTAAAACAAGCTATGGTTAACCGATTCCATACAATACAGTGCAGCTAGAAATGATATAGAAAGTGCTTATTTTCAATCATTTTAAATGAAAATAGTGTAAAATAAATTGGTATATTTCTTCTGTGATTTTAAGTATTTAAAGAAGATAGATACAAAAAAGAATACCAGTTAATAGTAGTTGCCTTTGATTTGTAATATACTGGTCCTTTTCTTCTTTATCTCTATACTTTTGTGGTCTTCTCAGATTTTGCAATCAAAATAGATTATCTTATATTCAGGAAAAAGTAAATTTGAATTAAAAAGTTTGTGGAGACTTTTAGGTTTTTAAGGCTTGATAGGAGATGTATAATCTTCATTAGGTTAAATTCTTAGTCACATACTCTGTCAAAAGAAAAGTGCTCTAAAAATTGACAAATCCAATGAAAATAGGCAATAGTTGTGAGGTTAGGTTATTAATAGTGTAATTAGATAAAATCTGTTAGTGTCATATAAATAAACAACAATATCTGTATCAACGTTATAGACTTAAGACTGTTGATTTACCTATTGAAAATACAAGGATTGAGAACCAAGTTATAAATCTAATAAAGTTTCCAATATAATGTAAAAAGAGGTTATCTTAGTAATGACTTTCCCTATGACTATATATGATCTTTAGGAATTTAAATATCTTAATCAATTGGCTGAGAGTTTTCTTTCCTTGACTTACATGGCAAAACATGGATAAATATTTTTTAGGTGCTATCATCAAAATTGCACAACCTGATTTTTTTTAAAGCAATTTCTGCAGAAGTGTCATCTTTTGGGAGCCCCATCTAGCTTTAGAGAATAAGCTTTGCCATAACACATTTAGAACAAAGGCAGTGATTTTATATTTATTTTTATTTTAATGGTTACAATCCCCTTAATTCCATAATTAACATTGTAATGATTTGATTATGATCAGTTTCTAGGAATATTAACCACTCTTGGTTTCTTCTCACCTCATTAACTAGCAAACTAGGCACTGACTATTGACGATAACCAGTTTCTCATGGACTGTTGCTCAGTATTACCAAATCTTTTTAGTTTTATGAAGCCATTTCCATTAGAGAATGAGTAGATTTTCTATTTTTTTTCCTTTTTAGCATATGTTGGGATCACATGAAAATAAATATGACTTTATCACCTCGTTTCCAATTTTTTTATCCTAAGAAGCAGCAGCACCTATTCATTGTTTCAAATAGCGCAGCGTTAAAAATTGTTTCTTAAGTCAATGTTTCAAATAAGTGGAACTAGTTTAGCTCAAATGGCACTGCTCATTTAACCTGGTATATTGCTAACAAGAGTGTTGGGGGGAAAAAGTTGAAATTAAAAAAAAAACAGTGGTGGTAGCTTGGTTATAATCATTAAGGAGTAATAATATTGAGTTTGATTTATAAGTTGGAAAGATTATGGTGAGGGAAACAAACCAAATTCAGCCAATTTGAGAGTGTATTTGTTCTCAGGACCCTGATAAATGTTTAAGGTTTGAGTGAATTGGAGCCCACTAGCATTGCCAAAACACCTGGAAGGGATGTGCATGGAAGAGAAGAGTGTTCTATGTTATACATCTATTTAAGGTAAATAACTATTTAGACAAAAAAGAAGAGGAAGGTCATCATTTACAGCACTATTTTCTCAGCATTACAATTTTCACTGCTTTTCCCCCTTAAAAAAAAATAAAAGTAATTTATGCATATTTCCTATGAATTCCCAAATAAGTTTCCCTTTTCCACTTTTCTAATGGAATATCATTTTCTTTTTGTTTATAGAAACTTTTCATGTAACACAGCTATTTTTGTGCTTATTTCAAATACTTCCTCTTTGTTACTTCATGTGATTTTATTTGTGAATCTCTTATATTGGTTTTACCTTTCCCCTCTGTATAACCAACTAGATTTTAAGGATATAAATAAAGAGAGGAATTATATTTCATTTTTCTTCTAGAGAGGTAAATTGGAGCTCAGAAAAGTTAAGTAATTTAATTAAGCCAATAGACCAGTGTTTACTAAAATTTATCTTATGGGTCATTAGATTTAAGGCAGGTATAATCATACACACATACACATGGTTTAGTGGCCAAATTAGTTTAGGAAAGACTGCGTACTATGTAAATTCTCAGTGAGTAACAATAAATATTATATACCAAAAACAGAAATATTTCTGCAGCAAGCAAAGTGATCTATTCATCTATTAAGCTTATTTGAATGCATAGTGTCATTTGTTTTGCTCTTACATCTTTCGTTTGAGGGTTTTTGTTTTCTTTTTGCTTCTTGAGTTAAACTTATTCATATACATATATTAAACATATATATATATAGGTATATTAAACATATATATATAGGTATATTAAACATATATATATAGGTATATTAAACATATATATATAGGTATATTAAACATATATATATACAGGTATATTAAACATATATATATATATATGTTTTTCAGTAAATGCCTTTTAGGTTATAAATTTCCTTCTAAAAACCTCTTGAATTGTATCCCACAGGCTCTAAAATGACGTAATTCTTTAACACATAGTTCTAGATATTTTGTTTTTTGCATTAGGATTTCAGGTTTAATCCATAAATTGCTGAAGATATATTAATAAGTATCTTTACTCTGTGTATTCTTAGTGGGCCACAACTAATTCACCTTTTAGATATAACATGGCACAGCATATAGTAGATATTTCCTGAAAGCTGGTTTAAGTGAACTGAATCTTTTTTGAAATCACTTAGACTGACAGAAATGAGTCTCAAATATACATCTCTTGATTTTTTTAGTCAGATTTATTGAGAAATAATTTACTTATAATAAAATTCACCCTGTTTATAAACTTGACACATGTATACAGTCATGCAACCACTACCACAATTAGGATAAAGATGAGTAGCTCCCCACAAAGTTCTTTGTTTCTTTTGTAGTCATTGTCCCCCTCCCACCTCCAGGCAACCATTGAACTCTTTTTGTCAGGATAGTTTTGCCTTTCTAGAATGTCATAGGAATAGAAGCATATAGTAGGTAGCCTTTGTGTCTTCCTTCTTTCACTCAATGCATTTGAGATTCTTCCATGTTGTTACATGTAATAGTAGTTTTATTCCTTTTTATTGTTGAGTAGTGTTCCACTAGTTGGCTATGACATAGTTTATTATCCATTCGCCAGCTGATGGATGTTTAGTTTGTTTCCATTTAGGTAGTTTTTAGCAATTATGAGTGAGGCTTCTATAAACATTCGTGTACAGGTTTTGTGAGGACATAAGTTTTTATTTCTCTTGGGCAAACACCTAAGAGTGAAGTTGCTGGCTGTTCTGATAATTGTGTGTTAGTGGTGGGGATTGGTGGTGGAAGAGGAGTGGATAGGCTCTCTGATGTCCTACTGCAGGATAGTGTTTCCTGGTCCTTCCAGCAGTGATAGCACACCTGTAACACATTAACATAATATCATGGGGCTGACTCCATACTGTTTCCTGACCCCCCTCCAGGGCCAAAGGAGTTTTTCTTCTACATTTTCCCATCAGCACTGGGTCTTTACCTGTGCCTGGTAGTGACAGAGTTTTCTCTGCCCCTCTCACAGAGGTTTAAGGTTTTGCTACTTATGAGAGGATGGTCTGGGCAAGGTGTCTGGGGTTCATGCTTTCCCCACAGCAGCAGTCGCTGTCTTCCAGCTGGCCCGTACCACACAAGGGACTCTCTCGGGTTGTCTACTGTGCTATCATCTTTCTCATGAGCACCTGCTGGGGTCCACGGAAAAGAGCCTGGGAGTAAGTACCAATCCCTCTTATGTCCGGGGCTGCCAGGGGTTTCATACTGTCATACTACCCACACTCAACCTTTACCAATTCTTTAAAGGTTTGGTTGATGTTTTTTTAAACTCAATTGTAGGGTGGTCAGTGCTTTTTCTCCCATTCTCTGCCACCTGTGAGCCAGTCCATGGGTACTTGATTCAATTTAATTTTATTCAAATATAAACGTAAACTAAAACCAATTCAGCATAGTTTAATTTCTTGTATTGCCTTTCTATTGGGGCATTAATGGAGGGAAAGTTAGATGAGTGGGAGGATCAAAATCTGAATCCAAAGAGATGTGTTCTCAAACTAGCCTCCCGCAGACACTGGGGTTTGGCTACAAAATTTGACTGAGTTGCTTTTTTCCCAAATACTCAGAAAATAGTTAAATTTATGGGTTGAATTTTCTGAATTCTAAGATTCTACCTCATAATTTGTTATTATTGTAAAACCTTGGTAACTGTTGCTGATTGTTTGCTCAGTGGTGCATGCAGCTGGGTAAACAATGAGCATGAAAATGGCAAATTGGACAGCCAATCAGGCTTTTTCATCACTTTATAAGGTAATTTGGGTTCATCTTATATGGTTTTAACTTGATAAAACATTTTCCTGAAAATTTTTGTGTGGTTTGGGAGTATAGAAACACATATCATTTTAGAGATGCTTAAAAAATTTGCATTCCCTGTAGAAACTCAAAGTAGTTTTGTTGAGAAACACTGCAAAGCAGAGGGGATGATGTAACCAAAAAATAGGATCAGTAAAAGGTCTTTGATTTCAATCTCATATTATTTCTGTTACTGTGCAAATTTTTACGATAGTGGCTCATGTTATGTAAAGTAATTTGAAAAGGAAGGATTTCAGCAAAACATGTTTAAACACCTAAAAGGAAGATATGTGAAGCCTAAATACAAAGCTTAATCATGTACTTAATCATGGGGGAGAAGCTAGGGGTGTTTCAATAAATTTTAATTTATGCCAATTTTTATCTTATAAAAGGATGTGGAAAGTCTTCCAGGACTGATTTGAAAATAGCTGAAATATATCCTGAAGAATTTTCAACTTTTGCAAAATTCAGTGAGTGAAATAAGTGATAATTCTGTAAGGCATAGGGTGTCTGTACTTATTAGAGTTGAAGGCATTCTGAGATATAAGGTCCCTCTCCAAATCTGAAATATATTTTTATATTTAAACATATGCAGTATGCACTCTCAACAATAGCCAAATTATGGAAAGAGCCTAAATGTCCATCAACTGATGAATGGATAAAGAAATTGTGGTTTATATACACAATGGAGTACTACGTGGCAAAGAGAAAGGATGAAATATGGCCCTTTGTAGCAACATGGATGGAACTGGAGAGTGTGATGCTAAGTGAAATAAGCCATACAGAGAAAGACAGATACCATATGGTTTCACTCTTATGTGGATCCTGAGAAACTTAACAGAAACCCATGGGGGAGGGGAAGGAAAAAAAAAAAGAGGTTAGAGTGGGAGAGAGCCAAAGCATAAGAGACTCTTAAAAACTGAGAACAAACTGAAGGTTGATGGGGGGTGGGAGGGAGGGGAGGGTGGGTGATGGGTATGAGGAGGGCACCTTTTGGGATGAGCACTGGGTGTTGTATGCAAACCAATTTGACAATAAACTTCATATATTGAAAAAAATAAAAAAAAATAAACATATGCAATGTAAATATAATTTGGTTAGGGTGGGGGTGGGGTATAATTGAAATAGGCAAAGGGAGGTACAAACTTCCAGTTCTAAAATTATATATAATATCTATAATTTTGATATATGTCATATATAATTTATACATAAATATATAAATAAGAATAATTATATAAATATAAATGTGTGTGTGGATGGGTGGATAGATAGATAGATAGATAGATAGATAGATAGATAGATAAAACTTAGTTGGATGGGGTGCCTGGGTGGCTCAGTTGGTTAAGCATCCAACTCTTGATTTCAGCTCAGGTCATGATCTTGGCTCAGGTCATGATCTCATGGTTTGTGAGTTCGAGTCCCACGTCAGGCTGTGTGCTGACAAAGCAGAGCCTGGTTGGGGTTCTGACTCTCTCCCTTTCTCTCTGCCCCTCCCTGTTTCAAAATAAATAAATAAACTCTAAAAAAAAACTTGATTGGTATCTATATATATTTTCTAGTAATATTTTCTTCTAGAAAATGTGTTTCTAGTTTATACAATAGAACTAAATATATCAATATTTCATGGTACTCTGCGAAGAGTACTATGATTTCCAAATAATATATCACATGTGTTTGAGTGGGCTTTGATGTGTTTTCCACATGACCTATTTTGGATTTGGGGCATACTCTTGGATAAAAATTTGGCTCTGAAAAGTGATTGTGTTTCAATTTCCTCATCTGTAAGATGGGAATAATAATAGTGCCTCCTTCACAGAATTGTTATGGGAAGTAAATGAGGCATTGCTTGTAAACTGCTTGTTTCAGTGCCTGGCTATAATAAGTGTTCATTAGAATTTAGTTATTATTAGTACCTAAAACATAGAGGTGGTCATGGGTTTGTTTTCAGGGCCTGGAGAAGAGCTATGTATCTTTGTAGTGATACCTCCATTTGAGACGGAAGGGACAATAGTGATGATGTTCCCTGACCCATTAATTTACAGCATTTGTTGTAAGAATCAACTGAGATAATGCTTGTTAATCCACATTGCTACTTTTGGGTATGCAAGTTAAAAACTTCACAATAAGAAAGAAACTGTCTTTATTGTTTTATACACATCATTTTAAGAGAATCTGTCAACTTTTATTTTACATTTTTTTGTTTTATTCTCCTAGGTTTCTTTTTCTTGTTTTTAACCAACAGCTTTTTAACCTTAAGTTTCAGACATCTCTTCCCATAACATCTTTCATCTGACAAGCATGGGTATCAATGTGGTGTGTTAGTTCAGTTCAGGTTGTAGGAAGCCCTTGTTGCCAGGATGACTGACTGGAGTGGGTTTTCCAGTTCCCTTTTTATCTCTAGAACCAGCAGAGGGAGCACCAGTCTCTCCCTATCTAAACAATCGTGATGACTTTTAAACATATGGTGGCCCTTTAATGATTAAATTTCAAACGATGGTGCTTGAATGAAGATGTAAAATTTAACGTGTGAATGTCCATTAATTATTTTAATAATGCAGACAAGTTTAAACTTATTCAAAGGGGAAATTTTCTTTTCAAGACTACAGGTCATTATGGAGTGAAACTGGGAGCTACCCAGTAACTTTACCACAACATAATTTAGAATATATTAGTTTTCATTGGAAGTAGAGGGAAGGAGGAAGCTGAGAATGTCTGGAATCATTTAATAAATATTTATTGAGTGCTTGCTATGTTTCAGGTGATAAGCTAAATTATGAGGCTATAGAAATGAACCAGACTCAATCTGGGAGGCAGACCGAGAAGAAAACGTTGGGAAAATTACTTGAAAATGTCTAATTGTTAAATAAGAATTTTAAATAAAATGTTTGTTGAAAGAATGAATTATAATAGTATGTGTATTAATAATATAAAATTAACATTTTTGTATGGTGCTATAATAGCATGTGTATTAATAATATAAAATTAACTTTTTTATATAGTGCTTCCACATACATTACTCATTTAATTAGACTTAGGAGAGGTTTAAAGTTCCACAAATATGAGGCACCTGGGTGGCTTAGTGGGTTAAGCATCTGATTCTTGATTTCTGCTCAGGTCATGATCTCACGGTCATGAGATCCAGCCCCACTGTGTACCTTGGTTGGGATTGTCTTTCTCTGCCCCCGCTGTCCCTCCCCTCTAAATAAATAAACTAATTAAAAGTTTCACAAATAGTGAATATATTATAAGGTTTTTATACTTTAAAAGTAAGGATTATCTGCTTAAAAATAAATTGTTAGAAAATGAACATCCTCCTTTAGTATATTGGGCAATAATCCTTTTTAGAAGTTATTTTCCCACTCAGTGGAAACTATTAAATATCTATGTTTAGAAGATCAAGAAGGTTGACCAGGGGAAATAAAACTAAATATACAGCAAAAGCCTAACAAGAATTTCTTTGAGGTCATTAGACAAATCTTAGTTGAAGGAAGTACAGGGTAATGCCATTCAGAAAATTTCATCTATATGGAGAAAAAAATGATCCAATAAAATTAGTAGTAACTTTGATAGAACATCTGGGATAATATAAAATGTACATGTTTTAGATTAGTTAGTTTACCTAATATACAGACCTCAGTTCTGCACTAGAAGAGAGTAACCCAGTGAGTTAATTTTGACTTCATTAAACTTTGTTGATAAAGCAAACTTTTGGTTATTACAGACATAAAGTGAATGCATATTATGATACTTTTTAGAGATCCTAAATAAATAGGCACCCAGATCTTTCAACAACCAGACTTAATCTTACCAAGGAGGGACAAGAACTCCAAATTGATCAAATACAAATGAAGCATGTAAGGTTATGAGAAATTTGATTTAGGAATAAAAATCCTACAACTAACCCAGTTTTAGATATAGGCTATTTCAATGTTTCTCAAGATGAGATATAGCCTTTGACCCTACCAATTCTTTTTTCTATTTTGGGGCTTAAAGTAGCCACTTTATTTATTTCTCTCAGTTCTGTTGGCTGACTAGGCTCAGTTGGTTGGAAGGCTCTTGTTCAGGGTTTTGATCAGGACTTACTTTTTTTTTTTTTCTTTAAAACACCTTCACCCATTTCCTCCACCTCTCTGCTGCCCCCTGCCCCGCCCCATCTCAGGCAACCACCAGTCTGTTCTCTGTTCCTGTGAGTTCAGTTTTTTTAGATTCTGCATATAAGTGAAATCATATGGTATTTGTTTTTCTCTATCTTATTTCAGTTAGCATAATGCCCTCAAAGTCTATCCATTTCACAATTGGTAGGAGTTCTGGCCCCACTCAGAGGGGTAGAGCTTGCTTTCTTCTGTTTTGTCCCCCAAATGCAATGGGCTTCCAATAGTGCCCTAAGGTAATTGGTTTCACGTTTGTTCTTCCCCCTGCATATTAAGGCTTTTGTTTTGTAGGAGACATAGAGGTGATGGGTTGAGCCAGGGTTTTGGCAGCAGCTAGTGTTTCCTCCTCTACCAGCACCCCAAGAAAAGCCTTCTCAGGATTCTCCCTGACCTTCCCTGTGTCTGGTGGGATTCATGGAGTCCAAGCCTGCAAGAGTGTGAAGTCCTCTATAGCTGAGATCCTTAGGAGTTGGCACTCTCATGCTAGTTCATTCTCATCCTCTAGCAATTTGTTTAAATGTTTTAGCTACATCTTCTTTTCAGCTAAGATTGTATCTAGTATTGTCTGCCTCAAGTCAGTAAATACTTGGCCTTGTTTCTCCCTGAAAACACTGTTTCTCCCCAGACTTCAGGTTACTTGGCCCTGCAACCTCAGTTTCTTAATGTGTTAAAGAAAAGTTATTAATTTGCGGTTTGTATAGCTTTGTCCTTACTCCAAGATTGGAGAATACTCTAAATCTCTGAGCTGAAAACCTTTATCTTACTTGTCATCTGTGCCATTTTTTGGTCTTCATTTGCCACCACCATGTTTCTCAGGATTTACTGTGCTTAAGAATCAACTGAGAAACATGTTAATAATACGTATTTCTATGTCCCACTCTAGAAATAGTGATTCAGTAGTCTCAGGTAGACAAAAGGGATTTGCTTATTGACAAAGCTCCCCAGGGAGTCCCCAGGCTAAAAAGGACTTTGGAAGGCAGTATCTTCTCAAAGGTAAATTCTCCCTGAGGAATGGTAGTGTGCTCATTCATTTTTCTGTCTTCAGTTGTGTCCATGCCTTATATATGTTAGCCTGTCAATAATTATGCAAAATATGCATTGAATTTAAATTAGTTGCATAGGATCAGAGGTGGGGAAGAAACTTCCCTTGAAATATCCCACATTTATTAAACCTATCCACAATTCAAGGTTCAGCTGAAGTTCTAAATCTTCCAACCAACTTCTTGGAGTAAATAGCATTGGAGGAGGGGCGGGTGGGTAGTGAGTCAAGAAACCTGCTTTTAGCTTCTAGTTTGAGCTTCTAGTTTTGTCAGTAATTAGTTATGTGATTTGGCTAAGGCACTTAAACTTTTCTGCAATTTATTTTTGGCTCTGATTTAACAAAATATAAGAATGGAATAGACTTGGAACATAAACATGAATAATCATGAAAATCAGTTGAGAAGGTGTTTATTTTTACTTATAATGTATGAAGATATGTTTATAAACACACACATACATTATACATACATACAGACACATGCATATATGCACATACATACAGTAACCATATTGTATACATTATATATTTTGCATATGTAATTAAAGATTCCAGTGCCTCCATCTGTAGAGATGATGAGTCAGTAATTTGAAATATATATATTTTTTAACATCTCTAGATGATTCTAATGAATGGTCATGTTTGAAAACCACTCAGTTAAATGCTTTGAAAATTTTCAAGTCTAAGCCTCTATCTCCCTTTACTGAACTCCATCTGATGGCCATGAACTACCAAAGAGTAGTGACTAAAAATATATTTAAGTTTTATTTTTCATTTATATTATCATCCCAATACATCCCGATATGCTTAGTGATAGAAAACGCATCATATTTTTTCTTGAATAGAGTTCCTAGTATAGTTTATAGAATCCTGCAAGCAAGTTAGTAAATTTTTGTTGCTGGATAGATTAAAATAAAAGTAGCCAGAAGTTAGAAGTCAGGGAGGAAAGGGAAGTTAGAGATAGGTGGGAAGACGTAACTGTCTTGGTCTTAGCTATATGAATAGAATATCTTGGCAGAGGAATTTTAAATAGATTGGATAGGTGACAAAGGAGAATTGGCAGAGAAGAAGGTGGCAGTAGTCAAGGTAACTAAGCAGTTGATGAGCATCTGAGTTAGGAGGTTCCGGAATGTGGAGGAGGAAATGACACATGTGAGTATCTGAGGGAGGAGTATGTGAGAGGAAGGGAGAGCTAATGAGGGGAGGCCGCTGTATTTCTAAGGGCTAATGATAGATTCCAGAGAGAGAGAGAGAGAGAGAGAGAGAGAGAGAGAGAGAGAGAGAGACAGGAGGGTCTAGAGTTGGGAATGTGCAAACATGTGTAGCACAAAGACTCCAGAAAGCTTTAATTCCTGGAGCTCAAAGGAAGGCAGTTGCCCTGGAGATCAGCTAGGATCTGCAACCATCACTGTGAAAGTGAGACATAAACTTTTGCCGAGGAGAGCCAGTAAGATCTGGGAATCCGTGGCATAGCCTAAGCCTATCCTGTCTGCCCTGAAAAAAAAAACTTTAATAGAGTTTATATAGGATGTTGTTATTGATCCTGATGGATCTGTCATTTTGAGTTAACAGTAAAATAAGACCCCAAGTATCTGAATGAGTTTGCCTGTTGAATGGATTTGTGTAATGCCATTATTGCTAATTGTGAAGAACATTTGCTCAAAATAAAAAACTTGAGTTTTTAAATTTGACTTAACCTTTAGATATAAGAAGCAAATGCTGTTCGGCTCATCAGGGGAGGTCATGTTTACTACCAAGTAAGGAGTTGGGATTTTGATTGACTTTATTGATTTTATTAGTAGAATAACATCCAGGAAGTGTAAACATCCCAAAAATATTTTAAAATAAGGTTTTTGACCTAACACTGAGGTTTCAGTGCAAGGACTGGAGTGAACAAAGATCAATGATTTTGAGTGGTCTTTTTCAGAAATTATCATGGTATCCATGTTTCCTTACAAAGGAGAATCAGTGTTCAGTTGTTATGACAAAGAAGTGATTTCCTTTTTAAAAGGTGTACTGTATTGCATAGTTGCAGCCCAGAGATGACTGATGCTCTGAAGAGACGTAGTCATCAGAGAAGACATAGCCACAGATTAGAAAGTTCAGGTCTGAGAGGCAGAGTGCTGCCATAAGTGTAACAGAATATTTGATGGAAGGCAAACTTTGACTTTAAATAAGTTCAGGAGCAAAGATGTGGGGCCCCGAAAACAGAAGTAGGTGTCGCAGCATTGAAAATCATGGAACCCAGAGAGGAGAGTCTGTTCTGGCAGAAACCACTCCCTTCACCTCCTTGTTCCAGGTTTATCATAAATTCTATGTGAGATAAACAGGTTTCAGAAACTATGTATCCTTTCTAGTTCATTGTATTTTAACATGTTTCTAGGTAACATTACCATGTATGGAGTTATTTGACCTCAGTAAAATTTTTTGTCATCTCTATAAAGTTTTGAATAAAAGCAACCTTCCAATCTTCCATCACTGAATGTAGATACTAGAATTGGGAATAACTTACTCAGTACTCATGGTCAAGGCTGTGGCACTGAAGTCACTGCTGTAGAATAGACACTGCTGTGTTATTGTTTGGCTGCCTAACAACCATCAACAATTCTTAATCTTCTGTGACTTTTGAAGGAATTTCTTATTTTCATTTATGGGAATTTTGAGTATAAATGTCAGGCATGTGTCTTGCATGCCCTAACTGAAAACCAGGTACAGAACTCAAGCTGATTAATCTTGCCTAGAATCTTGAGCTGAATCAAAAAAAAAGTTGCTTGAAGCTCATTTACTCCAGCACTTGGACCCAGGTTCCAGTTGCGTTGTTGAGCTGCTTTGATTTGTGTTTCTGCCTGTTCTTTCTCAAAGCTTAGTTGTTTTTCTTCCTTTTTATGACAAGTAAAATTATAATATATTTAAAGTATACAATATGTTTATTTGAGATGTATATATTGTGAAATGATTCCCATTATTGAGTTAATCAACATAGGCATCACCTCATAAAGCTTTTTTTTTTTTTTTGGTGAGAATATTGAAGATTTAGTCTCTTAACAAATTTCAAGTATACAATATAATATCATTAACTATAGTCACCATATTATACACTAAACCCTCAGAACTTACTCATCTTATAACTGGAAGTTTGTAGCCTTTAGCAGCCTCAAAGCCTACTTTTCCAGTTTTCCCTTTATTCGGTCAGCACTTGATATCTTTCCTATAAATTATATTTTTAAGTTTACCCAAATTTGTCTTCGATACTTGAACTCTTTGCAAATGTAGTGCAAACTCTTTTAGTAAATATAGTGAATAATTCTCAGGAATTATTCACTATAAATTACTATAAATTTACTATATATTACTATATATTACTATATTACTATATATTACTATATATTACTATAAATATACTATAAATTACTATAAATTACTCAGGATGAGTAATTTATCTCAGTTGGTATTTCATATTATAAAGGCCAACAGGAGGGGAAAAAGGAGGAAGGAAAATGTTTTTTTTTTTACTTGTGGGCCCCCCAGATACTCCCTGCCAGCAATGTTAGTTCAACACGGGGTTCACTCACATTAGGTCCATCCTTTTATTGTCAGTTTGTGGGATCAAGTGCTACAAATATCATCTGAGCAGATTCAATGAGCATTAGTTTGCCTTTAGTCACATAGGTTATATAGATGAAGAAGGAGCCAAGAAAGGTAAAAGAGGAGGAGCAATCAGGTCCCATAGGAATACAGGCTATTCCTGACCTCTATAGAGGTCACAAAACAGTAAATATAGACCCAGGATATGAGCGTGGGAATTAACAATGTCAGGCACAGGTGCACAGGCGATATAGAGCACCTGAGCACCATGTGATGTGCATCTAGGCAAAGGCAGAGACAGACACTGGAGTGCCATTCCTCCATTTGAATTCACACTCCTCCACTTATTGGCATTGTGACCTAGACAAGCTATATAATTTCTCATCTTTTGGTGCCTCTGTTTCCTCATGCATAAAATAAGGACAATTGTATTTCCTATCTTACTTGCTTACTGAGGACTGAGTGAGTTAATACAAGTACAGCAATTAGAACAGTGGTTGGTGCGCTTAATAAATGTGATATATAAAGAATAGTACTTGTTAAATAAATATTAACTATTAAAAGGTATTGGTAAATACAGTTGGGGTTCAACAGTCAGCTTTCGTTCAGGCACTTGACTGAGAATGTGGGAAGGAGGAATGAAGAGCACTTAGTTGGAATCAGCAGTGAGTGGGTGAGGATCCAGGAATGCTTCCTCCCAAATGCAAGCCTGAATTTGGAGACAAATAAATGTGGCATAATATAACCTGGAGGGAAACTTGCAGAACCCACATGGAAGAGACCTAGATATAATTCTCATCTGGTTCCCCCCTTTTATTTTCTCTTACATAAAAAAGAATCTGCTCGACTATAGCGGCAGGCAAATCCTTAACCTCTTTTTGTTCTGTCATCCATAAAATAGCACATTCTCTGTGCCTAAATGAAATTATCTGTGTGAAAGAATTTTTCACAGTCATAGGAAGTTTGTATTATTTAGGACTCTTTCAGTTGCAAGTGATGGGAATTCAAACGAGCTAAGAAAGTAATTAGTAGACTGATAAAACTGGACAGGATGTTGGGTATTTCATAGGACTGAAAGACATGCCGTAGGAACCTGGTCCTTGGAGACTGGAACTAAGTATTCAAAGTTACCTGCATTTT
Organism: Felis catus; assembly: GCF_018350175.1. NCBI lineage: Eukaryota > Metazoa > Chordata > Mammalia > Carnivora > Felidae > Felis > Felis catus. Next base: position 129,804,181 of record NC_058375.1, on the reverse strand, counting down.
TTTTTCTCATTACTAAGACTACTTTGTGGCACAGTTTCAGAGGAACTGTTCACATGGTATTCTAGAGGAGTTGTATAAAAGGCACAAGGTAATGTAAGGGGTGAATGTACCCTTTGGAGATGTGACAAACTTTTATCTCTGATTTTGCTTCTCTTTGCACCTTATTCTTTTTGATACTAGATAGGTTTCCTCCTTAAGGCTGGGAAATGTGGCACAAATAGCTATAGCTTTTATCCTTCCAACACTGTAACAGAGAGAAAACAGAATCTTTCTTGTTAGTTTAAGTAGAAAATTCCCAAGAAGGACTCTGATTGGCCTGAGCTGGGTCACATGCCTATTCCTAAGTCACCGTGGCCTAGGGGATGGGGTCCTCTGATTGCAGGAGCCTGGATCATGTGCTCACCTTTGCAAGTATGCACGGGGAGTATGGGGAATGTTTGGGATTGAAAACCCAAAGAAGGGAAGTATGAAAGACAAGATAGAGTTATCATAGTCCCCAAACAAAAGCATTATTTTTTGATGTTTGAGATTATTCACCACCCTCCAGCCAACATTAATGTGAAGAGTGTGTTGTGCAGTAACAGTAGTTATATACATATGAGACATATATTAAGCCAAGATTTTTCTGTTGGGAAAATAGAGTGGCTGAATTAAGATACTTCAACACAGCTGTACTATTTTTCTTCACCATTACCCCTTTGGAACACTCTAATACTGTCATGAATGAGGAATTACTTTTCCATATACTATCTTCATGTGGACATGCTTTTTAACAATCCTGAAAAGAACTGGTAACTATCTCTGTTACTAAATGGGGAGTAGGTGAAAATAGGAATTCAACGGGCATTCATTTGCTTAGTAAGTCTCCTGAGTGTGCTCACAATACCAAGAGTCAGCATGGCTTCGGGAAGAAAGCGTGTGTTTATCAGATGTTCTTGCTGAGGCGCATAAGCAAATAGTACTGGGACTGTGGAAATGATATGTGGATATGTTTCTGGAAATTTAAACAGGAGTATTATTCAGTGAGCAGAAGACTTGGGCTGGGAATTGATAACCCTTTGAGGGCCACTAGAAAGATCAGATATGTACAGATGAATAATAGCATGCATAAAAACTGAAGGTGAACTGGTAGTCAATCCAAGTTTAATATAACAATAAAGAGTGCTTCCTCTTCCCCCCAAATTTCTTTGCTCATCATTTCTAAGTTTCTATTTTAAAGACCATGATTTCTAGTCTATATACAACCTTATTGATAGAATTTTACCCTTTCATTTCATCCAGAATTTTTATTACTATTATGATCCTTACCTTATGGATAAGGAAACTGAAGCACAGAGAGTTTAAGAAACTTGACAAAGCTTCAAAGCTAGTTGGTGGCAAAGCCAGGATATGGACCAAGACAGGCTGGATCCAGAGCATATGCTATTCTACCGTGTTTCATTTTCACTAAATTCAAGGTAAATGTTTGAAATCTGGGGCATGGTCAAGCTCTCCTTTTCCAGGAGAGTTTTTGTATGATCAGATAAGGTCATTGTATTCATCCATTTGTTAAATGTAGCAACAAGATTAAAATTTTTTTTTGAACATGGATATGTTCCGAATATAGGTATAATTTGAGTGCTAGAACTGTCTCATCCTCTTACTAGCTGTGTGAATATGGGTATACTCAGATTCATCACTTGAAACAAAGGAACATTACCACTTGTTTGACATGCCTTGCAAATTATTGGGAGAAAAAGAGCTGGGAAGTGTGAATTCAGGACGCATTAAGAACATTTGCACCATGAAAATGAAGTAAATTGAAACAAACACCAGCTTCTCACAACCTTTTGCCATCTCATTTTCCTGGTTTTGTCCTGTCTAATTTAGATCATAAACCCTCCAGTCAGAAACCATCACCTCTTTATACAGAGTACGATGACTGGTGTCACTATTTAATAAAAACACAAGAAGCAGCTGCAAAGGTTTGAAATTAAATCTACAAACGTAAGGTGAAAGTTATATTGAGTTCCAACTGTAGGTCATTATGGCAAAATTAAGATAAGGACATGGATTTGTTTTCTTAATTTTCTTAAAACTGGTGTAATGTAACAATTAAGAGAATGTGGTCCAGAGTCAGGTTTCCTATGTTACAATTCTAACTTGGCTTCTTACTAATTATATAATGTTTTGAACACACTATATTTTATAGATTGCATGAAATACAATATTTTACATTTTCACATCTCAGAAATTGAGATTATTTATACAAGGAACAGTATTTTATGATTACCATTGCCCACATAGCAGCTAAGATACAGCTGGCATTGCCTGAGCATGTGTGCACACACACACATACATGCACACACACACGCACACACACACACACACACACACATACTTGGCCATTGCTGTTCACGTTGCCATGAGTTTACCTGAGTTATAGGCATTGGTGTTAATGCACATGCTGAGGTAATTTGCTATTTAAACTGTCTTGAGAAAAATTACACAGTGCATTTGGCTTTCAGATAAAAAGTTATTGTATATGCAGAAACAAAGCAGTGGGGCTTAAATTTGTTATTTGTGAAGCAACAATTCATCACTGGAAGAATGACTGTTATGCCAGGTTTTCTTGCAAAGAAAAAAGAAGGGGGCTTTATGATATCCAAGAAAGGGAAATACCCTCAGGTAGCTGAAACTGTGTTCCTTTTGTTACTGAGGTGCAGCAAAAGGATTGCTTATCACACACCAAGTCATGCAACCAAAAAGCAGGAGAAATCCCAAATCCCTTGGTATATGGAGAAAAAAATTGCAAGGCAGCGAGAGGCTGGTGTGACAGAAGAGCACTTTCAACAAGTATAAAATAAAAATCTGAAGTGGCAAGAAAATATTATATCACAGTTTGGCAGCATTTCCCCCCCCTTTTTATTTGTATATTTAAAAAATCATATAATGTGCTCATGGCTTCCTTGAAATGTGAAATATAGAATACCTCATTAGCTGTGTGAGAATTAAATGAAATAACATAGGTGAAGTGTTATTGGTGTGCTTGACACATAGTAAGTGTATAATACATGTTGGCCATTATTATCATCATCAAATTACAGAGGCCTTTCATTTTCGTATCTGCTCTCTAATAGATTAATGGGGATTGGAAACAATTCAAGTGGGATACGTTTCATTTGAAAATAAAATGTGGTTTTGTGATCTCAGGGAGAGCTGGGGAAAGTTTAATTGGCAATATCAGGTATTTCACAAGTGGGAGGGATGAGTGAAGTGAGAACTTTTCACAGTGTGGCCAACATGGGATGACTTTTCCTGTCGTGGACTGGAAGTTATATGGTACTACCCTAAGAAATTGCTGCCTGGCAACATGATAGATACAGCTTCAGCCGTATTTCCTTAGCCAACAAAATTGCAGACATTTCTATGTACCACCTTGGTGTTTTATTCGAAAGTGTAGTGTTAATTTCAGTGTACCACTTCACACACACACACACAAAAAAAATTCATGGCTTTAGAAATTGTGATTTTAGCAGCTATTTGGAGCTGCAAGTACATTTAAGGATTTTATTGAAAAGTTCTCAAGTAAACAAATGTGGGCCTCGGCTCAGTGAATTTACACAATGTTCAAGTACACAGATGAATTCAACCTCTGAATTTTAATTTTCATCTAACTTGAGCTGTTGCATTCCTCAAAACATAAAAGGAAGAATTTATAAAGTCATGAGTGACGCTAATTGGGATGTGATTTTTTTTCAGAATCCATTTCCTGGTTAGAAAGTCAACATTTTGAGATACTTTCCCAAAATGTCTTTCAGATTGTGTTCAAGAGTGTCTATTAAAAGTTAATTCTTTTTTTCTTTAACAAATTAACTTTTGAAGTCTGAAATATCTACTTGAATATATTTGATTTTTATTTATCAAGATAACTAAAGTAAAGGCATGTCACACACCACTCCTCTTTCGCTCACTACATTTTTTAAGTTCATGTTTGTGAAGGACAAGCAAAGCTTGTGTGTATTTGATTTTTATCACTTTTGTTATTTCAAGAGTACAAAGATGATAACACAAGATATTTGAGACCTTAGGATTGAAAATCTCTCTTACGGCCAGAGGAATTATGGAAAGTTCAGTGCACAAACAATTCTGGGCTTATTCATTTGGCCAAATTAGTTTGTCTTGTTTTTGCATTACAATTTTGATTGCTGCACTTCAGTGTCTTTTCTGTCCCTGAAAACTATCTAGAAATATTTGGCTATTGAGTATCATAATAATTGTGTCACGAGACAGTTGTTCTAGCAATAAAGTTAACCAGTCATGATAGAGTGCCTCTGGACAAGTGGACTTGTGTGTGTGTGTGTGTGTGTGTGTGTGTGTGTCATTGCAAGTTAACTTGGTGTGTTTACTTATTAGTCTTAACAAAGTTATCCTTTTAAAAAGTGGGGAGGAAAGGGAGCGCCTGGGTGGCTCAGTCAGTTAAGGATCTGACTCTTGATTTTGGCTCAGGTCATGATCTCACGGTTCATGAGATCGAGCCCCTATCAGGCTCCATCAGCGTGGAGCCTGCTTGGGATTCTCTCTCCATCTCTCTGTCCCTCCCATCTCTCAAAATAAATAAATAAACTAAAAAAAGAAAAAGTGTGGAGGGAAGAAAAATGCTGTCCTGGGACTTTGTTGACTTAAATTTGTCCCTCAATGTCCAATTAAGGAATGTCTTTTCAGTATAAACTACTTAAGAACAATCTTCCATTTTTCACATTTGGCTTCTTTTCCCTTAAAGGTCAGGTAGATAAACAAGGAATGGATATAACTGCTAAATGTGGTTCAGTTCTTGACATTGGTACTGAGGGTCTATCAAAATGGAAAAAAAACTTTTTTTTTCTTCATTTTATACTTTCTATTAATTTTGTTTAAGAAAAAAAAAGTTGGGACAAAACTCTAATCAGTAATGGTAGAACTTTCTCCAAAATGTTGTCTTTCATTTATTATTATCTAGTATTGTAGCGGGATTCTTGCACAGAGTCGTGACACCGAGGCTTTTCTTTCCAGGAAGCAACTTTATTCCTGCAAGCACCACTCAGTTGGGTTCGAACCTGAAGAACTGAGCCCTGAACGCCATGTAGCATAGTTTTTTATATATTTTTTACTCTTTGTCTCCCATATATGGTAACTCACAAACAGTCTGATTAAGTGGTCTCATGTTACAAGGTCAGGAGTGATGTTGTCAAGTAAGCAAATAGCAAGGTTGCCTTGAGGTGTTTTTTTTTTTTTCTTTCTTTCCTTAGGGAGGGGACCCTACCACATTGTGAAGTAGTTTGACTAGTGCTAGATAAATTACACAATGGAAGAGAATTTTAAGAAAACAAGTGTTTTATTGTCTCATTCTATTTGATGGTCTACTCTATTTTTGGAAGTTCCTTTTAAGCTCTGGGATTGTAAAACAATTACCTTTCAAACCACTGAAGTGCAACTTGAATATGGTTAACACTTCATCTGGCTTCCAGGGTGTAAATTAGCCTTGTCTACAGGCCATCAGGAAAATTTAATATTCTTTATTTGTGAATCATCAACATTCTAAAATTTGACTAAGTATTATAAAAGATAAGCAATGTAATAAGATTTCTTGAATGCAATTAGGAAGCAAGAAATTATTTCAACAATTTTATTGCAATGTGCAATACACTTTTCCCTGATCCCTGAGTTGATTAGTTTATGCATTAATTCCTTTTCAGAAGGACCCCTAACAATGTAAGGAATCAGTACCCACCCACTTGCTGTCACTTCAAATGTACACATATTTAGAGAAAGTCCAGGGACCTCAAAATATTCCTCCATCAGTCCACAGGTCTTTTGGTGGAAAGGAGACAGCAGTAGGCATTAGGAACGGAGGTGTAGTCTCAAAGTCTGCCACAGGAAGGTCCCACCAAGATAATTTTCTAGTGGGGTGCTTTAGCAATGCACAGACTTGACATAAGAATAAAAATATGGCTAGCCTCTGTTAACTGAAATGTGAAAACTTTTTCTTTGTCCTCTTTACCTTTTTCCTCTTTCTCTCTTTCCTCTATTCTTTCTCTGTTGTCTCTTCCTACTTCTCGTCTCTTTTTCTATCTTGGTCTTTTACTATCCCTCCTTCCCGTATCTTCTTTTTATGCATTCTCCCTTTGAAAGCATATTTACTCTATGGCACATCAATATACATATCATTTCAGTTCTCTATCTCCAGTCTTGATCTCTTTAACCTCCAATCTGCCATTCCCACCTGCCTGTTGGACACTTGCAGATGTCATTCTTTAAATACTTGAGATTCCTCTTGTTGTCTGTTGAACTTATCTTCCCCTCATTCCTCAAAACAGCTCTTGATCTTCTCTTACCTATTTCAATAACGTTCTCACCAATCTTTCAGTTACCTCAGCCTCTCACCTTGATGTAAATCTTGCATTTTCTTCCAAATCCAATCAGGCATGAGTCCTCCTGATTCTTCTTTTGTTATATCCTTAAATCTTCTTTTTATTTTTATTTCTAATATCAAGTAGTAGACCCTTTTCATCATTCACCTAAATTGGTCTTACTTCTTTTCTCTGGTCCTTACTTACCTATCCTCCAAGTCAAGAGAGAGCTATGAAATCACAATATTCCTAACATAGCACAAGATTCATTTCACCTGCTCATCAAAAGTCTTAGATGAGAGACAGGAATAGGCCAGACACTCTGAGAGATGAAAACAAAGTTGAGTATGTATAATACTAGATATCAATATGTGTTGTAAATGATTTATACTACAAGATATCAAATGCAATGCAGACAATGTGGTACTTATTCAGCAAAGATAGACAAATAGACTTGGTGGGGCACCTGGGTGTCTCAGTCAGTTGGGCATCTGACTTCAGCTCAGGTCATGATCTCGTGGCTCATAGGTTCAAGCCACACATCAGCTGTGTGCTGATAGTTTGGAGCCTGGAGCCTTCTTCAGATTCTGTCTCCCCCTCTCTCTCTGCCCTTCCCCTGCTCACACTCTGTGTCTCTCTCTTTCAAAAATAAATAAACATTATTTTTTTTAAAAAAGATAGACAAATAGACTTGGAATAGATGAAAAAATTGCAAAGCAGTAGGTCTGGTATGACTAAAGAACTCTAAGTACAGACATAATAGTCCAGAAATTGACTCACACTATGTAGTCCCTTGATTAATGAGAAAGACAATGCTGCAGTGTAGTTGGAAAGGATAGCCTTTTCAATAAGTGGTGCTGGATCAATTGAATATCCATGTGGGAAAAAAAGGAAATGTTGACCCCTCTCCCACATTGTAAAAAATCAGTTTTAAATGGGTCATAGAGCTGAATGTGGAAGATAAAAGAACCAAAAGGACACATATGAAAAATTAACTAAAAAGAAAATTACTAATAAACCAGATTGTGTTAAAATTAAGAAACATAAAGAAGTAAAAATGCACACCACAGAGTGGAAGATGTTTGCAATACATCTATCTGACAATGAGTAGTATAGCATATTTGGCAAAATCCTACAAAATAATAATAATAATAAAAGTAACCTAGTAGAAAAATGGGCAAAAAACTTTAACAGGTAATAAAAGAGCATTTATAAATGGCCAATATACACGTGAAGAAATGCTACATTTTATTAGAGCCTAAGGAACTGCAAACTAAAACCTCCATGAAATATCACTACACACCAACCAGGATGGCAAAACTCAAACAGTACCAGTACTGGGAGAGATATGGAACAGGCATAACTTCTATAATTCTTGACAGACATGCAGACTTTATATAATTGCTTTGAAAGACTGTTTGGTAGTTATCAACTAAAGCTGAGTATGGGCTTTGGTTGACCCAGCAATTCCACTTGTGGGTAAATACCCAAGAGAAATGAGTAAATAAGTGCATTAAAGCATATTCATAGCAGCACTATTCATAACAGTCTCAAATTGGAAAGCTACCTCAATGTCCATCAATAATAGAATAATAAATACATTTTATTATGCTTGTTAATAAATACACATTCTACCAACATTTTGGAAACCAGTGGCTTCCATAATACTCTTTCTTTGTACTTACTTTGCATCTCCCTAAACTTCTCTGGATGGTGGGTCCAGCAGAATTCCATGCTCTTGGGGCATCCCCAACATTATATGTAAATAGGGCAGTAAGAAACAGTAAAGGCAGGGGCGCCTGGGTTGCTCAGTCAGTTAAGCGTCTGACTTCGGCTCAGGTCATGATCTCATGGTTCATGTTTTCAAGCCCAGTGTCAGGCTCTGTGCTGACAGCTCAGACTGCTTCAGACTCTGTTTTCTCTCTCTCTCTGTCCCTCCCTGGCTTGCACTCTGTCTGTATTAAAAATGAATAAACATTAAAAAAATTAAGAAAAAAAAGAAACAGTAAAGACATTTTGTCAAGTTCCTTTGTTTACACACATGATCCCTTGTACCAGCAGACTTACCTTACAAAACACAAATTCAAAGATCAAATCATTAAGATTTTCAATAGCAGGGCAATAAACTAAGCATGGGCCCTTCTGAGTGAGGGGCATTCCCATGAACCCAGCCATTCATGTTAATCATCCTTCAATAAAGGGTTTATTGAAAGTAAAGTGAACAAATAAATATTTCGTCTGGCTTCTTCACTGTTGAATAAATAAAGGCAAAATCCCTTAGGCTAAAACAGGGTTTTTAAAACCTTGGTTTAAACTCTAGCTTGCTCACCTTTAATTTCCCTCTCTGCACACCAACTAATTGTCCCTCAATACTAACCCATATCCAAGCCTGAGATTCATCTTTCACCTCTTTCTCAACTCCTCACAGCAGGTTTGGTTGCCTCAGTCTCACAAATGCATCCACTTTCCAATAGAGACTGATCACTCTAAAATAAGCCCCATGGTACCCAGGTGCCTAATCTAATAAACCAGCCAAATGCTGCAGAGCAAGATGAAAGCCAAGGCCAAACATCCTAGGGCTCAGGGTGTGGGGAGCTTCCATTCACCATCCCTCCATGATTCCCTATAGTCATTCTCCCAATAGTAGTCCCTATACCCTTTATAAAATGTCAGTGACTCCTGCTCAATTTCGACAGCGACTTCCCACTCCATGGAGACTGAAATCCAGATTTTTTACTCTGAACCAGGAGGTCCTGCCCACATACCTGTCCATCCTCATCTCTTTCTTCTATTCACTTACTTCACCTCAGCCTCCCTGACCCTCTTAGGACTGATTCATGGCTTATAAATTTGCCTAATTTCTCCTGATAGAATGCACATCTTTGCATGGCTATTAACCTTCCTGTTAGGATACAGATCAGTCCCCTCTTTGAAGAAGACTTTGCCTAACACAAAATATAAAGTAGCTCTCTGTCACCAATTCTGGTCATTGTTAACATAGTACCAAACTTTTCCCTCCTAGAACTTACCTCCACCTGCAGTGATTTGATTCATAATTTTGTTTACGTATTTAATGTTTGTGTCCTCTTTCTAGAGTATAAGCTCTAGGCTGTCCTGCTCATGGACAAGAACAAAATTTGGCACATGCACGTGCTTAAAAATACTACATCTCATCACTTGCTTTTGGAAGGGCGATTGAAAGCTCTCCTCATTCTCTTGGTTAGTCTTGGCTTTATTATTATTGTTATTATTATTATTTTCCCATTGATACTTCTCAGCCAAGTTTTTGTTTTGGTGAGGGGGGATGGATACTAAGAGGCATATGAGATAGGGAACTAGAGCTCATGGTTGGGGTTGGAGAGTGGGAAAATGGAGAGGAGATATGTATGTTCTGGAGAGAATTTTTTTTTCTTTTTTTGGGGGAAAGACAAAAACTTTATTGTTTAAAGTGGATTTTGGAAACTTCTGTTGTCTAAGGTGCCATCTAACCCTTTGTCCCTTCTCCTCAGAAACCCATGATTAAAGTTAACATGACTTATGAAGCATTGTCAGGTTTTTGGGGGAAGGGAAGATTGTTCCATCATGTGCTAAGATGGGGTTCATATACAAGGCAAGTGTAGGGAGCCTCAACAGCCTTCCCTCCCTCAGGTTATGCTTCTCCTTCAACCAACATCCTAAGTTTGTTGACTGCTAAGTTTGGTTAAAAAATGCTTTCTTTGGCTATTCTGTTTGTAATATTGTTGCCAAACATCCTTTCCTAGGCAACCTACTGTGGAAAGGAATTTGTGGGTAAGAGCAAAGGTCCTGGAGTGTGACTTATTTTAAAGCCCAACTGTGTCCTCACTTCCTCTTGTTCTGTCTTGCCTGCATTCTAAAAATAGGATTTGACTCATGGCATGGAATGCGGATACTGAAGACCTGGAAGATACACTGAAGACCCCAGATTCAGATCTTCTCATTTTAGAAATGTTACTTGATAGGGAACTTTTCTCCCCCAGTACCGGTGCAGCAAATCCAGTAAAGGGTTCTGCTTAGTTTCCCTTGAGTTATGTGCCTATCTTTGAGTTAATCAGTGTGTTGATGGAAATGGGTCCTATATTTGATCAGAACTGGTTCATATCCTGAATCTAATGTCTATGACATGGAATCCATTAATAGAAGAAAGTGCTCACAAAAAATGCTGGGCAATGAAAACAATAGATTTCATAATTTTCCTGAGTCATCTTTGCTGGGTCAGAAGATCTAGAAACCAGGGTACTAATAGCTCAGACAACCAAACAATTCATTATCAACAGTCTTCTAAAATTCTTAGAATTCCCAAAATCAACTTCAGGTTAAGGCATAATTTTGAGGGTGGATTTGCACATTATATAGCTGTAAAGGAACATGAGAAAGAAGATGCTAAGCAGCAAGAAAGGCCTGGGTGTAGATCCTGGTTCTGATACATACTATGACTTTATATCTTGGGACCTGAGTTCTCTCATTTGTGAAGGATTTTTGCATGGACGAGGTACTGTAAATTAAAAATTCTGTGCATATATGATGTATTTAGTTTCTTACCCTTTGTCCCCAAATCACCAGGGCTTAACCTTTCTGAATCATAGCCTTTTGATGTCTCTTAGAGTCATGGAACTACAACTCCCAAGGATAAGTTTAGAAGCTAAGTATAGATCTAGACAGAGAACCCTGTCCAGTTGGGACACTTGGGACCTAGATTGTAAAATAAAAGTGAGTTCTCCCACTCTAGCCAAGAAGGAGAATTAGCAGAACATTGAGACTAGCAAAAGTCAAGGTGAGGGCAGCTTCTCTGAACCCCAAGTTGCTTGGGATCTTCTGTGAGCTGTCAGGTATTTCTTTGGCGCTAAGGAAACTCTGATAGTGCCTTTTACAACCCTCTGTCTCCATTTCTTGCTTGTAGGGTTCAGTAGCTACTGATTATATACTGTCATGTTTTATGGTTACAATGCTTCTGCCTATCACTCCCCTATTAGATTATCAAATCTTCAAGAATAAAAAATCATTCATTCAGTAAAACCAAATGAGAAATAGTATGTGGAGACTAGAACCACAATGTTGAGGTTTAAGTGGCAGTTTGCCACTAAGTGGCTGTATGACCCTAAGCAAGTTACTTATCCTTTCCATGCCTCAGTGTTTTCTTCTGTCAAATGGGGATAATCATAATATCTAGCTCATATGGTTATTTTGAGAGAAAAAGGTTTTTCAATGACATGTTGCAAGCCCTTAGTGCATGCGTGCCGGCTATTATTAAGGCAGCACTTACTATGTGGTAGGTGCTGTACTATATTTACATCATCTAAGTTATTCCTCACAACACCTCATGATATAGTTAGTACTCTCCTCATTTTACAGATGACAAATTTGAAAGGTGGAGCTCTTTGCCCAAGGTGATGCAGCTAGAAAACGACAATGGTGTGGCTTCAGAGCTTATATTTTCAAGAATATCTTACATTGCCTGCTTACCTGGGGAGTCCCTGACTTTGGTCCTGGGCACCCAGATGCTCCCTTAGAGGACTGTGTGTTTGGAGCAGATTGGTGCTCATGGAGCTTCCAGGTTTGATTGCCATCTCACCCGCAGCCCAGGGCTTTTTTCCTGGAGCTAATTCACATCATAGTTTCACAATACAGAGCTGAATGTGGAGGCTGTGTTGAACCATTTTTTTCCCCTCCTTGTCATTTAAGGTCAGGATTGGGTACAGCATGTTGAAATATATATTGTTCACAGCCTTTTTCTGTTCACTGAACTTTCCAATTAGTGTCCACTTAAATGGATGCCGGGGAGAATTTCTTACAAGTCATGGTGTCATGTTGAATTGTGGTGATTATGAAGGCTACAGTGACAGGAAAGACCAAAGATATTTTTTCTCTCCTCATGTTGCTTGGCAAAAACTGGCTGTGAAAAATAAGCCTTGAGTTAAGAATTCCCTGATATAAAAGGACATTAAGACTTTTTTTCCCCCTTCTTGCCATTTTTTTTTGTTGTTGTTAAAAGTCCTTCTAATTTAAATGTTCCATTTCCTTGAATTTTGTTTTTAAGATTATAGTTGTATATGGCGCCCTCGGGGTAATGTTATATTGATTATCAAATGTCTCCAGTGCATTCCTGCTCTTGGTCTATTTAAGTATAGAACAAAATATCTTTCATTCTAAATGTCATTTGCTGTGAGCTATTTTCTTGTACCCAGTTGCTTTCTTTCCCTTTTGTTTATCTTATTTTGCATACACTTTCACTTTTTATAAAATTGGTTATAATATGGGATGATTATGCTGTGTTCTGAGGGTGAATTTGAACATGAAGTCAGATATTTTATTTTGTGACAGAAAGATTAGGGTATTTCCCCCCCCCCCCTTGTATTCTCCTTCAAAAAAAGAAATGCCCCAGTCAATGAATAATTTAAGTCCTTGAATTCTGAAGAACATTTTTGAGTATTTCATGGTACAGGCATCTTTATTTTATGTTTCCTTCCCTGAGGCAGGAGAGGTACCCGGTATTATAATATGAACTCAATCAGTCATGTCCTTTCCCCCAGCTGCATGGTGATGAGAGTCTCACCTCTAAGAGAATTTAATTCAGGGACAGGAAGAGAATTCAAGGAAGGCCGCTGTCACCCTTATTCAATCTCCATTGCATTTTATGTTAAGTCTAGGACCACAGGCTTCAGCTTTTCTCATGCTAAAACCAAGAGGGACTGGTTTTCCTGTGAAAATACGGTTGTCTCTGGAGTTTTTCTGGGGATCACCAGGTTGTGATCAGGGGTTTAGAACAGGCTGTCCGCCTAATTCCCTCCTGGTTCTCTTAACAGATCAGTGGAAGGAATTGGGTACAGGAGTGTTTCTAATTCTACTTTGGTTCTGGTCTCTAGATCAATTTTATCGAGATTTATTGCGACATACTGGCTATCTCAATAAAAAGATGCATGTGCACATTAAAGAAATGTGATGAGTTGACTTATCAGCAATTCAGAATATAATGGTTGCAGAGGATTATTTATGCTGAACTGTGTTCCTTGCCAAGTTTCAAGGCTATTTCAGGGTGTGGCAAGTCACTGCTATAGCTAGTCTGCCTTTTATTTATTTGTTTGTTTGTTTGTTTATTTATTTGTTTTCAATATATAATTTATTGTCAAATTGGTTTCCATACAACACTCAGTGCTCATCCCAACAGGTACCCTCCTTATGCCCATCACCCACTTTCCCCTCTCCCTCACCCCCCATCAGCCCTCAGTTTGTTCTCAGTATTTAAGAGTCTCTTATGTTTTGCCTCCTTCTCTCTCTGTAACTTTTTTTTCCTCTTCCCTTCCCCCCTGGTCTTCTGTTAAGTTTCTCAGGATCTACATATGAGTGAAAACACATGCTGTCTATCTTTCTCTGCCTGACTTATTTCACTTAGCATAATACTCTCCAGTTCCATCCACGTTGCTACAAATGGCCATATTTCATTCTTTCTCCTTGCCAAGTAGTATTCCATTGTATATATAAACCACATCTGCTTTATCCATTCATTAGTTGATGGACATTTAGGCTCTTTCCATAATTTGGCTATTGTTGAAAGTGCTGTTATAAACATTGGGGTACAAGTGCCCCTATGCATCAGCACTCCTGTATCCCTTGGGTAAATTCCTAGCAGTACTATTGCTGAGTCATAGGATAGATCTATTTTTAATTTTTTGAGGAATCTCCGTACTGTTTTCCAGAGCAGCTGCACCAGTTTGCATTCCCACCAACAGTGCAAGAGGTTTCCTGTTTCTCCACATCCTCTCCAGCATCTATAGTCTCCTGATTTGTTCATTTTAGCCACTCTGACTGGCATGAGATGATATCTCAGTGTGGTTTTGATTTGTATTTCCCTGATGAGGAGTGTCTAGTCTGCCTTTTAGAAATGTATTGGACCTCCTTGTAAATTGGCTGTTTGGAATTTAGGAGTATAACAGTCCATAGAAACATTTTTTTCCCAAGTTTTTATTTAAATAGTCCGTTAACATACAGTGTAACATTAGGTTCAGGTGTAGAGTCCAGTTATTCATAACTTACATAAAACACTCAGTGCTCATCACAAGTGCCCTCCTTAATCCCAGTCCATAGGAACATTATTAAAAATAGTGACATAATTCCTAGGCTAGCCTACTAAAATCCGTTCAACTCCCAATGCAATTGTAGTGTGGTATAACAGTACAGCAAAACCAACAACCACTTATGCTTGGAAATGTTTTTGGATTTCCAGTTACCTCCATTGTGGTCCTGGTTTTATGATCTGATGTTTTCCTTCCACTCCCACCAACTCCACCACTTCCCTGGCTTGCTACAAAGAGACATTTACTTCTCCATCTCATGCCTTCAAACTCTACATTTAGTCTTTGTCAATTCTTTTCAGATGTTCAATGTGCCATCCTTCTATCAATTCAAGGCCCTCATTGTGTGTGGGGGGGTGGGGGGGTATTAAACTGAAATCAGTTCATCTGAATTAAGGTTTCTAAATCTTTATTCATAATTAATATCAGCCTATAGAATAAACCTATACATATAAATACAAACTTATTAAACCAAAATTGTAAAATTACCACCAACCTAAAACCAAATGACCAAAAAACAACAACAACAACAACAACAACAACAACAACAACAACAAAACAAGGCCCTCAATTTTGCTGGCCACTCTACCTGAAACGCTCCGTCATTCATGCTTCTATTGGCTAACTCCAATTTGTCCTTCAGTAGGGGTGTCACCTTTCTGTATAAGTTCCATGGTTCCTCCTTCTCATGTTTCAAGTTTATGTTAGGTCTCCCCACCTTGAAACTGTCCAGAACCTCTGAGAGTGTAGTTAGTGCAAGGAAGAGAGGATGGCCATTCCAGCAGCTCTACTCACATGGAGAAACAGCTGCTGTTTCTATTGGCTGTTGGTGGTACTTATTGTTCCTCATGAGCACTGGTCCTACAGAGATGTCAGAACCTGCTCTTCCACTCCCCTGACAATGACAATGAGACCCCTCCAGGGACTTCCATGTGTTTTTGAAGAAGGGTGACACACCAGCGCCAGTGCTAAACTCAGTCACAGCTGCCCCACTCTTGGCTCCCAGGGTTAGATCCTAGTGCTCAGTTTTTCCATTCACATGGATAGCTCCCTCCCTGAGGAATGAATTCCCACTGACACTGGGTCAGGACTGATCTGTCCTATACCTCACAGATCCAGACTACTCTCTTCCTTCTCTCCCCAGGGATTTACATCTAGTGAATGAGCAGTGTATTAGTTTCCCAGAGCCATTGTAACAAATGAGCACACACTGGATGGCTTAAAATAAGAGAAATTTATCCTTTCACCATTGTGGAGGCTAGAAGTCTGAATTCAATGTGGCAGCAGGGCCACTCTCCCTTCTAAGACTCTAGGGAAGAATCCTTTCTTGCTTCCAGTAGTTTTCTGAAAGTTGACAGCAATCCTTGGCATTCCTTGGCTTCTAGATATACCACTCTAATCTCTGCTTCTATCTTTGAATATCTTTCTCCCCTCTGTTTCTGTGTCTCTGTGTCCTAATTTCCTAAATCCCATCATATTGGGTTTAGGGCCTGTCTTAATTCATTGTGGCCTCATCTTAACTTGATTACATCTACAAAGATCTTGTTTCCAAATAAGGCCACATTCAGAGGTTCCTGGATGAACATGAATGTTGGGGAAAAACTTTTCGACCCAGTGTAAGCAGTTTCACCCTAAATGTTCACAATCCAAATGGTCTCGTTATACCTGTTTTCTCCACAAAATGGCAATAACTTCCCACACTCCCTTAGAAGGTTACTTCTAGCAGTTATAAGATGATTCATCCTCATAAAGGAGATTCCCCAAAAAGGCTGAGAGGTAAGGAGGCAACTAGAGTACAAAATTTAAGGAAGTACTCATTGTCTGTGTCATGTCTGTGTCATGTAGATTATAGGGTTGTGCTTACATGAGCCTTAAATTTTGGGTATAGATCTCTTCTTGCCTCACCCAAGTCCCAACACTATTCCCCAAGGCAACACAAAGAATATACCCATGAAAATGGCAGGTGGGGTGAGCAACTTTCCTGGTATCTTTGTCAACAAAAAGAGAAAAAAGTCTATAGTTTTCATTTGTGGCATGTCACCCTGAGACATAATGATAACAAATGATGGGGTGATTCCTCTGTGTAAGCACTGAGCTAAGGTCTTTTTATATAATTTATTCCTCAGAACCCTAAGAATGTAATATTTTCCCCATTTTATAGATGTAGAAGCATAACTTCAATTCTCTTTCATTTCATAACACTTTGACTGCCATAGTACCTGACACAGCAGGTGTTCAAAAAAATGTTTGAAAAAGAAATCCTGGAATATTTTGAGGGATTTGTTTATTTGACAACTAATCATAGTGGTTCTTTTTGTATTCATCTGCCTAGGCTGCCATAACAAAATACCTTAGACTAAGTGGCTTAAAGAAACTTATCTTGTCATAGTTGTGGAGGCTGGGAATTCCAAGATTAAGGTGTTGGCTGATTTCTCTCTTCTTGGTTTGCAAATGGTCACCTCCTTACTATGTACTCGTATAGTCTTTCTTTGGTAAGTGGAGAGAGAGAGAGAGCACACGCGAGGTCTCTGGTGTTTCTTCTTATAAAGGCACTAATCCCGTTGGGTCAAGGCCCTACCTTTGTGATTTCATCTAACTTTAATTATTTCCTTTCTCCGAATACAGCTGTACTGGGGTTAGGGCTTCAACATATGAATTTTGTGGGAACACAAACACTGAGTCTGTAATACTTTATGTCAGATATTGTTATGGACACTAGCATGTAGAGATGAGTGAGGCATCATCCTATTCTTAAGGAACTTAGAGTCTATTGGAGCAGTTCCCAACTTGAGGATGTGGAACAGGGAAGGAACATTGGAATTACCTATGAAGCTTCTCCCAAACTAACTGGAGGTCATTCTAGGAATCACAAGATTTCTCATCTTAAAGCTTGCTTACCCTGAGACGTACATCACTTCCTAATCCCCAAGTGACCTGCCTAAGCCATGAAAATGCTATTATGCAAATCTCCCTCCTTGTCCAATAATTGAGTTGTGCTTAAGTGCTGTGTAACAACCTCGAATTGTGCTATTTCCTTAATAAAAAAAAGGAGATGTATTTTGGAACATTTTTCCTCTGAAATCCCTCTGCATTAATTAGACCTAATTGTGTAAAGTGATTTTATGATTAATTAAAAATCTAATAAATTATTAATATTCTAATAATGAGGACTCACTAGCATAAAATATTTAGGATTCCATTTTTTTCCATAATTTATTTGATATAATTTGATTATATTTGATATATTTTATTTGATATAATTTATTGTCAAGTTAGTTTCCATACAACACCCAGTGCTCATCCCAACAGGTGCCCTCCTCATGCCCATCACCCACTCTCCCCTCTCCCCCATCCCCATCAACCCTCAGTTTATTCTCGGTATTTAAGAGTCTCTTTGGTTTGCCTCCTTCTCTCTCTGTAACTTTTTTTTCCCCTTCCCCTCCACCCTGGTCTTCTGTTAAGTTTCTCAGGATCTACATATAAGTGAAAACACATGCTATCTGTCTTTCTCTGCCTGACTTATTTCACTTAGCATAACACTCTCCAGTTCCATCCACGTTGCTACAAATGGCCATATTTCATTCTTTCTCCTTGCCAAGTAGTATTCCATTGTATATATAAACCACATCTTCTTTATCCATTCATTAGTTGATGGACATTTAGGCTCTTTCCATAATTTGGCTATTGTTGAAAGTGCTGTTATAAACATTGGGGTACAAGTGCCCCTATGCATCAGCACTCCTGTATCCCTTGGGTAAATTCCTAGCAGTGCTATTTCTGGGTCATAGGATAGACCTATTTTTAATTTTCTGAGGAACCTCCACACTGTTTTCCAGAACGGCTGCACCAGTTTGCATTCCCACCAACAGTGCAAGAGGGTTCCCGTTTCTCCACATCCTCTCCAGCATCTATAGTCTCCTGATTTGTTCCTTTTAGGCACTCTGACTGGCGTGAGGTGATAGCTCAATGTGGTTTTGATTTGTATTTCCCTGATGAGGAGTGACATTGAACATCTTTTCATGTGCCTGTTGGCCATCTGGATGTCTTCTTTAGAGAAGTGTCTATTCATGTTTTCTGCCCATTTCTTCACTGGGTTATTTGTTTTTCGGGTGTGGAATTTGGTGAGTTCTTTATAGATTTTGGATACTAACCCTTTGTCCTATATGTCATTTACAAATATCTTTTCCCATTCTGTCGGTTGCCTTTTAGTTTTGTTGATTGTTTCCTTCGCAGTGCAGAAGCTTTTTATCTTCGTGAGGTCCCAATAGTTCATTTTTGCTTTTAATTCCCTTGCCTTTGGAGATGTGTCAAGTAAGAAATTGCTACGGCTGAGGTCAGAGAGGTTTTTTTCCTGCTTTCTCTTGTAGGGTTTTGATGGTTTCCTGTCTCACATTCAGGTCCTTCATCCATTTTGAGTTTATTTTTGTGAATGGTGTAAGAAAGTGGTCTAGTTTCATTCTTCTGCATGTTGCTGTCCAGTTCTCCCAGAACCATTTGTTAAAGAGACTGTCTTGTTTCCAGTGGATATTCTTTCCTGCTTTGTCAAAGATTAGTTGGCCATACATTTGTGGGTCCAATTCTGGAGTCTCTATTCTATTCCATTGGTCTGTGTGTCTGTTTTTGTGCCAATAGCATGCTGTCCTGATGATTACAGCTTTGCAGTAGAGGCTAAAGTCTGGGATTGTGATGCCTCCCACTTTGGTTTTCTTCTTCAATATTACTTTGGCTATTCCAGGTTTTTTGTGGTTCCATACAAACACCACTTCTATTATTTATTACAAAATTTGATGAAAATATACCTGCAAGGAACTCCACACTTAAAAAAATTTTTTTGTAACGTTTATTTATTTTTGAGAGAGAGACAGAGACAAAGTGCAAGTGGGGGAGGGGCAGAGAGAGAGGGGCACACAGAATCCAAAGCAGTCTCCAGGCTCTGAGCTGTCAGCACAGAGCCCTATGTGGGGCTCGAACTTATGAACTGTGAGATCATGACCTGAGGTGAAGTCGGACGCTTAACTGACTGAATCACTCAGGCACCTCCAATGAACTCCACACTTTGATCATGGTTTCATTTTATTCTATATCCCTGGCTCACTATTTTGGAAAGGAACTAGTAAGTTTGTTATATTGAATACGTCACAGAGAGAAAGGAAGTGGGACTTATTTCACGTGTTTAAGAATCTTTCCCTTCATATCTAGCGGGAATTGGAGGGAATGAATGACCTTCCTGTGTTCTCATTTAGCTTCCTAGAATATCAAATGATTCCTTAGATTATAAATTTCATACACTACAATATGTCAGCATCTAACGCAATGCCTTAACACAGAGAAGATGCTAAAAAATATTTGTTGAATGAGTGAATAAATAGCAAATCTGCTATTTAGCCCTCTTCTTTCTCTATGAAATTGGCTGTTCTATCAGTAAGAGAAATAGAAATTGTTCAATGACTTGAGAAAAGGGCCTAAAAATATGATTCCTTTCATTATATGGGGAGATTTGAAATGTGTGTTAATAAACATGTATACACATATTATAAATATATGTATATGTTGATGCATATAAAATATATACAAAATGTATTATATTGAAATTTAAATTTCTTCATTTAGAATTAATCTTTTATGATGCTACAGATACGTATCTGTTAACAACAAAGTTCTAGAATGCTGTCCCAGAATGTTTTCCCACAAAAATAACTCCCTAGCTACTGGACAGAACTGAAATGTTTTAGTAGAAAATAGTATGCAAATA
Organism: Felis catus; assembly: GCF_018350175.1. NCBI lineage: Eukaryota > Metazoa > Chordata > Mammalia > Carnivora > Felidae > Felis > Felis catus. The sequence goes on along the minus strand of NC_058375.1, from coordinate 129,783,974 downwards.
CAGAAGAACACTGACTTTTCTTTTTTTGGGGGGGTTGGGAGGGTAGAGAATATAATTAGTTTGTATGTTAATACACTGCCAACTTGCAAGGAATAAACTTTGTTTGCTTCCAAAATGTGCTTTTATTACTTAGCAGATTCAACCTGTATTTAATCAGACTGCTAAATATTTCTTCTTGTAATGGTGTTAGAAAGATAATAATGTCCTTAAGGAGTTTTCCTCAGGCAGTAAGTATTTGCAAGAAAACATATATACTTATAACATGCTTTTTAATAATTGGACAGGATTTTCCCAGCATTCACCCCCTAGGTCCTAGAAATATTTTAAATAGAACCACAAGATTGACTTTACCTTAGACTTAACATCTATTGATAAGAAGTCATGCTAGAAATTAGAAAGGCAAAAATTGTTTTGTTGCCAATCAGTGATGTTTCAATTTAAACTTAAGTTGTTTGGTACATAAAGTGCCTCAGTTACTACTAGTGATTGATGGGGGTTGTTCTTCAAGTGCTAAACTGTAAAACTATTTTATATAGCTGAAAGATATGGTAATTTTTTTCTCACTGATTCAGAAAAAAAAGTAGTTTAAAAAATAAACTCTGAACTTGAAGAGTTATTTCTGTGGAAATGAAGAAAACAACTTAGGATATTAAGTATTAAAAAATTCACACTCTGAATCTCCAAGCAATTGTAAAAATGTATTCATATTCCTAGGTGGTACATTTTCTTTCTTTCTCTCTCTCCCTTTTATTTATTTATATTTTATAATGAGATGCACCAAGTTTATTTGGGTTAAGTAAAATTCCCCACTTTCAAATGTATGCTGGAAGGGAGCTTGTCTTCTATGTTAATGTTAAAAAGGCTAGCAAAGCAATTTTGTGTTTTGAGAGACTTTTCAGCTTCACTGTGACTGTATAAAGAATGAGAGGAAGATGATGTGTGATTTGACTAGGATTGCCGTTGCTTGCTGGGAGAGCAGTAGCGATCATTCTTCTTGATAAAACTGGACAGAATTAAATCCTGCTTCCTGTCCTCCCACACCCTGTTCTGGTATTCCTAAGGTCCAATGCAGAACACAGGGAAAGCACTGGAACTACTTCAGTCTCCAGTATTGTGTGCCTTAGAAGAGCTGTGTCCTTAAAGACTTGTTTTGGAGGAAGCATTGAGGGGTTTCCAGTGCTGAAATCTCTTGTGAAAATGCGAACACTTTAAATAGTTTAGATAGTTAAATAGTATCTAACTATCTAACTCTTTTGAGCACAGGCCCTAGTTAGAGCCAAAACAGCAAGGAAGTGTTGCTTTCCTTTCCCATTAACACTTATTGAGTGCCCATCATGCATCAGTTGTGGTGGGATGTGATGGGAAGTGCAATTGCTAAGGCTTAGTCTCTTCTTCCAAGGAAGGGTGGGGCAGGAATTTACCTGTGAATATGTGAAAAGCAGGAATAAGACAAAAGGGAGAGTTGGGGCTTGAGGCAGTTGAGGATACCTGCCAAATCCTTCAAATTCAGTTGTTTACCAATATTGTGGTGGCCAAACAGATTAATCCGTGGCATGATTTTTGACCCCTGGGCTGGCTATTTGGTTGTCTATCTACTTTACTATAAAACTTAATAGTATCTCCAGGTGTTTCTCTCCTTAAATATCTCTGAAGCTCTCCAGGAGAGTATAGTGTTCATGAACCATTTCCTACCATTCTCCCATGCTGCTTCCTGCTGGGGGAGCAGAAACTGATGCCCTCCTTGAGGACAGCCACCATATTGACCACTCTTTCTGAGACCTCCATGCCACCATTAGTGGATCTAGAAATCTACCACCGACGGCTCTGCATTCCTTCCTGCCATGAACATTAGCTGATTTGTCCAGGCAACAGTAGCTTCATGAGTGGTAAAATCTCTTTCAATTCAGAGCCACTCACCCTGTGGCCCATAAAGTACATTCGTATTACCAAAATTAATTGTGCTAATAGTAATTGAATTTTCAATGTTATATGTGGGGAGAACCAGAAGTCTCAACTCACCCATAGCTTTGATAAAGAGACGTACTCATGCTTCCAAACTACTTCTATCTTGTATGCTGTCTTCCCTCTCAGAGGTCTTATTGCTCTTCGTTAGAATCTGCCTTGGGCCAGACCCTTGCCAGTTCATTGACTTATTTTAATACCTTTGCATGTCAGCAGAGAAAGGTCTTGGACTCAGATTCATTACCCTTTTTTCTAATAAGTCTTATTTGTTATGTTTTCATTTGTTTTCACAAATAATTACAAAGAAGGCAGGCTGCTAATCTGGCAGCATCGAAAGATGAAATGAATGCACCTGGGTTTATTGGGAAAGGTATGCTAGAATTCAATGGGTAAGTAGAGTTTAAGCCCTGACCCCATTCGTAATGCCATATGACACTAGTCACTGAAAAAAGATTTAACAGAAGTTAGCAAGGGGCTAGGAAAAAGCAGTCAGCAAGAAGTGGTGTGGCCAGGGAAGGAAAGATCTGTGACAGAGGTAATGAATTGTGATGGATACAGACAATGGACTGGAGAAACATCTCTTTTGCATGGTGATTATGTGTCATGAGGAAAGTGATGGCATTTGGGAATGGGAGCAGTGTCATCAGAAATTAGAGATAAAAAAAGATGAAAAAAATAAAAAGAAATTAAAAAAAAAGAAAAAAATTAGAGAATATCACTGACAGAAAAATTAGGAGGGCTCCTGAGTTTGATTCCCTTCCTTGTTTTTACCCAAAGCCAGTAATATATATGAGCATTTTGAAACTATTCCCCAAAGTATTTTTAATGATTATAATTCATAATTAGTTCAACTTTAATACCAGTTCTAAAGAAATGACAGTTTTCTTGTGCTTTACAAAACTATGTTATTATTAATTAACTACTTTTGAATATATTAGGTTTATTCTGGAGTGATGTTAGAAATTCTCCCACCCCCCAGCATTTTCTTGTATAAGTATCCAATGTGTGCGTCTTGGGTCTTTAGAATTTTAACCTTTTAATAGGGGTTAATAGCAGAGACATTAGTTACATTACATTATGGAACAAAGGGGTTGAACATGATTCCATTACTACTTCCACACATAGTAGAATGGTGAACAACAGAACTTACCCTTATTTTGCAGATAGAGAAGGAGGAGGCATAGAGTATTAGCAGAACAAGGTATCCAAAAACATGATTGTGGACAACTGGTGGCTGCTAGCATGATCACTACTACCAGGGGAGGGACCACAGGACTGCAGACTATAACAATAGGAAATTCAGTATTCCCTGAGATGATTTATCTCAGTCCAGGCTGGCAGCCCTGGGAGAACAAGCCCCAGGAAGGGGAACTAGGGATGTGGGGATCAGAACTACAGTCCTGAGGAGCGGGGGTGAGAGCAAGGCACTAGGGAATCCTTGAAGGATACTAAAAGAGATTTAAGTATACAGAATAAAGTAGGAAGGATAGGGTCAGGGCTTGAAAGAACCATGAACTGAATTCATCTGTAACATTCTCCATACGTTCTAGACGGCATCATCATCAAGTACAGGGATTTGGAGCTCGTTCCAATTCATGAACCTTGGGGGATTCCATTTTGATTGACTGGAATTACTCCATATTCACTGGTACATGACAATGAGCACCCTCAGACTTAAAACTGGCAGCACGTTCTCCAGTGTCTCTTCTCTTCTCTCACCATGTGATTGTGTAGCTGTGCTAAAAAAGAGACTGATTAATATACTAGTAAGTATTATTTGAATATAAGACTATGCTAAATACATCATACCTATTGCCTCATTTAATTCTTAAATCTTAAAACTGCATATTAGGAAATTGAAATAGAGGAATTGGGATTTGGGTCATCTTTCTTGAAAGCTCTTAACCGGGGTGCCTGGGTGGCTCATTCAGTTGAGCGTCTGACTTCGGCTCAGGTCATGATCTCGCGGTCCATGAGTTCGAGCCCTGCGTCGGGCTCTGTGCTGACAGCTTAGAGCCTGGAGCCTGTTTCGGATTCTGTGTCTCCCTCTCTCTCTGACCCTCCCCCGTTCATGTTCTGTCTCTCTCTGTCTCAAAAATAAATAAATGTTAAAAAAAAAAGCTCTTAACACTTGACGTTTTTATATATAAAAATGCTGTGTGCACCACACTCCCCCCCACCCCACAAAGTGGAGCAAACAGTTTCTTACCCTACCTCCTTTCCAATTATTCAGTTAACAAAGTGTTTGACATTGACATTTTTGAGACTTCCTTTCATGTTGATTATAACGTATTAGTAATTTACAAGAGGAAGTTCCCTAGTATAGCTGTGCTTTTGGACATCTCCTGTGGGAGATGATACAACATCATATATAATTATATAGCCCTCAGCTTTCTTGGTTTAAATCAAGTTTTTCATTATATCAGATGTGTATCCTCAGGAAAGCCACTCATCTTCTCTGAGCCATTTTCCTCATCTGTAAAATAGGGATAATAAATAAAATAGAGTTATTTTGAAGATTAAATGAGATCATGTGTATAAGGAGGCATGGTTTCTGCTTCATGCAGTCTTGAGCCTGGTAGGGGTGGGTAAACAGGCAAACTGATAAAACCAAAACAAAGATGAAAACTACCCATAATAAATGTATTAACAAATTATAATGTATTGTGAAAAAAATAATTTTATTTGAGACATAAAGGGTGCAAGGTATATGATTTAAATCGTGCTTATACTTTATCTTAAATACAATGGGAAGTTCTTGAAGGCTTTTAAGAAAAAGTGACATAATGGGATTTTCACTTTAAATCAAAAAATTTTTTAATGTTTATTTATTTTTCAGAGACACAGAGAGACAGAGCATGAGCAGGGGAAGGGTAGAGAGAGAGGGAGACACAGAATCCGAAGCAGGCTCCAGGCTTTGAGCTGTCAGCACAGAGCCCACTATGGGGCTTGAACTCATGGACTGCAAGATTATGACCTGAGCCAAAGTCAGAGCTCAACCAACCAATCCAGCCAGGTGCCCTGCAATTTTCACTTTCAATTGGTCATTTGGGCTGCCATCTGGAGAATGAATGGAGGAGGGAGGAGGGCAAAAAAGGGCAAATGCTGGGAGGCCAGGTAAGCAATCAGAATGAAAAGAGAAATGTAAGTAATTTAAGTAATATTTTGAAAGTCAAGTTAGCCAGATTTTATAGTGGACTAAATATAGGAGTCAAGGAAAAGTGGTAAGGTATCAAGGACAATTCTCAGATTTTTTTGGCTTTAACAGTATAGAGATTGAGAAATCGAGAGAGGAAGCAGATTTGGTGTTAAAGAAGGATGATCAAGAGATCAATTTTGGAGAGGCTAAATTTTAGAAACATCTGAGATATTTGAGCAGATGTATAAGCTAGGGAAGAGGCTATCACGTTTAAGGTCTGTACTGGGCATTACATTCAGGAAGCACCAAAATTTGTATGGTTTCATAGCCATAGGAAAGGATGAGATCATTGAAGCAGTGCGTAGAGAAGGGGGTAGAAAAATTAGCCCTAAAGATACCCAATATTGAAAGGTAGAGGGGCTATTAAAAGAATAGAAAGATCTTAGGAGTGACAAAAATAGAAAGAAAATGAAGATTTACTGTCTGTATGGCACAATTTTATACTGCAATAGAATATTTAATTTTCTACTTCTTCTTACCTAGTTGTATTATTTTTCTAATGAGATGAACATTTTTAGGTAAAGATTATGATTCTTCCTCCTCTGGGTGCTTTATATTGCAAGGGCCCAAGAAATATTTTTGATTGATTTGAGAAGAGATGATAAAATAAAGATTCTAACTTACATCAGAACACTGAAAGTGATCTTACCTTACATATCAAATACTTATAGTCTTTAATGGACCATTAGGAAGACTTTAACTCATCTCTTTGCATAAGCGAGAAGGAAACTTTTCATAGCAAAACCATTTTATTACTTGTCTACTTAAATCAGATATCTTATTTGTTAGTCGATTAGGGCCATTCAATTGCAATAAAGACTCTAAATCAGAGGTTGACAAAATAGGCAAGTATCTGATTATGTTTCTGGACTTATTCAATGGCTAATCAAAACTATAATCTTTACTTGATTACATGTAAGAGGGGGTAACACTTCAGTTTTCTATCAGTTAATCATGAAACCAAAAAAATCTGTTAAAATACTTCATAGCCTTTATACCACCTGCCCACAGGTACACTAATTACTGGAAGGCAAAAAAAGAAGAGTAGGAAGAAAGATTATTTCTAAGAGGATTTTAGCTTTGACACGTATTTAAATTATGGCTGCATGATTGTCGAGACAGATCCACAGAATAAATGAAAGCATTTTAGTGGAAGATGACACTTAAGTTTAAAAGTAAGAAGTATAGGTGGTTGTGTTTATTATCTGACTATGGTGACACTCTCACCTCTGATTTTCCATCTATTTAATCTGGGGAACTGGACATTTATGGGATGAGCCTTCTAATCAAACAAAACCAATACCAAAATCACAGCCCCCCAAAACAAAAACACAAAAATCTTGTTCTTTGGGTAACATCTATTGTATTGCTCTGGGTTGATTCATATAAATTTTAAGGTGTGTGTGGTCTCCCTTAGATTCCTAACATTAATGAAAAAGTAGTCAACATGGGCACCTGGGTGGCTTAGTTGGTTGAGCATCTGACTTTGGCTCAGGTCGTGATCTCACAGTTTGTGAGTTCGAGCCCTGTGGCGGGCTCTGTGCTGGCAGCTCGGAGCCTGGAGCCTGCTTCGGATTCTGTGTCACCTTCTGTCTCTGCCCCAACCCAGCCTGTGCTCTGTCTCTCTATATCAAAAATAAATAAATGTGAAAAAAAACTAAAAAAAAGTAGTCAACAAATAATATTGTGTTTCTTAATATTTATTAGTATTTTAATATAAAGCAAAAAATGTCCTATAATCCCATTTTCTAAGTAATTATAGTAGACATAGAAAAATAAGGAGGAATACATGAATACTAGCAGAAAATGGAAACAATATGAAGAAGTATAAAGTGAAATTAAGAGCCCAAATCCACCCTTCCTTATTGAAGGTTTTTGAATAGTGCATGCATAGCTTCCAAAAAGCATATATGTGTATATTGATTCATTCATTCAACAGATACTTATTGAAGATTTATTATATAAGTGTTAATATATGGTTAATATATACATAAGTATAATGTATATACACATGTCATTCAATGTGTTATATATGACACACATATGTGTATATATAATGTATTAATATACAGTATATACATATATGTACACATAATACATTACATCTATAAGATAGGTGTATGTGCCTTCATACACATATATGTACCCTAGTATAAACAGAAGTGACTAAAAATGATTTTCAGTTATTTAGATTATCTGCATACCGGAGATTTTTCTAGGGAGACAGCTTGCATAATTTTTTCTCTATTTTATTTTTATTCAGTCTTATCATTTTACTTTTTTATTATTTTTCTTTCTCCAAATTTTTATTTAAGTTCCAGTTAGTTAACATACAGTGTAATGTTAGCTTCAGGTGTAGAATTTAGTGATTCATCACTTACATACATATATTTTTCTTACCTTTCTTCCTTTTTTTCCCATCTTTCCTTCTTTCATTTCTACATTTCCAAATGATACATGATATAGTAGACATTATTGTCTTCTAATTAATTTACAGAATATGCCTCTACTTTCTCATTTTAAATATGATTTTTAAAGATATTTGTTATAATATTAAGGATATCATAGGGTCCTGGAGCCAGAATACCTGAGCATAACTTCCTAGATGATGACCTTGAGCAAGTTTTTTTGAGTCTTTGTGGCTCCGTTTCCTTGTCTGCAAAATAGAGGTAACAATAGTGCTGATTCGAAGGGTTGTTGTGAAGATTAAGTGAGCATTTTCCCCCAAACTCCTCAGGGAGGGGTCCATATGGCGTCGTTTTGCATTCCTGTCAACTTAAAGGGAAACTTTCACAGTGTCCAGAGTCCTTGATGTCCTGCAAATGAAGGAGGAGTATGTCCTCAAATTCCTTGCAGCAGGAACCCACTTAGGTGGCACAGTACATCTACAAAGTGATGTAGATACAAAGTGATGGTATCTACATCATAAACCTGGGAGAAGCTTCTGCTGGTAGCTCGTACTATTGTTGCCACTGAAAACCCAGCTGTTGTCAGTGTCATAACATCCAGGAATACTGGCCAGTGAGCTGTGCTGAAATTTGCTGCTGCTACTGCAGTCATTGCTGTTTCTGGGGGCTTCACTCCTGAAAGCTTCACTAACCAAATCCAGGCAACCTTCTGAAAACCAAGACTTCTGGTGGTTACCGATCCCAGGGCTGACCACCAGGCATTCACAGAGGCATCTTATGTTAACCTACTTGCCATTATTCTGTGTAACACATTCTTTCCTCTGCACTATATGGACATTGCCATCCCTTTCAACAATAAGGGACTTCACTCTGTGGGCCTGATGAGGTGGATGCTGGCCCAGGAAGTTCTGTGCATGTGTGGCACCATTTCCCATCATGTGTGATCTCTATTTCTACAGAGATCCTGAAGAGATTGAAAAGGAAGAACAGGCCACTGCTGAAAAGGCTGTGACCAACGAGGAATTTCAGTGTGAAAGGACTGCTCCAGCTCCTAAATTTACTGCTACTCAACCCATAAGTTGCAGAGTGGTCTCCGACTAAAGGTGCGGTTCCCGACTAAAGACTGCTCTTCAGCTCCCACTACTTAGGCCACATGGATAGGACCAGTGAGTGGTCTTAAGCTGCTTTTTCACAAAAGCAAACAAGATGGAAATAAAGTTTACAAAAAATAACCAGTTAAAAAAAAACAACGAAATGGGTACGTGTAAAGTGACTAGAACAGAGACTAAGGGCTCAATACACCAATACATGTTAGCTATTGCTATTTTCCTTCTAATCTTCACTTGCTAAAGATCTTTTTTGTTGCTGTTTTAAAATATGTAATATGGGTTCAAATTTGTTAATTGCTCTTGAGTCTTTGCTTCCTTTTTGCCTGCTCTGCGTTTTTGCCTTTGGAAAAAAATCTGCCTTAAAAGAGTCAGTTTTCCTACTTATAAAATCATCTAATTACCACTTTGCCTAAAATAAAACCCTCTTGAAAGTTTTTACATTCATTTGGTAGCTCCTAATTTCTGCCATATTTTAAACTATATGCAGTCTTTGAAATTAATGTACCTAAATATTTACTATGACAAATAGCTGTAAGAAATAAAAAATAATCAAATTTACAGCATTTTGTGCTGAGACTGTTTTGTATTTCTTCGGTAAGCCTTCTTATTTTTGTCCATTTTCATGACTTAAAAACTCTTTTTCCTGAACAATATTTCATTAATGCAGCATATTTCTAATATTAACTCCTTATTAGGTGAAATATTTCATATAAAATATATAATTTCCAAGGTGGTTATGTTATATAATTTATTATGATATAGCTCTGACAAAATAATAGACAAAATGGAGCATTATAACTCTCTTTGAAGCACTAGTGCAATTTAGTGTAAAAGTCTGGGCATATATACTCTCTGTAAATTACTGCATATTATAATCCAGTATTATTTTATGAATTAGAGATCTTTTCCAAAATCTGAGTTTAATGAAACTATAATTCATTTCTCACGTCTTTGGTAATATCTTTGATTAATGTCAATTCCTCACTAAACAGAAGCTAGTATTTGGTTGATTTATAAGCATTTAATAAATACACCAGACATACAAAACATAGAAAGTTAGCATTAATTTATAAAGACTAATCACGAAGATAGAACATGAAATAGCTTTTACAAAACTGTCAGATTTGATAAGTACTTGTTACTAGAAACCAATTTTTGAGGTGGGATTTCTTGAATAACTGATAAAAATTGTTTTCAATATTCAATAAAATATTAGAATGTGCCTCCCAAGAATATACACAATGCCACCATTCATGTAATGCTGCAAAAGTAATGATTTTATGTATTTGCAATAAGGACTCATATTGGAAATTCCTTAATAAAAATAAACTATAAGATTTTCTCAGAGGGGTGCCTGTGTGGCTCAATCAGTTAAGCATCTGGCTCTTGATCTCAGCTCAGGTCTTGATCTCAGGGTCATGTGTTCAAGCCCTGCATTGGGCTCTACAATGAGCGTGAAGCTTACCTTAAAAAAAAAAATTCTTTAGATAACAAAAAGATGGCGAGAAAAACATTGGTCTCCAAAATGATTGCAAAAAAAGACATTGTATTTAAGAAGATTTGTGTGTTAGACAATGAGATGGAGTTTAGCTTTTAAAACAGCTTATTTTGGAGACAGTGCTTAGAAATAGGCCTTTTCAAAATCAGATAATCAAAGAATGTTTTATTAAAATTTGTTTGTGACCAATGCAGGTATTCATTAAAAAGTGAGATCCTTTAGGATTGGATTTTTGTCTGTTTTGTTTCCTACTATTTCTCCAGTACCTAGAAGAGCTGGGGCTCATAGATATTAACTGAATGAATGAATATATGAACTTGTTAATAATTATGTTTACATTTTTCCAGGCCAAAGTTAATGGAGCAAAATTAAATGCAATAAAACTTTGGGATCTTGACGATACTTTGATGTGAATATTGAAGCTGATCCAAATAAATGCATAAGGAAGACTTTGACCTGTCTTTGATTAATCCCTGAGCAGATATGGGATATCTTCCAGTTAGTTTTATGTCCTTGTAAGGTGTGATTTTTATGAGAGTGCTGTCTTATAAAACCCTACCGCTACTTTTAAGGTATACGGGTTGGTTTTTAACAACACAAAAGAGCAGAAGTCCAGGGGCTAGAGAGCAAACTCATTGCCCCTTGTAGCTGTCAAAGCCTAAATGAGAGAATTAACCTTTAAAGAAGATTTATTATACTTTGAACATCCATTCTTATTTCCACAGTCTTAAGCCTATTCCTTTATTAATTATGCCAGCATAGAGCTAACCCTTATAACTGAACCAGCTTCACCTCTTTGGTAGAATTAGGCTTTATCATGATGATACTGGCTTATACTTAAGAGTACTACAAGAAATGGCCCTAAAATATTGCAGTTGTGTTTTTGGTATGTTTGTTATTGATAAGTATTTTATTACATTGTACGAGGGGATTTTATTTCAGCTTTCATGTCAGGACTAGCTGCTTTTATCTAATGGACCTTATAAATTGTTTGATGAATCAGCTACTATGGTTGCATTTTTATGTTCTCTGTTAGCTTAGAGATAAACTCTTAGGCCACCTATTGCAATACAGTTGTTTTGAGCTCAGGGTATACTTGCGTGTGTGTGTGTGTGTGTGTGTGTGTGTGTGTGTGGTTTTGTCATTAGCTTCACCTCCAGCACTGTTTTATGCCTTATCCTTATTTTGCTTTCTATTTTCTCAAACACATTTAAATTATTTTAATAAAATATATCTGTTCTTATAAAGTAAAATTAATCAATTTTAAATATGTGGGATTATAAATTATAGCTTAATAAAAACAAAGAATTTTATTTTATAAATTATGAAAAAAGTAAATTAAGAGAACTGATTGGGTTATAAATGACTACAAATGGCAAGGTGATTTCATCATTATTAAAAAGCACCAAACACCCTATAAAGAACAGCTCTTCAGAGACGCCTGGGTGGCTCAGTTGGTTAAGCCTCCGACTTTGGCTCAGGTCATGATCTGACAGTTCGTGAGTTCGGGCCCTGAGTTGGCCTCTGTGCTGATAGCTCGGACACTGGAGCCTGTTTCGGATTCTGTGTCTCCCTCTCCCTCTGCCCCTCCCCCACTTGCACTCTGTCTCTCAAAAATGAATAAATGTTAAAAAATAAATAAATAAAAAAAGAACAACTCTTCAAAATACAATATCTTATAGGGAAAGAACTTTAAAATACCTCTTAATTTTGTTCATTTGTTGTTCAAACCTACTCTGATAATGAAGGTGAGTGTGGAGAGGAAGGACAGAAAATGCCAAAGGAATAAATGAATAAACAGATGGATAGCATCGATACAAGAAAGAGATAAAGATCTTTGAGGACTTTTAGCTGCTCACTATGTGCTCTTCAGTGCATTCTGAGATCTTGGATATCCCCAGGGAATAAGTGAAGTCCACACTCCGTGGGAACACTTTCTAAGTTGATGGGAAGGTGTTGTTGAAAAGATATGTCAGAGCCACTAATCTGAATCTCTCTTCTGTCTGTAACCATGTCTCCTCACACTAGACTTCAGGTTTCTGAATTCTCATGGAGGTGACTCTCATGGTCATCTGAGGAACCCTACTATTCACTCCTTAATTACCTGACCAAATACCACCCCCTTAGAAGAGGGGTTCAATCTGACTACAGTAGCCTGGGTACATCTGTGGATACTATCTTAGCCTCATATTCTGTGCAAGACAGATGAGGCTGGATATGCGGATTTAGAAAAGGCTTCAGGATAACCTGTCTGCCTGAGTCAGCAGAAGGGTCAGTCCTTCAGGCCCCAAGGGAAAGCTTAGCCAGGCGGGTTGTAAATGGCCAGGGAAGTTTTTGCAAGGTTGTATTTCTTTGGGACTGGATGACCTTAAGATTCCTGAAAAGGTTCTGAATAAGTAGTATATTATGGCTTTACTATACCATATTCCCCCTTTCCTCCTAAGAACTCAACCAGACACTCCTCATTTACTGAACTCGTAAAATTTCCACTAATGGATGGAACTAATTGTCCCCTAGCTCAGACCTGGGTTCTGCTGCCTCTACTTTTTACTATTATAAGTAGGATTGGGGCCCAATCATTATAGATGGTGCCAAGGTGTCCAGTTATGCACTTGAGAGGTCAGGGAGTGCCTTTCTCCCCCCTTGTAAAACATACCAATCTATATCTTAAAAGAGTTTAGTTTTGAAGTGCTACATAAAGCCATAGTGTTTTCTTAAAATTTTTATTTTGAAGAATAAAAAATTAGAATGAAAATTGTATTTTATTTTTAATACACTCTCTGGTATGAAGCTCTGGTATTATTAAAAAATATTATTGATTCAGTAGTCTTGGACTCCTTATCATAGAATACCATTTCTTTGGATTTGTTAGTTTTTTTCTCCTTCCAATTTTAAACTAGGAAAGAAGGGAAAAATCATTAAGAATGTCAACATTTAAGCATACCATTGCTCAAATTTTGAATTTTGACATGAAGTAGAGCCTTGTTGCTAGGTAAGGAGGATGGAAAGAAGAGAGGTGGTATGAACATAATCTCAATTACCTTGAGAGCTTTAAAAAATAATAGTATTCATTTTTTTGTTTTTATTTCTTACAGTTTGGGTGAGAGACATGAGGAAAAGAATGGTAGTAGTGAGTAAATATTACTTGTGCATTCCATTTTTCTGGCTAGAAAGCATTTGACAGTTTGAGATAAGATATCGACTAATTTACAAATATTGTTTGTGCTGGGCCTCAGCTTATTTGCTCTGAAATCCATTCATGTTTACTTAGTATTACTGGATGCAGAGCATGATGGGGGAGGAGAAGCAATTGCATGGTTTCAAATTCCTCCAGGTAACCTTGGCTGTTGGACTTCAATAACCTGCTGCCTCTAGGCCTCCTCCTCCTGCTGCTGCTGCTGCTGCTAGCAGGTTGCTTTACCATCCCATTTCTCTTTCAGCTCTTTCATCACCTGGGGAACCAATTGCCAGTATTAAGTGTCCTCTGTTTTAAATACTTAGAGTAATTTTTATTTTCCTTCCTCAAACCTAATGATATACCATTATAACCTTTAACTTGTGCATAAAATAAAGAAAAACTAAAAAAGTAAGTAACTAAAACTTCCCCATTAGTTAATGTTCATCCAATCACAAGATGGAAGAAACCAACTTCCGCGAACAAGGCAGTGTATTTAGTGGCTCTCCTAACTAAAAGACTAAAGATTGTAGTTTGATTTAGAAGTCTAATGATGTTACCAGACATAATCTGACTGGGCACCCCAGAACTGACTTTCCTAATAGCAACCAACCTCCTGGAGGCAGCCAGTCATGGTTGCTGGGTCAGTTTCCCAAGCTCTGCCCACATTAGTGATGAAGTCTGTACCAATCCCAGATCGCTCCACTTTCTGTTAAGTTTGTAGAGCCAGGCTCTATCCTGTCCTTTTCCAGTTTTTATGTTTTTTACTTCATCAGAGAGATGTTTCTCTTTGAAGGTGTTCACAGAGTTGGTCATGTGATTTATGAAGATCAGACAAAGCCTTAGGAAATTAAAAGGACCAGTAAAAGACCATTTCTTAATGGTCACTACTGACTTATAGCGAACACATAACTTATCAGGCACTGAAGTGAATAACCACTTTGTTTTGAAGTTTAAATAGATGCCTTGTTAATTATCCATCCCTACTAGAAAAATGTTTACAGGTTTAAACCTCAGTGTAATACACATTCACAAAAAGTAAGTCCCCAAAGCTGAAAGTAGAAAACTAGGCAATGAGATTGGTGAGATTTTAGGAGCCAATAAATAGCACTCTTCTCTTAGTCTCTTGAGTTCTGAGCAAATTTATGTAAATGAACAAAAAATAAAAAAGTATGGAATATCATTTTTCTCATTGGAAAGGCTGGAATGGTCTTTCCAAAGCAGACACACTCACTGAGGGCTAATGCTTTATACTCTGAGTTCTCATACAGAATGAGATAGCTCTTCAGAACTGCTTCCAGAAAGTAGGTCTTGGTCCTGACCCATGTGTGGTCACCCCTCTGGAAAAGCAATACAGAAGAATGAACTCATCCAGTTAATCCAGAAATGGGAGAAAGGGCCCAAGTTGAGTATGGTCAATTGTTATTTCAATTCCACCAATGAAATGTCAGTCTTTCCTGTGGCAGTGAGTAGAAATTACCAAATAGGTAGAGCATTTATTTTCTGGGATCAAGCTAGAGTATTAGAGCAGAAATGATCCACAGAAATTGGCCCCTTGACAAATACCTATAAAATATGTGTAATCTTTTTTTACTAAGAAAGTTTATCATGGGATAAATGCTTTATAACTTGAATATATTAAAATGTAAAACACATAGCAAATGACTCCAAAAAAGTCAGCATAATGATTATCACTTAAGTGGGAGTTCAATATCAAATCATTAGTGGACTTAGCATTAAAAAATGACCATGAATAATAGACCAGGCCATTAGTATTATTGTCTGGTGATTGTAAAAAAACACAACATTTTGGAGCCTTATTCTAAAAACATGATATATCAATCAAAATAAATTACGTTCACATTAAATGTTACTTGTTCTCCCATGGGAAGTTTAATATGATTTTACATGACTAATGACACTAAAGCCTACCATCATGAAGTAGAGGGGTAAGGCTATTGGCTGGGTAAGTACAACAGAAACCAGAGAGAAAGGATCTTTAAGATCCTGCTTTTTTTCCACTGGGATAATGTGTAGAGATTAAGGCACTACCCTTCTAACTAAGACATTTTAGTTTCTTCACAGAGATTTCTGGAAAGTGTTTTAACCCCTAAGTATAATTGCCATAAAATTAAAGATGCTGAATGGGGAGGTAGAGTGTATTGTGGTGTGAGCATGTCAAACTTCCAACATGGCTAGGGTCCCAATATTTAAGAAGCCATAATCCAAAAAAAAAAAAAAAGCAGCCTTAATCTATATTTATGATTAGTTCTAATTTGTGTTCGCTTTTTTGTTGCTGTTGCCAAAGCCTTTTTAAAACAACTTTGTTTTGAAATAACATCAAACACAGAGAAATTTGAAGAATTATACAGAAAGCTGCTGTATAACCTTTATGCATTGCCTTGATCATTAATGTCTTGCCACATTTATCATTCTTTTTCTCTCATCTTCATATTTATGTATGTGTGCCTGTATATCAATTTCCATACATGTAAATATTTCTGAGCTATGTAAAAGATGCAGATATGTTTCTTTATCCCAAAATACTTCAGTGCATATTTCTTAAGAACAAGGGCATTCCCTGTGCAATTATCAAAAGTGGAAAATTAACTTTGACATAATATTATTATCTAATCTATGGACCTTGTTCAAATTGTGCTAATTGTCCAATTACTATCTTTTATATAGTTGGGCTTTTGGATATGACTCTCTCAGACTTCAGATAAAGCATAGATAACCAAAAACAAGAGATCCCTTTTAGTGGAAACAGGTGGCTTTTCCTATACTGGGATTACTTATTCTCTTGTGTAAATATAAACTTTGACCTGCAAAGAGAATTCTGAAGGCTTCCTTTCAGAGAAGCTTCCCTAGCATCTCTTCTAAGTCATAGTTAATGTTAAATAGCAGACCTCTTGGTTCTTTAAAGACTTTCCACCAATTTCTGACCTCCCCCTGGATGGTCCCACAAATAGTTCCCAACAAACACTTCACTCAGTGTGAGGCTTCTGCCATTATTTTTTCCAAATCTGCTCTCATTCCTAGGTGGTGTCATCCCCTCAACATGCAACACCATACTGCCAGTGTTGGTCCTTGTATTTTGTTGCTTCCTATTTGATTACCCTGAGAGATTTCACTGGATTGTGTGATCCTGAAATCTGGATGAGGCCTGGCACTGTGCTCTAATTTTCTTTTCTGTATGCACTGTTTCCACACTCCTTTCTCTCCCTGATAAACCCTCCCTCTCCTCCAAGACATTTCCATGCCCATTAGAGCTCTAAGTCAGCCCTTTGGGCCTGAGATTCCTAATTCACTCTGAAGCTTTTACCACCCATACTTATCCTGCCAGGATGAGGCGGGTTTCATGGTGTAAACCTCCTGTGACACTGATTCTTGGGGACCAGCCTGTGTGTCTCATGTTATAGAAAATACATGAAAATTTACAGGTCCACATACATGTTCACACACATACACATGTACTATGTGACACTTTAACTGAGACCCTTATACTGCCAGCATTAGAACCTGTTATCTTATTCTTCATGTGAGGCAGGAGATGGATTCGATATTAGATTTGATATTTGTTTTATTGTTTTTTTTTAAGTTTATTTCTTTTGAGAGACGGGGGTGGTAGAGGAAGAGAAAGAGAGAATCCCAAGCAGGCTCTGCACTTCAGCATGGGGCTCAACGTGGGGCTGAAACTCACAAACCATGAGATCATGACCTGAGCAGACAAGAGGTGGACATTTAACCAACTGAGCCACGAAAGCACCCCAACATTAGATTTGTTTGTTACTGTTCAGATAGCTAGTTTAAACTTTTTCAGCCAGCCACCCCTAATCTCATGAGATATCTATCTATCTATCTATCTATCTATCTATCTATCTATCTATCTATCATCTATCTATAAACTTATATATATGTAATTGAGCTGCTATTGATGGCAAGCTAGAGCGAGTCAGATGCTAGCAAGACAGGCAGAAGAATAGTTTGTGAGTCACAGAGCCTGCAAAACTAGGTGCTCAATGCTTTTTTGCTGAATAAATGACAAAATAAACAATACTTAATTTAAAAATATGCTAGGTCTAGCTCCAAGAAATTAGAGCATTTCAAACAAAGTGCCTACCTGCAATTTTGATAAGATTCTTTTGAACGACCCTTCTTAGGTTAGCAAATGTTCAAGAGATAAACAGGGGGTTAAGCTTTCAATGCTCATGAGAAAGCAAATTACAGTATTTTTATTAAAGTCACATAATTATGACAATTAAAAACTAGATACGTATTGACCGCTAATTACCTATATTCACATATTTAGAAAAGGATTTTTAAGTAAATGCTACTAGTTGGCCCAGATAAATACCTTTTAATTTCCATATATTTATTTTAAATTGCTACTTAAAAACCACTCTGTTTTTTTTTTTCCTAGAGGTCGGAAATCTTCCCTGTCATTCTTATAGTGGGCAGCAATGCTATGGAGCTTTCCACATGTATGACCTGTGCTAATTGTTTAGCCTTCTCTGAAATCACTGTATCTGACCTGCTTGGTACTTCTCAAGCTCCTGACTGCTGGGTTTCTTCCTAGTTTTTTCTCTTTAACTTTCAATTTGATTTTATAAAAGGAACCACAAATTTCCTGATGTGGACTCTTTGGTTCTTTCATTTTCTCTTTGATTGATTGCGTTAATTTTTAAAAATTAACAAGCTTTATTTTTTAGAATGGTTTTAGGTTCACAAAAACCTGAGGAAGTAGAGAGAGTTTCCACATCTCTTCCATCACTGTGGCATCTTCCCCATCATCAATACCCCCATTAATGTGATACATTTGTTGCAATCCATGAAACAACACTGGTACATCATTATCAAAAAAATCCCCATAGTTTACATTAGGATTCATTCTTGGGGTTGTGTATTCTATGGGTTTTGACAAATGTATAATGACATGTATCCATGACTATGGTATCACACAGAGTAGTTTCACTTCCTTAAAAATCTCCTGTGCTCCACCTACTCATCTCTCCCTCCCCCCAACCTCTGACAACCATTCACCTTTTTTACTCGCTCCATAGTTTTGCCTTTTCTAGAATGTCATATAGTTAGAACCATACAGTATGTAGCATTTCCACATTGGATTCTTTATCATGGCTTCATAGCTCATTTCTTCTTACTGCCAAAGAATTTTTCATTATCTGAATGTACCAGTCTATTGTTTCATTCACCTCCTGAGAGACACTGGTTACTCCATATCTTTGATAGCATTTGGTATTATCTGTGTTTTGAATTTTAGCTATTGTTATTTTAATTTGAAATTCTTTAATGATGTATGGTGTTGAGCATTTTTTTCATGTCTATTTATCACCTGTATTTCATCTTTATTGAGGTGTCTAATTCAGATTTTTTGCCCATTTTTAAATTGGGTTCATTTTCTTATTTTCGAGTTTTAAGACTTTACTGTATATTTTGAATAATAGTTCTTTATTAAACATGTCTTCTGCAGATATTTTTTTCCCAGACTATGGCTTGTTTTCTCATCTTCTTCACTGTGTCTTTTGCAAAACAGAAGTTTTTTATTTTAATGAAATCCAACTTAACAATTTTTTCTTTCATGGATTAAGCTTTTTGTGTTGCGTCTAAAAAGTCTCGCTGAACCTAAAATCATCTAGATTTTCTTTTATGTTATCTGTTGAGAATTTATAGTTCTATGTTTTATATTTAAGGTTGTGATCTGTTTTGAGTTAATTTTTGTGAAGCATGAAGGGTGTAAGGTCTATGTCTACATTCTTCTTTCTTTCTTTCTTTCTTTCTTTCTTTCTTTCTTTCTTTCTTTCTTTCTTTTTTTCTTTCTTTCTTTCTCTCTCTTCTTTCTTTCTTTCTTTCTTTCTTTCTTTCTTTCTTTCTTTCTTTCTTTCTTTCTTTCTTTCTTTCTTTCTTTCTTTTTGCATGTGGATGTCCAATTGTTACACCAATAGTTGTTGAAAAGACTATCCTTTCTCCATTGAATTGCCTTTTGCTCCTTTGTCAAAGGTCATTTGACTGTATCTATGTGCGTTTATTTCTGGGCTGTCTATTGTGTTCCATTGATCTATTTGTCTATTCTTTTGCCAGTACCTCACTGTCTTTGTTAGATTTAAAGTAAGTCTTGAAGTTGGGTATATCAGTACTTCAACTTTGTTCTTTTCCTTCAATATTGTGTTGGCTATTCTGGTCTTTGGTGTCTCAATATAAACGTTAGAATCAATTTGTTGATATCAACAACAACAACAAAAAAAAACTGACTGGAATTTTTACTAAAGTTACCCTGAATCTATATATCTACTTGGGAAGAATTGGAGTCTTAAAAATATTGGACAATATTAATAGTATTAAACTTCCTTTCTATAAACATGGAATACCTCTCCATATATTTAGTTAATTTATTTCATCAGAGTTTTGTAGCTTTCCTCATGTAGGTATCTATCTATCTATCTATCTATCTATCTATCTATCTATCTAGTTAGATTTATACCTAAGTATTTTTCTCTCTCTCTTGCTCTTTCTGATACTAAGGTAAATTGTATTATAATTTTAATTACAAATTCCAGTTGTTCCTTGCCAGTATATAGGAAAGCAATTAACTTTTGTATATTAACCTTATGTTCTGCAAACTTGCTATAATTGCTTGTTAGTTTCTGGAGGTTTATTTTTTGTTGTTCTTTGGGATTTTCTACATAGACAATCAGGGCATCTGCCAACAAAGACAATTTTATTTGTTCCTTACCAGTCTATATACTTTTTATTTCCTTTTCTTATTGCATTAGCTGGGACTTCCAGTACAATGTTGACTAAGAGAGATATGGGGACATCCTTGCCTTGTTTCTGACCTCAGTGGGAAAGCATTTAATTTCTCATGACTAAATATGATGTTAGATGTTAGTTTTTTGTAGATTTTCTTTATCAAGTTGAAGAAATTCCCCTTTATTCCTAGTTTGCTGAGTTTATTATGAATAGTATTAGATTTTATCAGATGGTTTTCTTTGCATCTACTGATATGATCATGTGATTTTTTTTCTTCTTTAGCCTTTAGTTGTGATGAATTATAATAATTGATTTTTAAATGTTGAACCAGCTTTGCATACCTGGAATAAATTCCACTTGATTCCACTTTTATATATATTGGATTCAATCTGTTAATACCTTGTTGAGGACTTTTGCATCTGTGTTTATGAGAGGTATTGGTCTATAGTTTCCTTTCTTGTAATGTCTTTTCAGGTTTTGGTATTAGGATAGCATTGACCTTATGGAATGAGTTAGGAAGTATTTTCTCTCTTTTTGTCTTTTGGAAGAGATTGCAGAGAATTGGTGTAATTTCTGATTTAAATGTTCACTAGAATTTACCAGTGAACCCCTCTGGGCTTATTTATTTATTTATTTATTTTTCCTCTCCTAGTTTAGACTATTCTTGAAGAGAGAGATGAAAGCCATCAATGTTGTCTCTTCCAATGAATACCAGTGTTGACCTTTGCTAGGTTTACTGGTGATCTTACTATTATATCATCTGCTACTCCTTAAGATCTATATATTTTTAAAAATTTTTATGTTTATTTTTGAGACAGAGAGAGACAGAGCATGAAGAGGAGAGGGACATAGAGAGAGGGAGACACAGAATCTGAAGCAGGCTCCAGGCTCTGAGCTGTCAGCACAGAGCCTGATGCGGGACTCAAACTCACCAACTGTGAGATCATGGCCTGAGCTGAAGTCGGAAGCTCAACTGACTGAGCCACCCAGGCGCCCCTAAAATCTACATTCAAAAGGAAAATAGGGGCGCCTGGGTGGTTCAGTCGGTTAAGCAATTAAGTGTCTGACTTCAGCTCAGGTCATGATCTTGCAGTCCGTGAGGTCAAGCCCTGCACTGGGCTCTGTGTTGACAGATCAGAGCCTGGAGCCTGCTTTGGATTCTGTGTCTCCCTCTCTCTCTGCCCCTCCCCGCTGCTCACGCTCTCTCTCTTTCTGAAAAATAAACAAAGATTTAAAAAAATTGTTTAAAAAAGAAAGGAAAATAAAACCCTACATATTTTTACAATTAAGTTCTCCTTTTCTCCTCATCTAAATAGACTTAGAATTTCTGCTTCAAGCTTCTGATCAAAATACTTACTTTTCATTCTTTCCAAACCTGAGTTTTTAAGTTTTTGAGCATTATTTAAATATTTTGAACTCAGTTTCACAGTGATCATTTCACTTGGGCATAAAGGTTGAGACTCTTATGTTTTACTATCCTGCATTGGTATTACTACTTGTGTGCATATTGTGACTGGAAAGACAAAAGATCAGCAATACTTTTTATATCAACTACTAATGAAATGATTATAGTTTTAATTTCAGACTCCTTTGGTGAGCTGCCCTTTACAAAAGGGTAAAACCAGCCTGCATATGAGTGATTGCTGTGCTATAATTTAGGACTGATACGCTAGTGTTTCCTATTCATTGTATCCAAATTACATGTCAGGCACTTTATATATAACACCTCATTTATCCTTACAACAACCCTATATTCCTCATTATTCACTGAGAAAAAATCATGCTGTGGTGAAAAAGCTTGCCACACATCATACAATGACAAAGTCAGAATTTGAACTCAAGTCTGTCTGATACCAGGCCATGTTTCTAATGCCTATGGTAAATAACCTCATTTAATAAGTATATATTGAACCCATAAAATGTTAGATACTATTACGGTATGATACAAAGTTTTATAAAGGTGTGGTCCATTCTTTCATAAGACGTATAATTTAATTAGAGATACAAAAAGATGCAAATGAAGCACCTTAAAACACAAGGGAGGGGAAAAAAAGTATGAATTTGCAATGGCTAAAGGCATTATGGAGGTTGTGATGCTCAGACTAGGGTTTATATGAAGGACAGATTATAGAGACATGGATAGGATATGGCAGGCCACTGAAGAATGGCACAGAATGGACAAAGGTGAAAGTAAATGAGTAAAAGGTGCATTCAGTTGTAGCTTTATGACAGAAGGGTCAGTATTTGATTCATTTCTGATTCTAGAGCACCCAATGTGATACATAATAACAAGGAATTCAGTAAATGTTTGTGAAGTGAGACATTGAAGAATTATGCCTGAAAGTGGATGGGTTTGAATGTTTTGGAGGAGACATAATGAAACAAGTATTGGAAAGAAATAAACTAAGATGGGGGAGAGAAAGATGACAGGGAAACTAATTAGTAGGACTATTACAAAAATCTAGTTATGAGGCAACAAGAATATCTCCCAGCCTAAAAAGAAAATCTAGACTATAAGATCTTAACTTTTGCTTGACACCATCAGAGTTGGTAAGTTCACAGGGCAGCCAATTAGTCTGAAATCTAAGAAAAGACAGGTGCCTCCAAGAAGCTGGAAGGTGAGCACTGACTTACTAGTGGCAAAGTATGGGCAGAATTAGGGCTGCAATAGTAAGAAGCATTAAGCTAAAATTTTTTAAGAAATTGCTAAATAGACCCTAGCTGCTGCAGACAGGGCTATTGGCACTCATTTGTAGGATTTTCTCCATGACTTTCTACGGGGCACTGTAGAGAAAGATCGAAACATAAGAGATCTGGAAAAGTGTCCAAGGAAAAGGTTTTATCCTGGATGAGAACTTTGTCTCCTATAGAACAAAGTCTTAGGCCACTGGGAGAAAGGCAGCAAACCCTGTTGTCCCAAGGCACAGGGAAGGCCCACTGCTGCTTGGAGGAAGGTAAAAGAAAAGCCTGTCTCTGGGGAGGGGCAGAAAACTTCCCTGACTCAGTGCCATTTGAGGACTCCTGCTGCTGGAGGAGAGCAGAAAACAGTGACCTGCAGAAGTCTCGCCTGAGACACAGGGTGCAGCTTAGCTGCCATGGGAAAGAAGATGGTTGATCAACTAAGCTCCACTGCCAAGACTCAAGCACACAGGACCTACCTGAGAATGAGGCTGGACCAAGACAACAGAGAACCTCCCAGCCCCTGCCCCCACTAATAAGTAAACCCTGTCCAACATGGGGGTGGGGGGAAGGACAAGAGTGTGGAGAGAAATACTTTCTGAGGCACGGGCATAGGGGTGTCTGAAAGCTGAGTACAGAGTAAGGAGGGAAAACCTTTCCCTTTTGTGTGCTGTTTAGAGGATAAACTGTAGGGAGGTGAAGATCCTGTCGAGGAGCCCAGATAGCAACTTAGATAGGGCGGCAGCAGTTGAGCAGGTATACAGTGATCGGATTTTGATTTTGTTTCTAAGCCAGAGCCTACAGGATTTGCTGATATATTAGATATAGGACGTAAGAAAAATATAGGAGTCGAAGATGACTGAAGCTTTTGGACTGAGCAGTTGAAAGGTGGGTTTGGGAGGTTAGGGGGCAAATTAAGAGTTCTAGATATTTATTGTAGAAAACTATTCATAACCATTTAGAAATTTCATAATTATCTCCACATTACCCTTCATATCCTTGTGTATAGGTGCTAAAGGAAAGGCTTGCAGAACTGAAGGCATTCTTATCAAGGTGCTTCTTCCATGAAGAACTGAACATTTCCCTGGTCCTTTTTTAAATTTTTTTTTTTTTCAACGTTTATTTATTTTTGGGACAGAGAGAGACAGAGCATGAACGGGGGAGGGGCAGAGAGAGAGGGAGACACAGAATCGGAAACAGGCTCCAGGCTCTGAGCCATCAGCCCAGAGCCCGACGCGGGGCTCGAACTCATGGACCGCGAGATCGTGACCTGGCTGAAGTCGGACGCTTAACCGACTGCGCCACCCAGGCGCCCCTCCCTGGTCCTTTTATACTAGTGGGCCTTGCTGTCTAGTTTTGCAACATGGGGAGATTTTCTCTTCATCCATAGGCTTGGTTGGTAGAAAATGTGACTTGAGACTTTAGAGATGATATTTACCACTGTGTTTCAAACCTTGTAACTAGATTTGCAACTTTTATGGTTCCTTAATTTTTTGATGTCATCTTCCCTTCTCAATCTGGAGTCAGCAGTGCGTGCGGATTCATATGCTAACACGTCTTTTCAAGTAGGAATTACAAACTTTATTGGAAGAAAAGGGGATATTGAGGATATTAGGAAATGGTTTCATTATTCGGTCCCTCAGAACTATTTATGATGCTCATAAGGGAAATTGTGTTTCAAAATAAAATGGATCTGCAGGTATTATTTCTTATTGGCTTAAAATGGAAGGGACAAACTGTTCCTCTTCAAACTAGCTTCCCATGGTAATCTGACCATAGGAAATGAAGTAGTGCTTAATTGCTGAGGGTGGGGAAGAAATACTTTCTTCAAAATGGGAAATGTTTAGGGGAGGATTGTAGAAACTTCAAGAATGCAGCCTTCCAGCCACCAGGATCACAATCCTGAAGTGCTACAAGGCTCACAATGAGGTGTGCAGACAGTGTCCCTCAAAACAACTGAAACGCTTGTTGAACATTCAGTTTCTTGGGCTTCATCCCAGATCTCCTGCTTCACATTCTGATGTTGGGGCCAGGACTTAGCATTTTTAAAAAGTGATAACCCCAAGTTTAGGTCTCTAGTGTACCCTGCAGCTTCTGGTTTTCTCATTTGTGTCTCTCCCAAATAGTAATATTTACCATGTATTGAATGTTGATTATGTATCAAGCATTTTGAAAATGTTATCTCTTTGAAATTTCACCCTGAAAAGAGTATATAGTCATGTTTGCAGATGGGAGTTATACTCAGAGAGGTTACATAGATTGCTCAAGTTTATATAGCTGATGAGTTGGGAATCTGGATTTGTTTCTACGTTTGTGGATTTCCAAGTCTACACATTTCCTGTTGTGCTTTGTGCTTCTCATATAAGTCAATATTTTTAGGCCATATATCAACTACTTGGCATTAGCCAAACCAGCAAACTCCCATGTAGTCAGCAGAATTGAGTGCTGTTATTATTCTGATTAATAAAGTCACTATGGTACATATAAAATACCGACATTCAAAACCTAGAATAAGACCTACATAAAATAATATCAAATGAGTTTAATTTTCTTTGATAATGCCAAAGGTACTGGAGTATTTTGCAGTACTTTGAGATTATTATTATGAACCTCAATTATCATTATACAGTATTGAACAAAAGAATTCTATTCATTTTAGTGTTCTTGTTCTTTGGATAATTAATAACAGACAACACATGGAGTTCCATATGACAAAAATGAATGCTGTGTTTTGTAAATTCAAAGAACATGCAAATCTTCTATCAACTCTATTCATTCTATGAGCAAGGGCAGCCTTTTTTCCAAAGGATATTGCTAGCTTATGTCAGTGTTCTCCAAATCTGGCTTTATAGCAAAATCAGCCATATGGATTACAGGTTATAAAAGACTGGAAAATTCTTAAAAATACAGATTCCTGGGTTTTACTGCTAAAGATTTTGATTTGGCAAGTCTTAAGTGGAGCCAGAGAATCACTGTTCAGAAAGCTTCCAAGTGATTCTCATGGAAGCCAAGTTTGGGAATATCTGGCTCCTGTAATTTGAAGATGAATGAATTTGAAGATGATACTAGGAGTATACAGTCACTCAAAATACCTTCATAATATGTTTTCAAACTCTAAAATCTCTCTTTGGGACAGCCATTCATTTAGATTCTTCCCTTTGAAAACTGCTTTTACCAGAGTCTTACCTTTGTGAATACATGAAACTAAGACATAAAGTATTTGTGGCTTCTGGTGCTTTCCTCTCTCAAGAGTGAAGATGCATAAGAGAATTTTTGAGAGAATAAGGGAGTGGAAGATTGTGGGCACATGGATGGGTTCAGAACATCAAAGTGAGGATTACCAAAACCAAACTGGTCCATTCTGTACATATGCCTAGAATAGTATTAGTTAGTTTTGTGAGTTAGTTTTTGTTAGTTGTCTTCAAGGTTAGTATTGTCTTCAAGTCAGTATTTGTTGTTTTTCAAGTTAAGGCACATATTTCCAGAATCCTTTGAGTGTAACTCCTTTTTTCAATATTCTTAGAAAGAAGAGGGAACGTTGTTTCCTGCTGTTTAAACTATTTCTAGTCTCAGACTTGGAATTATGGGACATTGGCATCCTGTTTTGTGAGATCAATAATTCCTGCTCATAACCATTCAACTTCAAGGAAAAGTTGATTAGAGATTTCCAGAAAATAGAAAAAAAAAAGAGGAATTATGTTTCCCTGGTGTGTTCTGAAATGAAGTGGCACCCCAGACCACTGATAAAGATATGTTACATTTTTGGAGGGGGAAGGGTCCTAAGTCTCCATAACATTATAAACTGAGAACATTTTTATGTGTTATATGGTACCATGAATGTTTTTTACCATGAATCTGATTGGTATATTCCTCCTGGATTTTTAGTCAGTGGCTCAATTATTATTTTGGTTTGTTATATCCCCCAAATAAAAATGTGTACATATGTAATTATAGTCAACAAACAAACCATTTTACTAATTGGGAAGAGGTACTTTTTTCTAATAAAAAAATTATTTAAGGAGTGCCTGGGTGGCTCAGTCGGTTGAGCGTCCGATTTTGGCTCAGGTCTGATCTCACTTGAATCTTCAGTTCAAGCCCTGCTTTGGGCTCTGTGCTGATAGCTTAGAGCCTGGAGCCCACTTCAGATTCTGTGTCTCCCTCTCTCTCTGACGCTCTCCCGCTCACACTCTGTGTCTCTCTCGCTCTCAAAAAAAAATAAACATTAAAATTTTTTTAAAATTATTTAATCAGTTTTTTTACCAGAAGGATGGAGGGAAGCACTGGTTATCTGTATCTTGAGTATGGTTGCTAGTTTCCAGTTTGCCAGTATTACTTAAGGACAGGTTCTGTTTGCTTGTTAGATATCACATGAGGGAGAGCCTACAGAATCAAGGACTAGCCATAACCCAAAGGCATCTGGATTCAAAGAGAATCTGATTTATAAAGAAAGAAACACTAGGGGCAAAAGCAAGAATATTCTGAAAGGAACAATTGTTTCAGGAGTTTAAAAATATTTTGATAAAATGTTGCTGTGCCCTTTCCCTCAATATTTAGACTCTGTAACAGGTGGACATGGGACACCTAGAATAGAGACTATATATCCCAGATTCCGTTATAATCACTGGCTAAGTTCCAGCCAATGCAGCATATGCAGAGTTGCTTGTGAACATTCTGGAAGGAGTCCTTAAAAGAGGAGTTTTAGGGGCGCCTGGGTGGCTCAGTCGGTTAAGCGTCTGACTTCAGCTCAGGTCATGATCTCGCGGTTTGTGAGTTCCAGCCCCACGTCGGACTCTGTGCTGACAGCTCAGAGCCTGGAGTTTGTTTCAGATTCTGTGTCTCCCTCTCTCTCTGACCCTCCCCCGTTCATGCTCTCTCTCTGTCTCAAAAATAAATAAACGTTAAAAAAATTTTTTTTTTAAAGAGGAGTTTTATCACATTTTTTCTTTCTTTCTTTCTTTCCATCTTCTGGCTGACTGGAGTGGTTGGTGCTAGAGGAGCCATTTTGGAATGTGATGTAGAAACTCTATATAGAAGATGGCAGAACAACAAGATAAAGGAAACTTTGGCCTAGGTTATTGTGTATTCACATATCAGCTTGTCCTGGCCTGCTAACCTGTAATTATACATGGAACAGAATGCACTGTTTAGTTGAGGGACATTTAGCACCATGGTAAAGAACATAGACTCAGAAATCAGAAACCAGACTTGTTTGAATCTTGAGTCTATTTCTTACTAGCTATGTGACATTGAGCAAATTAATGAATGATGCTTCCATATCCTGTTATAAAATAGGTCAGTTATAACATTTAACTCATGAATTTGCTGTAAGGATTAAATGGGACAGTGTTTATAAAATACATAGATAGCAGTGTCTGGCACATGGAAAGCTATAAATGATAGCTATTATTATTTGAGCTATAATTATTTTTATACTTTTGAGATCACAGAAGAAACTAATCCTAATTAACGCAGATGCTCTGGTACATACAATAGCACCTGGTACAAAGTGGGTGCTTAATTAATATTTGGAATGAATTTCTGTTTACCTTTAAGTTCACATACTATAACAACCTGAAAAGTGACATTAAAGAATATTGCAGCATTCATTAACCATTTGAATTATGAGCAAACCAATTAGAGACCAAAAAGGATTATTAGCTTTGTGTTCAGGTGATTACCTGGATATAGTATTGTTCTTGGTACAAAATCCCAAGCATCAATGGACATTAACCACATACAAGTTCAGCAACTGCTCACATGGTCACTGCTCTCAGTTCTCAGTCCTGTGCATCTGTCACGGCATAAGGCTGTTAACCCATTGAAGGCTCCTCTGTTCCTGGCATGTGTACAGACTATCCCTGTGGCACCAGCCATTGGGATACACTCAGAAAAGACCAATCCATTTATTATTAACCATATAAAGACCATAATTAAGAAGGAAGTCCACAGCCAAGAAAATGCCATAATTTACTGAATTAAAACAAATTACTCAAAAACGGAATTATTCAATATTGAGGAAAGAGGTGCTTAGCTATTGTCTTTTTTTTCTAAGCACCAATAATTTGGGTCAACCAAACTTTAAGAGTGAGTTCTATTTTGTAAACTAGCCCTATGTTCATACTCTATATGTATGACATGCTTTTTCAAGTAGTGTTGAAAGGAACATATGATCTCCATTCTATTATTTCTCCAAATATAGAACATACAAAACTTCAGGAAAAGTGTATGACATCTGTAATATTTATAGATTTCTATTAAAAGCTTTGCTACTATATAGAGCATACAGTTAGTTTCAAGTTGCTCTTTTGTAATCAGTCCATACATTTTCTTTAAAGTTACTATAAATTAGACCTACACTATCTAGAATTTGACTGCCTTATAAAGAAGATGAAAGAGTCTATAGTACAGGTATAAAACTGATAAAGAAATGTATCTGACTCAACAATAGTATACCTGGTATTTTCTTTCCCTTATATGCACAGTTTAAAAAATTTCATTACTCAATGGCGTAATTTTGCATTTAAATATGAATTCATTTAATTTTGCTTTGCAATCAGGTAAATTAGTGAGAAGGAATCTAAACAATATGCTTTAATTGCGTTTATAAATTATTCTCTCTGTCCTTCATGAGCATTCTTTCTTTTTTAGATATTGAAATGTAGTGTCTAAATATAAAGTGCAGTAACATCTGGTTCTAATTGCCGGTTTGAATAATATAGACAGACCTTCAACATTTCATGCTTTTGAAAGGATGCATTTAGTAGGAGGTACTGAGTCAAAGGTTGTAAAAATTTTGTGCCACTAAAAATAGTTGAAATCTCAGATGCATTTAAAATGGAAATTACCACTTTCTGAGCAAATAATTCCTTCAACATAAGGTGTATGTATGCTAGAAATGGTTCATCAAAAGAATCTTTTTGTTTTTTTTTATATCTTATATATCATCATTCTTAAAACCACAGTACTTTTATTTTTTACAGAGTCTAATTCTTATTCAAATCCTGAAGTAAACATTCAATTCAAAAATCACTGAATCCACATGTAACGCAAAGTTTTATGTTTAGGGTTATCTTTTAGATTATTTTTAGATTAACCATGATAAGCTGGAGTAGAACAGCTCAGTTGCCCTCATGGATTGAGGCAGATTGGTTGTTGTACTGGCAGGACTGTGTGCCCAAATGTGTGTGTATCTTAGGAATTATGTGTGACAGATCACCGTCTCATCAAAAAGTCCCAAGGAGCGCATATTTATATGTTTAAGCCTTTCTTCCTTCTTCCCTTGACCATAAAGATCTTTCCCCAAATACTTATCCCATTCATAACTGTTTTCCAAGTTCTGATTTTGTAGCTTTATTGCTGCAACACTCTTGAGAAAGAAATATAAATGTAAAAAATTTTCATCTGATAAACTCTCCATGAATAACTGTTGTCTTATGCTTAAATCAATACAATAATCTGATGTCTTAGAACATTATTGTATTAGATAATTCAGTAGGTAATAATGTATTTGGACATATAATTGTATTTAGAATAAAATCTAGTATATATCTGAATTCCAGATGTCCTTACAAAGAAGCATTACTCCCTTTCTTGAAGGTCAGTGCCACTGAGAAGGTCATCTGAATGTTCAGGAGGTGTCTCTTTATAAAACTTATTGGGCACCTGAGACCATGTGGGCTGTGAACATTCTGAGATGTTGAAAATGACCACTTCTGAAATAGTATTTTACAATTCATCTTGGCAGATTCCTGCTTTGAAATTATCAATTAAACTGGTATTTTGAACTGATTATTATGGTGACCATTTGAGATGGACCAACATCTCTCTCCATGGTACAACAGCAATGGGCCTGCTGCTTAGTGCTGGGTGTAAAACTCATTGTGTTTAAGACTTGGAGCCAGACTTCTGGGTTCAAACCCAGATTTTCTATTTATTAGATGTGTTACCTTGAGTAATTTATTGTTTATTTATTTTTTTTTTTTTGAGAGAGAGACCAAGAGCAAGCTGGGGAGGGGCAGAGAGAGAGAGAGAGGGAGACACAGAATCCTAAGTAGGCTCCAGGCTCCAAGCTGTCAGCACAGAGCCTGATGCAGGGCTCAAACTCATGGACTGCGAGATCATGACCTGAGCCAAAGTCAGACGCTTAACCAACTGAGCCATCCAGGCACCCCTGTTACCTTGAGTAATTTAACTACCTTCATTGCACCTCATTTTCTCAACTGTAAAATGAGAAGAATAATAGTTCCTACTTCACAGATGGTAGTGATACCTCAATGAGTTAAATTACATTAACTGCTTATTATTACTGAGATTATTTTGGGCTCTTTTTTTTTTAAATGACTTTATTGAGAAGCTAGGATCTAAGTAATCTCTCCATAGGCATATTCTAAGCAGAAAACTTGGTCAGGAAAGCAGATGTGAAGGTGAAGAATTCAATGCCAAAGGTATGAGCCAACTCTAAGCCAGCACCAGCAATGAATCTAGTCAGCCTTTTTTGGAAACAGACCCAAGGCAACTAGTCATAGCTCAGACATTTTGATCCCCTGGACCAAAAAGATTGTGAATCTGCCCCAATGTCTATAGGGAAAAAGTTTTTACCCACCAAAACCTCTTAGGAACCATGCCTTCTAGTAATACACAAGGTCAGGTTGTGGTTCTGTCACAATTTCTGTGAGTTCTGGTCCCTGGGTTAGAGTAATGCTCAAATTCCTCCTATCATATTAATCTTTCTTCCTAACTCAGTTGCCAGAGACTTCTTGACTGGAAGAACTTCACAGTAGTCAATGGTTTTATAGCATGCAAATTAGCACCTTATGCTCTGTGAAAATGCCCCCAAAATATGGCTGTTAAAAATACTACTAACTGGGGCGCCTGGGTGGCGCAGTCGGTTAAGCGTCCGACTTCAGCCAGGTCATGATCTCGCGGTCCGTGAGTTCGAGCCCAGCGTCGGGCTCTGGGCTGATGGCTCAGAGCCTGGAGCCTGTTTCCAATTCTGTGTCTCCCTCTCTCTCTGCCCCTCCCCCGTTCATGCTCTGTCTCTCTCTGTCCCAAAAATAAATAAACGTTGAAAAAAAATTAAAAAAAAATACTACTAATAATGATCTCCTGATAATCTCAGCTATTGTTAAATAAAATTGGTTGAGCATATAACTAACATGGAATGAGGTGTTACACTTTGTCAATTTTGATTAATGGAAATTTTAAGGAATAAATATCTCTATTAACATTTTGCTCCTTTATTTTACTATCCTACTGGGAAACATCATTCAATTTAAAGGGAAGTTTTAGTTTTGAGCATGATCTGTTGCAATTAATGCAACTGCCTGGCTCAGGTCCTAAACATTTATTTTTTATTTTTTATTATTTATTTTTCCTTTAAATTTACATCCAAATTAGTTAGCATGTAGTGCAACAATGATTTCAAGAGTGGATTACTTAATGCCCTTTAGCCATTTAGTCCATCCCCCCCACAACCCCTCCAACAACCGTCAATTTGTTCTCCATATTTATGAGTCTCTTCTGTTTTGTCCCCATTCCCTGTTTTTATATTATTTTTGTTTCCCTTCCCTTATGTCTCTTAAAGTCCTCATATGAGTGAAGTCATATGTTTTTTGTCTTTCTCTGACTAATTTCAGTTCTCATGATACCCTCCAGTTCCATCCACATAGTTGCAAATGGCAAGATTTCATTGTTTTTGATTGCCGAGTAATGCTCCATTGTGTGTATATATACCACATCTTCTTTTTCCATTCATCCATAGATGGACATTTGGGCTCTTTCCATACCTTGGCTATTGTGGATAGTGCTGCTATAAACATGGGGGTGCTTGTGTCCCTTCGAAACAGCATACCTGTATCCCTTGGATAAATACCTGGTAGTGCAATTGCTGGGTCATAGAGTAGTTCTATTTTTAATTTTTTGAGGAACCTCCATCCTGTTTTCCAGAGTGGCTGCACCAGCTTGCATTCCCACCAGTAATGCAAAAGAGATCCTCTTTATCCTCATCCTCACCAACATCGGTTGTTGCCTGAGTTGTTAATGTTAGCCATTCTGACAGGTGTGAGGTGGTATCTCATTGTGGTTTTGATTTGTATTTCCCTGATGATGAGTGATGTTGAGCATTTTTTCATGTGTCAGTTGGCCATCTGGATGTCTTCCTTGGAGAAGTGTCTATTTATGTCTTTTGCTGGAATTGATGTCTTCACTGGATTATTTGTTTTTTGGGTGTTGAGTTTGATAAGTTCTTTATAGATTTTGGATACTAACCCTTTATCTGATATGTTGTTTGCAAATATGTTCTCCCATTCTGTCAGTTGCGTTTTAGTTTTTGCTGATGGTTTCCTTTGCTGTGCAGAAGCTTTTTATTTTGATGAGGTCCCAGCAGTTCATTTTTGCTTTTGTTTCCCTTGCCTCCAGAGACGTGTTGAGTAAGAATTTGCTGCGGCCAGGATCAAAGAGGTTTTTGCCTGCTTTCATCTCGAGGATTTTGGTGGCTTCCTGTCTTACACTGAGGTCTTTCATCCATGTTGAGTTTATTTTTGTGTATGGTGTAAGAAAGTGGTTCAGGTTCATTCTCTGCATGTCACTGTCCAGTTTTCCCAGCACCACCTGCTGAAGAGACTGTCTTTATTCCATTGGATATTCTTTCCTGCTTTGTCAAAGATTATTTGGCCATACATTTGTGTGTCCGTTTCTGGGTTCTATTCAGTTCCATTCATCTGAGTGTCTGTTTTTGTGCCAGTACCATACTGTGTTGATGATTACAGCTTTGTAGTATAGCTTGAAGTCTGGGATTGCAATACTTTCTGCTTTGATTTTCTTTTTCAAGATTGCTTTGGCTATTCGGGGTCTTTTCTGGTTCCATACACATTTTAGGATGATTGGTTCTAGCTCTGTGAAGAATACTGGTGTTATTTTGATAGGGATTGCACTGAATATGTAGATTGCTTTGGGTAGTATCGACATTTTAACAGTATTTGTTCTTCCTATCCAGGAGCATGGAATCTTTTTCCACTTTTTTTGTGTCTTCTTCAATTTCTTTCATAAGCTTTCTATAGTTTTCAGTGTATAGATTTTTCACCTCTTTGGTTAGATTTATTCCTAGGTATTTTATGGTTTCTGGTGCAACTGTAAATGGGATCGATTCCTTGATTTCTCTTTCTGTCGCTTCATTGTTGGTGTATAGGAATGCAACCGATTTCTGTGCATGGATATTATATCCTGCAACTTTGCTGAATTCATGGATCAGTTCTAGCAGTTTTTTTGGTGGAATCTTTTGGGTTTTCCATATAGAGTATCATGTCATCTGTGAAGAGTGAAAGCTTGACCTCCTCCTGGCTGATTTGGATGCCTTTTATTTCTTTGTGTTGTCTGATTGCAGAGGTTAAGACTTCCAATACTATGTTGAATGGCAGTGGCGAGAGTGGACATCGCTGTCTTGTTCCTGACCTTAGGGGGAAAGCTCTCAGTTTTTCCCCATTGAGGATGCTGTTAGTGTTGGGCTGTTCATATATGACTTTTATGATCTTGAGGTGTGATCCTTCTATCCCTACTTTCTTGAGGGTTTTTATCAAGAAAGGATGCTGTATTTTGTCAAATGCTTTCTCTGCATCTATTGAGAGTGGTTCTTGTTCTTCCTTTTAGTGATGTGATGAATCACAATGATTGTTCTGTGGATATTCAACCAGCCCTGCATCCCAAGTATAAATCCCACTTGGTGGTTGTGAATAGTTTTTTTAATGTATTGTTGGATCTGGTTGACTAATATCTTGTTGATGATTTTTTTCATCCATGTTCATCAGGGAAATTGGTCTATAGCTCTCCTCTTTAGTGGGGTCTCTGTCTGGTTTTGGAATCAAGGTAATGCTGGCTTCATATAAAGGGTTTGGAAGTTTACCTTCCATTTCTATTTTTTGGAACAGCTTCGAGGGAAGAGGTGCTAACTCTTCCTTAAATGTTTGGTAGAATTCCTCTGGAAAGCCATCTGGCCCTGGACTCGTTTTTTGGGAGATTTTTGATTACTAATTCGATTTCTTTACTGGTTATGGGTCTGTTCAAATTTTCTATTTCTTCCTGTTTCAGTTTTGATAGTTTATATGTTTCTAGGAATTTTTCCATTTCTTCCAGATTGCCCATTTTATTGGCATATAATTGCTCATGATATTCTCTTATTGTTGTTTTTATTTCTGCTATATTGGTTGTGATCTCTCCTGTTTCATTCTTGGTTTTATTTCTTTGGGTCCTTTCCTTTTTCTTTTTGATCAAACTGGCTAGTGGTTTATCAATTTTGTTAATGCTTTCAAAGAACCAGCTTCTGGTTTCATTGATCTGTTCTACTGGTTTTTTGGTTTTGAGAGCCTTAATTTCTGCTCTAATCTTTATTATTTCCTGTCTTCTGCTGGTTTGGGGGTTTTATTTGCTGTTCTTTTTCCAGCTCTTTAAGGCATAAGGTTAGGTTGTATATCTGAGATCTTTCTTCCTTCTTAGGAAGGCCTGGATTGCAATATACTTTCCTCTTATGACTGTCTTTCCTGCATCCCAGAGGTTTGGGGTTGTGGTGTTATCATTTCATTGGCCTCCATGAACTTTTTAATTTCCTCTTTAACTGCTTGGTTAGTCCATTCATTCTTTAGTAGGATGCTTTTTAGTCTCCAAGTATTTGTTATCTTTCCAAATTTTTTCTTGTGGTTGATTTCGAGTTTCATAGTATTGTGGTCTGAAAATATGCACGGTATGATTTCGATCTTTTTGTACTTGTTGAGGGCTGATTTGTGTCCCAGTATATGGTCTGTTCTGGAGAACGTTCCATGTTTACTGGAAAAGAATGTATATTCTGATGATTTAAGATTAACTGTTCTGAATATATCTGTTAAGTCCATCTGGTCCAGCGTGTCATTCAAAGCCATTGTTTCCTTGTTAATTTCTTGATTAGATGATCTGTCCATTGTTGTAAGTGGGGTGTTTAAGTCCCCTACTATTATGGTATTATTATCAATGAGTTTCTTTATGTTTGTGATTAATTGATGTATATATTTGGGTACTCTCACATTTGGCGCATAAATGTTTACAATTGTTAGGTCTTCTTGGTGGATAGACCCCTTGATTATGATATAATGTCCTTCTTCATCTCTTGATACAGTCCTTATTTTAAAGTCTATATTGTCTGATATAAGTATGGCTACTCTGGCTTTCTTTTGTTGACCATTGGCATGATAGATGGTTCTCCATCCCCTTATTTTCAATCTGAAGGTGTGTTTAGGTCTAACGTGGGTCTCTTGTAAACAGCATATAGATGGATCTTGTTTTCTTATCCATCCTGTTACCCTATGTCTTTTGATTGGAGCATTTAGTCCATTGACGCTCAGAGTGAGTACTGAAAGATATGAGTTTATTGCCATTATGTTTCTTGTAGAGTTGGAGTTTCTGATGGTGTTCTCTGGTCCTTTCTAGTCTTTGTTGCTTTTGGTATTTATTTATTTATTTATCTATTTATTTTGTTGTTGTTGTTTTTCATATTTTCTCCCCTCAGAGAATGCCTCTTAAAATTTCGTGCAGGGCCGGTTTAGTGGTCACAAACTCCTTTAAACAAATATGGAATGCTTCACAAATTTGTGCATCATCCTTGCGCAGGGTCCATGCTAATCTTCTCTGTATTGTTCCAATTTTAGTATATGTGCTGCCGAAGTGAGCACAGGTCCTAAACATTTCCTAAGTAATTTTGTAATAAACAGCCTCTGGTTTAGGAGCCTTTCATCCAAACTTCCAACCAGATCCATTTCACTGCCGAAGTTATAATTTTTTAAATAAAGCTTTTCGTATCTGTTCCATGACTCATTAACTTAAAACTCATCAGTAGTTCTTACATAACCTAAAGAAGAAAGCTCAAGGGCTCCTGGGTGGCTCAGTCAGTTAGGTGTCCGACTTTGGCTTAGTTCATGATCTCATAGTTCGTGAGTTCAAGCCCCACATCTGGGTCTGTGCTGACAGCTCAGAGCCTGGAGCCTGCTTTGAATTCTGTGTCTCCCTCACTCTCTGCCCCTCCATCACTCACTTTCTGTCTCTTTCTCAAAAATTAATAAACATTAAAAATTTTTTCATAAAGCCCCTTTATTCTATATATGATCCTTCATAATCTGCACCTGCTTTTCTACATAGTCTCATCTTAGAAAAAAAATGTTTTCATCTAACAGCCAACTCTTTGCTATCTTCCATGGTCCTTCTCATTTCTATGTAGTTGAGCACATTATCTTTCTATATGAAATGCTTTTCCCACGATGTCTACTTGGTAATCTCATACTCATCCATACTGCCTTCTCTGTGAGGCCTTCTTAAGGATCTCAGATCTAAGCTAGATGGTTCTTGTTTTGGGTATCCATGGCATTTCTATACTTCAATTATAGCTCTTATCATTTTGTGCTAAACTTCTCATATATTCTTTGCTACCCTCCTCCCACTCACAAACTGAAGTCAAGCTGTTCATATCTTATTCCAAAGTAGGGCAAAATAACTAACAAAATATTGGTACTCAATAAATGCATTAGAATGAATTTTTTTATTTAAATTGTTTTCTAGTCTCTAGGTTCAACCATAAAAAAATATGATGTGATAACTTCTATCTTGTCACTTGAAAGATGTTGTTTTAGATTCAATGTAATTCTAAAGAGAGAGAATTGTGAGAGAGGAGAAAGAAGCCCAGCTATGGGATCTTCTCAACATCTCAGCAAAAAATAATGCTCCCTACCCAACCCAGCATGGAGGTTTGCCATCAAAGATAGTTAGATGATCTCACTATCAACTTATCTTGGCCCAAGAAGGGACATGCCTACATGAGCAGGGCTAACTGTTGCTTAATCAGGGATGAAAGATGCTTCAAAAAAAAAAAGATTCTATGGTCATATAAGCTTGACAAATGCTGTAAACTCTATCTCCCTCTTAAAGACTCTACATGCACATAAGCATCTTAAAGAATACCCATAATTTCCCAGACATAAGTGACCTCCAGACTTTTGTTTTTCATAACATTCCTTAACACTTTGTGGAAAGAACGTCCTATGGAACACACACATTAGGAAATACTATTCTAGGCCAAAGACACTTGAGTGTAGGGGCCATGGACTCGCTATTTAC
Source organism: Felis catus (assembly GCF_018350175.1). Taxonomy (NCBI): domain Eukaryota; kingdom Metazoa; phylum Chordata; class Mammalia; order Carnivora; family Felidae; genus Felis; species Felis catus. Next base: position 129,746,050 of record NC_058375.1, on the reverse strand, counting down.
TATCAGTCTAATTTCTCCAAGTTCAATGCTACATCTTTGCCAAGTTTTCTAAATACAACTACTTAGAATTTTAGAGAGGAAAGATATCATCTTGTTTACCCTTGCATTACAAATAAGAAAATGGAATTGTGGACAGCCTCATAGTGGGCTTGCTTAGTGCTAACAAGCCTGGCACATTAAGGAGCTGTGTTGCTTGGCTACCAGTCTCACTATGTTCTACTGTATCAGGAAATTTACGCTCTCCCTCTCCCAACTTTGGGAAGCCATGTTCTTGAACTGTCTCATCACTTTATGCACTTCAGCCCTGTGTCAACTTATTAATGCTCTAAACTTTCACAATTCTAACTTGAGTATGAGGAATCTTTGCTTTGTTTGCATATTTGTTTCTTAAACTCTGCAATGATTTTTCTTCTCCAATCAAATATTAGTTTCTGAAAGGACATTTCTGAAAGGACATTCAACTCTTTATCTTAAATATTCTGATGGAAACATCTAAAGATTTCCTAAATAGTGTCTGCTAACAATTCACTTAGAAAACAGAAAAAAGGGGTGCCTGTGTAGCTCAGTTCGTTAAGCATCTGATTTTGGCTCAGGTCATGATCTCACAGTTCATGGGATAGAGCCCTGCATCAGCCTCTGTGCTGAGAGCTCAGAGACTGAAGCCTCCTTTGGATTCTGTGTCTCCCCCTCACTCTGCCCCTCCCCTAGCTCACGCTGTATCTCTCTATCTCTAATAAATAAACATTAAAAAAAAGGAAATAGAAAAAATTTCATTAGAAGACAGGAAAATAACAAATACTAGTAAGCAATATACTTATAAAAGCTAATAATCCAATTAGTAACCAAAAAAAGGCAAAATACAACCAAATGAGATACTGTATTTTCATAAAATTTGTCGAAAATACTTTATTAAGTTACCCAAAATTGTCAAGAGTGAGGACAAAGAGTGAGAAAAAGAGTGAGACTTCCATATTTCTCCTAAGAATTATGTAGTTTGGACAAATATATTTGTATGGAAATATGGAACCTGTCTGAAACCTTAAAACCTTGCCTGATGTGTTTTAGACTTATTCTCTTGATGCATAAAACTCATATTTGATTATCTACCCAATGCAGTGTGGACAAATAGTATTATAAAGATATTCATCAGGATATTTTTAATGGGGTACATTGGAAAATAGCTAAACGGCAAAAAAAATAGTATTGGCTAAATAAATTATTGCATGACCAATATAATGATACATGGCCATTAAAATCACATTTATATAATTTATTTGCATGGAAAGATGTTCATAATACATTATTGACTGAAAAAAAAGTATGGTTCAAAAGTATATATCCTATGACCCCATTTTTTGTTAAAATATATAAATATATTCTAGCCATACTTAGCTTATAGGCAATATTTAAATAACATTGAATAAATGAATAGGAAAAAACCTGGAAATATATATAGCAAAATAACACTGATTAGTGGCATTGCAGTTCATTTTTTTCTTTTTGTTTATATTTCTTTCATACAATAAACCCATATAAACTTTGTAGTAAGAAAAATATTTTTTATAATAAAAACACAGCTGTTCAGTTAATATCATTTCCTAGCAAAGCAATAATCACTATTTAACCCATTTTGTCTGAGGTGCTTCTAATAATATTTAAATGAAGATATTCATATCTCATTCCCTGTTTCCTCAGGGCTACAGTGGAGTTCTACCCTACCAGGCCTCCACTGTCAGCCATGCATGTATTATATGAATATCATTTTTAAGTTCTATGTTCAGAATTTTCTGAATGCCTGAAGAATAACTGCCCACCCACAAACCTCACTGTGTTCCACTTGGCAAAGCTCTCTTGTCACGTACTGTATTTTCCAGGAACACGTTTTATATAGAAAAATGGCCCCCAAGGAGCAACTGAAGCGTGTGTGCAGGCACTTAGAATTGACATATTGTGGAATGATCGAGAATTTATTTGGATAAATAGCCTGTAATATAGTCAGCGACTTCCTATAATTCTGAAGTCAATGAGGCCCTCAGTGGTTTTATTTCCCTCACTTTCAAGACACTGGGATTTGCACAGACTATGGATTTATTCATTAAATTCTGAGTGTAAGAACTTGTCATCACCATCTTATTTTGGGACAACTGAGCATGGTTCCTCTTGGTAAATAATGTGAACACAAAATAAACATTACAATCTATCTTTGTTCCAGTCTTCCCTGTGAGCAACTGTAAGTTGCTGTTGTATTAAAGTAAAATTCTCCTCATAAAGTAGTGAAACGCCTGGGTTGTGGTTTTCCACTGTGGGATGCTTTAATGTCAGAGGCTCTTGCCAACACATTCCAAAAACTCCTATGCTGTGTGATACAGGAAAAGAAGCACAAAATTCCTTCCAGCGTATGAACACTTTACCTAGAGAATATTGATTTTGATAATCGATCACTTTTTAAAATCTTGATCAACCAGCTTGACTTCTTGGAGTCCCATTCTTTCCATCTGTAAAAAGAGAAACTATCAGCAGCCACCTCATAGGGTGGGTGTGAGGAATAAGTGCAATAATGTTTGAAACATGCTTAAAAGTGAATAGCATGTATTAAGTGCTCAAAAATGTAAATTCCTTTTGTACCATCATCATCATCATTATGATTATTAGTCCAGAGAAGGGGATCTAGTTTTACTGTCATGGCTGTGTGTCAGTTGATATTTGCACTCTGGGTTAATGCTACAGAAAGAAACCTAAGGAAAAACAAAGGTAGTAAGAAGTGAGGAGAGAAGAGTGGGAAGAAGAAGACAGAAAGGGAAAGAGAAATATCAAGGCCATTGAAGTTGTCTCAGGCACTGGGATAGCTGACACCTGCCTTAAATGACGCAAAGGACAAAATTTGATTGGAGGGTATCATCCAGGTGAACATTAACCAGCTGTCTACATCAAGTTCTTTTAAGGTAAGAGGACACGTTCTTACTATGATTCCCACCTCTTCACCTGTGCAAGATAAGTTTTAATCATGTGGCTACTGTTCTAATGGCTCTACTTTATACTCTCCCATTTTCTTTGTTGTTGGTGGGTGGTGAATGATAATGGTGATCTGATGATGATGATGATGATGATGATGATGATGATGATAGCAGTAGTAGCTCAGTTACTGAGCCTCTATGATGAGCCATACACCACATTTTACAGGTGAAGACATTAAGTCTTAGGTGGTAGAACCAGAAATCAGCTTCTGGGCTGTACCTCACAAGAGATATACATCAATGCATATATTTTCAATCCTAGGATCTTTCTGCAATACTACTGTCTCTATTTTCTTCCTTTCAGATTAAAAAAAAAAAAAACGGTTGGCTTTAGAGTATTCAGGATTCAGCAGATTGTTCTGTTGCCCATTGTATGAGAAAAGGGGTAGTAGGATTAGATTACCTTGCCCTTAGAAAGTACACAGGTTCCTTACCAGGCATTCTTCATTTATGCTGGACATAAGTACCAGATTTCCTTGCTACCTCACTTTTCCAAATATCAGGTATTCAGTGAGAATTTTTACAATGAAGAAGCTCCCTACTGCCTCTATCAGGTCAATTTAACCAAAATTAATTTCTCTAAAACAAACACAATTAAAATCAGTTTGCCTAAGTGCATTTTTGGTTATAATAATTGTTAGTGAGTAATATTGATCATTTTAGCACATTTCTTTTTCAATATGAGATATGAAACACTATGGAAGCTCATTCGTGCCTTTTATTTATTTATTTAAAAAATTTTTTTTCAACATTTTTTTTTATTTATTTTTGGGACAGAGAGAGACAGAGCATGAACGGGGTAGGGGCAGAGAGAGAGGGAGACACAGAATCAGAAACAGGCTCCAGGCTCCGAACCATCAGCCCAGAGCCTGACGCAGGGCTCGAACTCAGGGACCGCGAGATCGTGACCTGGCTGAAGTCGGATGCTTAACCGACTGCGCCACCGAGGCGCCCCCATTCGTGCCTTTTAAAGTACTTTTCTGTTTTTCTTATCCACCAAGGATCTTGCAAACAAGTTGAAAAGTATTTGCTTGATTACTTAAATGGTTATTTGCTTAGATCTTGAATATATCTCCTGGGAGAAAATCTATCCTGAAGGGAGAGGAAAAGTAGCATGATCCAGGACAAAAGCACTAGACATTGGAGGAAAGGACTGGCTGGTTTTCCACTTTGAAATCTAAATTATAAATCATTGCTTATTTAGTTATTGCCAGATAGAATTGTTCCAAAGGTCAGTCGGTCAAATAAGTATTTATTGATTAATGGCATGCTCAGTATGTAATTAGTGCTATAATTGGATATTCATAAAACTTGATAGCTGCTCCATTTCTTTTTCATCTTTGTATACCCAGAATCCACAATGGTGCCTGATTTAGGTACATGATAAACAACTAATTGATGGGTAAGTTAGGGGGTGAACAAATGAATGAATAAATGACCTAGTGAATTTCTATTATATCCTGGTTGTGAAGGCAACACAAATGAGAAGTAATAGCAGTCTTAGAAGAGAGAGAATGTAATTCAGTATTGAATTATGTATATTGTGGTAGACTGAGTTAATATGTGGGTTCCATTTCTACAATGCTTTTGACTTGGTGAGTGACCATGCATGTTCCTAAAATAAGTGAAGCCTAACAGGTTTCTAAGATCTTTTCAAGTTGTAATATATTTTGATTGAATAGAAATGGATTCTGAAATAGCCCAAGATTTCTCAATCAGAAGAAGCTAGTGGAGACTGGAATGATAGGGGAAGGCTTCAGTGAATAGTTAATATTTAATTTGGGTAGGATTTTGATTGGATGGAAGAATGAAAAGTAGTATTAGCTTCCTTCTATGTAGCAGATGCCAATACAAATATTACCTTTCAATCTTACAGTATCAAGAGGCTACTTAATCACCATTTCTATAGATTAAAAAAATGAGAGTGAGAATAGAGACCAATATCACCAGTTGAAGGAAGCCAGGATTGGAGGCAGGGCAGTCACATTCTAATGCCCTTGCCCTTCCCTGCACACTCCATTAAGGGGGCAGGTGAGGGCTTGTTATATAAGGAGTCCCTAGATCATTGGTATGCATATCTGCATTGCTTATGCAAATTAACTCTCTTGTCTAGAAAAGGTTCCTCACCAAAATGAAGTTTTGTCAAATTTTCCATCTGTGGTAGATAATGCTAGTTGCTTCTTCAATCTATTCTCCCTTTCTGTTTTACTGGAAGTAAATATTCAAGTTAATAATACATAACTCCCTAGATTCACTTCTAGCTAGGAGTGGCCATGTGACACATTTTTGGCCAATGTGCTGCAAGTGAAAATGTACTAGTTGGAAAGTCTAAGAAAGCAGTTATTTCCCACAGGGATGAATTCACCTTGCATATTTTTTTGTGTGTGTGTTGAACTTCCAACCTCTTACTACATGAAATTCTAACACTGCTGAGAGGTAGAACAGACATTCTGTAGGCATGATGACAGAAGCCTCATGCTAAGAATTACAGTACAGAATGAATAGAAAACATTTGGGTTGTTAGTAATGTGGGGAAACCTGAACTCCCCATGTTACACAAGGAAACTAAGTAACTAGGGGTAAGGTTTCAGTAGCTGGCAGCTAACTGATATACCAGGGGGAAGATAATATGTTCACTGAGTACAAATTTCTGGTTCTGTTCTTCAACTGCAACTCTGGGGATCCTGAAAAAAAATATCTTTAGGTAAATTGAAATGTATTATACCTTAACAGGAAAAAGAAGTGGTTGGGTCTTTGTATTAGTTTGCTAGGGCTGACCTAAGAAAAGTGCTTGCCCCCCTTCCCCACCCCACTTTCTTTTAAAAATAAATAAACTTTAAAAAAGAGAGAGAGAGAGAAAGAGAGAGATGGTCTCAGATGGTAAAAGGCACTAAAGGAGGGGTTTCTTTTATAAGAGCACTAATCCCATTCATGAAAGCTGCACCCTCATGACCTCCTTAAGGCCCTACCTCCAAATGCCCTCACCTTGGGCATTAAGTTTCAACGCATGAATTTGGGGTGAGTAGACACAAATATTCTGCTATAGCAGTCACCAACACTATCCTTTCCCTCTTCTTTTTGCTTTGAACATGGAAGTGATGCTAAGAAGTATGGGAGCCACCTTGCAACTAAGAGGGAGGGAAAAAATGCAGAGATGCTGATAGTGATATTGGTGAGCTATTGGCAACAACTGCTTACTTCAATCTTTCTTCTTATGTGAGGAAAGTAAACTTAATTAAGTCATTATAAATTGGCTTTTTGATACTTTGACCTAGAACATTTCAAATTGAGATGGTAATCCAGCCAGAAAATAAATGAACCCAGAAAACTGTAACATATAATTTGGGAAGGTTTATTATCTAAATAAGCAATGGCTACAACAAAAATAAACACAGAAAAAATCCACGAATAAAACTTTGGGAGATACTAACCTGAGGAAGTGAATGGTGAGAAGGGGAAGGAAAAAGGGAGCAGGAGTTAAAATGGGACAAAAAGAAAGAAGGATAAGTATAAATACAAAATAAAATGCAGAAACAAGTCTTTCCATAGTAGTATTTATAATAAATGTTTATTAGCCTAAGATTAACTCAGATTAAAAAAAATTATCTCAATGTGATTAAAAACAGCATTTGTCTAAAAAAGATGTTTAATACATAGGGACATAGGGAGGGGAAAATGTAAAAAAATGGTTTACTATATAGTAGGTGAATGCAACCTCCTCCCCCAAAGAGTGAGATTAATGGTTTTAATATCAGATAAACAGAATATAAGGCAAAAATAAATAAATAAATAAATAAATAAATAAATAAAGACATTGAGGGCACTGATAATAGGAATAATAGGCATAATAATTATGAACATTTCTACAACTAATACTATATATTCAAAATAATAACTAGTCACTCTGTGAAGATAAGTAGATAATTTAACAGCTGTAATTAGAGATTTTAATAGACAAGTCTCAGAAACTGGTGAATCAAGCAGACCAAAAATATGCAACAAGGCAATTGTGCTTAAGCAAATAGATATGTAGTAGTTTATAGACTCAAGTAGAAGATACAGAAAGACCAGATACAAAAATGGACCATTTGCGAGCCACAGAGGAAAATCTCAATATAGCCTAATTTATCAATACCAAGTAGACTCAGATCAAAATGCAATAAAATTAGAAATAAATAACAAAGGAAAGCTCAAATGATCCTGTATGCCTGAATACTAAAAAACATTTTAACAAATGACTTTTGGGAAGAAATGATAAGAGACACTATGGAATTCTTAGAGCTAGCATACATACTATTTGATTATAGAGCAATATTTACAACATGAATCTACAATTTAAAAAGAAATGTATAGATTTAAATATATCACAAAATATGCAGAAGAGAAAACAAATGAGATTAACATTTAAATTAGGAAGCTACAAAAACTTCATGAGCATAAAGTCAAACATATAAGGACAGAAAGAATAATTACAAGGTCATACATTTAAAAAGTGGAGAACAACAAAATTCCCATAGAAATGCTAAATAAAACAAAAAATCAATTCTTTGAGTATAGTAAGACATGAATTTCTGGTAATCCTGATCAAGAGAAGAGGACAGAAGATAAAAGTACTATAAAATGTATAAAAATGGAATTACTGCCTGCATAACAAAGAATAAAAATCATGAGGCTATAATAACTACCTCAAAAGATTTGAAAATCTTGATGAAATAAATAAATACCTATAAACACAGATTTTGCATGAAAAGAATTATAACACTTGAATATTCTAATGGCTCCCAAAGAAAATTTAAAAAAAGGTTCCCACTTCTTCATTCCCCTTCTTCTCCCTCAAAAGGCAACGGATCAGCAGTTTAAAAATGATTACTACAGAATTTTCAAGGCACAGAAATTCCCTACCATAAATAAGTCGATTTAAAACACAAATAAAGAAAGTTGGACAACTCATGATATGAAACTGGCTTGAGTTTTGACTTCCTCTCTGACTCTGGGTGGGCTCAGCCCCCCTGGGTAATAACAAAAGTAGAGAGAACAGCCTAAACTTCAGGTTATCTGGACTTCTTCCATCACACTTCTTCTCAGACTATGTTTTTTTTTTTTTTTTTTTTTTTTTTTTTTTTTTTTTTTTGTACAGTGAAGCCAGTTAATCAAACAGCTAAGGTAACACTATGCAACTCCAGCACTATGCAGCTGACTCTGATTAGTGTCAGTGGAAGGACCAGCAATCATACAATATGCTACCTAACGTGTTCTAAAATACATAGATTAGCATTTACATTTTTTATACAAAATTTTAAAGAATGCTGTTTTCATCATTTCCTCTTTTTACTCTACCAAGTTTCTAAGAACCTACTTTGGGATGTACCCAAAACCTTGGGAACATATTAGGCCAAGACTTCTAGGTCTTTCTATTATCATGTCAGTATAATATGGGGTTAGTTTTGGAGGCCTAGGCTCTCTTCTTTGCACCTATGCAATCCTGTCTTTGTGATATGCTTTATCACATAGGAAAACCTTCTTGGTTTTCCAAGAAGGGTGTAGAAGTCTTTTATTATTATTGTTTTGTTGTTATTATTATTATTTAAATTGAACATGTATAAGAGCTAGGTTTTCTCTTCTTGTCAGGATAAGAGTTGGTATTAAGCCAACTGTTTTTTTTCACTGTCCCATATTTTTGAGTCTATTTTTTGTCAAATAATTTCTGTGACAGATTATTTTTACATAGATCTACTTGTTTTTAAAAAGCTATCAGACAGGGGCACTTGGGTCGCTTAGTTGGTTAAGTGCCCAACTCTTGATTTTGGCTCAGGTCATGATCTCATGGTATGTAAGTTTGAGCCCCACTGAGGTGACAGCATGGAACCTGCTTGGGGAACCTGTCTTCCTCTCTCTCTGTTCCTCCCCTGTTCACATATGTGCTCTCTCTCTCTCTCTCTCTCTCTCTCTCTCTCTCTCTCTCTCTCTCAAAAATAAATAAATAAATATTTAAAAAATCTATGAGATAATACTTATTATGACTTCAATAGTCTGATTTTTAAATTAGAAAAAAGATAAAACATAAAAATTATAAGCTGGCTTTAAATAGAAGCAAAGATATAAAAATCCTTGAAAGTGTTTAACTAAAAAAAATTGACTTTATTTATTTACTTCTTTGGTCTGTGTGTATTTATTTAAATTATATCATGGTCTAGTAGAGTCCTTACTGGAGACTAACGGATGTTTTGACACAATATGCAATAATTCACCACATTTATGGCCCTTTGGAAAAAGAATCCCATAATTATTTCAATGAATACACCAGAAAACATATTAGTAAGGTAGGAATAGGAAGGAACTTCCTTAATAATAAAGTTAATCTACCAAAAAAGGTAGAACAAGTATACAGTGTAGAGTGTTTACATGTATTTCCTTTAAGTTTATGAATAATACAAGTATATAAAATAGCACCACCATGTTCCCTATAATACTTTTGTAACTGAAAAAAATAAACACAAAGTATGAAAAAATAGGAAAAAAAAGAATCCAAATTGTCTATTGTTATTTCCAGATTATCTGCATATCAGACTGAAGAGGTATGGATCTGGATGTCTCTGGATACTAATTTTCTCTCGTTTTTTAGAAGCATATTTGATGGCCAAGCAGATCTGAATTAGCTCAATGAAGGAACAGGCTAATTCAGCTTGAGTTTCAGAGATTTTCTTTTTCTAAAAACACAACTACCTCTATCCAAACTTTCCTTTACTTACAGTGATATAACTGTTCCTTGTGACCTGTCCTAGAAATACATAGTGTTTTACAGGAGCAGGGTCCATTTCTTTTGTAACTTCAGCCTGGCACATGTAGTCCATCTTGGCACTGCCTAAATTATAGAATAGTGAGAGTTCATAGAAATGTGTGTTTTACTATTTTCCTACATGTAAGAGCTCCTCCCGCTCTGCAATTGTATCTGTACCATATGATACTAATATTCCGTCTATAATTCCTTGGCATATTACAGAATAAAAGTCACATACAAATCATTATAGCTATTAAGATAGTTTGGCAAGTTTTTAGACCCAAGATTACTGTACAAAACCAAAATCACTAACCAACAATTGAAAATAATGGATAATAAAATATTTCCAAGAATAACAAGAATCATATATATCTAGGATTAAGTTAACAAAGAAGACACAGACTTGTACAGAGGGAAAAAATGAATTTAGTAAAGAATATAAAAAAAAAATTTCCAGGGGCGTCTGGGTGGCTCCGTCGGTTGAGCGTTGGACTTTAGCTCAGGTCATGATCTTGTGGCTTGTGAGTTTGAGCCCGCATGGGGCTCTGTGCTGACAGCTCAGAGCCTGGAGTCTGCTTCAGATTCTGTGTCTCCCTCTCTCTGCCCCTCCCCGGCTCACACTCTGTCTCTCTGTCTCTCTGTATTTCTCTCTCTCAAATAAATAAACATTAAAAATTCTACATAATGTGTGAAACTATTCATGGATTGAATGTAATTCAGTTAACTAGCCAAAATGGAATTAAAAAAAATGTATACTAGAAAGGTATTTAGAAAATCCACAAATTTTGGAAAGTAAGTTGTGTCCTTGTAACTAACACGAGTCAAAAATAAATCAAAAGGAAAAACAGAAACTACTTTTAAATGAATAAAAACAAAACAAAAACATATCAAAATGTATGATATGCAGATAAACAAGGATCAGAAAGAAATTCATAATATTAAAGCCTTATATTAGAAAAGAAATACTAAGATAAATGATCCACAAAGTGGATGAAAAAGCACCCCCCCCCAAAATTTAAAAAATCAATTGTATTTCTAACTGCTAGCAATGAATGATATAAATGGAAATTAAAATAAATACCACTTGCAATGGCATCCAAAAATAAGAAATACCTTGGAGATAGGTCACCTTGGTGGCTCAGTTGGTTAAGCATCTGACTTCAGGTCACGTCATGATCTCACAGTTCCCGAGTTTGAGCCCTGCAATGGGCTCTGTGCTGACAGCTCAGAGCCTGGAGCCTGCTTCAGATTCTGTGTCTCCCTCTCTGTCTCTGCCCCTCCCACGCTCATACTCTGTCTCCCTCTCTCTCAAAAATAAATAAACGTAAAAAAAAATTAACAAAAAGAAATACCTTGGAGATATATTTAACAAAATATGTGAAGATTTATATCCTTAAAACCTTCAAATCCTGCTGAAAGAAATTTAAAAGTATCTAAATATATGAAGAAATATGCTATCTTAATTCTGCCCCCTGCCCCACCAAAGATTTCCACCATCCAGTGTTATATGGATCATAATCCCTATAGTATTTCTTATTAAAATTAATAAGCAGTTTATAAAATTTATTTTAAATTCAAAGACACTTTTATATGTAACACTTTTGAGAAAAAAATAAAAGAGCAAACCAGGAGGACTCATACCATTTGCTTTCAAAATTTATTATAAAGCTACAGTAATCAAAATAATTTGGTATTGGTGTATGGATAAACACATAGATCAATAAAATATAATTGAAAGTCCAGAAATAAATGAAATATACGGCCAGTTAACTTTCAACAAAAGTACCATGCTTATTCAATTGGAAGAAAAGTCTTTTTAAAAAGTTGTGTTAGAAAAATCTAGATATGATATAGAAAAAAGGGAATTTTGATTTTTACTTCCTGCCACAAGCAAGAATTAACTCACGATGGATCATATATCTAAATCTAAAATTTAAAGCTCTAAAACTTCTAGAAAATAGGAGAAAAACATTTAAGACCTTACTTTAGGCAAAGATTTCTTAGCTAGAAAACAAAAACTGTAGTTTAAAAAAATGATAAATTAGAATTCATCAAAATTAAAATGGCCTGTTCTTCCAAAGGCACAGTTAAGAAATTGAAAAGGCAGGCCATAGACTGAGGAAAATATTATAACCAGAAAGTCTTACAACCATAATGTAAAGAACTCTAAAAATTCAATAATAGGTGACTTAGTTTAAAACATTGTTCTTGTTGGGATGAGCACTGGATGTTATATGTATGAATCTACTCCTGAAACTATTATTACACCATATGTTAACTAACTTGGATTTAAATAAAAAAAAAAAATAAAACATTGTTAAAAGATCTGAAAAAATACTTTCAAAAGACACACAGTCAATATACATATGAAAACATGTTCCACATGATTTCTTTTTAATTTTATTTTTTATTTTTAAAAATTTACATCCAAATTAGTTAGCATATAGTGAAACAATGATTTCAGGAGTAGATGCCTTAATGCCCCTTACCCATTTAGCCCATCCTCCCTCCCACAACCCCTCCAGCAACCCTCAGTTTGTTCTCCATATTTATGAGTCTCTTCTGTTTTGTCCCCATTCCCTGTTTTTATATTATTTTTGTTTCCCTTCCCTTATGTTCATCTGTTTTGTCTCTTAGTCCTCATATGAGTGAAGTCATATGATTTTTTTGTCTTTCTCTGACTGACTAATTTCAGTTCTCATGATACCCTCCAGTTCCATCCACGTAGTTCCAAATGGCAAGATTTCATTCTTTTTGATTGCCGAGTAATGCTCCATTGTGTGTATATATACCACATCTTCTTTTTCCATTCATCCATAGATGGACATTTGGGCTCTTTCCATACTTTGGCTATTGTGGATAGTGCTGCTATAAACATGGGGGTGCTTGTGTCCCTTCGAAACAGCATACCTGTATCCCTTGGATAAATACCTGGTAGTGCAATTGCTGGGTCATAGAGTAGTTCTATTTTTAATTTTTTGAGGAACCTCCATCCTGTTTTCCAGAGTGGCTGCACCAGCTTGCATTCCCACCAGTAATGCAAAAGAGATCCTCTTTATCCTCATCCTCACCAACATCGGTTGTTGCCTGAGTTGTTAATGTTAGCCATTCTGACAGGTGTAAGGTGGTATTGATTTGTATTTTCCTGATGATGAGTGATGTTGAGCATTTTTTCATGTGTCGGTTGGCCATCTGGATGTCTTCCTTGGAGAAGTGTCTATTTATGTCTTTTGCCCATGTCTTCACTGGATTATTTGTTTTTTGGATGTTGAGTTTGATAAGTTCTTTATAGATTTTGGATACTAACCCTTTATCTGATATGTTGTTTGCAAATATGTTCTCCCATTCTGTCGGTTGCGTTTTAGTTTTGCTGATGGTTTCCTTTGCTGTGCAGAAGCTTTTTATTTTGATGAGGTCCCAGCAGTTCATTTTTGCTTTTGTTTCCCTTGCCTCCAGAGACGTGTTGAGTAAGAATTTGCTGCGGCCAGGATCAAAGAGGTTTTTGCCTGCTTTCATCTCGAGGATTTTGGTGGCTTCCTGTCTTACACTGAGGTCTTTCATCCATGTTGAGTTTATTTTTGTGTATGGTGTAAGAAAGTGGTTCAGGTTCATTCTCTGCATGTCACTGTCCAGTTTTCCCAGCACCACCTGCTGAAGAGACTGTCTTTATTCCATTGGATATTCTTTCCTGCTTTGTCAAAGATTATTTGGCCATACATTTGTGTGTCCGTTTCTGGGTTCTATTCAGTTCCATTCATCTGAGTGTCTGTTTTTGTGCCAGTACCATACTGTGTTGATGATTACAGCTTTGTAGTATAGCTTGAAGTCTGGGATTGCAATACTTTCTGCTTTGATTTTCTTTTTCAAGATTGCTTTGGCTATTCGGGGTCTTTTCTGGTTCCATACACATTTTAGGATGATTGGTTCTAGCTCTGTGAAGAATACTGGTGTTATTTTGATAGGGATTGCACTGAATATGTAGATTGCTTTGGGTAGTATCGACATTTTAACAGTATTTGTTCTTCCTATCCAGGAGCATGGAATCTTTTTCCACTTTTTTTGTGTCTTCTTCAATTTCTTTCATAAGCTTTCTATAGTTTTCAGTGTATAGATTTTTCACCTTTTGGTTAGATTTATTCCTAGGTATTTTATGGTTTCTGGTGCAACTGTAAATGGGATCGATTCCTTGATTTCTCTTTCTGTCGCTTCATTGTTGGTGTATAGGAATGCAACCGATTTCTGTGCATGGATATTATATCCTGCAACTTTGCTGAATTCATGGATCAGTTCTAGCAGTTTTTTGGTGGAATCTTTTGGGTTTTCCATATAGAGTATCATGTCATCTGTGAAGAGTGAAAGCTTGACCTCCTCCTGGCTGATTTGGATGCTTTTATTTCTTTGTGTTGTCTGATTGCAGAGGTTAAGACTTCCAATACTATGTTGAATGGCAGTGGCGAGAGTGGACATCGCTGTCTTGTTCCTGACCTTAGGGGGAAAGCTCTCAGTTTTTCCCCATTGAGGATGATGTTAGTGTTGGGTATTTCATATATAGCTTTTATGATCTTGAGGTGTGATCCTTCTATCCCTACTTTCTTGAGGGTTTTTATCAAGAAAGGATGCTGTATTTTGTCAAATGCTTTCTCTGCATCTATTGAGAGGATCATATAGCTCTTGTCCTTTCTTTTATTGATGTGATGAATCCCCACATGATTGATCCTTAGGAAAATGCAAGTTAAAACCACAGTGAAGTATATTGCATACCTACTAGAGTGGCTAAAGTTAAAAATACTCACAATATCAAGTGCTGTCAAAAATGTCTAGCAGCTGGAACATTGATGCATTACTGTTTAGAATGTGAAATGATACTACTACTTTGGAAACTGGCAGATTCTTAAAAGGTCAAACATACGCTTACCATGTAACACAGAAAATCTACTTTCTAGGTATTTACTCAAGAGAAAGGAAAACCAAAGTCCACACAAAGACTTTTTCACAATGCTCATGCAGCTTTATTTGTGGAAGAAAGCCAAATGTCCATCAAGAGGTAAACTGATAATCACCATGGCACATTCATTCAGTGGTATATTACTCAGAAATGAAAATGACAAACTATGGATACACACAACAACTTGGATGACTTCTAACAATACCCTGTGCAGAAGAAGCCAGATCACCATAGAGTATATAGAGTATGATTCCATTTATATGAAACACTCTCAAAGACAAATGTAATTTTAATGTCAGAAAGCATATCAGTGGCTGCCTGAGGCTTACTCTGAACCAACCCTGAAGCTACAACAGGGCGCCAGAGATGTGCTGAACCAAAGCTGTTAGATTTCTATTTCTTTTCAGGCTGGTTCTCTCCTCACTTACACCTCTGTGTAATTCAGTGGGTCCCAACTATTGATCCGTGAACTAGTGTGCCTTGAACAGAAAAAAAAAGGAGATGGGTGGAAGGTTTTTCAAGGTGCTGCATTTATTCAAGTGTGCCTTGAACAGAAAAAAAAGGAGACGGGTGGAAGGTTTTTCAAGGTGCTGCATTTATTCAATTGCAAGTGACTATTCATTATTGTAAAATTATCTCCTTGTAATTTGGTGTTAAAATATCCATTTATTATATGCCATGGTGACAGTCAGTGAAGTTGAATTTTTAATTGCCCTTATTTGGCAAAATAGATATTTGACAAGTCTGGTTATTAAAAAGAAGAGGAAAAAGAAGAATTGGAAGAAGAGAATGCAGTAGAATGTCATCTTGTTTCTTGAGGTAGGGAAAGATATCTATTTAAAAAAAAAATCCATAGAAGTGCAGGGATAAAAACAAGAACAGCAACCATGGAGAAACAAAATAACAAAACCAAACAGAAACTAGGGACTTTGATGACAATCAAAATAAAAGTTTTATGTTAAGTAAGACGCAAGAACATTTCTCATATGGAAATTATAACAATGAGGACTGTTTAATATTTAAAATCTTTTTTAAAACACATTTTATTTAGCAAAAAGAAGTAACGTCTATAAAAATGAGTATAGTTTTTGAAAGGACAATTCACATAAGTGGTTATGTAAATTGATTCTTAAACCCACTGCTAGTTGACAGAAATGAATATTAAAGCAACAATAAATTACTACTTTAAAATCACCAAATTAGCAGAAGTCACAAGGCAGGTAAGGAGCAGCTAGCAGGAATGTAAAATGCTCCAGCAATGCTGGAGAGAAGGTGACCAGTACTTAGTGAGGTTAAGTATGTCTGGAGTGTATGGCCCAGCTCATGAAAATCACAGGGCGTGATGGAGGATTTTCACAGCAGTACTGCTTGTACTAGCAGGCAATTGTGGGCCACCTGAGGGAATGGCCAAGTAAAATGAGGTATATGCATAGGTAGGAACGTAGTCATCGTCAATGAGCTAGATTTACATTACACAGCTTGGAATGATCTCAAAAATAGTGGTGAATAAAAATAGCAAGAAACATGATACATAACAATATTGTCTGTGCAAATAAAAGCATATGTAAAACACTCTTGATTTGCAAGGATACAATATGTCTAAATAACCACTCGCTTGGATGAAGTGTGGAAAGGTGAGAAGAGTGATAAAAGAGAAAATGTAATAAAATAAGGATGAAATTCAATAAAACAAGAAGATGACCTTCACATTTTGATGATGAAAGTATGATGAATTGAAAAGTATGATTAATCTTATAGATGCTACATTTAAAAAATTAATCAAAGACACCACAATAAATTAGTACTCTAGGTTTCCTGTGGGAAGGAGAGAGGGTGAGCTTAATGACCAAAAGTAGCCCTAATGGTCAATCCAGCACTTTTGTAGATCACCACACAGTGCTGTGTATGTTTGTATATTGCTTATCGTTAAAGTATGATTTTTCTAATTCTTCTTTAGCTAGTAAACTTCTGCAAGGCTGATTCCCTGGTTCTTCTTTATCCATGATGCTCAACATATCATGTTAAAAATGTTAGGCACTCAATAATATTTAGCTCTTTGGATTCATGGAACCAAAAATCTGGGAGTCTTGTGTCTTCTTTAGTGATTGCAATAGATATATTGCAATGCTAGGTCTGCTGTCATCCTTAAAAATAAATATTCTCTCTCCCTTATATGTTGTTGTCAATTTAGGTTTTTTGCTGGCAAGAGGGAATTTCCCATGCTGGGTATCTTGTGGCACTTCTGCTGCTTTATGTGTGTTTGGTGATACCCTTGAGCCCTAATAGGTAGTCTCACAGGAGTTTCATATTCTTTTTTGGGATATAAAAAATGTTTGTGGGCTTTTTCTCCTATAGAACCTCTCATCCCCTCTTCTCCCATCACACAGCTGACTTCCATTTCTCGACTATGTTCTGGATGTTTTATTTCTGTTCTTCCTCTATGTGTTCCAGTGGTGGTCATTTGAGTAGTGGGGACCAGTGTAACAAAGAGGAAGTGGAAAATAAATTGACCACTGGTTAAAGAACTGTTTACAGATGGACTGTACGTGAGGGCTTCATATCCTCTCCACCCTGAAATGCTGCTGCTTGTATTGTCAGGGCTTCCACTGGCCAGCAGCTAGACATATGCTCTATGCGGGATATTTCTGGGAATGAGGTTCTCTGGCTTACTGAAACCTCAGGAGTTAGTTGGTAATATGAACTCAAAATGTAATTTGGTTTTTGCTATCTAGAAATAAAGCAAGCATGATTAAAACTAGTATCACCAACCCCATCCTCACAAATATTTTGCCTTTATATTTTAGTCACTACTTAAAGAGAATGAAAAAAAGAAGGACATAAATGCCTTCCTTAGCAAGAAATATTGATCTCAGATTCTCCTATTTTTTCTCAGCTTCCATGTACAGGGAAATACCTGATAGCCACTAGAGACTCAGAAGTGGTGAAGATTGAGCAGAGAGATGTACAAAAGTATTAGTGTTGATGAGAAACGATCAGAAAAAAAAGACAATGCCATACCTTTAGAAAGAAAGTGAGATTCCTCACAACCAAAGGTTGGGGACCAGTATTCATCTGATTCTTGTAGACCCAGTATCTGTGTATATAGGAGGAGCCCTGACATTCAGACCACATTGTCTCATACTTTTTAGCCAATTCATATGAGTGGGGTTCAGGCTTACCAATCCATTTTATGACCAAGTTCTCAATCTGTTCCCTTAGGCTTGAAAATATGTTTGAATGTGATAACCCTTTTTTTCTCAGGGTTTGATCCCTGGCTTTTATATTTCATCCATTGTATGAATACTATGAACTGTAACATAGCTAACCCACCAGACTGTAACCCCCAGCACTTACTTTCCTCATGTCAGTGTTGACTAGGGTTTATCCTGGGTCCACTGTATCCCATGAACATTGCCAGTTTATCTGCCCTTCTCAAAACACACACCCTTACTGGTGAATCAACCTCCATTCAGGTTAGCCTCCTACTTTCAATCCTTCAGTTGTCCTCCTCCTTTCATGCTTGCTGAATTATATCACAGGATTTGGATTTATCAGTTTATCAGGAAAAAAAAAGACTTATAGCAGAAGACTTTGTCAGAGGTAGACATTGGGTATTTGATTATAATTTACCTAACTGAATTTGGTGAATGGCTAACAACATACAAATTGATCCTGTTTCGAGTCCAGAAGGTGTTTCATTCTTCTTAGTTTGTTTCAGAATCATGAGTTTCATGGGTTTCTCTTAAGGACATGCACAATAATTTATAATAATTGAGTGCTTATGAAATGGATTTCATCAAATTCTCCAGTTGACATCAAGTGGTCAGATGAAGAGTTTATTCCAAAGGGAATCAGGTGTCAGTCTTTTACTACAGAGGTGGGGCCTGTACAAGGGTTCTCATGGGTAGAGCTAATGACAGTGGCTATAGAGACCCAAGGAGAGCTCAATGTCTTTTGAATAACTTGTCTTTAGTATTTTTCACATGATCAGTCAGAGTTCTCAATTATTCAAGTAACTAATCTCCATGAAGGGAATATCTTCTAAAAGATATTATGTAGTTTTATTTTTTTAAGTTTATTTATTTATTTTTAGAGAGACAGAGACAGTGGGAGTAGGGGAGGGGCAGAGACAGAGAAGGAGAGAGAGAATCCCAAGCAGACTCTGTGCTGTCAGCTCAGAGCCTGATGCAGGGCTTGAACAGACAAAACTGTAAGACCGTGACCTGAGCCAAAACCAAGAGTCAGACACTTAAATGACTGAGCCACACAGGCGCCCCTGAAACTTATGTAGTTTTAGTTGAAGCTTCAGTAACTTTTAAATTTTCTTTGATTAAAAAAATCTAATTGCTGTGATGGACATTCTTTTTGAACAACTACTAGTGCAGTTTTAGGAACTGAAGAACAATCCAATGTCATAGTGACTTTGTAGTCTCTGTCCTCAAAGGACAACCACATTTGTGGGTAAGACAGTAAATGAATGAATACTTTATCAATGTAATGTAGTAAGTGGTTACAGAACAATCTACAAATGTGATCCACAAGTTCTTCCAACCGTGCAAAGAAAATGTAAATTCCTTTTCTTTCTGTAACTTCATTTTCACTGCACTCCCATCTCACCAGGACAACTGGATATTCTAACCTCAGTTTTCAGGGATTCTCACACATCTTTCATTATGTCCTGTTCTGTGGCCTTGAAACTGGGTCCAAAGGCATACAGGCTACTTCCATGGACTATGTTAGTATATTCCTTGATATTTGGCCAACCTCCACTGCTTTTGAGCTATAGGCCACAGGAATCTTTGCTGAGGTTGCCAATGTTTGTCTATTCTAGAGGTTTTCTATGCTGACTGAAAAATATCAGTGCCTGACTTCCACTCCTACAGATACTAATTCAGTTAGTTTTCGGATAACATTCTGGGATAAGGGTTTTGGGTTTTTTTTGTTTTTTGTTTTGTTTTGTTTTGTTTTGTTTTGTTTTGTTTTGTTTTGTTTTTAAGTTCCCCAGGTGACTCTAACATGTCATTCAATTAAGAAGCACTGGCTTGGGGGCACCCATACCACTTCTATGTCGTTAGTGCTTCCAGGGCCAGCTGGAATGTCCCCTTTCTCCTTTCTTTCTACTCCAGCCTAGAGTAATCTTTCTTTTTTGTAGGGAAAAATATTTGGAGGCCTTCTTCTGGACCCTACAATTTAGTGGGCCCCATATCACAAGGACATACCTTGTGGTTGCATCTCTTATTTGGGACCTGGAGGATTGTGCTGGCCAACAGTGGCCTCTAAGCATCCACTCTTTTGACTAATGTCCTCAAGGCATCAGGAGATGCTTCTCCACATTTCTTTCCCTGTGTCCTGGAAAGTAAACATAACTGTGTCCAAATGACAGTAATGGTTATACATTGTGCCACTGCTTAAGTCAGAGGCACTGCTCAGGTGTGCCTGGAGGATTTGAGCTGTGAAAGGGCGTGGGTAAGAGAAAAAAAAAACAACTTTTGATTCTTTCTGTCAGACAGATAGATTGAAATTAATTATTGTCTAATGAGGTAGTAAGTACCACTTCCTAGTAGTTTTGAGTAACTGTTGTCTCACTTCTCTGTCTAACCCATGGTTCTGGAGAGTCTCAGGAAATTATTTTATATTTACAGAATTTGATATTTCATGGTGGCTGAGGGACATTCTGCAATATTAAACAGTTTATATTGCTCTTGAATTTGTTGAGTATGTAGATCTGTAAAAGTGTGATGCATCTCAACTTTTTACATTAGCAAGTAGGTGGAAGTTGACTAGACTTGTACATGGTTGAATTTTATAAAAATATTTAACGCATTTTAATCAAATTTTCAAAATTAGGCTAAATAGTACTAAGAGATCATTTTTATTTAAACATTTACTCTTTGTTTGTGTCTTAGTCTGTTTGGGATGTTGTAACAAAATACCACAGACTGGGTGGCTTATAAACAACTGAAATTTATTGCTCAAAGTTGTGGAGGCTGGAAGTCTGAGACAGAGGGCCAGTGTGGTCAGGTGAGGGCTCTCTTCCAAATTGCAGACTTCTGGTTGTATTCTCACTTGGCAGAAGGGGCTAGGGAGCTCTACGGAATCTTTTTTATTTTTATTTTTATTTATTTATTTTTTTTTTTAAAATTTTTTTTTTCAACGTTTATTTATTTTTGGGACAGAGAGAGACAGAGCATGAACGGGGGAGGGGCAGAGAGAGAGGGAGACACAGAATCGGAAACAGGCTCCAGGCTCTGAGCCATCAGCCCAGAGCCCGACGCGGGGCTCGAACTCACGGACCGCGAGATCGTGACCTGGCTGAAGTCGGACGCTTAACCGACTGCGCCACCCAGGCGCCCCTACGGAATCTTTTTTAAAAGAGCACTAAATCCATTCATGAGGGCCCTATCCTCACGATCTCCTCATTCCCCAGAGGCCCTACCATATACTAATACCATCACCTTTGGGGGTAAGTATTTCAACATATGAATGGAGGGGAAGGACACAAACATTGAGATCATAGCAGTTTGTTATAATTTGTATTTTTTATCTTATAGATAATTTTGAATATTTTAGAAAGAAATAACTTTTGAAAATATTTTTTATTATTTAATAGACTTTATTTTTTTAGAACAGATTTAAGTTCACAAAAAATAGAGTTCCCATTTAGCACCCTGCCCCCATATAGGTGCAGTTTTGTCAATTTATTGACATCCTGCACCAGAGTGGTACATTTGTTACCATCAAAGGACTTATATTAACGCATCATCATCACCCAAAGTACATAGTTTACATTAGGTTTCACTCTTGGTGTTCAGCAGTTTATGAGTTTTGACAAATGTATAATGACATGTATCACCATCATAGTATCACACAGAGGGTGTCTGGGTGGCTCAGTCAGTTAAATGCCTGATTCTTGATTTCAGCTCAGGTCATGATCTCACAGTTATGGGACTGAGCCCTGCATTGGACTCCATGATGAATATGGAGTATGCTTAAGATTCTCTCTCTCTCTCTCTCTCTCTCTCTCTCCCTTCCTCTTCCTTTTCCCTGCTCACGTTCTCAATTTCTCTCTTTCAAAAATATAAAATAATAATAATATCACAGAGAAGTTTCACTTCCGTAAAAATCCTCTATGTTCCACCTATCCTTCTCTCCCTCCTCCTTAACCACTGGCAACCACTGATCTTTTTACTCTCCTCCATAGTTTTCTCTTTTCTAGAATGTCTTAAACTTGGAATCATACAGTGTGTAGACTTTTTAGAATGGCTTCTTTCCCTTTGTAGTATGCACTTAAGATACCTCTATATCTTTTCATGGATTGATAACTCATTTGTTTTTAGAGCTGTATTCCATTGTCTGGATGTACCACAGTTTATCCATTCACCTATTGAAGGACATCTTGGTTGTTTTTAAGGTTTGGCAATTATGAATAAATTTCCTATAAATATTTGTGTGCAGGTTTTTGTGTGAATGTAAGTTTTCACTTATGTAAATACCAAGAAGTATAATTGCTGTATTGTGTCATAAGACTATGCTTAGTTTGTAAAAAACTACCAAGCTGACTTCAAAGTGACCATATCATTTTGTATTTCCACTAGTAATGAATGAGGGTTCCTGTTGCTCTACATCCTCACCAGCATTTTATGTTGCCAGTGTTTTGGATTTTGGCCATTCTGATAGATGTATAATGGTTTCTTATTGTTGTTTTAATTTGCAATTCCCCAAAGACATTGTTGAACATCTCTTCCATATGCTTATTTGCCATCTGTATATCTTCTTTGGTGAGGCATCTGTTCAGTGCTTTTGCCCATTTTTAAATGAAAATAATTTATTTTTTTCATTTTTTTACAGTTACTTAAATTTACATTTTTTATGAAAATATATTCAAATTTTATAGACCGAATACAATTACATTCCATTTTTTAATTACTGTCAACAGAACAGAAGTTTTGTGAAAATCCTTATTAAAATAACTTAATTAGTGATTATAATAATCTAAAGGCAAGAAAAATATAGTTTATGAAGAAATTAGATAATAGTTTATAACTTATGTGTGTCCATATTTATTATTAATCCAAATATCATTGGCATATGAATAGAACAACCAGATATACACAAAGTATAGTTATTCAGTTATCTTTGATATTTTGTAAATATCCAATCACTGAAAACTGTAACTTTACACACAGTTGTCATTGTAAAGATAAATTTTCAAAGTGAGAATAAAATGTTTTGTTTACATGTTTGATAACTTTAGTTATAATTTTTACATATTTCCAAATGTCTTGGGCCCCAGCACTGGTAGGGTTGGGACTAAACCCTGTTGTTCCCACACTGATAAAGAAAATTTGTTGTGCGCCAGAATACCCCACTCCAGGGGCTTCTAAAAGAAAGGACCGGTCGACCTGTCTTTCCTTGGTCCATAAGACCATTTTTTGTTTTTCCCCCACTACATCCTTCTACTGAGGCTGTGGGCACAGACTCAAACATCTGATTGAATAAGGAAAAAAGGGACAGAGAAAATACAGAAATATAAACCTACTTTTTAAAAGATTACTATTTATAAACATTACCTTAGCATACATTGATAAAAGTATGAGCAGTATATTATGGTAGCACAGAGAAGCAGCAGTGGCAAGCACTCCAGATACATAGTCAATTTAGGGACATTCTGTTGCGATTTGCAGTTAAGTTTAAAAAAATAATTTTAAGGTTTATTCATCTTTCAGAGACAGAGAGACAGAGCGTGAGCAGGGGAGGGGCAGAGAGAGAGGGAGACACAGAATCTGAAACAGGCTCCAGGCTCTGAGCTGTCAGCACAGAGCCCCACGCGGGGCCCGAACTCACAGAGGGCAAGATCATGACCTGAGCTGAAGTCTCACGCTCAACCGACTGAGCCACCCAGGCACCCCTGCAGTTAAGTTTTTAAGTGACTTTTTAGATTATGGATCATGGGCCCTGAATGCTGTGATGCTAATGCACCAAAGAGAACACAAGATGATCAGTTAGGACTCAATATAAAATAATAAAATGAAATACACACACACACACACACACACACACACACACACACACATATATATATAGATCACATATATTTAAGTTATAAATATTTATATTTTTGAAGATTATGCTTATGTCCACATAAGCATATTTTACTACTCTGGTTGTAAAATCAAAAGAGTTTGGAAATCAGTGAAGAAATTTCTCAATATGTGGTTTGCAGACTACCTGCAGACTACCTCTAATGCATGAGAGTCTCTAGGGAGAATGGGTTTCTGTAACAAGCATTATAGGTTCTTGTGCATGCTGAAGTTGGAAAACCATTGTGAATAAGGTTTAAGGAAGATTGTTCCACCACACTATGGAGCAAGTAGAGGACCAAGAAACTGAAGGTAGAAACCTTCATGGTTTGACCACGAGGTGGTGAATGCCTGCTTTAAGGGGAGTGTCAGTGGGAACAGGGAAGGAAGGATACAAAAAAGATACAAAAAAGAGTGTGAAGATAAACTAGATAAACTTATTGTCCTGATACAGGGGGTTTAGTATGAATAAATCTCAGAGTCAACATTTTGAGGGATTATTTCTTCTAATAAGCTATCTAGTGGCCTGCTCTCTTCCTCCCCTCCCACCCCCCCACCCCCAATTTGTAGGCCCATTGAGAGTAAATGATTTGCCCAAGGTTACACATCTACATAGGGACAGACTGTAAAATAGAAATCAAGCCTTTTGACGCCAAGGCCAATAGTCTGGCCATTGAAATATAAGTCACATATTTCCAGGTTTTAAGACTCAATGACTGAGAGAATTGGCCTGCCTTTTAATATTTTATTGAGATTGTGTATGTGTTACACGATGGACACTGTGTTAAGTGCTGGGATTACAGTGGTGAATACAATAAATATGCTCCCCATGGGGCTCACTGTCTGGTTGATATAATGGTACTACTAATGCCAGAAAAAAAGTTCTTAGGAGTAGGAGGTTGATATGGTGATGGGAATGTGGTAAGTTATTTTAACAGGTTAGTTTTGGACATGATAGATTTGAATGTCTATGTTCCATGTACAGCAAATTGGTTCTCCCCACAAACTATATGTACATGTTCATTTATGTATAGTGTATAGGTTAAGAAAACAAAACTTTCCTTAGGTGTTTTTTCAGATAAGGGCAAGAGAAGAGTAAATAGTGAGGAGAAGATTTATCACATCCGTTAAAAATACTGAGCTTATAGCAAGTGACCTCTGGACTATGGAGAAGAATATAAGGTTGTTTTACCCGATGGAACAAAGTTGCAGGTTTTTGACATGATTTTTATCATTACTGAAGTATATCTGTCTCCTGTAAAATGTGTCTTGTCTCCAGGATGGGTTATTTTTAAAAAATTCTATCTTTTGGAAAAAGGCAGAGCACAAAAGCAGTATGAGCTGTTTGCAGCAGAGACTCTGTAAATTGGCCATTAGCCAGGTTTCCTCATAGAGATAGGCAGCATGCCTTTGGCCCACCTTGTGTGGGGAATAAGAAAATGAATTAACTTGGACATGCTTTGGATGATTTTCAGCATGAAAACTGATATCCATAGGCTTGAAATGAACTTACTCTCTAAATATTAGCACTCAAAAAAGTTTAAATGAAAATACTCTGTGACAATTCAAAGATAGAACACTGAGAAATAATAAAATTAGAATCATTTCAGAGAATTTAAAAAGACATGTTGAACAAAATAACCTTGGTTGGAAGTGGGCATAGCTATGACTGTGGCAGCTTGAATATACATCTGAAGACTTTAGCTTATAAAGAAAATTTCCAGGTTTGGGGAGAAGTTAGTTTGTTTGTTTTAATATGCTCATATAGTATAATTTACTTTTTTTGTTCTCTCAAATAAGGAAGAATAAGCATCAAGGAAAAATTTGAAAACTAATATTTCCTAACTTACTAGTAGCAAAAAAGCCTTAATGCCTTTTACCATTCTGAGTATTGAATACTAAAAAATATAATAAAGACATGAAATCAAGTTCTATATGATTGCAGAGGAGTAGACACACTTTTATTTCTTCTTGGTTTATAACTTGGGTGTAAAACCAAGAAAGAGAGGGGTGCCTGGGTGACTTAGTGGGTTAAGCACCTGACCTTTGATTTTGGCTCAGGTCATCATCTCATGGTTTGTGAGATCAAGCTCTGCATCAGGCTCTGTGCTGACAGTGGGGAGCCTGCTTGGGATTCTCTCTCTCCCTCTTTCTCTCTGCCCCTCCCCAGCTCTCTCTCTCTCTCAAAATAAATAAGCTTTAAAAAAAAAAAAAAAGAGAAAGAGAAAGAAGAGAAGGAGGAGGGAGGAAGGGGAAAGAGGAAGATTTTGATAGAGTTTTCTCATTTTTTTGAAGATTTTCTCTTTTCATTAATTTAGAGAACACGGGCACAATTTATTCTGTGTTGTTCTACTGTGATTCTGATTTTACCTCTATAGGGATACACTGTATCAACTACTATTAGTTTTATATAGAAATCTGTTTTTCTCATAATGGGACATTATGTTGATATAACTAATAATGCCCATAAAAGAAATAAATTGTTCTCATAGTAAATGAGATAAAAGTAACTTATCAAATGTTTATACAGTAGTAAGTGTTACAGTTTGTAAAACACTTTTTATATTTTTAATTATTGATATTTATTTATGAGAATAATTTTCCATTTACCAATTGTCATTAATTCTGACAGCCTTATGGTTTATGTGCTCACTTAGGCATGAGATAATGACTTTAGTTAACAAATTGTAGTATTCCTACTGAGTTTTCTAGATTTACCTCAGAAATTTGGCATTATGCAAAGTTATGAACTAGAGGAAAGGATTTTCCTGAGAACATAACTCTTTATCCTTTAAAATTTTTTTTTTTATTTTAATTCCTATACTGGAATTAAACATAGTGTTATATTAGTTTCAGGTGTGCAGTATAATGATTTGACAGTTCCATATTTCACCTGTTGCTCATCATGACAAGTGCAATCCTTAATCCCCATCACCCATTTAACCCATCCCCCCACTCTCCTCCTCCTTACCAAACCTGATGGTTTGGTAACCATCAGTTTGTTCTCTGGGTTTAAGAGTCTGTTTCTTGATTTGTCTGTGGAGAAGAGAACTCTCAACAGCCTAACAGAACTATGACCAAATCATGCATGATCATAAGCCTGTAGACTTGCCATCACTGAGTAGGTAAGTGGGAACCTCAGAGATACAGCTTAAAGGAGTGCTGAGCAGACCATTAGTGAGGACTTTGTTGTCTGGGAGTTTGCAGTTCTAAAGGATAATTCATGTATCTCTTCACTTCACCATAGCCCAGAGCCCTAATCACTAGTGAAAATAATATACTCTATGGATTTGCCAATATTTAACAATATTTCTCAGAATAAGTTTATATGTTTATCAAGAAATACCCATGGGTGTTGCTTAAAAGTACTTACAGTTCTCTTATGAAGTCACTCGGCAAAGACTTGTCATGCTCTGATTAGCTTATTAGTTCATTCTGGATCTGATAGAGAGTTTTGGGGCATTGTCTGTCAACTTGCTAGGAATTAGGACAGCAAATGCCTTTGAATTGTCTTTGCTCATTTAACCATATCTCTACAGATGTTCACTATTTTAATATGTCTTTTATTTGGAAAGGGCACTATTTGTGTAATCAATTAGAGATGTACAATTCTGAATAAATAGAGAAGTTTGTAAGTAGATTAAAATGCTAAAGAAACATACTTCCCCCTCAAATGAGTGTTGACTTGCATATCAACATATGATTAATTCTGAGTGTCAAAAGATCATTTCAGGCTCCCTAGTTAGTTCATGCAGTGATAATAAAAAATTACACAGTGTAGTTTCTGAAGGCAGCCCATAATAATAATTTAGCTAGTACTTAGGTTATTTACAAATGATCATAAATTACTTTTTATGTAAGAATGGAAATATGACAGAGCTGCTTTAAGGTTTAAATTATTTAAAATAATTATGTAGGAACATTAGTGGTACTTTCAAAAAGTGTAATCCAAAACTCAACTTTCATTATTTGTTTTCCTTAACTCCTGTCTACTCTTGATGCTCTTGTTACTTAATGAGTTAGTGAGATACCAATAGACTGCAATAAAAAGACACTACACTTCTGAGATAGATATAGGGCTGCAGCACTGGGTAGCTACAAGTGGTGCCATTCATAAAATAGGTTCTGTGAATGACATTCCCTGGAGCTGTGCAATATACAACATGGGTGACCATACATAGTAGCTCTGAGGTAGACTAATGTTGGAGATCTGATTAAATAGGGTGGGGCAAAGTTCCTGAGTCTCTTTGAGCCTTTACTTCCTTCTTTATAAAATGTAGATTATTTTACTTACCAGATATGGTTATTTTGTCAATTACAAAAGAATTTACTACCAGGGGGACCTGGGTGGCTCAGTCAGTTAAGCATTCGACTCTTGATTTTGGCTCAGGTCATGATCTCACAGTTGTGAGATGGAGCCCTTTGTCAGCATGGAGCCTCCTTAAGACTCTCTCCCTCTGCCCCTCCCTGTCTTGCACTCCCTCTCTCAAAAAATAAAAAATTAAATTTAAAAAAATTAAAAGAATTTACTACCGGACACAGCTCTTTTGTGAAGATGGTGTTTTATAAGGGTTTATTACCATAACAGTACTTAACATAGTACCACTGCATAGTAGGTGCTTAACAACTGTGAACCCAGAAAGTAGGTAAATGAGACAAGGTAAACGTATTTGGCTGTAACATCTCAACAAGTTAATAAGAAGAGTGAAAAAGATGGTATTCACTTAGCGTCTAAAACTTAAAAGAAAGGAAAAATGAAATCAATCTGGAAAAGATGGCATAAGCATTTGTGTGGTACCTGAGGTTTGTTTCAGGTACTGACTGCAGGCCTTAAGAAGGCAAGTGACAGAGAATGGAAATACGCATATTATCAGATGTTTGAAGCCTTCAAATATTTTAAATTAGTTCTGTTTATGTTTCATGGCAAATAGCAAAAGTAAATCAGGGAGTGGTTGGTGCTTTCCATTTTGGGCTTAAAATTCTCTCAGAGTAATACACTTTAATATTTCTGTACCAAGCTATTTTTTCTAAATGAAAAATTTAGAAAATACTTTAGAAAATACTTTTTAATAATTAGCAATGCCATACACATACGCACATGCATTCACGCACATAAATACGTGTACACACACAGCCTACAAATTTTGGATACTTAATTGAATAGTGTTAATTTCCATCATATAAACTTTAGACTCTTACAAGAAAATAGAAAGCAGAGATTGGAAATTGTTGTCTAGAAAAACAAAAGACATCACAACAAAGAAAAAAGGTACAAGAAAGTTTGTATAATTCAATATAATAAAAATAAAAGTATAGTAACAATTACTACAGCTATCAATCTTCAATAATTTGTGAAGAATCCAGCCTCAAATGCAATGAAGCTTTATAAGATTTGTGATTACAGAGTGTAAAATATAACAGATGCTACAATATTTAGATGCCTGCTGGCATTTACCTTTTTCTCTGCACAGTTCATTTCAACTATATGAAAATTTTATGTGCTATATAACAGGAGAGAAAAAGATATTTATTTGTAAAATAACCACAAGAGAATTTATAATGTTTCAGCAATGTGGTATTTGATTCTCTTTGACCAGATGAACTATGTGAGAAACTGGAGAACTTGACGATACAGTATTATTTTAAGTTTTCGTATAGTGGAAGATGCATGAGTCAAAAAAATAACACTGATGTTGAATTCAGTTACTTTCTCTGGGTGTTTGGAGCTGAGCTTTTAAGATGGGAACTTTGCTTTTCTCTGGAAAAATGGTTTTGCTCTCAGAATTGCAGTGGAAGGGTATTGACATTGGCGACTTTAGAGAAATGGACAATAATATTTCCAAGGCAAGAGACTCAGAGTGCAGCATCTTGTTTTTATGTACTTTTGTTTTGGTTTGTTAAATGCTTATACTTATTTATTTAGAGAGTGAGAGACAGAAAGAGAGCATGCACATAAGCTGGGGAAGGCCAGAGAAAGAGAGAGAGAGACAGAGACAGAGACAGAGACAGAGAGAGGGAAAGAATTCCAAGCAGGCTCCACACTGTCAGCGCAGAGCCCACTGTGAGATCATGACCTGAGCTGAAATCAAGAGCTAGAGGCTTAACTGACTGAGCCACCCACACGCCCCTTGTTTTATTTTTTATTTAAAATCCAAGTTAGTTAACATATAACGTAGTATTGGTTTCAGGAGTAGAATTTAGTGATTCATCACTTACATAAAACACCCAGTGCTCATCCTAACAAGCCTAACAAGGATGGCCCTCCTTAATGCCCATCACCCATTTTAACACTTCCCCACACCTAACACCCCACCAGCAACCACCAGTTTGTTCTCTGTATTTTGCAGATTATCACATTGTCAGTCTTGTTCTTTAAAAAACCTTTTTTTTTACTATTTTATCTATGATCACATTGTAAACATGATTTTAAATTCCAGAGAATCTAAAATAAGTTAAAAACCCAATGGCTACTTTTGAAGATTCATGTTCCATCTTTCAAAGGGTTTAATTTTTATTTCCTATTGCATCATATATATGCATTTCAGAAAAATATTGAGAAAGTAATGATAGTTTTCTAGACCTGCAAACTAGAAACCTAGAAGTCACTTCTGGACATCTTCATCTCCATTTTTCCCCACATCCAATAAATCACCAGTTTCTATCAATTTGATCTTCTAAGTATTCCTTAAATCTATCCACTTCTCTCTGCTACCACTTCTACTTCTCTTACCTGGCCTCTCCCCTGGAATGATGAAAACGTCTTTTAATTATTTTCCTTGCACCTACACTTTTCAAGCAAATTCATTTTGCATGTTTCAAAATATAAATCAACCTTGTCCTACCTTTATTTACTTCAAGAGATTCCCACTGATCTTAGAACAAAGGCCTTACATTCTCAGTAGAGTGTGTGAGCACTGAGTGGGCCTTAAAATGATCTACTCAGTTGCATCCCCTGCTCTCCCCTGGTTCCATGGGGTTTGGAGTCCACTTCCAGGTCCAGAAAGCTTTTTTCTTCTTTTTTTAATTAGGAACTTTTCTCACATCAGTGGGACCTTAAACAGAAATGCACATACCGTGGATGTGCATAAAGGTGTGCTGTGCATACTGATAATTTTAAAGGTGAATTTCCAGGGGTGTCTGGGTGGCTCAGTCAGCTGAGTGTCTGACTTTGGCTCAGGTCATGAACTTGTGGATTGTGGGTTTGAGCCCCGCATCGGGCTCTGTGCTAACAGCTCAGAGCCTGGAGCCTGTTTCGAATCCAGTGTTTCCTTCTCTCTTTGTTGTTCTCCTGCTTGCTCTCTCTCTCTCTCTCTCTCTCTCTCTCTCTCTCTCTCTCTCTCTCTGTCTCTCTGTCTCAAAAATAACATAAACATTAAAAAAAATTTTTTAAAGAGCAAATTTCCAGATCCACAATGTCCATATGGATTTTTCCTGCAAATGATCTGCCTCAAGACCCTTCTTGCAGGTGAAGCATCCTGCTGCTGCTTCCCTCTGTTTTCAAGTTTGCAATCACTCTTTTGCTTTACAAACAAACAAAAGAATGGACTTTTCATTCATTCTCATTCTTACTGTGGAACCCCATGCATCAGATGTTAGATTCTCTGGGGCACCAAAAGAGGAGCAATTCAAAACTATCAGCATCAGTGAAGGTTTCTTTAGTTAGGGCAAAGTACCCATTGGATACATATTTCTGTTAAGGGAAAGTGGGTTATTAGAAATGAGGTATTTTGGGGCACCTGGGTGGCTCAGTCAGTTAAGCATCTGACTTCAGCTCAGGCCATGGTCTTACAGTTCATGAGTTCAAGCCCCACATCAGGCTCTGTGCTGACAACCCAGGACCTGGAGCCTGCTTCAGATTCTGTGTTTGTCTCTCTCTCTTTCTCTCTCTCTCTCTCTCTCTCTCTCTCTCTCTCTCTCTCTCTCTGTCTGCCCCTCCCCCACTTGCACTGTGTCTCTCTCTCTCTCAAAAATAAATAAACATTAAAAAAAATTTTTTGGACACAGAACAGATGAACATAAGGGAAGGGAAGCAAAAATAACATAAAAATAGTGAGGGGGACAAAACATAAGAGACTCTTAAATATGGGGAACAAACAGAGGGTTACTGGAGGGGTTGTGGGAGGGGGAATGGGCTAAATGGGTAAGGGTCATTAAGGAATCTATTCCTGAAATCATTGTTGCACTATATGCTAATTTGGATGCAAATTAAAAAAAATTAAAAGAAAAAATTTTTAAATAAGGTATTTTGGAATTCTGTATTGGAATGTACTGAATTCAGATTTTTGTGGAGTGGGACAGCAGGAGTACTGACTGTTTAATTTTTAACCACCTCACTTCTTTTACCCCCAACAGTTGTCAAGAAACATTGCTCTTGAGGGAGGGAGCGTAAAGCCAAGTGAGGGTTGGTAGAGATATTGAAGACATTAGTACTTATTTCATACAGATGGCAAACTAGGGGTGCTTTATGCTTTATCTATCTGTTCATCTTAATTCCTTTCTGATATTATTATCTATCTATGTATCTTAGAATATTCAAATTTTGTAAAAAAGCAGTCTGGGAAATGATCAATTTGCTCTGGATTTCATTTTTTACCAACTTCATTAATAAGAAAGACCCTGGGGATTATTCTTATTCATCTTTTTCATGGTTTGTGTCTCAATTACACAAATATCTCAACAAGATCCTGTGTTTAGTTCTTTTGGATATATACTCCAAAGTGGAATTTCTGGATCATGTAGTCATTCTGTTTTTAACTTTTTGGAGGAGAAAGTCTATACCATTTTCCATAATGGTTGCAACATTTTACAGTCCCACTGGTAGTGCATAAAGGTTCTTTTTTTTTTTTAAGTTTATTTATTTATTTTGAGAGAGACAGAGACAGAGACAGCATGAGCAGGAGAGGGGCAGAGAGAGAGGGGACAGCAAATCTCAAGCAGGCTCCACTGTCAGCACAGAGCCCAATGTGGGGATCAAATATACGAAACAGATTATGATCTGAGCTGATACCCAGAGTCACAAACTCAACCAACTGAGCCACCCAGCACCTCAGTGCACAAGGGTTCTAATTTCTCCACATCCTTGCCAACATGTGCTATTAAAAAATTTTTCTTATAACTGCCATCCTAACAGGGATAAGCTGATACCTCATTGTAGTTTTTATTTGCATTTCCCTGATGATTAGTGATACTGAGGATCTTTTCATATTCTCATTGTTTTGTTATATGTAGATCTTCTTAGAGAAATGTCTACTCAGGTTCTTTTCCCATTTCTTAATTGGGTTATTTGTCTTTTGTGATTGAGCTGTAGGAGTGCCTAATAACCCCTTATCAGATTTAGGGTTTGCAAATATTTCTTCCCATTCAACATATCACCTTTTGACTCCATTAGATTGTTTCCTTTGCTACACAGAAGCTTTTGAGTTTGATATAGTTCCACTTACATATTTTTGCTTTTGTTTCCTGTGCCTTTGCCTATCTCTGGGGATATTGATGATAGTTTGTGTTTAGAAAGTTTCTTTCTTTTTGCATGGTCTGTTGCTTCAAAGTTGTTTTGTTAGTTCTTTCATTTTAGTCTTTATCTTTCCTATCAAAGGATTTCCTCTACTTGATTGTTTGTTCCTATATATGTGTGTGTGTGTGTGTGTGTGTGTGTGTGTGTGTGTGTGTGTGCGTGTGTGTCTGCGTGTATACATATATGTATATATACATACATACATACATACATACATACATACATACATACATACATCTTCTTTTAAGATAAGAGAAGTACATTGCCTATCCCCCCTTCTCTCTCATCCTCCCCATCCTTATGAAAATAAACAAATTAAAAAAATATATATCTTTCTGGTACTCTGTGAAGGTTTCAGGTGATGATATAATTATGTATGTGTATGATGAATCTCCTGTCTTTATTTGGAACATAACTGGTCTTTAAAATTCTTGTTTCTGTCATTTTTCAGTGAATAAAAGCATATGTGTGTGTGTACCCAAAATCTGTCACTTTTAAAATATATTTCTGACATTTTTTTGAGAAGACCTTCCTTATACCAAGGTTAAAACAATTCTATTTTTTCTTAAGTCTTTACTCCTTCTGGACTATAAAATGAGTTAGAATTCTAAT
Organism: Felis catus; assembly: GCF_018350175.1. Taxonomy (NCBI): domain Eukaryota; kingdom Metazoa; phylum Chordata; class Mammalia; order Carnivora; family Felidae; genus Felis; species Felis catus. The sequence goes on along the minus strand of NC_058375.1, from coordinate 129,712,110 downwards.
TTTATTATTTTCATATCAACTATTCATTAAATAGCTAAGCATTTTCCAACTGATTTATGGCATTTGTATTGTTAGAAATTTTAAATATATTACATAGATCCATTTTTTGATTTTGTAGTCTAATTTTCTGTTCTTCTGCCCAATAACACTGTTTTTAGTTATTATGGTTTTATGGTGTATTTTGATATCTACCCATTTCCAATGGTTGCATAATTGTGTGTTTCTATTAGAGTCGTCCTGCATTGGCTTTGAAATTATAGATTATTTGGTCAAACATGAAAATTTATAACCCAGAATTATTATGAGTTTTTCTTTTATAATTTCATGTCATGATTTGTTTGGTTGTATAAGACCCTCTCCAAAAGTTTTTTGTTTTATTTTTACATATTTTATCCTTCCACTACTATTGTGAATATGCTAGAACATGGCATAGGAAGAGCTAGAACTTTGCTTTGTCTTTTCTTTAAAGCTTGGGCTCTTTCTCACGTATGTCCCAGCCTCATCTATACCAGCAGTTCTTAAACTGGGCTGCTCATAAAAATCATAGGAGATATTTTTAAAATATCCTTGTGCCTAGTCCCATGCCTCAGAAATTCTCATTTGATTAGCCTGGTCTGGGCTGGAGTATTAGTATATTTTTAAAACTCCCCTGCAAAGTCTAATGTTTGAACAAATTTGAGAATCACTGCTCTGTACTAGTAATTCTCAAACTTTGCATACACTGGAATCATTTGGAAAGCTCTTTAAAAAAAAGCAAAGAAACAAATGCATGGGCTGCATTTCACAGAAATTAATTTCATATCTTTGGTGTGAGTCCCAGGCAGCAGTATTATAAAAAATCCTTAGTTGATCCCAATGGGCAGCCAAGTGTAAGAACCATTGATCTATACCCTTTCCACTCAGTAGTGGTACATGAACCAGTAAAATCATCATAGCTTGTGAGCTTGTTAGACATGTAGAGGCTCAGTCCCAACCCCAAGTGATTAGTATGCACCCTCAAGTTGATGCACTCTACCCTTCACAACACTATTGATAAATGTGTTCCCAAATTTGCACATTCAACTTCATTCAGGAGTTTAAAAAAAGTACTGTTGCTAAGCCTTAGACTAGACTAATTGAATTGGTATCTCCAGGAGATGGGGCTCAGGGATGGTCGCATTTTAAGAGTTTAAAATTTTGCATTTAAAAATCACATTTAAAGGTGATTCTAATGTGCAGCCAAGTTACAGCCATTGACATATATATGAAGACTATCACTTTTCATGTCTTCTCTTATTTAATAAAAGTAACATATAGGTGACTCTTGTCTGAGCAATCAGTCATTTGTAAAGGGTTACTGTGTCCTTAACGTAGTTTCAAATTGTTTTTGAACAACGTATCTTTTAGAAAATGAAACGTGGTAGCTTTATCTAGCACACATTCCAAAACTAAGCTTGCTTTACTTCTAGGAGACACAGGCAAATTGAATTAGATTACATGTGACACACATGGAAATAATTCATGAAAGTAACATCTGAAACTCAACTAATGCATGCTGAGATGATTTGCATTTTGAAGGAGTCTACAGGCCACCTCGTGGACTCATATGACCTACTTGAGATCTCATTTTGAGGCCCCCCATGCTAGATTATAGATGCTTTACAAGCAGAAATACTTATTTGATTGCTGTATTTTAATTCATAGAATGGCATTGTTGATTGAGTGCCCTAAGCCAAGTAAATGAGCCACTTATGTTAGGCACTTGTTCACATTCATAAAAACAACAAATAATATTATCTTGATCAAGACCTTCTTAAGAAATAGTGGTTAAATGATATTTGGTGTTTGGGTGCATTTCTTTCCAAGAGGTGGAGAAAACTGATTTGCTTTTGATGAACCTGTATTGCCTACAAATTGATGGCCACAAATTTCCTATTTTATTAATTGTTCCAGCAATTTAGCCAGCAATGATTTATATGAAATATTCCCTCTTGTTGCAGGCTCTACAGTCAGCTAATTGATTGCTGTATGAATTATGCATCCTAAGCCAAATGCAAGGGTGCATGAAAGATGCAGCCAAGGTCATTTTCCACCAAAGAGAACTACAGTGACTAAATCCTTTTTAAAGACAGGCTTTATGGCTCTAATTTTGCCACTTTCTTCATGTATACATCAAGTCCAGAGTAATGTGCAAACTCTAAAGTTACACTTTTAATTTATAAAAAGATGCAAGCACATACAGTTCAATGTTCTGCAGCCTGACAAGGGCTGTAATTGAATTAATTTGGTAGAGCTCAGGAAAGAACCAGAAATGGCATACAGGTGCTTTTCATCTGATTCCAAAATATGCCAAGTCCCAACGGATTTTCCTATATAGTTTATTAACGCTCAAAAGTGACTGTTCCAAAAATAAGCACTTTGATTAGATAAGGACATGTTGGGACTAAGTACAAAATATTTGGCATTTCAGCAGATGATGGACAGTTTTGAAAATTACAATCAGTTGTCATTTATTCATACTAAGAGACATAAATGATGTATACATTCTAGAGGATGTATAAAGGAGAAAAGTGACACTTTACTAAAGCTTTCAGAATTAAAGCAATCAAATCAGAATAATGAAAAGATGTTGATTTCTGATGTCTCACTGGCTTAGTCTGAATTATTGTTTAGCCATTTATTAGTTGTGTGACTTTAGGCTAAAATTTAACTAACCCTTCTAGACCTAGGTATCCTTATGCAAAAATGGGCATAAGACTATTTGCACAGCCATTATAGAGTGTAAAAGTAAGTGAAATCAATAACTTAGCCTTAGACAGTAACTTGTATGCTTATACAATAGAGTGGACTATTGGCTATAGTATTCCCTGAATTAGGAGTTGCATGTGAGGTTTGTAAAGAGATCTTCCAATTTACTACTATAATCATCCCCAAATGGCCATGGGATCACATCACATTGTATGCCCCCTAAACCAAACAAACAGCTTCTGATATGAATGCTTTTATATGCTCAGAGAACTCTTCTCGGGCATTAACAATCCACATAATCACATAAAGTGCATGTTTCAGGACAAGCTATAGGTACCAAACCACACTCAGGCTGTCCTGAATAATATGTGCACTGTGATTACACATTAGGGGTAACATGAACCTCACAAGAGAGGAATCAATCACAAACCCTTCAGACCAGTGCTTCATGCCCCAATGCACATAGCAATCAGCTGAGGGTCTTGTTAAAATGCTAATTCTGGTTCAGTAGGTTTGGGTTGGGGCCTGAGATTCTGCAGTTCTAAGAAGCTTTCTGGTGACATAGCACATTTAGTTCATGGACCATAATTTGAGTTGCAAAGCTGAGTGCTTTTTAAACCTGCCTTTACATGAGATTCACCTGAAGATTTTTTTTGTTTAAATAGTGATGCCTGGGGTTGTCCTCAGACTAGTAATCTCTGGGGTTGAATCCCTGGTTTAGGAAATTTTTTAAAGCTCCTGAGTGATCTTTATTTGTAGAGCCATAATGAAGAACTAGCATTTTATTTTTTTATTATTTTTTAATTATTTATTTTTAAATTCTTTATTTGTAGAGCCAGAGTTAAGAGCTAGTATTTTAGATGTAAGGGCAAGTGCGCCTGTCAATTGTATCAGGTGATCTTTTTAAAATCACATGTTGTTAAATCCCATGCTGTAGTACATAAAGAGCCCAAGACCCATGCTTCAGAATGAAACAGAATGTATAGCAAGGCTCCTCCGGGTCACAAGGGCACAGTGGAGTCCTCTGCACATTTTCTACATCCTCAATCAGGAAGAGTATAGTCATGACAGCTTCTCACCAGGTCATGAGACAGAGTCAACACCCCATCCCTTCCTTTTAAAAATAGCATCACACCGTCCTGTGATTCTGGAGCTGTGCTTTGAAAATGGAGTGGAAAGAAATGCTATATATCATTGAAGGATTATAATAGTCACAGGTTTTACTTACAGAGTAAAAGGTACACCATGATAAGGAAATTTGTTGATATGGAGGATATCAGTTCTACTCATAACTACCACTAATATCATTCCTTTAAATTTGGTAACCACCAGGGCACCTGGGTGGCTCAGTCAGTTAAGTGTCAGACTTCGGCTCAGGTCATGATTTCACGATTTGTGAGTTTGAGCCCCACGTTGGGCTCTGTGCTGACAGCTGAGAGCCTGACACCTGCTTCGGATTCTTTTTTTAAATTTTTTTTTAACGTTTATTTATTTTTGAGACAGAGAGAGGCAGAGCATGAACTGGGGAGGGTCAGAGAGAGAGGGAGACACAGAATCGGAAGCAGGCTCCAGGCTCTGGGCCATCATCAGCCCAGAGCCCGACGCGGGGCTCGAACTGACGGACCGTGAGATCGTGACCTGAGCTGAAGTCGGACGTTTAACCGACTGAGCCACCCAGGCGCCCCCCTGCTTCGGATTCTATGTCTCCCTCTTTCTCTGTACTTGCCTTGCTCACTCTGTCTCTCAAAAAAAGGAATAGATGTTAAAAAAAATTAATTTGGTAACTATCTATATGTTGTCTGCAAGTGAACTGTAGTTTCTCTAAGTTCCCATAGGTTTCCTTTCTTGCTTGCTATAGCTCCAACATTGTAATTTCTATTCAGTATCTGGTTTCTCTGTTTTAGTGGTATCTGCATCAGATCACCTGGACTTTTTTTAAAGACCATATTGTTGTGGCTGTATCTCCCATAGTTCCTGGTTCAGTAGGTCTGAGGTGGGAGCCAAGAAATGGCATTTCTAACACATTCCTTGGACATACTCTTAGATATTGGTCCAGGACCCTCCATCTTCTGAGAAATACCCACTTTATTATTTCACAAGCTCAATGGGAGGAAGTATTGTACCTGTATATTCTCCATTCTATCATCATGCCTAGTATGTAGTGGCATGAACAAATATCTTTTGAATAAAAACTGATGACTAAGCCCTATCTCAATTGTAGTGAAAATGCATATGGAATACTGGAAAATGTCATCCTGCCCATTAAGATTAATGCTTGCCAAAGAAACTCAAAAATTAGCATTGAATTAGGAATCTCTGCTACTCTGGACTCTAGAGTCCTGGGGGCACTTCCTCTGAAAGTTTTTTCCTGAACCACTACTTTATGGTAATGAAATTGGCATGACATCAACAGGTTGGTTGGCTGTTTGGGCTTCCATTTGAGGTGCCTTGACACAGCAGAACCAACAGAGGCTTCTCCTCCAGGGCCATCTGCTTTCAATTTTGCAGCTGAACATCTTGAAGACTCACCAGGTGCCACAAGAGAAGGAGATTAAAAGTAAAATGTACCATGATAGCAATAATGTTCTTGTTATTATCAAAGCACTATAGGAATTATTCAATATTAGCAGTTTCGTACAGCCTAAAATATTAGTGTTTTGGCTCAATATTAATGTTTTATAATTAAAATATTTTCTTAATATATATTCACACTAATGTTTTAAAGCAGATTTTCTCAGAATAGCTTTTGAAGCAATAAAGAGCTGATATACTAATAACTTACTGCTTTTTGACTCTTTGGAACACACATTTATTTAGCTATCATTATTAAATAACTGCTTTTGTGGAGGTTCTCTGATGAGAAAGCTTGATTCTTGCCCTCTGAGAACTCAGTTTTTCCTCTAACCTTGGAAAAACTACATGTGAATGTAAGGGCTAGAGAACCATAAAAAATGAAGCCTTGCCATTTGCAACAACATGGATAGATCTTGAGGGCATTATGCTGTGAAATTAGGCAGAGAAGATCAAATGCTGTATAATCTCACTTGTATATGGAGTCTAACAAACAAACAAAAACACCTGAGCTCATAGATGCAGACTGTTGTTTTGGTGGTTACCAGAAGAGGGGGGATAAGGGACACCAAAATGGGTGAAGGGGGTTAAAATGTACAAACTTCTATTTATAAAATGGGACTGTAATGTACAGCATGGTGGTTATAGTTAATACTATTGCACCGTATGTTTGAAAGTTACTAAGAGGGTACATCTTAAAAATACTCATTCCAAGAAAAAAAGTTACAACTGTTTGGTGATGGATGTTAACTAGACTTATTGTGGTGATCATTTTGCAGTATACACAAATGTTGAATCATTATGTTATATACTTAAAACTGATACAATGTTATGTGTCAATTATATCTCTGTTTTAAAAATTAAAAAAAAATCATTGTGAAGTGAATCAGCAAAAAAAGTCAACAAACGTGTATTTTGCCTAGGCCTCAACTGACCTGAAGAAAGTATGGATATTAGAGGTTTGGTAACTTTCTGCCTGAAGAAAAGAAAGCCTGGAAGACCAAGAGTGGAAATGTAGAATGTTTTATATAGTAAATTTTAGATTCAGAGCTAGAACTGAAGAGTGGGAGGTATGGGGAGATGGATTTGGTTTAATATATGAAATAATTATCTAAAAAATATTATTTCCTTTATGCCAATAGCTATTCTAAGTATTTTGATCATTATTTACTCTGTGTTTTAATACATATTAACTAATTTATAGAAACCCACTTTATACATCACAGGTACATGGCAGAGGAGATTTCTTAGTTTGATATTGTACTAGATGATCATTGATGTCTGTTCTCTTATATCCTATAACCAAATAATCTGGATTTTATGAGTTTTCATCTATTGAACTGTTGATATTATTGTGTTGCTACTTATTTGAGTTTGCCTATATTGTAAACCATGATGCAGCAAATTAAGTTTTAACCTGTTGCTAGAATCCACATTTATGAAGAATACACACTGATTTGATAATATGGAAAATGATTATAGAAACTCTAGTCTTTACAATGGCTATAGTTTCTCCAGGTTGTCATGTATAATCAGAGAAAAAGCTTTAGGGAAACCTGAAATCATATTTATAACTAAATTACTTTGTATAATGAAGTCTGGTACTGTCAAACATGATTTGACCAACAATGGGGCAATTTAAAAAGTGTAAGTGAAATAGATTTGCCAATTAGATATAGCACTTTATAAATGTGGGTAACTGATCCTGAGGAACTAATAAGTATCTGGAGAACCCAATAATCACTTTAAAAAGTAATCAAGCCATGTAATTCCATCTGAGTTTTCATATCATGAGGAAAATTGTCTGAATCAAGAGAAAGAACATAGAGATTTCAATTCATCTTTGATATTACTTAATTAAGTTTGTTACCACGTTGCCATAAATATCATACAATTTTCTATAGCCTGTTGATTATCATAATTTTGAAATGTAATCCAGGATTAGGTAAGAGAAATAAGAATAACTTATAGTTTTTTCTTTTAATATAATGCAACTTAAGAATAATTACAAAGGAGTTGAGAAGTTAAACTTATTTGATGTTTTAAATTAGGAGTCTAAGAAAGATTATGTGAGCCTGGGTGGTCTTTTGTTAGTAATTCTCATTATTAACTTGAGAAATCAATCCATAATCCCAACCACAATGACATGCATTCTGTAAGGAACACTACAACAGTGCGAACTAATTAAAACGAAAACTTTTTCTATGAAAGAAGGAATTTATAGTGAATATTTAACCAAGTGTCAAGTAGCGCTAGTGATATGTCTTCGGGCTAATTCTGATAGCTACAGAGTTAAGTGGGGCCACATTTTCAATCCAAATGAGTCATAAAGTTTAGAATTCAATTTACAAAACTTAAGTTGGTTTTTTATTCTTTCACATGTATCTTTTCTAAACTTAGAATTACCTTACAGTTATCTTGTCTTAGTCTAATAGTTGTACCTTACTACATTTCTGAGGGAAATGAGTATGAAAATAGGTATCCTGATAGAATTCATAGGGACACATTAGAAAATCATTAAGAGATCTTGTATGCCAATATGTATCTTGAAATCATATCTACTCAAGATTTTTTTAGGTTGCTTTTAGTGTCAACCTGAAAATAGAAAAATCAGGTTAGAGCCAAAAATAGAGTTATTGTTGGCCTTTTGATCTTTTAACAGGTAGTATGTTACAATTTATAGAAAGATGCCAAATGGTTTTATAAAAGGATAAAGTGCTATTTAGCAGCTAAAAATTGGGAATATTAGATGCATAAAAAATAGTAAGAATAAATTATCATAGGGGCATCTGGGTGGCTCAGTCAGTTGACTATCCAACTTTTGGTTTTAGCTCAGGTCATGATTCCAGGGTTGTGTATTGAGCCCCACATTGGGCTCTGCACTGACCATAGAGGCTGCTCAAGATTCTCTCTCTCTCTCTCTCTCTCTCTCTCTCTCTCTCTCTCTCTCTCTCTTTCTCTCTCTTTCTCTCCTCCTCTACCCCTCTCCCCTGTTCATGCTTTCTGTATATAAATTTAAAAAAAAATTTTTTTTAACGTTTACTTATTTTTGAGACAGAGAGAGACAGAGCATGAACGGGGGAGGGTCAGAGAGAGGGAGACACAGAATCTGAAACAGGCTCCAGGCTCTGAGCTGTCAGCACAGAGTGCATATAAAATTTAAAAAAAGAATAAATTATCATAAACATAAATGGCCATATCTTCCAAAATCTGTAGTTCTTAATTTTTAAGAACTTTTTCTAAATGCATGCTGTGTAACAGCAGTCCTTGGAGATGCTACAGTACAAAATAAATTTTATGGTAAAGTCACTTCTAAAGGCACAGCAAAATACATATCTCTCCTTTATATGGGAATGCATATTAGACAAAGTTCAGAGAAATCCTGTCCCCCAAAAATGTTTATTACAGCATTTGCAAAATTTATTTGGTCACAAACTATTCCCCTTCTTTTTTCTTTCACCATACATTCTGTAGAAAAAGGTTAAAGATATTTTAAGTTAAAATATTTAATTATTCTTATCAGTTGTTAATACAACAAATAGGTAGATTTGTTCAAAGGTTGTATGTTGTATCAGAGAATTGGGTAACTTAAAACTTAGTTTCAGGAAACAATATTAAGCTAGATTATTTGAAAACTTCCTCCCTTGAAAACTAACTTAAAACCCTGAATAAAATATTTTTATATATACAGAGAGACATAAAAAAACACCAAAACTGCTTTTGGCTTGCTTTTATGTTTCTCCTAAGTTTCGTGTGATGGTCTGGGGGGACAAATGGGAAAAAAATTAAAGCCCAGGTCTGGTAGTAGTTGGGGCATCTTAGAGGAAACACTATTCAGAATAAGCTGTGATATCAAAGAACTATAGGCTCAAAGAAAAGTCAACCTGAAGTAGACCAGGGTTTTTCTGGAATTGCAACAGTCTTCTTCATAGCCCAGGAAACCTTATGCCTTGACATTGTCTCAAGTAAGTCTGTGATTAGTGTAAAGTCCCCCAAGGGCCTGGCAGAGGCAAAGGTAACATCTTTCTAGAGCAAGATGTCTTTATCCGAGGTCACAGATTATTTCCACATTTTTTTTCCCTCCAAATGACATATCCAGCCTTTAACCAAAGATAATTGGGCACAAAAACAAATATATATATACCAGAAGAATGTTTTCAGAAAAAAAAATTCAGAATCATGATAAGTCCCAGAAAAATTCTAGGTATTGTAATTGTCATATTGACTAAAAAGCAACTATGCTTATGCTGGTAAAAGGAACAAAAGATGATCATGAAGATACTTTGGAGCCAGTAAACTATGAAAAGTGATTTGAAATAGTAGAATGGAATAGTAGATTTGAAGAATAAGTAAATAAAATATTTATAAATGAAATTGAAATTATCTGGAGTTAAATACAATGGATGCTTTACAGGCAGATTAGCATCTGGGTGGCTCAGTTGTTTAAGCATCCAACTTTCACTCAGGTCATGATCTCATGGTTTGTGGATTCAAGGCCTGGGTCAGGCTGTGTGCTGACAGCTCAGAGCCTGGAGCCTGCTTCAGATTCTGTGTCTCCCTCTCTCTCTGTTCCTCCCCGGCTCATGCTCTGTCTCTCAAAAATAAATAAATGTTAAAAAAAATTTTTTTAAGAAGCCAGGTATGAAATGGAGAGAGAAAATAGTATTTTCAAGGAGTGACAGACTGACAATTGAGTTCTCAAAAAGAACAATGGAAACCAACAAAACGAATCAAAAACAAAAACCCTGTAGGGTGGTATCTTTGAGTAAAAGAAGAAACCATGGTCAATCTAAAATTTAATTCTAAACCTAGATAAAGTAGCTTTCATGAATGAAAATTAACTAACAGATTCTTAGACAAATACTAAAACAATTCAAAGGAATATAATTCAAGGAGAAGGAATAACGTTTTAAATACACAGGTCATTAGAATGTCAAAAACAAATCTAAATGCTATTTACAAGAGGCAGAACTAAAACATAATGATGCAAGACAATAAAAGTAGAGGATCGGGGTACCTAGGTACCTCGGTTGGTTAAGTGTCCGACTTCAGCTTAGGTCATGATCTCACGGTTCCTGGGTTCAAGCCCCACGTCAGGCTCCATACTCTGTCTGCCCCCCCCCCACTTGTGGTATCTCTGTCTCTCTCTCCCTCTTCTATCTCAAAATAAATAAATAAACTTAAAAAAATAAAAGAAAATAAAATAATGGAAATATATATACCATGCAAATACTAGCACAAAGGATGCCTAGCAGATCTATACTAATATCATAAATAATAAGGCAAAATCATTACTTTAAGGCAAAATCATTACTATGGATAAAGAATGTTATTTCAGAATGACAAAAAATTTAATTCTTCAAGAATATACACAGATTTTATTTCTGCACTTAGTATCAACATGCATATGAATTTATAGAATTACATGAAGAATTAAGTAGATCCAAAATAAGAGTGAAATATTTTATTATGACTTTCAGTCACTAATAGAACAGGCACATAATAAGATTTGTTTTCAAATACCCACCATCATATTTGAGCATATAGTGAGCAATAAAACAAATCTCAACAAATTTCAAAAGGACTTATATAGAGTATGTTCTCTGATTATAATATAATCAAGGCAGAAGTTGATAAATTGAAAAATAACTAGGAAAAATATCTTTGGAAATTAAGAATTCGCTTTTTAACAGCCCAAGTATTTAAAAAAACTCATACTGAAAAATAGGAATTATATTAACTGAATAATGAAAATACGAATGGTTAAGACTTGCTGGATACAGCTAAGTCAATATTTAGAAGGAAACTTAACCTTTAAGCGAAAGTTTGAAAAATGAATAAAGAATGAAAATTAATGAGCTAAGCACACTTCTAGAGAAACTAGAAATAGAACAACAAAAGAGACTCAAATAAATTAGAAGAATAATAGCAAATGTGAATGAGGAAAAAAGTAAGCATATATTATAGTTAGCAAAGATGCAAGTAGAGTTTTTTGAAAAGCTAACATAAATGATAAATGCATGATGAGAGTGATCAAGGGGGTGAGAAGGAAGAGAGACAGAAAAGGATAGTAAGGAAGAATCTTCCCTGATATCACAGAAAAAGAACATCAACTTTTAAATGTTATGTTATGTTAAATGTATGTTAAAAATTAATATTCAGTTACAAAAATTTTATGATAGTAGATAATGTAAACTCACATAGAGAATATAGGGTGTACTCATAGATAATTGGAAAACACAAGTAGATCTGTACCTTTGAAGAAATTGAATAGTAGGAAAATTTATTGCACAAAGAAATCTGGTGCAGATGATTTCAAGAGACCTCTACAAATACTCATAGGTGAATTAATTCTTTTTTTTTAAGTTTTTGTTTTAATTCCAGTTAGTTAACATGTAGTGCAATATTAGTTTCAGGTATACAATATAGTGATTCAACAACTCCATACATCACCTGGTGCTCACCACAAGTGCACTCCTTAATCCCTATCATCTATTTAATCCATCCCCCCACTCCCCCACACACACCTCCCCTCTGGTAACCATCAGTTTATTCTCTATAGTTAAGAATCTGTTTATTTTTTTTCTCTCTCTCTTTTTATTTTTCCCTTTGCTCATTTGTTTTGTTTCTTAACTTCCATATATGAGTGAAATCATGTGGTATTTGTCTTTCTCTGACTGACTTATTTCACTTAGAATTGTACTCTCTAGCTCCATCCATGTTGTTGCAAATGACAAGCTTTCATTCTTTCTTATGGAGGAATAATATTCATATATATATATATATATATTAGATATGTGTATATGTGTATGTGTATGTATTATATGTGTATGTATATGTGTATACATATACTGGTGTATGTATACATACTGGTGCCCACCAGGTGTGTGTGTGTGTGTGTGTGTGTGTGTGTATATATATATATATATATATATATATATATATATATACACATATAGATATATGTACACACATACCCATCTTCTTTATCTATTCATCATTCAATGGATACTTAGGCTGCTTCCATAATTTGACTGTTATAATTGCTGCTCTAAACATAGAAGTGAATGTATCTCTTTGTATTAGTGTTTTTATATTCTTTGGGTAAGCACCCAGCAGTGTGATTGCTGGAGACTAGGGTAGTTCTATTTTTAACTTTTTGAAGAACCTCTATACTACTTTCCACAGTGGCTGCACCAGTTTGCATTCTCACCTACAGTACACAAGTGTTTCTTTTTCTCCATATCCTTGCCAGCACCTATTGTTTCTTGTGCTGTTCATTTTAGCCATTCTGACAGGTGTAAGGTTAATATCTCATTGTAGTTTTGATTTGCATTTTCCTGATGATCAGTGATGATGAGTATCTTTTCATGTATCTGTTGGCCATCTGTATTTCTTCTTTGGGGAAATATCTGTTCATGTCTTCTGTCCATTTTTTTTAAATGGGTTATTTATTTATTTATTTAGGTGTTGAGTTTTAGAAGTTCTTTATATATTTTGTGTACTAACCCTTTACCAGATATGTCATTTGCAAATATATCTTCCCATTCCATAGTTTGCCTTTAGATTTTGTTGATTGTCTCATTTGCTGTACAGAAGATTTTTATTTTGATGTAGTCCCAATAGTGTATTTTTGTTTTTGTGTCCCTTGCCTCAGGAGACATATCTGGAAAAAAGTTGCAATAACCAATGTCAAAGAAGTTACTGCCCGTGTTCTCTCCTAGGATTTTTATAGTTTCAGGTCTCACATTTAGGTCTTCAACCCATTTTGAATTTATATTTTTGTATGGTGTAAAAAAGTGGTCCAGGTTCTTTTTCATGTTGCTGTCCAGTTTTCCCAACACCATCTGGGGAAGAAACAACATTTTCCCCACTGGATATTCTTTCTTGCTTTGTCAATGATTAATTGACCATATAGCTGTGCATTTATTTCAAAGTTTTCTTTTCTTTTTAATTAATTTATTTATTTTGAGAGAGAGAGAGAAAGAGAATGTGAGCAGGGGAGGGGCAGAAAGAGAGGGAGAGAGAGTCTCCCAAGCAGGCCCTGTGCTGTCAGCGCAGAGCCTGTTGCAGGGCTCAATCCCACAAACTATGAGATCATGACCTGAGCCAAGATCAAGAGTCAAAAGCTTAACCAACTGAGCCACCTAGGCACCCTCTTTCTGGGTTTTCTATTCTGTTCTGTTGATCTATGGGTCTATTTTGTACCATATTGTTTTGATTAATACAGCTTTATAATATAACTTGAAGTCTGGAATTGTGACGCCTCCAGCTTTGCTTTCATTTTCAACGTTGCTTTGGCTACTGGGGATCCCTTGTGGTTCCACACAAATTTTAGGATTATTTGTTCTAGTTCTGTGAAAAATTCTGTGGGCATTTTGATAGGGACTGCATTAAACGTGTAGATTGCTTTCAGTAGTACAGACATTTTAACAGTACTTGTTCCTCCAATCCATGAGCATGGATTTCTTTGTGTCATCTTCAATTTTATTCATCAGTGTTTTATAGTCTTTCACCTATTTGGTTATGTTTATCCCTAGGCGTCTCATAGTTTTTGGTGCAATTATAAATGAGATTGTTTTCTTAATTTCTCTTTCTGCTGCTTCATTATTGATGTATAGAAATGCAGCACATTTCTGTACATTGATTTTGTATCTTATGACTTTACTGAACTCATTTATCAGTTCTAGCAATTTTCTGGTGGTCTTTTGTGTTTCTTATATATAGTACCATGTTATCTGCAAATAGAGTTTTGCTTCTTTCTTACTGATTTGGATAATTTTAGTTCCTTTTGTTGTCAGATTGCTATGGTTAGGACTTCCAACACTATGTTGAATGAAAGTGGTGAGAAAGAACATCCTTGCCTTGTTCCTGACCTTAGGGAAACGCTCTCAGTTTTTCCCCATTAAGGATGATGTTAGCCACAGGTTTTTCATAGATGGCCTTTATTATGTTGAGGTATGTCCGCTCTAAACCTATTTTGTTGAGGGTTTTTGACATGAATAGATGTTCTCCTTCGCCAAATGCTTTTTCTGCATCTACTGAAATGGTCATATGGTTCTTATCCTTTCTCTTAATGATGTGATGTAAACTGTTGATTGATTTGTGAATATTGAACCACCCTTAAAAGCCAGGAATAAGTACACCTTGATCATGGTGAATGGTTGTTTTATATGTATTGTTGGATTCAGCTTGCTAGTATTTTGTGGAGGATTTTTGCATCCATGTTCATCAGGCATATTGGCCTGTAGTTCTCTTTTTTAGTGGAGTCTTTATCTGGTTTTGGTATCAGGATAATCCTGGCCTCAGAATGAATTTGGAAGTTTTCCATACTTTTCTATTTTTTGGAATAGTTTGAGAGGAGTAAGTATTAACTCTTATTTAAATGGTTAGTAGAATTCACTTGCGAAATCATCTGATCTTGATCTTCTGGGTTTTGGGAGTTGTTTTTGTTTGTTTGCTTGTTTTGTTTTTATTACTGATTCAATTTCTTTGCTGGTTATTGGTCGGTTTAAGTTGTATATTTCTTCCTGTTCCAGTTTTGGCAGCCTATGTTATATGTTTCTAGGTATTTATATGTTTGGTAGTTGATGGTATATGTTTCTAGGTATTTATTCATTTCTTCTCAGTTGTCTGATTTGTTGCATATAGTTTTTCATAATATTCTCTTATATTTTTTGTATTTCTGTGGTGTTGGTTATTTCTCCTCTCTCGTTTGTGATTTTATTTATTTGAGTCCTTTCTCTTTTCTTCTTGGTAAGTCTGGCTACAGGTTTATCAATTTTATTAGCTTTTTTCAAAAACCTACCTCCTGGTTTCATTGATATGTCCTATTGTTTTTTTTAATTTCTGTGTCATTTATTTCTGCCTTTACCTTTATTATTTTTTCCTTCTGTTGGCTTTAGGTTATGCGTGGTGTTCTCTTTTAGGTCCTTTAGGTGTAAGGTTAAATTATTTATATGAGATTTTTCTTGCTTCTTGATGTAGGCTTGGATTACTGTAACCTTTCTTCTTAGGACAACTTTTGCTGCACCCAAAAGGTTTTGGACCATGGTGTTTTCATTTTCATTTGTTTCCATGTACTGTTTTATTTCTTCTTTGATTTCCGGGTGACTCATTCATTGTTTAGTAGCATGTTATTTAACATCCATGTATTTGTGGTCTTTCCACACTTTTTCTTGTGTTTGAGTTCTAATTTTATGGCATTGTAGTCAGAAAAGATGCATGTTATGGCTTTGATCTTCTTGAATTTGTTGAGACTTGTTTTGTGGTCTACTATCTGATCTGTTCTCAAGACTGTCCCATGTGTACTTGAAGAATGTGTATTTTTCTGTTTTAGAATGGAATGTTCTGAATATATCTATTAAGTCCAACTGGCCCAGTGTATCATTCAAAGCCATTGTTTTCTTGTTGATTTTCTGTTTACATGATCTGTCCATTGCTGTAAGTGGGAGTCCCCTACTATTATTGTATTACTATCAATTGGTTCCTTTATGTTTGTTATTAACTGTTTTATGTATTGGTGCTCACATGTTGGGTGCATAAATAGTTGCAATTATTATATCTTGTTGGATTGTCCCATTTCTTATTATATAGTGTCCTTCTTTGTGTCTTGTTACAGTCTTTGTTTTAAAGTATAATTTTGTTTGATATAGGTATTGTTACTCTGGCTTTCTTTTGACATCCATTTGCATGATACATTTTCTGTACCCCCTAGGCAACATATCAATGGGTCTTGTTTATTTGTTTTTTTTAATCCATGCTGTCACCCTATGACTTTTGATTCCTGTATTTAGTCAATTTATATTTGAAGCAAGTATTGAGAGATATGTATCATCATTTTATTATTTGTTTTGTGGTTGTTTATGAAGATTTTCTCTGATCCTTTCTTGTCTTTCTCTCTTTCACAGTGTGTTGATTTTCTTTAGTTATATATTTGGATTTCTTTTTCTTTTTTTTTATTTAAAAAAAATTTTTTTAACGTTTATTTATTTTTGAGACAGAGAGAGACAGAGCATGAATGGGGGAGGGGCAGAGAGAGAGGGAGACACAGAATCTGAAACAAACTCCAGGCTCTGAGCTGTCAGCACAGAGTCCGATGCGGGGCTCGAACTCACGGACTCACGGACCGTGAGATCGTGACCTGAGCTGAAGTCGGACGCTTAACCGACTGAGCCACCCAGGCGCCCCGGATTTCTTTTTCTTTATTCTTTGCATATTTATTAGTGGTTTTGATATGTGGTTACCGTTAGGTTTGTACATAATTTCTTTTACATATAGCAGTCTCTATTAAATTAGTGGTCATTTACATTTGAGCCCATTCTTTGCTCCTTTCTTCCCCACATTTTAGGTATATGTTGTTATATTTTACATCCTTTTATTTTATGAGTTCTTTGACTGATGTTTTACAGAAATATTCATTTTTACTGATTTTGTTTTTCCTACCCTCATATTGTCACTTTTTGTTTTTCCTTTCCACTCAGAGAATCCCCTTTAATATTTTTTGCAGGGCTGGTTTAGTGGTCATAAACTCCTTTAGTTTTTGTTGTCTGGGAAACTCTTTATCTCTCCTGTTCTGAATGTTAACTATGCTGGGTAGAATATTCTTGGCTGTAGATTTTTCCCATCAGCACTTTAAGTGTATCATGCCACTCTCTTCTGGCTGATAAAGTTTCTGCAGAAAAATCCCCCTGCTAGCATTTTGAGATTCCTTTATATGTTACTGTCTTCTCTTGTTTTGCTGCTTTAAAATTTTTCTTTATCACTATATTTTGCGAACTCAGTTATAATATGTCTTGGTGTGGGTCTCCTTTTGTTGATTTATTTGAGTGTTCTCTGTTCCTCCTGGATATCTGTTTTCATCCCCAGAATAGGGAAGTTTTCAGTTTTTGTTTCTTCAAATAAATCTGCCCTCTTTTCTTTCTCTTCTTCTGAGACTCCTATAATATGAATGTTATTATGTTTGATGGAGTCACTGAGTTCCCTAAGTCTATTCTCATTTTCCATAATTCTTTTTTCTCTCTTTTGTTCAGCTTGATTACTTTTTTTACTCTGTCTTCTGGGTCATTAATTAATTCCTCTGCTTCTTCCAATCCTCTGTTCATTCCATCAAGTTTGTTTCTCATTTTGTTTACTGAGCCCTTTATCCCTCCCATGTTATGCCTTATCTCTGTGTTAAAGGTCTCAGTCGTCTCTTCCTTTTTTTTCTCAAGTCCAGTGAATATCCTTAGGATTATTACTTTAAATTCTGTACTGGGTTGTTACTTATAACTGTTTCACTTAGATCTCTGGCTGTGGCTTTGTCCTGTTCTTTAATTTGGGATAAATTTCTTTGTCTTTTCCTTTTGTCTATGTCTCTGTGCCTATTTCTCTGTATTAGGGAAGTCAGCTACATCTCGTGTTCTTGAGGGTAATGGATTTATGAAGAGGTCCTGTAGTGCCCTGCCATGTGGTATCCCCTTTTCTCTAGGGCCTGGCAATTCCAGGAGTGTTTCCAATATTTGTTGCTTGTGCTTTATTGTTCTGTGCTGACTGATTTATCCTTCAGGCCAGTCATCTGCCAGATATGCTCTTTACCTGTTGTGGTAAGTGGTCTCTGGACTGAACATGGAGTGTTTTGACTGGGTGTGCTTTTGTTGGCTTATGAAATGAGACTGGTTGCCACTGCCACCAGAACTAAAGTTCTACAAAACTCCCAAGTCAAAAGGCACAGTGTGAGCATGGGTTTGCCAGGCTTCTGAGGGACAGGGCCTACTGCACTGGGACTGATGCAAGTGAGACCGGTCAGGGTGGTTCCACCAGATCAAGGTGGCATGTGGGGCAGGGCTTGGTAGAAGCAAGTTAGATAGTGAATATAGGTGCTGCACTGGTTCCCACGGATGGCACTGTACTTATGCTGAAGGGAAGGGGAGGGAAATGGCACCTGCTAGTTCGTTTGTTCCTGGAGAGGTCTCTCTATGAATGCTGCCTCTCTGGCAAGCACTTTGAGATGAACAAATAACCTCCCCACTGTGTGTCCCAGGCACTCTTCATATCACTGTTTCCACACTGTATGTCCAAAGGTTGTTTACCTGATTTCTGTCCAAGAGCATCACAATACCTTCTTGGCTGTATCCCAGCCAAGCCATCTGACCTTCAAAACTACAGGCTTTAAATTCTGCTGGTTGCCAGAAGTCACAAAATTCATCCCCCTCACTTCCTAAGACAATTACTATGGGGATTCATTTTCCTTATGTGCTCCTCTGTGTGTCAGTCTGTATGTTGCCTTTCTCTGCAATTGCGCTTCTTCCCCACCACAGTGGTCAGGAGCTGTTTTTCTCCCAAACCACATCTGCATACTTCTTACCTTCTTTGATGTGGCCTCTTCTCTTCCTTTAGCTATGGAATTTGTTCTGTCAGTCTTTGGATCAATTTTGGGTTATTTAGGATGATTTGATAGTTTCCAAGTTGTATTCTTAGAAGGAAGTGAACTTAGGGTCCTCCTACCCTGCTGCTATCTTCCCCACTTACTCAGATGAATTAATTCTAATTATAACTAACTCTTCCAAAGGAAATAAAATCATGGGATATTCCACATCTCATTTTATAAAGCTAGCATATCTTCAAAACACATAAAGACAGTGTAAGAAAGGATAATTACAAGACAATCATATAGATAGATAGATATTTACTTAAAACAATTTTAGCAGACTAAATCTAAAAACATTTCATAAAAAGTGGCTTTTATTCCAGGAATGCAAAAATGGCTCAGCATTTGAAAATAAATCAAAATAATTTATTACATTAATTGACTATCCTAATAAATGCAGAATAATGTTTGACAGAACTCAACATGCATTCATGATTAAAGCTCTTTGCAAAGTAGGAATAAAAAGAAACTCCTTTAATTTGATAGGAATATCTAAAAAAGGGGGACAGAGGTGTTTCAAAATAAATAAAGCAATATTATTCTTTATAATAAACATTGTTAACTTTCTATTTGATAGTGTTCATGAGAAAAGAATTTCCACTATAACCAATTCTATGCTGTTTCTTACTGAATGTCTTACCCAGAATATTAAGTCATAAAATGGAACTAAATTATTGAATAGAAAGAAAAAAACCAGAATTCATGGAATGCAGTATATATAGAAAATCAAAGTTTTTAGAATTATTAACATTAATATGTTATTTTGCAACAAAGCTGCTCTATTAAAAGTATAGAAAAAAATTTATTTTTATATAACCACAACCAGAATATATAATTTTAAAATGTCTCCTTTTATAATATCTTCAGAAACATCATATTCATAGGAATAAGTCAAATGTAAGTTATGCAAGATCTGTATATAGAAATATGTTGAACGACTTTAAAGAAGACCTAAATAAATAGAGCTATGTACCATAATAATGGATGGAATGATGTCAGTGCTTCCCAAAGAATGAGGTCTTTATAGAAAAAAAACCAGTGAGTGTAAATGAATAAACTAGGGCTCCTATGTGTAAGAGCTCCTGAGTAAAGAATAGAGTTGTCTCAAGCCACTGGTTTGGTAGTAAACAGAATATATCATGTGTGTGCTTACAAATCCACATTTACTCATGATCTACTTGAGTCCATTGCTGCATGGAAAGAGTATTTAAGCATAAAAAAATGCACCAATATTTTGAAAGTAAGTATAAAGGATAAGTACAGAAATTGTTTACAGATGCAATATACCTAACAAAGTTTGAATTTAGTTTTGTTTCAGCGTTTCAAATGATATTCTGTTTACTTTGACACCAAAAATGTTTTTATGCTAATGGAAAGGAAAACAATCATTTTAACTTGACTATTTGGAAACCTCTGATTTAACAAAATATCATTCCATTTTGTTAATGTAACCAGATATTAAAACCAAACTGCTTTATTATTAGTTTTAGCTGAATCTCTAAGATTTCAGAATCTCTAAGATTTCAGAACACTTTTACATTCAAAAGTGAGAATTCTCTGTATAGAACTTGGAAAAAGATGGTTGAAAACTATATTTTCATCTCTTAAATGCTTAGCCACATGAAGGGTCTAGAGTACCAAAAGATCCGAGGAAAGAGTATACTTTTTGGAGAGCACTGCTGGTATCTTGTGAGACCCAACACACCTTCATTAGAGAGTGATAGGGAAATTGTTCCTAAATTAAATACAAGAGAGGGGAACCTCATGAGTCAACTCCAGGAGCTCAATATACGTTCCTGGGGAGCTTAGAAGGTATAGTAAGCTGGTATCTCACTTAGGTCTCTGAAATCTGGTAGATAGAGGCTATGCCTAACTAGCCGATCTAAAGAGAGTACAGTTAGTGTACTGCATCTTGCAAAGGATTGCACAGAGTTTATGAGAGTATTGATGCCTGCATATTTTCCAAGAACCAGATGTGGGAAAATGTGAGAGAAAGAACCAGAACCATGGATGACCCTGTTCAAAAGGACTGCCTGGAAGAACGTGGTTTCCACAATAAAGATAGTGGACCAGCTTGTTCCCAGGAACTGAGAAAGGAGATGCTGGTCAAGGGAAGACAGTTGAGAGAACCCAGGGTAAGAGTGGGAGGTATCTATAAAGAATGTACAAAAGCATCCCTTGAGAGGAAGATCCTTGAAGCCCAGGGAGTGCTATTACCAGCTCATGGCAGTATCAATGTGCTAGGCTAGGACCTGAAGGAGAAGTAGGCACTTTCCCTTTGTATTACAGCCAGCCAGCCCAAGTCCAGCCTGAGCTGATTGAGAGATGAAGCCTTAACTTTGTATGGACTTGGATGTTTAGACAATTTGAAATCTTGAAAATGACCCGAGAGTTATTTATTTTCTAGGATATAGCAGAAGAATCATAACTACTACTCTTATAATCATCCAAGGAACTGGGGAAGAATTATCCACTTGCTAATTTTACCTGTCACTTGGCTGGACTATAGTGCCCAGTTGTTTGACCAAACACCTAGATGTTGCTGTGAAGGTACTTTTTAGATGTGATTAACATTTAAATCAGCAAATTTCCCTCCACATGTGGGTGTGCCTCATTCAATCATTAAAAGGCCTTAAGACCAAAGACAGGTTTCCTAAAGAAAGAATTTGGCCTCAAAGCTGCAGAATAGAAACTGTGTCTGAATTTGGAGCCTGCCTAGCCTGTCCTGAGGATTTCAGAGTCAAGAATCTTATCTGAATTCCAGCCTGCTGGCTTTTCCTATGGATTTTGGACTCACCAGTCCGCACAGTCACATGAATCAGTTCCTTAAAATAAATCTCCCTCCTTCCTTCCTTCTTCCCTCTGCCTTCCTCCTTCTCTCTCAACCTCTCTGTATACAGACATAGATATATAAATATATACATATATTCTCTTTATATACAGAATGGGTTTAAATCAACAATGGGAGGAAAAAAGTTAAATTGTTTTATGATTATAACCTTCATCTTGTTTAACATTTCGGTTTTAGTATCTTTTTATCCTAGTGAGTGCTTTTGAATGGGTGGATACATTTAGAAATCTACAGGCCATTAGATTTGTTAAAATTTAATGTTACATGCTGCCCCTACCCCTTTCCTGTACTTGCTCTAAAATAAGCCCATGTAAACTCCTACATGTGAGCTCTAGCACTCACATGTTTATTGATTCATTAAGAGGTCATCTGACATCTGATTCTTTAGCCCTGTCTGGTTGTGAGTTCAGTATACATTGACCTAGTGGAAATAATATCTCAGTTGCCTAGTACTTATATTCTTGGTTTTAGTTAACTGGTGTGTATGTGTATGCATACGTGTGTGTGCATGTGTGTGTTTTCCCCCAGATAGTTTATTTTTTATTTTTATTTTTTAATATGAAATTTATTGTCAAACTGGTTTCCATACAACACCCAGTGCTCATCCCAACAGGTGCCCTCAATGCCCATCACCCATCCTCCCCTCCCTCCCACCCCCCATCAACCCTCAGTTTATTCTGTTTTTAAGAGTCTCTTATGGTTTGGCTCCCTCCCTCTGTAACTTTTTTTTTTCCTTCCCCTCCCCCCATGGTCTTCTGTTAAGTTTCTTAGGATCCACATAAGAGTGAAAACATATGGTATCTGTCTTTCTCTGTATGACTTATTTCACTTAGCATCACACTCTCCATTTCCATCCACGTTGCTACAAAGGGCCATATTTTGTTCTTTCTCATTGACATGTAGTATTCCATTGTCTATATAAACCACAACTTCTTTATCCATTTATTAGTTGATGGACATTTAGGCTCTTTCCATAATTTGGCTATTGTTGAAAGTGCTGTTATAAACATTGGGGTACAAGTGCCCCTATGCATCAGTACTCCTGTATTCCTTGGGTAAATTCCTAGCAGTGCTATTGCTGGGTCATAGGGTAGATCTATTTTTAATTTTTTGAGGAATCTCCACACTGTTTTCCAGAGCGGCTGCACCAGTTTGCATTCCCACCAACAGTGCAAGAGGTTTCCTGTTTCTCCACATCCTCTCCAGCATCTATAGTCTCTTGATTTGTTCCTTTTAGCCACTCTGACTGGTGTGAGGTGGTATCTCAGTGTGGTTTTGATTTGTATTTCCCTGATGGGGAGTGACGTTGAGCATCTTTTCATGTGCCTGTTGGCCATCTGGAGGTCTTCTTTAGAGAAGTGTCTATTCATGTTTTCTGCCCATTTCTTCACTGGATTATTTGTTTTTCCAGTGTGGAGTTTGGTGAGTTCTTTATAGATTTTGGATACTAACCCTTTGTCCTATATGTCATTTGCAAATATCTTTAACCATTCCGTTGGTTGCCTTTTAGTTTTGTTCGTTGTTTTCTTTGCAGTGCAGATGCTTTTTATCTTCATGAGGTTCCAATAGTTCATTTTTTATTTTAATTCCTTTGCCTTTGGGGATGTGTCAAGTAAGAAATTGCTACAGCTGAAGTCAGAGAGGTTTTTTCCTGCTTTTTTGTCTACAGTTTTGATGGTTTCCTGTCTCACATTCAGGTCCTTCATCCATTTTGATTTTACTTTTGTGAATGGTGTAAGAAAGTGCTCTAGTGTCATTCTTCTGCATGTTGCTGTCCAGTTCTGCCAGCACCATTTGTTAAAGAGACTGTCTTTTTTCCATTGGATATTCTTTCCTGCTTTGTCAAAGATTAGTTGGCCATACTTTTGTGGGTCCAATTCTGGAGTCTCTATTCTATTCCATTGATCTATGTGTCTGTTTTTGTGCCAATAGCATGCTGTCTTGATGATGACAGCTTTGTAGTAGAGGCTAAAGTCTGGGATTGTGATGCCTCCCACTTTGGTCTTCTTCTTCAATATTACTTTGGCTATTCGGGGTCTTTGTGGTTCCATACAAATTTTAGAATTTCTTGTTCTAGCTTCGAGGAGAATGCTGGTGCAATTTTGTTTGGGATGGCATTGAATGTGTAGATTGTTTGGGGTAGTATTGACATTTTAACAATATTTATTCTTCCAATCCATGAGCACGGAATGTTTTTTTTTTAATGTTTATTTATTTTTGACAAAGAGAGAGCACGAGAGAGAGAGCATGAGTGGGGGAGGGTCAGAGAGAGAGGGAGACACAGAATCTGAAACAGGCTCCAGGCTCTGAGCGGTCAGCACAGAGCTTGACGTGGGGCTCGAACTCACGGAGTGTGAGCTCATGACCTGAGCTGAAGTTGGATGCTAAACCCACTGAGCCACCCAGGCGCCCCTAGCACGGAATGTTTTTCATATCTTTGTATCTTCTTCAATTTCCTTCATAAGCTTTCTATGGTTTTCAGCATACAGATCTTTTACATCTTTGGTTAGGTTTATTCCTGGGTATTTTATGATTCTTGGTGCAATTGTGAATGGGATCATTTTCTTTATTTGCCTTTCTGCTGCTTCATTATTAGTGTATAAGAATGCAACTGAGGGAGGGAGGGAAGATGGTCGCGTAGGAGGACGCTGGGCTCACCGTGCGTCCTGCTGATCACTTAGATTCCACCTACACCTGCCTAAATAACCCAGAAGACCACCAGAGGATTAGCAGAACGGAGTCTCCAGAGCCAAGCGCAGACCAGAGGCCCACGGAAGAGGGTAGGAAGGGCAGAGAGGCGGTGCGCACTCCACGGACTGGCGGGAGGGAGCTGGGGAAGAGGGGCGGCCTGCCGGCCAAGCAGAGCCCCCGAGCCTGGCTTGCAAAAGTGGAGGGGCCGGACGGAGTGTGTTCCGACAGCAAGTGGGACTTAGCATCTGGGAGGTCATAAGTTAACAGCTCTGCTCAGAAAGCGGGAAGGCTGGAGGACAATGGGAGGGAGAGTTGTTGAGCCCCGGAAGACAGAGCTCAGCTTGGCGAGGAACAAAGGTGCTCGCCAGCACCATCTCCCTCGCCCATCCCCCAGCCAAAATCCCAAAGAGAACCAGTTCCTGCCAGGGAACTCGCTTACTCTGCGCAAACACCCAACTCTGTGCTTCTGCGGAGCCAAACCTCCGGCAGCGGATCTGACTCCCTCCCGCTGCCACAGGGCCCCTCCTGAAGTGGATCACCTAAGGAGAAGCGATCTAAGCCTGCCCCTCCTGCTCCTGTGCACCTTGCCTACCCACCCCAGCTAATACACCAGATCCCCAGCATCACAAGCCTGGCAGTGTGCAAGTAGCCCAGACGGGCCACACCACCCCACAGTGAATCCCGCCCCTAGGAGAGGGGAAGAGAAGGCACACACCAGTCTGACTGTGGCCCCAGCGGTGGGCTGGGGGCAGACATCAGGTCTGACTGCGGCCCGCCCACCAACTCCAGTTATACACCACGGCACAGGGGAAGTGCCCTGCAGGTCCTCACCACGCCAGGGACTATCCAAAATGACCAAGCGGAAGAATTCCCCTCAGAAGAATCTCCAGGAAATAACAACAGCTAATGAGCTGATCAAAAAGGATTTAAATAATATAACAGAAAGTGAATTTAGAATAATAGTCATAAAATTAATCGCTGGGCTTGAAAACAGTATACAGGACAGCAGAGAATCTCTTGCTACAGAGATCAAGGGACTAAGGAACAGTCACGAGGAGCTGAAAAACGCTTTAAACAAAATGCATAACAAAATGGAAACCACCACAGCTCGGCTTGAAGAGGCAGAGGAGAGAATAGGTGAACTAGAAGATAAAGTTATGGAAAAAGAGGAAGCTGAGAAAAAGAGAGATAAAAAAATCCAGGAGTATGAGGGGAAAATTAGAGAACTAAGTGATACACTAAAAAGAAATAATATACGCATAATTGGTATCCCAGAGGAGGAAGAGAGAGGGAAAGGTGCTGAAGGGGTACTTGAAGAAATAATAGCTGAGAACTTCCCTGAACTGGGGAAGGAAAAAGGCATTGAAATCCAAGAGGCACAGAGAACTCCCTTCAGACGTAACTTGAATCGATCTTCTACACGACATATCATAGTGAAACTGGCAAAATACAAGGACAAAGAGAAAATTCTGAAAACAGCAAGGGATAAACGTGCCCTAACATATAAAGGGAGACCTATAAGACTCGTGACTGATCTCTCTCTTGAAACTTGGCAGGCCAGAAAGGATTGGCACGAGGTCTTCAATGTGCTGAACAGAAAAAATATGCGGCCGAGAATCCTTTATCCAGCAAGTCTGTCATTTAGAATAGAAGGAGAGATAAAGGTCTTCCCAAACAAACAAAAACTGAAGGAATTTGTCACCACTAAACCAGCCCTACAAGAGATCCTAAGGGGGATCCTGTGAGACAAAGTACCAGAGACATCACTACAAGCATAAATCATACAGACATCACAATGACTCTAAACCCGTATCTTTCTATAACACTGAATGTAAATGGATTAAATGCGCCAACCAAAAGACATAGGGTATCATAATGGATAAAAAAAACAAGACCCATCTATTTGCTGTCTACAAGAGACTGATTTTAGATCTGAGGATACCTTTAGATTGAGAGTGAGGGGATGGAGAACTATTTATCATGCGACTGGAAGCCAAAAGAAAGCTGGAGTAGCCATACTTATATCAGACAAACTAGGCTTTAAATTAAACACTATTAACAAGAGATGAAGAAGGGCATTATATAATAATTACAGGGTCTATCCACCAGGAAGAGCTAACAATTATAAATGTCGAATGTGCCAAATACAGGAGCCCCCAAATATATAAAACAATTACTCATAAACATAAGCAACCTTATTGATAAGAATGTGGTAATTGCAGGGGACTTTAACACTCCACTTACAGAAATGGATAGGTCATCTAGACACACGGTCAATAAAGAAACAAGGGCCCTGTATGATACATTGGATCAGATGGACTTGACAGATATATTCAGAACTCTGCATCCCAAAGCAACAGAATATACTTTCTTCTCAAGTGCACATGGAACATTCTCCAAGATAGATCATATACTGGGTCACAAAACAGCCCTTCATAAGTATACAAGAATTGAAATTATACCATGCATACTTTCAGACCACAATGCTATGAAGCTTGAAATCAACCACAGGAAAAAGTCTGGAAAACCTCCAAGCGCATGGAGATTAAAGAACACCCTACTAAAGAATGAGTGGGTCAACCAGGCAATTAGAGAAGAAATTAAAAAATATATGGAAACAAATGAAAATGAAAATACAACAATCCAAATGCTTTGGGATGCAGCAAAGGCAGTCCTGAGAGGAAAATACATCGCAATCCAGGCCTATCTCAAGAAACAAGAAAAATCCCAAATACAAAATCTAACAGCACACCTAAAGGAAATTGAAGCAGAACAGCAAAGGCAGCCTAAACCCAGCAGAAGAAGAGAAATAATAAAGATCAGAGCAGAAATAAACCATATAGAATCTAAAAAAATGTAGAGCAGATCAATGAAACCAAGAGTTGGTTTTTTGAAACAATAAACAAAATTGACAAACCTCTAGCCAGGCTTCTCAAAAAGAAAAGGGAGATGACCCAAATAGATAAAATCATGAATGAAAATGGAATTATTACAACCAATCCCTCAGAGATACAAACAATTATCAGGGAATACTATGAAAAATTATATGCCAACAAATTGGACAACCTACAAGAAATGGAAAAATTTCTAAACACCCACACTCTTCCAAAACTCAATCAGGAGGAAATAGAAAGCTTGAACAGACCCATAACCAGCGAAGAAATTGAATCGGTTATCAAAAATCTCCCAACAAATAAGAGTCCAGGACCAGATGGCTTCCCAGGGGAGTTCTACCAGACGTTTAAAGCAGAGTTAATACCTATCCTTCTCAAGCTATTGCAAGAAATAGAAAGGGAAGGAAAACTTCCAGACTCATTCTATGAAGCCAGTATTACTTTGATTCCTAAACCAGACAGAGACCCAGTAAAAAAAGAGAACTACAGGCCAATATCCCTGATGAATATGGATGCAAAAATTCTCAATAAGATACTAGCAAATCGAATTCAATGGCATATAAAAAGAATTATTCACCATGATCAAGTGGGATTCATTCCTGGGATGCAGGGCTGGTTCAACATTTGCAAATCAATCAACGTGATACATCACATTAATAAAAGAAAAATAAGAACCATATGATCCTGTCAATCGATGCAGAAAAGGCCTTTGACAAAATCCAGCACCCTTTCTTAATAAAAACCCTTGAGAAAGTCGGGATAGAAGGAACATACTTAAACATCATAAAAACCATTTATGAAAAGTCTACAGCTAACATCATCTTCAACAGGGAAAAACTGAGAGCTTTTTCCCTGAGATCAGGAACACGACAGGGATGCCCACTCTCACCGCTGTTGTTTAACATAGTGTTGGAAGTTCTAGCATCAGCAATCAGACAACAAAAGGAAATCAAAGGCATCCAAATTGGCAAAGATGAAGTCAAGCTTTCGCTTTTTGCAGATGACATGATATTATACATGGAAAACCCGATAGACTCCACCAAAAGTCTGCTAGAACTGATACATGAATTCAGCAAAGTTGCAGGATACAAAATCAATGTACAGAAATCAGTTGCATTCTTATACACTAATAATGAAGCAACAGAAAGACAAATAAAGAAACTGATCCCATTCACAATTGCACCAAGAAGCATAAAATACCTAGGAATAAATCTAACCAAAGATGTAAAAGATCTGTAAGCTGAAAACTATAGAAAGCTTATGAAGGTAATTGAAGAAGATACAAAGAAATGGAAAGACATCCCCTGCTCATGGATTGGAAGAATAAATATTGTCAAAATGTCAATACTACCCAAAGCTATCTACACATTCAATGCAATCCCAATCAAAATTGCACCAGCATTCTTCTCGAAACTAGAACAAGCAATTCTAAAATTTGTATGGAACCACCAAAGATCCCGAATAACCAAGGTAATTTTGAAGAAGAAGACCAAAGCAGGAGGCATCACAATCCCAGACTTTAGCCTCTACTACAAAGCTGTCATCATCAAGACAGCATGCTATTGGTACAAAAACAGACACATAGACCAATGGAATAGAATAGAAACCCCAGAACTAGACCAACAGTAGTATGGCCAACTAATCTTTGACAAAGCAGGAAAAAATATCCAATGGAAAAAAGACAGTCTCTTTAACAAATGGTGCTGGGAGAACTGGACAGCCACATGCAGAAGGTTGAAACTAGACCACTTTCTCACACCATTCACAAAAGTAAACTCAAAATGGATAAAGGACCTGAATGTGAGACAGGAAACCATCAAAACCCTAGAGGAAAAAGCAGGAAAAGACCTCTCTGACTTCAGCCGTAGCAATCTCTTACTCGATACATCCCCAAAGGCAAGGGAATTAAAAGCAAAAGTGAATTACTGGGACCTTATGAAGATAAAAAGCTTCTGCACAGCAAAGGAAACAACCAACAAAACTAAAAGGCAACCAACGGAATGGGAAAAGATAGTTGCAAATGACATATCGGACAAAGGGCTAGTATCCAAAATCTATAAAGAGCTCACCAAACTCCACACCTGAAAAACAAATAACCCAGTGAAGAAATGGGCAGAAAACATGAATAGACACTTCTCTAAAGAAGACATCTGGATAGCCAACAGGCACATGAAAAGATGCTCAACGTCGCTCCTTATCAGGAAATACAAATCAAAACCACACTCAGATATCACCTCACGCCTGTCAGAGTGGCCAAAATGAACAAATCAGGAGACTATAGATGCTGGAGAGGATGTGGAGAAACGGGAACCCTCTTGCACTGTTGGTGGGAATGCAAATTGGTGCAGCCACTCTGGCAAGCAGTGTGGAGGTTCCTCAGAAAATTAAAAATAGACCTACCCTATGACCCAGCAATAGCACTGCTATGAATTTATCCAAGGGATACAGGAGTACTGATGCATAGGGGCACTTGTACCCCAATGTTTATAGCAGCACTCTCAACAATAGCCAAGTTATGGAAAGAGCCTAAATGTCCATCAACTGATGAATGGATAAAGAAATTGTGGTTTCGGGGCGCCGGGTGGCGCAGTCGGTTAAGTGTCCGACTTCAGCCAGGTCACGATCTCGAGGTCCGGTAGTTCGAGCCCCGCGTCAGGCTCTGGGCTGATCGCTCAGAGCCTGAGCCTGTTTCTGATTCTGTGTCTCCCTCTCTCTCTGCCCCTCCCCCGTTCATGCTCTGTCTCTCTCTGTCCCAAAAATAAATAAACGTTGAAAAAAAATTAAAAAAAAAAAAGAAGTTGTGGTTTATATACACAATGGAGTACTACATGGCAATGAGAAAGAACGAAATATGGCCCTTTGTAGCAACGTGGATAGAACTGGAGAATGTGATGCTAAGTGAAATAAGGCATACAGAGAAAGACAGATACCATATGTTTTCACTCTTATGTGGATCCTGAGAAACTTAACAGAAACCCATGGAGGAGGGAAAGGAAAAAAAAAAAAAAAAGAGGTTAGAGTGGGAGAGAGCCAAAGCATAAGAGGCTCTTAAAAACTGAGAACAAACTGAGGGTTGATGGGGGGTGGGAGGGAGAGGAGGGTGGGTGATGGGTATTGAGGAGGGCACCTTTTGGGATGAGCACTGGGTGTTGTATGGAAACCAATTTGACAATAAATTTCATATATTGAAAAGTAACAAAAAAAAGAATGCAACTGATTTCTGTACATTAATTTTGTATCCTGCGACTTTGCTGAATTCATGTATCAGTTCTAGCAGACTCTAGGAGTCTATCGGGTTTTCCGTGTATAATATCATGTCATCTGCAAAAAGTGAAAGCTTGACTTCATCTTTGCCAATTTGGATGCCTTTGATTTCCTTTTGTTGTCTGATTGCTGATGCTAGAACTTCCAACCCTATGTTAAACAACAGCGGTGACAGTGGGCATCCCTGTTGTGTTCCTGATCTTGAGCTTCATAGGTCAGGAAACTTGCACTCAGAAAAGTTAGGTATTTGCTCAAAATCTCATAATGGGAGTTTGTGTTTCTAATTGTTCTTTGTGGTATATAGTGTATATGAATTTAATTTTTCTGTATGTACCTTGTGCCTATGACCTTACATAATTCATTTATTATTTCTAGTAGTATTTTTGTAGATTCATTAGAATTTATATGATAATGTCATATGCAAATAAAAAGTTTTACCTCTTCCTTCCCAGTCTAGATGGCCTTCTATTTTTCTTGCCATATTGTCCTAACTAGAGTTTCCAATACAATGTTGAATAGAAGTGGCAAAAGTAGATATCTTGTCTTATTCCTTTCTGATATTATAGAAAAAGTCTTTAGTCATTCACCCTCGTCTTTGGTGTTAGTGGTAAGTTTTTGGTAGATATTCTTTTTCAGATTGAGGAAATTCTCTTATATTCCTATTTCTTAGAGTTTTTATGTTTGTGTGTTTATCAAATTCATTTTCTGCATCTATATTCTCCCTTTTTTTCTGTTAATGTGGTGATGTGACAATTTTTTTAAATTAATGTTTATTTTTGAGAGAGAGAGACAGAGCGATAGCAGGGAGGGCCAGAGAGAGAAGGAGACACAGAACCTGAAGCAGACTTCAGGCTCTGAGCTATCAGCACAGAGCCCTACATGGGGCTTGAACCCATAAACCACAAGATCATGACCCGAGCGGAAGTCAGACGCCAACCGACTGAGCCACCCAGGCACCCCAGCATTTTTTAAAATATTAAGCTAACCTAGTATTCCTGAAATAAATTCACTTGGTGCTGATGTGTAGTGATTTCTGTACCTTAGAACTGGTTGAGTGTTTCATATCTAGAATCCCCTGGGGTATGATTGATCGGCCCAGCCCCAATTGAGGGTATTCTGATGGTCATCTCTGATGATGTCCTCATTTCTTCTGATGACTGGGCAGTCATTAGCTCTTGTTGGATGCAGATTCTTCTGAGTCTCTGCCATGTTGATCATATTGTTCATGGACCAAGCAGTCTGTTTCTTGACTTAAATAATTTTTTTTATGTTAATTTATTTTCTTTGAGAGAGAAAGAGGGGGAAAGAGAGAGCAGGAGCAGGGGAGGAGCAGAGAGAGAAGGAGATGCAGAACTCAAAGCAGGCTCCAGGGTCTGAGCTGTCAGCACAGCACAGACCATGAGATCATGACCTGAGCAGAAGTGGGATGCTCAACTGACTGAGCCACCCAGGTGCCCCTATTTCTTGACTTTAGTATTAAGACCAGCCCTATTGCTAGTCTGACAGACGTTAAACTCACATTTCCCACCAAATGAAACCAAGTGTCTAAAATTTTTGTTCTGCATGTTGATGCTGAGAGGAAGCAAGAAAATATGTCTGAATAGAGATAAAATTGGTCTATTATCTACCTTATCTACATACACTCAGCTTTCTTTCCCCCCATAATGCTCTAAGGCCAGGAAACTTTTCTTCTTTCTTATAAATTAAGCAATGAATGATCTCTCTATATATCTTTCTTCATCAATCCTACACAATACCATAACCAAGTAGACCTTTCTTGTTAAATGTTTGATATTTATCATTCCAGACTTTTGTCTGTTTTTAAACATATCTGTTTATCTATCTACTTCTCCATCTATCCATCTTTCTTCCTATTTATATTTGGTGTATTTGCTGTTGATCTTTGTAATCAGAAATTAGATGGCATGTATGTTGTTTGGCAAATTGCTTATTTGTATATTTTATGCCAAAATACTATTTTATTACCTTTCCAAGTGAACTTAGAATTTGCTTTTAAGCCTTTCCATCTGCTATCTAGAAATAATTGCTTGGAAACTTCAACATTTATTTAGTTCATGGTTTTGCTTATATCAATAATTTGTTCCTTTTTATTGTTGAGTGATATTCCATTATATGTATATACAACAAATTGTTGATCCATTTACCAGTTGACAGACATTTGGGTTCTTTGCACATTTTGGCTAATATAAAGTTGCTATGAAGATGCATGTATATATTTTCAGTCTTTTTCAAAGTCCTTCTGGGGTTTTTTAAACCAGCTTGGTTATTTATTTAAAAACAAATTTTTGGAAATTCTTTTTTTAAAGAGGGTAATCATTCAGGCTATCTGATCCATCATATTGCCATACATGGAAATCTTTTTCTATTTATTAAAACATATTGATATTACTCATCATAATTTTAAGTATTTCTTTAATATATAATTTCTGTATATTAAATGCCAATCTTTTGTCAATGCATTTCAACCATTTTGTTGCTATTAATAATAAGATCTTTTCTTTATTGTATATATTTTATATGTAGGAAAATTGTTGACATTTTTGTAAACTAGTGATTATCTTGATGCTATATGTAATGAAATATAATCTTAAAATAATTTTTATTTTTCACTCATCCTTTCAAGAGTTCACACTTCTCATTTATTTGTATTATCTAATCAACATTGGAATATTGTAAAGAATATTGTAAAGAATATTGTAAGATAGTGACTTTTGAATATTGTAAAGTAGTGACTTTAGTGCAAATTACTCCAATATGTTATCATAAGACATGATGCTGCTATTACCATTTATTTCTACTTTGAAAGTTTAAAAATTATGGTAAGATGTTAAAATTTGGTAAACACAGTTCTGGCTTCAGTTGAGGTACTCAGTATTTTATTTTCTCCTTTGATTTAGTATTGGTGATTTCCTATATTTGCTTGTACTAAACGGTCTGTTATTAAAACATAATTTCAGTGAGATCCATTCTAGTAATATCCTACTTTTAGGGGTGGCTGGGTGGCTCAGTCAGTTGAGCATCTGACTCTTGGTTTCAGCTCAGGTCATGAGCTCAGAGTTTGTGAGTTTGAGATGCACTGTGGGCTCTGCGCTCTTGAGATTCTCTCTCTCCCCCCCCCCCCCGCCCCTAGTCTAATGTGCTCTCTCTCTCTCAAAATAAATAAACTTAAAAAAAAAAAACAAAAACAAAAAGGTTACACTTAAAAAAATTCTACTTTTATATTCTCTAAAATTTTTCGTTAGCATTTATAAAAGTGTATATTAATATATCATCATTGTTTCTACTATTGTTACTATATTGGTAGATTATTTTTGCTATAATAATTGAATGAGTTTTTTCTATCTCTACCAAATTTTACTATCATATAATTAATTCAGTGGTGGAATTATTACTTAAAGGTCTAAAACTTTGAAATGTGAAATTTCTGAACCCAACATCATGACAAGAAGCATAAGGAGTGGGCAAGGGCAAGAGAGTGGGCAAATTTCTTCCATGGTTGCTGTTCTGTTTATATTTTTAAATTTATTTTACTTATTAAAGATAGCTTGTATTTGAGTATAAAAAGAATCTGCTGGAATGACTAATTTATTTTTCCCAAACAGACCCACACTAACAAATTGAAGACAAAATATTTTAATGCTTTCCCTTAAGAAAGAAAATTTATGCCACACCTGTAGTGGAGAGTTATAAATAAAATGAATTGATAGATAACAAGGTAATCATCACAGTATTAGTGTGAACATTGCAACAGGGATGATGCATTAGTTTCATAGGGCCGCCATAACACATCACTACAAGATAAGTGTCTTAAAATAGTACGAATTTATTCTTTTACAGTTCTGGAGTTCAGAAGTCCAAAATTCAGCAGAGCTTGTGATCCCTCCAAAGGCTCTAGGGAAGAATCTTTCCCTTTCTCTTCTAGCTTCTTATGAAGATAATTGTCAGTGAATTTAGGGTCAATGCATTTAATCTAGGATGACCTCATCTCAGAATCCATCATTTAATTATATCTATAAAGCCCCTTCTGCCAACTGAGGTCACATATATGCATTTGGGGTGTTAGGACATGGACGTATCTTTCAGGGGGCACCATTTAACCCACTACAAGTAATATAATTAAATGTTGTACAATCATCATATTCAAACTAATACAATTTATTATAACAAGAAGGAAAATCAAACCTTACAATAATTATAATCCCCAGGTTAAGGATAGTATACAAAAGCTTTGGCAATAAATTGTTTATAGTTAAAAACTAGAATATCAAAACCTTGCTCTTCTAAAAGCTAATGTAGACATGTACTCAATCTTGTGATGCCAAGATACAGAATATATAGAAATATAACTTAAATAGATAAAATATTCTCTCTTCTTTTTCATATATATTCTCACTTTTAATTTATCATTGCTTTTGATTGCATTGCTTTTGATTGTGTCTTTATCATAGCTGGTTTTATTATACTTATTATAAAAAATAAAGACTATCCTAGACTTTATATTCTAAGAAGCAAGTGAGTTAGCAATTTCCTTTTCTTCCTAAGGCTTTTATTGAATAAAGTTGTGATGTCTGTCCTATGTTTTTAATTAATATTTTAAATAAGCTTGAGCAAAATTTTTAAAGTTTTAGACTTTTATTTTCACATAAGGTAATTTTTTATCGTTTAAATTCTATTAGAGAACTCCTCTATTTCAACCACATAGTCAAATTTATTTGCAAAAAAAAAAAAAAAGAGAGAGAGAGAGAAAACGAAGTACTGACATATGACTCCTTTATTTTTCTCTGTATTTTTGGATATTTCCCCAGTATCATTGCTATTGTGAGGTATTTGTATGGGTTTTCTCTTTTCTTGTGTGGTTTGAATCAGTTAGCCAATGATTTATGTAAATTCACTAATTTTCAAAAAAAAACCCCTCTTCTTTAGTAATGTTATTGTTTTTACTTTACATTTATTTCTGCTTTTGCTTTACTTTTATTCTTCTGAGTTTACTTGTTTTTTAATTTTAATTTATATTTAGTAGCTGCAGGTGGCTAGTCCCTACTACTTTTGATACTGCTGCTTAGATAAAAGCAACATTGCTATAGCATTAATGGGTTGAGTTGTGAGAGCCTCCAAGGAATGAGGGCCTAATAAACAAATCCATGGTGTTTAAAGAAAAGATAGTGGTTAGTCTGTTGAGAATTAATAGTGATCAGAAAGTTTCCAGAGTTTTGTAATGTTTTGTTTGTTGATCTATATATTGTTACATGAGTTATGTTTACATTGCAAAAATTCCTTGAATTGTGCCTAATAATTTGGGCATTTTTCAATAAAAAAGTATATTAAAAAATAAAATATATTATGATTAAGTGGAGTTTTTGGGCATGCAAAGGTAGTTCGATATTAGTAATATATCATAAAATTTTGACAGTTATCATTTGACAGAATG
The DNA here is from genome assembly GCF_018350175.1 of Felis catus. Lineage (NCBI taxonomy): Eukaryota > Metazoa > Chordata > Mammalia > Carnivora > Felidae > Felis > Felis catus. The sequence goes on along the minus strand of NC_058375.1, from coordinate 129,676,255 downwards.
TGACACCCATCTTTGACAAAAATATATATAATAAAATACTAACTGGTGGATCATTTCTTAATATGTACCATCTTTCAGAAGTCAACTTCTTCCTAATAGGGAGATATTAAAGACATTCTCACCAAATAAACAAGCTAAATTTACTCATCATCTGCACTACTATGTAATAATGAACTAAAGATATTAGCTAGTTAATTAGTCAAAAATATTTAGAAATTAGTATTGTAATCAGAGTCAAAAATCTCTATTACAATAGAATATCAGGAAAAGTCCTAAGAGTCCAAGTAAAACCACTGCAAATAATAAATGAATTTTTAAAAATCACAATATATAGGGAGACTTGGGTGGCTCACTTGGTTCAGGGGCTGACTTTAGTTCGGGTCATGATTTCACAGTTGGTGGGTTCGAGCCCCGCATGGGGTTCTGTGCTGATGGCTCAGAGCCTGGAGCCTGCGTCGGATTCTGTGTCTCCCTCTCTCTCCACTCCTCTCCTGCTTGTGCTGCGTCTCTCTCTGTCTCAAATAATTAAATGTTAAAAATTTTAAAAGGAAAAAAATAAAAATCACAATATATAAAACTAACAGTCAAAAATTAGTCACTTCAAATATGTAAACAAATGTTAGAAGATATAAAGGAAGAGAAGATTCCATTTAAAATAGGAAAATATAAAATAAATAAGCATAAATATACAAAAATTTAGACAAACATTTAAAAGTTTCATCATATAATGTGCTATTAAGTGAGGAAATAAGCACACATATATTTCCATATCCACTGAGTCAAATTTAGCAATATCTAGTAAAATTTCACATCCTTTTACCCTTTGACCCATCCATCACACTTCTAGAAAACTATCCCCAAAGAACTGGCAAAGATATTAAATGGCCTATGTGTATAGGTCACTATCTTTTCATAATCCCCCAAAGCAACTTGTTTTATAACAAAGCTAGAATTCTTTCTTAAAGCCAAATTCATTCTGAGGGTTTTTCCTAAGCTATTACCTTAATTTGGTTATCAGAGGTCTTTAAACAACTTCAAAAACTCACCGACTAAAATGAATCCATGTAATACTACAGTTTGTAGACCTGCTCGGTCCAGGTCCTGATACAGATCTATAATATTACCTACAGGAGTTGTTTAACTTGGGTCTTTATGAAAACAACAAAAATAATTCATTAGAAATGACTAACAATTAATAATGGACATAAAATTAATTTACCTTAATGTGAAAAAATTGTAAATGCCCAGTGTTCTTATACTAATTTTAATTTCTTTATCCTTAAGGGAATGGTAGGAACTTTTAGCTAACAGAACCAATTCTCTGCTCCTATGCTGTCTATAATCTTCATCCTTTTTTTTCCATTTTAATGTCCACTGACTTACCCTTTGTGTGCCATTCCATCCTTACACTAGTCTGTTGTTATTTGGACACTAATTCTTTGTGTAAGAGTCCTTATGACTATTCCAAATGGTCTTTCTGTGAATGCTCAAAGTTCACTTTAAAATACCAGAGTTGTCCTATGAAGATTTGCTGTCTCCAATGCTCTGCAAAATGTCTGTGGCTAATAATGTGAACAGTTGTTACATTATGTTTTAAGTGTTACACCAGGATACAATTGATAAGAAATTCTGATGTAAGGTGCTCAACCAAATTGAGTTGAGAAATCTAAAGAGTTTGTGAAACTTTTAGAGAATACAAAAAAAAAAAAAAAAAAGAGAGAGTGGATATGGAAGGGAATGATCTGAGAAGTTTCTCCGGTATAGGTTGATCAGAAGTAGCAAATGAATATACAGGATACCCTGTTACATTTGAATAGCGGAAAAACAACAAATACTCAATATATGTCCCCAATACAGCACTTGCGTAGGACATACCTATACTAAAAATGTATTTGTCGTTTACCCGAAATTCAAACGTAACTGGGCATCCTTCATTTTATCAGGTAATAGGACTTGGGAGAGCACACACCAGGCTTTATGTTCTGCCACCTACCCACCCAAAGGCAAGGAGTGCTGCCTACTTATTTCAGGTCCATAATGAGGAGCTTCCGCAGGATCAAATGGAGAACCAGTTAGGAAAATGGCAGACTCAACAGACTGGTTGACATCTGCCCAGGAAATCTAGAGGGCAAGAGAAACCAGCAAGCTGCTTTGACAGCAAAAAAGTAATTGTTTTGAAATTTGTATCCACTCCCAGAACTTATCAAAGTAAAGGATCTAAGAGTATTTCTGTGAACCTGATGTGGACCAAATGGTAGAGAAACTAAGATCACAATGGTTTTGATTTTTATCCAGGAGGATCACTTGGGAAGTCACTGGGACTCTAATAGAGTGAGCCTTAGAAGGGCAGGTCACCTGCAACCTGGGCCAGAGAGGGGCAAGACCAGAGGGAGAGAATATATTGCCAAATACCTGAAAGCCCCAGTCAGAAAGGGATGCATAAGTGCCTCTAAGAAATCGAGAAAAGCACCCACAAGATAAAGAGGTATGTTTAAGCATTACGTGGATCAACAAGTGTGAAGGTAACATATGGTATGTTTGTAAGGTATGTTTCCCCTCCTCTCCCTTCCTCCCTTCTTGTGCTTCAAACCTGGAAGTGTCTGCAGCAATAGCTGAGAAATAAGGTAACTAAGAAAGGAAGAAGCTTCTACACAGTCTTTCCCATTGACAATGGGGCCTAGATGGGGAAGTGGCAGACTTATGGAGAAGTCCTGCTTTTGAATGAAGACTGAAGTATTTATTATAATTTTTCACTTTATATTTTGTAATATATAACATTGCATATCATATAATATATAGTAATATAAGTATATGCTATATAATTGTATCTTTAATATATTGATCTGGGCTTTTTAGATTACTAAGACTGTGTGCAATGCTTTTACTATTAAAGAGTGGCCAGAAAAGGCACAAGGCTTTCCAGAGTTCAGTTGCAGGGGATAAATCTTAGCCAACTGCATAAATTGTTAAGGGAAGGTGAGAGACAAGAAGAAAGGTATTTTGATTACACACTAGGGGTTCTATTAGCTCTAAATACTAGTTATTACTATTATTGTTCTTAATCTATAGCTTCTGTTACCATTTCGTTGATCCTACAGCTTTGTTCCTCAGAGTGCTCTCTGTTTCATATTTTGTAGTGCTCCAAGATAATGGGGTAGGGACAATTTATTCTACTACCTTTTTGATGGGGAGATTAAATCAACTTCCTGATTTGAGTTGGAAACCAAAACTCATATTTCCCTCACTTACTTCTGACAAATGTTCCTTCTTAGATCAAGCAATCGAGCTCTAACCGGAACTCTCCCTTTGAGCCCTCTTTTGCACTAAGCCTCAACCTTGGCCTATAAAGACTTGAACAAACACTAACATACTTTCTAATAGCTCAGGACTGCATTCTTAGGATGACCCTTGCTCCTGCTGATAATGACCCCCTGAGAAAACTCAAGGCTGGTAAAAGAATTTACTGTCTGTTTCAGTCAACACCTGAAGATAGGGCCCCATGTGTCTTGGGCTTTCTGGGAGGCTAGGAACTTAATGTTAATGAGCACCAGTTAGCAAACCCAGATGGGTTTCACATGGACCCATCCCTTCCTACTTTTTGTCGCTTTTCCTTTCCTGACTCTACTGAGTCCCTGGTCACACACATCCTCCTCCCTTTAAAACACCCAATCACCTCTGTACCTTTTCCCTAATGCAAAAATATATTACTGATTAAAATCTATCCTTACTACTCTAGTTAGTGTCTTTAACTTGGACACTTTTGACATTTTAAAATATTTTGTGTATTTGCACCAGAACAGAATAGAATTTTACATTTTGACCCATTTGTTCCAAACAAGTGTTATTTGAAAAGCTTTTCTGGCAAAATTATTATTACATTTATAAGAGAAAAAAATTCCTTTCCAAAGAAGTTTGTTTATTAAATAAAATCCAAACCTTGTTTTTATTAACTTTTTCACCTTTTTAAATTAAGTTTTTTATTATAATTCCAGTATAGTTAACATACAGTGTTATACTAGTTTCAGGTGTACAATATGGTGATTGAACAATTCTATACATTACTCAGTGCTTATCAGGCTAAGTGAACTCCTTAATCTCCATCATTTTTTTCACTTGTGCCCCCAACCCTTTTCCCTCTGGTAACCATCAGTTTGTTCTCTATAGTTAAGAGTCAGTTTCTTGTAAACCCTGCTTTTAAATTGAGGAAATTTTCGGGTGCCCCTAATGTGCTAATGTGCTTTGAGAAGCAAACTTCTGAATAGATTTGGAGTGCAGCATTTTCTTAACATATATAACAACAGAATCCTGTGTTTTTAGGACACTAATCCCTGAACATACCAGAACTAATGTTCTAAGGGAACTACTTTTTTGGAAATAGTGGCTTAAATATTTCAAACCCACCATCTGCTAATTACACTGTAGCTTCTTTGTCCTGCAAGCTATGAAAATAGCTTGATCACGGCCAATTTCCTAAAAGTGTGGACTTTTACCATGTTATCAGAATCATCTCTGTGTACTTGTTAAAAATGTAAATTACAGGGCCATGCCCCAGGTCTGTTGAATTGGTATCAGTGGGAACTCTAATGGGAGGTGGGACATGGAATCAGAATTTTCACAGTGTCGGATGTTAGATTGTTATCTACACTAAAGCCCAAGAACTCTGCTAGGAATCTTTTGTCTGGCTGCCCTTTCGGAATTCACTGCTGAAACCATTCCCAAAAGTTTACAGTTTCTTTAGAGTCTCTATTTTCCTTTCCAAGCAAGAAGCTGAAGAAAGAAGTAGAAATCTACTTAGACTCTTTCTACATGGAGAGAAAAAGAAAAAAAAAAAAGTTTAGTGATTAATTTTTCCCACTTAGCAGGTGCTAACTTTCTGCTGTGCTCTTAAAGAAGAAACATTTCTTCCTCCCAAGTGATATTTCCAGGGGTGTTTCCTGGCTGTGTTACCTGAAAATTAAAAATAGTGACTCCCTCCAGCCACTCCTTAAAAATTTGTAACCATTACAAATTGACTCTTTAATCAGTAGTAGTAAAAACCTATTTCTAAAAGAATATAGGGGCATCTGGGTGGCTTAGTTGGTTAAGTGTCCCACTCTTGATTTCAGCTCGGGTCATGATCTCATGGTTCATGAGATCCAGCCCACGTTGGGCTCTGTGCTGACAGCACAAAGCCTGCTTGAGACTCTCTCTCTCCCTCTGTCTGCCCCTACCCTGCTCATGTGTACTCTCTAAGTAAATAAACTTAAAAATATATATACAAAAAACTTCTTTGATCATGTTTTTGACATTTAGATTTAAATTTATTTTATTTAATATTTCTGGATTTAGAGAGAGATCAGTCCAACCATTTTAATTTTTTTAAATCTAGAGTAGTTTGTTTTCTATAACCTTTTCAAATAAGATGCGGTGTTTTTTCTCTTTTAGTATCTTCTTTTATTTTTGTGAAGCTTCTCAAGTTTAATTTTCTTCCCAGTATAGAAAATGAGATATGTATTGTTACCTATGCATATGATAATGAAACCTACTTAAATGTCTTTTGAAATCTTTTATTTCTATATTTTGCAAAATGTTCTGTTCCTCATTAGGGATATGGGCTATTCAAGGAAATGATTCTCAAGATTCTACAACAGAGGCAGTTAGGGGCTGAAGCTAAAAGAAGAGATTATTTGAGGGGGAGTAGTTTTATGTGTTGGTCATGGGTTTTAAATAATTGATAAAAGAGGAAGAAAAACAATAAGAAGCTGAGTAGAGAAGTACCATTTTCTTTATGGAAAAAAACTAACCAAGTCAATAGTTCTGACTTGAGTGTGCATCAAAATTCCCTGAAAAGCTTCTTAACACAGATTGCTGGGCCCACCCCCAGGTTCCTGATCCAACAGAACTGGGGTTGGGCCAGTGATTGAAACCTCTAGCAAGCTCCTGGGTGGTGCTGATGCTGCTGGTCAAGGGACTACACATTAGGTTTCCAAGTGAACAAATGCTTTCTATCTCTTCCAAGTGACCTGAAGGAAGGAAAGAACACAGTGGAAGAAGGTAAAACCTGTGAGGAAGCATATAATCAGCATCTTGAAAAGTTGGTAGTCGCAGACTTAATTCCTCAGAGGTATTATCTATTGTGGCTCATTTCAAGGAGAGTACTGATCCCGGTGTAGGATTCAATCTACCAGGATGCATTTTTTTAAATATATATTATAAATAGGTTGCTATAGCTAAGAAATAGTTAAGGATTGGTGAGGAAAGTAGCAGAGGTTATTTAAAGTTGCTCTAAAACATGATTTTAAATGAATCGGTAACATGTTCTCTAATATTAAATAACTTTATATTAATAATGGATGGAAGATACATGTTGGAAGATCTGTGGAATGTTGAAGAAAAATACTTATCTAAATTGTATTCTATAATTTATAGGGCAATCTCTGGATTTATTTTTTGGAAGATGTATCCCATACATTTTATGGGTTACAACTCTTGAGCCCAAAATTACTAAGTAACAACAAACATCAACAAGATATTTGAACAATTTTTGTTATAAGATAATGTATATTCCTTCTAAAATTCCTCCCAAATACAGATGAGTGCCCCTCTCTGCCCAAATCCTATGCTCTCACCCAGTGATGACTGTTTTAGCAGCTTTCTGTAAAATGGGACTCACCTTGCTGACTTCCTCAGTTGGTGGCCAATACATCAGGCTTCTTTTCACCTTGCTCTAGGTCTAAGTAGTATTCTCCCTCCTGCGTTTGAATTATTCATCTTTGAATTTGAAAAATTCGTTTAGGACTTTCAAACTAAAAAAGAGTTAAACTCCGAACATTAAGGTATAATGAAAGAGCCTACAGGATAATTTAAATACACCATTAACTGGCTAATACGACAAGAAATTCCAATCAACCTTTATCAGCTGCATCTCTCTTCAATGACCCTTCAACCCACTTTCCTTTAAACTACTTTGAGCTGTAGAACTACTTTGCAAATTCTCCCGAGGAATGTAAATGGCTTGCATTTTCAGTCACCCCCTGACAATTTTCATTCACTATTTAACAGGCAATTATCTGACCATCCAGAGTTACAAATAACTCTCCAGGAGAATGGAGTGTCCTTTGAGTTCACTGAAGAGGTGCGAATCCATATGCCAATAATAGCCATGATTTTAATCCTTTTCTCTTTTCTCCTTCAAGCCTCTTCACTTTCACTTTCTCTCCTGATCTTCTGAGTGTGACAAATATATTAATAAATAGAACATCTCCTAAGAATTGATAAATCATAAGTTGTTTGAGAAAGGTATTAAATACTTTGTATCTCTAAGTCATCACTTAATAAAATTATGCATGCTGCACCTTATAACCATGGAATGAATTTCTTATGCTCTGAAGGATAGCATAGTAAGAGTATAAATTGCTTTCTTAATATTTAATTCAATTAACCAAATATTTACTATGCACCTGTACTTTACTGGGTCTCTTTCAGAAGCAAGCAGCCTACAAAGGTAAATAAGATGGCGACTTTAAATACATACAATTAAAAGGGAAAATGGAAATATTCATATTCACAATGGAAGTGATATCATAGTTGTTATGGTTAAAGTCTAAAAGAGGTTTGGACAATGTACATGGGAGAATAGAGGAGGGGATACCAGAAAGAAATAATTTCTAAATAGCTTCTTCATGTTCCATTTAGCTATGGTCAACTACCAGTAAATCAGCACATTTAGCTTATTCTTTTAATTGAAAGTTTTTCTGATATTTAAATAAGAATGAAGAAAAATGTATCAAGTAATCACTAACTTAATTCATCTTCAGTTATATACAATTATATACATGTAGATATATAATCTCTTGAATCCCCAAAACAGTTCTGTAGAATATGTATTTTTTATCTCAACTCCTGAATTTTTTTTCCTATGCCTTCACTTATCCCATATCTACTTTTTCCCCTCTCTGATTTATTTAAGTGATAAGGATTACAACGTTGCTGTTTACCTATATACCTATAGAGTAAAGTCTGGGAATCCAGGGAGAGGTTAGTGGATGACAGATTAATAAAAAGATAAAAGAGCAGTTAAAAAAAAAAACAACAAAACTCCATATCAGAAATTATGTGGAAGGAAGCCTGCTCATTTCTGTTCTTTATGATTGTACTTACCAGGACTCACCCACTGCCTGCTTCGTTCCTCTACCCTGAATCAGTCAGTCATCTCTCTTTTTCACACACACACTCCACCACTCCACCACCTCCGGCCCCACCCACAGATCGACTCAGTACATTTATTAAGAACTGCTAAAGAAAGTTTTATTCAAAGTTTGAATTCTAACATTTGAATGCAGCTACTAGGTGATAGTCTAAGGAATATCGGGACTCTTTTATGTGAGAATGAAAATAAAAATGGTTGAATTTGAATGGAATTTTTAAGTTTCCCCCAAATCTACATAAAAATAACAGATTTCTAACTTCTAAAAACGCCCATCAATTCTGGAATTCAATTGCTGATATTTTGTGTGTTAACCTGATTCTTTATCTTTCATCAAATTACTTTTGCCATCCAAGTGTTCTAATTTCGCCTCCTGCTTTTTACCTTCTTTTTCTCCATGGCCCTAAGATACACTTTTACTTGGTTCTTGGAGGTATTCTGAAAAAGTTAAATTTAACTCCATGATTTGCCTGATGAAAATAAATTACCACCAATTCTCTTTTAAGGTTGAGTTTTTATTTTTGTAAACCAGGCTGTACTAACTCTATGAAGTACATTGAGGGCTTTTCATCAGTGTGAGTGTCATCAGAGATACTGGGAATATTTATAAGAAATAATAAATGGGCAGACTATTAAAAAAAAGCTGTTTCTACTTTTAACTCCTATAGCTCATCTTTTGTGTTCTAATTAGGTGTCTGAGGATTTAAAATGCAATAGCAGGGTTTAAATGACAAAACATTTTTGGTTTTGTAAGCCTCTAAAAGCCCTACAGATTCTTCCCAGAACTGTTTCTTAGTTGATATAGCCTATTATATTTCATTAATGTATTCCCTTCTGATGCTAACGAGTCGTTGATTAGAAGCTCCATTCCCAAAAAGAGTTGCATTAGGACCTTCCTGGGCCTTAGGCACTTTGCCCTATGGGTACCTTACTCCATCAAAACCCAAATACTCGTATATATCATATGTACGTATTACACACAAATGTAAAATTAAAATATGCTTAATATATATTAAAAGTATATTTTATGATTTGTTTTGATATAAAGATAACTACACTCCAGTCTGTGTTAAAAATTTAAACATTTTCCTCAATATTAACGATTCATTTTTTTACTTCTGATCCAAACAAACAAACAAACAAACACGTAGGGGCGCCTGGTAGCTCAGTCAGTCTAGCAACCAATGGTTGATTTCAGCTCAGGTCATGATCTCAGGGTCCTGGGATGGACCATGAGTTGGCTTCGTGCTCAGTGTGGAGATTCTCTCTCTCTCCCTCTGCTCCTTCCCCTCTCACACGTGTACACGTTCAAGCTCTCTCTCAAATAATTTCTTTACAAAGTAAAATATTTTTGTAGGCCCCCCAAAGTATGGTGTGTCCTAGGCAGTGTGGCTTCTGTGCCTACTGGGTAAGTTGGCGACTGCTCCCAGAAATCTCCAAGGCATTTCCTTATGTCTTTCAAGTCTTTGCTTCATTGACACCAACCTTGAGCACATTATTTAAAATTACAGCTTCCCCTTGCCCCAACACTTCCATTCTTCCTTATCTTGCTTTTTTTTTCATATGACATGGTACCTTATATGGTATTATATTCTAATATTGATGTGTTATGTTTGTCTTTTCCAACTAGAATGTAAACTCCATGAGGTCACTGATATATCCCCACATCCCTGATCAGTGCATGGCATTGAGTAAGGACTCAATAATTTTCTTTCGTGGAACAGGGAGGAAATGAGCCTTTGACTATCTTTTTCTTTTGTGTTTTCAAAAATTCTATTTTTTTTTTATGGCCCCAGAAACTAAAGGAAGAATGTTTTCAGATACCAACGAATAAATGTATTATATGGGGGTAGTTTTAAAGGATGCACTAAAAATGAGCTATTGCTTTAAAAACTTAAAAATTAATAAAAATTTCTGAATCAGTTGTCAGCCTTGATGCCTTTCTCCAAGGTTTTCATTATTTCAAATTTTCTCTGAAAGGCTACAATTATATTTGAAGGTATCAGGCCCTTTTCAGAATGTAAGTATAGTTTTAACCAAGCCAAGCCAAATCACATCACAATATTTAGAAAACAGAAGTAAATATGAATATTCTCATTTAATGTTACATTGATGAGGGGAAGAAAGAAAAAAAAGGAAAGCTTTATTTTTTTTCAGACCTATTATGTGGTAGATGCTGTTAGGCTCTTTATATATAATCTCTTGAATCTTCAAAACAATACTGTGAAATAGGTATTAGTATCTCTTACTAGTATGTTGTAGTGTTCCTGTTAGTATGCCTTAAAAACATGGAAGTATGTTCAGATTCTATTCTATGTTACAGAATTTTCCTGAGAGCACACAATTGGCAAAGATGAACTGGGATTTAAACCAATATCCATTTGGGCTTTTTACAGCTTGAGTACTTTCAATTACAACTTGTCACAAAGAGCATTGTAAGTCTTGTTTAAAAAGAATGGTGGGTTGCTTGGGAGGTTCAGTCAGTTAAGCATCGGACTTTGGCTCAGAGCATGATCTCACAGGTTGTGAGTTCGAGCCCTGCATTGGGCTCTCTGCTGTGAGCACAGAGCCTGCTTCAGATCTGTCTCCCTCTCTCTGCCCCTCTCCTGCTTGTTCCCTCTCTCTCTCAATCTCTCTCTCAAATACATACATACGTACATACATACATACATACATACATACATACATAAAACTAAAACTAAAACTAAAACTAAAATTAAAACTAAAAAAATGGAAAGGATCATGGGGGAAAATGAGAGGCTGTGGAAGGACTGCTACATTTGGTAAATCATTGTGTATGATAGGGCATCACTCATTCTTGTAGTGAAGAATAACATAACAAATGGTTATAAGCTAATGTGACAACTTGACTGGGTATTGTCAGTAGACTTTTTAATTTATTTTATGGAAAAAAGTCTCTGTTCACTGATTTTATCATGAAACTTTATTTATTAATCCTATTGATATGACCCAAATCAGGTATGACTGATATTGGCTTCAATGTATTGAGACAAGTCTACTGCTAGTAATTTATTTCTCGTAAGCATATTTGTGTCATCTGCCTCTATTTAGATAACTAGACTCCATGTAAAGAAAGACAGTAGATTATTTGAAATCATCACATCTCAATTGATTACAGCTATTTCCATTAGGGCCAGAAATTGGATATTTCCTCAAACTTAATTTTTTCAGATAGTATCTAATTTACTAATTTCTTGTGACTTGAGCTTTACCAGATTAGGTTTATTTGTTGGGTACACTGGAAGCAGGTTAGCATAATTAGACTGAAACAGTTTAAAAATGAGTTTAAAAACTATGTTAGTTTCATGTAGAAACAGAAGGTAAATATTTAGGGATCATTTACATGTAGTATTAGTATTGTGGACATCAGTATTGAGTTAATCTTGACATTAGGAGGAAGCTTAGTGCCCACCCAGTGAATACTATTTAATTTATTCATTCATTGATATGTTCATTTAACAAGCGTTTATGGAATATCAGACCTGCATAACACCTATTTTAAAGGTAATGTCCATAGAGGCTGAATAACTTGCTCCAAGTAGAAACCAGTCAGGACCAGAGAGAGTACAGTGTCTATTGCATCTCCATAGGCATCTGTGAACAGTTCACTCCATTCTTCCAAAGGGAAGTAACTCACAGAATTCTGTCTCCTTCCTTTACTAAGAGACACCTATTTTTATAGTTGTTAAACTTGGTGTTTTAGAAGAATTACAGGTGTGGAGTAAGGAATTCCTCAATTTGATCACTTTTCCAGCACTTACTAGCTGTATAAGCTCATATTTGGTAAGTCTACATGAGGTTTTATTTGACAAATAGGGTAAAAATTACCGATAGTATTATTATAAGAAATTAAAATTAATTCATATAAAGAAATAATATAGAGTATGAATCATAGTAAGTGCTAAAAAGTTAACAACTATTAATTTTACTATCCATTTGATTCAATTCCACAGTTGGTTTCTAAGTTCCACATCAGATCATTCAGTCTTTCATTATATTCTTTATAGAAAAACTTCAGAAAACAAAAGACAAGTAAAAATAACAAAATAGCAATCTGTTTAATTGAATATATAGAAAGAAAAGGAGGCAATTTCTACTGAGTATAATTTATAAATGTCTATTCTTAATTATCCCCAATAGCAGCAGCAGATACTCATGTTACCAAGAGTGAGATGGAAAAGGAAAGACGCCTTAGTACTTTCCGCTGCCACAGTAAAGAATTATAGGGAAGCCTAACAAAGTAAAGAAGAGGAGTTTTGTTAAACTACACTCCAGGGAGGAGCAGGCCACTCAAGAGAGACATCTAATGGCCCCTGGAAACTCTGGGGTGTGAGTTCATATAATTTTTTTTTCTTTTGGGTGGGTCCTAGGGTCTCAACATTTGAGTGACAGGCCTGGGTTGTATAATAACTAGCCAACTATGCATGTCCTTTTCCAAGATGTATTCACAACGCCTGCATGGGGTAGGAAACCACAACATTATTTGTATTCTAGAGACATAGGTCAAATAAGGACAAGCCGCTGCTTCTGCTGCTTTCTGTGCAAGTGCAACAATCACAACAAGCTTAACTCTTGCTCTGCTGGGATGTTGTAACCGCAAACCAACTGCTAGATGGATGGAATGGGGTGGTCCCTGGGTGGTCCTCAGTTGGGACTCTCTATCAGGACATCTAAGGTCCATCCTCCTGTCGCTCATGTCTAGCTTTCTAACACATGTCTAGCTGCCTAACACTTCATTTCTCAATATGTCAAAAATTTACTGAGAGCCTGTATGAGCCATGTTTAGGATTGTGAATACAAGAGAATTCATCCTTGTGCTTTAATGGGTGCATTCTATCAGCTTGAGCAAAACAATACAAGATAAAATATGGCATGATGTCAATGTTGCTCATATGTGTGCTGTTAAGAAGAAAATAAAACAGGTTGATGGTTGCATGGGGAGAGAGGGTACTTTGGAAACCTTCTCAGAGATGGGGACATTTGAGTAGTCATAAACAAAGTGATATCCGCAAGATGCAATAAGTGGGAAAGAGTGTTCCAGGCAGAGGAAATATCAAATGCAAAAGTCCAAGGGAATGGAATGGCAGGAGAAGAATCAGAGAACGGGGATCAAGAGCCAAACCGTTTCTCATGTGCATGCTGGCCCAGGATGTTAAGAGTGGGAGTTCATGTCATCTCAGTTGGGCTTGACACCGTAACAGTCTCCCAAAACACTATGTTCTCAAAGTTAACTACTCTGGAAAAACATCCCAATTGTAAAGACAGTGGGAAGACATATCAAACATGCAAAATACTTGAGGGGAAATATGACAAAAAAAAAGGAGGAAAACAGCATGCAAGGAACAAACACCTAGCCTGAAAGAAAATATCCAAAGGAATAGAAGGAAATTCTTCACATGTTACTATGGATATGGATCCATTTAAAACAAACAAAATGAGATTATTAAGGGGGATTAGAATTGGAAAAAAACAAACACTGATATAGAAATAATAAATAAAAGAGGAAAAGCAAGGAAAAAAATGGAGATAAAACTGAAAATAATGACACAGAGGAAGGATTAGGAACAGATTTAATGCAGGGAGAAGAAGGGGAGGACAGAAGAGAAGGGAGATATTTTAAAGCCAGTAGAGAAAAGCCATGAACAAGAGAAAGATGAGCTAACAGCAGTGTCCCTGAAAAAGAGAATTTCACAAATGGAACAGGAAAAAGAAATAGCCTCCAAAATTTTAAACAGAAATTTTTCATTAAATGAAGAAAGAACTGATTCAGCAAATTGAGAGAAGGCACTAAGTTTCAGGAAAATATGAAAAGACACTCAATGTTGAATTATGTTCTGATAATGTTATTTAACATCAACAATAAAGAAAAAATGCACTCATTCAGCTACAAAAAGCCTTGAAACAATGGGAGTTCAGGCTAACATGAGCCGTGTGCTCAGCAGCATTCAATGCCAGAAAATAATAGAACAATATCTCAAAAATTCAAAGCAATATGTCAAAGTTCTAAAGAAAAATGAAATATCCATGTGTATTTAAAAAATAGACAAACATATTTTAAATGGAAGAATACAAAGAAATGTAACACCCCTGAACTCTTTTTTTTATTATTTTTTTTAATGTTTATTTATTTTTGAGACAGAGAGAGACAGAGCGTGAATAGGGGAGGGGCAGATAGAGACACAGAATCTGAAACAGGTTCCAGGCTCTGAGCTGTCAGCACAGAGCCCAACGCGGGGCTCGAACTCACAGACCCCGAGATCATGTCCTGAGCCAAAGTCGGACCCTTAACTGACTGAGCCACCCAGGCGCCCCCCTGAACTCTTCTTGAAAACAGCACTTGAAATCTAGCAAAGATGAAAACAGAGCTCAGAAATAAAAGAGCCATGATTAAAGAATTGAAGGTGGGTACTGATTTAAAAAATAGAACAAATCTAGACAATTATGAGTTATAGAATAGAATTTAAGTAATTTGAGTTTGGGCAATATAAATAAAAATAATTAAGTTTGAGAGAGGGAGGAGATGTAAAAACGTGAGATTGCTATTTTCTTCATTTTTTTATAGTGGTGAGTAAAAATATTCTTTATAATGGAAATGTATTGTTTTGAAAAAAAAAACCTGATGGCAGCCCTTTACAGTTTTTCAAAATAAATATTTCCAACCTTATGACCTTGAAGGAAATATTTTCTTTGATGAAGGAGTGGTTTCTAAAGCCTAGCAATGTTTTCCATTTTATTTCGCTGTGTTTTTCCTCAATTAGATTCAAGCAAAGAAGAATTCAGTATTTTGACTTAAATACTTATATATTGCCATTTTTATATAACAGTATTTTATTTCTTCTATCTGGAGATGCAAAAAAATAGTATCTGGAATTTTGTTGAACTAGGTTTAATATATGTTATTTCTGATGGTGGAATTTGGGATTGTCCTTTCAAAGTGCTTTTCTTAATTGCCTATGTTTTTTGTAATTAGGCTTCACTTTTGTAAGGGGAATAGTGACATAAATAAAAGAATCCCACATACATATACACATACACCCTTTAATTCTATATCAGTGAATTGCCCATTTAAACCTTTTGCGCATTTCTCTATTGAATGTTTCCTCCATGTATAGGACATTTTTTTTATGTTTGCTGCAATAACTCATTTTCAATCATAATGTGTTGTTAATATTCTTCCTATTCTTATTTTTAATGGTATCTGTTATATATAAATATATTTGCAGTTAGAATGAAATTTGTATTATTTACCCTTTGGTACCAAATATTTATTAAATTTAAATATATTGTGGAGAGTATATTTATTTCCTTTATGTTTCTGAAATTCCCATCTTGTCTAAGGAGGTTTCCTACAGAAAGTCATATAAAATCCTCCTGTACATTCTTATGCTATTTTAGTATTTATATTACCAGTTGTATCAAATATATTTTTTTGTAAAACGAAAGGTGAAGTAGCTATTTTCTTCTAGACTAGTAACCATCTATGCCAGCACATTAAAAAAAAATTCCATTGAACTACAATTGCCAACTTTGATTATTCCACATAATGCTGGCTTATATTTTTTGTTTTTCTAACCTATATGCCTATCTCAGTGCTTTATTGTGGCTTCATAGTAACTTTTAATACCTGGAAAGCAAGCTCCTCTTTGGTATCCTTCTTTTTTATTGTTTTTATTATTCTCAGAACTTCATTCCATCATCTACACTTTAAAATAATTTCATCTAGTGCCCCAAATAAGACAAAAGAAAACATTAAACATTAAGATTCATGTGGGATTATATCCCACTTAATAATATTATCTTATTTTATATTTGTTTATATTTAATAAGTTTCTTTATATTGGCTCTGTCTTTTCAATAAATGCATTTCTAAACAATTAGAAGGCTAGTAATTCCATTTTCCATCTCTGTGTACTGATAACAAAGAGAAAGCTATTAAATTTTCTGTATTTATGATACATTAATATAATCATTTTTTTTAAATCTTTATTTTATCCTTGCATATTCATACCAGTGTAAAACATGATAGGTATCATTCCTTATCTATCAGACTGATAAAAGTTTTAAGTAATTGTAACATCATCTAGAACATCCAGTTCTAGTGAGTATTTAAGGAAACAGGCACTATTGTATATTGCTAGTAGCCTTATGAATTACTCAAGAAGTTTGAGCTTTAGTTGTCGAAATCATTCTGGCTTTAGTTATAAAAATTAAAAATTAAATTTATGGGATGTTAGTGTTATTTTGCTGAAAGTCCAAAGTAGTTGAATAAAGCAAGACAAAAATAAATGGCATAAAAATTAAAAAATGAAAATGAAAAATTAAATTATGTTCATTTATAGATGGCATAATTGTTTACATAGTAAATCTTAAGGAATTCACAAAAACATACCAAAACTAGTAAATGTATTTAGCAAGATCACATGATATACAGAATACACAGAATGTAAACTAGCAGTTAAGTATTAGCAATGATATTTAAGATTTTTATTAGCATCAAAGTATATCAAATGCCAAGAAATAAATCTAATCAGTGATATGCAAAAACTTTACATTGAAAACTACAAAATATTGCCAAGGAAAATGTAAAAGATTTAAATAAATGGAGAGATATGTCCATTGTGGATTGGAAACTCAAAATTTCTTTTTAAATGTCCATTCTCTCCAAATTGATCTATACATTCAATGTGGTCCTAGTGAAAACTCAATAGGCTGTGTATAGAAATGCACAAACCGATTATGAAATTTGTATAGAAGTACAAAGGACCTAGAATAGACAAAACATTCTTGAAAAACAACAAAATGGGAAATCTTATACGAGCTGATTTCAAGACTTATGATAAACTGAAGATAATCAAGATAGTGTAGTATTGTGGTAAGGGCCAACTAATAATAGAACTAAATAAAGAATCCAAAATATACCTACATATAAATTACCAATTGATTATTTTTTTACAAACGTGCCAAGATAATTCAATGAGCAAAGGAGAGTCTTTTCAAGAAATGGTTCTTGAACAACTTGGTTGTTACATGGAAAAAAAATGAACCTCAACTTTTATCTCACATGATATACAAAATTAAGTTAGAGTGAATCATAGAGGTAAATATAGACACTATAAAACTTCTAGAGGAGAACACAAAAACAAGTGTTCATGACCAATGGTAGGTAAAGATATCTTAAATAGGACATAAGAAACATGAAACAGAAAAGAAAAACTGAAGCCCCCAAATTTGGACATTATCAAAATTACACATTATTTTTGAAAGATGCCATTTTAAAAAATAAATAGGTAAGATACAAACAGGGAAAAAATAATTAGAATAACTATCTGGCAAGGGACATATATCCAGAATATATATTTAATATATATCTATTTATATTTAATTTCTATATATTTACACTAAATATATATATTTATAGATATATGCATACATACATATATATGTATGATTGCCTGGGGGGAGGATTAAATCAGAAGAGCATGATAAAACTTGTAATGTTTTATATCTTGCGTTGTGTGGTAGTTGTATAGCCATAAAAATTGTCAAAATGTAGAAATTGAAACTTATGATCTGTATACTTTAGATCTGTGTATTTATTGCATATAAGTTATACCTAAATTAAGAAACAACAAAAATAATAGGAAAAAAAGGAAATTTGTGTTCTATCTACACGTAAATTTGGAAGGTAAGTCCCTTTTGCTGCTATAGCCCTGATAGAGGGCTTGGACCTGTGTGATACAGAAATAAGCTTTGCATGGCATCTTAGTGCTGTCTGTAAGGCTCAAATTCTTTTAGTGAGTCATTTTATTTTATTTACATTGACTATGCTTTGCCCTTTGTTTCACGTTCTAAGTTGAGACATTTTAGAAACTGCTATGGCAGGAATTATGAGGTCTTCATAATTATGTTATTATAATTCTTCTATCAAACAAACTTTAATGAAGAGTTGAGCTTCACCTGGAGACACTGTTGACTTTACAATGCTCTCTCTGCTCATGGGACTCAGGAAATTTTTTGTTTCTGGCCTCTTGGACAGGTGTTAAGAGAAGAGAATTGGAAGGAGTCCAATCAAATCTATTCCTGGATGGGGACAGGGTGTGTTGGGTGGGGGGAGAATAGATTCCAAAACGACTTACCTACTTTTGGTGAAAGGGCCACTGAGAAGGTAAATGGCTGACCCTGTTTACTTCATTCCTTTTCTCCTTGATTTCCTCCAAACAACAATTACATGACTATGGGGGGAAAGTATGTGGCAGTAAGCTACAAGGCTAGATTTACTTCTCTTAAAAGAGATGGACCATTCTGTAAATCATAATTCAATACATAGAATTCCAAAGTGGAGTTGTTTGTCATTTCATTTCTGGAATCCCATAGATTGTCATCTGGAGGAACATTCAGAGCAGTAAAAGTGGCTCCTTCTGATTTAGAAATGTAGAGCCTTTAAAATTTATTTTCTGTAACCAGTGTTTCATCATATTGGCATTCCACACAGTTGCAGTGTCCTGCTGAGCAGTGACTTAACACAGCCCTGGAGCTGGATTAGATCATACATTTGGATTCATCACAACACAACAATTCATATGTAGTTTTCCCAAATGAAACATCAGTGAAAATCAGTTCAGAAATAAAGTGGGTAATTCTCTGGAATTGAGATTGATGCCCTAGATTTCAAATTATCCTGATAGCAAACATCCTGTATACAGCAGTTTGAATACAGGGGTTTCTAAAACAATTGACTGATTTAAGATATTGGTATAAGGCTGAATTGTCAGTTTGTGACGGATTATAAAAACTCATGATCAATAAAATTGTTTAGGAACACCTTGATGTAATGAGAAAGTCCCAATATTCTGTAATTCCTGACTTTTGAGACGCCCATGGTAACTGAGATGTATTCTGTAGTGTGTATCCAACAAAATCCATCTGGACCTTGTGTTTGGCTCTTTCCTGTCAGTCATAGGTGTTATAATTCCCCTTTAATAGACTCAATAGCTATTAACACTAACAAAATAGAAATGCTTTGCACCATCACTCTGAGTTCACTAAGTCTCTAAGTGAGTACCTGACACACAAAAAATACACATAGATTCCTCTTGATATTACTGAATGAATAAATGAATGAAGCAGTTAATCCACACTATATAGTTTAGTAGTTAGTTGGATATTGGTTTTTATGATTTTCTGGTGGTTTCTTCTATACTGATTTCATTTCCTACAGATTCCATTTTAATATCCTAGAGGACAATTTTTTTTCTGAACACATCTATAATTTTTTGTGGATAGCATAATGATATGGCCACACCAGGTACTTAGGAAATAATGGTTGATTAATTACACATTGTTGTCAGTATCAAAATGTCATTGAATAGTTTTATGGTTTCCTTAATCCTTTAGTTGAGCTGCATCACTAAACATTTAGTGTGGTCTGCACTAATGCTCTTTCATCAGTTTCTAACCATCCCTTTATATCTGGTAATGAACTTCCTCCATCCCTATTCCTCTTGAGCTCCCAATCCTGCATTTGGAAATAGTTGGTTTATTCTTGTGCTTTATTCCTGGGTTCTCCTCTCCCTCAATCCATCCTCTCCCTCACCTACCTTTCAGAACAATGAGGTAAATTTTATTTCAGTTCAGACAGCCTTTCATTGCTCACCAACAATATGCCAGGCATTGTGCTAAGCATGAAGAATCTGATGAAGACATGGGTCTTCTACTCAGAGGTTTTGTAGTCTGGTGAAAGACAAACACCATTTTCAGAGAGAAATTATAGAAGCAGGTGCACATGCTATTATTAGAACACAGGCTACCTACTTTAGCCTAGTGCAAGGATATATTCTGTGTCAAGGAACATGGAGTGGACAGGTGTTTGGTAATTTTGCAAGAGTAAGGCTAATGAAGTCTTTTTCTCAAACAAAGAGATTGTTCAGGTCTACAAATGTGTAGAGTTGAGAAGTGATGGTGGGTGCATAGACCAGAGGAAAAGGACGATTAAAGTTGGCAAAGTGAGGAAGAGAATCAGCAGATATAAGATGTAGAAATATGGAAATGCAATGACAAAGGCAGCCAGACAAGATCATAGAACAAAAAGTTTCAGAATGAGTAAGTGTTAGAGCTGATGGGGCAAGAAAGTTCAACATGCAGAGACTTATGGTCATTGCTGGTTTCCATAATGTGAGTGGAAGGGTCAGGTGAGCAGAGAGGACAATGGATAAGGTAGACACAGGCTGAATCTAGGACTAGAAACTATCTTGAAGAAGAGTACTTTGGAACTTCAAAGAGAGGATCCTTTCTACTATATAGTATTTGCACTTTCATGTATACAGTCATGCTTGGAATATCTGTGGAATAAATTGCATAGAATTTTATTTAGGGTGAATTATACATTTATAATGAATCATTTTGAGGTATTTCTGAACTAAGTTACTTGCCTCTAATATCTGATATTGTCAGGTAGAGATGCAATAGATTATTAACACACTAAAGTTTAGAAGCCAGGGGCCTGGATCTATCTGCCTTGGTTTCAGTTAAATTTTTCTCCACAATATCTATCTATCTATCTATCTATCTATCTATCTATCTATCTATCTATCATCTATCTATTTATTTATTTGTAAATTTTTAATTGAGTAGTTGACATGTAATATTATATTAATTTCAAGTGTACAATATAGTGATTTGACCAGTAGAAACATTACAAAATGTTCACCATGGGAGGGAGTTAAGATGGCAGAGGAGTAGGTGGAAACTAGGCATGTCTTATCTGTTGAATGCAGCTAGATAGTTATCAAATCATTCTGAACACCCAAGAAATTAGTTGGAGGTATGAGAGAATAAAAACTGCAAGTCTACAAATAGAAAAGCTACCACCTTCCGGAAGGTAGGAGGTGTGGAGAGTTGACTTGGGGGAGACAGATAGCTGTGGGTGTGACAGTGGGGAAGGAGCCTGCTTACAGAGGCTACTGCAAAGTATTATAAACAGAGGAACACAAAATCTGAACTTTTAGAAGTCTGCTACAGTGGGGGATGTGCCCGGCTTAAAGGTGCTCAGGTGGAGAAGCAGGGCAGAATCTCAGGAGTGACAACATGGTCTGATGATCCCCTGGGTTGCAAGAAGGGCACATGGTGCCAATGCAATGCACTGTTTCCAGGGATAGGAGTGGGGACTCAGACTGAGGTCTGTTTTGACATAAAATCTGAACTGCTGTGCAATCGTGTGACTGCTTTCCTTGCATGGGCCAGCAAAAGCACGGTGGGACCCTCCCCCAGAGGAACAGAGTAGGTCCAAGCCACAGGAGTCCCTAAAATTTGGAGTTTTGAAACTCGGTCACACACCTGAGCTAAAAAAGCTCAGACATAGGCGGGGTGAATGCAGGGTTCTGACGGAAACCAGGGACAAAGGAGGGGTGATTGATAACTCTTCTGTGAGGGTTCCCTGAAGAGTAGGGCGTGCAATCTTTCAGCTCCAGGCCCTAGACAGGGGCTTGCTGCCATATTCAATCCACCCGTTAGCGCTGAAAGCCTTGGTGGAGCAAAACAGCGCCACCTAGTGGAGGCTGGAGCTACTTATACCAAGCCCCACCCCCTCTGTGCCCTGGAGGCGTATTTTAATGAAACAAGTCAGCTTGAGACTCAGCACAAGCTCCTGCCCCAGAAAACCAACACAAATAACTGGTTTGCACTAAGTCTACTGATCATAGAGCACTACAAAGCTTTAGCTCTAGGGGAAATAGGATCTAGATTCCTGTTTACTTTTATTATTTTTTATTACTATTTTTCTATTTATTTTCTTATTTTTTTCAACTCATTTAAAGATTTTTTTATTATTTCTTATTTCCATACATATTTTATACATTTTTAAATTTGATTTAATTTAATTTTAATTTCAATTTTTGGATCCAGATTCTTTTAATGAGCAGACTGAAACACACTGAACATCTAGTTTTTTGTGTTTTGTTTTTGGGTTTTTTTTTTTTTTTTGCTTGCTTTTTGTTGTTTATTTGTTTCTTCTTCTCTGGACAAAATGATGAGATGGAGAGATTCACCCCAAAAGAAAGATCAAGAAGTAGAATTCATGGCCACGGATTTAATCAGTACAGATATATGTAAGATGTCTGAACCAGAATTAAAAAGAATGATGATAAGGATACTAACTGTGCCTGAAAAAAGCATAGAAGATACAGAGAATACCGTTCTGCAGAGAATAAAGAATTAAAATCTAGTCAGGCCAAATTAAAAATGCTATAACCGAGATTCAAACCCAAATGGATGCCATGACAGAGAGGATGGGAGAGGTAGAGGAGCAAATTAACAACACAGAAGATAAATTTATGAAAAATAATGAAGCTGAAAAGAAGAGGGAAATGAAGGTCATTGATTACAAAGTCTTTTGAAAGTCAGAGACTTACTAAGATATAATAACACTTGTATCTAAGAATCACAGAAGATGAAGAGAGAGAAAAGCAGGCAGGTTTATTCAAAGAAATTATAGCTGAAAACTTGCCTAATCTGGGGAAGGACACAGTCATAAAACTCCAAGAAGCACTGAGAACTCCCAATTAAATTCAACAAAAGCCAACCATCACCAAGGCATATCATAGTCAAATTCACAAAATACACAGAAAAGGAAAGGGTCATGAAATAGCAAGGGAAAAAAAGTTTCCTTAACCTGTGAGGGAAGACATCAGGTTTGTAGCAGATCTGTCCACAGAAACTTGGCAGACCAGAAGGGAGTTGCAGAATGTATTCAGTATGCTGAATGGGAATAATATGCAGCTAAAATTCTTTATCCACCAAGGCTGTCGTTCACAATAGTTTCCCAGAAAAAAAACAAAACTAAAGGAGTTCATGACCACGAAACCAGCCCTTCAAGAAATTTCAAGGGGGACTCTTTGAGTGGAGGTAAAAAAAGACCAAAAGGAACAAAGACTAGAAAGGACCAGTTTCATAAGAAGCACCAACTCTATAGGTAACACAATGGCACTAATTTATATCATTCAATAATCACTCTGAATGTAAGTAGACTAAATATTCCAATCAAAAAACATAGGTATCAGTATAGATTAAAAAAAAACAAAACAAAACAAAAAACAAGATCCATCTATATGTTGCCAAGACTCATTTTAGACCTAAAGACACCTGCAGACTGAAAGTGAGGGGATGGAGAACCATCTATCATACTAATGGAAATCAAAAGAAAGCCAGGGTAGTCATACTTATATCAGACAAACTCGATTTTAAACTAGATTGTACAACAGATAACAAAGGGCATTATATCATAATTAAGATATCCATCAAGATCTAACCATTACAAATATTTATGTCCCCAACTTGGAGAGTCCCAAATATATAAATTAATTAATCACAAACTTAAAGAAACTTGTTGAGGGGCACCTGGGTGGCTCAGTTGGTTAAGCGTTTAACTTCATTTCAGGTCATGATCTCTCAGTCCATGAGTTCAAGCCCAGCATTGGGTTCTGTGCTGACAGCTCAGATCCTGAAGCCTGTTTCAGATTCTGTAACTCCCTCTCTCTGTGCCCCTCCCCCGCTGGTGCTCTGTCACTCAAAAATACATGATAAACATTAAAAAAAAATTTAAAAACCATCATTGATAATAATACAATAATAGTAGGGGACTTTAATACCCCACTTACCTCAATGAATGTAATCATCTAAGTAGAAAATCAACAAGGAAACATGACTTTGAATGGCAGACTGGACCAAATGGACTTAACCAATATATCCAGAACATTTCATTCTAAAGCAGCAGAATACACATTCTTTTTGAGTACTTATGAAACATTCTCCAGAATAGAACACTATTGGGTCACAAATCAGCTCTCAACAGTACAAAAATATCGAGATCATACCATGCATATTTTCAGATCATAAGTATTATGAAATTTGAAATCAACCAGAAGAAAAAAATTGGAAAGCCCTCAAATACATGGAGGTTTAGTAACATTCTACTGAAGAGTGAATTAGTTAACCAGGAAATTAAAGAAGAAATTAAAAAATACATGAAGCAAATGAAAATGAAAACATGACAGTCCAAAACCTTTGAAATGCAGCAAAAGTAGTCCTAAGAAGGAAGTATATTGCAATCCAGTCCTATTTCATGAAGCAAAAAAGTCCTGAATACACAGCCTAACCTTACACTGAAAAGAGCTAGAAAAGGAGCATCAAATAAAGCCTAAAGCCAGAAGAAGAAGGGAAATAATAAAGATGAAAGCAGAAATAAATGATATAGAAACAAAAAGCCAAGTAGAACAGATCAACAAAACTAAAACTGGTTCTTTGAATTAACAAAATTGATAAACTCCTAGCTAGACTTATCAAAAAGAAAAGAGAAAGAACCCAAACACATAAATCATGAATGAAAGAGATCACAACCAACACCACAAAAATACGAACAATTATGAGAGAATACAATGAAAAATTATATGCAAACAAACTGGGCAATCTGGAAGAAATGGACAAATTCCGAGAAACTCGCAAACTACCAAAACTGAAACAGGAAGAAATGTAAAATTTAAACAGACCCATAACCAGCAAAGAAATTTCATTGGTAATGAAAAATCTCCCAACAAAAGAGTCCTGGGCCATATTGCTTCCCAGGGGAATTCTACCAGACATTTAAAAAAAAAAGTTAATACAATTCTTTTCAAATTGTTAAAAAAAAAAAAAAAAAACAGAAATGGAAAGAAAACTTCCAAACTCATTCTATGAAGCCAGCATTACTTTGATTCCAAAACCAGAAAAAGACCTCACTAAAAAAGAGAATTACAGGCCAATATCCTTGATGAGCATGCATGCAAAAATTCTCAACAGTATACTAGCAAATCAAATCCAACAAACAGTACATTAAAAAAATTATTCACCATAATCAAGTGGGATTTATTCCTGGGCTACAGGTCTTGTTCAATATTCACAAATCAATGTGATACAGCACAATAATTTTTAAAAAAGGATAAGAACCATATGATCCTGTCAATAGATACAGAAAAAGCTTTTGACAAAATACAGCATCTGTTCTTGATAAAAACCCTCAACAAAGTAGGGATAGATGGAGCAACACTCAACATCATTAAGGTCATATACAAAAGACCCACAGCTAATATCCTCAATGGGGAAAAACTGAGAGCCCTCCCCCTACAGTCAGGAACAAGACAAGGATGTTCACTGTTACCATTACTATTTAACATAGTACTAGAAGTCTTAGCCTCAGCAATCAGACAACAAAAATAAATGAAAGGCATCTAAATAGGTAAGGAATATGTCAACTTTTACTATTTGCAGACAACAAATACTACTCTATGTAGAAAACCTGAAAGACTTCACCCAAAAATTTCTAGAACAAATACATGAATTCAGCAATCACAGGATATAAAATCAACACGCAGAAAACTGTTGCATTTCTATACACCAATAATGAAGGTCCATGGATGGACCCAGAGGGTATTATGCTAAGCAAACTAAGTCAATCAAAGAAAGACAGATACCATATTCACTCATAAGAAACAAAACATATGAGCATATGGGAAGGGGAGGAAGAGGAGAGAGAAAAATAAACCACAAGACACTATAATGATAGAGAGCAATCTGAGAGTTGATGGAGGAAAGTGGGTAGGAGATGGGCTGGATGGGTGATGGATATTAAGGAGGGCACTTGTTGAGCACTGGATGTTGTATGTAAGTGATGAATCACTGAATTCAACTCCTGAAACCAATATTGCACTGTATGCTAACTAAAATTTAAACAAAACAAAAACAAAAAAAAACAGAAAAAAAATCCAAAACGCTCACTGCAATAAGTGTAGTTACCGTCTGTCACCATACAAAATTATTGTAATACTATTGACTGTATTCCCAAAGCTGTACTTTTCATCACTGTGACTTATTTACTTTGTTACTGGAAGTTTGTGACTCTAAATCCCCTTCGCTATTTCACCTATTTTCCCACTTCCTTCCCCTCTGACAGTCACTAGTTTGTACTACATTTATTTACGAGTCTGTTTCTGTTTTATTTATTAATTGATTTTTTCATGTTGTTTGTTTTTTTAGATTTCTTTTAGGTTCCACATATAAGTGAAATCATGCAGCATCTGTCTTTATCTGTCTTATTTCACTTAGCACAATAACCTCTAGGTCAATCCATGTTGTTGCAAATGGCAAGATTTCATTCTTTTTTTTTTATGACTGAGTAATATTCCAATGAATATGTATACCACATCTTCTTTATCTATCCATCTATTTATGGGCAGTTAGGTTGTTTTCCTAACTTGGCTATTGGAAATAATGCTGCGATAAATATAGAGGTGCATATATGTATATTTTTTTGATTTAGTGTTTTTGTTTTCTTTGGGTAAATACCCAGAAGTAGAATTACTGGATCATATGGTATTTTTCTTTCTTTCTTTTTTTATTTAATTTATTATTATTTTTTAAAATTTACATCCAAATTAGTTAGCATATAGTGCAACAATGATATCAGGAATAGATTCCTTAATGCCCCTTACCCATTTAGCCCATCCCCCCTCCCACAACCCCTCCAGTGACCCTCTGTTCATTCTCCATATTTTAGAGTGAGTCTCTTATGTTTTATCCCCCTCCCTGTTTTTATATTATTTTTGCTTCCCTTCCCTTATATTCACCTGTTTTGTATCTTGAAGTCCTCATATTAGTGGAGTCTTATGATATTTGTCTTTCACTGAGTGACTAATTTCTCTTAGCATAATACCCTCTAGTTCCATCCACATAGTTGCAAATGACAAGATTTCATCCTTTTTGATTGCCAAGTAATACTCCATTGTGTGTGTGGGGGTATATATATGTATATATGTGTGTATATATATATATATATATATATATATGTATATATGTGTGTATCTATATATATATCTCTATCTCTATCTATCTATCTATCTATCTATCTATCTATATCTGTATATATATATATATACGACATCTTCTTTATCCATTCATCCATCAAAGTATGGCTCTTTCTATACTTTGGCTATTGTCAATAGTGCTACTATAAACATGGGGGTGCATGTGCTCCTTTGAAACAGCATACCTGTGTCCCTTGGATAAATACCTGGTAGTGCAATTGCTGGGTTGTAGGGTAGTTCTATTTTTAATTTTTTGAGGAACCTCCATACTGTTTTCCAGAGTAGCTGCACCACCTTGTATTCCCACCAGCAGTGCAAAAGAGATCCTCTTTCTCCGCATCCTCATCTGTTGTTGCCTGAGTTGTTAATGTAAGCCATTCTGACAGGTGGGAGGGGGTATCTCATTGTGGTTTTGATTTGTATTTCCCTGATGATGAGTGATGTTGAGCATTTTTTCATGTGTTGGGTGGCCATCTGGATGTCTTCTTTGGAGAAGTGTCTATTCATGTCTTTTGCCCATGTCTTCACTGGATTATTTGTTTTTTGGGTGTTGAGTTTGATAAGTTATTTATAGATTTGGATACTAACCCTTTATCTGATATGTCATTTGCAAACATCTCCCATTCTGTCAGTTGCCTTTTAGTTTTTGCTGATTGTTTCCTTTGCTGTGCAGAAGTTTTTATTTTGATGAGGACCCAGTAGTTCATTTTTGCTTTTGTTTCCCTTGCCTCCAGAGATGTGTTGAGTAAGAAGTTGCTGCGGCCAAGATTGAAGAGGTTTTTGCCTGATTTCTCCTTGAGGGTTTTGATGGCTTCCTGTCTTACATTTAGGTCTTTCATCCATGTTGAGTTTATTTTTGTGTATGGTGTAGGAAAGTGGTCCAGGTTCATTTTTCTGCATGTCACTGTCCAGTTTTCCCAGCGCCACTTGCTGAAGTGACTGTCTTTATTCCACTGGATAGTCTTTCCTGCTTTTTCAGAGATCAGTTGGCCATAAATTTGTGTGTCCATTTCTGGGTTCTCTATTCTGTTCCATTGATCTGAGTGTCTGTTCTTGTGCCAGTACCATACTGTCTTGATGATTACAGCTTTGTAATACAGTTTGAAGTCTGGGATTGTGATGACTCCTGCTTTGGTTTTCTTTTTCAAGATTGCTTTGTCTATTCAGGGTCTTTTCTGATTCCATACAATTTTAGGATTATTTGTTCTATCTCTGTGAAGAATGCTGGTGTTACTTTGATAGGGATTGCATTGAATATGTGGTATTAACATTTTAACAAACTTGTTCTTCCTATCCAAGAGCATGGAATCTTTTTCCATTTTTTTGGGTCTTCTTCAATTTCTTTCATAAGCTTTCTATAGTTTTCAGTGTATAGATTTTTCACCTCTTTGGTTAGATTTATTTCTAGGTATTTTATGGGTTTTGGTGCAATTGTAAATGGGATCAATTCCTCTATTTCTTTTTCTGTTGCTTTATTATTGGTATATAGGAATGCAACAATTTCTGTGCACTAATTTTATATCCTGCAACTTTGCTGAATTCATGGATCAGTTCTAGCAGTTTTTTTGGTGGAATCTTTTGGGTTTTCCATACAGAGTATCATGTCACCTGTGAAGAGTGAAAGCTTGACCTCCTCCTGGCTGATTTGGATGCCTTTTATTTCTTTGTGTTGTCTGATTGCAGAGGCTAATACTTCCAATGCTATGTTGAATAACAGTGGTGAGAGTGGACATCCCTGTCTTGTTCCTGACCTTAGGGGGAAAGCTCTCAGTTTTTCCCTATTGAGGATGATGTTAGTGTTGGGTGTTTCATATATGGCTTTTATGATCTTGAGGTATGATCCTTCTATCCTTACTTTCTTAAGAGTTTTTATCAAGAAAGGATGCTTTATTTTGACAAATGCTTTCTCTGCATGTATTCAGAGTGGTTCTTGTCCTTTCTTTTATTGATGTGACGAATCACAACGATTGTTTTGTGGATATTCAACCAGGTATAAATCCCACTTGGTCATGGTGAATAATTTTTTTAATGTATTGTTGGATCTGGTTGACTAATATCTTGTTGAGGATTTTTGCATCCAGTTTCATCAGGGAAATTGGTTCTCCTTTTTAGTGGGGTCTTTGTCTGGTTTTGGAATCAAGGCAATGCTGGCTTCATAGAAAGAGTTTGGACGTTTTCCTTCCATTTCTAATTTTCATAACAGCTTTGAGAGAAGAGGTGTTAACTCTTCCTTAAATGTTTGTTACAATTCCTCTAGAAAGCCATCTGGCCCTGGGACTCTTGTTTTTTGGGAGATTTTTGATTACTAATTTGATTTCTTTACTGGTTATGGGTCTGTTCAAATTTTCTATTTCTTCCTGTTTCAGTTTTGATAGTTTATATGTTTCTCGGAATTTGTCCATTTCTTCCAGAATTATATTGGCATATAATTGCTCGTGATATTCTCTTATTATTGTTTTTATGTCTCCTATGTTGGTTGTGATTTCTCCTGTTTCATTCTTGATTTTATTTATTTGGGTCCTTTCCTTTTTCTTTTTGATCAAACTGGCTAGTGGTTTATCAATTGTGTTAATTCTTTTAAAAACCAGCTTCTGGTTTCATTGATCTGTTCTATTGGGTTTTTTGTTTGCTTGTTTGTTTTGGTTTTTTTGTTTGTTTGTTTGTTTGGTTGGTTGGTTGGTTTCAATAGCATTGATTTTTGCCCTAATCTTTATTATTTCCTGTCTTCTCCTGGTTTGGGGTATTATTTGCTGTTCTTTTCCAGCTCTTTAAGGTGTAATATTAGGTTGTGTATCTGAGATCTTTCTTCCTTCTTTAGGAATGCCTAGATTGCTATATACTTCCATCTTATGACCGCCTTTGTTGCATCCCAGAGGTTTGGGGTTGTGGTATTATCATTTTCATTGGCTTCCATGTACTTTATAATCCCTCTTTAACTTCTTGGTTAGTCCATTCATTCTTTAGTAGGATGTTCTTTAGTCTCCAAGTATTTATTATCTTTCCAAATTTTTTCTTACAGTTGATTTCAAGTTTCATAGCATTGTGGTCTGAAAATATGCACAGTATGATTTCCATCGTTTTGTATTTGTTGAGGGCTGATTTTTGTCCCAGTATGTGATCTGTTCTGGAGAACATTCCGTGTGCATTGGAGAAGAATGTGTATTCTGCTGCTTCAGGATGAAATGTTCTGAATATATCTTGTTAAATCCATCTTGTCCAGTGTGTCATTCAAAGCCATTGTTTCCTTTTTTGATTTTCTGTTTAGATAATCTGTCCAATGTTGCAAGTGGGGTGTTTAAGTCCCCTACTATTATGGTATTATTATCAATGAGTTTCTTTAGATAATCTGTCCATTGTTGCAAGTGGGGTGTTTAAGTCCCCTACTATTATGGTATTATTATCAATGAGTTTCTTTCATTGATGTATATATTTGGGTGCTCTCGCATTTGGTGCATAAATGTTTACAGGTGTTCGGTCTTCTTGGTGGATAGACCCCTTAATTAAGATATAATGCCCTTCTTCATCTCTTGTTACAGCCTTTATTTTAAAGTCTAGATTGTCTGATATAAGTATGGCTACTCTGGCTTTCTTTTGTCGACCTTAGCATGATAGATGGTTCTCCATCCCCTTACTTTCAAAAGTGGGTTTTTGTAAACAGCATGTAGATAGATCTTGTTTTCTTATCCATTCTGTTACCCCTGTGTTTTTTGATTGGAACATTTATTCCACTGATGTTTAGAGTGAGTACTGAAAGATATGAGTTTATTGCCATTATATTGCTTGTAGAGTTGGAGTTTCTGGTGGTGTTCTCTGGGCCTTTCTAGTCTTTGTTGCTTTTGTTTTTTGTTTTTTTTTTGTTTTTCATCTTTTCTCTCCTCAGAGATTTCCATGTTAAATTTCTTGCAGTGTTGGTTTAGTGGTCATGAACTCTTCTACTTTTTGTTTGTCTGGGAAACTTTTAATTTCTCCTTCTTTTTTGAATGACAGTCTTGCTGGATAAAGAATTCTTTGATGCATGTTTTTCTGATTCAGCACATTGAATATATCCTGCCACCCCTTTCTGGCCTGCCAAGTTTCTGTGGCTAGGTCTGCTGCAAACCTGATCTGTCTTCTCTTGGAGGTTAAAGACTTTTTTTTCCCTTGTTGCTTTCATGACTCTTTCCTTGCCTGAGTATTTTGTGAATTTGACTGTGATATGCCTTGTTGATGGTTGGTTTTTGTTGAATCTTATGGGAGTCCTCTGTGTTTCCTGGATTTTGATGTCTGTGTCTTTCCCCAGGTTATGAAAGTTTTCCACTATGGTTTGCTCACATAACCCTTCCACCCTTGTTTCTCTCTCTTCGTCTTCTGGGACCTCTATGATTCTCATGTTCCTTTTTAATAAGCCACTGATTTCTATCATTTTTAAATCGTGCTCTTTTGCCTTAGTGTCCGTCTGTTTTTCTGCTTCATTATTCTCCATAAGTTTGTCCTCTATCGCTGATTCACTGCTCTGCCTCATCCATCCTTGCCACCATGGCAGCTATTTGAGATTGCAGCTCAGTTAAAACATTTTTTATTTCATCCTGAGTAGCTTTTACTTCTTTTATCTCTGCAGAGAGGGATTCTAATGTATTTTCCACCCCAGCTAGGATTCTTATCATCTCACTTCTGAGTCTTTGACCTGCTCAGACCCTCTGTGTGAGCATCTCACCAAGCAATGACTGGGTGCTGACTGCACCCAGGAACGTTCACAGAACCGTGCTACTGCTGATGCCCAGAGACTGTGGCTGGGTGCCAGCCCACCCCAGAAAAAATTCATGCAATCATGTAGCAGCAGCGTTTCAGGGATTATGGAAAATCACAACCCACATCTGGTACCAGTCTTCACCCTTAACAATCTTGTTCCAGCACCACCGAATGTGGTTGTTCTCTGGGGTCTCCTGGAACTAGGTGGCCACACAGCCTATACCAAATGTCCTTCCAGCAGGAGAACCGCCTCTCCCCATGTGGCCTGAGGATTCCCAGACCTCACTCTGCTCCTGGGGATTTGCCCTTCCCACCAGAGCACAGCCAGGTATTGAGCTGTGGAGTTTCAGACTCTGCGCTCCCACTGTTTATAGAGTCTTAATGGAATTTAAGCCCTTTCCTTACTTCCTTTCTTCCTTTTTAGTTCAGTCCCTGTGGCTATTTACACTTTTCTATTTTCTCTCCAGCTGCTTTTTGGGGGGGGGGGCGCTTTTCCCATACTCTCCCCCAGTCTCTGACCTCTTTTGCAAGCAAATACAGTGCCCTGTCTTCTGCAGCTTCTCTGTCCCCCCCGTTCACCCCTCCATGCCACGTACCTGCTGAGTTCTATTGTTCAGGTTATGCAGATTGTTGTGTTAATCCTCAAATAAGTTTTCTAGGTGTGCAGGATGGTTTGGTGTTGATCTGCCATCTTGGCTCCTCCTGGATCATATGGTATTTCTAATCTCAGTTTTGTGAAGAAACTCCATACTTCTTTTGCCTAATTTGAGGCTTTTTTAAGGCTAAATTCTATGGGAAGATCAACAAAGGGAGGCCTAGCCAAATCTCTTAGATTCTCTGATGAAAGCAATGTGAAACCATATAGGAAGTGTCATAGTAAACAAATTGTTTCCTTGAGTTGATTTCAAAAGGGGAGAATCCTGAGTGAGAATATTAAAAAGCATAAGCAACATCACAACTCTGTAAAGTTAAAGTGGTCCTTTGGATAGATATGAATAGAGCATTATTTATGCAACTCTGAGAGCACTGGAATTAGACAGGTAGGAGTGAGGTAGATTTGGAACAAAATGACTTTTGACACATGCCATGTATTGTTTGCCAGAAAATTCTACTACATGCATTAATATGACAGGCATAGTCACTTGATTAACCGAAGCCAATTGGTCAGTACATATAGTGAAATTTGGTTCAGATGTTTTGGGGTATGTGTGAAGAGAGGATGACAGTAAGACACTCAAACAGCTGCCTCCCAAACAGAAGATATTTTCTGAAGTGAGGTGAGAGTGGGGAGAGATGGGAAGTGAGAGACAAGCAACAAGTTCTCAAGAACATGAATCCAAATTGATAGGCCATGGACCATTCTCACTAGATCAGATAACAGTTTATTTCTTAGCAGCCTTTTATCATTACTGCTGGCTCTTCTTGCTCTACCAATAAAATAAAGAAATATTTCATCTGTCTTTACCTCAGAAAAGTTCACTGATGATAAAATAAGAGGAGAGAAGGAAAATTCTTTGAGGCATTTGGAAGAAAGAATTCTATTAGAAGGAACCTAATGTGGAATTATCATTTACTCTTTGAGATGGATTTATTCTTCTTATACTTCCTGCTCTTGCCTTATTTATACAAACCTTATTTGGACCCACAACTTTATGGTTTTTCATGAGGACAACTCGGTGCTTTGTTCTCAGTTTGGGAAACCTCTGAAAGTGGTCTCCATGTCCCAGTCTAAAAAATTGATTTGATTATCTTCTGTCTTTTCTTATAGCCTCATGTCTCCCCTGGGACAGCTTACCATACAAATGAAATATGAAATAAGCCTACAGTTTTTACAGTGACAGAACCAAAGCCTTTTTCTCTTATCATTTGTGTAGTCCATGGGGAAATATCAGAATGGGGATTGATTTTGGCAAAGATAATCCACAGAGGGGGTTGAGTTTAATAAATCTCTTCTACGAAAGACTCATATTTAAGTTCCAGCAAGTCTCAGAGCTCATTCCACCAGGGATATCTAATCCTCAGTTACAAATTAAATTTGCCTTTGTCACTATTTCTGTGGAGTCTATTTCAGATGAGTTAGAAGATGAGGGTCCTCTATGAGCCCATTCCCTGTGTTAAAGAAAGCTGAATCCCTTAAGCTAATTACTTTGATATGTGTGCCAGAGAAAGTGATGGTTTGGTAATAAATATAACTTAGCTTGGGTGATGCTACCTTTCAAGGATTATGGAAGATCTATCATTCGTTGCTTATTCTTCCCAGACTCCTTAAGAGAATTCATTTTACTCATGAGGTTCAAGAAAGAAGAGATACAAAAATAGATCAAGCAGTCCTTTTGGCAAATGATGCCTTAGATCCAAATGTACTTGGTTCTAATATAATACAATTGACTGATGGTTCTGAAAATAATTTGCTAGCGATTAAATATCTGTATATTTACCTACTCACATATATATGCAAAAATATATAAATATGCATAGTTATATATAATATATAGATTTATATACATTGTACATTTGATAATGTATTTATATATTTTATATATGTATATAAATATGCATGAATATACATGTACACATATATATTTAAGATTAATAATATGATAAATTATCCTATGACATTAAACTATTTTGGTCTTGGTATACACAACTTTTAAAAGACCAATTTGTACTAGATGACCTTTTAGTTCTTAAATTTTATGATAAGTAACTTCAGGTCAATACTTTGTTATATAATGGTTACGTTAGCTCCCAAACATAAATTTGGAGGTCACCCAACCTCATAGCAACTCCATTGTAAACCTTTTCTCTGGGACGCAGAAAGAAAAATAAACAGGACTTTTGAATTGAGCTTATGACCTCTCCCACTGTTCCTTGTTTGTTTTGTGTTGTTGTAATTAGGCGTGTAAATCACCCAGTAGATTATGATTTATTATGGGGACAGAATCCAATATTCTTCGTTTGTGAGTCCAAGAGCAGGAACTTGCACGCAATTGGCATTCATCAAAAGTAAACGGCCAAATTGTTAAACAGCTTAGATGAGTTCTCAATCGTCATCATGTTGGCTTTTATTAATAGCATTGTCACTGGACCATTCTAACACCTACACATGCTGACATCTCTCCATGCAAGCAGTGCTTTTCTTACCTCCTGTGTTAATATTGTGTGGCATGGGGCAGCAGCCCTGGTCACCTCAAATGAATTCTTGGTATGGATTTATATTTATGGTATTTGATTTAGTAACAATGCACCTGAGGCCTTAGGCATTGAATGCATACATAATTCATACATAGTCAACATTTTAAACTCTACCTGGGGTTTACTTTTAAAAGTCACATTGATTTTGATTTAAAACCCTTAAGATAAGCAGAACCAAGCTGCTATGTTTTTTTAATTAATAATATTTCAATCTTTACCACCAGTTAAGATGGTAATGATGACAAAGCCCATGCTGAGCCTTCTGCTCACTGTCCCAATATAGGTCTTCATGAGAGTTGTGTTCTAAGAGTAATCACACCATTGAGGTGGTAACTTTTGGGTTTCTTTATAATTTGGAAATAAATAGATGTTCTTTAAAAGGATTAGCAATTTACTCCCACTCACTAATTTGGAAAATCCATCCCAACGACTAGTCTGACACTTTTATGGGGTACTGAACACAGTATCTGGAATAAAATTTTATTACGTACTGCCAGGCAGGACTGTCAGAAGGCAGAGAGGCCAGGAACACAATGTCTTTTACTTTGGTCCCCAAATTGTTCTTTTGGTCCCCAAATTCTTTCTTTTCAGGAAGCTGGAATGCAAATAATATGCTATGGGTGTATTCTGTTCTCACTTTAGAGATATTTAAAAAGGAAAAAAAAACAACCTCTAGAATACAAGGAGGGAACTATTGCTCTTACCCTTGTCTAAATATGTCTTTGTTTCGACCCACCTTTATTATCTGCAGAGTGAGGATGATCTTTGAGACCCATTTCTGTTCTGTTGTTCTCTTTCCTCTTAGCTCCTAATTTAGGCTACAAAGAAAGGGACTGGAGACCACTCTTAAACTAGGGAATTACTGGGAAGTGGGTTTTCAAATATAGATTTACATTTCAGCCCCCAGGGAAAAGGTTGCAGGGTAGTTTGCCTAAAACTAATTGCTCAGAGAAATGTTCTTTAGCACTCCTTAGTTAGCTGAAGGGACCTAGGGACCTTTACACTCAACAGATGACTTTGGGGAATAGGTATGACTGTGGTGAGTAGATCCACTTGGATAGATACATATGTAAATATTCTGCTTATCATTTGAACTTAGCTATTTCCTAGCCTTACTGGTAATAATGTATGTGTTTTTGAGGTGGTGGGTGGTTGTATTCCCCAAGCACACACTCTTGGAATAAAGGAAAGTTTTTGTATCAATGACCATTCACATACCCAATGCTATTGTACCCAGGCCTGTCTACTAGCACTTTCTGATGACATTTTAACTCTGCATGTCCAGTATGATGCTCCTTTTCTTCTTCTCACACTTTTTTTTCCTCCCTGAGTGTTCCAGTCACACTCAAGTGCCCCACTGTCCAATCAGTTGCACAAGAGAAAATTTAAGAGGTCACTCTAGCACATTGATCTTCTTTGGCCCCTGA
Organism: Felis catus; assembly: GCF_018350175.1. Lineage (NCBI taxonomy): Eukaryota > Metazoa > Chordata > Mammalia > Carnivora > Felidae > Felis > Felis catus. Next base: position 129,639,812 of record NC_058375.1, on the reverse strand, counting down.
ATCCCATGCATCTACAAGTCCCTTGAATTTAACCCCTAAGTGTCTCTCAGATCTGTAGACTCCTTCCATCTCTGCACACACCACCCTCACACACCTACCATCAGGCCTCACTGGGATTACTCTCACATCTTCCTGGCACCCCACTCCAGTTTATTCTCCATAGTGCTTCCGAAGGGAGCTTTTTAACACGAGGGCATCTTTGATAAAAGTCTCTGTAGAGTTTTCATTATTCTTAGGATAAGAAGACAATGTCTAACATGGCCCACAAGACCCTACATAGTTTGGCCCAGGCCAGCCTCTTCAGATTCATCTTACACTATTCTCCTCAACTCCTCATCTCAGTGCACCAGCCAAAGTGGACTCAAATGAGTTTCTGCTTCAGAGATTCAACCTACAGTGCCTCCTTGCCACAATTTTCTCTCCCATCTCTTTGCCTGGTTAATTTTCACTTGTTTTTCATGTTACAATTCCAATGTCACTTCCCTGGGGAAGTCTGATGTTATGGATTGAATGATTGTGTGCCCCCAGAATTCATATTTTGAAGCCCTTACCCCTAAGCTCCAGTAGTAGGAGCTGGGGTCTTTGGGAGGTAATTTAGGTGAGGTCATGAGGCATTAGTGTCTTTATGAGAAGAGGAAGAGGCCAGAGCTTCCTCTCTTGGTTATGTGAGGAAACAGCCAAAAGGCAGCCATCTGCAAACCAGGACAAAGGCCTTTGTGAGGAACCAAATCTGTAGGCTCCTTGATGTTGGACAGCCTCCAGAATTATGAGAAATTAACTCAGTGTACATGGTATTTTGTCATAGCAGCCTGAATTGACTGAGATCCCTTCCTTAAGCCCCGTGGTTGAACTGTACGTACGTATTTTGTTGTCTCATGGCTTTTTGTGGATTTTCTTCATAACACCTCTCACAGTGAATACCTTGTGTGAGTACTCAATGTCTCCTTCCTCTAAGATCAAGGATTGGAGGTTGTCCTTGTTCATTGTTACAGCATCTAGCATGATGCCCAGTTCACAATCAGTAAATTCCTACTTAATTTAAATAAGTTCTAGGTAAATCAATTGATTCATTGGATGTTTAGAGTGAAAATGTCTATTTCTGTAGATAATTCTGAATTGTAGGAAATAGACTTGCTAACATTTTATATAAGAACCTATTACTATTATTTCATTAAAACTCTTCTTTCAAGTAAATAGGTATCCCCTGTTTTACCCCAGAAGAGGAGACTCTTCCCCAAATAGTTAAGTCAATAGCTCAATTTGGATGTAACCAAAATGATTCCGTAACGAGTTTTTCCTTTAATGACATAAAAAAATAGAAAATTAGTTTTACCCATAAGCATACCTCTTCAAGGGTGAAGAGATCTAGAAACCATGTCCTGTTGGAAAGTGGCTTAAGGAACTAGATGCAAGAGGATCAATAAAAAATATGGGATAGACTTCAAATGTTTATTAAGCTCTGGGATAGAGAATATAGCAATTTTGTTTGAAAGAAAAGCAAAACTAAGCCAAATGAGTAAAAAATTATGTAAATCTAGGTTTATTTTAATTAAAAAAGAGATTTTTAACATCATACAATGCATGCTCATCAATGAAATGGGCCATTTCCTGGCGAAATCAGAGATGCTGTAAAAATGATTCTTACATTGGTCTCTATGCTATCAACATAGAGACTCCTCCCTAGCTTGGGATTATAGACAGGGAATAGCTATCCAGGGCTTTATTTGATACCTAACAGGTTTTCCTCTCATAAATCCAAATTTGCTTGAAGGACTCTGCTTAATTGACAAAATTCAGTTTCTGTATAGATTGAATCCATGTCTGTGGAAATAGCTAACTCTTAAATGTCTTTGAAAAAAAAAAGAGAATGCAAGTTAAAAAAATTTTAAAAGAAATTTTTTCAGTTCAATTTAAGGAACATGAGTAATAGTAAAATGCATGACATTTTAGAAAAACTGACTATTTTACAATTAATTGTTAATATTTCAGATAGGCACTATATTTCCTATCTAGTTATTTTGCCAATATTTGATTATGGTGAAACAATTTATAGACAGTTTAGCTTGCTGTTTTTAATGAGCTGGATGTGCTCTCTAATGGAATTGCTAAATTGGTGCTAAATTGTAGCTTGGGGACTACTTACTGCGAGATTCTATCTTCTTTTTGTTAGTTTTCTTCAACATGGAGAAGAGACTTAAATTGGCTTCAGGTAGAATAGTGAATAATAGTTGTTGGTTTTTGTAGGAATTACCCTATATTATTGACTTAATTTAACCTTTATCAGATACTTAGTCTGTGCAGGACATAAAGACTCCTTTACTTTCTATTTTCACTATTGAGTCTAAATTATCTTAACATTTTGAGTCATATTTATGGTCTTAATCACACATGTCTTATCTTTTAGTTTGTGGTAGAACTTAAGTTATCAGCTCAATATTAATAATAAGACCTATCACATTTAAAATTTTCTCTATATCACATAAGACTCCTCTGGGCCCCAACTCTCTGCTTAGTGGGAGGTTCAAATTCTGTTGAGTTTGGTTACCCCTCCTCACTTCAATGTGATGGAAGGGAACTTTATGTGGTCTACCTAGAGACCAAAGGAGGAATCTCTTCAGTAGCATATATGGATTGGCTGGTTGCTTCTTAAGTTGGAAAACCAACCATATCATTGAGAATTTGGGGCATTTTATAGTGCCAGAAAATCAGGAAGTAGCTACATCTTTAGTTCATGGTGAAGGCATCTTCACCACTGCTGTCTCTGCTACGTGATGCTGGCGTTCATGTGGATCTTTCATCATCTACTGTCTGTGCTGTTGGGGGCACACCTGGGGACACCCTTGAGGATGTGTTAGCCCTCTGACCACATACTCATTTACAGAGACTGTAGCCACTGGTCTTAAGGCCCCTTAAGACAGCCTATACCTGCATGTTGAAGTAATCACCCACTTTAGGGGATTTTTCAGTTGCAGAAACTTTTCAAATACAGATATATTTTTTTAGACTTAATCTTTATTGTTTTTTAAGTTTACTTTTTATTTTAATAGATAATGAGAGTGAGAAGGGGAGGGGCAGAGAGAGAGGGAGAGATTGGATCCCAAACAGGCTCCATGCTGCCAGTGTAGTGCCTGACATGGGGCTTAAACTCATGAGATCATGACCTGAGCAGAAACCAAGAGTTGGATGCTCAACTGACTGAGCCATCCAAGCACCCCTAGACTTAACCTTTAATACATATACGACTCCCCAGCCCTTTTGGCTCCTTTGGCAATTTGCTCTGTCTCATCCAAACTCTTTCCTAAACAGACTTGAATTTAAAAGCTGTTTACTTCTTCCCCACTGATAAGGATTAAAGATAGCATATATAGTGCCCCTTCTTCCCCATGTATGGTTATAGGAAGCTATTTTTTAAATAATCCTTTTGTCACAGTTTTTGTGTACATTTTAATAATACATCCTGTCACATTTAGGATATGTTTATAAGTCTCATTTACTCATTCATGTATGCAGATTAGCCACTTGGTCAGGTATAGGCGTGTGCTTTACTTTATGTTCTTACTGGATTGTAAGTTTCTTTAAAAAAAGGATCGCATCTAAGACATCACTGTGTTAGCCCCCAAAGCCAGTACAGGGTCTTGCATATTGCAGGTTCAATAAACACTAATTGAATAAATTAATTATTTGTCCATGAGGATCCATGTCTCCTTTCTTCCAGGCATTTGTTTGATGCTACAGTACTGAATAGAGGGCAAAACTTTCAGTGTAACTAGGAACTTACACAGAATGCAAGGAATTACAGACTGCATGAGTGGAGTGTGCCTAAGTGTGTGTGTGTGTGTGTGTGTATGTCTCAAGTAGTTAAGTGCATGAATGACTACGCAAAAATCATTACATATATTTGAAGGTTATTAAATTAATTACTAGATCCTCTACATCCCTTCTATCTTCCATTTACCTGAACTCAATTGAGTCAACCAATGTTCAATACATCTGTTGGATTAGAAGAATTTAGTCCAAAAGTTGTAGTGTTGTGGATGAATGTTTAACCATTGTTCTGGATTGGAGTAGGGGAGATGGTTTTATTCACCATCCCCAAATTCAGGTGTAGGAACTTCCTTCCTCAATAAGCAATTAAAAGTTCTCAGTCCTACCTCTGCTTTCCTTAAGCTCATTGCTCTTAAAGGACATTAGGTGTGTGTCTAAGAGTTTATATAGATGTGTATGTGGGTGTTGGGGGAAGTAATTTACAAAAAGACAGATGGAACCCTAGGAGCCTTGGGTACTTAACTTGCAATAAAGTATATCAAATCAACAAGTTGTACAGCTTAAACTTACACAAAGTTAAATGCCAATTGTGTCTCAATATGTCAGTTATATTTCTGCCCCAGACTGTGGTGTGAAGGATAGCTGGTGTACCTGCATGAAAACCAAGACTGCTGCCTACAGAGACTCAGCTTCCATCAGCAGAAACAATACCTCTCGTATTGTCCCTTTATTGAGCTGTCCTTCACTCTTGTCCTCATGGCCCTCATGCACAGACCTTCTCTCAAGGGTATAGCCAAACCACCCACTCATCTTTGTTCTTCTATATTCCTTTTGAAATTTTCTATTCATTAGATTAAGTCTCTTCATCTCTCTCTCTGTCTCTGCATGTTCCTCATTTCCCAAGCTCTCCTTCAACTTTAAAACCAAACTCCGAGACCCTGGGCATAACCCCTTAAACTGGCAGGCTTTTTTGGAAACACAAGCAGGGAAGATTCAGCTGTATTATTTTTTATTAGCCAAATATGGGGGAAGGGAAATATTACTTGAGTTAATATCTCAAAAATATGACCTTGCCATGTGACACTGGAAATATACGGGTTTTTTTTCCATATTACTCTTTAGCAATGAAATACTTTTCATTGGATAAACTACTACATTATGTGGAAGTGCATAGTACCTTACAAAAAGCCCAAGATTCCCCTACCCCACCCCCAATATTTGTATTAGCATAAAGAAGTCCTCACAGTCCCACCGGAAGCCATAATATGCTGGCAGAGCGTAAATAAAATTCATTACATGTGTCCACATGTGTCCCATTGCATACCAGCTATGTTCCTCTTCATACGCCCTCATGAAGAGAAAGAAAAGGGGGCTTCATTTGAGGTGGCAGCATTCAAAACCCGTGTAGATGGCCACCCCAAGGAGCATAATCATAATCCATGTGTGTGTTTGTAGTGGCAGAAACTGCTTTTCGATGTGTATGAAAGTGATTCATTGCACTATAACTGCTAAAACACAAGGGAAAAATCAAACTTAATAAAAGAAAGTAATTTTGAAATGTACACTCATATAAAGATAGTTTTCTCATTTTGAGGAAAAGATGGACACCTTTTGTGAGGAAGGTAGATTTGGAAGATGCCAATCAGAATCATGGAAAAAGATTTTCCAGGATAATATCAGGAAAAAGCAGTTACTCGGATGGTAGCTTATTTTGCTATTTTTCTTTCAACTTTTCTTCTTTTTCAGTGATCTCTTTTTCCTTCTCTTTTCTATTTTCACTTTTTTTGTTCTATTATATCCTTCATTTCCTCCTTTAGCATCCATGTTTTGCTCCTTTCCTTATTGGGATTCAATTCCAGAGACCACTTATCAACTTGGTAACCCACCTCTATCCTTATCCATATCTTTAATAACTCACCTCTATTCATCCATATTCTCTAACTTTTAAAACTGCTCTCTTAGAATTAATGATTAATTTTATGAAATCATTGGCAACCTTTTAGATGTTAAAAAATGCATCTATTTCTGGAATATCAAGAAGTGTTTTCCAGAGAATGTGATGCATTTTAATCTGTTGTGTCACTGCATTACAGAATTTTGAAATACACCTTAGCAAACATTTTTGTGAGAGGAGTGGGGGATACAGAGAACGTGTTCAAAGGCACTCACCTGGAAACACCACATTTTATTAATAGCAGGCCTTTGTGAATCTCTATGGATATTAATTGGATCCATTTGTCTGTCCCACAGCCAATCAGGTGGCCAATGGCCGAGGAAGCACTCATTATTTGATCTGCATATCAAACATGCATATGGACAGGCTGAGAACAGAGTGTGCTTCAACCCATATGGATACATTGCACAAGTGAATTTCTCAGCCACTCACAATCCCAAGTGAGAAAGAATGTGCTTCTAGTATGTGTCCACTCTGACAGCTATTGGAAAGCAACCAGGTTATAGTCATTTCTCCCAGAAGCTTAGAGTTGACCTGTAAAGACTAAAATGGTTTCTGTAAAAGAGAGAACCATTTACAAACATTATAGTGAACTTAGCTAACAGGTGTGGTGGTGATGGTTGCTGCTAACATTGTCTGTGCTCAGACAAAAGAGAGATTTCTTGGGACTCTGACATTTATCTCTGTATAGACAAAGAATATTTTAGTTGGTATGTTCATTTTAAGTTTTTAGTAAATACATTTTGAAATCCTAAATAGGGTGATGGATTTTATATTTTGTAAATGATAATCTCTTACATTTATATTGTTTGTTATACAATTTTATTTGATTCTCTCAATTCCTAGGTTAAGAAAGGAAGCTATTATTGCCCCCATTACACAAATAAGGAACCACATTGATTGATTTTTCCCAATACAAAGTTTTACTTGTTAGAGAACCAAACTAAAAGCATATTTTCTGACCCATAAGTTGAAAAACAAAAAAGTGTTTCTCCATAATGACAGACTGTGAGATGGGTGTCTTTACTGGGAAACTAAGGCTACATGCACACATATGCCCTGATCATAAGAGTGCATACACTGAGATCTTGCTAAATTTACATTCTGTTAAAAGTTAATATTTAATCACAGAAGACAAGTTAATAAGCAGGAGTTACTTAAAAACATTGGAGATAATTCTTCATTCACTAAAATACTCAAAAAGACTATGTAAGTTTTATCTATCCATGCTGAATTTTTACTCATTCACTTACCAAAAATTATATAAATATAAAATATAGATCTTAATAATCTATGTAAACAAAAACCCTACCTAAATTAAAATACTTCTGAAAACAGAGACTGTTGACTCTGCTAATTTAGCATCAACTTTCTGTAAGCTCTTTGGCTGAATTTCAAAATTCCAACTCATACTACATTAAAAAAATGCCTTGCTATAATAAATGTCATGTGACTGTCATCAATGTGATGAAGATTTTTTGTTTCATTTTTCTTCCTAAGAAGGGTATCCTTTATTTTGGGGACCTTTCTATACTTTATACATATTAACAGCTTTTAAAGTCAGGCTTTGTTTATTTTATAGCCCATAAACAGAAGCCTGGTTTTATTTTATGTAATTTAAGTTTCTACACTTTTATTGTTGTTGCATATGTTAATGTTTTGGCTTCAAAAATAAAGTATTATGTAGGTAAGCAATTAACTTCCTTCTGTAATTTTTCTTCAATATGGAGAATAATTGAGCAATTTTCATTGAGTAAGTAATATAGATAAAGATAAATTATATTTTTCTTTTGGATGCTCAGAAGATATGATGTGATTAATGACCGTAATGCAATGTACTCTGAGGTACTGGACAGGATATGAGCTCTTAGAGATGACCCAAATGAACTATATTTTAGAGGCTCATATCCTCACTTCTGCCTGTGGTAAAGATTGAAGTGTAAGGCTCACAGAGTTTACTTTACAGTCACAGCCAGTGGACAATTAAAGCAGAATCAATTTATTTTGCATGAATAATAATGTCCATCAGAATAAGAGAATTACAGAAATTCTGATAGATGAATACATGTTTCTACTAAATAAATCCAACCTATGTGGATTAGGCAGCTAAGAAGCCTCTGTTGTATTAAAAAAATCTTTGGGGTTTGGATTTGTTTTTTGTTTTAATCTTTCAAAGGTAGAGATAATATTGAATTTGTGTTTTCTAATCTGTTCTGTATACTCCAGAGACAAATATGAGACTATGTTCTCTGGGGCTTATATGATTCTTTTCCTGGTGCTTCTGAGCAAATAGCAAGTACACTAAGCAGTGTCATAGCCTTCCTATAACCAACCAAAGAGCCAAGAGCTTGCTTTCAGAATCTGCACTTATTTCTTCGGAGGGAAATTTCTGACTTTTAGTGTTTTGGCACAGAGAAGGTTATACATTTATAGACTCTTTTATGGACCTGGCTAGCAGTCCATTTTAATGCGGTAGAAACATGTGCAAGGAACTACATGTTGAGGAGCTGAATTTGATGTGTTGTACTGGAAAGAGCAATGGAGCCAGAAGACCTGAGTCTAGCCTTGGTCCTCCTACTTGGGCTAGAATCTTAATTCTTCTTGTGTAAATTCTTCATCTGAAAAGTGATACTTTTATCTGTACTATCTAATTCAACAAAAGGTTGTAAGAATAAAATTAGCTTACAAATGGAAAGATTTTCAAAAGTTTTTAAAATATGCAACAGATATAATACACTTTGTAAACTTAGATTATTGAAAAAATTAGATGTGTTTTCCTGTTTTAGTGGCTGAAATAATTGGTCTACACTCAATTACTGAATAGTTATTGAGTGCCTTGCAAGGATGATTCAAATAAGTATTAGATACCTACCTCTGAGAAGTTATACTATAATTGAAGAGGTTAGGCATAAATACATGCAAAGTTAAAATTAAAACACAAGAGCTAAAAATCTTAAATATAGAAAAATTACATGACATCACAAAACAGCTCAGGGTTAACTTTCAAATGGAAGACTATATATGCTAAATACAGAAAAAATGAGGTGTCTTGGGTACTGGAGTGGTCTATGATGGATGGGGCGCAGAGACACTGGATCTTTGCCATAAAGAAAGGTAGGACTTAAATGAGTTAGGCAGTGAAACTAACATGAGAGATAAGAAAACAAAGTGTGATAGATTTTGGTAATGACATTTCAGTCAGTTTGCCTAAAGAGAAAATTTCCTGAATGGGGGATAAATTCATTCTTGAGCAAGGGTTAGTTACTATGTCTTGTCTATATATAAGAGCAATAATAAAACATTTAGAGTCCTAATAGAATTCCCCATGTCTTCTGGACCAATGCTCTCCATCAGTCCTAATGCTTAGCCTTGTCCTACCTGTCATCTGCCTGCTTGACTGATGAGCAGAGACTCCCTGTCTGGTGGTCACATGAACAGAGATTCCTTGCTCATATGATGGCTGTGGGGGTGGCATGGATGAGAGAGAAGCCATACATTTCACCAACATTCCAGTTAATTTTATAGCAATCAGGAGCCTGAAGAGAAAGGCCACCATGAGAACTAAAGGAAGCAGAGGCTAAAGGAGTAGAAATAGCTTCCTAGTTGTAGTGATTTGAAATGCTGCCAATTCTTCCATTATCTTTGTTCCTTTGTTCCTTGTTCCTTATTTGAAGTATATAAAGCTTGAGCTAGAAGGAATTTGAGAAAAGTCATCTACTTCACTCTTCTGTTCATTCATTTATTCTTCCATCCATCTATCCATCCATCCATCCATCCATCCCACATATATTTATTTAGTGTTTGTGTTCAAACACCTCAAAGATGAACATAAACACGTCTCTCCAGGAATGTGAAGGGTAGGAGAGACATATATGTACATAAAACAAGGACTGACAATGTTTTAAGTACAGTGATGAAGCCATTTGGTTATTTTGTGAGGCCCAGGAAGTGGCATATATCTTTTCTTAGTTGAGTGTAGAGAAACTTCTTATAAGAAGTAATATTTAAAATAATACTCATAGGCTTAAAATAATAGAAATCAGCAGTAAATAAGTGGGGATGGGGAGAGGCCAGGAGAGAGATTAAGGAGCATTTCACAAGGGGAACACACCATGTATGAAGTTATGACAATAGCATGAGACCTACACAATCATTTTTCAGAATGGAAAATTGAAGCTCAGAAGTTATGGCTTGTTAAGGTTTAACCATGTTGGTGGCACACCTAAAGAGGAAACATTGAGTCCTATCTCCCTTTGAGCACATACAACATGCATGTATGTCTCAGAATTAAAGATCAGTTTTCCACAAAAGAGCCTGATACAGGCAAGTATATAATAACTAGGGAGAACTATGATATTGGAATGAGTTAAGCTCCATACTTTTCAGATAGAGAAAAAAGTTCTAAGTGAATAGAATCCAGGACAGATGAATGGAAAAGAGAAAATGTTCAGAAAGAAAGAGAGTATCATTCTTTCATTTGATGAAAGAGAATATGATAAGGAAACAATGGAGAATAACTATTTTCCTTAAAAATAAAATTGGCCCCTTAAGTTGTTTCAAGGTACTAGGGATTCTAGTACCATTACTGTCCATAAAATAAAGACATGTGAAATCTAAGTAGATCCCATACACACATATTAGTCGTTGGGATAAATGCAAAAGTCATTCCTCGTGGTGTGGGTCAGCCTGTGCTGATTTACCTTCTACTTCTTTTGGGTAGAAGTAATGTGTAGACTTTATGTATGAGCACCTGACAACAATATTAGTTATAATTAAGTACCTTGAACAACTGGACCAGTAAAATAGGAGTCTGATGCTTCTCAGATTATTGAAAGATAGTCTTAATATGGCAGGAACAGACTTGATAATCACTTTTACTGGGGGCTAAAGTATTGTCTAATGTATCAGGAATATTTATTTCCATCCTTCAGTCATAGAGATGGCTTCTGCCTCTTTAATAGTAGATCCTAAATATTATGGGGATATAATTTTTCAAAGACTGGAAATTGGGTCAATTTCTAATACTGAAGCCAATTGATTGAAAAAAAAACTTACTCTAATAAGAAATTACCATTTATTGAACAATTTCTAGATGCCAGGAGTAGTACTAGTTGCTTTGCATTTAATATAGATAATTTTCATTATTACTTGTGCGTTCATTTTTGTGCTCAAGTTCACCTCTCCTCCTATGTAGATGGAAGGATAGCACTTCAAAGTGAGGCATGGTGGAAATATGAACAGAAATTACCCTCTGCTGAACTGAGGCAAAAAAATCTGATTTATGAAGAGAGAGAAATGGATGGTATTAAATATTTTTTCAAGCATCTCAGTCAGGTTCAGAACTGGCTTTACTGGTTTAACCACTCTCCACCTATAATGTTGTTTCACCTAAGGTAAGTCCTCAGTGGCTTTGAGTAAACACATGTAAAAAGAAGGATAAAATTGGCTAAATAAATTTTGTTGAATAACACACTTAACAGTTCTAGACTGAAATACTTCTAGACAGAAAAAAAAACATATTATGATAATTTTAAAAAGAAATTAAAAAGTACATATTTACCGATGAGTCTTTTAGCTTTGCTTTTTGAAATACATTTGCTTCAGTACTTAGCTACCTGTTATGTTCAAGATGCCTACTACCAAAATAAATAATAAAATAATCCCATTAAATTTCCTGTTATTCAAAATCTAGCAAACAAAAATGGTTTCTTCTTGTCAAGGGATTCATAAGTGAGGTGATATAGCAGAGATTTCGTACTTGCCCTTAAGATGAGGAAAGTGGTTTGGTATTTGTAGCAAGTGCAGTTAACAGTGCTAGTGAGTGATGGCTGTGCTTAGGCAGACTGCTGATGCAGGAATACAAAACCGGAGAGATATCAAGTAGTCTGATTTAGGGCTCAGAGACAGTGGGGAGCGGTGAGATTGATAGCCCAGAAAAGAATCTTTTGGTAGAGGTCCATGGCCCGCATCAGAGCTTTTGGGATTGATAGCATACCGTGCTATCAATCTCAGTACTGTAAATGGGACTACTATTCTCTATGAAAAATGGGTCATATTAAATACTCTGACATTGACTAGATTGAGAACTGCAGAATGACTAAGGAAGAACACATGTTTGCAGGGATTTGCTGTACCATTTTGTTTTACAGTTTGTTGAAGAAGGGGAATGAAACCCAATTCTAGTTATACATATCTTAAAGAAGTGATCATGTTGATGGTACTGTTATTCTTAAATTGAAATTAAAATTGAGGAGAGCATAACATAGCAGTAACTGAGACCTTGCAATCTTTGAAAAGATGTTAATGGCAGAATTATAATCAGTCAGTAATAATTCAGTAGAATGGAAGCAAAGGAACATATGGCTAGCTGAACTGATAAATAATAAAAATTGACCCTCAGTTTGTGAAATGAAAGATTTAAAAGAATGGGTGTAATTTTAACTCCAAGTTTTCCTGAGAAAAAGTGTTGTGAATTAAATGTTTCTTGAATTGAAGGCAATTTTGTTCCAGTAAGATCTGGCATAAAACCTGCTCAGCTGTGAAAGAGATTTGGTCATTGCCATTCACAATCACTCTAATTGATTACTTCTCTGCAGTTAACATTACTCAATATCATGTAGAGGATGACAGCCAATTAAAGCTGAAAAAATTAAAACATTATGGAACTTCATAATCATCTTATCTTATATAATATCTATACTTCAAACAGTATGCCACTGCTGGAACCATTTGAAGAAAACAAGTCAAATGGTATTATGTCCATCTTCTATGTTGATAGTGTACACATTTTCTATCCTCTAAAAGAATTTGGAAAAATATGTATTCCCCTTGCATATTTTTAAGGTAATACTTAAAATATTCTTTCTTGAGTTTAAATAATGGAATTTTGGGCCTGCTGTGTATAATAAAATTTAAAGACAAAACTTGCACTTTAAGACTCTTATTTTTAAAATGCCTAAGTGTGATAATGACTTGAAACCCAAATCATCACTGAAACAGGCCACTCTTATGTAACAGCAGAAATGTTACATTTTCCTTTATCTTTGAACTTTATTTTTTAATCCACTTCCTTGACATGTCTTATTATAACTCAATATATTTTATGCTTGAAAATTATTTATTGGTTAGCCTGCTATAATTCTCTGAAATTAAAAGAATTTAAAGTTATTACCATCAAAAAAATTCCCTGGATCTTCCGGGTTTCAACATTAAAATTCTGGGTTGAATTATCATAACATAATAGGGATACCACTGATCAAAATAACAAGTATACTTATAATTTTACAAATAATTATTTAATATAAAAAGTAAACAATTTTAACAGGAAGCGCACCTCAGTGCAATGTGTGGGATTCACTTTACATTAATGTAGTCTTCAGTAAATATTACTTACTGGTAAGAATTAAATAGAGTTCAGTATCAATTCTTTTTTTTTATAAGTTTATCTATTTATTTTTGTGAGAGAGAGAGAGAGAGAGAGAAGGCGGTGCAGAGAGAGAGGGAGAGAGAGAATCCCAAGCACGTTCTGTGTTGTCGGTGCAAAGCCTGACATGGGGCTTGAACTCACAAACTGCGAGATCATGACCTGAGCCAAAATCAAGAGTTGGATGCCTAACCAACTTGAGCCACCCAGGTGCCCCAGAATTCAGTATCAATTCTATTCCAGTTTTTAATTTTGTAGGTGATGAATCATTTCACTTCAGGTCAAATTTGTTTATGTAAGTAAATATAGAGTATGGGATATTGTTCATTTTACAATTGTTTTTCCATTGGCAGTGAAAACCTATGGTTTGTGATGAATTTCAGTTTTCATAGTTACATTTTTACTGACTCAGAAAAGTGTAAAAAATTAATAGGAAGGAGGACACTTAAGAAATAGCAAAATATTTTAAAAGATAAGTCATTTTATTTCATGGTTGAATGATACTAAATTTATAATTTGTATACTGGGTAATATTAAAATGATATATCAACATCTGAGTGATCTTAATGAAATGAAGCTAAATTTTCAAAGTTCAAGATATGTTCCAAATTGCATTTGGAATACATTTGTCCTTCACCCATACAGAAGAAGCTATTCTGCTTAAAGAGTGTAGTTAATTTACTCTGGGGGAATTATAAGTCTAAATAAATGGATGGTATTAGACCTCTAGTAAGTGCAAGCTTATCAGTGATGTACTGATGACAATTGTTTATACATTATTTATCATGGAATCCACCATATTGTCCCGTTAAGTTAATATAAGCCTAATAAATGCAAGGTGGAGATAAATGCATGAGCAGAAAAATGGTTGATGAGTGATAGAAAGCAGGACAGTTATCCCAAATTAAAATACAAACATGGATTTGTAATATTTAATTATTGCTTGAGGAAAACTCAAATATTTCTCCTCAAAGTCTGAGTATTCTGGAAATAACAATCATTTTTTTGATATATGCTCTTTTTTTTCAAAGATGTAATATTGATCTAGTATAAGTAAACATACTTTTCATCTGTTCTCTTTAAAATGGTGCCAAAAAGGATTGCCTGGGTGGCTCAGTCAGTTAGGTGTCCAACTCTTGATTTTGCCTTAGGTCATGATCTCACAGTTCATGGGATCAAACCCAGTGTGGGGCTCTGCACTAATAGTGCAGAGCCTGCCTGGGATTTTCTTTCTGTCTGTTTGTCTGTCTGTCGGTCTGTCTCTCTCTCTCAGAATAAATAAATAAACTTTAAAAAAGAAAAGGATTAAAAAATAAAATAAATAAAATGATGCCAAGTGAAATCACATTGATACATGGGAGAAAATGTTCACCAAGCCATTCTCATTATTAAGAATGCTAGGGGAACATGGTTTGCATGGCTTACTTGGGGTTGTGGGTTCAAGCCCTATATTGGGTGTAGAGATTACTTAAAAATAAAATCTGAAAAAAAAGAATGCTAAAAATGTAAAGACCCGTTTCTCATTTCATAGCAGACTGATATTTTTTTTATTAGGCTATTTACAAATCTTGAGTATTCTAATCCTAAGGACGGATAGACAGGTAGATTGGTAGGTAATTAGGTAGGTAGGTAGATACATAGATGATGGATAGATAGATAGATAGATAGATAGATAAAATAGCCATGTAGTCTTGCTTGGATAAAGCAAGGCTGTTGCAGCCCTGAGTACCTTTTATTTATTTAATGTTTATTTATTTATTTTGAGAGAGAGAGAGTGAGCAGGGGAGAGGCAGAGAGAGAGGGAGAGAGAGAATCCCAAACAGGCTCCATTCTGTCAGCATGGAGCTTGACACAGGGCTCAATCTCAAGGGCCTCAGGTGAGATCATGACCTGGGCCAAAATCAAGAGTAGGATGCTTAACTCAATGAGCCACTCAGGCACCCTGTGAGTACTTTTTTTTTTTTTTTGAAAAAAATTTTTTTTAATGTTTATTTATTTTTGAGAGAGAGAGATAGGCAGAGCAAGAGCAGGGGAGGGGCAGAGAGAGAGGGAGACACAGAATCCAAAGCAGGCTCCAGGCTCTGAGCTGTCAGGACAGAGCCTGACACAGGACTCAAACCTACGAACCATGAGATCATGACCTGAGCTAAGGTCTGGCACTTACTCGACTGAGCCGCCCAGGTGCCCCATCTCCTGAGTACCTTTTACCTATGCTTCAACTGCTTTGTTTTCCTGATATCCTATCTTTGGGTGTGAGGCATTAGTTAACAAAGTTATGTGAAGGAAGAGGTAAGGTTGTTAAAAGTATCATCATTCCTCAAACCCTTCCCCTTCTCCCACATAAACTGGATCTAAAAAATACCAACATGGGCTAATATTGTTGCCTCTGAATGAAATATTAAAAATAAGGAGGGATAGGAGATAGGGCACCTTCTTCTGGTCTATGGTGGCCTATAGAAGGCTTTGTTGATACTAGTATTTTATATTGAAACTTTTGTGCCTCCATGAATTTTCTACTTTCAGGACAATGCAGCATACTAGTACTGGGCTTGGTGAAAACTGTATTTTTTCTTTAAAATTGGAAAAAAGCAATGTGAAAGGGGAGATGGAAAGAGAACCTGCATGATGCCTTGACAGCAGACACCTTCTCAGGTTCATCTACCTTGAAACGGATCAGAGGTGCTTCACTTAAACCTATCCAACACCCTCATGACTCTTGGACAGTTTTCATATATCCTAGTACACAAAGATCACTGTTGTAGACAGGGAAATTGAGAGCAGAAACATTAAATGACATATCCAAGTTTCTCTAGTTGCTGTTTGTAGAGTAAGGATGACAATTAAAACCAAAATGTATAAAACAGGAGGTCTTGTTGGGGTTCCTGAGTGGCTCAGTCGGTTAACCGTCTGACTTTGGCTCAGGTCATGAGCTCATGGCTTGTGGGTTTGAGCCCCACGTCGGGCTCTGTGCTGACAGCTTCAGCATTCTTCAGATTCTGCTGTGTTCTCTCTGTCCCTTCCTTGCTTGTGCTCTGTTTCTCTCAAAACAAGTAAGTAAGTAAATAAATAAATAAATAAATAAACAAACATTAAATAAATGTTTAAAAATAAATAAATATTATAAATATTTATAAATAAAATAAACATTAAAAAGAATTTTTAAAAATAATAGGAGGTCTTGCAATTTATGAATTAAAATTTCCCCATGCATTATGTTTTCCATATGAAATACTCAATAAGAAATCAAGATGACCCCCATGGGCTCATTTAGGGAAAGCTTGGGGCTGATGATCATTGTAAAATGGTTATGCGTTATCTCTATTTTGTATTATAAAAGTAAGACAATATTTGTGAATTATTATGTAGTCTGAAATGAATACATAGCCAATTCTATCAAAAAACTCTAAGGTATTGTTTACATTTTGCTATTGCTCAGGAATTTTATGTTGACATTGTCTAGAATAAGTGCACCAGGGATATGAGCTTTTAAAAATTTTCCATAGAGAGATTTCTATAATAGAGACTCCAATTTGATCTATATAGTGTGCTAATTTTAATAGGGAAGTAGAAAATGTGCAGATACAGACTCAGGCTGCCAAAATATGGAACTATTGAATTAATTGGGTTGACAGTGCAAAAAGAATTTGAATTGATACTTACTGCTAAAAATTATTTGGAATGTTTCCCCTTGAAGTTAGCAAGCTGTGTCCAGGAAAAGCACATTAAAAATTTAGCTGTAACTTGCCTTGATGGCAGTTTTGAAAAGATGTGAAGAGAAATAGACATACATACAATATTCTATATCCTTCCCTAAATAAACAATGAAGTTGTTATAGAGATAGGGGAAAAAGTAAATCTAAATTGAGGTTAACAGACTATGTCACCCACGCAAATCAACAATAATGAACATTAGAATAAATACCTGGAAAAAACCTAAATGAGAAAACAAAGGTAATTCAGAGACAGTCAATAACTTGGTTATTATTATGTTTTGAAGAGTCTGGTGTTTTTACTCCATGGGAAATGGCAATTCAAAAAATCCATAACAAGCAGGAAATTATATTAAGTAAGAACCTACATTCTATAGTTCCAGATGAGGGATATTGCCATACTCATTGCATAGTTTAATATTTGACAATCTACACTGACTATGGGTTACTTGAATTAAATGTGATTTGGTATATAGATACTTCAATAAACAGATTACAGGTACACATTCTGGAGAGATGAATATGAAAGATTTTTTTCTTGATAGAAAACAAAAATGATGACTAAAGATCAAATTATTATAATGTGCTTTGAGTATGTGTGTGTATTGAGGGATAGATGAAAAATATGATAAATTAGAATTCAAGCTGATATCTTACATTGCACAGTAAGATTATCATGTAAAAGTTATCAATAAACTGAGAGATTAAAGTAGCTATTAGAAAGTATCCACAGAGTTATATACAATTTTACGTTTTCATTTTCAGCACATATCCAAGTGGAACATAGTTAGTTTGGCATGTGATCATACTGTCAGATAACACCTCCAGGAAGATTGTATTGACCTAAGATTATTCATCACTTCATTACTTCCCAAAATAACTGGGTGTTTCTGATGCTATACAGAAGCATCTAGGTGAATACAAAATAGGAAGGTTCTAAATTCCTCCACTGCTCTCCACATTTTGGAGCAGAGAGAAGGCAAATTACTTGACCTTCAAAAGCCTTTGACCAGGCCCAACAGTTGTTCTTAAAATTAAATCAGATTTGAAAAAAAAAAAAAAGTCACAAAAAAAGATGTATCCCTATGGTCTGAGTTTCTACCCATGAAACAAAGAATAAGAATAAACAGATCTAGATACAGGGAATATAGACTGAGAAATCCTTTAAGGATTGGTCTCAGAGAACATTTTTAGATCTGATCTGGAAGATGGAGTGCAGAGTGACATCTCCAAATTTGCTGATGACACTAGCTCTTCCCGATAGTGAAATGCCAGAGTGACATGAATAAATTGCAGGGACATCTTGAGAGACTGTGGGAGTAAGCCAAAAAATAGTAGCTGAGCTTCAGTTTCAGAAAGTGTTAAGGAAGTGTGTTAAATTCAGGAAAAATAATCTAAAATGTATTTATTGGATGAGTCGTTCACTCTTCATATAAGTATTTGTAATGTTCTGGAAAGAATGTTTGTGTACTCCCCAAATTCATATGATGAAGTCCCAACCTCCAATGTGGATGGTATTTGGAGATGGGGCCTTTGGGAAGTAATTAGCCTTGGATGAAATTATGGGGGAGGGGAGTCCCTCAAGACAGGCTTGCTGTCCTTGTAAGTAGAGGAAGAGAGATCAGAGCTCACTCACTGTGTCTCCTTCTCTCTCTCTGGGCCATGTGAGGACATGGCAAGAAAGCAGCTGGCTGTCTGTAAAACAAGAAGAGGGCCCTTGTGGGGAACAGAGGAAGGTTCCCTGGACTTCCCAGTCTTCAGCCTTCAGAAATAAATATCTGTTGTTTAAGCCACCCAGTCTATGATATTTGTTATAGCAGCCTGAATTTACTAAGATAGGAGATAAGCTGAAAAATAGTAACACTTTCAGTTTCAGAAACTGTAAGGCAATGTGTTAGATTTAGGGAAAATAATCTAAACTTTACTTATTGGATGAACCATTCATTCTTTATGCAAATAATTTGTTGAGTACCTAGTATGCCCTCAGCATAGTGCCAGGCACTAGGAGTAGTGAGATAAAGAGGGCATGGTTGTTGGCCTACTGGGGGAGACAGTGCCATATAACTTAGAATGTTGGGTGACGTGTGCTATTTCAGAAACAATAATAAAGAGCTCTGGAAACACAGAAAATGGAGCCTGAGGGAACCAGGAAGGCATCTCAAAGTAGGTGACATTTGAGCTACATCTAAAAGGCCAGGAAGGGAAAGGGGTGGTTTTCTATGAAAGGAGAAAGGCAGGGGAACACAGGGCTTGGTCTGGTCTGCTTAGACTTATTTTTTTGAAACTTTCCTTTATTTCTAAATAAAATTCTACCCAGAAACCTAACATAAGACAGATCAACGCAGCCTTTTAACCTGGACTTGCTCCCCAATCTTCACCTCTCCCCAGCTCTGATGTCTTCCCAAGACATGCCACAGATCAAGAGGACTCTTGAAACATCCCATGAACACTGATGTGGCCTCCCTTTAATTTTATAGACAGGTGAGGAAAGATGGGGCCTGTATATTTTAATTTACTAGTCCAAGGTCTCAAAGAAAGTGAGAAAGATAATTCTGTATCTTGATTTATGACTCAGTAAGCAAACACTTAGAAAACCTATTGGAGAATGTTTTTCCTGCAAAATTAGCTGTATCTATTATGGTAACCGAGTGGCAAGCAAAGCTGTGGGACATTATCAGCGAGGGAGCATGTTGAAAGGAAAAGAAGAGTCTTCCACCCCAGACCCCTTAATAGCCATGGTTTTCCTGCAGTGAGACAGTGAAGCAATAATCTGCCAGAGCTGGAAAATCCCTGTGTGCTAAGTAGGGGAAGTGGCTGAGATAGGTGACAGAGCTGGGTCAGGGTTTAAAAGGAAAATCATGGAGACAGTCTGAAAAAAAATCAGTGATAAAACTGGAGGACCCATATATGGAGAAAGAAAAGCAAATGCTAACGGACAGACCAAATATAAGGACTATCAAATCAGAAATGAGACTGGAAAGGAAGATTCTAGAACATGAAATTAATCTCAGACACAAATCAGAGATGGATTGATTATATCAGACTAGGTCTTGGCAGTGAAACTAGAAAAGAATCAGTTGTCCACATACAGATGTGCAAAGCAGTTGCTTTCAATGTGTTGGGAGTAAGGGGGGCCCTCTGAGCTGCTGACTTTGTTTTAAAGGTGCATTACCTCGGGGCGCCTCGGTGGCTCAGTTGGTTGAGCATCTGACTTCGCTCAGGTCATGATCTTGCGTTCTGTGAGTTCGAGCCCCGCGTCGGGCTCTGTGTGGACAGCTCAGAGCCTGGAGCCTGCTTCAGATTCTGCGTCTCCCTCTTTCTGCCCCTACCCTGCTCATGCTGTCTCTCTCTCTCTGTCAAAAATAAATAAACATTAAAAAAAAAAAGGTACATTACCTCTTCTGTTACAGGGACTGTAGGCTTCTTTGATTCCTTATGAAGATACATTAAGATCTTTAAGCTGCATGCATGGACAATGGTACAGTTAGCAGACCCCAGATTTTGATGCCAGAGGGACTCTTGTGTACAATCTTGATTCTGCCACTGGCTACCTATCAGGTTTTGGGAAAGTTACATAACCTTTCAGTGCCTGAGGTATTTCACCTAAAAGTGGGAACTATAATATATATACTTGCCACAATGGTTTTACTAATATAAAATACACACAAAACATTTAGCACATTCCCTCACACATAGTGGGTGATTAATAAGTGGTAGCTGTGAGAATGTTGATGCTAATTACAAGCATGAGCTTGGTGAAGACTTTATTATGTAAGCCAAAAAAAGAAAAAGGGAAAAACATATACAGAATAAACAAATGTTGATGAAATCCTGGAATAGAGGCAAAGAATACTTTGCAAAGAGATAAATTTAAGTGAAACAAAAATAATACTAATAAAATAGTAAGTCAGTCAAGTTTAAATTGCTTCTAAAAATTGGTATGAAGGGGCGCCTAAGTGGCTCAGTCGGTTGAGTGTCCGACTTCAGCTCAGGTCATGATCTCAGGGCTTGTGGGTTTGGGCCCCACGGCGGGATCTGTGCTGGCAGCTCAGAGCCTGGAGCCTTCTTCAGATTCTGTGTCCCTCTCTTGCTCTGTCCCTCCCTTGCTCATGCTCTGTCTGTCTCTCTCAAGAATAAATAAATAAAAGAAACATTTAAAAAAGTGATATGTATGGCTATTAGGCTACAATTAAACAAGATGAAAATCTTTGACAAATAGACTTTATAAATAATAGAGGGCTGACCATCAATCAATCAATAAATCAATCTTTATAAAATAAAAAAAAATATCAAATTATCTAAAATGGTTTGGAAACACAAATCAGTCAGATGTCTTTATTATAGGTCTTCTCAGTGCCTTTAATATGCTATTAGGAATCATGATACTCCAAGTTTGGGACTATAGTACATATCATTTCCCTGATACCAATGTCTATACACCTTCTATTTTTCATAGGAAATCTCAAAAAGGCTAGTCTCTATGTGATACATCTTAGGAAATGGCAATGGCCAAGTAAGACACATCTCAGATGTAAGTAGATCACACTTAGAACCTAGGTGTCCTGACACTCAGCTTAGTTGCTCTTTCTAGCAAAATATTACTATTTCTTCTCATTGTATGCATATAACATTATGGAGAGCAACCATTTTCTCCCACAAAATACTATCTGCTACTGTTCTAACACAGTTGGCTGGGGGTGGTAATTACTGTGTTCGTACAGCACTAAATGACTTTGTTTGCTGTTTTTTAACTTTCGTCTAGTTTTATTATTTCCATGTGTACCAAGCTCATGTTTCCTTTCCGAAGCCCTCAGAGGCTATGACTCAAGTGCTATGTTAATTTTAAAATGTGAAGGAATGAAACATCTGTTACCATGACAGGCCCTCAGGACTTTCATTTTTGAATGAGTAGGGTGAGAAATAGATTTAGAAGTGAGGGAAGATAAAAAGACCCAGGTGATATTCGTTTAACACAATCCCCAGATACTGGGAAAAACATCTCAGCTATGAGTCAAGCTCACAGAAATATCTTGTCTCTCTCTATGTGTTATAAAGTAACCTCTGGCTGGCTGATCTATGTCTCACCTTGACTCTTCAATGCTATGTCACCTGAACCAATGCAATCTTAACTTCAGAGGATATATCTCTTTGCTAAGTGGGAGATGACACTCTCAGCTGGGAAATTAAGTTTTCTGTTTTTTTGTTTTTGTTTTTTAATGTAAAATCTGGGTTACCATTGTCTGATCACCTCCCCCAAATTAGGATGGAGTACAGGGAAACTCAGTTTGGGGACCAGCAGAGAGTGGAGAGGAGAGTCCCTGGACACCAGTGCAAGATAGTGGAGTTGGTAAGCAGCCTCCTGGATAGAAATCCACATGAAGACAAGTCATAATGTTAAAAGAAGCAGACACCTCCATCGAGTGCTAAGAGTGGAACACACCTACAAGTGCAATATAACTGGGGAGAAAACAGGAGCGAATGAGAAGTTTCAAAATGGAAGATGGTGCTTACATTCTGGAAAATGTCCATCAGACTCAAACACAGCAATGGCATATTTTTCAGAGGGTGTGGTGGCCTCTGACAGGCATAAAGAAACATCCAATGAGAGCTATTACCTAGCTGGAAAGTGATCATCTTTTACATTGTCAACACTGTAATCAATAGAAATTTTCAGGGGCACCTGGGTGGCTCAGTTGGTTAAGCATCCGACTTCGACTCAGGTCACGATCTTTCGGTTTGGGAGTTCGAGCCCCGCTTTGGGCCCTGTGCTGACAGCTCAGAGCCTGGAGACTGCTTCGGATTCTGTGTCTCCTTCTCTTTCTGCCCCTCCCCCACTTGTGCCCTGTCTCTCTCTGCCTATGAAAAATAAATAAATGTAAAAAAAAATTTTTTTAATAGAAATTTTCATGTAATCTGACTGAGTAGACCATCCTGGGAAAAGAGCAAAAGTCACAATCTAATTTTGAAAAGAGTTGGCCATCCTTATTATCTTTATTTTTCCTCCATTTTTTGAATACCTCTTATGTATTCTGTGAAAAACACATTATTCACTGTACTGAATTTCATCTTCAGAACAAACCTATAGAGTGTTTTATTCTCATTTGATTGATGAAGAAACTATGTCCCATAGAGTTAAGGAACTTGCCCTTGGTCATACTTGTCTTAGTTGTAAATGCAGACTAATATGTGCTGTTTCTAATGTCATTATACCAAGGTGGGTGGGGCACTCATAATCTTCTTTCTCCCTGTGCTCATTTAAGACATTACTGATCAGTCATGGATCTCCTTCCCACTGAACATGGTTTCAGAATCCTTCTCAGCATATTACAGGAATCCACTACAAATTGAGCAGTGAATACTTCTGAGGTAAAACCAATTTCCTACCCCTGCTGTACACTAATTTGCATCCTTCTATTATGCAGGCAACCAGGAGTAGACAGAGTAGGCTAGCAAAATAGAATGAAGATCAGAGCCCAGATAAACAAGGGGATATCTGATTTAGAGAAGAAAAGACGGGTGCCTTGGTGTCTCATCCGGTTAAATGTCTGGCTCTTGATTTTGGCTCAGGTCATGACCTCACGTTTCATGAGATCGAGCCCCCCCATCTGCTCTGTGATGAGTATGGAGCCTCCTTAAGACTCTCTCCCTCTCTTTCTGCTCCCCATCGCTTGTGTGTGTGCACACACGTGCTTGTTCTGTCTCAAAATAAATAAACATTTAAAAAATAATAAGTAAAAAAATTAGGCAAAAAATTGAGTCCAGGAAAATCAACTAAAACAAGGAAGGACTGGAAGTTCTCTAGGTCCTGGTGCAGATTAGGGGGTCAAAGAGTGGTGTTAGTGAGTGGTAGAAAAGGTGAACTGAGATTTCAGGGATTAAGCTCTTTAATCTTGGACTTATTTTATGCTACTTCTTGAGTGTGGGTAACATTGGGACTAGAAGTTTTTGCTGTAGTCATAGGAAAATAAAATAAGACAGAAGTAATAGATCTGAGATATTCCAGACGGGGCTTGCAAAGATTTAGTTGGCTTGTGGAAATCTGAAAGCGCAAATATCTGGCATGGATGGATGAGTCATACATTGGAAACAACAAGTTCATTGGATTTTTCTCTTCATTGAATTAACTAAGTCAGCCAATTAAAATTAACATCTCTAGTCAAACAAATATTTGACTCAACGGGGAAAAATATGTAAAAAAAATAGCTCTTTGGAAGTAGAAAGAACAGTTGTTATACTTATTAGTTCATGTTTTAACCAAATGACACAGGATATGTCCATGTCTAATTTGCTGGAATTATTTTTAAGGTCTACAAAATCACATATATTAATACGTATAACATCATAGCTCTACACAGAATGTGAGAGTTAACAAAGACTTTACAAACTCAGGATGTAATGGTAGATACTGAGCCCTAGAAGCTTACATCTCGTTAGAGACCAAAGACCTGTAAATAAACAGATGAAGTTTTGATATATGTAGTGATAAAACAATATAAAGAAGTATTATGCCTCTTGGGGATAGCAGAGAATGGTTTTGCACAGAGGCTGATAACAAGCCCAGAATCTGGTGAAGCAGACAAGTTGAAGATGAGGGAAATGGAGACAAAGAGACCATTAGGCAGAGGGAACAGTGCTTACAAAGGGATAGAACAAATTCTACAAAAGTAAAAAAGAAAAAAAAAGAATTCCAGTGACAGGAAAATTACAAATAGCAGAGAATGGCTCTACTATGAAGTGCAAGCCCATGGGAGATGAAGGGTGGGAGCTGAGCCTGAACAGGAAGGGAGAGATAGGGCTGCCAAGGGCTGTATTTCATGCTAAAGGGTCCCAGTGATGAGAGAGTGTTGGAGTTTTTAGGTAGTTTTGCATTTTGGGCAAATCAGTGTGTGCAAGCTGAGTGGAGGAGGCACTTGAGAATGGTAAGATGGGCTCCAGAAAGATTTGTGAACAGGAAAAAGTGAGTAAGACATGAACTAAGGTGGTGGCAAAGGAGGTAGAGGAATAAGTTCCTTAGACACTGAGCACCAATATAACTTAGCTGCTGTGTTGGGGGGCGTGGGGAGCATAGAAGTATACATTCAAGGATGACCCAGGAGCAGGCACACAATGGACCAAAGGCATAAAAGTAAGAGATTTTAGAAGTGGTCAGCTTGAAGTTTATAATTAAGAACAGAGCTATTAAGGTGCGTATAGTGGAAAATATTTCAATAATTTTTTTTTCAATAATTTTTTTATTAGAGGCATAAGAATAGCTTTGGTAGAGAATTTGGAGTATGTGAAAATGTACAAAGATTTTTTAAAAATGTTATTCATAATCCCACTTTGCAGAGATAAACTATTGGTAACATTTTAGTATACTTGTAGATGATTTTCAAAATTTAAAATCATATCAATTAAAATTTTTTGTCTTGCTTTTCCTATTTAGCATTGAGAAAATATTTCTCATATTACTAAAAATTCTTCAAAAAAACATGATGTCTACTCAACACATCACATTCAATCATATAATGAACTGTTGGACATTTCACCATTCCCATTTTTGGGGGCAAATAGTTCAGTATGACTACATCAAAAATACAAGGAAGTCTTCCAAATTTCTGTTCATATATCTTTTTCATAATTTCTGATTGTTTCCTTAGGATAGGTTGATGCATTTGTAAGTTTCACATCTACTTTAGTAGTACAGATGGTTTAGTGTAAAACGGGGATGAACTTACATGCCTTCTCAGCATGGCTAAATTCTATTCCTCCCTGGTTCTGGCACTTTCTACATTTTATGTATGTAATGCTCACCAGGTATTAATACTTATTAATAGTTATTTTTAAAATGCTAATTTTTGTCTGAATTCAAACAGTTTGCATGTGTAGGGAATTTACATGTCTGAAAACAAACACTTGAACATATAATATTGAGGGAGTTTTACCTTTAAAATTAAATGGGTTTATCATTACCAAACCATGACTTCAATATCCCACATACATAATACAATCCAAAATCGTTCAGAAATTTTGACATAAATTATCATTTGTAAAGTTTATTTTTTTCTCTTAAAACGTATTACATGACACTGCTATTTTCACACCTGACAAAAAGAATTTAATGAACTAATTTAAATTTTAGATGACATGGTGAAAGTATCATCAATTCCTCATGTTGACCCGCATAATCAAACAAGCTCAATTAACATTTTTGAGATGTTATGTCATTTTGAGGCCATCCAGTCTCTTGAGAAACCATTTTGTTTTTCTTGTGTTTAGCTTAAATGACTTACGTTTTCACAATGCTAAACTAAGCACAAGAAAAGTAAAAATTCATTCAAATCAACCTATTTCTCATCATAAGATAATGATCAAATAAATGCTTATCTCCAAGGTTATTTCAATGCATTAAACCTACTTTTATTTATTTTTTTCCACTAAATTTTGTGAAAGAATGTTTTATATTTATTTCTTGTTAGTCATCTTGGGTCCACTGGAATTTATCCCCTTTTGAAAGTTTTCTAGAGAAGTAGATTTTATGACCAACACTTCTATATGGAGAGCTCATACTTCAGAGCTCTTCCCTTATGTTTGTAGGAATTACGTCATGCTTGGGTCTGCATACACATGAACATATGACAAGTGAGCCAGAAGGAGTTCATCTTCGATTCACCAGAGCCTTAAGAATATCCTTAGCTGTTACTAGTGATTTGCATCTGGTTGGCAGGCAGGTGAGAGGCCAGAGTCTCCAGAAAACTTGTGAGAACCTATTAAAAATACATGCATAAAAACTCATATATGTGGCAAAGGGAGCTGCTGTCTGGACCCACGAACTCCTCACATTCATTTTCATTGTCATTGTCACTAAGGCTCGAAGGCCAAGGTGGTGAGCCCCCTAATGCTGCCAAGTCCATTGCTCTGTGTTGCACTCTTTGTGTCTAACTCCATTTAACAACGTTTAAGGAATTTGTATTTGTTGCATCTTTCTATCCATTGTGACACGGTCATTATGTACAATCTAATTTCTAATCTTAACAGGTCAGAGCATCTTTTCTTCTGTCCTTCGTAATGCCATCTTTGTATGAAGTTCCTCAACGGGCTCCTAAAATCTGAGCTTCATATTTAAGTCTAATGGTATTTAATCCAGCTAACTCTGCGAAGGAATCAATTTCTCCTTAACAAATTCTTGCTTGGTATTCAACCATCTTCAGTTTTGCTATCATGTGATCTGTGAGTCAGAAGCACTGATGATGTGAGGTCTGTGCCATTCACCTGCAGACAGAGCAAAGGCTCTGGAAGGAGTTGGGAATAGCTGGGCAGTATTGCCACTTATCAGCATAAAATGTTGTTCAAATAGAACAGGAGAGCAAGAGAGTTGAGAAGCACCACATTTACAAACATCTGCAGTGGTTGTAGGTCACTCTGCACACTAGAAAAGATGAATCACGTGGGGGGAAATTAAGAAAGCAAATGAAAATGTCATTTCTCTTAGAAAGTCTAAAAGAAAAGAGCATACCTTTAATCTTAGTACTTCCTGAGAAGAAGCTGGGGCAGCTTTTTTTTTTCCTTTTTTACCCAATTTTGATGCTGTAAGGGCGACTTTAACTCTTATTTTCTCACAGTATTTCATTATAAAGAACCAACTTAGCCCACCTTAAATTCCACCTCTTTTCTGTTTTTGTTGTTGTTTGCTTTTATTTTTGCACTTCTGAGGAAACATTGACTTGGATGCTTATTTTAGTTACTGTAGGAAACCCACAACTCCCTGGGCCTTTCTACCCAAGAACAGAAGATTAAGAGACACTAAGCTATAAATTAGGACATGTCCTCAAGTTCCTAGTCCCTGAGCAGGAACAGCTTCCTAAATTCAATCATATGGTAAGTTTTTATAGACTCTTACCAACCTTACAAACCTATGCTCTTTTTTTTCATGTTTATTTTTTTTGAGAGAGAGCGGGGGTGGGGGAGAAAGGGCAGAGAGAGATGGAGACACAGAACCCAAAGCAGGCTCCAGGCTCTGAGCTGTCATCACATGGGGCTTGGACATGGGGCTTGGACTCACAAACCACAAGTCATGACCTGAGCCGAAGTCGGACACTTAACAAACTGAGCCACCCAAGTGCCCCAACCCTATGTTCTAATCATGAATCAAGGGTTAGGGCTGAAGGGGGTAGAATTCCCTTGGCATAAGTAATCTATTAAGGAAAGCACATTCCTCAATAAATCATCATCACACAATAATGTTGACAAAATAAGGCCCTGTCCTCCAAAGCCATGAGCTTTGTCCTTGCATAACTACATGTAAATGGGAAATGATTACCTTGCCCATAGATCTGGAGTATTCCAGCCAACAGTCATCATTAGGCTGTGTTCTCAGAGCAGAACAAACAGGATGGCGAACACTGAAAACACAAACATATAGAAGGAATTTGCAAATAGTAGTTTTCCCATTAAGATGTATCGTACCGATTGCACAGAGGAGAATTCTGGTCCTAATTTAGTGCAGGTTTGTATTTGGCACATGTTACCTGTAGAGTATTTGGGTAAATTACTGATGTCAGTTGTATTTCTCCTGGAGACGAGGGAAATAGGTTATTGGCACAATAAAACATCCAGAGGCATTTAAAATGTCAGTCTAATCGCAAGAACCAGTAAGGCTTTTAATTACCTTCTGTGCAATTTTTTTTAATTGCTCTGATGGCTGTAGCGCTTGGTAAGTTCCTGACAGAGCAGCTGCAACAAACTTAATTTAAACATTTTTTTTTTCCTAGAGCTCTCTGAAAAAAAAAAAAAACAAACCCAGAATTTGAGACGCAGGGTAAAGGTTGGGAGTCTTTTGTTCCAGGCTCTCTTTAGGAACTCTTGTTGTTCGGCCACTGATAAAACCCTACCTCTATTGTTCATCCAACTACCTGACAGTTTTCATTCACTGATCACATTCTTTGGACAGGGTATGTGTTTGTCATCACCCTCCCTCTCAGAACATTCTGAATCAGACAGTCCATGGTATTAGACCATCACCAATTCCAATTCCATAAACTCTTTGGTGCTTGTTTAATGTCAGATTTGAAAAAAGGAGGATGCACAATTCCTTTCTTGAGATTGACATCAGGGAGACTTCTGTTTTCTACATGACTTCATCCCCTTTAGCTCTACCTGCCACCTTGATAGAGAGCTATTCTCCATTTGTTTGCAAATACTCTCTATTCTTCAGACCTTAATTCTCTAAGAACTAGTCTGTTATTAAGGGGACATGCGGTGTGGCCTAATGTCTGGGACTGAATCCAAATTTGCTCTATACTATGTCTATTTAACCTTAGTTTCACATCCAGTAGAGTTTTGAGGGTTCAACAAAGTAATGTATAAAGAGTGGCTGGCAGCAAGTAGGTTTTCAGTGAGAGTTAGTTCCAGGGCAATTTCTGCCTCCATCTCTATCTCCAATGCTAGATCGCTCAGGTACATGTTTGTAATCACACTTGGCGTTACTAACTTTGTCCTGACACATGGCACGTTATGCCTCAATTAGACTATGGGTAGCTAGGAGTAGGCCTGAGACTTGTTTTCTGCATTAAGGTATCTAGTACAATGCCCTTATCAATTAATGTTTTAAATTGATATGCCAACAGATTGAACAATATTCAGGGAACTTAAACATGTTAGGAGGTGAGTTGCTAATTAGCTTGGACGTGAGGCTAAATTTTCCGAAGGTGTTTTATGCCTTACAAAGGATAAGAACAAAATAAGTTGAGTCACAGAGTGTTGAAGCTGGGAGGAAACTGGTATCATGTAGTTCAACCTGCTATTTAATACAGAAGGCAAAAGAGACTAATACAACAAAACTGGTTAATGTCTGATTTGACTAAGAATTCTTCCAGTCCATATTTTCCATTTCTGGGTTGTTTTCACCATGCCACATCCCTCCATCCCGTTGGTGTTGCTGCTGAGCTCCTGACATCTACAAAGTCTATTCTGCATACTCCATTTAACTACAGGGTATTGGGATTTCTTCTCAGCTGAGCTGGTGATGCAGCCATTAATATTAAGAACATACTACCTACCATATTCTTTGGATTCTCAGGAAAAGAGTAAAGTGGGTATATAGAGAAAGCAAGGGAAAAAGGACAGAAATAGTTAAGCAGATAGAGTGAAAAATTTTTCAAAGACAAGTAAGAAATAAAGAAACAAATGAGATAATACTTATTTAAAACTTAGAATATGTCATGTGCTTAGTAGATGTTAAGCACTTTATGTGCATTATCTAGTAAGCCAAAATACCCCAGGAAGATGAATATCCTTTCCCTCATCTTTCTAACTAGTTATATTGCATCTTCTACCCAATCAGCTGAACATAAATCCCCATGCCTGTATCCATGGATTCAAACCAAATCTACCCAGTTCTAAAGCCTGAGCCTTTATTCATTAAACTCCAGTGCTTCTGCAAACACAACCTGATAAAAATATTGGGCTAAGAGGATTTTCAAGGAGAAGTAGAGGACTTATGAAAATAAGGCAGGGTAGAGAATTTGGTTTATGGGGAGAAAGAAATAAGATCCTGGACCACAGTATTAAGAAGTAGAAATACATGATTAAAAGCAAAGATGCCTGAGAATTTTGACATAGTTCTCCTGGCCTTGGTGGTTAATGTTAATATAGCTATGAGAATGGGCAACAAATGTTGCCCCTTAGTATTGCATCTGCAGCCTATTTCTGCATTCACTAAAATCTCTTTGTTTCCATGCTATTGGGGGCAGGCGGGGGGGGGGGGGGTTGTCCTGAGGAGCATGAAGGTCAATCCTGTTTCTCTAGGAAGAGTCAAATGTGGTGCTACAAATGGAGAGAAATATGATGTGGAATGGGAAGGGAGAGGAGAAATGAAGTGAAGTGAAAGGGTTAAAGGCAATTGCAGAGCAGGCCCGAAGTGTGGAAGAGGGTGGGCCTCCTATACAGCCTGGGGGAAGGTTGGACCTCTATACTCTGGGCTGGGAAATAATCCAGGAAACATCCTTTTGGTCAGATGAACCTTAACTCACACCTTGTTCTGAGGCAGCCACTTCACACTATCTTTGATATTGTATAACATAGTTTTCCTCTCTTTTGTATGGTTATATACTTGCCACATTCGTAAAGCATATGCATAAAGCGCTTTTGAGGCACTGAAGCTACAGATTATATTTAACATAGACATATGGGAAGTTTTTGAGTTCAAGTTCCCAACAGAAGTCATCTTAGCAGGTCTTGTTTTCTCTTTTTAAGCTATAGTTCTGGGTTACAGGACCTCCCAGTTGGTGGACACTTTTAGCTTTGAGGTCTGTCCTTGCTTTCCCTGATGGCTCTCAGTGACAGGCCACGGAGGTTATACAGGAAAAGGGGCCCTGACAAGTTGCCCTTGACAAGTTGAGGAATAGAATACCAGGGACTGAAAAGAACGATCGAAGGGGAATATTGGTCTAAAGAAGGAAGAACATGATATTGGATCAGAAGTTCCTGATAGCAGAGTTTCAACATCCAGGAGGGTGATGCTGAAACTCCTTTGTGTTTTCATTTTCATATGCTCCTTCCACACTTCCCGATGTTCCAGGCTTCTTAGAATGGGAGGTATATCTACAAGTTGCCTACCCCTGCTTCTGCACACATACTGTTTCTACTGTCCTAGCATTATTAATTGCTACCTTTCAGTGATATAGTAAACATTTAAAAAATCTCATTTCAAACATATTATATTAATACATATATGTAAAACAAATGGTATGCGTAATATCTCCTTATTCTTATAAAAATGTTCCAATATTCCAATTTTACATCTGAAAAACATTTCAAATGGTGCTAAGAGGTGGCAAATTTGAGATTCAAATTCAGGTATATAAGACCTGACAGTCCCAAATATTTTTACTATACTTAATTTTCTTTTATTTTGTTCAGGAATATAAAAGGGCACCTGGTGGAAACTTTAATGTTTGAAAGTCTAGTTAGGAGAAGATGCACTTCTTGAGGAGTGATGTTTAACATAAGGGCTATGTCACGGGGCACCTGGGCAACTCAGTTGGTTGAGCATCTGATTTTGGCTCAGGTCATGATCGCACAGTTTGTGAGTTCGAGCCCCACATCAGGCTCACTGCTATCAGCGGGAAGGCTGCTTTGGATCCTCTGTCCTCTTCTCTCTCTACCACTCCCCTGCTTGTGCCCTCAAGAATAAAGAAAACATTTAAAAAAAATAATAAGGGTCATGTCAGAATCTCCTGGAAATTTTTGAAAATCTTTCTTTAAAATCCATTAATTCCAAAATACCCCACTCACCTAAGAATCATTGGCATGGTGAAAGAAAATTACTCATGGAAGGATCAACTACCCTTTAACAGCAAAAGGTTGAGAACTCCTGATTTTGGCATCTCCACATACAATTTTTCTATCCACAGCACATGATTCTGTGTGTGTGTGTGTGTGTGTGTGTGTGTGTGTGTGTATACCTAATGCAGTAAATGCTTGAAAAACACTGGAATTTATATATTTATCATATGACTTATAATTAATGGAACTAATTATATTGATGTGTATTCTCATGCATGTGCATGCTCCTGTCCCCTGCTTTCCCATGACACACATACCCATCATACCTATAAGGCCTACGGGAAGAAATCTGCCCCTTTGTTAATATCTCAGTGAGACCCTGGTGGGAAATAATTGGCACATTCAAACTGGGAATAACTGAAGAAGGAGTTTTACAAAGCTGTGGTTAGGAAACCAATAAAGTGCAGTGCCATAGGACATAGTAACCACAGAGAGCCTTTATCACTCACAGTCTGCAGGAACAAGGGGACCAATAATTTATTGGAATCAAGAATGAGCCTGTATAAAGAGATTCAATTGCCAGCTGTTGGAACCTTTAACAGAGGGGATATAGCCAGTCTGTGATGATCCAGAAAGGAGTTTATGGGTCATAGATACCATGACCTCACTTCCTCCCCTCCTCTGATTTCCTGTTTCTCCCTCCCATTGGCCAACCCAATAGGGAATTAGAGGGCACAAGAGTCCACTAAAGCAGGAGATGTGGGTCAGGTTCCAGGGAGACAGAGTAGGGTGAAAAAAGGTAGTATGTGAATCTATTAGGGCAAACAGAAGACATCAAGCAAGGTCAATTTATAGGCATAACTAGAAATTGCGAGAAGGGTTCTACCAAAGCTTGGGAAAATAAGTATCACAGCAATGCAAATTCTAAATTACCTCTGAATCCTCTTGGATTATTATTTAATGATGGCTTACTGTTTGCCAGGCACTGTGCCAGACACTTTAAATATACTGTGTCTTCATTCATCACAATAACCATTAGGAGGTAGGTACCATTCTGTCTTACAGGCAAGAATACTGAATTGTCAGGCTCTCAGAAACTTGTCAGGGCATACAGATAATAAATCATAGACCTTATATTTGAAGTTCGATGGGGCACCTGGGTGGCGCAGTCGATTAAGCGTCCGACTTCAGCTCGGGTCACGATCTCGCGGTCCGTGAGTTCGAGCCCTGCGTCAGGCTCTGGGCTGATGGCTCAGAGCCTGGAGCCTGTTTCAGATTCTGTGGCTCCCTCTCTCTCTGCCCCTCCCCCGTTCATGCTCTGTCTTTCTCTGTCTCAAAAATAAAATAAACATTAAAAAAAAATTTTTGAAGTTCGGCCTGACTCCCAAAGCTACTCTTCCTTAACATTACAGTTTACCACAGACTAAATGAAGCAACAATCTAAGCAATCACTTGTGGAAAATCTAGGCCTTATGTGTAATGCTAGTAATACTCACAGAAAGCAACAGAATTTGAGCCAGGGTTAAGTTCTACCATTTAGTTTAAATGAAAGGTATTTAACATTTTCATCCGTCAATGTATGAATGTAGCAGATATTGTCAGTGCCCTATCCGTATCCCGTAGATGCTATCATTTCAAGTTGCTCTGGATGATTTTCAGTTCCCAGTGTCTACATCCAGAAGTACAGAAGGCCATGTTGCCCTTGTGTGTGGCAAGCCATAAGGACCTGAAAAACAATGTGAATAAAGCCCTCAATCAACGACTCTTAGAAATTGGTATAAAAATGTCCCAGTTCCCTTGCCACTTGTGCAGGATAATTCTTTTCCCCAGAGTTTTCCCACAGGATTAAGGGCCAGTTTCCCATTTCTGGTTAATAATGGGAAGGCTTAATAATGCACCACTGTTTGGCTTTCTTCTCTTCC
This sequence comes from Felis catus, assembly GCF_018350175.1. Lineage (NCBI taxonomy): Eukaryota > Metazoa > Chordata > Mammalia > Carnivora > Felidae > Felis > Felis catus. The sequence continues at coordinate 129,605,774 of NC_058375.1, read as the reverse complement.
CTGTGCCACTTTCCCACTTCCCTAGTGGTGTCCCCTGCACCCAAATCTTGCTGGGACCAATTAAACTGGAAGAAGTTCTGCCAGAATTTCCTATACCATTTTTCCTAAGAAGAAGCTCTTCAAGAAGTGATTCTAAAATGGAATCACTTGCTGGCCATATGGCCAAAAGGAGACCATTGCTGGTGGAAGTGCAGTGGTGATAACGTAGGGCAAGCTATAGCACCACAGGTACTAAGATTCTCATCTGTAGTGGTAGAAGTAGAAGTGGCAGAGGTAGACATGGTTCACGTGCCTCCTGCAGTATCTCAAGTAATGAGAAAATGGCTGCAATCATAATTACAAAGAGCATGGATTGCGTAGGTGCCAAAATTTAGCACAGTGATGGCTAAGAATGACTTGTTCAAGGAAACCAACTACCAATTCAGGAGGCTGATGTGAAAACTGGAAGGTATCTATGGTTAAAGAGACTCTTACCTCCTTCAGCCATAGGGTAGAAACTCCTAGCCTTTGTGAAATAATTATCAGCAAGCACAAAATGTCATGACTTTTGAGGAAAGGTAAAGATGCTAAAAAGTTTGGAAAACGGAATGATGAAATCCCTGTTTTCCCTAAATATTTGAATGTACCTAGACTTGGGCAGACACTCTTCTTGTGGGCAAATTCATCAGGAAAAGATGAACTCTGCAAAGCTGTGAAGAACATGTATTTTGGTTGAGAGTTTGGGGAGCTAAGTTTCCATGTCTTCTCTTCAATGAGACATTGAATTATTCCAAGCAGCCAGCACTCTGTTCCTGAGAATGGCATAAAAACAAAGCATGCTGTTATGCCACTTGGGATAAACAATTACTCTGAAAACTGAGACAGCCAATCAATTAAATAAATAAGAAACTCTAGTTAAATAGCTATCTGCAAATGAAGTGTACAGTTGGTGGCAAAGATGCTGAATAAATGAAATTTAATCTGTAGTTATGACTTAACACAAACCTTCTAATCAAGGGTCAGAATTTCCAGGCATTTGATGGAGGTGGAAAGCTGGCCCAGAAGATTCCCCTGAAGGAGAATTTTCCCCAGGAAAAGAGGCAGGGGCGAGTATGGAGCTGAAGGCAATTCTCCTTCATGCCTAGAGATGGTTCTCCTGGTAAGGGTTCCCTGTGGGAACTCTGGTTGGGATTGATATCCATGAAGAATGTCCTGGGTGTCCATGAAGGAAAGTACCAACGAAAAAAGCATGGTTGCCCTGATGGGGTTATTATTATTTGAGAAAGAGAGAGAGACAGAGAGAGAGAGAGAGAGAGAGAGAGAGAGAGAGCACATGAGCTGGGGAGGGGCGGGGGGGGGGGAGAGAGAGAGAGAGAGAGAGAGCGAGAGCACACATGAGCTGGGGAGGGGCAGAGGGAGAGAGAGAGAGAGAGAGAGAGAGAGCACATGAGCTGGGGAGGGGCAGAGGGGGGGGGAGAGAGAGAGAGAGAGAGAGAGAGAGAGAGAGAGAGAGAGAGAGAATCCCAAGGAGGCTCCACACTCAGAGGGGAGCCCAACATGGGGCTCAATCCCATGACCCTGAGATCATGACTTGAGCTGAAATCAAGAGTTGGATGCTCTCAGCCAACTGAACTACCCAGGCATCCCCCCAGTAGGATTATTAATAGCCCCCTTTCCCTTTCATAAATGCCCCAATTTTGTATGTTGCGACCTAAGAAATGTGCTATTCACAACACTGCTCATTATCTCAGGAACTGGGTGTTTTACTCCCTACCTCAGTCAGTCTGAATAGTGGGAAGCATGTGGGATACAGAGTCAAATGACCTGAATTTGAGCTCTCTGTTCATACCTTATTAATTATGTTAACTAGGTTTCTTTGTCTAGAAAATTAGGACGGCAGTATTTTCTTTGTGGTGGTGATGTGAGTATACAAAGCAGCTTACTAGTGTTAGATATTATTATTATTATTATTAATCCTTTGAGTCGAAATGATTAGGATTTGGGATGCGCCACATGTGACCCATGTTTTGTGGTATAACCCAAGGTCTAATTTTAAGATTATGGCAATCAAGAGAATGCAGCTTTCAGATTTCCAATAGCAAGGATATTAATTGTTGAGGGCTTCAGCTGCTGCTCCCTGAAACCCAATGCTGGTTTTGCACAGAGGCCATGTTTCCTGCGGGCTGCTCCCAGACAATAATTCAGCGCAAGGGGATGATATTCAGGCAGACCTATCATGGGAGGCAGGGGACTTCTCTGAAGCTTGAGGATTCTCTGAATGCTCCACCAAACTCTCCTTAGAACTGTACTTCAGCCTGAGATACTTCTACCCAGTCTTCCTTCCTCCCTCCCTTCCTCCCTTCCTTCTTCCCTCCCTTCCTTCCTTCTTTCTCTCAGGGTCAGCCTTGTATCACAGTCTGACAGTTCTCCCAGCCTCTCTCAGCTCCCTCCCTCTTCTCTCATAGGTATTTTTCCTAATAAATTTCTTGCATGTCTAATCCCATTTTATTTAGCCTCTGCTTCTCGAAGGACTAACACAAAGATAAAATATTGTAAAGTTGTGAGGATATCGCTACTTTTCAAATATACATAGGTGTTGCTATTGTTGTGGGTAAATAACAGTGCCACATATTTATATTTTTCTGTAGTGTAAGAACACATACTTTTCATCCCTGGTATTCAGTGTAGCTATTTTCACGTTAAATGGGAGGTGGGGGCAAAGGCCATTTTTTATGGCATTGGACTTTATGAAAACAGGTTAACCAACACTCCTCTCTGGTCACTGTCCCCAGAATGGGTCCTGTCTCCAAACTTCTCTCATGTCCTTTCATTAGTAGACATTATTTTGCTCTTCATTTAATTGGACTCTTCTTCAGCCTCAACATCCAACTCAGGTGTCCCCCTAAGAAACTTCTCAGACAACTCTAAAGCACACTGAATTTTTTCACCTCTACCACCTGATTCAGTACATTAAAGTGATAACAACCTGGCTTTGTTAAATTGATATTTCTTGATTTATGAAAAAAATTTAATTTGATGAGAAAGATTAGAGGACAGATATCTTCAGAAAGTTTGCTTAAAAATACTTAATGAAATAGTTTTCAAGCTCTCTAACAAGTATTTGCTAATACATTAATTATGACTGACTCTTAGCCACTTACTACAGTAGATTCAGCAGGAGTTCCACTGGGGAACATTTATGGCCTTAAGTGGGCCTCTGGATGTGATGCCCTAAAGGAACTACACTTCTTCAGAAATACTCAGTAGTATACCAGCTCTCTGACATATACCAGCTAGTCCTATTTACTGTTTGGTTTTAAATGTTTATTCATGAAGAATTTCTTTGAGGCAAATGAGGAAATTGGTGTAACTTTATAAGAGAATAATTGAGGAGAAATCAGATCTAGAATAGGGACCAAGGACTTAGGTCTGAAATAAAGGTAGGGGTGCCTGGGTGGCTCAGTCTAAGCGTCTCTTAATTTCAGCTCAGGTCATGATTTCACAGTTTTGTGAGTTAGAGTCCTGCATGGGCTCTGCGCTGATAGCATGGAGCCTGCTTGAGATTCTTCCTCTTTCTTGCCCCTTCCCTGTTCACACACTCTCTCAAAAATAAATAAACATTAAAAAAATGAAATAAAGGTAAAGAATTGATTTCATAATATCCTCTGGTACCATCTGTCCAAAGCCAGCCTGACTTTTTTCTTACTAAACTACAAGCCCTTGAAGGGCAGGGACTCTATCTAGTAAGTGCTTAAGAACTTATTTGAGTGGGCCTATGGCTAGAGGGATAAAATGCACCGGAAATTCATGAGAAAGTTTGCACTGCTGGATATGTCTGTGGGTCTCTCTCCCCTAGGATTGGCTGCCAGCAAAATTATGTGGTAGACATAGCTGTCCTCCATGCTGTCTTCCCTGTCTCTCTTCCCCTAGGATGGAGTAGTGACCAGTCTGTCTGATGTTGTTTTGCAGAGGACAGCCCACCTGGAGAGTGCTAGGCCAGTCCTGTTTGTCTCCTCTGTCCCCAGTCTGCCAGTGAAATAGCACACTAATCAGCTGAGGCCACTAGTCAGGCACCCAATTTATATTTACATTTAACCAAGGACTTCCAGAGTCCAGTGAAATTATGTGACTCACTCAAGGTCATAGCAGCAGTTCAAACTGGGTATATGAAAGCCATGTTTTCTGACACCTGGCTTGTTGCTTTATCTATTAGAGGAGGCTATTTTGTATCTGTTCTGTGTTGTGAGGGAGTCCAACATTGCCCTATATTTTCGCTTAGAAGGTATGAATTTTCTCTAAGTTTTACCTGCCTTCAATTTTCTACACTTCCATTCTCATTTTATTTGCAAGACCCAATGGACTAAGGAAAGCCACAGTAGGGCAGGGCTCTCTTTTCCTGAGGAAAGTGTATCCTTCCTTCCTCTTTAGTGTAGTGTACCTGGCATTGCAGTTACATGCAGGTGCTTTTGCCCCTGACAGCATCAGCATCTTCTGATCTTGAGGCAAAGGCCATGGAGTTTAAAGTGGTTTGAACTGAGATGCATAATTCAAGGTGCCTTTCCATCCAAGCATAGCCTGAATATTCCAGGAGCAGTTGAGTTTTGTGGCCAAAAAAAAAAAAAAAAATCCAGAAGTGAATTTTCAGGCAAAGTAGCATAATTTGTGATTAAGGTTATCGGTAATATCTAACCTTTAGTAAATGCCAGCTGCATAATGATGGCTAGCGTGCTTTCTACAGATACTGCACTGCAGTCAGTTCAGCCAGGCCGTAAGAATCTATTTAATAGAACCCTAATGGGAAATGACCAGGATCTGACTACAGAAGATTAAAAGTGACAATGCTAATTGACTGCAGAGGTATCTACATGAAGAGGGGCCAGAAAAATCATTTAAGTCTAAATGAAATTGGACTGATTTGATATTTGAGAAAAGTATTACCTTCCTACTGTGTTTAGCAGGGGGAATTAACTACTTCATGTTTCTTAGAGAGGAGTCTTTGTGGAACAATGGGATACAGTTGTTGGGAAAAGAACTTTCCTCAGCTGCTTAGAAAAAAGAATTGCTGCTTAGAGGTTTCAGGGCTCCTGCGATCTCAGTGCTTAATAATCAGTGAACAGTGCTGGGATGGAAGTTTGAGAGGGCCTCAGAATAGTGAAGGTAGTCCAATGCTCACCCCCACCGAATAGCAAAGAGGTGCAGCTGGTGATGGGGAAGGTAATTTCATTCTTTATTTAGGAGATGTTTTTTTGTTTTAATTTAGGAAGGGTACAAACTAATGAAACTTTAAAGTCAATATTATCTCTTTTTCTATTTTGTTTAATCCTTAGGATCTTCTCTAATTTTTATAGAATTAATGTACAGCTTTCTTGTCCATCAACTCCATCACGCTCCCAATCACATCAGGGAATTGGCACACACTCTTCTCCCAGGGAATTCCTATCCATTGCTCAGATCTCAGTTTCAATGGTTTGTTTTTTCTCCAGGGACATCTTCCTGAACATCCAGACCAGGTAGATACGCACTGTATCCCTGTGTTTAAGAACACAAAAGGCTTGCATGAAAACTGGCATGCCACTGGCTAGCTTTGTGTCCTTTGGCAAGTTACTAATCCTCACATTGTCTCAAATTCTTCAGCTATTAAATAGAAATGATCGTGACTGCATTTGCTTTGTAGGCTTGTTGTAAAAAATAAATATAAGGAGGGGCGCCTGGGTGGCTCAGTCGGTTAGGCGTCCGACTTTGGCTCAGGTCATGATCTCATGGTTCATGGGTTCTGGCCCCGCATCGGGCTCTGTGCTGACAGCCCAGAGCCTGGAACCTGCTTTGGATTCTGTGTCTCCCTCTCTTTCTGCCCCTCCCCCGCTTGCACTCTCTGTCTCTCTCAAAAATAAACATTAAAAAAATAAAAATAAACATAAGGAGTTGCTATTATTGTTATGAGCTCTCATAGCCCTATGTACTTTTCCTTCATTACTCTCTTCATATTAGTACTTTCATATTAATACATGTATTGGTGTGATTATTTGGTAAGTACCTGCCTCTCCCACTACAATATAGGTGTCATAATGTTAGAGAGTTTATTGTTAGATCTACTAATGCCTAGGACAATGCTGGTTCATATTAGACACTGATTAAATATTTTAAATGTTTGATTGAATAAGTGAATGAATAGTGGCTTCTGTTGGTGGAAGCTTACAACTTCCTATACTGTGGGCAATGGCAGCCATTTCTACCTATAATTTTCCACAATTGTGCTTCTAATCGCCTGTATCTCTTCTATGTTAACTTAGCTATTAGATTCTTCAAACTACTTCTGAATAACTCTTGCTTAGCTTCTGGCTGTGCATACACCTGAGACTAGCAGTTCTCAAACCTAGTACGCAGTGAGGTGGAGAGTGTTCTTTAAAGTTTTGTGATGCTGTTTTCATATTTGAAGGAAAAGTCATCTCCTCCAGTCTTTGCTAACTTCCTTCCACTCCACTGTGTCCAAACTCATTTTTTTGCTCCAACAGTATGCTGTAACTTCTATGGAAAACTGAACTTCTACAAAGGGTCTCTCAACCATGGCTGATTGTCTAAGACAGTGTTTTCTAGGGGCTCCCGAGGCATGGCTGAGAGAGAGAGAGAGGCTGCAGCCAGTTCATAGGCCACTGTAGGGTCCACAGCCTGGACCAAGGTCTGTCTGCCTATTTCCCTGCACACAAGAGGGCAAGACTCCTCCAGATCCCTTGGCATATGTCGGATTCCACAGCTCCTTCAAAAGCATTTTTGTCTGTGGATGGATGCTGAATTTTTGTTGTTGGGGGGAACAAAAATTAGAGATCTCTTACGCTGCCATGATGCTGATATCACTTGTGTTCTGACTTCTAACACCATACATTAGTTTGCTTGTTCTTGAACTTTATAAAAGTACAGTGATATTTTGTATATAACTTTTAGTCTTTAATATAACAATTTTGAGGGGCATCTGAGTGGCTCAGTCGGTTAAGCGTCCAACTTTGGCTCAGGTCATGATCTCACGGTTCATGAGTTTGAGCCCCACATTGGGCTCTGGACTGACAGCTCAGAGCCTGGAGCCCGCTTCAGATTCTGCTGTCTCCCTCTGTCTGCCCCTCCGCTGCTTGAACTCTTTTTTTTTGCATTGTCTCAAAAATAAATAATCATTATATGAAAATTTTAGTAGCTATATGTTCTTCCCAATAACTGTTGTCAGTATTAGTATTAGCCTCCTAGTGAGTGTGAAATGGTATCTCATTTTTTAAAATTGTTTTCCAGATGACTAAGAATGTAAAGAACTATTTCATGCTCTTATTGACCATGCCTATATCTGTTTGTGAGGTGTCTGTTCAAGTATTTTGCCCATTTTTTTATTGGATATTTGATTTTAATTATTGATTTGTATCTGGATACAAAATCTTTGTCAGATATATGTAAGATAAATATTCTTTTTCAGTTTCTCTTGCACTTACCTTTTCTTAATGGGATATTTTGGCAATAGAAGTTTTACATTTTGATAAAGTCCAATTAATTATCTTTGTTGTTGATTTACAGTTAGTGCTTTTTGTTTAGTAAGTAATCTTTTCCTCCCCTAACATGCTTTAAGATTCTTCCACGTTTTCTGCTATGTTCTTAAAAGTTTCATGTTTGATTCCACCAACTTTGTATTTTTTAAAGATTGTTTTTGGCTATTGTAGGTCTTTGCAATTCCATGTAAATTTTAGAATCATGTAGTCAATTTATACAAAAATATTTGATGAGTTTTTAATTGAGATTGCATTAAACCTATAGATTGATTTGAAGAAACAAAGTATTGTAACAATATTGAGTTTTTATAATCCATGAACAAGGTTTATCTCTCCATTTAATTAATTTTCACTATTCTTTATTTTTCACTTCACTCACTTCCCTCAGCAATAATTTGCAGTTTTTAGTTTAGAGATCTTACACATCTTTCACAAATTTAAGATTTCATTGACATTTTTTCCATTAGTTCTGTCACTTTTTGTTTAACTTCTTTTCGAAGGACATCTATCAAAATTTTAATAAACAGTGCAGTGAATCTGTCATACTTTATTAGTTTGTTATGAGCATTTATTGTTATGCTGTTTTATATTAGAGTACAAAACAAGACTGGATGCCCATCAGGCATGCTCAGTTGTTAATGTTTCTATTTTTCTAAAACCTCCTTCTTTTCCACCTATAGACATGTCAGTTTATAGAAGTTCCTCCCCGTACTCCACCTGTAAGTAATCTCTTTGAATATGTTTGGCAATAATATTGGCTTACTAAGGAAAAGGATAATTAGGATTATTGAGTAAGTAATTTTGATTTTTTAGCCGTACAAAGACAATAGAATAGTAAAGGTACGTGGACTTTGTGACTTTTTTGTTCATTGTAGAGTACAACATTTAGAACAATTATCTCTTGGTAAAGCATGTTTGTGAATTGATTGTTTGATGTAATGCTCACCTCAACATATATTATAATGTAACATATAAATATTATACATATATTACATTATGTATACTTTGTATCTAAGTGAAAAATAAAACCAAAATTACAGTTTTCAAAATTGTTACTTCTTATAAATAGTAACAATGGGGTGCCTGGGTGGCGCAGTCGGTTAAGCATCCGACTTCAGCCAGGTCACGATCTCGCGGTCCGTGAGTTCGAGCCCCGCGTCAGGCTCTGGGCTGATGGCTCAGAGCCTGGAGCCTGTTTCCGATTCTGTGTCTCCCTCTCTCTCTGCCCCTCCCCCGTTCATGCTCTGTCTCTCTCTGTCCCAAAAATAAATAAACGTTGAAAAAAAAATTTAAAAAAATAAATAGTAACAATAATGTCAAAAGAAAAAAAAGTAGAACAGATGTTAGTATGTTCATGCCAACATGGGCATCCTTAACATGTCATTTAAAAAAAATCTAACTTGAACCACATATCAGATTCTAGAGAATATTCACAATTCCAGTGACATAAAAATAATATTCTTTCCCATTTATGTGCTCAGTGTGAAACTGGAGATAGATTACAGTAATTGGAAGGAAACCAAATTTCAGTGCACATTAACAATAGGTCATCTTAATTTTCACATCTTAGCACAGGAACTTTTTTGAGGGAACACTAAAATATGTCCCCAGATCAATCTAAGAAAAGTATAGTGGAATTAACTGGATATTATTCCCTAGAATGATGGTGACCTACAGTAAAATAAATCTGTGGAGTCTGAACCCAAATCTGAAAACTCCACAAAGGGGATGGGTGCATTAGGCAGAACCCCAAAGAACACTGTGTGTTCATGTATCCAGCTTACTAATCAGGCCAGAAGGTGGCAAATGAGTGTTTTATTCAATATAGCTTTTGACATTGGGGAATACTTTAATTAATGATCTGTCTAGCTCCCCTGGATCCCTCTTGTGTGTCTGTACCACAGTCTCTATGTGTCACCTGTTCACACCTCATACTGCAACATTCTTCACAGGATTGCTCTTGGACCCTTAGGAACCACTTTCCTGGAAACACCTTAGAGTTTACATAGTCCCTGGGGAGGTCTATAGACAATGATGGAGAGAAGACATGGTACAAAAGTCTGATCCCTTGCCTGCAGGGGGAAAATATTCTGTAGACTTCAATTTTCATAGCTCCCCATGGGATCAGGCCAAGGATGACACCTGAACTGCACTCTTGCTTAGTTTCTTCCTTCTGCCTACTCGATGTCTCCCACTCCCTTACCTGTTTCTCCTGGGAGCATCTCCTAACAACGCGTTTGTACACAAATGCTTGTCTAAGCATCTGCTTCTGGGAACCCTGACTTAAGATAACTTAATGTTCATATCTGCTTTTCTAATGCTTTCCATTGAAGTATCAAAAAAATGTTAATAACCTGCAGAGTGCTAATTGTAAAATAACTGAAAAATTCATGGTATTAGGAAGGGGCAAGAATCTTTAGTTCTGACTGTCGTCCTCATTGACCATGGAGGGGTCTGAGGACCATTGTCAGAACTAAGAGGTAGCAAGAACAGAAGGGGGGGGGGACAGGTTAATAAAATAGAGAAAGAATTCCGGTCATGATTCAATAAACAACTTTTGAGCATCATCAATATATCAGACTTTCTTTCGAGCCACAAGGGGTGTGATTCCTGACCATGGAGTTTATATTTTAGTTGGAAAAGAGAAAACTACAAAACTCTTGTTAGGGAAGAAGGAGGTGTTTGTTCCTGGTGGGCGCGTGTTTCTTCCAGTGTTGCTTGTTGCTTGTTCGTCCAAGCACAATTAAATGCAATATGAATGCTGACTATCTTTGACTTCATCAAGGTTTGGATTCAGCTCAACCACAACATAAACAACCAACGCCCATTCTGAATGTTTACTTCTTACACTCCCATTGAGACACCACTTCCATATAAACAATGGACACCGGTCTGCTTTGTCTCTTCCTCATTTATAAATCTGATCTTAATCACTTGCCACTTTGTATATTCTCTTTCCTAGAGGTTCTTACATATTAAGTGTTCTCTAAAAATATTTGTGCTGTGTAGAAGGAATTGCAGGAATCATTGAGCCAGTTAAGGGTGGACTCTTTCATTAAATCTCAGCCTCTTCCTCACTCCCAACTTCATAGCATGTGCTCTGACTGCATGTAATATTAGTTTAACATTCAAAAATCTTCTCCATGGACATTTCATAAAAGCCTATTTTTCAGAGGTGATTGGATCAGTAACTGGTCTTTAATAATAACAAAAGATTAAATTTGGCTTATAAAACATTGCAAATACACCTTAAACAATTTAAAACACTTAACATATAATGCAAATTCATATGGTAATTCTTTGATATAGGACCAATGGCTTTTCTTTGACTAAGATCCATGATTAGAGTTCTATTTCTTGCTTAAACTATATCCATAAAGTATTTTCCATAATTTCCAGTTCCATATTTTTAAAATGAAAAAATGAAGCTAAAGATATTTGTCAAAGCAATCAGAGTTCAAAAATTCTTTTAATTTTTGTAAATTATTTTTGCCCTTATCTATTCCAATCTAATTTTCTTATGACCAGCAGTTATTCAGTCCATGGAAAACATTCAATTTATTGTCTATGGGCACAACAAAACTCTTTTTACTTTCATATTTGCATACTATTTTATTTTAGTCATTTTCCAAGTTTGCATACCCTCTAATTAAATTCATAATTATATTAACAAGTAAAAGTGATATATAAGGTTTGGGAACCAACAATTAAGTTGATGATAAAATAATTGTTTGGTCATTCTAAGGATTATCCTGGGAATTCAGTGATCCATGGGAATCAGTTTCCTTTACAGAAGGAATTGGGAAGGTCAGTTATTTTGAAAAATTGCTTATAGGGAGATAAGAAAGATTGTATGGAATATGCTCCTGCCTTTGGAAAATAATGAGGTGAATAACACTAGGAATGGGTAGATAGAAAGAAGTAGAACAGAACTTCTAGGTGCAACATCCTCTTGGAAAAAGCAAGTAATTACTGGGAGACTCCAACTAAAACATCCAAAAAACCCAAAGCTATTCCAGTTGTCCTGATCACAAGTTCCAGTTCAAACAAAAAATATGAATCCAACACTATTCTTTCTTTATAAGTTTATGAAAACCATCTCAGAGAAAGACTTATCATTGTATCTTGAGTTTAAAGCTCTAGAAAGTTTCTCCCTAAGTTATTTCTTAAATCCTAGAGATAACGAGTTATGCATTGTCTTCGTTGTCTTTCTTCTTGGGCTCTTTTATTAATTTCTAATTGTTCTTATCATTATAGCACATTAAATCCCTAAGCATCTACCCTAAAAGAATTTATCAGATTTCCTTTATGAAAAGGGCTACAATAGTATGAGAATATTAAGTGACTCTGTGTGTGTTGGGCGGTGAGTAATAGGAAAGAAGATCTGGAGAAGAGCTTAGAAAAGAAAAGATGGAAAACCTGAAGCATAATTTTATCTCTTTCCTAATTTTCTTCAGTGTTGCCTAATTCCCCAGCCATTTGTTCCTATGCCAGCCAATGAACCACTAGAGACTGATGACTTTTAGACAGTCCTGATTTCAATCTTCTATCATGGAGAATATCCAATCAAATAAAAATGAAACAAGTCAGAGTCAACTTTTAAAAAAAATTATCTGTGATTTTGATGAAAAATACACTTCTCCAACAAATAATCCAATAAAAAATGGGCAGAAGACATGAACAGGCATTTCTCCAATAAAGACATACAGATGGCCAACCGACATAGGAAAAAATGCTCAACATCACTCATCATCAAGGAAATGCAAATCAAAACTATAATGAGATATCACCTCACACCTCTCAGAATGGCTAAAATAAGAAACACAAGAAACAACAACTGTTGGTGAGGATGTGGAGAAAAAGGAGCACTTGTGTACTGTTGGTTGGATGTAAACTGGTATAGCCACTGTGGAAAAACAGTATGGCGATTCCTCAAAAGTATCCAATGATCCAACAATTGCACTACTGGATATTTACCCAAATGATAAAAAAAGCACTATGTAATGGAATATTATTCAGTCATAAAGATGAATGAAATCTTGCCATTTGGAATGACAAGGATAGAGCTAGAGAGTGTAAAGCTAAGCAAAGTAAGTCAGTCAGAGAAAGACAAATACCATATAATTTCACTCATAGGTGGAATTTAAGGAACAAAACAAATGAGCAAAGAGAAAATAAGAGAGAGATCCAAACCAAGAAAGAAACTCTTAACTGTAGAGAACAAACTGATGGTTACCAGAAGGGAGGTGGGTGGGTGGATTAAACAGGTAAACAGGTTCCTTAAAGAATTTAAGGAACAAAACAAATGAGCAAAGAGAAAATAAGAGAGAGATCCAAACCAAGAAAGAAACTCTTAACTGTAGAGAACAAACTGATGGTTACCAGAAGGGAGGTGGTTGGGTGGATTAAACAGGTAAAGAGGGTTAAGGACTACATTTGTGATGATCACTGAGTAACATATAGAACTACTGAAATACTATATTGTACACCTGAAACTAATATAACACTGTATGTTAACTAACTGTAATCAAAATAAAAACTTAAAACAAAAATACATTTTTTTCATTAAAACTTTATTCACTGTTTTTTAAGTTGTCAGTATGGATGTACACCATTTATAAACCAACACACCTGAGTTATTCATTCATCATCACTACCAGATATAAAAGTTGCTGTAGTTTTTTTTTTCTTTTCATCAACTTACTATTTTGACATGTAAAGAAGAGTCATTTTGTAAAATTCTAAACTTTTACAAAGTTAAGAAATGGTGAAATAATAACAACATTTGTCTTCTGTCAGGAAGTATTGACACAGTATTACTATAGCAAAATTGGTTTGTGTTCTGAAGTGTGTCTCATAGATAAATCAGATTTTAGATTTTTTAAAAAACAACCTAAATTGTTCTTTTTATATTAATGCCTATAAAAACGTTAGGGTATGTAAGTGTGGAAAAAATATTCTATGAAGTAGGCATAAAATTTGGATAGAAACCATGAAATTCCCTGAACACTCATTGTCCATATTTGACATTGATACAAGGTCGTTTTCAAAGTATAATGTGGCATATTTCATATTTCATTAGTCTCTAAATTATGGACTTCTTGGTCAAACAAAGCCCTTTGTAAATGTCAAGGAAATGTCTGTTTACTCTCTTTGCAAGATTCTATCCAGAGAATTGAGGAAAGAGAGGGTGCACTATGTGAATGAAAGCATAAGAATTTATATAGCAAATTCATGTAATGGAGAAAAGCCCAGAATAATTAAAACATTGGCAGCAAAATCTCTTAGCGATGAAAGTGGACTATAGTCAACTAGTCAATGATTTCTGACCGTGGAAATCTATTTCACTTCTTACTTTTTATCCATGCCCATCAACCACATGCCAGAATTGAATACCTAGTGCCATATGTCTAATCAAACAAGTAAAACAACAGGGCATGAAAATGCAGACGAGGATGCCTTTTATATTTTTAGCAGCTTTATTTTTATATTAAGGAGAAAAAAGTGAGTCATAAGCCAAATGTTACTTAATTTAATTGGCTTTTACATTGTTTATCTGAGAAATAGTAATATTTCAACTCATTTTCTTTCAAATTGATAACAAAAATTAAAATTCAACTCATATTTATTAAACACTTATAATATTCATGGCATGTTCTAGGCAAAGTGAAGGGACACAGATGAGTAGCAGGGAGTAAGTATTATGCACTGTATGCTCACTGGCTGCTGTGGCCTCATGGGTTTGGGATCCTGGAAGAGCTACTGTCCTAAGAGATGAGGCCTGCAGAGTAAGTATAGGTCAGTTGAAGAAGACCTTGAATGGGAAGGTCAGCAATACTGTCTCTGTGTTAACAGTCCTATAGGTAAGGAGATGCCACCAATGGTTTTTTAATGAGGGAAATCAGCCACTTAGGGATATTCAGTTTGATTCAACCTTTATAAGAATAGTTATATATACAACGCTTTACTCCATTCATATTTCCTAAGGGAGGGAGACATAAGAGAAAGAAGAAAGGGACAAAGGCATAAAGAGTGAATATTAGAGAAGTAGGAAAAAGAAAAACATTCTAAGGAAGGGAAAAATATGAGAAAAAAGATTAAATAGGAAATGTAAGTACGTTTTGAGTTGGGAATTAGGTTCAGGATATAATCTGCTATTTCTTTAGGATGTCAGCTTCTGAGAATTCACCCATCATTTTCTAAACTAGAAGTTAAACTGGTTGCCTACAGTCTATAAGCAACTAAGGACTTGGGTTTGTTTTACTTTATTTTTATTTAATTATCTATCTTTAATTTATCTACTCATTTAAAAATTTATTTCCACACATTTTAAACATATTTTACATTTGAGTATCATTATGAGTCTATGCCACTCTGTGATTTACCATTCCTCATTTTCTTAAATCTGTGTTCATATACGTGCCTGATGTCTGTACATGTCTAAGGTTGTAGTTCCAACCAGAAGACCCATTACTAAAGACTTTATCACTGAGAGAAAGATAAGTATCATATGATTTCACTTATATGTGGAATTTAAGAAACAAAACAGATGAACATAGGGGAAAGGAAGGAAAAACACAATAAAGACAGAGAGGGAGACAAACCATAAGAGACTCTTAAATACAGAGAACAAACTGAGGGTTGCTGGAGGAGGTGGGTAGGGGGATGGGCTAAATAGGTGATGGAAATTAAGGAGGGCACTTGTTGGGATGAGCACTGGGTGTTATATGTAAATGATGAATCCCTAGATTCTATTCCTGAAGCCATTACTACACTATATGTTAACTAACTTGGATTTAAATAAAATTTTTTAAAAAGAAAAGAAAAAAAAGACTTTATCACTGAAAACTAGTAAAAGTATTTGCGTTTATTCATTCCTTAAAATTAAAAAAATAATATTAAAACACACATGTTCAGAAATTTGGGGAGATATATTTTATGCTCACATCCAACATTTCCAAAGAGAACAGTGGGCTCCTTGGAGAAATGTATCAGATACTGTCAAAGTGCCTGTCATGGTTTATCAGCAGCCATTAGAAGAGCATCTGCTACAACTATTCAGCCTCTGTGATGTTTATATATAGTCTTTTGTACCACTTTGGGCAGGAATCATTTGGTCAAATCCCAGTTTTGCTCATTTCCTTTTCTCTGGCTTCAAAAGTAGTGTATTTCTTTTCTGCTTCTTTTTTATTTTTTGAAAAAAAATGATAGGAACCAATAAGTATTATTGAATTGTACAGTATAGGATATTCTTGGTTTTTGTCATGATTGCTTATCTGTAAACAATAGCTTTGCTATTGGTCCAATTATCATTAAATATATTGCCAACTGCATTGCTCTCCCACTTATTTTCATCCAGATCTATGCCAAATACCTACAGTTATTTTCTTCTAAATGTTAAGGGCATATAACTCTTCTTCCATTCTTACCAGGAAGAATGCACGTATTTATCTATGTGAGCTTAAGGTAGAAAAAGACATAAATAATTATGATGATTCCACATGTTACTATTGAGTGAGGCATTGCAAACATCTAAGGTCTAAAAATTTCATAAAATTTTACACTTACAAAAAAGTTGGATTTTATTGTACATGAATAATGCTATAATAAAAACATAGTTTTTAAAGTAAAAGATATAAAGAACTGGATAAGCATGACAGAGAACACATGCATTTACATCTGCTTCCACTTCAAATCCTACCAAAATAAAGGTAAAGAAACAAACAAAAGTTATAAATCCATAAGGGCAAACTGACCAGGAGTGGAAAACCACCTAATTAAGGATAAATGCCAACATAATTTAGAATAACAGAAATAAAAGGGAAGAATCTCAATCTTAAATGCCTACAGAGTGGGTACAAACAAATAGTCAATCACAGGCCCTCAGATAATCACAAAAGTTCTCAGAAAATAGTCTTGGGTACTCCAAATGGCAGACTTGAGTACAGAGCTGAAAACAGAGTGATCAAGTTATGCCAAAAGGGGCCAGCCTGGTTTTGAAGATTGGTGAGAATGACAACTCAGACTTGGTTCAAGATTGCTTTTGCATTGGTACTAATAGTAAGCAAGCTTTATGAAGATACTCTCAAAAGAAGGATACAAAAGTATTTCCCAGCTGTCAATGACTTTGTATTTTCCTCAAAAAGGTACATTTGAATTGTAGTAAAATGGCTTCATATGCAAGAAATCCCCAGATCAGAAGGTTCTAAAGCAACACGCTTTACACCATTATAAAAGGTAATAGACCCCATTATTCTTCAAAGATCTGCTTAACACCCTGTGGTTTTCTTTTCTTTTCTTTCTTTTCTTTTTTTTTTTTTTTTAGTAAGGTCTAAACACAATGTGGGGCTTGAAATCATGACCCTGAGATGGAATTGCATGCTCTACCAACTGAACAAGCCAGGTGCCCCTGTGGTGTTAACTTTTGTGTGTCAACTTAACTGGGCTAAGAAATTCCCAGATGTTTGGTAAAGCATTATCTCTGGATGTGTTTGTGAGGGTGTCTCCAGAAGAGATTAGCATTTGAATTTCAGCAAAAAAGATCATACTCACCCATGCAGGGGAACATCATCTATTCCACTGAGGGCCTGAAAAGAACAAAAAGGCAGGTGAAAAATGCATTATTCGTTCTGCTTGAGCTGGGACATCCATATTATCCATGGACATTAAGAAGTCCTAGTTCTTGGGCCTTTGGACTCAGACTGAAGTACATCACCAGCTTTCCTGGTTTTCTAGATAGAAGATGGCACATTGTAGGTCTTCTTGGCCTCCTTAATCACATAAGCCAATTCCTATATCTCTTCTATCTATATCTATCATCTATTTTTATCTCTGTTTGGTTCTCTTTCTCCAGAGAACCCTGACTAATATTTACCCTATGAATACATTTTTTTGCCATGCTCATAGCTCTATCCTTTTGAGTTCTGTAAAGACCTACAAGAGGTATGGTCATGGCCCAGTTCAGAGTGAAAGTCTGATCTTCGGGGGCAGTTGGGCCTCCAGAATCCCAGTTGTATCCTGGTAGCTCAGTGACTACCTCTTCCATCCTTATGGGAGAATAGAGGTTGACTCTGCATAAATTGAGCAAAGTGGGCTCTGGATACAGGACACTTGACACAATAGAAAATGAGAACATAGAGTTGAATTTAAAACAGAGGAGTTGAGGGGCGCCTGGGTGGCTCAGTTGGTTAAGCATTCGACTTCAGTTCAGGTCATGATCTCACAGTTCGTGGGTTCAAGCCCTGCATCGGGCTCTGTGTTGACAGCTCAGAGCTTGGAGCCTGCTTCGGATTCTGTGTCCCTCTCTCTCTCTGCCCCTCCCCTGCTCATGCTCTCTCTCTCTCTGTCTCTCAAAAATAGATAAATGGTAAAAAAAAAAGTTAAAAAGAAGAATGTTAAAGAGAAAACAGAGGAGTTGAGTAAAAATGTACAGAAAATACGTAACAATAGGATCTTAAGCTCCTCAGAAGAAGAGAAGCAGAGACTAAAAACCTTTCACTGGACAGTGTCTATGAGACTAACATTTAGGGATTTAACAAGGAAAGAGCTGCAGCCCTTACATCAAACCCCACTCATCCTCAGGTCATTTCCAAGCACACAGAGAAAGCACTTAGTTTCTAGGTGCTTCATTCTTTAATGTGGATGCTCTGGTCAGGATCACCATATATTTATAAGAACTTCTAGTATCAAAAGTCAGGTTCAAAGTCAATAAACACTAAAAATAAACTCAGAGAAAATTGCAGAGAACAGAAGTACGTGTGTGTGTGTGTGTGTGTGTGTGTGTGTGTGTGTGTACACAAAAATATCTTTATAGATAGATATATTAGATGAGCCATATAAAACTGCTATTTTTATAGATCAAATGATCAAACAGTGGCAATTTCATGCAGCTCAACAAGAGTGTAAATATAGATTTTGGTGTATATTTTAAATTCTCTTACAGATCAATAAAGATATGCAACTTTAAAATAATAATAAGATCCCATAAACACAGAAGACATAAAAGAAGAATAGAAAGTCTTTGGAACTTAAAAATTACACTGGAAAATTTTTAAAATTTTTATTTATTTTAAATGTTTATTCATTTTTGAGAGACAGAGAAAGACAAAGCATTAATGGAGGAGGGGCAGAGAGAGAGGGAGACACAGAATTCAAAGGAGGCTCCAGGTTCCAAGCTGTCAGCACAGAGCCTGACGTGGGACTTGAACCCATGAGCAGTGAGATCATGACCTGAGCCAAAGTTGGTCACTTAACTGACTGAGTTAGTGTCCAGGTGCCCCTGGGGATTTTTTAAAAGGTAGAAATGTTGAGAGATAGAGTTAGAGGTTTCTTCCTGAAAGTAAGGAAAAAATAATTGAAAAACATAAGACACAAAATATAAGAAAATTAAAGGGCCAGTATTGACCTAATATGCTATTAATATACATTTCAAAAAAAAAGAAGAAAAAAAGCATAGTTTTTGGGGGGAATGGAGCATATCAAAGAAAAAGTGGCAGACAGTTTCACAGAACCAAGGATATAATTCTCTTGATTAAAAGGTGCTCAGGGAAATTAATGTAATAAGGTACATCATTGCAAAACTTTGAAACATAAAGAAGAGGGGTGGGTGGCACCTGGGTGGTTCAGTTAGTTAAGCGTCTGACTTCAGCTCAGTTCATGATCTCCCAGTTCCTGAGTTCAACCCCTGAGTCGGGCTTTGTGCTGACCACTCAGAGCCTGGAGTCTGTTTCCAATTCTATGTCTCCCTCTCTCTCTGCCCTCCCCTACTTGCACTCTCTCTTTCTCTCAAAAATAAATAAACATTAAAAAAATTTAAATAAAGAAGAGGGAAAAGATGCTAAAAATATTCCAGGCAGAAAAATGGTCACCCAAAATAAAAATTATATAAGGATATTGGTTATCTCAGTGACAACACTGGAAGCTGAAAAGCAATGGACAATGCTTTTATAATGCAGAGTCAGAAATATTTTCAAGTAGTAATTCTATCCCAGCTGAACTGGGTGAAAGAAATAATTTTCATACTTGCAAAGAATAAAATCATGTAGTCTCCTCCTTCTGCACTTATCTCAGGAATATACTGGAGGATAAGTGAAATAAGAGTGAAAGAGGACAGCATGGGAGATCAGATCCTGATCCAGGAGGGAAGTGAAAGGAATTCCCAAAACAAGACCAATGGGCATGCAGCTGTGCACTGACCAGGAGGGCAAGTTTCCCAGAGCAGGAGGAGGCAGGCTCCATCAGGAGTTCCCAATATAAATAGAAATGATAGCTCATCTAGTACATTTTCCCATTTGCAAAATGATATTGATAGGCTGTTGGATGGTGAGAGATAATTATTTGTAGGTCTACAGAAGAATAAACAAATGGAAAAAGTGAGGCAACTATTAAAAAAAAGTTAGATAAAATTAGATACCCATTATTAGGTTCAATGGTCTATGTTTATATTTGAAAATAATGTAAATAGTGAATAGTGATATAATTCCAAAATCAACACATAACTTTGTTGGGGAGAGAAAACAATGAATAGGGACAAATTGTACAAAAGAGCTAAATCTTAGCTACCAAATAAGATGTCAAAAGATAATGCCTAATGAATATTCATAGTAGCTTTATTTTAATAGCAAGATGTCCATCAATAGTTGAATGGATAAGGAAATAGAGGTATATCCTATCAATGGAATACTACTCAGTCATGAAAAGGAACGAACTGTTCCTGCTCAATATGAATGAATATCAAAATAATTCTGCTGAATGAAAAATGCCAGATAAAAGTACATACTACATGATTTAATTTGTATAAAACTCTAAAAATAAACTAATCTGTAGTGACAGGAAACAGATGAACGGTTGCCTGGGGATGGGGAGGAGAGAGGTATGGAAAGAAGAATAATTTCAAAGGCACATGAAGAGACCTTTGGGAGTGACAGGAATGTTCATTATCTCTATTGTGTGATCTTTTCATGAGTGTGTGTGTGTGTGTGTGTGTGTGTGTGTGTGTGTTTCAAATGTTATGAAATTGTAAACTAAAAGTATCTAGTTTATTATGTACCAATTATATCTTAATAAATGTGCAAGCATTTTAAAATGCTTAATATTGATGAAATAAGAAATATTAATGAAAAACATATTTTAGAAATAGCAGAGTGGAAAATAGCCTGTAACAAGCAGGATTGGAGAAGAGGCAGGTATTCCTTCTTTTTAATGTAAGTTTAATAGTACAATTTGATTTTTTATTTTTATTTTTATTTTTTTAATGTTTATTTTTGACAGAGAGAGAGACAGAGCATGAGCAGGGGAGGGGCAGAGACAGAGAGGGAGACACAGAATCTGAAGCAGGCTCCAGGCTCTGAGCTGTCAGCACAGAGCCCGACGCAAGGCTCAAACACACAGACCATGAGAATATGGCCTGAGCCGAAGTTGGACACTCAACCGACCGAGCCACCCAGGATCCCCTACAGTTTGATTCTTTAAACTATATACATGCATTATTTTTACAAAATATAATGAAATCTTAGGTCCATTTTGAAAGTTACACATACTCACATATATGCTTATACATAGTCATGATGCTTTCACCAAAGTAGACAAGAATGTGTTTATGAGAGGTTGACATTAGTGTTCAGCATTTGTTGCTGAGTAAATATTTAGGAAATGGGTGACCAGGGTTCACATTTACTCACCTGAAAGTGGAGGTCTAGGAAGAAAATCCTTCACTTGCCTTTTGAGACTATCTGATTATATTCCTTCCTAGACTGCCACTCAACTGCAAAGATGGAGAATGCTATAATTGAGAGAGTCTAAGAAAGAGAGGTTTGGGAGAATTAGGCAAATAAATATGAGTCTCGAACTAGTTCTCCAAACTTGGAAAGCTTTTGTGTCTGGGTTTTCCAATGGCCAGTTACTATAAGTGTGGAACACTCCTGCAATGAAAGGTTCTGGTCAATATGTATGATAAATTGGCTACTATGGTCTCCAGTATGTCCACATAATCAGATAGCATGAGTTAAAGGTACAGATTTTAGAAAAAAAAAGTTTTCATAATGAATATCCATTTAAATAAGTAAGAGTAAATATATGAACAAATACTTAACAATAACACTTAACAACAATACTTAACTCTGTGGTCTAACCAGTAGTTAAACCACAGTGTGTAAGTGACAGAAGTAAAGCACAGCTAAGTCTAGTGCAGGTAATGTTGCTGTCACACTGCCCATTCATAACTGCCCAAGTTTTCTTGGCTTGTTACGACTGTGAACTGAGACTTGCATAAGAAGGTTCTTTATAAATAATCAAACTTGTATAGTGATAATTTATGATTAATTATACTTCGGCTTTATAACTGCATGTGTCATGGAGTCTTGTTGTGAATACTCAGAATAGTACACTTTGTAGTAACTTTAAAGAACTTCTGAAACTTGGTCCTAATCTTGACCACTGTAGCATCACCTCTGCATCTGATTTTGATAATAGAATTTATTAGCAACCTATTAAAAATGTAAATACCTTGTTAAGTAACTCTATCAGATGAGCCTTCCTCAGGTGGAAAGACTCTTAAATGGCTATTTTAAATAACAAAGAAGATCAGCCACCTGGACTTGATGACTTTATTGCTTTATAGGAACAGTCTGTGCTCCTTTCAAAGTCATCAGAACAGGGGTGGAAAACCCTGCCTGTCTTACAAATACTTCTTAATGAGTTCACAAGTTGTCTTTTTTTTTTTCCTTTTTCTCCCAATTAGTACAAAACTGTATAAGTCAATATTTCATTACCCACACTTTTTTTCAAAACACTTTGGTACTTTGCCTAAAACTGAAGGGACCTATACTGCTAGTGTGTTTGCCCTATAACATAATACCATAAACTAGGTGACTTATAAACAACAGAAATGTATTTCTAGCAGTTTTAGAGGCTGGGAAGTCCAAGATCAAGGCACTGGCACAGATGTAGTTCTGGTGAAAGGCCACTTTCTAGTTCATAGAGGGTGCCTTTTTGGTTTTTGCTGTCCTTACATGGTGGAAGGAATCAGAGAGCTTTCTGGGGTCCATTGTCTAAGAGCACCAATCCCATTCATAAAGGCTCCACTCTCATTACCTAATTCACCTCGTAAAGGCCCTACCTCCTAACATCATTACCTCAGGGGTTAGGATTTCAATGTATGAATTTAGGGGGATACAAACATTCAGACCATAGTGCTTCCTGAAAAAAAAAAAAAAAAAACACCACCAAAAACCTAGGTCAAAGAAGAATTAGAACAGTGTGCATGGAGATATCTATCAGAAAGTTGATTGAATCTGTAAGTGTATTCGAATCTGGTCAGATGAATCCTCTTCACTTTTCTTTATCAGTATCTCTTTAAAATAGTTCACCTTTCCCGACACCCCCCCACCATGGACACAGACAAACACAGGTGGAAATTAAAGCTTAGAAGATTCATCATTAAACTTAGTTTTTATTCATTGTCAACAGAAATTTGTTTCATAGAGAGAGATAAGCAATTTCCAGAAGAGAAAGATGTGATTTTTTTTTTATTACTGATATAAAAATCAACGATAAAGGTATGAGGGGGAACACAAAACCTCATGTACAACTCTTCACTGACATTTTTTTTTTCCTTTCAGTGGGAATGGTAGGAGGGAGTGCAGGTCTGGAAAAGGAAGTGAAGAACTTGAAAATATCAATATGAATGAAAACATTATAAACTTTTCAGGTGACTGGCCATGAACATGAATTATAATATGTCAGCCTATATTAGCAGTGAAAGAAAGCAGAAGGTCCAACTCTTTACTAGCTAAACAGAGAAACAAATAGTCATGTACTGAGTTTTAACATTTATAAACAAAAACCAGAACAATTAAAGAGATTACTACTCATTAATTTCAAGTTATAATCATTTTCTAATTAGATTTGCAAGTAGGCAACAAGCTCCAACAGTACTGAATCCTTGGCTATCTTCTGCATTTTATGTTTGTTTATTTATTTTGAGAGAGACAGAGTGAGCAGGGGAGGGGCAGAGAGAGAGGGAGACAGAGAATCCCAAGCAGGCTCTGTACTGTCAGGGCAGAGCCTCACGTGGGGCTCGAACTCATGAATTTAGATCATAACCTGAGCCAAAAGCAAGAGTCAGATGCTTAACTGACTGAGCCACCTAGGGACCAAGTTTGAAACATGGAGAAATCCTTTTGCTTCACTGGTTTAGAAGGATAGGGCTAATGATACTAAAGCTGGTGTGGCATCAGGCATTTTACAATTCAAGTCAGTGAGGTTCCAGAGAGCCCAAGTGACCTATTAGTACATTCAAAACCATGTAATAAGAACCCAATTCCCCCCACCCCCAGATCTTCTAAGCAATAAAAATCTCAGGTGCTACAGCAGGAACATGGTGTGTAGAGATACTGATCATGTTGGGAGATGATGAGCATAGAATTGGGATCAGAAGTGCTTGGTTTAAGTAGATTCCCTGCCACTTGCTTGGTAACTGTGCAAACTGGAACAAGCCTCTTGATATGTTTCTTTAGTTAAAGCCTGGGCATCAATATGCCTGCCATGCCTTCCCAGGGTAGTTATGTAGAGAGCAAATAACATATAAAACTGTCATACTTTATACAGTGTGATACAAACGTAATGCATTATTTTTCTTTCTTAAGTAAAACTGAAAAAGGATCACATATAGGATGATCTGAAAACTTTTTAACCTAAGCAGGTATAATAAGATCCTCTTGTATCAGTTACTATGGAAAAGCAAATTTTATTTACTGTCATTAAATGTTTTCTTTATAGCGGTGTTCTGAATAAAATCCAATCTGTTATTGGCTGTGGAGAGATCCAGTTTTTAGTGAAGTGATTTTAAGATCTTATCTTCACCCTTTTGGTTGGATGGTGGCCAATTTTAATGATGGTAGGACCAAACATATATGTTTTAAAATACATAATTACAAATATCCACCTAGAGTTTTAAAATTAATAAATATCAATTCCACAATCTCATTTAATATTTACACAACCTAAGTTTTACATGATGATGACTGCCCTTGCCTATAGCACAAATTCCAAGGGCAGAACCAGTAATAACGTGCAGACTCTTTGATAGGAAGGCCTGGGTCCACAGTCATCACACCAGGCTGCTTAGCAGTGGGATGACACCCAAACAGCAGCTGCATGTAAGGCCCAACTATGGCTCAATGTCAAGAACAACACTGCAACAACCTGAGCTCCCATATCCAAGCCTTAGCTGATATGCCCCTTGGACATATTGGTCCAGATGGTTTCATAGTTCCTTTCAAACCTACAGTGCCCCGCCTTGCCTTACATTGCCTTACAATGTAAATGCTTCCAGTTTAGAGACAATGTATTTTCTACAGAACATACAAGGCTGTACACATAATAAGAAATTAGTTTCCATGAACTATATTACCTTAAGCCAGTAAGTTTTGGCTTCAGCTTCCTCACTGGAAAGATGGTATGTTGAGCCCTTTCTGTCTTATAAATGTATATGTGAAAGTAGGAGTATTCTACAAATACCTGGTGATCTTAGTAAATTCACTGCTGGAATTACAGCCTCCTGATTCTGACCTGGCCTTTCCATCAAGTGATGCGGTCCCACGTGGTATCATTTCACAGCACTCGGAGCACTTGAATATTTCATAAGATGGGCTACCAGCCCCAGCCAAAACATTTTCTTTCCAACAATCATTAAGTTGCCACTTCATTCCCAAGCAGGGCTCTGAAACGGTTTATATTCAAAGGCATATCATCCCAAATGTGAAGGACTTCACCTATCCTAGCTCCTCACTGTAGGCCAGTACAGTAGCTCCTCTACTTAAGGAGCTTTCTTGCTGTCTTTAAAAAAATTTTTTTAAGGTTTATTTATTTTTGAGATAGAGAGAGACAGAGCATGAAGGGAGGAGGGTCAGAGAGAGAGAGAGGGAGACACAGAATCCAAAACAGGCTCCAGGCTCTAAGCTGTCAGCACAGAGCCCAACGCGGGGCTCGAACTCATGGACCGCGAGATCATGACCGAAGTCGGACGCTTAACCGACTGGGCCACCCAGGCGCCTCTCTTGCTGTCTTTAGATCAGCAAAAAACAAGCAAAAGAGTTAAATCCCTCTTCTAGGTTTCCAGAGAACCAATGATGTCAACATACCCACAGACATGATTCAGACAGCCTTTATTGTAAAGTCATAATATGTCCTGAGTATATAAATATCATTAGTTGGTTGTCTCTTGAAGTGAAGTGCACTGAGGGTGCATTGCCATGGCTGCCACTGATGTTCCTCCAAGTTCCTTTTAGCTCTGACAGTCAGGATTCTTAGCCAGGTCCTGGGAATACCAGCAGAGGGAGCTGGCAAATTCACAGCACAATTGGAATAGTACAACCAAATTAAAAGACAGGAATAGGCTTTACTTAGGCTTTCGAGTTATTGCATTCAGTCTGAGTAAATTAGATATATTTGTCTGCACAGACTTTAGTCGTTTAACAGGCAAAGAGAAACAACAACAAATTCTTGCATGCTTTTCCTGGTTATCTTTTCTTGTTGTTATTTATTTGAAGAAGGAATGATGTTTATATTCACATTCAAATCTTTTAAAATCTAAATTGAGGCCTGAATTAGCTCTTAAAGTCTTAACAAAGTAGTTAGATACCTTATGAAATTTTATTTCATTATTACTACTATAAAATATCATTATGAGATGAAGCCACATATGTAAAGGAGAAACCTAGAGACATCATGGGAGTATTGTCCAATGAAAAGAGTAGATCATGTATTTTTTAATTATAGAATCAGAGTCTAAAAATCACACTTTTGGTAGGTATAAAGTTCCAATGTGGTATCCACGTTAATCAAAATATAGTGTCAAATCTCAGTTACTGCCTGTGCTTTCTTCTTGTTATATATATGCACACATGCATGCGTTTGCAGCTGAATTAGACCTGGGTCTATAGCACAATTAAACTTGTGATAGGTGCCCAGGGAAGCACTCAGTCAGGACAGATTCAGCTATTCCCATGCAGCCTTGACCCCAGTAGTTTCAATAGTTCGTTATAAGCATTATTTTAAAAGTGTCGTCACTGGCTGTGCTATTATCAATTGGACACTTACATCAGAAATGGATCAAGTCAGATGTACTTGCTCTTGGCATCTTGGGAGACACATACACAACACTGGAAGAAACTCATTCCATGCCAACTATGAAATAAAGAATATTCTTAGGGAAATAGATGTAAAGGCTTTGGGAAGCTTCAGAAAAAATGTTTTTGTGCATTTCCAGAGATATGTATTTTCTTCTATTACCTTTTGTTGATACCATTTTCATGAATAAAGGTCTTCATCTAGTTGCAAAAGATACAGAGAAAACCCTTTTTATATCACAGTGAGAACAACCTTGATGTAGTTCCCCGGCTTTGAATTATAATGTATGTCATCAGTAATGTAAGTTGTTATAATTTACTTCTGACATTAAGATGTTGCTTTAGGGCATATTGTTGCAAATGTATCCTATTCACTTTCTTGCCTTCTAAATGCCCTTCATGTTTCAGTAAAACAATCCAATCAAAACTAAAGACCAAAAACATTGTAAAACAAATCAAGCATATAAACAGTTCCTAAGCATTCCTGTTACATTTTAGCCCTTTAGCCAGAGGCTCTTAAATGTCTTAAGCTGTATATAGTAGTTTAACTTAGCAAACTGACCACAGAAAATGTTATCAGTGCACGCTGTTTTTAGTCAGGTTCTTCAGGATTGTACCCTCAAAAAACCCTGGAGGATACTGGAATTATTTGGAGGACCAGAAGCTGCTCCAGGTAGAACTCTCTTAGAGCATATCCAAGGTTAATTAACCATGTCCCTTCCTCTTGTGCCAGCGTGGGGCAGGAGCCCTGAGTCTGTGACCTCATTCTGGAGCCAGCAAGCAAGAGCTCCACTGTACCTTCTCTCCACTGAGATGTTCCCAGTAAGATAAGGATTGCTTTGGAAGTATTTGTATTGTTTGTTGTTGGTGGCAGAAGCATTAATTCAAAGTTGTTAAGAAGTCTTCCAGCTGCATAGTCTCTGGAGTAAGAATTTTTACTATTGTTGCTAATAGTGATAAATTAAATTTCTGGAGCAGGATATGAATACACTATAAAAGAATATTGCCAGACATTTACTGCAAAAATATCAGGTCACTATGGGGGAAGTAGCGAAAAAAGTTTTTTCTATTGTGATACTTTATTTCCAGGGTCCAAAAGACGGATTTTAATATTATCAACTTGAATGTTTAATATTAATTCTTAAATACGCTATCAGACAATTTAGAGACAGAACGTGTGTGTGTGTGTATTTAATGTATATTTTTCACATTACAAAATGACATCAGAGCTTGAGTCCTTTTAAGTAACATCTTCCCAAATTTCTGATTATTCCATGTGTTTCATAATGTGTATCAAGTACCCACTTAGTACAAAGCATGGTACTCTATTAGGTACTGGGGATACACCAGTGATTGGCATAGACGTGGTCCCTGGCCTCATGAAGCTGGCATTCTACTTGGAGTGGGCAGATAATGTACAAGAGATAAACAATACACTTTCTGATGGTGATAAATACTATGAAGAAAACTAATAGCCTGATGTAATTCAGAGTGACTGTACTTAAATGTTGGTGTTTTCAGCCTCAGAAGGACTTCTTTAAAGAAATATTATGTGAACTGAGATGCAAACAGCCAAATAAATTTTTTCAGAGTTAAGTGCAAAGTCATGGGGAGGGAACAACTTTGGCTTAAATGAGAAATAAAGGGGGGAAAGGGTTGTGATGTCCAGGGACTAAAAGGAAGATGATGCAATAGGTAAGCAGGGGCAGACAATGCAGAGGCTTGTAGGCTGTGGGAAGAAGTGTGGATTTTGCTCTGAATGCAATAGGACACCACTAAAGATTTAAGTGAAATAAATAGCATCAAGCATCATCTTGTGTACATTTTTTTAAGGTACATCTTATGACACTGATTTGCACATTGCCTAACTCAGTCTTTTTTTAAATAAGTTTGTTTTATTTATTTTGAGAGAGAGAAATAGAGAGCAAGCAGGGGAGGGGCAGAGGGAGAGATAGGGAGACAGAATCCCAAGCAGGCTCTGTTCTGTCAGCACAGAGCCTGACGTGAGGCTCAATCAAACTTACCAACTATCAGATCATGACCTGAGCCAAAGTCAAGAATCAGACGTTTAAACGACTGAGCCACCCAGGCACCCCTTGTGTACATTTTTTAAAGGTTACTCTGGTTAGTCTTAGATGATTGTCTAGGGAGCAAAAGTGGAAGAAAAGATACCAGGAGACTATCAGAATAGAGGAAAAATGGTAGTGGCATGGTCTGGGTTGGTGGCAGTGGACACAGAGAGAAGGAGCCAGATTTGGGTATATTCGAAGTAGAACCCTTAGAAATTGCTGATGATTTGTAAGAGATAGAATTCTGAAAAGGCCCCTAAATTCTACCCCATAGTACATACGCCCTGTATAATTTCCTTGCCTCGCATGTGAACAGGACCTTTGAATATGATGGCAGAATCACTCCCATGATTAATTATGTTGATCGAGATTTCCTTACAGCACACTGAAATGAAACTTTTATGCTTGTTTTGAAGAAGTGAGCTGCCATGTTGTAAGAGGGCCATGTGACTGGGACCTGAGAGTGGCCCCCATCTGATGGGGGACCTTAGCTCTAATACACAAGTATGTGAAATCTACCAACAACCTGATGAGCTTGGAAGAGGACCCCATGCCTTGACTGAGAGCACAGCCCAGCTGACACTTTTTTTTCTTAATTTTATTTTTTATTTTTTTAAAATTTACATCCAAATTAGTTAGCATATAGTGCAACAATGATTTCAGGAGTAGATTCCTTAGTGTAACCCTCAGTTTGTTCTCCATATTTATGAGTCTCTTCTTTTTTGTCCCCCTCCCTGTTTTTATATTATTTTTGTTTCCCTTCCTTTATGTTCATCTGTTTTATCTCTTAAAGTCCTCATATGAGTGAAGTCATATGATTTTTTGTCTTTCTGTGACTAATTTCACTTAGCATAATACCCTCCAGTTCCATCCACATAATTGCAAATGGCAAGATTTCATCCTTTTTGATTGCCGAGTAATACTCCATTGTGTGTGTTTGTGTGTGTGTGTGTGTGTGTGTGTGTGTATGTATATGTATATATATATGTGTATATATATGTATATATGTGTATATATATATGTATATATATGTGTATATATATGTATATATATGTGTGTGTGTGTGTGTATATATATATATATATATATATATATATATATATATATATACACCACATTTTCTTTATCCATTCATCCATCAGTGGACATTTGGGCTCTTTCCATGCTTTGGCTATTGTTGATAGTCCAGCTGACACTTTGATTACTCCCTGTAAGATCCTAAGTGGCTGGCCAGTGTCTGGAACCCCGATCCATGGAAAATGAAAACAACAAATAAATAAATTGTGTTGCTTTAGACTGCTAAGTTTCTGCTAAGTTGTTACATAGCAGTAGAAAATTAGTACATGATTTATGATGGACAGGTCAAAAGAAAGGTATAAAACAAGAGGAAGTTCAAGATTTTTGGCTCGGTGTCTGTCTACCATCCTCCATGAAAAGAAAAATAGCTGATTCTGGGGCTAAGTCAGGGAAAGAACTAAAAGAGCACAAATATCTTTTCACGCCAGAAAGGAAGGAAGCACTGAAAGAAGGAAGGCAATATGTCAAAAGGGACATGGGGCCAGACTAAAGGGGACTCTTGTTGGCCAACTCTAAGACCACCTGAGCATCAAAATTAATTATAAAGTAATGATTTACAACTCATTAAAAGATATAGCAATTCATAGGTCCATAACATATAAATAAGTGAAGAGATAAAGAAATTAGGGAGAAGGGAAAATTCTTCTTTAGAGTAGAATGCTAGCAAATAAATCTAGAAGGAATTATGGACATAGAAAACTCACCATTTGATAAACATCATAGTCATGAGTGATTCCCGTGGAAGGTATGAAAGGATGCTCAGGCTGATGGGTGGAAGTTTGACACGGAATAGCAGAACAGTCATAGTTCAAGCAGAGGAGCAGAACCATCAAGAAATTATATACATATATGAAATATATGTGACTTATAGATATATGATATATATTTTATATATAATTTAAAATAATTTTAAATTTATGACATAATTATTATATTATACATTATATATTATTTATATTACATATTACATATAATTTATCATTATAGTAATTATAATAAATATTTATAGTATATATATAATATATACTATATATATACTATATATATATATACTATATATATACTATATATATATATAGTATATACATCACCTCTTGTCGGAAGGATCATCCTGATGCCCTGAGAAGGATATAACTTCATTTCTCTGATATTCCTAGCAAGAATGCATGGCCCTGTCTGCACCTGGGGAAACCCAGGCTGAGTGACATCCTCCAGAGTGAAAGATCTGTACTCTTTAAACACCAAGGACAGAGAAGGCAGGGAAAGGTTAAAGAACAGTTCCAGATTTAAAGTGACATCAGAACTAAATGAAAAAGCATGACCCTGGATGTCATCTTGGAGCTAAAGGGAAAAGAGACCTGACTGAGATAGTTGGAAAAATAAATGGATTTCAGGTTTGGCTGTAGTGATCAATCAGTGTAGATTTCCTATTTTGGATGGTTGTGTGGCAGTTTTGTTGGAGAATGTCCTGGTTTTGGAAAACATGCACTGCAGTAATTAAAGAGGAAGGGGCACCATTGCTGCAAGTTGCCTGTAAGTCGGCCAGAAAAACTAATAGTGATAATGGAATATATGTTTATATGTATTCACATATAGATGAGAGAGATGGAACAGATGTAGTAAAATATAAGCAACTGGGGAAGCTAGCTAAGGGAGATTTGGGAGTTCTTTGTACTTTGTTGTAATGTTTTTATTAGTTTAAAATTGCTTGCAGGTGATATATATATATATATATACACACACACACACACACATATAAATGAATATGAAATTATATATTATATATATTTATTTTTATATATTATATATATTTAATTATATTTATATCATATATAAAATTAATAGGAAATGAAAAAGTGAAGACAATAAACACCACGAGTTTTCCAACCGTTGCTGTGAATTGGGTGCTGAGAAATGGAGCAGAGCTCATAGGGATATTTGGTCTCAAGGAAGGGTTTTTAAAAAGTTGGTTGATAGAACTTGTTTGTATGCTCATGAGAATATTACAAGTGACTGAGAAGAACACAGAGAAAGTAATTTCAGGAGCAAAATCCTTGAAAAGCACTAAAGGGATGATGTCCACATGACAAGCATATGGGATGGTCTTTGTGAGAAGCAGGGATTTTTGCTCTTTGAAATAGAAAGGAAGCAATAAATTTAAATCCAGATTCTAGTAGGATTTACTAAATAGACAATACGTAAAAACAGAAATGTCCAGGGGCGCCAAGGTGGCTCAGTCAGTTAAACATCGAACTTTGGCTCAGGTCATGATCTCATGGTTCACGAGTTCTAACCCCCATTGGGCTCTGTGCTGACAGCTTAGAGCTTCAAGCCTGCTTTGATTCTGTGTCTCCCTCTCTCTCTGCCCCTCCCCCAGTTCATGCTCTGTCTCTCTCTCTCTCTCAAAAATAATTAAAATTATAAATAAATACATAAACAAATAAATAAACCAGAAATGTCCCCAGCCATGATGAGTAGTAATTCATCAGGGGAAAAAAAGGTAAACCAAAAATGACTTATATTATTAAAAAAAAAAAAAAATGGAAAGAAGCCTGTGCCAGCTCTAGGGTAGTTTGTGTGATCCCATCTGGTCAAGTTACCCAAAGATTTGCTGATATAGTCTCTGGCTCCACTCTGAGCTTCTCAGCAAAGGTGAAAACTAATTTCCATTTGAAGCAGAAAAATGCTTTGGTTAAGCAGGGAATGAGTGTGACTGTCTAGTAGAAAATATAATTGAGGAGTTACACTTCACTGTGTTTTGTACAAAATTCTTTCTTCAAGCTTTATTGAGATCTGTCATTGAATCATAATCTTTTTTACAAATACCTTAAAATTTTAGCATTTTCAAACTCAGTTCATTGGAATTATTTGCTATTTTCACTTACTCATCAGAGCATAGTTGGTTTTTTTTATATAAACGTAAAAAATTATCCTTCTGGAGTATTGATGAATTTGCCAATGTTCCTTCCTTGCTGTGTACATTTTTCTCTGTTTATGTTTCAGCTGAAATACATATAATTATTATCTGTTTTATAAATAGTCTAGATTCTGCTAACAAAGGAAATTGTATCTTTCTGAAATGTGTACACAATGCTACCTCCACCGGCCTTGTGAATTGCACTTTGGTGCTGGCAGGGGGCTCTTGTTTAAATCTCAGCTCTACCACTTACTACCTACTTGACCTTGGAAAATATACTTATCTTCTCTAGCTTAAATTTCCTGAAATGTAAAATACAGGAGGAGTTATCCCGTGCTCCATTAGAGTGTACTCCTTCTATAATTCATCCTTCCCCTAGGGTTATACTAAGTATTTTAATTCTTCTTCTGGGATTTTACTATGTAATTAGTTTAAATCATGTGTATTAAGGTCATTGAGGCTTAATACTAAGACAGAAACAAACAAACTCTTTAGGAAAGCAGGGATTCTTTAGAATTATCCATCCGACCCACATTTACCTCTAGGGGTTTTCTAGTTGTTTTTATGTTATTTACTAAACAGTTAAGGTCTAATTTTAGGGCCTAGTCCTGCATAAAGTGGTCCTGCCTTGTAGAGCCTACATTATTATGATATAGTACAGATTAAATGAGGGCATGTATGTGTTGCACCCTAGTGAGGTCTCTGGCACTAAAAGTGCTGTTGGCAAATGTTAAAAGTTATCATTATTATTGGTGGTAGTTATTCCTGATCCTCCCTTTTACTAGAAATCATGCTGTTCTCCAGAATCCAGACAAATCTAATACTTCCCTTGGACAACCAAATTTGGAAACTGCTAGCAAAAGGTATAAAGTACCATTCCGTGAATAACCTTCCCAAGGACCTAAGTGCTCCAAGCTAGGAAATGTCACTAGCAACAGCAAAACCCAAGTCTTCTTATTTCCTTTCTAGTCCTGTCTAGTAGACTTTTTTAGTAGAGATACTCTGCTGTATTCCCACACTGCTTCAATTTAGTCTTTAGGACAGCATCTCATTACCCTAGCTCAATTGGGGACAAGCCTATCATATTGTTTAGATCACCACACATAATATCACTTAAGTGAGAATTCATTTGTTTCTTACTCTTCCACCCAATTTCATTTTCTCACTAACAAAGATAGATGTACAGTTCCTGTCCTTACCATTTCTTTCTCCATAGAGGTTAGAGATCCTAAATTTGTTGTCTCTGCCCAGTGTTAAACAGTTTCATTTTTGGTTTGCTAAGCTTTTGTAATTTAATGGTTAAGTACTTTTGCTTTTAGTCCATCGATTTGATTAGCTTGAGCCTCTGTGCATTTCTACAGAGGCCTTAGGAACTTTGTATTTTGTAACTTAGGTTAAAGACATGTCTCACCATCTCCAATATGGACAAAGGCATCTGTCTATGTTAGAAATCACCATGCAGATTTATTTTATTATGATTTCTGTATTAGGCATGAGAGGACCACCAGGTCTTTTAGCCACACAGAAATGACTGCCCCCTTAAAAAAGCAGTCTAAACACAAATAATTGCCAATATTTAGGAGTT
This sequence comes from Felis catus, assembly GCF_018350175.1. Lineage (NCBI taxonomy): Eukaryota > Metazoa > Chordata > Mammalia > Carnivora > Felidae > Felis > Felis catus. Next base: position 129,571,497 of record NC_058375.1, on the reverse strand, counting down.
TAAATCCTATTAGGAACCATACTAATGATGGGCAGTTTAAGTACAATGAGTCCTGACATTGTTCTCCAGTTAAAACCATTTGCCCAGCTTCTTAGAACTTAAATAAATAAATAAATAAATAATCCTTAAAAAGACCTGAGAGGTACAGAGTTGCAACACCAAAAAATAGAAAGCAGATTTGTAAAATCACTCTTGATAGGTTACTATTGTAGTATGTTAAATTACTAGATGAATGCAATGGGGGGGGGGTTACAAAAATACTTCATTATCCACTCACTACTGTTCTTCCACTTCTGCTGTCTCTTCATCAAGTCCTGCCATGAGACACTAATTAGTAATATGGGACACTGCCTCTTCAGGTTTTCCTCAAGTACCTGAACCACAATTGGTCATTCTGAGGTTGGATGAGATTTGAAAAGTTCTAGTGGAAACTTTCTGACTGGGAGAGATACCTTTAATCTTTGGGGATTGAGAGAAGGAGGGACAAGGTAAATCTTGTGTCAAGAGTAACCATTGGACCGTAGATGATTTATGATTTCAAGGACAAAGGTGTCAAGAACTGATTGTTTTCACCCAGCCTGTCTTGGGATCTTCATGTTTGAATTAAACACACACAAGAGAGGGGATATTGTGTGAACCCAAATTACAGGATGGTTTATGTGAGACCAGAAGACCTCGGGTATGCATTCAGCTGTGTTTTTAGACCACTAGTGTGGGACAGAAAAAAAATTTTTCTTTTTCCCTTTTAGGTTCCTTGGCTGCTCTAATAATTAAATTGCTTGAAAATAGAATAACAGGAGAGAAACAAATTTAATTTTGTATATATAGGAGCCTTATAAAAATAGACTCAAAGAAGTGACCAAAGCAGGAAGTGTTTATACCTTTTAGACAAAGAAACAATACATTTATGAAGAACTGATAAAACCAAGGGGTTTAGGATTAGGGTAATAAATTGGTGAAGAAGTAACAATGTTTATATAGCCTTCTGGGCCCTAAATTCCCTATCTTTGGTGATAAGGATGCTTCCTACCCTCTTGGGACAAGGAGAATACCCTTCACATGGGACATTTATCTCCTGCTTTCAGAGGGGACAAAGCAGGGTCAGAGTGTCCTTTTTGCACTGGCTACTTCTCAAGTACTTTTAATTCAGAATAATCAACCTGCCAAAGTGGTATATTTTGGAGTATTGTGCTCCCCTTTACTAGTGAAGCTATTTTGTTTGGACTTTCTATAGATGAGGGCAATCATCAAGGCCAAATGAATCCCTAGCTTACATATATGCTGAAACTGAGTAGCTTTTTTCTAGATTTTTCTGGTTGCAAAAGGAATAATTTGCTGAAGCAGGACCTTTCCTACATTTTTGGTGCCTCTACTTTACTGATTCCCTGTACTATGTTAAAGCTGCCTTCCTTTTTAAAAATTTTTTTTAACATTTATTTATTTTTGAGAGACAGAGTGAGACAGAGCACAAGTGGGGAGGGGCAAGGAGAGAGGGGGGACACAGAATCTGAAGCAGGCTCCCGGCTCTGAGCTGTCAGCACGAATTCACCAACTGTGAGATCATGACCTGAGCTGAAGTCGGACACTTAACCGACTGAGCCACCCGGTCATTTCTTTTAACCTGTTGATCATTTTAAAAACTTGGTATTTCTGGGGCACCTGGGTGGCTCAGTCGGTTGAGAGTCCAACTTCAGCTCAGGTCATGATCTCACAATTGGTGGGTTCGAGCCTCGAGTCGGGCTCTGTGCTGACAGCTCAGAGCCTGGAGCCTGTTTCAGATTCTGTGTCTCCCTCTCTCTCTGCCCCTCCCCCACTCATGCTCTGTCTCCCTCTGTCTCAAAAATAAATAAACATTCAAAATTTTTTTAACTTGGTATTTCTTAATCAATTTATATGTATTTATTTATCATATTCTGTGAATGTATTGTGCTCATGCTATATGCTAGGAGCTTAGAAACACTGAGGATATAGCAATGAGCAATAACCTGTCCCTGAAGTCAACAAACTAACAGTTTAGTACAGATGACAGGCCAGTAAAACAGCAATCATATCTCAGTGTTGCATGAGCCAGGGCTAACAAAATGTTGGGAGGCGGAGTAGCACAAAAGAAGGAATTGTAATTCAGCTCTGGCTTGGGAGGTCAGGAAAGCTTTTCAGAGATGCTGTCTAAACCAAGATCTAAAAACATAGTAGGTGTTTTAAGGACAATAGTGGCAAGAGCCCAAGGGTCTGCAAAATTCACAAGATTATTTCACATTTGTTTCTCTCTCCCACTCCTTCGGCCATTATCTCCAGGTCTGTGATTTTTAGGTTCCATTTCTTACAGCATTTACACTCAACATTGGCTTGAAATTATCAAACTGGCTTTAAGGAGACACTCAGGAGGTTCATCAGCTTGAAGCATCATGCCATGGTTACCTAGACCTGTCTCTTCCAATCTGTTGCCTAATGATAAAGCAGAAAGAGCCCTGGCTCCTTCCACTGGGAGAAATTTACCTGGAAAATTATTTAAACTGTGTAGGCATCATTTTCTCCAAAAGATGGAAAAAATATATACCTACTTACTGGATTGATGTAAGGAATGCATATAATTATATTAATTCCCCCAACAGAGCAATGTACATAGTAAGTGCTCAATTTATGTAATTGTTTTTATGTGATTACAATTTATGTAATTATTATTATCATTATTAGTACTAGTAGTATTATACAGAAAGGGGTTCTCAACTCGCACTTCAGAAGTCTATAGAAAAGTTCTCTCAAAGTATTTTGATTGTAATACTGGCTGTTAAAAAAGATAAAATTTAACATATATATTAAACTCATATAAATAGTACATCTATCTTTATAGTAATATTTTTTTAATTTAAAAATATACACTAAAATTATATTGAAATTTAAATTGAAATGTATCAGATTTATAAACAAAAATGAAAATTCTAATTTTTTTCCTACATATTTCCTTCCTTGATGACACATGTTGGAGGGGCTTAATTTATTTATAGTCTGTTATTTCAGAGCATCCATGCTGAACAAATAGTTGCTAGTTATTTAAAAATTACTCTATATTGCACAGTTGATAGTTTATAAATATTTGCGAAATGTGTCAAAGATACAGTAAAAAAATCATCTCTTTCAGATGGCTGTTGGTATTTAAGTCTCATTTATAATACATTGCGATGGTGTGGTAGGATATGTCAAGTTATAGGGTAGCTTTCCCTTGGGCTAGATTGTTTTTGAGTCTTTTAATCAAATAAGTGGGAATTTTAGGATGGCAGATGGCAGAGGACACCAGAGACTGGCCATGAGGTTCATAGGCTCTCTCTTTGCTATGGGAATGTCCACATGATAGTTGGATGTTACTGACACTGCTATCATTTCTCTGATATGATGATGATGGCAAACTTCAATGCACCTGGAGGATTCTGGGCTCTAGAAATGGCAGGAATCTTTGGTTTTGGATCCCTGATGATGACACAGTGGTTGTCTCTGCTCTGTTTCTCCAGGTTCCTCTGGGCTACTAAAGTTGTAGGCCTTCTTATATCAACCCTCTGGCAAGATTGTAGCCTGGGTATAACTGGTAGTAAAATCTCAGGAGACTTTTGCCCTTGTAAAGAAACAACATAATCTTCCTTTATGTTGCTTGGAGATGAAAGGGCATATGTGGAAGATGTCCATGTGTAATTCATTCTTCTTGGAACAACTGTGAACAAAGCTTAAAGGAAAAGCACAGTGACCTTGATTGTCATACTTTGCTTTCCAAAAATGTTGCAATGTATTTGTCTTCTCTATTCTCCTAAGATTGAAGAAAAGATTGCTAGAGGGAAGATAGCAGAATGCTCAAGTTCCATCTGAGCAGTTTCTTCCTCAGGATCCCTGAAACACACCACCAAGTGAGAGACTAGACTTTTCTACGTTCTGTGGTAGGTGCCAGATGTGACTTCTCATGATTTCAGTGATCTTGGAGTTAAAAAAGTGATCAGGACAAGAGAAAATAAGAATTACAGCAGTCACTAACAAACATCAACTTCTGCTGGATGGGAATAGCAAAGATGCCCTGCTCTGCCTGTCAGTTGTTTGGTTAGTCGACATGGCAGTTCCCTGGGAAAATCTCTCTCGTCCATTATTCTCCATACTTCTGAGTTTGCCTTCTGAGGGGATCATCTCTGATGTTCAAATTCAGGTTGAATCCCTTCCCAGTGGATGCACAGCATGTATAGCCTGCTTTCTCTTTGTGAGTCTGTGGGTGCAAGATGAGGGATGTGTTGTGGGATGTGAATAGAGACAGTCTTAGATTTGAACAAAGGCCACTGTTGGCCAAGTCAGGCCTAGAAGTGTTTTTGGAAATAGAGTTCTCTCAGAAACTTGATAGGCACTCATCTATTTGCTTCCAGTCAATTCCCTGTGCAAGTAACCATACTCAAAGATCTCACCTACACCTCACCTATGGATTTTCAGCTTTTACTTTCTGGTCCATGTGCTCTAGCTATTCTCTAAACTTAAATTATTGTGGGGCACCTGGGTGGCTCAGTTGCTTGAGCATCTGACTTTGGCTGAGGTCATGATCTCACAGCTCGTGAGTTTGAGCCCTGAGTCGGGCTCTGTGCTGACAGCTCAGAGCCTGGAGCCTGCTTCGGATTCTGTGTCTCCCTCTCTCTCCACCCCTAACCCACTCGCATTCTGTCTCTGTCTCTCTCAAAAATAAATAAACATTAAACAAATAATAAACTTAAATTATTGACAATTATCTGAAAGAATTTCAACTGCTCATTTTTACTTAAAAAGACTACCCTCTCAGCCTACTTGTAAGAGCCCTTGTTTTTCCGGAAACTAAGGGTGCAACTTTGCCATAGGAAATTGTATTTCCTTAACGTTAAGGAATGGAAACAGTTCTTTTTCATAACTCCACAAAGGGCCAAATTATTTAACTCTCAGCCAATATAGATTATCGGCTCATATAGAGGGTTTCTCCCTTAGAAATTTCCTACTCTTTGTTTAAGCAATTGCATAAATAGAAATCCATCCTTTAGAAAAATGTGCATACTCTTTACTTGAGTTTGAATCTGAAATGTGGTTACTAATAGATTTCTTTAACAGAGAAACTACATATATTCTTGAATAAAGGAGACCCGAGAAAGCCGTCAGTGGAATTGGGAAAACCCTGGAGGGGTTCCAAACTCAAAGAGGAAACATAGCATTTGGAAGTGCACAGATAGACATTTGTCTTGTGAAGAACTATGCCAGGTGTCCTGACTTATTCCCATGCATGGAAGCCAATGCCAGTACTGAATTCATTCCAGGGGCAGGGAGGGGCACAGGGAAGAATTAGGACTATTCTTCAAAGAAACTGAAAGATATGCCTAAGAATGATTAGAGCTTCTACTGATGTAATTATGGTAACTAATCAGTTGACTTCGAGTTAATAAAAATAGATTATTCAGGTGGGCTTGACCTTTAGTTAGTTACTCAAGACCTTTAAATCTCAGTCTAAAAGAGTTGAGAGAAGTCAGAGATACTCAAAGTAGGAGAAGCACTTGATGTGAGGGAGGTTCTCTATTGCCGGAAGGGTATATATGTCAAGCAAGGCAGGCAGCCTGTAGGAACTGAGAGTGGCCCCTATCTGACACGGTGGAAGAAAACAGGGACTTCAGTCCCACAACCACAAGGGCTTTTATTCAGCTAACAATCTGAAAAAGCTTGAAGATAGATTCTTCCGTAGGGCTTCCAGACAAAATCTCAATCTGGCCGATTCCTTGATTTCAGCCTGATACCTAGAGCAGAGAACCCAACCATGCTGGGCCTGACTCCTGATCCACAGAAACCAAGAGAATGATCTTATATGAGATTTTGTGTTGCTATAAGCTGCTAAATCCATAGTAGCATGTTATTTATCAACATAAAACTAGTATAAGGAGGGGAGTGTTCTCTGTCATATTTTCCTGCTTATGCACTCTGGAGAGAATCCTAGCAAACACAGGATTCAAAAAACAGTACCCAAGGGTTAAGGGAAATTACAATCAATGGAAAAAGACAATCAGCCTCCAATAATAATATGATTTTATTATCTGTATTAATAATGTTAATTATATTAATCTTAATATTTAGATGGCCAAGTCTCAGCAGATGTTTGAGGAAAACAAACAGCACAAACTAAAGGCCTGAGATAGACAGACAGACATTGGCTCCAGAAGCAATAGGTATAATTAAGAGAATCAAAAGGTAACTTTGAAAAAATTTCAAACTACAAATTCAAATGGTTTTGAAAGGAGGAAAGATTGGTATAAGAAGAAAGCAAACAGAGAACATAATGTGGTCCTTGAAAAGTAACAATGCAATTGCTGGAATTTAAAGAGCAATCAATAGAAATGGTAGAAGTAAAATTTAAGCAACTAAGAATATAATGAAAAAGAAATATAAAGACATTGCAAATATGAAGTATGTGGCATGATTTACCGATTGATGGGGTGTTAGTAAATATTAAACCTCTGATTCTCCCTCGAGTCTGTTCCGGTGAGGAGATAGGCCTTTATTTCCTTCTCTGTTCAAGCATCCTGCCAAATCTCATGTAAACACTACTTACAAACTACATAATAATGCAAATTCAGTATTTTTTTTTAATTTCTAGAATCATTCTTCAAGGCACAGAAGACTTCAATGTAGTTAGGGAAGACAATGTAAATGCTATCCATACAGCTTTCTAACATTGGGGTTAGATTTTTTTTCTCTCACATGCTACATTCTTCTGATACATGGTTTCTCTGAGAATTGCTCCTCCTTTAAAATCCTAACTTCCTGTGTCTTATTCCCTGACAACATCCTTCCACACTACTCTCTTCAGTATTTTCAACACCCTGGGCTGAGGTTTCAAAGCCACCAACTAATGTCTCGCTGTTCACCACACCTATAGTTCTGCTGTCCTTAACCAGCTCAGCTTCCAAAGTCCACGGTTATAACAGCTGTTTACCTCTCCACTACTCTTTCCCTCTTCTGTACTCACCTAAAAACTGTCAATCTCAGTGATTCTCAGTTGTCTGTCATTTCGTGTCTTGCAATCACACAGCTGAGAAAAAAACTTTCCAACAGTGTTGATCTGGTTAGCAGTTAATCCTGAGAAATCCTACTGAATTTCTGTATTATGTCTGCTTTCATGCTCTCCAAAATGGCTTCTTTATAACTTATTTCTCCTCAGAGCTTCTACATCCCCTCCCACAACTCCCTCTCAGAAGATGGTGTGCTCAATACTTTTCTGATAAATGAATATAATCAGATGTTAGCTACTTTATCATCCCACCTCCAGATCTACTAATTTATCTGCATCTGTACCCATATTTTCTGCCTGTCTTCCATAACTATGGATAAATGACCTTATCTGTACCTGAGGCATTCCTTCCAGGTTTTTCCTGCATCTCATCCCCTCTTGTCATATCAGGTGTAGGAACTACTTTAGTTTTGTCCTCTTTACAACAACATGCTCTCCCTCTATCACTGAATTATTCCCTACAGGACACAAATAGGCTCTCATATCACCTCTTCAGTGTGAGTACATTATTTCTTTACTCTCCTTTCGACTCAGCTTCCTGATGGTGTTCTGTGTAGTTGTTGTCTCTATTTCCTTTCCTCCTTTCTTCAGCCCACTCCAAGATGACTTTGGTTCCTGACTCCTCTGAGAACACACTTGTGAGTGTGATCGATGACCTGTGGAGGGCCACGTCGATACTCCGTTTTCTCACTTGACTTTCCTCTCACTTGCTTCCTCAGCAGCTTTGGACACTGTTCACCATATACTCTTTTTCTTGAAAAACTTTCTTCTTGGGTTTCTTTGCATTCTCTAGTTTTTCTCCTTTCTTATTGACCACTTTTCAGAATCTGCTGCTGGCAGATTGATATCTGATTGTCCTCAGCATAATATCTAAATGGAAGAGTGCTCTGAGGTTCCTTCTTAAGTCATTTCTCATCTCCATTTACCCACTCTCTCCTAAGATGACTTCATCTAGTCTCATTGCTTTACATACAAACTATTTGGAAATAATTCATAAATATATATCTCAGGCCTGATCCCTTCTGGAATTTCAAATAAGCATATTCCACTGTCTGCTTCCTGTCATCACTTGGATATCCTTTAGGCATCTCAAATCTAGCATGGACATACTGGTACTCTTGATGATTGCAACATTTTCATTTAAACTGGCTTCTCTTGGGCTTTCCTATCTCAGTAAAGAGCACTACCCATTTCCAGCTTACACGACTTATCTGTATTCTGTTACCCACACCTGGCATCCAATTCATTTTCAAATTTTGTAAATTCTACCTTTAAAACATATTCAAACCAGGTCTAATCATCACGATCTTTCACTTGAATTACAGTAATAGTTTCCCAAGTGGTCCCTCTAATGTAATGCCTGTTCTTCCCACTCCTCCCATCCATTTGCCACACATTAGTTGAAAGAAGCTCCTAGAAATGTCTATCAGACCATGTTCCTATGCATCTGCACCATGCTCCGAAACCTCCAAAGACTTTGCATCATGCCTAGAATCAAATCCAAACTCTTCACCATGTTTAAAACGACCTACATTATGTCTGACTCCTGCCCAACATACTGATTTCATCTCTTACTACTCTCTTTTCCATTTGCCTGTCCCTTTGTTTCTTACTCCCACCTTAAGACCATTACACCAACCATTCTCTCTCAACTTAAAAGCCATCTTCTTATAGAGGTCTTCCCTGACATTTGGTCTAAGGATCACTGCTCTGTCACTTTAAGATTTTTTATCTGCATCACTCTTATCTCTATCTGAAATTTTTCTTATTTATTTTTTGGTCTTATTCCAATTCTAGCATGTAAGCAGTGTGAGAGTAGGAATTTTCATGTCTATATTATTGTATCTATAGATCATAGAAAAATTCTGGAACATGTTCAACAGGTATCCTTTTCTCATGATCCTTCTGGTCTTCAGAGCCAACAACAGCAGGTTGAGTCCTTCACATGTTACCATCTCTCTGGTTCTTTTCTATCATCTCTCTCTCTGGTGAACAGGTAGCCAGGAGAGAGAGAGAGCCACCTCTCTCTCTCTGGTAGCCAGGAAGGATCCTCTGCTTTTAAAGACTCATGTGGTTAGATTGGGCCCACTTGCATAATCCAGGATACTATCCCCATCTCAAGGTCCGTAACCTTAATCATATCTGCAAAGTGCTACTTGCCATGTAAGGTAATAGACTCACAGGTTCCAGATGATTAGGGTGTTGATATCTATGCGGACAGTTATTTAGCCTACTATACTTTTTAGGGCTCATAGATTTCTATGCTTTCAGCCTCTAGGCTTCTTCTAGAAACTCAAGTACATGTTCATGGGGATCCTATTCCTGTACAGATCCAGACAGTTTTAGGGCCCGAGTGGATGTACCTATAGGTATCCTGCCTCAATGCCTGTAAATGAGTGTGTTGAGAAAGGTGGGTGGACTGACACAGAACAAGCATAGTGATTAAAATGATCATTTGAAATGTTATTCCGCTTTTATCATTTAAAAAATATAATATTTAGAAAAATCAGCTGCTACTTTTATATGAGGTGGCTTTTTATATCTAATTCTCAAAGCAACCCAGTAATTATGAAGATGAGAACAGCACAATGAAATTTAATTTCACCAGGATAATAACAAGAGAAAAAAATTCTTTTTTTTTTTTTTATTTTCAAGGAAGATTGGAAATTTCTCCTTCCCATCCTCCTTTGCAGTTTCTAAGCTATGCTCCCATAATGGATTTTTATCTGTTTTATAAGTAATTTCCTTAATATTTCAATGGTCACAGATAGTGAGGATTGCATGTCTCTTCAGGAAACATATATTTCATCAGCGCTGTCACAGTCTAGAGTCTCAGAGCTTGTAGACTGATGTTTTCGCCCATTCTTGCTATCAAACACATAGCATAGAAATAAATGTGTTTGTCTATTTGAGACTTTAATGAAATTGAAAACATAGTAACATTTTTCAATGTCAACAAGCTCATTTTCTTGTTTAGATGCTAATGTTGGTTTTTCCTGAGGATTCAATCCTCTAATTGTGAGTCATGACTTTTCTTCCCTATGTCCAAATGCTTGATTCCTGAAAATGGCTTGAATTATGGTGGGTGGTGTTCAGCTCCAGAGAGGACTAGATATTTTCATTTGCCTAAAACGTATGAAATGGGGTAAAGAGATCACAGTGCAGGAGTAAATGTAGTGCTTGGGCTGTACTAAAAAGTTTTTACCATGATTTGGAGGGCTTAGGTACCCAGCACTGTGCGAGGAGCTGAGCAGACTCTGTGTCCTTTATTTGTTTGCTGGTGTTATCTTTACTTCCATTTTACTGATGAGGAAATGAGCTCAAAGAGATAGTAACTTCCTAAGTTTTTACAGTAAGTGTGTTAAGCATCTGACTACAAAGCTTTGCCATCTTCCACTGCCACTTGGTCTTCACAACTACTGCCCATACCCATCCTCCTACTGGGCCCTGGGGTAAAGTACTACGGAGGGAAAGATGTCCTGTCTTTCACTCTCTTCCACCTCTCTTGGTTTCTAACACTTTTAATTCTACGGTCTGGCAATTCCACAATACTTTCACTAAGCTAAGTCTAGTTTCTGTTCGCAACTCCAGGGTGTCAAGAGTTTCTTTTTTTAAAAAGTCATGATATCAGATCTTGGTTAATTCATGCTCTTTTGGGCCCCCTTGCCACTTATTATTATTATTATCATCATCATCATCATCATCATTATTGTTATTAATTTCCTTCCTCCCTTTGTCGCTCCTTTGCACATTCCTGTTGTAAACATCTGTTTTATTAGTGGTTGCCTCACATCTTTTGAATACCTTCCCAATTTGAGGCACATTCCCTCCATTATGAGTCCTGGCTGCCTGAGCCCTTTCTCTCATTCTCTTGGGCTGCCTGGGTCCGGGCAAGGGATCTGGGCCACAAAACAGACACATCCATGAAAAAAATTTTTTTGAATTTGGACAAGATAAAAATTTACTTTTCTGTTTTGAAAGAGTGAACATCTACTATCCTGCCTGGTATGATGTCTCCGCTGTATGAAGTCCACTGGGACACAGGCTTCTTTCAGATGACTACTTAACCAATCCTAAGGAGTGACTCAACTTCGCTGTGTCATAAGCTGCCCCACAATGCTTCTGAATATCCCCTGTTAGCCAAAACTTGTCACATGGCCACAATCAGCTTCAGCAGAGGCTGGGAAATGTAATTTTTACTCTGAGCAGCCATCATGTGACTAACTAAATGTTCTATTACAATGGAAAGAAACAATATATTTTGGAGTATCTCCTACAGAAAGGAGCAATATGAAGACACAGAAATCACTGACTCCATCTTTTAGTATACTTTGTAATTCCCAGTGGTTTCAAGCATTTTGTTACTCAGAGGCATCTAATATCCATTTTTGAGTCTGGCAGGTATAAGCTGTGATATTTCAATGAACTGAGATGTAGGCACCACATGTTGATAGCAGTGGCTTTTTACAAGAGATCATACTGCAGTGAACGTTGCCCATGGCTGTGGTTCAGTGATCTCCTGGTGATCCTGAAGCTAGCTGATATCCCTTAATAAATTCTACTTTTACCCAAATTAACTGTAGTTAAAACTTTTAGAACTTATAAACCATAGAGTTACGGTTTACAAATAAGAACCATCTCCTTGGGGCACCTGAGTGGCACAGTCAGTTAAGTGTCTGACTCTTGGTTTTGGCTGAGGTCATGATCTCACAGTTTCATGGTTCAAGCCCTCGTCCAGCTGTCCGCTGGCAGCACAGAAGCCTGCTTGGTGTTCTCTGTCTCCGCTCTTTCTGCTTCTCCCCCACTCATGCTATCTCTCTCTCTCTCAAAATGTATAAGCTAAAAAACAAAAAACAAACAAACAAAAAAAACACCTTCTTAGCAGTTTCTGCAGAAGAATGATCACAGTCTTTTCTGTTTTTCTCGAACTCAGCTAGCCTATGACCTTTTCTTCTACCTTTTGGAGTAAAAGTCAATAAACAATAGCTCCTCCAGTCTTCCTTTCCATCACCTTAAAATTTCTTACTTTCATTGTCTTGCCCTTCCCTGTTCTTCTGTCCTAAGGATGATGTGTCCCTGCTCCTCATCAGGGAGAAGTTGTCTAGCTTTGAAGTTGAACTGAAGCCTTCCATTTCCTTTGGATCATGCTCTAGAACTGCCCTACTCCCCCAACCACACTCACACCTTATATCTTAAATCTCCTCCTCTCTTCTGGCTCTTTCCACTCAGCACACAAACTAGCTTGGGTTCCTTCTCTTAATGTTGCTACCTCCCAACACAGCTACTTCTCTAAGCTGCCATTCCATTTCTTCTACTTTCTCTTCCATTTCTTCACTCACTCACTCCTAAGCCTTCTATGCTCTGGCCTCTTCACCCACCAATTTACTAAAACTACTTGAAAGTCATTCAAAAACTTATAATATCAAAATATGAATATTATTTCTTACCTAATATCCCCATATTCTTTGCCCCACTGGCACCTCTGTCTTAAAATTAAGTTTTCTCCTTGATTGGTGAATAAGAATTATTCTGATTCTCTTTGCCATTAATAGCTATTTGTCCACCTCATTTTAATTTTTTTTTAACATCACCTGTAAATCCTCATCAGCAACAATCTAAGCCTGCACCACATTTTGTGCTCCCAATGGCATCATCCTTCACTAATTTGCCCAAGTCAGTTTGCTGAGGGTGCTCCATGTTTCCCTCTCCTTTAACCCAGGCATGCTATCAGTCATCAAGTTCTGCCAGTTCTACCCCAAGAATGTCTCTCAGTTTTCCTCAAAATCCTTCAATGGTTTCTCCTTGTTCTCAAATTAAATTCCAGTCCTATAACATGACTTATGATCTGGCTCTACTTACCTTTCCCACTTTGTCTCTTAAGAGAAATCACCCCCTAACTGGACTCATCTTTTCTCTTGTCCTTGAGAATCTTAAACATTCCATTCGCTCTACCTGGAATGATATTTTTCTTACTCTTGACTTGAGTAATTCTTATTGCTCCTTGAGGTTTTCAGCTTAGGTGTTACTTTCTCTGTGAAATCTTTCTGATCCTCTCCCTACTTTGTCCCATATACTTCGAAATTATAACACTTAATGCCATATATTAGAATTGCCTCTTTGCTTCTTTATGTTTCTAACTAGATAATAACCTCTCTAAGGGAAGTAATTGTATTACTTTCATTTACCATCACATTTACAGTGCTCAACAAATATTTGTTAAATTAATGATCCTATTGCCTCTTTTATCTCATAAATGTAGGAGTTACGCAGACTCCTATCCTTGGTTTCATGCATAACTAAAGCTTAGAAACCAATGATATCATCTAGAGCTTTATTGCTCTTTACACTTAGGAGCCCCTACACTTACGAGACATACTTTCTACATGCTTAGCTTCTTCAAACTATTTACCCCTCAGACTTATATCCTTCTTTGTATTCCATTCAGTCTCTGTCATATTACATGTCTTGGCATACACTAAATGACCATATCTTCTCATTTCTGAGTTTTTGAGTATGTTATTGACTTTGCCTATAATAATATGAATTATCCCTCTCTTACTTCACCTCTTATAAAGCTTCCTTGAGTTGTCAAGACTAGTTTCAGTCCCTCTTCTAAGTCATCTTGTAATATGTGCTTATCCATATCAGATCACAGTTTATTATAATTACCTTGTCAAGTTTCCCCATGTCTATTTTCTTCACTATCTTTCTCCAGTATGTAGACAGTGACTGGCACATTATAATACAATATAATATAATATAATATAATATAATATAATATAATATAAATTGACTAATTTACTAAATTAATTTTTATGTTTGAGGATTTTAATGTTAATACCTATAAATAAACTCAGAAACTATCTCACTCAGCTTTTGCCATAAAAATGCTGCATAACAAACCACACCAAAACTAGGTGGCTTGGGGCACCTGAGTGGCTTGGTCAGTTAGGCCTCTGACTCTTGATTTTGACTCAGGTCATAATCTGATGGCTCAGCTCCTGAGGTTGAGCTCCCTATTGGACTCTGCTCTGAGAGCCCAGGGCCTGCTTGGGATTCTCTCTCTCCCTCTCCCTTTCTCTTTGCCCCTCCCCCACTTGTACAGCTGCCTATGCAACTCTCTCTCAAAATAAATAAGCATTAAAAAAATAAAGTGGCTTAAACTCAAGATCTTATCTCTTTCCCTCATGAGTTTTTAGGTCACCTGAAGCTCAGTATAAGTAGGTTGGACTCCAGACTCTGGGCTCTAGGATCCAGACTGGGTTCTGATGTACTACACATAATTTTCACACTCTTTGGACTGGTGGCCACCTGGTCATTTTCTTCTTATAATGAATGTCAGGAGTCCCAAAGCCAAGCCAAAGCATACAAGCGTATTTAAGGCCTCTGCCTGTGTCTCATCTTTCCAAGTCCAATATCAATAAGGCAAGGAAATTTACTCTTCCCACAGTGGGAGTGGCAAGGGAATTAATATTTGTTGAACAGTAATCTAAACCATCACAAATGCTTCTTAAAAACACTGGCAAGAATAGACACTGAGCTTTCTCTATTGTAAAAACCAGTAAAAAAACAAGATTAAAAATCCCCAATAAAATAATGCTCTTGGCATTGTTTCTGCTTCTCAATTTCCAGTTTGTTCACTGGAGACTCTTTGGCATGGTAGTGAAGTGATGAAAACAAAGATTCTCTCAGACACACAAAACCTTAAAAAACCAAATGTGTTGCCTGTGTCTTCAAATAATTTTATTATGGTCTACAGTAACATCACATATCTCAAAAATTCTTTGTAGACATGGATTTGACCTGCCTAATCAGAATATAAAAATGACATTGAAATCAGTGCAAGTTAGGATTAGAAAACATCAAACATTAACATGAAGCCAAAAATCTAAATCCATCTGTCCTCACAGATTCCCCTTTGTACATATTTGTCACCTTCATGTAGCTGGATTTGTTTTTTCCCTTTTGCTGTGATGAGGGTGATTGGTAGTGGGGATGGTTTTTAATGGTTTGAAGAACACAGATATTATCATTGCACATGCCATTCTAGGTAACTTTTGATACAAAAGGAAACTCAATATTACAGTTAGAATTCTACTTCACTTGTTGATAATCATGAGATATCCATTAACACCAATAAAATTACTGTACCCTTTGACAAATACTTATCAAGGTATAGAGATGAAGAAATATTTTTTAAAAACTGTATTTAGAAAAGGTGTTGACTTTTAGCTGTGCTATTATATGAGGAACATATCCGTGTAACATACTTGCCCATTTTTTATACTAGGAATCTGTACTCTCTGAGAAAAACTTTTCAGAGCATCAAGTAGTTAGTTGGATACCATGAAGAGCAGTTCTAGGCTAAGCTAAATCCATCACCTCAGCAGATCAATTCTGCCAAAGCAGCATTGGGATTAAAAAGTGCTTAATTTCTTGAGTGATTAGAGACAGACAAATTAAAATACAATAAGATACCAAGTGTTAGCAGAGATATGGAGCAACTGGAGTTTCCTTAAATGGCTGGTGTAAAGATAAATTTAGTACAACCATATTTTTAAAAAAATGACAGCACCAGCTAAACATACACACACCCTGTGAGTCAGCTATTAATTCCAGGTTATAGACCCAACAAAAATAAGTACTTACAGCTGCTCAAAAACATATGCAAAACCCTTTATAGCAACATAGTTCATACTCTTCCCACAATGATAGCAATTTGTATATCAGTCTAAAGGAGAACAGATTCATCAGAGGATAGTCATAAAATGGAATGCTATGACAACACAACAACAAAAAAACAAGCTAATGTTACATGCAATAATACTGACATGTATCAGACATATAATGCGGAATGAAAAACCAAAACACAAAAGAATGCATACTGCATGATTTTATGGATGTAATATCTGAAAACAGACCAAACTAGTCTAGTGGGTAGTCACTGAAGGAAGCGTTAAGAGAGCTTCTGAGGCGTTGGTTATCTATTTCTTCACCTGGGTAGTGGTAACACAGGTGCATTCACTTTGTGCTAGCTCATCACTATGCCTTTATGACTTATGCATTTTTCTAGATGATTGTCGTACCTAAGCAGAAATATACTAATTAGGATAAAGAGCAGATAAACCAAAACAACCCCCAAATATGCATTGAGTGAGGTGCTTTCATAGTTTATATAGCCTTTCATTCTCACGTCTTATCTGTGAAGCAGGTATCCTTATTTCCAGGTGTAAAAAATGAATGTGAGGCTCTGAAATCTTCTGACAATGCCGAGTTTAGACAATACCTTGTCATTCTCATAAAATTTCCCCAATACAAGTGCCTGGGTCCTCTCACTTGATTTTCCCTTTTCAATCTGTTTTCAATCTGTCTTAGAAGATGGGGGAAGAGTGGTGAGCTGGATTTGGCCTATGGTTCATTCATATTTGCTCACCTCTGCTATAAATGAAACACAAAGCCAAGGCCAGAGTTGTGAGAACATGCATTGGCTCAATATGTATTATCAGCAAATAATTTTGTACTAGGCTTCAGAGCACAATCAGAAGGAAGTGCTAAGTTTTTAACCATGTATACCTTGGGATAACATAGTATTTTAACCCAAACTCATTAAACTATAAGCCTCTACTTTTTAAGAAATATTCCCTTTTTTAGTGGTTCTTCCTGGTCTGATAGGCAGAAAGAATAGGGAATCTACTGTCAGAGTCTGGAAACTATCTGAGGATAGGTCTTCTATCCATCTCCACAGATACTCTGAAACCAAATTCTCCTTCACCAGCTTTCCTGTGACTGAAATATTGTGCCCCACAAAAGCTGAGCCACAGTCCAGGAGTAGTCACTAACACTGGGTCACCTTCTACATCTATGCCTAAAAAAAATGTTCCCAGACCTTCATACCTCATTATTCCACCCTGGGCTAGAAGAAGGCTACTAATATCCCTTCTGCATGTATCTTTCTGTCCTTGTCCACAGTAAGTGGCTTTCTTGTATTTCTAATGTTCTCAGTATTAAATATTTTCTATTCAGATCAAATATGTAAAATCAGCGAGGAGAATTAGAATTTACTATAAATTATTCAAATGAACCCAGAGAAACTCTGCATGTTCTTATTTATTCTGCTCTTTAATAGCCAAGTGGTCAAAAGCAGTAGGTAAAATACCTTTTGGCACATTACAAACTACCAGAGAGTACTTTTCTTATACAAATTTTCAGGCCTCACACCAGCGCTACTAAATTGGAAGTGCTGTGAGTTGGGTTTGGGAATTGTGTTTTTGTTTTTCTTTTGTTTTATTTTCCCCAGGATCTTGATGCTGTTGATCTGAATTAAATTTTCCCTAATGGCCCACAATTGCTGTGTACATAATGCTTAGAGATGATTCCACAAAAGTTGTCACTAAAGAACTGAATGCAGGCTCTAAGAAATTGCACCCCAGATGTGATTTGGTGCAGATTTATCATTCACTGTGAACCTGTGATCTGACCATTTGAGATCGTGAGCTCAGTTCAGGGGACCTCTCTATGGGTCACTCCAAAATGATCACCTGTAGCTTTATTTCTTTAATCTTGATTACCAAACGATCAGCTTTGCTGCCTGTTTGGAGAATGTAATGGTGTTTTCTAGTTTATTTTCATCATCAGTAAATTGCTGATCCCTGCCAAAGTTCACTGAAACAGCCAACCATACAGTCTTCAAAATAGTTCACATCAATAACATGAATTTGAAAGCCCTCTCATACCTTTCTTGGCAGCTACAAACTGCTGACTCACACACCTTTCCCTGTCGAGTGTGTTTAACTTCATATTGCAGCTTAATAGTTTCATTCCAAAACAAAGACTGGAATTGGAAAGCACAGGGGAAAAAATGCAGAAGGTGGAATGAAATGAAAGTTTCAATGTATGTTACCATATATAGGAATCTTAAATTACCTCTAAATAATACACAAGCTAAGACATAAGGCTGAAACGAATCGGTGACAGAATGTGTTATCCAGACTCAACTTTCCATCTTTTCTCCTAGAAAGGATACAAAGAACAAACTCACTTTGTTGAATGTTTTCCAATTCAGGCATTTCAATCTCAACTTCAAACTTGTCACTTAAGTTTCTGGATGATCCAGTGAAGAGAGCTGGCTCACCCATCATTTCAGCCAAAATACTGGCTCTTCATCATTGAAGCATAATGTTATTAAATTAGTTGCCTTTCCCAGAACAAAGTTCAATATGCTATAATTATACCTCCATTTGTCAAGTATCCAAAATTATCAAGTTTAAGAAAAGTAGTAGTCAATTTCTGGCAGCTATACAGTGAAAATCCACCCACCTTCCACCTCTACTCTGGGGCCAGATTAAAAAGTCAGCAAATAAAGTCAAGGGAAAATCACATGCAATATGGTTTTCTAAAAATGATGAGCAACTCTTTGTAAAGTTCTGATAAAACTATATACAATTTTTTTTCTGGATTTATTTGGGAGTGACAGTCCTGAAAATTCAGTAACTGTTAAAACCATGTAAATTACTTTGAGCTTATATTTAAAATGGAGCTGAGTTCTTGACTTGGGTAATTATATACAGGTTTTTCACCAACGTGATGTCCACTGGGCACTCAACATCATCTGTGGTGCTAGAATTCTTTGCTGTATGGGAATGTAATATGAACAGAGACTTTTGTAGCATCCTTGGCCCCCATCTACTAAATGCCATCATTATGACAACCAAAACCCTCTCCATATAAATTTCCAAATGCATCACAGAAGTGGTACCATTTCCCTCAAGAACCACTGATCATACTGATGAGGAAACAAACATCCCTCCCACGCACTGAAGGACATCAATCCAGCCACAGCCTGCAAAGCAGGGGTCATTACAACCTAAACTGACCTCTGTGTTTCAAGGAATTTGCAATCCTTTTAGACAGAGTGGCGAAGTGAATGGAATTGTGGATTTGGAATGAGAAGATCTAAGGTCCAATCTTGGTCCTGCCTTGAATTCAATAACTATGTGAGCCTGGGCAAATCACTTCTCATTCTGAGTCTTATTACCCTTATCAACAAAATGGAGGTTAAAAATAATGACTGTCTTGCCTATCTCACAGGACTGCCCAGAAAATCAGAATCAATGTGGGATCTGACTTTGTCAGCAAGTTGATTGTTAGAACTACACAGTAGTAATTCTTGATGCTCAAGAGATGTCATCAGAAGGTGGAAAGGTGGATTGTGTGGTCTCTAGGGATGTTTACAAGCCTAGGGCTGGCTGATGTTCTTGTTGTATGCATGAACTAAGTGTGAGTTCACTGTGTCCAGTAAGTGCTACTTGTAGCAATGGTTGACATCCAAGGGTCTAGGTTGGATACGCTTCTGTCTGCCTCCTCAGCATGTTTCTTATGTTGTCCCTGAGGCATAACTTCCAGGACATTCTTGTCTTTCTTTGATTCAGTCTCCTCCCCACCCTTCCCTGACACCTCCTCTGTTAAGCTATCCCTTTCCCACCCACTTATTCCTTCTGCCTTTTAAATCTACTCTCTCTCACACCTGCCCTTCTCTCTATAATAGTTTCCACTAAATTCTAAGAATGTATAACAGTAGCTCCTAAAATGGACTGCACACTGGAACCACCTGTGTTGTTCCTACCATACCGGTTTACATGACACTAATTTCATGACCAGTGTTACTCACTTTAAAAAATCTCCAGTGACATATAGAAAGGCTGTTTGGTAGACTTCTGGAGTTAAGAAATTGGCTCAGGTGGGCAAGAAGCAACCAGTAACAAAGTATCCAGGGGCCTGTGAAGATTTATGTAGATTTTCTATAGAGATTTTATAAGAGTAGAAAAACCACAAGGAGATTAATAAAGTACAGGGTGAGATGGTGAAAATTGGTACCAACATTCAGTATCAGTGGGTGAGCACAAATTAAACAGAGTGACTGGTCTGGATCCATTTGCAATAAGCATACTGGACATTTCTCTGATGGTGCTTCTCTTGAAGTTTTAGACTTGCCTAAGGATTTTTCCCCTTGCTGTGTGAGGACAGAATCCTAATGCTGGCTTGAACAGCAGCATTGGGCAATTCATATGTTCACTGTGGAAAATCTGAAATGTAGAAATCTGAGATGGATTTCTTTTTAACTCATGAGTGCCCCACTCCCAAGTGGATCTTAGACCAGACTACAATGAGGACTTAGATTCAGCCTCTGTCCATGCACACTTGGCCAGAGCTGTGTTCTTCTATGTGTTTGAACCTTGGCCACTTACTCAGAGTCCACAATCAGCTCCTTAATTTGGGAGACATGACTCCTAACTCAAGTTTTTGGATTCATTCTCCAGGATCTTTATGAAAGTTCGTGAGCTTAACCAGCACCCTGAGCTGGCTCGGGGAGCTCCACAGGGGAAAGGCAGTCCTGCTATCAGCAATATTCATTCCCTAACTCATGTTTTCTCCATGGGCACTGAGGACCTAATTTTGTACTTTTTTTTTTCCATCTACTATGTTTTGCATTTCCAGTGATGACATAAGACTTGGTATAATCGTCAGTGAACTGGGATTCAGAAGGGTCAGATTTTAGCAGGTTCTGCCACTACCAATGGAAATTTAGATTAGTATTAAACTTCTCTGAGCATTAAATGCTTCTTTACGAAAATGGGAAAGTGATACCCAGCTCATTTTGTCCTTGAGTTGCAATATAAATCAGATGAAACTCTAAATACAAACTATTGAAAGAAATACAGGTAGAAACTATCCATCTACCCATTCATTCACTCTCAAAGAGTTCATTGAGCCCCTGTTTATGTGTCAGGGAGAGCTAAGCACTGGGGCTACCAGCCAAGTGAGATGATGATGATCATCATCATCATGAAGAGGAGGAGGAGGATATAAGTAGGAAATCATTCTAACAAATATGAGTTACAATTCTGACAAAGGCTATAAAGGAGAGGTATGTGGTTCATATGATATGTGAGATGCAACCTCCTTATGGTATCATTTAGCTAAGCTATGGAGAATGAAAACAATTTAACCGAGTAAAGAGGGGAAGCAAGAGAATTTCAGTGACTAAAAACAGCGTAAGTCAGGAGGGAGCATGCTGGATATAAAGGACCACCAATAAGCCAGTGTGTCTGTACTGGAGAGAAGGATGAGGTGGTAGATGAGGCTTGAAAGGCAGGTATGCAACAGATCATACATTGCTTTGTTGGTCATGATAAGGAGTTTTGACTTTAACCTAAGAGGAATTAAGTTTTAGAGGAAATGAAAGAGGGAGAGAGGTATGGCTGGATTCACATTTTGAGGCCATCCCTCTTATAGATACTTGACTGCATTTCTTTTCTTATTCCTTAATTTTATCTTTCATGCACCCCACCTCAAATCCTTTTGTTTACTCTGGAGGGATGGTTACTGTCCTTGGAATTTAAAATATCTGGCATACTTGTACTTAAATTTGAATTCCTCCATTTACCAATTGTACAATATTGCAGAAGGTATTTATTCTTTTCTATGTTTCCATTCTCTAATCTATAAAATGGTGATGATAATTCATCTCTTACAGAGTTTCCTACGAATAAATGAGATATTATTTGTACAATTTCTGGCACATAATAAGTCAGTAAATGCTAGCGTTATTACCCATCTCCTCTGATAATTTACTCCTCTTGTAATCATATTTTTCAAATAGGATACATTTTAGCTTTCTTTTTTTCTTTTTAATAAGAGGGTGACATTATTGATCTATTATCAGTGGGAGATGCTATGTCATTTTTTTCTTATAGTGGGGATGGATTTGCATCCAATCATCTACAGTTGTTTCTTAGGACTTCTAAAACTAATGTCCATGCTCTGCATTACTTCATTTAGCAATAATTTACCTGAAGTCAGGAATTAATTCATTACCCTTTTAGGATTTTGCCAAATTGAATATAAAATGATTCCAGACTCCAATGAAAGGGTTAAGCATGAGTAAATTTAGATTGTATTGGTACCACCATCCATAGTCGCCAGTCAGTTTAGACAATCTTCTGCTGGATGACTCTTATCTCTTCAAGTGGATGCAGTGACCCCATATAAAGCAGGTGTAGTTAGTTTTACAGTTTTGAAAAACAGTTCACCCTACCCAATAAGCTGTTGGGTGTGTGATGATTTCAATAATTAGGCTCCAGGAAGTATTTTAAATGAAAATGGCCACTTTTGAGCAAGACTCATTGTTGGGTAGGGTTTGACCTACAAAGAGTAAAAACATCAACATTCATTTGGAGGGAAAATTAAGATTCCCCTCACAGCCTCAAACCTTTCTTCTCTAATCACAGTGCAGACACTATCAGTGAACAGAGAATCTTTGTATTATTTCCAAGTTTCTCCCATTGTCAGTCACTGTGACAAAGTGCTGGCCAATCTGACACAATGATGAATCACTCCAGACATTGAGTTTTCATGTGGCTGTCGAGGGTTCTCAGTAGACTCTGTTGTCTGGAAATGCTACCAACCAGCACCAGGTGCTTTGCTCACGAGCAAAGCTGGGATTTTTGTAAAAATAAACAGATGCATTTTTAAGGAAAAGAGATGTGTAATATACATTTACTGTCTGTTTTTACCATGTCTTCATGTCGCTATTGATTTAAATGCCTATTAAGCAAATCCTCACTTTCCAAACTCCTTTTTGTCATTTGTCTGCTGAAATGAATTAGATTTGAGTGTACATTGAGAAGTTTAAATATTAAATAAATATCTTGTCTATTGTTTTTGGCTATAAAATAACATGTAGGCTCTCCTTTATACTTGAAATTTTAACAAACAACATAATTCTTTGCTAATAATTTTTTAACTGACCAGATCTTACAAACCCAATGCTGTTGGAATTTATGATGGATTGATGCATCGTCCAATGCAAATGTACTTGTAATGTCTCCCTTAGTTTCCTGTGGAGAGCTTGTCAATACACCAGTGCCTCAAATCCATTTTCTTGGTAAAAATCCTGCAGTTTTCTGATTATTATTCACAAAGGCAGCTTCCTGAGTTATTTCTGCTCCTGCACAATATTCATGATAGCAATTTGATACCTTAGCAGTTTCAAGGTTATCAAATGATTGAAAATCCTACTGCTTACTTCAAGGTGTAACATATACAACTGTGCTGTCATCCATTATAGCAGTATAATAGTTTTTCGTAATGCCTTTCATGAACTGCTGATTTACAAGTGTAAGCCTAACTTCTGAAGGCACTTATCAGTCTCAGACTGGGGAAGTATTGCTTAACTGGAAAACATCAGTCCGGGACTCTCTGTGCTACTTGGAAAAAAGAAACCCAAGTTTCATTTCTCTTTTAGATAGTGCTCAAGTCCTGCCCTCTGAAGTCCTTAAAATGTATTTTCAAGAAGAAACAAACAAATAAACAAAAGCCATGGTTTATCTGGTTCTTTGAAGGGCTAACGCTAATCAGCAGTGAATCTTGGAAGGAAGTATTGAATTTTGCAGTTTGTGGAGATTAAGTTAGAAGCAAGGAATTACCTGAGAGAGATGATGGAGATTTTGCTAAATTAAAAACACAACAAAAATCAAGCAAATTCATGGTAAAGCTGGGAAGTAAAGTCAATCATTATTCAAAGTCCCCCGTTTAAGCTCGATCCACACATTGAATTTTGGTTTAGGGGTCTCTGGTTGGAGCAGAGGGTTGCTTGAGTGAGTTTAGAAGGTGGCATCTGTTTAAGTAACAGATGTCTGTGTCACCGAGGTGCTATATTCTCACTTTTTATATATGGGGAAATTGCTGCTGAAAGAGTTTTATTGTCTTTAGGCAAATGAAAAAAACATATTCTTCTCCTTAAAGGGTTTCTCTTCCTGATATGAATCTACAACAACCGTAAAGGACCTCAACCTCATCATTATATATATATATATATATATATATATATATATATATATATATATTAATCTGATAAAGTTTCTTGTGAACTATCAATTATGCATGAAATGAGGTTTAGAATTGCAGGCATACTCACTCTTATTTAAAGAGGCCCCACTGGGTTGAAGCAAATTGAGCAGGGTAAGAGGTGGTACTGTTGGCTGACCCCCTCACCTGCTGTGGCACTGACAGAGGTGAGATCTAGAGAGGCGCTAGCATCCCCCCCAGCTAGCTCTTAGGGTTTGGGGGAAGGATGCCATATGGAATGATTTTAATTTCATTCATTTGGTTGTCAGTTTTTCGAAATCTCTCCATTCCCTTTATTTTTCAGAAGAGATGAGGGAAAGTAGAGCCATCCAAAAACACCCTCTGTGTTGACACATACAATTAACCATCACAAATATTCTGGTGACAAGATGGGAAGTCTACATAATGAACTGCTGCTTGCAGAAATACAATGGTTATCTTTACAAGAAGCACTTGTGCAATTATTTCAGTTGCAAGCTGAACTACTAATTTCTTAAATAAATTCAATTTTTAGTTGAAAGCACAGAAGAGAGACAAACTATAGATATTCAGATTTGGGTATTTGGGAGACAATATGAAAATGACTATCAGTCACTTCGAGAAAAACAATTGCCAGTATTTGTTGTCAATGATAAAATTCAACCTTTCACTTGAAAACTTGTATCCATCACCATGAGCTTGCCAGAGTCCAATATTTAAAACATCTTATAATGAGATTGGTGATGTAATTAATAAATGTGATTTTTGATGTTGTATAATGAAATATGTCAACATTTGTAAAATTTCTTAATTCAGCGAATCAGTGTCTTCCAGATTACCAATGGAAGATGTTAAAGATTTACACATAGTAAAAGGATCGATTCAAAGTACAAGATAGACTATGGATTATAATGCAACAGACTAAGAAAAGTTCGTTGATAAGGTTTCAAATTGTACAAGCAACTAACCTTTGGAAAACTACTACTTGTTGATTTTTGGTGTACTATCAAGAAAGAGTATTTACAGTTATCTGAAAAAGCAATTAGAGTTCTTTTCCAACTACATGCCTGTCTGATGCCAGATTTTCTTCATATATTTCTGGGCAAAACAACCTACAACAGATTGAATACAGAAGCAGATATGGGGATCCATCTGTCTTCTATTAAGCCAAACATTAATGAGATTTATATTCACAGAGGTCTCCAAAGACTATTTATTGAATCAACTGGCTTATTAAAATAAATCTGGAGGGGCTTTGTCAAAATTATTTTCTTGTGGACAGTTATAGATATTAAAGCTACTTAAGAGCTCATGAGGAGTCCCATATTTTCTAAGAGAAATTGATTCTACATCTATGGAAATCATGTAGTTGTAGTAAACCAAATATTCCTAGGGGTCAGCAGCCTAGTATCTGTGAGGTCAAGTGAACTGTAAGGCCCTACCTAGCTCGTTAAGCCCCATGTGCCTATTTCAGAACCTCAACATACCCTCTTCTGTGTCCTGCATTTCTCCCATGCCACCACTGCTTCTAAACCCATCAAAGTGTTTTTCATGTATGTTTGTAAATCATTTAAGTCTGCCAGAAGCCTCTTGTCTTGCTTCATGTAGTTTAAGCCAGTGCTCATATTGTTCATGCTTTCCCTTGGGCTACTAAAAGCCATATAGACTTAATGTCATTGTCAACAAGTTGCATCAATCACCACTTGCTCTGAGAAAACTGGGAGGGTATCCTTTTCCTAGGAAATGGGAATGTAATCAGCCTCCCAGAGAGGACTCTGAGCTATGAAATTTAGGAAGAGATCTGCTGCCTATTTAAGGCCATACGGGAGAAAAGAGATGGTGGCCTCTGAGGAAACCTCAGAGGTTTGTAGAGGAGACTAGGTGTAGGGTCCAGCTTAGCATCTGGCAGAAGATGGAGGATGGGAGGGGGAGGAGACATGGCAAGGATCTGAGCGTCCACAAAGGGCATAGCTCTGTTAGACCTAGTTGCGAAAATGTTCTTGTTACATAAAATTGGTTGCAGAAAGATGGAGTTCTCATGACCTTAAGATGTCCCTAAAGTATGTATAAAGCCACTCTAGCTAGAGGAGAGGATGTGAGTCATGGGTCTAATGCTTCTCCCTTGTCAAGACTTATTATTCCCACTGACCCTGCTTTACATCAAAACCTAACAGAACAATGACTGTTCAGTGAGTGACTCTTCCCCGAGAGGAGAGTTGTCTTCACTCAGTGAGGTACATTTAATGTTGGGAATTTAGGTGTCAGGTTTGAGGTAGGCAAGAATTTCAGAATTTCTAATACCTGAAAATAGCCGCCACACTCACTCCCTGTGCAGCAATTGCATTATCTGAAGGTCCGAACCACTTTCTTCTATTTCTCCTATGGTCAATTTTCTTCATTTTAAAAATCAGTTTGGGGAAAGAAACCTCTGAAGATTAAGAATCTCAGAGTATACCTCTGAAGCACTCACGTGAACCGTTGGGGCCTTTGGCCCCTCCAACTAACTGCAAGTGTTTATTGATAATAAACTTGACTATTTCAGAAAACACAACACTCATTATGAAAACAAATATGACTTTAGAGAAGGTTTTTACCATGACTCAAAATTATTTTGGATTATAGATGCTGAAATTTATCTCCATTATTGGAGACTAGTATGATTGGATAATCCTCAGAAATCAGTTTTCAGAGACTGTTATCAAAGTCCAAAGTGGGTGTTAGAATTGAAGGAGATAGAATATACCAAAAGATCTCATAAAAACACACAGAAGTCAGTATTATTGCTATAAATGATATGAAGGCAGGTGTGGAGCCTTCATCTGAAAATGGTGAAGCTCACATGTCATCTCTGTATGTTTATTTGTGGGAAAACTATTTACAGATGTCATTAGAGTGGTCATCACTAGTGCCATGTTTTCCCAGATAACCTAAAAATGAGAAAGGGACAGCAGAGCAGCTAAGTGGAATTCCGGTTGAGACATCGCGACTTTGTTGTGTATCTCAATGCCCGGAATTGAACAGCAAATGACATACTATATACCCGGGTGCAGATAGAGAGAAAACCTGTACCATCTCCCTCATCATTTTCTCTTTTTTTTTAAGTTTTATTTTATTATTTTATTTTATTTTTTATTTTTGAGAGAGGGAGAGAGACAGAGCATAAGCGGGGGAGGGACAGAGAGAGAGGCAGACCCAGAATCTGAAGCAGGTTCCAGGCTCTGAGCTGTCAGCACAGAGCCCGAAGCGGGGCCCAGACCTGCCCACCGCGAGATCATGACCTGAGCCGAAGTTGGATGCCCAACCAACTGAACCACCCGGGCGTGCCCCCTCATCATCATTTTCAATCCGCTCCATTCCTGTTCTCAAGAAAACAGACAGAAATCTACCCCCCCCCCCGACCAGGCCCCCACCAATCTGGCCTGGATATCATGGAGGCAGGATGTCACAGAGTAGAGTAGAAAGCAAAGTGAAGTGGATGTGTGAGCAAGAAAAAAGTAAGAGACCATGACAGAGCAATCGTGGTAAGGGATGCGTTCACACCTAGAGTAGGAGTAGAAAGCTCAGGGTCAGACAGTAGGTGCTTGCTTACTTCAGTTGAGCCTAGATCACAAGTCCTTGGACCTGAACTAACAGGCAGGTGTTTGGGGACCCTCCAGATCATGGACAGCAAATAGATTTCTTCTGGTTGGCTGACACCATTTGGTAGATAATGTATCTGGAAGTCTGTATTAAAACACATTTCCAAGCTAAGTTTGGGTTGTGGGGAAGAGAGGGCTGTAATTCGTTTGCAATATATACCACGGGCATGACAAGGGTGATTGCAACCAAGGGTATTTACCACTCCTGCTCCACATGATTCTGAGTAGCCTGCTAAATGTATGACTGCCTCTTACTTCCACATTCTCAGGTTCTAAGGTCACCTTGATGCTTGGTGACATTGCCTGCTGTGAGAGATTGGCACCTGTATGACAATTACTGGCAGAGGCATTTCTATATGTTCTTGTCTTTCCATTTCTAGAAGACATGAGGAATTCAAGTCTCCATGTTCATTATTCTCACAACCCTCTTCACTGGTCATGTTCCCAGAACAATTTTCCTACAACTCTGCCAGAAATGCCTTCCATCAGTCTCCGTATTCTCCCAAATGAATGACACAGACAAAAACTAAGCTATTTGTAAGGGAGAGAGGATTCAATGGGACTATTCCCCTGGGCCACTTAGATCCTATAATAGTTCAAATGAAATGACAGCCAAATAACTTCTTTATTTGTTGCCTTCCCTTGACTAGTCACCAGAATGTGGACAGTTTTTCAGAAACCCAAGTTAAAAATTGCTTGTTCCCTCTATTTATATTGCATTTTAATGTAATTGGTTGCTTTCCCCCATTTGTTTCAGGGTGGTGACACAGCTCTGGGGGCCTGGGGATGATGAAGTGAATGAGAAGGGAGAGAGAAAGAGAGCACACACATGAAAAACCCCATCAGCAATACTTTCTCTTATTTATAGTGACAACCCCAAGCAAAATATAAAAATATATTTAGGAAGATGACAGCTTTGTTGCTTCTTGATCACAAACCAGCACTTAGGAGTTCACTTTTGTGAGCAGATAAAAAGGGCTGCATCTTGATAAAGCAGAGTGAAGAAAAAAGAGAGAGAGAAACCAGAAGGACAATCTGTCCTAGACAAAACCAGTACAGCGACCAATATGCTAAATGGAAGGGAGATTCTCAGATTATTGCCTGTGGGTGTCCTGGACTGCAGGTGGATGAAAACCTCCTCTGAAAACTACAAAGGAGAATGCCAGGAAGATGAGAAGTCTTTAGACTTGCCTTCTGGTACTAGAATTTATATTTGATAAAACAGTGTTCAATTTGCTTCCTGTCAAAATAAGAAAGAGGAAAAAGGCTACATGAAAGTATTTGAGACATTACTTATCCCTATGTTAAGTAGAGGCAGTTGGCAACTCATAAATGGGTTCATGTTTGACTAATTCAATATAAATGTGCTCTGTGCTAAGCCACAGTGGTACAATGATAAAAAAGACAGAGACTTTGCTCTGAAGAAACTTGCTACAATGGAACCAAAAGTTTATTCGGAAGTTTATTTGAAACCTATAGGGCCTTCTCCGTAGAGATAATTATGTGAATATGGCAGATGGCTTTCAGTTCCCAATCCCCTTGTTCTGGAATATTACTCCAATAAGGCTATTTCAAATTTTCTTTCACTAGCACTCTTATCATTTTTTATTTTCTTTTTTTCAAGCCATTCTTTTTTAAAAATTTATTTACTTTGAGAGAGAGAGATGGGGGAAAGCATGCAAATGGGGGAGGGGCAGAGAGACAGGGAGAGAGAGAGAGAATCTCAAGTAGTCTCCACACAGTCAGCTCAGAGCCCTATGAGGGGCTTGAACTTAAGAATCGTGAGATCATGACCTGAGCTTAAATCAGAAGTCAATGCTTAACTGACTGAGCCACCCAGGTGCCCCTATTTTTTTTCTATGTTGGGAGAAATATATTTTGAGCTCCCGCATAGGGCACGGGAAATACTTTTCTGAAAGAACTCATTCAAATACCTGACTTTCCTTGTGTGAAGTCACTTGAAAGAGGTGAGGGGCAGAATGCTCCCTGCCTGCAGATGTATCAACAGTGACCCCTTGCTCCATGCATAAGCACTTGACAATGGCAGGTCTGACTTCAGCTGTTCATATTTCATCATTCTTTTAGACACATTTCTCTGGTTCTGTCCTTGCTATCCATGCCTACTGGTTCACCTAACCTAACTAGTTTTGGTAGCACAAGCAAAATAAATGTCTTTTCCCATGCAGAGCCATGTCCCACTACCTCCAGCCC
The DNA here is from genome assembly GCF_018350175.1 of Felis catus. Classification (NCBI taxonomy): domain Eukaryota; kingdom Metazoa; phylum Chordata; class Mammalia; order Carnivora; family Felidae; genus Felis; species Felis catus. Next base: position 129,541,725 of record NC_058375.1, on the reverse strand, counting down.
AGCCTTGTTTCTGCTCCTGATTCATCGCTACCATGCTGTCTCAGCATTTCCACTCTCGTTGACTCTTACTCTGAACACCCAGTCTCTATGAATCCACTTTTACCCACCTTACTACGTTGGTCACGGGTAAGGTATCTTCTTTGATATATGGCTTTGCCTGACACTAATCATCCCTTGACTACCTTCCCCAACTCTTACATACAGAAATGAAGAGAAGCTACTCCAAAGAAGAGTATGGAGAGGGGAAAAGGGATTTATCAGCTCTGGTTAACTCTTACTAACTATATAATTATTTAAGGGAGAGACCTCTCTAAGTCAGACCACCCATCCACACCCATCAACCCAGCCAGTTGATTTGAAATGAGATACTTTGGCTGATACTGGAATGGATCACTAAATCCCCAGCTACCTTTCTGAATAAAGCATTTGTCATTAGAATGTTAATCCATGAGTCTGGTGGTGGTGGTTCTCACATTTTACTCCATTAGAATCATATCAAAGCTTTCAAAGATCCTGTACTCCAGGCTATGTGTCACATCAATTAAATCCAAATCTGCAGGAGTAGGACATAGTTTTCATTAAAGCTTTCCAGATGATTTCAAGGTGCAACCAAGTTTGAGAAACAGTGGCTGGGCAGAAGGAGTAGCAGAAATGAAAACATTGTGGAGAAAGAATTATGTGGACCATCAGAGGGACTGAGTTCAAGATCTCTGCACCTCACTAACTTTGTTAAGTCATTACACCTCTCAGAGAATTGTTTCCATTAGTTATAAAATGGAGTTAATTATAACTGCTCAGACTAGCAGATTCTGAGGAAAATTTAGAAGATCGTGCTCTTTCGTGGTTTGGGAAGTACTTTTTAAACTAAAGCATACAGTTTGAATGCAAAGTGTTATTAATAGAACATCATAATATGGCAAGGCAGATTTTCAGAATCTCTAATCTCTCATTACACTTAGTCAACATTGGCAAACCTGTAAGCTACGTGATATATGATTGGCACACACTCTCTAACTCCATTTTAGGCCACTCTCGCCTCTTTTGATTCCTGGTGTTGTTCACTGACTGTCCAGGGCTGTAGATGTAGTAGCAAACTTGGTCTGTTTTCAACATATTCAGGATGGTGAAAGAGAAAAAAGGTGATTTGGGCAGTCAAAAGCCAAAACTTTTAAGCCAGAATTTGGTGAATAGAGAAGTGTACTATGTTTACTAGGATTTTAAGGACCCAAGTACTGTTGTCTTTACTGGAACTGTTATTTCCAGTATTGTACTTTCTTTTTTTCTGACTGGAAGTTTCATCTTCACGCCACCTCATCATCTCCTTTCTCTGTCTTGGATTCTTCTGCAATTGCTTAATATGTTGACAAGGCTCTTACATGTTTTAATGGTGAGAGCTTTTGCTCAACCTTTTCATGCAGAGACTAATTACTATATTTCTGACTTTGACTAAAACCCTAACTTCTACTTTTGACAAATATTTTCCTGGCATGTTGGTTTTGGACCCACACTACCTCTAAGCCATGACTAGCACAGGGATAATACCTTTTCCTCTCACATACCTGTATTATATCTACTCTGATATTGTTGAACTACCATTGACTCTTACCTTTGCTCCTGTATCCACTAAAATATTTAGTGATCTGATACAGGATTATAATAATGGTATGAAGTTTTACCGTGGACTCTTGGATATATCATACTTTAAATCAAAGGAATGATTGTCTAAAAGTGGAAAATCATGCATGTTGGGAACAAATCAAACCACATGGGAGTTTATAAAGTTTGTCTCTGTGTAGAAATGGCTCCTCACCTGAACCCTCTGTCCCCTCTCTTACACATTTTTCTCTACTCACTCCCTGAATGTCTTGTTTTCCCTCAAATCTTCTCCCAATATATGAGCTAAACTGAGAACACACATGAGCAATATTTTCTTCCTTAGAAATCATATAACATCAAGATTACCTAAATAAGAACTGAAATCAAATATATAATATTTGGTTATCATTTAATGAAACCTTTAAAAGACTTGTAAAGAAAACTAGAAATCTTAACTGTAGAACCTAATACAAATTTTTAAATGAATGGAGAAACATAGTCTTGACTTTGTGACATAAGACTGAAATCGTAAAAAATAAAAGATTCTGCCAAGTTAATTTATAAGTTCAATGTAATCTTGACAAAAAGTATAAGTTAAGTTTGAGTTGTTATAATTTAAAGAGTCTAAATTTCATGTGAATGCACAATCAAGTAAAGATAGCCAATGCTGTTTTTAAAAAGGAAAGTAATAATGACGAACTCACTTTGCCTGATCATCCTTAATAATTTGAAATAGAATGGTGTTGGTGTAAGATTCAGAGATTCAAAGATTCAAAGACCAGAACAAAGTGAACACCCTACTGAAAGATATTATGCTATGGGGCATTTAGTATATGGAGACTGATAGCATAAATGAGAAAATAATGCTTGATTAGACATGGGGATGGGAAACAAGTAAGATCCCCAATTTATGTACCAAAAAGTTCCAGGTGGATTAGGAATTAAAGTAAATAATGAAGTCCTATCAGAACTAGGAGGAAAAAAAAAAGAATATCAATAACTATGTGATATAAATATAAGGAAGAACTTTCTAAGCATAATAGCCATGAAGGAAATCACAGCCAGAAGAACTATCAATAAATTTGACAACTTAAAAATACAAAGTTCTGTGTCATATATAAATTTAAAGACAAAAGACACATTGGAAAAATATTTGAAACATTCATGATAAATGATGGGAGCCAACAATCTATAACATGCACATATAAATTGATAAAAGGAAAAAAAATCATTAAACCCAATAGAAAAATGGTCAAAATAACATAGCAAGCAATTCTTAGGAAAGGGGATACAAATGTCCAATAAATACACAAAACATGCCCAGATTCACCAATAATCCAAGCATTAAGCAATGGAAAATGATTTTCTACCTTTAGGGGTAAAAAAGACAAAACAAAATCTTATTCAACACTTAGAAGATGGTGAGTGTGAAAACTGGTACAACCCCTAATGGAAAACAATCTGCCATAATGTTCATTGTGCTATAAAAATTATTTTGTGTATTACTTCTATGTCTGAAGGACCATCCTGAAACAATATATATTGATTTTTGTGGTATACTACCGGATAAGTTTAATGTAAATACAATAACTCTAAATGTCCAGAAATTGGGGGTAGATTTAAAATAAGTACACATCCACAAAAAGCATTATATAGTCACTAAGTCATGTGTGCAAAGAATATTTAATAATATGCAGAAGTGCTCACAAAGTGTCAAACGGAAATAAAATCTGATACAAAGTGGGATAGGTATAATAACAGTTATCTCGTCACATGATCATATTTAACCATCACTTGTGTAGTCAGGGCACTTCCCTGTGCATAGCCAATTTGATCCTTATTTGGTAGGAAGGGGAAGCATTACCTGCCTTCTTGGGTTGATGAAGAACTAGATTCAAAGCTGAGGTTTTATCATTATAGGCTCTGCACATTTCCCCCTCAGGTTGGTAATATGTAAAAAGGCTTAAAATAATTATAAGATGTGTCAATTTTCTCAAACTGTTCCTGAGTTCCTAATACCACTAAATAAAAGGTAGTATGTAGTTTTGAGGATCTAGTATGTGCCAGGCTTTGCCTGGCACACAGATACACTGGTGAATAAGAACAAGAGGTTTTGATCCTCTTGGAATGTAACACTGAGGAAAAGAATATGTAGACTGAAAGCAAATACACAAGTAAGCAATACAATGCCAGACCTCACTAAGTGCTAAGGAGAAAAACAAGCAGAGTGCCTTGGTGGAGAAGCAGAGCTTGGGGAGTGATGAGGGAAGGGTTTTATTAGGGTGGTCAGGGAAGACTGGCAGGAGGAGATAATGCTTGAGCAGAGACCTGAATTATGAGGAGCAGGCAGCCATGGGAAAATTTGGGGAAATGATATTCTTGGCAAAGAGAACACCATGCAGGAGGGCCCTGAGGCAGAAAAGAGCTCAGTGAGAAACCCAGTATATTAGGGCTCTGCAAAGAAACAGAATCAATAAGAGACAGACATGTATACACACACGCACATGCATACACATGCACACGGACATATATCTGTATATTATATATAATTGGCTCAAGTAATTATGGAGGCTAAGAAGTTCTAAGATGTGTAGTCAACAAGCTGGAGCCCCAGGAGAGACAAGTGTTAATCTCATTCATAAACATCCTCACAGACACACCCAGAATAATGTTTGACCAAATGTCTTGGCACCCTGTGGCCCAGTTAAGTTGTCACATACAATTAACCATGGTACCCAGCGAGATTAGAGCATGATTAACAAAAGAGAAAATTGTATAAGATGATAGCGGAGAAGAATGCTAGGGTCAGATTATTCAGGAATGTACAGGCAATAGCACAGAATAGATCATAAACAATATAGGGTCAGTATAGGTCCTACTGGAAGGCTCTGTTTGGAGGAGGTCATTGAGAAGACATGACCACTGCCCTTTGACCCATGAACTCCCTCCCCTCTTTCTGGAATGTATCGTCCACTTACCATTCCCATATTAGGAGCTTTAAGGACATAGCCTTGAGAGAATAATGCATTATTCAGATTATCTGGATGACACATGTAACTGAATCCCATTACGGTCTTGATATAAACTCTTAGGATTCTGGTGAGGGGGGTATGGTGATCTATTTGTCTTGTGGCTGCCCAAGAAAAGCCTTGTATATATGTTCGCTTTGCTTATTAAAACATCCATCTAACAATCTGAGTGTCTGGCCTCTTTCTTTGGTCTCTCCTTGCCCTCTACACTAAGGGGCCAGTCTTGAGTTTTATCCAGGGAACTCCCAGTGTTGTAACCACCAGTCAGTCAGAGGAAGCAGAATTGAAACTGACCACTGATCGGTTTCTCAGATGTAGGATTTATACGGACTGAGGGTGGAGAAGAACATAGGGTCAACTAGCACAATGAGATCATGATATAAATCAGATTTATATTATGACTGATATGAAAGCCTTTTGCTCCTTCAGTTATTCCATTCATTGTTAGGAAGTGGAACTGAACTAACCTTTGCCATAGTACTTTAAGTTTAACTAACATTTCAGGGTAGTTAGGTATAATCAATGTGAAGCTCATTTTTAGAATCTCAGTTTTTCCTTTACCACACTACCTTATGTTCAATGGCATGAGGAACTCAGGACCAATTCCAGAAATTTGAAATACCATCTAAATCAAAAGTACCAACTTTAAAATTAACAAATCAAAAGTTTAACCATAAAAGGGAAATGGACAATAATGTCCAATATTATCAGTCTTGTGAGGCTAATGATGAGTGCAACTGAACTGATCATGAATTTTAAAAAAATATTTATTGTGAAAGAGTAAATATAAATCTGAAACCTTAGCAATGCAACATAGGTGAAAAAATTCTGTTGGATTTCAATGTTTGGTCTATTTAATTTTATTGCAGCTAAACTCATCTCTTCCCTGTGAGCAGATTGCAACATAAATGGGTATTTATGACATTTTATAACTGTTCACAGTTCAGTGTTAAGAAAACATCTAAAAATGCTATTTATTTATTTATTTATTTGGGGATGGGTAAGAAGTCAAGTTCTCTGTTGTGCCTTTGTTGTGTTTTGCTTGTCTGCTTTCTCTTAAATTCTGTTATATGCTAAAGTTTAACTGGCTAGGTGAAAAAAAAATTCTTTCCTGTTCAACCCACATATCAGGGCCCACATTCAACAATTCCAGCTCTTTCTACTTCCTTTTCCCCTTAATATCTGAATCGCCCACCTTGCAGAAATCCAATTCTGGATCAGCTCAGGTGTTGCTTTCTCTGTGTTTCTCCCATCCTGCTATTGGAAGGTATGCCCAAGTACTCTGAAGTCAAGATCTTCAACTTCTTCTGGGCTCCTAATGCTGTAAATAATGCTGAACTTTCTTCCTCAGCATCTTGTCTTTCCCATGCCTTGACTATTTTCCTTAAGACTCCTGCTCTGCACTCTGCCTCATACTCTGCCTTTGTCACAGAAAACAGATGCCTTCCTAAATGTCCTCATTTTTTTTTCATTTCTCCCTATCTACACTGGTCTTGACACTCACCAAATGATCCCCAAAGCCTCCCATCCTTGCCACACTTCAAACCCCACATAGAAGTGGTTCCTGTCTCATCTGAGCTCTTTTCCCCACCTCTGCCCTGTACCTGTTACCTGCCAGCCCAGCTAGATGCAAGCAGACACACTTCCCCAGTTTTCTTCTTTTTCTTTCCGTCATCTTCAACCACTTCTTTCCACATATTTCAATCTCTTCTACCTAAAAAGAAAACTAACATTGACAACAAAACCCAAATATATACCTCACTTTATGAGTAAGCAATTATCCCTTTCCTTTTCACAAACTTCTTAGAAGAGAAACCCACACAGAATATCTTCACTGCCTCCCTTTCCAGAGACCTCTACTTGCTGTTGTCTGAGACTCCACCTACCATTTTGGCAAAACTGCTCTTACCAGGGTCATTAATGCTATTCCATTGAACAACCTTTATTGGTCTGTGACATATGGACATTTAAAGGGTTAAAGGAATATAAGCCTATACAGGTGGTTGAGAAGGATCTTCCAGAGTGGTAGCAGGGAAGCCATGGAGTGGTATTACATAAAACTCAAAGAAAAAGAAGGGTCAGCAAGGAGAAAGAAAGCAGTAGTATACAATGACTGTGAAATGATTAAAAAAAAAAAACTAAACTAAAAATTGGGACCTGTTCAATGAAACAGAATTAATGTATAGAATTATTGGATCATTATACTGTATACCTGAAACTAATATAATACTGTATGTTAACTACACTCAAATTAAACCCCTTCTCTTCACATTTACATACTCTCTTGGTGACTGTATGTTTTTTGGTAGCAACGTTCCTATGACTTCCAAGTATTGAGTATAATTCTTGCTACTTTCTTCAGGCCCAGAACCTTAAAACTAGGGTGGTCAGATGATTTAATATCCTGATTTGGGCTCTCTTGAGAATAAAAGAGGACACTATTAATAACTTCACTGTGATAACAAGCCTAGACTAGGACTCTGCTTGGCAAATTAAATCATATGATCACTTTATTGAAAACCAACTGATGGTCTCAAAAAATTAAACATAAAGTTACCATATGACCCAAAAATGAGACTCCCAGGTGGCATTTTTATGTTCACATAAATACTTGTACATAAACATTCATAGAAGCATCTTTCATTGTGGTCAAAAAGTGGAAGCAACCCAAATGTGTATCAACCAATGAATGGATAAACAAAATGTGGTATATCCAGACAATGGAATATTATTCAACCATAAAGAGTAATGAAGTACCGATATACGCTGGAATATGGATGAACCTTGAAAGCATTATGCTCAGTGAAAGAAGCCAGACACAAACATTACATAATATATGATTCTATTTATATTAAATGTCCATAGTAGCCAAATTCATATGGACAGAAAGTGTATTAGTTGTTTCACAGAAGACTGGAGAAGGGACTGACCATTAATAGGTATGGAATTTCTTTGTGGGACAATGAAAATGTTCTGGAATTAGGTAGTAATGATGGTTACACCACTCTGAAAATATGCTAAAAACTACTGAACTGTACACTACTTTAAAGGGTCAATTTTCTTTGACTTTTAAATTTTTTATATTTTATTTTTTTAATTTAATTTTTAAATTAAGTTAAATTAATTTTAATTTTAATTCTAGTGTAGTTAACATGCAATGTTATATTAGTTTCAGGTGTACAATATGCTGATTCAACAATTTTACATATTACTCAGTTCTCATCATGATAAGTGTACTCTTAATCCCTTTCACCTATTTCACCCATCCCTCCACCCACCACACCTCTGGTAACCAGCAGATTATTCTCTATAGTTAATAGAGAGCTCATTTGTTTTGTTTCTTAAATTCCACATATGAATGAAATCATATGGTATTTATATTTCTCTGGCTGACTTATTTTACTTAGCATATACTCTCTAGATCCATCCATGTTGTAGCAAATGTCAAAATTTCATTCATTTTTATTGCTGAATAATATTCCATTGTAAATATATACCACATCTTTTTTTAATGTTTATTTATTTTTGAGAGAGAGAGAGACAGAGACAGAATTTGAGCAGGGAAGGAGCACAGAGAGAGGGAGACACAGAATCTGAAGTAGGCTCTAGGCTCTGAGCTATCAGCACAGAACCCAATGTGGGGCTTGAACTCACAAATCATGAGACCATGACCTGAGCTGAAGTTGGATGCTTAACCAACTGAGCCACCCAGCGGCCCTTATACCACATCTTTTTTATCCATTCATCTATCAAAGGACACTTGGGCTGCTTCTATATCTTGGCTATTGTAAATAATCCTACAATAAACACAGGGGTGCATACATCCCTTTAATTAGGGTTTTCATATTCTTTGAACAATGTGTTTACCAGATGTAGGGTAGCTCTATTTATCACTTTTTGAGGCACCTCCACACTATCTTCCACAGTGGCTCCACAAGTTTGTTTTCCCACCAACAGTGCAGGACAGTTCTTTTTTTCTTCATATCCTTGCCAACGCTTATTTTTTCTTGTGTTTTTGATTTTAGCCCTTCTCTTTTTTTTTTTAATTTTTTTTTTTAATTTACATCCAAATTAGTTAACATATAGTGCAACAATGATTTCAGGAGTAGATTCCTTAATGCCCCTTACCCATTTAGCCCATCCCCCCTCCTACAACCCCTCCAGTAACCCTCTGTTTGTTCTCCATATTTAGGAGTCTCTTCTGTTTTGTCCCCCTCCCTGTCTTTATGTCATTTTTGTTTCCCTTCCCTTATGTTTCTATGTTTTGTCTCTTAAAGTCCTCATATAAGTGAAGTCATATGATTTTTTTGTCTTTCTCTGACTGACTAATTTCACTTAGCATAATACCCTCCAGTTCCATCCACGAAGTTGCAAATGGCAAGATTTCATCCTTTTTTGATTGCCGAGTAATACTCCATTGTATATATATATATATATATATATATATATATATCACATCTTCTTTATCCATTCATCCATCAATGGACATTTGGGCTCTTTCCATACTTTGGCTATTGTGGATAGTGCTGCTATAAACATGGGGGTGCTTGTGTCCCTTCGAAACAGCATACCTATATCCCTTGGATAAATACCTGGTAGTGCAATTGCTGGGTTGTAGGGTAGTTCTATTTTTAGTTTTTTGAGGAACCCCCATACTGTTTTCCAGAGTGGCTGCATAACCTTGCATTCCCACCAACAATGCAAAAGAGATCCTCTTTCTCCGCATCCTCGGAAACATCTGTTGTTACCTGAGTTGTTAATGTTAGCCATTCTGACAGGTGGGAGGGGGGTATCTCACTGTGGTTTTGATTTGTATTTCCCTGATGATGAGTGATGTTGAGCATTTTTTCATGTGTTGGTTGGCCATCTGGATGTCTTCTTTGGAGAAGTGTCTATTTATGTCTTTTGCCCATGTCTTCACTCGATTATTTGTTTTTTGGGTGTTGAGTTTGATAAGTTCTTTATAGATTTTGGATGCTAACCCTTTATCTGATATGTCATTTGCAAATCTCTTCTCCCATTCTGTTGGTTGCCTTTTAGTTTTTGCTGATTGTTTCCTTTGCTGTGCAGAAGCTTTTTATTTTGATGAGGTCCCAGTAGTTCATTTTTGCTTTTGTTTCCCTTGCCTCCAGAGACGTGTTGAGTACGAAGTTGCTGTGGCCAAGATCAAAGAGCTTTTTGCCTGCTTTCTCCTCGAGGATTTTGGTGGCTTCCAGTCTTACATTGAGGTCTTTCATCCAGGTTGAGTTTATTTTTGTGTATGGTGTAGGAAAGTGGTCCAGATTCATTCTTCTGCATGTCGCTGTTCAGTTTTCCCAGCACCACTTGCCGAAGAGACTGTCTGTATTCCGTTGGATATTCTTTCCTGCTTTGTCAAAGATTAGTTGACCATATATTTGTGAGTCCATTTTGGGGTTCTCTATTCGGTTCCATTGATCTGTCTGTTCTTGTGCCAGTACCATACTGTCTTGATGATTACAGCTTTGTAGTATAGCTTGAAGTCTGGGATTGTGATGCCTCCTGCTTTGGTTTTCTTTTTCTAGATTTCTTTGGCTATCCGGGGTCTTTTCTGATTCCATACAAATTTTAGGATTATTTGTTCTAGCTCTGTGAAGACTGCTGGTGTTATTTTGATAGGGATTGCACTGAATATGTAGATTGCTTTGGGTAGTATCGACATTTTAACAAACTTGTTCTTCCTATCCAGGAGCATGGAATCTTTTTCCATTTTTTTGTGTCTTCTTCAATTTCTTTCATAAGCTTTCTATAGTTTTCAGTGTATAGATTTTTCACCTCTTTGGTTAGATTTATTCCTAGGTATTTTATGGTTTTTGGTGCAATTGTAAATGGGATTGATTCCTTGATTTCTCTTTCTGTTGCTTCATTGTTGGTGAATAGGAATGCAACTGATTTCTGTGCATTGATTTTATATCCTGCAACTTTGCTGAATTCATGGAGAAATGTCTGTTTATGACTTCTACCCAGTTTTTAATTGGATTTTCTTTTTTGTTGTTGGAATTATATATTTTGGATACTACCCCTTTATTAGATATGTCATTTGCAAATATCTTCTCCCATTCATAGGTTGCCATTTAGTTTTGTTGATTGTTTCATTCACTGTGCAGAAACTTTTTTATATCAATGTAATCCTAATAGTTTATTTTTCCTTTTGTTTCCCTTGCCTTAGGAGACATATCTAGAAAGATGTTGTTATTGCCAACATCAGAAAAATTACTGCCTGTGCTCTCTTCTAGGATTTTTATGATTTCTCACACTTAGGTTCTTAATCCATTTTGTGTTTATTTTTGTGTATGGGGTAAGAAAGTGGTCCAGTTTCATTCTTTTGCATATAGGTGTCTAGTTTTCTCAATACCATTTGTTGAAAAGAGTATCTTTTGTCCATTAAATATTCTTGCCTCTTTTGTCAAAGATTAATTGGCCAAGTAGTTGTGGGTTTATTTCCGGCTTTGCATTCTGTTCCACTGATCTATTTTTGTGCCAATACCATACTATTTTGATTACTACAGCTTTGTAATATAACTTGAAATCTGGAATTATAATACCTCTAGTTTTGTTTTTCTTTTTGAGATTGCTTTGGCTTTTTGGGGTCTTTTGTGATTGCGTGCACATTTTAGGATTGTTTTTTCTAGTTCTTTTTAAAATGCTGTTGGTATTTTGATAGGGATTGCATGAAATGTGTAGAGTGCTTTGAGTAGTATAGACATTTTTAATAATGTTTGTTCTTCCAGTCCCATTAGCATGGAATGTCTTTCCATTTCTTTATGTAGTCTTCAATTTCTTTCATTGATGTTTTATGGTTTTCAGAGTACAGGTCTTTTACCTCTTTAGTTGAGTTTATTCCTAGGTATTTTATTATTTTTGGTACAATTGTAAATAAGATTGTTTTCTTATTTTCTCTTTCTGCTGCTTCATTATTAGTGTATAGAAATGCAATAGATTTCTGTACGTTGATTTTGTATCTGTGACCTTACTGAATTTATTTATCAGTTCTAGTATTTTTTTTGGTAGAGTCTTTATGGTTTTCCATATAAAGTATCATTATCATCTGCAAATAGTGAGAGTTTTACTTCTTCCTTACAAATCTGGATGCCTTTTATATCTTTCTCTTGTCTGATTACTGTAGCTAAGATTTCCAGTACTATGTTGAATAAAAGTAGTGAGAGTGGAATACTTGTCTTGTTCCTGACCTTAGGAACAAGGTTCTGTTTTTCACCATTGAGTATAATTTTAGTTATGGGATTTTCATATAAAACCTTTATTATGTTGAGGTATGTTCCCTCTAAAACTATTTTGTTGAGATTTTTTTATATCATGAATGGATGTTGTACTTTGTCAAATGCTTTTTCTGCATTTATTGAAATGATCATATGGTTTTTATCTTTTCTCTTATTGGCGTGATGTATCACATTGATTGATTTGTGAATACTGAACAATAAAAGGGTCAATTTTTGTGTGCATTATATATCAATAAAAATAAATCTTGACAAATAGTCCTTTCTACATTAGTGTCCCACATCCAGGTACCAAATTAAGTTCCCATTTCTTATCTCATTGAATGGCACCATTCTCCACAGAGATACTCTAAAGCCTGAAATCTGGGAATCACTGTTTACATTTTTCTTCTATCACTGAATTCAATCAAAGAGATTTTTTAATTTGACCTTCTTAAATCTTTTGTATCTCTTCTCTCCATTGATGTTATCCCATTTCAGCCCCACATCCTTGAGTTCCTTCTTAACATTTATCATAATTCATTCACTCAGCAAATAGTCATGAAATGCCTATTATTTGACAGGCTCTGTTGTAGGTACATGTCATGTATAAGGGAATAAAATGTACAAATATCAGCTCTTGAGGAACCCATATTCCAGCTGGCAGAGAGCAATATAAACATAAAGTCTAATAAATAAGTACATTATTATATGATAAAAGTTAGTAAGTGCTACAGAATAAAACAAATAAAGGGTTGGTCAAGAGTGCTGGTGGGTAGGGGATTGCTATTTAAAATTAGGGAGCTCAAGGAAGGTCTTAGAAAAAATGTTTCATTTGGGCAAAGACTTAAATGAAGTGAAGGTGTATCTAGAGGAATACATGGAGATATCTAGAGGAAAAAGATTCTCAGAAGAATAAACAGCCAATACAAAAATATTAAGAGGAAATACATCTGGAGAATTTGAGGATTGACTAGGTAGGAGGCAAGAATGGCTGAAGCACAGTGATTAAAGGAGAGAAAGTAGGTGAGACTAGAGAGGTGATGGAGAGGCAAGTTAAGTAGTACCTTTCAGTATTTGAGATACCTTGGCTGTTACTCAACGTTTTGAGCAAAGCATGGTTTAATTTTTTTTAAAGTTTATTTATTTATTGTTTTTTTTTTTTTTTTGAGAGAGAGAGACAGAGTATGAGCAGGGGAGGGGAAAAGAGAGGGAGACACAAAATCTGAGGCAGGCTCCAGGCTCTGAGCTGTCAGCACAGAGCGCTATGTGGGGCTGGAACTCACGGACCGTGAGATCAGGACCACGAGATCATGACCTGAGCCAAAGTCAGATGCTTTAACCAACTGAGCCACCCAGGCATCCTAAGCAAAGCATAGTATAGGTTGTAAGAGAATAGTTCTAGTGCTGAATACAGATTTTCTGATGGTAACAGCAAAAGCAGAGAGACATGTTAGGAGTCATATTTCAAATCTTCTTTTGAAATAGAAGATAATGGTAGCAGTGGAGGTGGCTGGAAGTAATAGGATTCTAGCCATATGATGACAGTAGAACTATAGGATTTCCTTTAGATTGGATATGGTGTGTGTAAGACAGAGGGAAGCCAGGTGCTCCCCAAGAGTTTTAGTCTGAGCTACTAGACAAATGGAGATACTATTGCCTGAGATGGGGAAAGCTGCTGATGAAATTAGGCCTTGTGGGGTAAGACTAGGAGCTCAACTTCAGACATGTTAAGTTTGCAATGTCTACTAGATGTCCTAGTGGAGGTCTTGAGAAGGTAGTTACATATATGAGCCTGCAATGTGGAAGAATAAGCTGAAGTTTACATATATTAGTGACGCATCAGCATGTAGATGATATGAGTACATAGAAGACAAGAGGATCAAGGAGATCCGGGCACTCTAATATAAAGGGTTAGTGAGAAGCGGTGGAATAGACCAAAAAACAGTGACTAGTGAGGTAGAGAGAAAACCAAGAAAAATGTGTGCTCTGGAAGCAAGATCAAGAAAGCGTATATATATGAAATGGAGTTATGCAACTGTATCATTATTGATAGATCACTTAAGATGAGCAGTGAGAATTGACCATCAGATTTTAGCAAACCAATTTCTGTATGGTGGTGGGGCTTAAAGCTCAGCTGAAGTATGTTTACAGAAAGAAACTAAGAGGAGAGGAATTGGGACAGTGAATACTGACATCTCTTCTGAGATTTGCTACAGCCAGGAACCTAAAAACACGGCAGTAGTTGGAGAAAGTGGGCAAGAGGTGACTTTGGAGGCAGGAAGAGTATGAGCATATTTGTATGCTGAAGGCAATGATCCATGGGTGAAGAAAAATGTCTTGGGAGAGTGAGGTTGAGAACTTCTTTGAGTATGTGAGAGCGAATGGGATCTAGAAATGGAAGGGATTGGCGTAATGTGGGAGTACAGCGAGTTCATCCCTGGAGCCAGGTGTGCAGACACTGAGGGTAGGTAAGTGCTGAGAGTCTCCAGAAGTTCTCTTTTTTAAATGCTTCTATTTTCTCAGTGAAGTTGGAAGCAAGGTCAGCATCTAAGTAGAAGGAAGTGGGGTGGGTGGTATGAGGGAAGAGAAATATGAAATAGTATTTAGGGGAGAGGAAGGATGAGTGGACATGAAGCAGGATTACTAGACAGCACAAAGAGCCCATTTGAGGTTCCTGGTCATGAATATCAAATGAGATCTGCCATTGAAACTCTCTCTCACTAGCCCGTTTGCTCCACGTTTGCCTTGTTCACAGTCAGAACAACAGACAGTCCCCATCACATAAACAGCCACCCACCCTACTCACCCTGCCTGTAGTCTCACTTCCCTCTAATTCATTCTCCACACAGCCGTCTGAGAGATTACTCTAAAACAACATCATTCTTCTGCCTATAATTTCACACACATGCCATAGACCTTAGAGTAAAGCCCAAACTTTTTACTGAAATATAGAAGCTCTTCAGAGTCTGGTCTCTGGATAGATTTCAACCTCACCTATTGTGTTTACCCTCAGATCCCCCAACACTAGGGCCAGCCAGAAGAGCTACTTAAAAGTTCCCTGAATGTACACTGCTATCTTTTTTGGACTATAGACCTCTCCTGATTCACTCCTCCTAATGTTCCAGGGACTTAGCTCAGAAATCACCTCCTTCAAGGCACATTTGCTGAGAGCCTCCTAACACCACTTCCTCCCATTCTGTGTTAGATGCCCCTTTAGTGACCTCTATCACAGAAGTTCCCTTTGTGTATTATAACGGTCTCTTTTCTTTATTCCCCCAAATATTGTATGTAAATTCTAGAACAGCATCATGGTATTTATCTGTATCCTGACCTACTACTACCATGGTGTCTGGCATAGAACAGGTGCTCAAAAATGTCTGTGGAATGAAGAAAGGAAAAATTAAAGTCAATAATAGTTTACTGTCTACCCAGGCAGGGACCAGTGAATGTTAACACATAATATATAGCAGGATGCTTCAAGACAGCCATTCTTGATCTTTTTGGATAATTTTTTTAATTGTTTGACTCTTCCCTACTCCTAAAGATACTTTATGGCATATCTTTGATTTTTACAACTAAAACAGTTGTGATTTATTTAGAATTTGAAATAAAGACAAGCCATCATTAGGACATACTCTTTTAACAGTTCAGATCCTGGAATTAGGTGGCTTTGAGCCATGCTCATTATCTTACGTACAATTAGCTAAGGGGGGAAGAGGCACACACTCTGGAGTCCATTAGACCCAGGTTGGATCTCCACTCCTCCTCTTTACCTCATTGAGTCTCAGTTTCCTCATTTGCAATAAGCTTACCTAGACCATTGTTGTAACTTGGCATTTTGCAGTTGAACAATGAATGCTAGTTAGCTATTATAATTGTGACCTAGGACTCTCCTTGTTTAGGTAGCTTCTCAAAATGATGAGTGGCTGTAGAACTGAACAAAACCAACTGTTGCATTTGACAAACTACCTCTTCCCCTCCTCTCTGAAACCCGCCTCCCTTTCCTCCTTTATGTCATACTGTCTGTGTCCTCACTTTCTCTAGCTATTCTACCTAAATTAGTTTTCACTATGCTCCCACTCCCTCTAGCTCACTGGTCCCTGCCCCCCAATCCAGCTCCTCCCTTGTCATCACAACTCTCCAGTACTTTCATGGTGTTGATCACCATTTGCAATTCTAAAATATGTCCCAGAATTGTCTTGTTCAGTGCTACAGTTCCTGTACCTCACCCAGAGTCCAGAACATAGCTATTAGGCAATCACTAAATATCTGATGAATGGATAAATTGTACTCTGTTTTAATCATATTGGCCAACCAGTTTGTATAGGCTTGTGGGGAGTTGTTTAATTTCAGTGAGATTACTGGAAACTGTGTTTCTGCCCTCCTAATGTGAGGAAGGCATATTGGTCATCAAACAGGATGGCTCAGGTGCTAGCGATCATGGTCTCAGAGACTTCCCTTCTGCTCCCCTACCCCCAAGGGCTTCACCAAAGAATATTGACAATTATGTAAAAGAAAGTTCTATTCTTGTAGAACAATTTGTAAGCCTGGATCATCTTCAAAAGTTCTTAGCATGCATGAACAGAGAGCATCTAGAAAGATAGGTAGTTTCTCAAACGAAGCTTCTGTCAAAGAAAGGAATATAATGAATATAAAATCTATTGGTCATGCCTTAAGATGAGAATCACAACTCAGCTACCCGCATTTTGCCAGATGCTGAGGGAGCATGCCAGAATGCGTTAAAACACTGATCATGCCCTGCAGTCACTTCCAAGCTGGCTGGAGAAGTCGAGACTGACATCCTTGAAATCTAGAGAGAATACAAGTCGACATAAATTATGGGCTAAACTGTGTTTTACAGAGGAGTACTAAAGTTACTGTAACTTTAGTACAGAAGGAAGATCATTGAGGGCTGAAGGCTTCTAAAGCTGGGGCTTGAAGAAAGTATAAAGAATAGGGGAGGCGTGGCCAGCAGAAGGGGGTCTGACAGAAAAGTAACGCCTCCTGCTGGTGCTAAGCTTACCGTTCGCATAAGGAATCGGCAATGGCCGGCACTGGACCCTGGCTGTACGCAGTGAGGGCAGTCCCGGAACCGAGAGGGCCTGCGGTCTGGCAAACTGCATAACACTGTGGACGGCCCACCTGCAAACACTGTGGCTTCCTGTCCACTTCTCTGCGGACTCCTGCCTTCTCTGGAACAAAGCAAAAGCAAAACACCACCACCACAATAACTGCAACAAAAGGAAACAAAAAATTCTCTACCCACAGGATTGGCAGCAGGTGGCGATTCCACGCTCCTGCCAAAGGAACCATAAGGACAAACGTTTATGAAAATGCGTCTGGCTAAACAGTTGTTATTTCTCATAAAGGACAAACAATTACAAACAAATGACAGCAGGACACGCAGCATGCCTGTGTGTGTGTATGGTGTGTTCATTCATGGTGTGTGTGTGTGGGTATGAGTGAGTGTGTATGTGTATGGTGTATGTTCATGTTGTATGTGTGGTATGTGGCGTGTACGTGTGTACGTTCATGCATTGTGTGGTGTATATGCTTGTGTGTGGGGCGGGGGGTGCATGTTTCCCTCCCTCCCCTAGCATGTGCTTGGCCATCCTTGATTCTTGGCTCCCTGAAGGAGGTTTGGGGCGCAGTCCTTTTCTCGCTTTTCCACTTCAGGCACACGTGGCAGTGGCATCCCCCTTATATAACCAGTGCCCACCTGTGGGGACCCTCCCTCCCACTGGTTTCCTCCCCGGTGGGGGAGGGGAGCTACGCTCCCCCGGGAAGGTAGGAAAGCAGAGGAAGTGACTTTGATGGATCACATTGTACTGGAGGCCCAGCGCTAGCAGATTAGAGAGGCTGTGGCTGTGGTGCGCGGGCCTCCATCCGGGGTTTGTTCTGATGAGATAATTTTTCTCATTAACCTTGATAACTCCCTGCTGATATATGGATCTGTCTGCACTCACATAGGACTTTCTTTCTTCCTTTCTCTTTCTTTCTTTCTTTCTTTCTTTCTTTCTTTCTTTCTTTCTTTCTTTCTTTCTTTCTTTCTTTCTTTCTTTCTCTCTCTCTCTCTTTCTTTCTTTCTTTCTTTTTCTTTCTTTCTTCTTTCTCCTTCTTTTTCTTTATCCGTCTGCACTTTCCAGGGGGAGAATGCAGAGCCTGGTGGCGGCCTACAGCTGCTGGCCCAGCTGTTGACTAGCTGGGTTGCCAGCTTTCTGGTGACCCGCGCCCACCTGGAGGGGGGGAATGCAACAGTCCCTGTCAGTACCCTGAATTTTCTTAGCCATAAAACTCTCAACAAATACGGACCCTATGTTGGAGAGAGTGAGAGATTCAGAGATTTAAGCATCCCACAGGGCGGGAGGTGTGGCGCCTCTGTTCCCACACCAGCTCCCACTTCCTGGCCTTTAGCCTGCAGCCAAACCCAGCCTGCTGCTCAGGCTCTTTACAGTCGCCCTCTCAGTTCCCATGCTCTAGCCTCTGCCCCAGTTGTCCCGGCGCTGTGAGGCTGTAGGTCACATTCATAGTCATTACTTGAGGTGTCTTTCCCAGAACACTTCCTCTTCTCCCCAGTTAACATGAATTTCCATATCATGGACATCCTTCTCTTACAGGATTTATTAAGTCTCTTCCCTTGGTAGGCTGTGAGCTCTTTGAGGCTATCTTTTTCATCTTTGTGTCCTCAGTATTAATAGAGTGTCTGGCAAATAGTAAGCACTTGATAAATGTTTGTTGACTTTTGATATGAATGAGATAAGACATGAAATTAGGGAGTACTTTAAATGCCTGACGGAATTTAGTTTTAAGGAGAAGTTATTAGCATAAGTTGCATTGCATCCATTTGAGACCTAATGTTGTATCCTCGTATCTGCTCCTCTCGACACTATTTTCCCAGAGTTTCTCACAGAGAGACCAGGGCAAGTTGATATACTGAGGCTCTAGTCTACTATCATGCAAACATATGGCCCAAGAATTTAATATATTAACAAGTGAAATACTTTTATGAAAACCCAATGCAAGATAACTGTGTTGTCTATGAGGTAAGTAGAGCAATTATTTTAAACATAATTCACAATACAGCACAGTAAGTATGGTCCAGATATGGGACTCAAGTGGAGTGATCATCTTTCACATAAAACTTAGAGACTATATGAAAGTTCTAAATTCAAGCTCCTTTATTAATAAGATGCCCAGGCAGAAGTTTCTTGACCTCTTGTCCCCAATGGGATCCTTCCACCTACATACATATCACAAACACCTTCTCCCCTTAGCCATGCAGAAACCATTCAATAGACTTTGCTTACCAACTGATGCTCAATTTTGGAAAGATGCCATGTGTTTTAATTATCCTCATGATTCATTAGTGAGGCTGACAGAGATGTTATGTTGGGTCATAGGGCAGGGGAAGTGGAATTTAAAGAACTCTCCAGGCACTCTCCTCTCTGCAGAATGTAAGAGGTGTTAGCTGGCAGCTGCTGTAGAGTGGGCACCAGTGTTGATGTTTGAGGAAAGACTAAGACTAGAGGGAAAGGGATGGGATCCTCCCTTTCAGCAATGGTGGTTCTCAAACTTAATGACCTGGATGATGCTGACACTTCTGGTCCTGAGAAAAATGCCAGGTTACCTCAAAGTTCTTGGAATTGGGAGAGAAACCAGTGAGTATTATTTGAATTACAGAGAATTTAAAGCTGTAAAGGATCTTATAAACCATCTGGTCTACACTCTCATTTTATAGACAAAGAAACAACAGGGATCCAGTGAAGACAAGTGACATCATTTTAATTTTTTTTTTAACATTTATTCATTTTTGATAGAGACAGAGTGTGAGTGGGGGAGGGGCAGAGAGAGAGGGACACAGAATCTGAAGCAGGCTCCAGGCTCCGAGCTGTCAGCACAGAGCTGACGCGGGGCTTGAACTCATGAACTGTGAGATCATGACCTGAGCCAAAGTCGGACATTGAACCGACTGAGCCACCCAGGCGCCCCAAGTGACATCATTTTAAACATAAGTGACTCAATATTATACCAAGAGAGATACATTTTTGGTCATGAGACCAACTGAGGCTACTCAAGTGGTTGTTTAAGCTACTAAAGACATTGTAAAGATTACAGCAATATACACAATAGGATTAATAAGGGAGTATTTATTCTTTATCTAAAGATTCTGGTTCCTGAATTTGATGTGAGGAAAACTGTCCAAGTTGTGCTCCATAAAATGATCTCTTCCTACTATGTGCCAGGCATTCTGTGAGGTCCTGGGGATGGAGCTCACAGTCTAGTAGAGGAGACACATTTTTGATGGTGTTAGAGTTGGCCAAAGACAAGTTTTCAAAAAAGGTTGGCCTCCAGCTTTTTATGAGCAGCACATCAGACCTGTATGTTGTGGATGAGTGGAAGAAGCTATAATGGTTGCAAAAAAGTGGAGTTCCCTTTAAATGTGTCCCAGCCTTTTGCAAGTGTAGCAATACCTCTGGAGTCAATGAAAATTATTATGCTGTTGGCTCATCCTTTGATGAAGCCTGGCAAATTCCAGGCAGAGCTGATGGTTCTCATTTTTGCTTTCATCACATGGCTTTCAACCTCCCTCAGCCGTATTTTCTTGTCTAGCGAAGGAGGTGAGGATTTAATAAAATGAGATAATGAGAGTACTGTGCCTCACAGAGGGCTTAGTATGTGGAAGACACACAAATATTGTAACTTATGCCAAAGTGAGAGAAAGAGTGTTTAGGTTAATTTCAGATAATACTTTAATTTTGTTTATGCTTTACCTCCACTCAATGAAATGGATAACATTATTATCTCCCTTTACTAATAAAAAACAAAGGTTCAGAAACATGGAGAAACCTGCTTAAAGTCACACAGTTAGTAGGTGTGAATCATGAATTCAAACCCAAGGCTGTCTAAAACTAAATTTGTTTTCTTAATGATGCATGCTTGATAACACCTTAGCCTGTGGGAAAGAAAAATATCTGAAAAGATTTGTTTGTTACCTTATCCAAGGAATGAGTTGACCTACAATACTTTTCTTTTGATACTGCAGTATATTATCACTTTGGCTTTCTTAACATTATTTCATAAGGGTGAGAGTTAAAAACTGGATCTGTGGCCAATTGCTACATTCCTCACCTCCCCCTTTTACCCAATACTTAGTCTGCTTCGTTCATTTATATTACCCGTGTCTTCCGTTTGGCATCTGGACTTATGGCCCTTGAATATCCATTTTATATTTCTTCTAGTAAAGTGCCCTGATATATCTACCCAAAGTCTATACAGGTAAGTTCATAGTAGATTTACTTAAACCAAAAAACAAAGCAAAACCAAAACATGGAAACAACTGATATGTCCATTAAAAAGTGAATGTATAAAAAGTTGTGGTAGATCCACAAAAAGGAATGTAGTAGCACTAAAACAAAAGGAATTACCAATACGCATAGGAACATGGATCAATCCTGAAAACATGAGTGAAAGAAGTCAGACACAAAGAACACACTATGTAATTCAATTGGTATGATATCCTAGAACTATAGTTTTATAACCAAACTAATTTATAGTGACAGAGAGCAGATCAGTGGTTGCTTGGAGTTAGGAGGTGGAATGGGGAGGGGTATTGACCTTAAGAGATACAGGGAGCTTTTGGGGGGTGATGAAAGTGTTTTGTATCTTGATTGTGGTGCTGGTGGTTACACAGTATATATACGTATCAAAAGGCATTAGACTGTATACTTAAAATAGACACATTGAATTACATGTCCATATATCTCAATTAATTTTTTAAAAAATTTTCATAATGTTTATTTATTTTTGAGACAGAGAGAGACAGCATGAATGGGGAGGGTCAGAGATAGAGGGAGACACAGAATCTGAAGCAGGCTCCAGGCTCCCAGCTGTCAGCACAGAGCCCAACGTGGGGATTGACCTCACGGACTGTGATATAGTGACCTGAGCCAAAGTCAGACGCTCAACCGACTGAGCCACCCAGGCGCCCCTCAGTTAATTTTTTTTTAATCAGCTCTTGCTTTGGCCAATAAAAGCATAAGCAACAGCACAAGGCTTTTTATAAAGGAAAGTACTAGATAACAAAATAAGGCCAAACTATGCCCACTTGGCAAACGTGCTGAGGGCTTGATGGTAGCGAGCTTCCTTGTGTCTCTGAAAATATCTGCTAAGCATGTTGCCTGATAAATTCCAGTCCTAGTACTCTAGATTTGTTTCAGAGACAGTAAAAGAAAGAAACATAAGAAATATAAAGAGCTCACACCATGGTGGAAAGCATATTTAAGAAAATGACCTTTCAAAAAGACTGGAGGGGGTGCCTGGGTGGCTCAGTCGGTTAATCCTGGACTCTTGATTTCAGCGCAGCTCATGAGCTCATTGTTGGAGAGTTCAAGCCCACATCAGGCTTCTCAAGAACAGTGTGGGGATCTCTCTCCCTCTCTCTGTGTCCCTCACCTATGTGTGCATGTGCACACACATGCTCGCTCTCTCGCTCTGTCTCCAGATCAATAAATAAACTTAAAAAAAAAAAAAAAGACTGTAGCATGCTATGATTCTGAGAATTTTACCAGGAGCTTCAGCCTATAGTGGCAAAGGCCTGGGTGCAGAAGTGATATAAAGAGTGAAAGGATTGATTCTGCCAAGGCAGCTGGCATGAATAGATGGAAAGTAATAGTACTCCTCCCTTGAAATGAAGAAAAGGAATTCCTAGTGTTTGTAAATGAAGAAAAGAGGGTTAAGGAATCTAGTTCTCCAAACAAACGAGACAATATATGGCCCAAACACCACAAGAACCACAATCAAACATTGGAAAACATTCCACATGGAAGCTTGTGTTTGTGATATTTGATCTGTAACTTGACATTGTGTCAAGATGCAAATAATGGAAGAAACTTAAATATTAGCTGACGGAAATGCAGGTAGTTTACATGTAAAACCACGAGTTCACCCAAAATGCTTTATTTTATTGGTAATTCACACAAATCCCCCACTGTGGTACACAGAATGGGAGCTAAGTAAATCTAGAAGGAAGAGAGGGAAAGAGAGATGGAAGGAAGGAGCATATTTTAAGTTTTGGTTGACTCCATATATCTAAGGACAAAAAAATGTATTTGATGAAGAAGTTCAATAAATAAAAGACATTAACTTTTTTTTTAAGTTTATTTATTTATTTTGAGTGGGAGCAAGTAGAGAGAGAGAGGGAGAGAGAGAATCCCAAGCAGGCTCCATGCTTTCAGTGTAGAGCCTGATGCAGGGCTTGATCTCATGAACGGAACCATGAGATCATGATCTGAGCTGTAATCAAGAGTCTGATGCTTAACTGAGCCACCCAGGCACCCCAAAGACATTAACTTTTTAAAATTTTATGTCACACCTTCCCACCTGTCCTTGTGCAATAATTTATTAATAAATGAGTTAAAATATATTTTTAGAGTAATTTTAGAAGTCTATAATTAGGCATACATATGTAAAGTCTATAAAAAGGCATACATTGGGATGGTTCCTTAGAATGGATTTTTATCTCTGTATTCCTCCCTCAGCAAACTCTGGCCGAGGAAGGAGAAAACATGCTTGGACTACTCAGTGGATGTCATGCCCTCATCTAGGCATCCGACTTAAGGAATCAGAAATGGGCCATGATTATTGAGTAGCCATGGCAGTTCAGCTGATGGATGATCAATGGACTTCAACTCAGATGCACGGTTTGACTGACAGAAGAAAATTCTCATTCAGGCTAATGGGCGACTTGAATCGGACTCGTGGTGTTAGAAAGTGAGAAAAGGGTAAGCCTCCTCAGATGAGAAAAAAACAATCTCTTTGGTGTGTCCATCCTTTTAGCCCGACTCCCTTTGATAGTCAGCAATATAAAAGTTTGCATTTTCAAATGATCTTTCTCAGTTTGGATTTTTATCAACATTCTTTGTATCTTTTCTCAGAAAGAGGCTAGAGATTGCCTTCTTTCCTCCAGGAGAGAGTAACTGAGCATTATAAAGGTTTTCTGCCAAAAGCATGGAGCCTCAGATAAGTAATCTCATCCTTCACCCATGATAAATAAGCTATTAAAAATCAAGGGAAAAAGGTAACAGTTGTAATGTCTGAAATGCACAGACAATGTTGTGGAAACCTCATTTGTAAGACCACAAGTCTTCTCCATTGTTTAACCACAATGCTGGAGTCTTCTCTATTTTTATTTTTGTTTGGAGATTTTTCTCTTCCCCGGGCTGAAGTGCTTTGTGCATGAGACAGAAAAGCTGCCAGGACTAGTCCATCTGGCTGGCCAAATGGATTGCACTCACTGGAGCATTGCCAGATGTATATCAGTAGAAAGTTTAATTTCTGGGCAGTCTAAGCCCTCAGTTCCTTTCTCAGTTTAATGGAAACCTTGTTTCCATTTTACAGAAACTCCTGCAGTTGGCCTGAGTGTTGTCACCCAGTCTTGCCTCCTATAATCTTGGTTCCAGTCTCCATAGAGATCACCCTGGTCAAAAGTCCATCCTCTCGTCTTTATCAAGTCCAAAGCAGTGAAATGAGTTTGACAAAAAGGTTTATGCCAAGTGAAAAATCACTGTGTTACATTTGATTACATTTGTCTGACCTTGAACAATCTTAGGAGCCAGAGTAGTCATTTTAGTTAAGTAATTTAGTTTAAATTGCTTAATTAAGAAATAAAATTTCATGGAATTCCCTAGATTAATTTGCACTTATACGTAAGAGCATCAACATTTATAATCAATTTAAAGAGGAAATAGGCCTAGAGTATTTTATAGTTTGCAGTGAAACCTAATTGGATTCATTTGAGCTGAAATAGGAAATATAGAGAGATCTGATATATTTTTAATTTCCCACATCTTAAGGACAAATAATGGGCATTTAATCTTTGTGAGGCAATGAGTTTTAGAGTTGAAGTTGAAGAAATTGTGGATTTCAAAGATAAACCGGCTGATTCTCCTGTGTTCTTACCTTTTGGGAAAGGCATTCAGCAGAGCAGGATTGTAACAGGAACTCACAGCCCGGGCTGACCTACACCTGTGAGTAGGTGACAGTCACAGAGGAGGGTGTTTTGGCCCAGCATAGCCCTGCTCCTGTCAGGCTTCTGTACATGTTCTCTACCCGCACTGATCACTCCCCTCTTTCTCTCGAAAAATATTTGAAATGAGAGTGTCAGATGTGAGTGTTTTAAGAAGATTCTGTCTGAGGTATAGGGAAGGGATTTGAGGGGAAAAGGACAGAGAGAAGAAGGGATCGTTATTAAACTCATGTGTCTATCCAAATCACAGATCCTGAAATTCTGAATGGAGACAGCAGTAGTAGAAATGGAGAAGAGGAGATAATTCTGGAGTTAATATCAAAAGGACTCAAGACATCCAAGTTTGTCTTGGGCTGTGCTGGTTAAGGCCCGTAGTACTATCCTTTTATTCTCTGGTATGTCCCAGTTTGGCAGACAGATTTATATGGTTACCCTAGTGGAAGAAGGAATGACAATCACATTGAGAATTCTAGGGAAGAGATGTGTTGGAAATGGAGATTTCAGACTTACTATATTTGAGATGACTATTCATCCATTTCCTTCAAACCTTTGTTCAAGTCTCCCTTTCTCAGTGAGGTTCCCTTAACCATCTAATTTAGTCCTTCAGTCCTCCCCCTTAACCCATTCCTGATCCCCCTTATCTTGCCCTACTTTTTCTTTAGTCTTAGCATTTAACAACTTCCATGTGTATAATCATCTTGATTATCATGTTCACCATTGCCTACCTGCTATGACGGGAGCTCCTTGAGGATAAGGATCTTGATCTGTTCATGGATGTATTCCAAGTACCTAAAAGAGTATGTGCTATTTAGTAGGTAAATCAATGACTATTTTTGAATGAAAGAATTAATAAGTGTATTGAAAGAACTCAAAAAAATATGTATTGAAAGCCAACTATTTTTTGAGCCCTTGTGTGTGTCCTAGTCGGAGATGTTCAGTAGATTCCAGGATGCTCAATAGAAAGTGAATACACATGACTCTGAGACTCGAGAGGTTGTTTGGGCTAGAATTATAAAAGCGTGTATCAGTAATAAGCAGATTGTGTTTGTACTATGGCATGATTAATACCCCTTAGTGAAATCATTTTAAGAAGAGGGCTCAGGATCGAGCCTAGAGATTAACAACATTGAATGGAAACAGTGGAAATAGCCAATGAAAAAGCACAATCAAGAAAGGGTAATGTTGGGGTGCCTGGGTGGCTCAGTTGGTTAAGCGTTGACTTCAGCTCAGGTCATGATCTCACAGTCTGTGAGTTCGAGCCCCCACGTCAGGCTCTGTGCTGACAGCTCAGAACCTGGAGCCTGCTTCAGATTCTGTCTCCTCTCTCTGCCCCTCCCCCCGGTTCACACTCTGTCTCTTTCAAAATAAAATAAAGACATAAAAAAAATTTTAAAAAGAAAGGGTAGTGTCATGGAAAGTTGAGGGGGACTAAAAAGAATTTTTATAAGGAGAGAGTTGTAAAAAGTATTAAATAAACCACATTATTCAAGTAAAGCTAGAATTGGCATTGAATTTATTAGGAACATAGTTTCAATGCAATGAAATGAATTGTATTCATATTTGGAAGCTCTTACCCCTAATGTGACTATATTTGGAGACAGTGTCTTTAAAGAGGTAGTTAAGGTTAAATAGCTTCATAAGGAGGAGTTGCAAAACAAATAGGACTGATGCCCTTGTGAAAAGAGAAAGATACCAGGATTGCACCTGCACGGAGGAAAGGCCGTTTGAGGACACAGAGAGAAGGCAGCTGAGACACAAGCCGGGAGAGAGAGACCTCAGGAGAAACCAATCCTGCCCACACCTGGAACTTGAATTTCCAGTCTCCAGCATTGTGA
Organism: Felis catus; assembly: GCF_018350175.1. Taxonomy (NCBI): domain Eukaryota; kingdom Metazoa; phylum Chordata; class Mammalia; order Carnivora; family Felidae; genus Felis; species Felis catus. The sequence continues at coordinate 129,515,006 of NC_058375.1, read as the reverse complement.
GAAATACATTTATGTTGTTTGAGACACCCAGTCTGTGTGATATTTGCTTATGGAAGGCTTACCAGGCTAATACACTGGGCATTATTGATATTTGAATAATTACATTTCCAGAGGTAGGAAAAGCTGACATCATAGGGCAGTAGGGTAGGGAGAAAAATGGGGGTGAGTATATTCCCCTTTATATAGAACTGTGGCTATGTGGCAGAGAGAAATAGCCCAGGAACCAGAGAGGCTGTGTTGAAACCCTATGAGAGCACAATTACATCGCGTTTACCATAAATTTCCAAGAGACAAGTTGATCATCTTCACACTGTAATATGCATAATTATGCATGTTGATTAGAGCATATTTCTTTGTTTTGTAACTGAAGGAAATCTTGGGAGAGTTTTTAATTTGAACCAGGCAGGAGAATCTTACAAGGACATTAGCAATGAAGTTGGCATTGCATTCTTTTGGTGTAATTTTAGGGTCACTAAATCAGCTGGATTTCACAATCTAAATTAGAGCATGTTGATGTTGTGCCCCAAGTTGTAGAAAGTGTAGGGTTGTTTGAAGTCATCTCTCAGAATTTTTTAGTACATTTCTTTGTTTTCTTCCTCAGAGTTTATCACACTGAGTTTTTCTTTCTGGAGGGCATAGTTTACTCCTACTAATAGAACTTTCCTGAATTAGCATGTTACAGTTTTCAAAGTGAGTTTGCATTTATTGTGTCCTAATTCTTCTTTCCCTCTTAGGGAATTTGCTCTTTCAGGTACTCCACATCTTTCCTGAATCACTCATTTCCCATCACAACACAAATGCATTGTTAGTCTCCAATATTCAAAATAATAATAATAATAAAACACACTTCCTACCCACATTGTCCAAGGTATCAGTCCTCTGTTCTCCTATCTTCTCTTAAAGGTCACTTCTTAGATGGTCTCATGGTGATTTCTCACATATACATATCACCTCTAAGGTGATGACTCTTCAGCCTTCCCCTGGGCTTCAGTCTGGTAAACCTAGGCATTGAGAATTAACATATCCAAAAAAGCAAGCATCTTGATTCTCCCTACCATCTCTAGTCCAGCCCTTACCATTGACATTCTACCAATAAACAGCTTCATTGACACAGATGTTCAGGCCAAAGCTCAGAAATCACCCTTGAAACTTCTTTTTCTCAATCCATCCCCAGAGTTGTGTTGGCTCTACCTTAAAATGAGACACCAATTTAAAAAACAAAACTAAATGAGAAAACAGAAACTTACGGTGCTCATACCTGCTGGTGCAGGTAGCTGGGGTAGTACTTACTGCCCAGAGCTTGCAAAGGGTTCACTTATCCCGTGGGTCCCCAAGGGCCCCTGCGCAGCCCTCACACCCCCATGTGAAGTATATGTGTATTCAAAGAAAGATTCAAAATTTGACAGCAGATTCCTTCCCGTCTTTGTGTTTGCCTCAAATCCCCTTCCTCTCCGTCTCTAGGACCTATGTCTCTAGGTCCTCCCACAAGTGACGTGGGCTCACCGCTTAGCTATACTGAGGATCCTGCCCACGATTTTAAAGTATAAAAAAAGGGTAAAACGTCTCGTTTATGTAAAATAAGAAAGGTGGGCCGAGCCTCCAGGGTTACTAGGGACCGCCTCCCGGCCGTTTCTCAGCTGCACCACAGAGTCCTGGGCTTGTTATGCCTAGACCTCCCGCAGCAGGAGTCTCGAAACCCTCTGCAAGGCTCCTTCTGGCTGAGACCGCCAAGCATACTAGCTGCTTCCCCACGCTTCCCAGAAAGAGGAGCCATAGCATTCCCTGCACCCAGTGCCGGGTCAGGAGCGGAGCGTTCGCCAAGGGCAAGCCCTGCCGGAGTGCATCTGGACCTGGCGGCCCCGGCCTGCACCATTGGATCTTGCGTTTGTTCCTCAAGCATTTCTGAGACAGATGGACGGGCCTCTGGAGGCTGTTGCTCTTGCAGCCGCCATTTCTACCCCACCCGCTAGTGAGTAACAGCGCCGGTGTTTCATGCATGCAATTGCCAATTAGTAAAGACTTGAGGTGACTGGCAGCAGGAGTTTGACTGTGAGGCACACGCGGTGCAGGAAACAGTGGCCTGAACAGATCTTCACGCCATGCTGCATGAGCACGACGTGGGACAGCTCAGCTGAGGACCTGAAGAAGCTGAAGTTGCACAGCTGACCTAACTTGAAAAAGGTTGGGCCGTTCTCCCTGCAGGTGCGCTCCTGCTCCTTGGCGACTTGCTACCTGGAGGCTCCATTCCCTGCCAGGATCCAGGAGACCCCGGCGGGCTGGCTCCTTGATCCCCTTGATACGCCCATCCGAGCTGTCCAAGGACCAGCTGTTGGTGATGTCACACACTAGGAGGATCCTCTGCGAGCCCCTGGAGTAAGACCTGAACACCGTGCAGAACCTGCCTCCGCCCAACGTATTGGAGAACTCCAGCTTGACCCGCTGGCCGCCCGGCAGGTTGGTAGTTGTCTTGTAGTCGATCCGGTTGCTCTAGGCTTAAGGGGCTTAGGCTGCATCTTGCTGCACGCGCTCCTGGATCTCGCCCTGGCCCACGTTGCTGTCGCCCACCCACAAGAACTTGAACATGTGGCTGTACCTCTTAACCAGGCTGCCCTGGGTCCCCATCTTTGCTCATGCACACCTCCATGCTCGTGGTGCAGGCTGGGTAGAAGTCCACTGGCCATCCGCTGAGAGCCCTCAGACCAACCTACGCGGTGGCCCAGTTTCAGGGAGGCAGTGCAGGACGGTCCCACTTCTCTGCACCAGCCGCCTCACCTCAACCTGTGGTTCCAGCTTGTGCACCAGACACCATTAGCACGTTTTTCATGGGTAACTAAAATAGTCTCTAAAGCGATATTCTTGCTTCTGCTCTTGCTTCCATGATATATTCTCCACATAATAGACAAGGTGATACTTTACAAATATAAATCCTATCAAGTCTCTCCTGTCATATTCATTAGTACTACCTACTGACCACATTGTCCCCATGCCCCTCTGGACACCTGGTGGGATTGTGTTTACCCACCTTCTTGTGGATGGGTGGGTTTATGTGGCTAGTTCTGGCCAATAAGTTGTAAGCAAAAGTGACACCTGCATTACTAAGCTGGAGCATTTAATTGCTGTTTCGAGACCCCCAGATATTCTCTTCCCACTGCCACAGAGACTGGGATGTTCTACACAGTGGTGACTTCATCAGCTTGGGTCCTGGAGTGAGGACAAGGATGGTCACCATAGAGAGCAGAATCTCCAGCCAACCCTTGTTAAACACACATTGAAATCATGAGGGATGTCTGTATGCTTTTAAGCCACTGAAATTTTCTTTTTTGTTACTATGGCATAACCTATCTGTCTTGACTGATGTCCTCTGCTGCTTGAAACATGCCCCATGCAGATGGAGTTGCAACAAATCCCTTACCATGGTCTGTCACCCTATGTGACTTGACCCCTGCCTACTTTTTGATTTTTGGTTGTTATACTCTAGACACACTGTCCTTGATGTTTCTCCTACTTATCCACTTCTTAGGTTTTTTTGTACTTTCTGTTTTCTGTTTTTCTGGAATATTTCTCTCTTCAGGTCTGCACATGGCTAACTCCATCAGTTCATCATTCAGTGGCACCCACTTAGACTTACTTCTCTCTTTAAAATCTGTCCTCTACCTTCCCAGAAATATTTTAAGTTTTTGAATTAGAAAAAAAAAACAAACAAACTAACCAGGTTATGCTAAAGTAACAACAACAAAGCTCCCAAAACTCAGGAGTTTATCACAACAAAAATTTACTTTGTGTTCTCACTAAGTGTGTAACTAGGGTTAGCAGTGGATCTCTGCTCATTGCTCAAGCAAGGATCCAGGCTAGTGGAGGCTTCACTTCATCACAAGCTTCCAAGAACCCTGTGGCATAAAGATGGGAGCCATACAGTAACTAGCACAACTAATTAAATATGATATTCCTGAAGTGACACATGCTACTTCAACTAACTAACTAACCAACTAACCATTGGTCAAATGGCCCGTCCTGACCACAGACATTTAGGATTTGGTCCTGGAGTAGAGAAGAATCTTCAGTGTCATTCTGGAGGACAGAAAAATCAGATTATCAGGAAAGCCACATTAGTGACTGTCACAGCTGCTGTGTTGATTAGCTACCTGCTGCATAAAAAATTACTATTAACTAAGCTACTTAAAACAACTTTCTTTTATTAGCACACAGTTCTATAGGTCAGAAGTTTGGGTGGGCTTTATTTGGTTCTGTGCCCAGGATATCATAAAGCCAAAATCAAGGCTGAGCTGGGCTCTTGTTGGGGGAAGGGTCCACTCCCAAACCCATTCAGGTCATTAATAGAATTCACTTTCTTGAAGTTGTGGAACTGAGGTCTCTCTTTCTTGCTGGGCACTCTCTGTTCTTGGAGACCACTGGCAACCTCTCACGTGGCCTCTTTCATCTTCAGACTAGCAGTGGCATTTGAAGTCCTTCTCATTCTTCCCCTTGTATCCATTGAGGCCTGACTGTCCTTTCTGCTTTTTTCAGGAAACGTTAGCTTCAATCTATTGTATTGTTTTTGTATCTTCCATTCATCTCTTTGTCTTCTTTTGCCATCTAAAGCTCATCTTCTTTAATCCTCCTTTCTCCCATCTCTTCCTAAGGCCATTTACATTCTTTTCCTCTCTCATATCTGACTTCCTGGAACTTTTATGATATATACACTTTCATGTTACATTTGAATAAGTAATACAGGTCCCTGCCTCATCCTCACTCAGTGGGAGATGCTTTGGCCCATGGTGAAATCAATCTGCATGATGATTTTTTCCTTGAAACATCCTCTTTCTGCCAACTTTCCACACCAAAAATGCAGTAATCTTGTCTCTCTGATGCTCTCTCTAGGAGTCCACACAGAAAATCCAATAGTCTCAGTGACTGTTCCTTTTTTAGCCCTATGTATCTCTTCCTGGGGTTTGTCTACATCGTTGTCTAAATTTAAGCTCTCATATATGCACATCTATCTATCTATCTATCTATCTGTCTATGTGCATATATATATATATATATATATATATATATATATATATATATAGAGAGAGAGAGAGAGAGAGAGAGAGAGAGAGAGTGTGTGTGTGTGTGTTTGTGTGAGTGTATTACTTCTGAAAAATTTCCAGACTAGATTTTGCCATTCTCAATCCATGAGGAGGGGCCTTGTCTTTCCATCTATGTAAAAATGTTGGTTAAAATTTGTTTATTCCATAAGAGCATGTTACTTCAGCAAGTACTTATATGGTTTGCAAAACTTTAATAAATATACAGAATTAGGTCTCCAGGATACTAATCCTCCAGTTGCTGAATAGAGAATATAATCTTTATATGAGAGACAGCTCTTTTTTAAGACATACAATTTGTACAGAGTAATAGTGAGATACTGTCATATTTAAATGTGTGTACTCTATATTTTCTTCTAAATATTAGATTCTTAGGGTGCCTGTTTGGCTCAGATAGTTAACTGTCTGACTCTTGATTTCAGCTCAGGTCATGATCTCTCAGTTCTTGAGATCGAGTCCCATCTTGGGGTCTGTGCTGACAGTGTGGAATCTGCTTAGGATTCTCTCTCTTTCTCTCTCAATAAATAAATAAGCATTAAAAAATATTGGACCCTCATACTCTACTTTTTCCATTAGCTTTCAAGCAACCTTTGGTCACAGAGGCCTACTTACACTTTTTCCTTTTCTCAGCAAGTGTTACTATATGAGACCACTCTTATGTGCATGATACCATCTAAATTAGAGTTACTAAATTATACTTGGGGGGATAGTGTGCCTATGTGGCTCAGTTGGTTGAGCATCCAACTCTTGATTTAAGCTCAGGTCATGATTCCAGGGTTGTGGGATCAAGCCCCATGTGAGGCTCTGTGCTGAGATAGGAGCCTGCTTGGGATTCTCTCTCTCTCCCTATGCCCCTCTCCCCTGCTAGCACACATGCGTGCACACACACATACACACACACACTCTCTCTCTCTCTCTCTCTCTCTCTCAAATAAAAAATAAAATAAATTACACTCTGGTATTATGATTCTTTTATCAGAGTTCTCTGTAAGGACCGTCATATGATTCTTTTGCATTTGATGTGAAGTAGGGGCTGAGGATGTTTACTTTTAGATCATATATGTCCCCTTTCAGTGTAGGCAATCTGCAAGCTTAATAAGCAGGAAAACTTTGTTTCCTTGAGGAACAAAATACATTAAAACCTCACCATATTTTCCTCTGCATATTGGCAGCCAAGAAACTGTGTACATTTCATGTTCAATTCCAGAATTTGTGTTGATTTCTATTAGTGGAATATTGCCTGTAGCCTCCTAACAAACATCTCCAGGCCACCATACATTTAGACAGGGTAAACTGCATCCTCATGCCCAAGATGTATATGTGACTGCTGAAAGAGAAAGAAGGAGAAAGAGTATATGTTGGAGTGGGGGGAAGCAAATGAAAAGGGGAGCATTAGGATCCAATGAAACCACATGGCATCAGACAGATTATGGCTCAAATCCCACATCTGCCATTTGATTGTCAGAACTTACATATCCTCTCTAATCTTAGGTTTTCTCATTTATAAATTGGTAATGAAAATACCCTCCTCACAGAGTTATTGAGAGGATTGGTAAAAACACCTAAGTAATTAGTAATAATGTCTGGTTCTTAGTAAAAGCTCAATAAATGGTAGCTCTGATTGTTCTTCTTATTAATATTATTGAAGAAGAAAGATGGAAAATCCCAGCAAAAAAGCCAACAGCCTCAAAATGGAACTATTAGGGAGTTGTCTTTAGTATACTTTATGAGAAAAGGTTGTGCAAAGCCTCAAACTGCCAGGAAAACTGTGACATGGTAATGTTTTGCCTCCAAGAATTCTATTTTTTTCTTCTCTTTCTGTTCTTTTAGGATTCATAACTACTTGTGTCCATCAGTTTGTTCAAGTGTGTTCATTCATTCTTTTATTCATCATTCATTCATTTAAAAGGTATTTACTATCAAGATGCCTGGGTGGCTCAGTCGGTTAACCATTCGACTTTGGCTCACGTCATGATCTCACCATATGTGGGTTTGAGCCCCACATTGGTCTCTGTGCTAACAGCTAAGAGCCTGGAGCCTCCTTCAGAATCTGTGTCTCCCACTCTCCGTCCCTCCCATGCTCACACTCTGTCTCTCTCTTTCTCAAAAATAAATAAGTGTTTAAAAAAAAGGTATTTACAAAACAAGAAGGTATTTACCATAAACCTGCTTTGTTCATAATACTGAGCTAGGTTCTGGGGATATAATAGTTAACACAGGCATAGCTTTGCCTTCATGGAGAGTGCAGACTAGAGAAGGAGACAAAGTCTATTACAAGTGGTAATTGTGTATGCCTCCTCTTGTTGCAAGCAACAGTGACCTAGCGAACTATTTCACACAAAGGTCTTAATGAATCCTTCTAGGATTATTTATGACTAATGAAAAGTTCCTAAAGAGGTGAAAGCTTAATCCAAATAAATGAATCTCTAATAACAGAAGTTATATTAATGTGTCACCAAGAGTAAAACATATTTAAATCAAATGCTCTGCCAAGAATCCCTCAAATCCCATCACATAGTTAACTCCTCTTCTGCCAGGAAGTAAGGCTCTGATACTCTTTGTACACAGTGACTGTTAAACAATAAAGGATGTTCTCGGCCCCATGCCCCAAAGTGACACTTTCTCTCCTTATATACAAGCTCAAGACCAGCAAAGTCAGTTTTATATTTTAAAAGTAAAAAGGCCTTCTTGACTTGGATGAGCAAAGGAGGATCCACAATTAGAGTAACAAGAGGGTTTTTAACTCTGAGACATTTACACATGGAAATATGGAAGATATAACTAAACTACCAAAGGAAACATGATAATTGAGCTGAATGGAATTAAATGTGAAAGTCGTCCTCAAATCTTGCTGCACATTACAATCACCTAAGGACCTCTTTAAATGTGTTCATGCTCAAGGCACCTGGGTGGCTCTGTCGGTTGAGCACCTGACTTCAGCTCAGCTCATGATCTCATGGTTTGTGAGTTCAAGCCCCACATCGGGCTCTGTGCTGACAGCTCAGAGCCTGAAGCCTACTTTGGATTCGGTGTCTCCCTCTCCTTCTGGTCCTCCCCGCTCACACACACTCTCTCTCTCTCTCAAAAGTAAATAAACATTAAAAAAAAAAGTGTTCATGCTCCATTTTAGACCAGCTAAGTAAGCATACTTGGGATCTGGTCATTGGATTTTTTTTTTTTTTTGCATTTAAATCTTTTAGGAAATTCTATCATGCAGCCCAGGTTGAGACCACTGAAACAGAAAGAAGTCTTAGGGACTGAAGATGAACCCTAAAAGCTTGGCCAGATTTTGATACATGGAGAGGAGTAAGACTGACAGCTTGTCAAGAGACTAGTGGAGAACAAATAGTCATACTTGAGTATGGCCCCACTTTGGGCTGTAAAGAGATGGCCTGACCTAAGCTAATGCCTCCTGTTGCACAGATGCAAGGTAGGTCTATGGTATGTGAACAGGAATTATTCTACCACAAATACTCTTACTTCAAGTTCTAATGTAGTCATGAAGGTTTCCTTGATTAGCTTTTTGGGAACAGTGAATATTTTGGTTCCAGTGAGTTTGAGGTACTTCTTTTGGTGTATCTGGAAATAAGGGAAACTAAGGATTCAGGGGGGAAAAAAAAGAAGATAAAGTTTTGGCCAAGAGATTTCTGCCCCCCCCCACCCCCCTTCATGGGTCTTCTAAAGGAGAGAAAGCACTGAAATAATTGAATGAGCACTGAACCTGGATCACAGTTCAGTGCTTCTAAAGGCCAGGCATGTAGACAACTGGGAGGCTCCCTTTCCTTTGGAGACTTACCTCAGGAGTTCTGCTGGTCTATGTGGGAATTTCCAAAGAAAATCCTGAGAGGAAGTGATTGTAAGTGGAAATTAACTGTATATTTCTTTTTTGTTCCTTCCTTCCTTCCTTCCTTCCTTCCTTCCTTCCTTCCTTCCTTCCTTCCTTCCTTCCTTCCTTCCTTCCTTTTTTTCTAATTTAGGTTATCTAGATCATAAATGGTATTCTCTTTGTTTTTCCATCTATATTGTCTTATTTCAAAGAATAGGAGAATATTTATAAGAAGTCCTGTAGTTTCATTTACAATGTTAACACCCCATGCTAATTTCTCTGTAGGATAATAAATTATCCAAACCTGAATTCTAACAGAGTAAAGTTTCCAGAAACCTAAATTGGGCAGTGAGAAAGATAAACCTATAAGTTAGAAGTTATTCCAGTTAGTGTTTGACAAGACCTAATAACAGTAAAGACTGTTACCCATCCTAATTCTTTGCATTGCCAAGTTTAACAATGCTGACGTGTAGGGGTGCCTGGGTGGCTCAGTTGGTTAAGGGTCTGACTTCAGCTTAGGTCATGATCTCGCAGTTTGTGGGTTCGAGTCCCTCACTGAGCTCTGTGCTGACAGCTCAGAGTCTGGAGCCTCCTCCAGGTTCTGTGTCTCCCTCTCTCTGCCCCTCCCCTTCTCAGGCTCTGTCTCTCTCTCAAAAATAAATAAACATTAAAATTTTAAAAAAATTTAAAAATGCTCCGTGTAAGCATAAAAACATAAAAATACAGTCTTTTACTTTGGAGTTGATCTGTTAGACTTTGCTGTATCCTCAGGAATGGAGAGAGAGAAAATTGAATTTGCCAAAATTGGTCTTAGGATGAGTATTACTTGTAGCCAAAAGGAATAATGTTATAGGATACTTTAGGTTGGAATGGTGAGGCTGTGGACAGCATAACTGGATAACAGCAGATGGTAAGTAGACTACCTTCTAAAGGAAGTGATGGCAGTTAAATGCAAGGATTTATTTTACTGAGTGAGTTTTCAAACTTGACTGCTGTCCTCAGTCAAGTTTGACTTTTTTCTCTTCCCTCCTTCATAGCCCTTCATTTCTTCTTTATGTAAACATGGAGTAAATATTTTTATATTTTTAATTAGTTTTTATTAAAGTGTAATTAACACAGTGTTATATTAGTTTCAGGTGTAGAATATAATGATTCAATATTTCTATGCATTACTCCATGTTCATCACAATAAGTACACTCTTAATCCCCTTTATCTATTTCACCCATCCCCCAACCCACCTCCCCTAGAGCAAATATTTTTAAAATATGAATTTGGAAATGTGCCAAATGTTAGTCTTCCTGGGCTGGTCACATTATCATCTCCATATCTGTCTTGAACTTTACCTTCTTGAAGAGTGCTGGTGGCCCTGAATGCTCCTTTATTCCCTTCCCAATATTTTGCCTTTTGTAGCTATCATTGGACAGATTCTAAGATGAGCCATACCCACCCCACCCCCCTGCCCCCCACACACACATATACACACACAATGCCTCCTGCCTCCTTGTCTTCATGCTCTTTTATAATTCCCTTACCTTGAATGTGGGTGGGACTTGTGACTTGATTCTTACTAATAGGATACAGCAAAAGTAAAGGATATCACTCCTATGATTACATTGTTATTTAAGACTACTTTGGTACCAAACCTGCTCTAGAGACTCGTCCTACTAACATGAAGTTAGCAGCCATTGGGGAAAGTCTACATGGTGAGGAACTAGAGGCAGGTTCTAAGAACTGAGGGCAGCCCCAATATCCAACCAGTAAAAAGCCAGAGCCCTAAGCCTTGCAATGACAAGGAAGGTAAATTGTGCCAACAATGGCAGTAGGTTTGGATATGGATAATTTCAAGCCTTCAGATGAGAACTCAATGCAGCAGACACCAGTTGCAACCTTGCGAGACCCTAAACAGGAGACCCATTTAAGAGGTGCTCAAACTTCTGACCCACTAAAACCGCGAGATTATAAAATACGTGTGTGGTTTTAAGCTCCCATGTTTGTGATAATTTGTTACAAAGCAACAGAAAACTATTTTACCTATTTAGAAGTACAAATCAAAATGATGCTAAAGATGAGCCAAGTAGGGACCAGATGAGTGGTAAGACTCCATCTTATCTGTAGCATTTGTTCTGAGGTTGGAGGTTCTGTCTTTCAGTAATTCATTTACAAAAGGTTTGGTGTGTGGAATTACCACTTTGTCTCACTAGTGCCCTGTCAAGCTGAAAAACAAGTGGTAATCAGGCAATCTGAGAACATTTTTAATGATTGAACATAGTTTACATCATTAAAGAAAAATAGGTCAGTGTAATTTACCAGTTGTTCACCAGTATGAGAGAGATTTGTTTTACCCTGTGGATATTGGCTTGTTATTATAGTTACTATAATCAATACAAGAAGAAAAGAAAACTCCAGTGTTTGAGCCAGACCAGTTCATGTCTTTTGAAAGCTATTTAAGGATAGATTGATCACCTGAAAAAAGCAAGTGAAAAATGCCAGCTACTCAACTCAAAACAGTATGTGTATGTATAGCTATGTGCTGATTAATCCCATTTAAATTCTGTTACCTACCTTTTAAATAAACGATCAAGAGAGTCCTTGTATATGCATACATTTAAAAAATGATGAAACTGAGTCCAGCTGCATTACTTTCTTTTGTAGGAAGACTAGTGGCAGTCCTGGATTACAAATGAAATTGTCTAATACAAATCAAATATAGGGTATGGAAAGAAGACTTAGGAAACTCACCAAATACAAGATGATATGGTACCTTCACCCAGTATTCTTTATATAAGGAACTTTAAGGGCATTAGCTTTTTTTTTTGTACTTCAATGTTCATAGAAGCTTTATTTTTTTTTAATATTCAGTCTGTTCTTTTATTTTTATTTTTTTAATAAGAAATTTATTGTCAAATTGGTTTCCATACAACACCCAGTGCTAATCCCAACAGGTGCCCTCCTCAACACCCATCACCCACTTTCCCCTCCCTCCCACCCCTCATCAACCTTCAGTTTTTTCTCAGTTTTTAAGAGTCTCTTATGGTTTGGCTCCCTCCCTCTCTAACGTTTTTTTTCCTTCCCTCCCGCATGGTCTTCTGTTAAGTTTCTCAGGATCCACATAAGAGTGAAAACGTATGGTATCTGTCTTTCTCTGTATGACTTATTTCACTTAGCATAACACTCTCCAGTTCCATCCACGTTGCTACAAAAGGCCATATTTCATTCTTTCTCATTGCCACGTAGTACTCCATTGTGTATATAAACCACAATTTCCTTATCCATTCATCAATTGATGAACATTTAGGCTCTTTCCATAGTTTGGCTATTGTTGAAAGTGCTGCTATAAACATTGGGGTGCAAGTGCCCCTATGCATCAGCACTCCTGTATCCCTTGGGTAAATTCCTAGCAGTGCTATTGCTGGGTCATAGGGTAGATCTATTTTTAATTTTTTGAAGAACCTCCACACTATTTTCCAGAGCGGCTGCAGCAGTTTGCATTCCCATCAAAAGTGCAAGAGGGTTCCCATTTCTCCACATCCTCGCCAGCATCTATAGTCTCCTGATTTGTTCATTTTAGCCACTCTGACTGGAGTGAGGTGATACCTCAGTGTGGTTTTGATTTGTATTTCCCTGATGAGGAGTGACGTTGAGCATCTTTTCATGTGCCTGTTGGCCATCTGGAGGTCTTCTTTAGAGAAGTGTCTATTCATGTTTTCTGCCCATTTCTTCACTGGATTATTTGTTTTTCAGGTGTGGAGTTTGGTGAGTTCTTTATAGATTTTGGATACTAACCCTTTGTCCTATATGTCATTTGCAAATATCTTTTCCCATTCCGTTGGTTGCCTTTTAGTTTTGTTGATTGTTTCCTTTGTAGTGCATAAACTTTTTATCTTTTGAGGTCCCAATAGTCCATTTTTGCTTTTAATTCCCTTGCCTTTGGAGATGTGTCAAGTAAGAAATTGCTGCGGCTGAGGTCAGAGAGGTTTTTTTCCTGCTTTCTCCTCTAGGGTTTTGATGGTTTCCAGCCTCACATTCAGGTCCTTTATCCATTTTGAGTTTATTTTTGTGAATGGTGTAAGAAAGTGGTCTAGTTTCAACCTTCTGCATGTTGCTGTCCAGTTCTGCCAGCACCATTTGTTAAAGAGACTGTCTTTTTTCCATTGGATAGTCTTTCCTGCTTTGACAGAGATTAGTGGGACATACTTTTGTGGGTCCAATTCTGGAGTCTCTATTCTATTCCATGGTCTATGTGTCTGTTTTTGTGCCAATACTATCCTGTCTTGATGATGACAGCTTTGTAGTAGAGGCTAAAGTCTGGGATTGTGATGCCTCCCGCTTTGGTCTTCTTCAATATTACTTTGGCTATTCGGGGTCTTTTGTGGTTCCATACAAATTTTAGGATTGCTTGTTCTAGCTTCTAGAAGAAGGCTGGTGCAATTTTGATTGGGAGTGCATTGAATGTGTAGATTACTTTGGGAAGTATTGACATTTTAATAATATTTATTCTTCCAATCCATGAGCACAGAATGTTTTTCCATTTCTTTGTATCTTCTTCAATTTCCTTCAGAAGCTTTCTGTAGTTTTCAGCATACAGATCTTTTACATCTTTGGTAAGGTTTATTCCTAGGGATTTTATGATTCTTGGTGCAATTGTAAATGGGATCAGTTTCTTTATTTGTCTTTCTGTTGCTTCATTATTAGTGTATAAGAATGCAACTGATTTTTGTACATTTATTTTATATCCCGCGACTTTGCTGAATTCATGTATCAGTTCTAGCAGACTCTAGGAGTCTATCGGGTTTTCTGTGTATAATATCAAAAGGACATTAGCTTCTTTTCAATTACTATTTTCTAGGACAGTCTAGGGTTGAACATAATTTATATCCAAGGAAAACTGGAGACACTCTAATAATGTTTAAATAGTTAGCAATAATAACTTAGTGTTTATATATCATTTTATAAGGATGTTCATATTAATAATCTCATGAAATGTAAGACTGAGACAGCAGATTCTCCATTCTGCATTTGAGAGAGGGAGAGAAAGAGAATGGGAAAGTGGAAGGGAGAGAGAGAGCTAGTGAGCACAAAGTCAAGATGAGAGTGGAAATTTTATACTTCCTTCCCTAAGGACTTACCATCATCACATCCTATTTTATTAACACCTGTGTATATGTCCAGACAGAACTTCTGCCCATCTACCATCCAGAAACACCAGGGAGAAGGAGACTCATCAAGTTTTATCAAGAAAATCCTGAATCTTTACATTATCAGTCTTCCTTCCATTATTGTGCCCTAGAATTGATTTTTTGAGGATAAAAACTGGGGCCCAAAGAGGTGGTGTGTCTTGTCCAATATGAGTAAGAGTTGGCCCCTAGTAGAAACTACCTATAAAGCCCTGAGGTCTTACTTTGTTCTAGCCACTTCATATACATCATCCTTCTAAGAAACTTTGTGCATATGAAGAAACTGAGGCTCAGAATGCTTAAGGTACTTGCTCATAGCTGCACAGCTAGTAAATGGAATCTGAAGGATTTAAAGCCAGGTCTCTTTAATGCTAAAGTTCACACTCCTTTCATTAAGGTAGGCCACTTGTTGACAATCTAGTTCTCTTGATTCCCAATGATAGCAACTTTCTTATCAGTGTGTCTGATCCCAGAGTTCTAGGTCAAAGATAAAGTCAAAATAGGTCTTTATCCTATGACGATTTATCTAGAGATTGTCTGTCTTTCACAAATAGCTAGAGCATTGGTTTGTAAGAAAACAAAAGTACAGCTGCTTCCTTGCAGAGTCTTTGTGTGTGTGTGTGTGTGTGTGTGTGTGTGTGTACATGCGGTCACATGGCTCTGTTATAATAGGTAAAGCAGAAGTTGGTTGCTCTCTGTGATGTTTCTGCATAGTGATGTTTGTAAAATTATTTTTACTTTTTGGCTTTTATTTGACTTGTAGTTTTTCACTGTCTCTATATGCCGACATTCATCAGCATGTATTAACGATGGTTGGAAAAAAAAAAAAAGATGCCTGTTCACAGTGACTGGGCCAGCATGAGCCATTTCAATCCTGGCTAGACTGTTTCTTCCTTAGGGCATCAGTCTGGAGTCATGGAGCCTGAGCTTCCTTGATGTTTCCCTTTAGGAAAGGAAAGAGAATTTCACAGGCACCAAAGGACCCTATCAAAGACACCAGACTTCGGGTGGAGCCTGGGGTACAGTGTGGCACAGTGAAGCAAAGTGCATATTTACAGGACAAATGGAAGGCTTTTCTTGGAATTTCAAGAACAGAAGGTACAGACAGACACAGTAGTCTCTCAGCCACACTTTAATGAGCCAGGGCCCTTGGCTGCCTGGATGCTCAGTAACAGGACGCCTGTGCAGTGAGAATACAAGCAAAGGATGTTCAGGCTCTGCTTGGGCAGGTGTCTCCAAGGGGAGGGAAACATGACTCATGACACTTGAGCTAAGTTGACACCACTGCCATCACCCTTGGAAAACAATTTGTGGGCAGAGATCTAGGCTGTTTATAAAAATGACATGAGCAGCAGCTTCAACCTCAGGAGGCATCATAGGAATAGATAAAGAGGAGGATTACAGAAGCTAAAGCTTTTGTTTAAAGAGAGATTACAAAGCATTTAGGTCGGATCAAGTTGTCCTGAAGCTTAACTGCTAAAATGTGCCCCTTTTCTCTATTCTGTAATGAGTTTCGCTCTTAAACTTAGTGCTCAAATGTGAAGATGAAGATGAGGCTGTGTTTGGAATAACCACACATGAGATTGTTGGTCTCTTTCCCTTCTGTTAATAGGAATTCAGGAAACATGAAGATTAGAAGAGATTCCAACATTAGTTTTTCTTGTAACAAGGGCAAGTGCTTTCTAAGTACTTGAATGTGAAGAGGAAATCATGCAGCGGGAAAGTGGATGCAACAAGGTTAACACTACAGAGATTTTCATAAACTTATGGTTTCTGTGTTGGAAATTGTCCAAAGTGTAGACTCCCCCTGTTGAGAGAGTAAAAATATAGGTTTAAAAACATTCAATCTATTTCCCACTTCTGAGGCTGAATTGGATCGACTGCATGGCTGATCCAGTACCTGCAAAAACCTACACATTCAGGAAGTGACTTTAAAAAATGAATTGACCAAAACTCAGCCAATTTGTCAGCTATTTGTAGAATTGGCCTTTGTTCAGCTAGGGATCATTCCTGATATTCTCTATGTCAGAGAGATTTTCTGCCTCAGTGAATCCTTCCCTTTCTTTGGGAATTAAAATTTAAAGAAAAATGATAAAATTCCAAAAGAACCATATGCAAAATTAGACATGTGTGACTTATTAATTCATTTGCCAATACAATAGCAATGCATAGAACATCCACTAGATGCCTGGCTCTATTCTGAGTGCTGGAAATCCAGGGACAAACAAGGTAAATACCCCACACTTAAGTTACAGTAGGGAAGACAGAAACAAGAGTTAAATACACAAGTAGGTACAAGAATATGCTTTTATAGTGTGGTAGATGTTACCAAGAAATTAAAGGAGGGAGAGTGTAGGAAATTTAAAGGCTGTTCTAGAGTGGATGTCAGGGTAGGCTTTTCTGAGGAAGGGATATTTAGGCAGAGATCTGAAGATACGTAGGAAAAAGTAGTGTGAAGTTCTAACAAACTGTTCAATAGAGAGGTGATAACGTAGGATGGGAATAGCAGGTGTAAATGTTTTGAAGCAAAAACTAGCTTAGAGTGTTTTACAAACCTCAAGGAGGTCAGTGTAGCTGAAGTGAAGAGGGTCAGAAGGAGCAAAGCAGGAGGTAAGGCTAGAGGGTAGCAGAGGCCATGTTGTATAGGCCAGGGGAATCCTTGGTAAGCAGCTGGGCTGTTATTCTAAATGTGATGAAAAGCAGAACAGTATTGTAAAGGAAGTGACATAATGTGATATGTAGTTTTAAAGAGCTCCCTGGTGACTGTGTAGAGAATAAATTGTAGCGTGGTGAGAGTAGAAGCAAGGAGACCAGTTGTGAGTCAATTTCTAAAGGCCACAAAGGAGATGGTATCTTAGAAGTGTGTGATGTTTGAATAAGTGAGCAGAAATAATGAGACGTGGATATATTTTGAGAGTAAAACCCAAAAGAGCTTTCTGATATATTAGACGTGGATAAAGTTGAGATTGGAGAAAGAATAATGGGAAGAATGGAGCCATCTAGAATTTTGGCAGAGCACAAACTTCACCCATGCACAGGCCATGATTGAGTTTAGCAAATAAGTGAATGCAATGAGGGAAATAGTGAAGAAACAGATGTTTGGGGGATTGAGGTGGAAATAAAAAGTTTTGACTAGAACATGTTATGTTTTAGATACCTCTAAACTATTACTGTTAATATTCAGTTAGGGGTGAGTCTAGCATCAGGGAAAGGTCTGGATGGGGAATACAAGTTGGGTGTCATCAGCATATAGATGCTTTATAAAAGCACAAAATTGTAAGGTCACTGAAGGAGGTAGAGAGAGAGTAGGGCCAAAGACCAAGATTGGGGGGCAGGACAATATTCAGGAAAGAGTAGAGGAAAAGAAACTGGCAAATAAAACTGAAGAGAAGTCATCTGTGAAATAAACAAATTTCACTGAGAATAAAGTGAAGGGAGTATTTCAAAGCTTGATAATGATTGAATAATAAGGACATTGAACCGACTGATGGATTTAGTGAGATAAAGATGTTTGTGACATTATAAAGAGGAAAAAAAGGCTGATTATAGATTTTTTTTTTAAGCAAGGAAGTGGAGACTGAATGTAGATAATACATTCAGTGATTTTTCTGTAAAGAAAGCAGAATAAATTGACACTAGCTGGAATAGAATGTAGGGTTAAGATATATTTTTTTTATAATGTATTTGTATGCTCTATTAGTCAGGATAGGCTAAGTTATGCTGCAGTAACAAATTAGGCCCCAAATTCCAGTGGTTTACTACAACAAAGGCTTATGTTTCACCCATCCTATAGATTTCAGGGAAGGTAGGCTGGAAGCTCTCTTACCCAAAGTTCCTTGAGGTCACAGTCTGACTGAGGTTCCATTGTCTTATATGTGCATGATCTTAAATATGCAAACCGTTCAACTGCTACAGCAGATGAGTAAGACTAGAAAAGTGTACATGGGGTTTTTCGCTCTCTTAGTGCAAGATGGTTGTACATTTACTTGGTCAGAAGTAATCACATGGCCTGCCTAATGACTAGAAAATTTAGGAAAGCAATTGAAATATTTAATGGGCTTCCACCATGTAAGTCAGTAGGAATGACACCATAGTAGAGTAAATGAAATTTAAGAACCAAATTCCTAAGCAGGCAGGAGGGGATTAAAGTCAGTTCCCTTTTAGACAGACTAGTTTTAGCAGCCCTATTTGAGTAAGCATATTTCACTGGCTGTATCAGAAACTTGAGTATATAGATACTGATTATAAAACCTGGGAGATTTGGTGATGGAAAGATGAGGGAATTGTCTTCTGAATACTTTATTTTCTTGGGGAAATAAAAAACATAGTCATCAATTAGGAATGAAGAAAGGGGAGTAATTTTTATAGATTTTAGGAGAGCATCTGTAAATAATGGTCTCTAACAGTGGAAAACACATTCACTAGGAAATGTGGTAAGATGACAGAGGCAATATAGTATAATGGTTATCTGCATAGATCCTTCAGCCAGACTGTTTGGAATGCAGTCTTGGCTGTATCAATTATAACTGTGTCCTTACTTACCTAACAACTAAGTGCTTCTGTTTTCTGATCTGTAAAGTTGGGATAATAATAGTACTTACATCATAGGATTGTTTGGTGAATTAAAAGAGCTTGGCATTGTGAAATGTCAGCTGGTATTGTGAGGATAGCCTGACAATGGGACAATTTCAGATTAATTGTCCTAAAAGTGAAGTAATGCTAATAGTTCAGTTCTGTGTTTTCTTCTCCATCCATGTTCAAGTGCTCAATTACTAGGAAACAGATGTGTAGTAGGCAGAGAAGTCGATTTAACCAGGGTTAGACTAGATTTATATGAGAGAGGGAACTCTCTCCAGTTCTCTATGGCAAGGTAGTCTTATTTCCTTAAATGTGAAGATGTCTATTCCCACATTGTTTTATTTCTTATCAGAAATCCTAAAAATTTTTCTGTTTTCTATGAGCTATGTCAGATTTCACAAGATGTTGCAGGGATCCTTCAGAATATTGAGAGGGTTAGAATTCCATATTTGATTCTCTTCTCCAAGAAAAGCACCATTTATAATTCTATTAAAAATGGCATATTTGGCAGCAATCAACCTCTGTGTGTCTTTAGATCTGAAATGAATCTCTTATAATCATATAGATGAATCTTTTTGTAAATTTATATTTATATTTAGTTCATATTATATTTAATATGCACCTATTGCATTTTGTTAATTGTTTTCTGACTTTTTTTTTAATCTCTTCTCTGTTCCTTTCTTCTCCTGCTCTATTTCTTTTTGGTTTGGTGTCTTTCTTTAGTGGTATGCCTGTATATCTTTCTTTTTATCAAACAGAATTAACAATTGTTAGCTGGACTCACCAAGAAAAAAAGAGAAGGCTCAAATAAATAAAGCTAGAAATGAAAGAGAAGTTACAACTAATACCACAGAAATATAAAGGATCATAAGAGACTACTATGAACAATTATATGCCAACAAACTGGATAATTTTGAAGAAATGGATCAATTTCTAGTGTTCATCAGTGGATGAATTGATGAAGTGCAGTATATAAACAATGGAACACTACTCAGCCATAAAAAAGAAATCTTGTCATTTGAACGATGTGAATTTGAGGGTATTGTGCTAAGCAAAAAGAGAGAGAGAGAGAGAGAGAGAGATCATGATTTCATTTATATATGGAATTAAAAAAAACAAACGAACAAACAAAAAACTCAGAATCAGAGAACAGATTGGTGGTTATCAAAGGGGAAGCAGGATGGGGGTGTGAAAAAGGGTTAAGGAGGTCAATTTTATGGTGATAGATGGTAACTAGACATACTGTGATTGTCACTTTTAGTGTATACAAATATCAAATGATTATGTCACATGCCTGAAATTAATACAATGTTATATAACAATTTTACCTCAATTAAAAAACAAGCAAAAAAACAACCTCCTCTCTTGGAAATGAAATAATTTTTTCTGTATCAAATAAAATTATATTTTTGAGATGAAGTTCACATTATTTTTACCATAGGTTACTTCTTTTTCCTCTATTTAAGAATCCCTGAGTATTTGGACCTTGGTGTTTAGTGGGAAACAGTAAACCAAGAATCTCTACTTCAATTATCCTGCCAGCTTACACACTGCCTTCTTAGTTGCTAATGATCTGAAACAAATGTCACTAAGTAGAAAGGAAGATTAATTCCAATAAGACTGTGTGGGTATGCCAAATCTATTTTCTTTCCTCATTCAGGAATCTGTGAGGAGGCCAAAAGCACAATCTGCTTTGTGTAATACAATAGGGCAATTTTCTCCATATTTTTCCTTGCCTTTAGAAGTCTTTTTACATTGGCTTTACCTTCCAGATATCCTCTCTAGCTTCCTTAATAACCCAGGCTACAGACACCCTTATGATGTTTGATAGTAGATATTACTTGGTATCTAATTCATTGGGATTCCTCATCCTGTAGCTGTTAGATTTCTGACTTAAACAATTTCCCTGATAGCCTCTCCCAGTTCTCACTAAAATATGCTTGCAAATATATGAGAACAAGAAATATAGAAATGGCAGGGCGCCTGGGTGGCGCAGTCGGTTAAGCGTCCGACTTCAGCCAGGTCACGATCTCGCGGTCCGTGAGTTCGAGCCCTGCGTCAGGCTCTGGGCTGATGGCTCAGAGCCTGGAGCCTGTTTCCGATTCTGTGTCTCCCTCTCTCTCTGCCCCTCCCCCGTTCATGCTCTGTCTCTCTCTGTCCCAAAAATAAATAAACATTCAAAAAAAGAAAATTAAAAAAAGAAAAAGATTGCTTTAAAAAAAGAAATATAGAAATGGTAAAAGAAGAAAACTCAGAAAAAAGGAACTAAAATTAGAAACTAATATAATGCCAAAATAAAAGTAAAATTCTCCATTGCAGACGGAGCCAGATGGGAAAATCCTTCACATTCCATTCTTCTATTCTCCAGACATATTCTTCTGTTCCTAAGACATGGACAGCCAAGGAAACAAGCAATTCTTCTGTGGTGTCAAGTCTATGATGCCTACCTCATTTGAGTGATGGCATTGTGAGTAAATTTTATGTTTTTTTGCTGATACTTATTCTTTATCTTCTAACTTTTTAATCTAAATAGCATTAAAAAGAATATCTGTGTATCTATCTGTCTACCTATTAGCAGAAGATTAAAGTAGTTATTTTTGGGATTAGGAGTTTGGGTGATAATTTTGCCTTTCTATGTTATTATATTTTGAAATATTTCTATATTCATATTTTACCGTATAATTAGGGAATAGAATGTAGTTTTCAAAAGATACTACTTTAGAGGACGTTGAGGAAATTCATTACCTCTTATTTTAAGCCAGATTTGCAACAAAATATTTTCTACTTGGTGTTTTTTTTTTCTTTTTCTTTTTTCTTTCTTTTTACTACTAACGTGAGAAAGAGTACCTTTTTTATGAAGAAGATTAATATATATGTAATTCAAGATGGTGGTCTGGGTTCTTACCCAAAATGGATGGTATGTTTAGGTGGTCTGCCTTAAAATATAGTCTAGGTAGTATGCAGAACTCACAATAGTGGTTCCAGGGGGCCGTTAAAGAACTAGATTATCTAGAAGATAAAACTGGGGATGGCTTTTCAATAATAATGACTTTAACAATGTTGAAACAATTATTGAGATAATGTGCTATTAATAAAATTTCTTTGGATGCACGAGGGACTATTGCATATCGTAAGATAGGAGCCATCCTCTAAACAACCAAAACTGAGGTATAAGAGACTCTTGTAACTGATTTGGAAGCATCTGCTTTATACTTCGTTACTTTATCATTATTGTAATTGTTATTATTAAGGCATAATTTATATACTTTGAAATGTACAGATCTTAGGTGTGAGTTCTAACAGTCCTGACAAATGCATGTACTGTGTAATCTGTATCTATATCAAGGTATAGGACACTTCCTTTCACCAGAACATTTCCCAGAAAATTTGGTTTCTTTTCAGTAGGGTTTTTATGAGTAAAAATGCTGTGGACACTCCTGTCTGGCATGATGGACATAAACACACATTCCTGTGGGCAGATGTCTGGAGTGAGATTGGTAGATCATGGGATATGTGTTTCTTAATATTTAGTACTGTACTGTAAAACTTTTTTTCTATGTGATGGGATCAATTTACACTCTCCTGGCTACGTAAGAAGTTTACAGTTGTTCCATATACTTGCCAACACTTAGTATTGCTCATCTTTTTAATTTTACTCATTCTGGTGAGTATGTCATAGGAACTTATTGTGGTTCTAAGTTACATTTTTCTGGTAACTAATGATGTGTGTACTTTTTTATTTGTTTACTGGATATTTTGATAGCCTCTGTTGTGAAAAGCCTACCTATCACAATGTATTTTAAATGGTATATTTTCTTATCTATTATTATGCCCCAACAACTGGTCTGTAAATTCCCTAAAGGTAAGGAATATTTTTAAGAGATTTTCTTAGTCTTGATACTTAGCACTTTGTACTAGCACAATGCAGATTCTAAGGCAAAAAAAAAATGATTTGAATGAAATATAGATAATTATTAAATAGCTTTTCAAATGTGCCAGATGCTTTTCATGTATTACCTCAATTAATCTCTGTATTAACTTCACTTATGGATGAGGAACTTAAAGCTTAGAGAGCTTTAAATATTTGCCATGACTACAGAGTTAGTAAATGGCTTGAATTGCTATAGTCTGAAACCAGGACTTTCTTGTTCAAAAATGATTTTCTTTGTCCCTTTGAATCCATCACAATGGCTTCAGATTAGAAACAGTTCTTTCATTGTACTTATTCTGCACCTATTTACTGCACATGTTGACAGAGAATGCTGTGCTCTCTAACATCCACGTTTCTTTTCTTTTTTTCTGGGCGCACAGATAAACTACATTTCTCAGGCCCTTTGAAATTAGTTTGGGTCAGTGAACAAGTTACAGCAATGGAATTTGATTTAATGTTTTGTATGATACTTCTAGGTCTCATCCATAAAAATCTCCCACATGCGATCTTCTACTTAATGTTTCTGTGGCACACTTGAACTTCACACGTTGAAGATGGTGGTATCATAAGATATAAAGAGCCTTGATCCCTGAGTAACTATGTGGAACAAAAACTCCTCTCCTCTCCCTGTCATATTGGTCTGTCATGAGTGAACATTAAACTCTCATTATGATAGACCACAGATATTTCAGAATTTGTTATATCAGCACAGCCTACTAAAATCTCTTTCTAGGTGTTGGTGATGCAGAGATGAATAACTGTTAGCTTTAGGGAATATAATTTTTACAGGCAAAGAATTCTAAACAATATGAGAAATGCTATAAAAAGGTACAGACCAACTTTTATGGCAAATGATGGAGAGATTAATTCTGCTTTGTAAATTTAGGGAATATATCACTGAGGGGTGCGTGTGTGTGTGTGTAGTTGTTTTTTTTTTTTTCACTTGGGTCTTGGGAGGATCAGATGAAAATGATAGGAATTTTTGTTTGTAGAAACAGCATTAGGAAATGTGTAAAAAGCTAAAAAAAAAAAAACATGTTATACTCCTTCCTGGAGATTTGTGAAGTTTTATGTGGCTAGAATATAGCTTTGCATAAGGAGGATGGTAAGAGAAAAGTCTAATAAAATAGATTGATAGCCAAAATTGAAGCATCTCATATGCCATGATAAAGAACTAGAACTTGGTCTTATGATCAATGGGAGCCATCTCTTAAGAATTGAAGGGAGAAAAAACTGGAAGCAGGAGAATCATTTGAAGGTAGTGCAATTATCTTGATAAAAAAAAAAGAGGATCAGAACTAAGACATTGTCAATGAGAATTAAGAGGAGGTAGATTCTTAAAATTAATACTGCTCTGGAGGTAAAGAGAATGACATTTAGACTGTTTCTTTGGTTGAATATCACCCACCATTAGAAAAGTGTTACATAAATTAAATCCAAATGAATCTTTTGTATTTTCAGGTCTGATTCTGTAGTCCATGTTTTTTGTTAAAATGTCAATTGTTGATTTCTTTCTCTAACTTCTCAGAACTTCTAGAAACCTTGTTCTATTTAACATGTGCTCATCAATAACATTGTATCAATGAAAAAAAAGTTCTGATGCTATAATTGTTCATTCCTACACACCCTTCCTCAACTTCTCTGTTTCTTTGTTTTCTGTTTTAGATGGAAGAAAAGCAGTTGAATTCCATAAATACTTCTGAGCTCCTATTATGCGCTCAGCATAGCAGTAGGCACTAATGATAAAGAGGGTATGAACCTCAGTTTCAGACTTTAAAGAATTCCTGGTCTAGTGTGGGTAGGGAGACAGTGGATTGAGAAGGATGAGATAACAACTCCAGATGGCTACAATGCAGTCTAACATAACTACCAAAATGAGGTATTATAAGGGTTCGTTCTAAGTGATAAGAGGGTTCAAAAGAGCGATGTTACTGATTAAGAACAATACGTATGGTTCTGTGCAGACTGCACAATGTGGTACAGGTTTCAATGACAAGATGCTGCTGCTGCTGATAATGATAATGGAGGACAAGTTCCTTTTAGCATCTACAATTATGTTAGTTACTGTTGACATGTCTATGGGAATGTAGCCAGGCAAGCTATTCATCCACATGCATGCCTGGTTTCCTACATTAATGATTCAAATCACTGATTATGTAATAATAATAATGAGAACTGTTAGCCAAAAAGTCAATTTCCATTGTTTGTTTTGCTTCTTCATGGAAATAAAGGCAGTTTTAGAAAACCTCCTTTGAATTTACAGAATAAAGCAAACACACAGGAGGAAAAGTATCACCAAGGATTAAGGAAGCTTATGCATCAGGATCAGAGTAGGAAACACCTAGCAGCTTAGCAAAAAGAATAAAAGAGCAGTTTCTTCTCTTCTGCCCCTGAAAAAATATACTTACAAACTGAATCACAGTAGAAGAGGAAAAGATAGGCCATCGCGTGACAAGGGGAGGTAGGAAAAAAAAAAGCAGCAAGCAGGATTTTAGTTTTGTTTTTCAAGGATTAAGTAAGGATTCTGCCAGGAACATGATGAAGTAAATTTCTCAAAGGGGTAAAATTTTGGCAGAAAATCAGAATTATGTATTTAGAAATGAGCACTATTCTTTAACTGTAACAATAAAAATTCTAAATTATTCAGCCTGGAAATGAATTTTGGAAAGAATACAACAGATGTATTCATTCATTCATTTATTCTCCAAACATATTGAACGTCTATTATAGACCCAACACTGCAGAAAAAAATGGCAGAAAAAATGCTGAGACAGTGTAGTTACCCCCAAGAAGTTCATGTGGGGTGATTCACAGGAAAAGAAAAACAGCCAACAAACATAGTGATGTGTATTATGTAGCTATGTGTGGGCTGCTAAGGAAGTGAGGCGAAGGGAATTCTTCATCTGCCTGGGGCGGTCTGGAAAGGTTTCACAGAAGAGAAACAATGAAACAATCTGGAACTGAGATGTGCAGGATGAGTACAAATTGACCATGAGGAAAAAGTGGTGATAGATATTTAAGGCAAAGGGGAAAAAAATGAGAATGAGATCACGCATCAGTAATAATTGATGTAGACAAGATTCACTGTTGGATGCTAAAATTAGTGGGTAAAAGCTTTAGAACAAACAAGATTTACATAGTCTCAAAGTATGTCTGCCAAGATATATATTAACTACAAAGGCAATGATAGAAATTTTACAGGAAAAAAACAGTCCTGCAGAAACCATCTTCTGATAGATAGAGGTCAATATCACCAATAGTAGGACATATCAACATTGTGAACCCCATGATATGATGCACTGATAAGAACACAACATTTCTGTGTTGTTCTTACCAAAACCACATAACTTCAGTCCAAACATGAGAACACATCAGGCAAACCAAAACTGAAGGACATTCAGCAAAACAACTGGTCCATACTCTTTAAAATGGACAAGGTCATGAAAGATAAGGAAAGACTGAGGAACTGTTACAGACTGCAGGAGACTAAGAAGCAATTACTCAATGCAAGGTGGGATCCTAAATATGATTTGGAATAGCAAAAAATGTTAGTGAAAAACTCACAAAATTTGAATGAGTTCATCTAATTTAGTTAATAATGTTATCTCAATGTGAATTACTTGATAAATGGACTGTTTTTATGTAACACGTTAGAGGGAGTAAGGAATATATGGAAAGAATTTACTATTTTTTCAACTTTTCTATAAGTCTTTGGTTTAAAATTTAAAAGTTAAAGAAAAGACCTACAGGTTTAAGATAACAGAATATGCATATGGAAGGATGAGTATATTGATAGAACCTTGATATTGGATACATGTAGGCCAAGTCCTTCCTAAGGAGTTTGAGTTTAATCCTGTATGTGATAACCAGCCATTGGAGAGATTAAACAGCAGAGTGTCACAACTGGATTTGTGTTTTACAGACATCCTGGTGACAACATGGACAGGAAGGTAGGCTCATGGGAGTTGGGGACACTGTTAAAGTAGCTAGGCCCATGGAAATATGGTAGAGGCTTGTACCAGGACAGTTGCCCAAATGATGGAATAGAATAACAGAGTTAGACAATAGTCTTTTAAGACATTCTTCATCATTCCTTTGTTAAAATTTACATGAATGTTTCCTAGGCCTATTTTCAACACCCAGAAGCCATATAGCTATGTATGTAGCTTACACTATTGTCCATTTTATCTTGATAGGTATTTACTCATTATCTCATTTGTGCTTCTCCTTCCTAACTTCTGGCCTGAAGTTTGGTGTTGTTACTTGGAGATCAGTTTCTGCTTGCATGGAGCACATCAGATTTATTTCAGTGAGTCATCCAACCTGACAGTGGTCTTTCCATCTCTAGAACACAGTCTATGCAGGCAGCAAGAAACAGAGACAAAGAACTTTCACTCTTGCAGTGCTAAAGTTGCCAATACATCTAGCTGATCAAGATCACTAGGACTCAAGATCCAACAAATTCTGAGCCCAGCGCTGCATTACTCTTTTGCTAAGAGAAAGAGAGCAGGAGGGAGAATGGGGAATAGAAGGGAGGGAGGGGTAAAGAAGGAAGGAAGGAAGGAAGGAAGGAAGGAAGGAAGGAAGGAAGGAAGGAAGGAAGGAAGGAAGGAAGGAAGGAGGAGGAAGCAAGGGAAAGAAAAGAAAAGGAAGGGGGAAAAAAGAGAGATTGTCAAAGAGAAATTTTCTTGAATCTCTAAATAAAACACAACAATACAGTACACCTTCCAAACCATTTCTTATCTTTGGATTTTGTCACTACTTTATACTGTTTTACCACTCTTTCCAAATTTCAGCTGCCTGTGCTTCTGCTTGAGGCTGTTTAATTCTGTGTTGTAATTTACTCTGGAGTTTCTATTTTAAAAGGCTGGGAAATGGGAAAGGCTTGAAGTAAAATAAGAAGGCTGGCAAATGTATTCTTCAAAACTTCTACTTATTCTATACGCTCTACTAGTTTTTTGAATGCTTCCTTGCAAATGGAGCCCAAGTGACCATTAGGTAGATCAATAATCAAGCAGATTTAATTTGGTAAGTAGAGGAAATAAGAAGTTGCCTTCCTCAGTGACCTTCCATCTACTTTGTTCTAAAGACTAGTGATGTATGCCTTTTTAATTAAGCATAACTCTCAGTTCTTCCTAAATCTTTTTCTATTGAAGCTAAGATTCCTGATAGAAAGGCTACATTAGGCCACCACCATGTCAGTGTGCTCAATGTTATTAGGTCTCTGTCATTGAGTAGAGAAAGCAGAAAGCCTGAATGAGTATGCTGGACACCTCAGGAGGAACAGTGGCATAGGGTCCAGGGTGAAAAAGACACAGTGGAAGTCCTAGCCTTCCAAACATACCAGACTTTAGCACTTCTGCCTCATTGCTTTGCATGGGATTGCATAAATTAAATGAGATTAATTTAAATACATAGCTGCCCATTGCCTTGAACACTGGAGTAGGTGAGGAGTAATCTTATCCTAAGGTGGAAGGAAGTAGAAAACGATGCCTGAAAAATATTTTGAAAGGAGGAGGAAAGAGAGTGTACACTTATAAGAACTGGAATTACTTCAAAAAAAAAAAAAAGTTAAGACACACTAAAAATTAGCTTAGTGTCCAAATTGAGATGTGGAACAAAAAGTAGAGGAACTACAATCTAACCAGATGGGCAGTATAGAGTACTTAGTGGCAGGGAAAGATGAATTGTAGAGACGTTACAGACATTTGCCTGAATCCTTGGGTCTGGCTACTGCGATGTAGCTTTGCTTCCATAATCTGATGTAAAAGAACATGATAAATGTAATTAAGTCTAACAAGCTTCGTATTAAGGTTACTGAAATCTTTGGCCTATTTTGTGGTAAAAAATAGGGCCTGTTACAGGGAAGAGGAACCACTGTAGGTGGAAATTTCAATAATAAAACCATCCCAGGGAGAAATAGTCTGTATCTGTTTTTGGAGCATTGTTGTCCAGGTATTATGGGAGAGTCCCAACTCCTTCTTAGACTCCAAATTAATTGGTTCTTTTTATAAGACAATGAGGAAAATAAAGAAAATTCAAGAGAAACTTTAGACAGAAAGGCTTTTAGCAAAGTTCTTTTATTTTCTACTCAAAATGGCATTAATAATCAAATATTACCCACATTAATTTCTTAGCTTGGTATGAGTGAGTTATTTTGCCTTTAATTTTTAAAATGTCAGAGTACATATTTAAGATCTACTCTGATTTAGGAGGAGGAGACATAAAAGAGATTTGTCTGCAGTTAAGCTTGTGGACTATGCTTCTCCCTCTTGAGGGAGCCCATATTCTTCTGTCATACCCAAATGTCTTCTGTCATACCACTAATGGACATAATAACCTGTTACATCATTTCCTTTTTCATTTGAATCTAAGAGGTAGGCCGTCTGCTTTCTGCTATCCAGATTTTACAGAGTAACAAGCAGCAAAATTATCCAGACGTACAAAATATAAAGCCCAAAGAACTTTATCCACTTACCTTTCCATCCCTTGTTGTAAATCACATACTGGAATGTGCCATGATATACTAGTGACAGTACTATCTTACGCTTATTGATCTTGAAGGAAGCACTGCCACCAGGGAAGTGGCCAAGAAGAATTGTTCATGGGACATGAGAAGAGTTCCAAAGAAAAAAACTTGACCTGTTTCACAATTTTGCCCTGAGTCAGCCTTGACCTCATGGGAAAACTCCTAATAGCACTGTGAGAGTGGTCCTCTCTCCATCACATTTCTACTACTCAGGACAGTAGGATAGTAGAGCCATCACCACTTGATGCACTGGCTCTCCTCCAGTAGTATGAATGGCTGCTGTTGGGACACAAAGTTGTCTATGGGGATTGGTGGGATTTTGTAACAATTACCAAGAACTAATTTTTGTTCAACATTTGTTAAGTGTGATATGCTATGTATTGAAAATATTACTAGTGATGATTTATCTAGGATCTTTTGGAATATGAGGAATTATCTTGTTATGTATTATTATAGTAAATCCTCTGTCTCCTTTACCTAATAGCAAATACTTTTAGTAGGATTTTAAATAGATCTCTGATGATCTATTTTAAATATTCAATCTAATACAGAATGCTGTAAACATATATTTTTTATCTAAAGTAAGAAGTTCCTCTTTTTTCCTTGGAGATCCTGGGCTTTAGACACACAAATTGCTGGGAAATGTGAATATGGAAAGCTATGCTTGTGAATCAACTCCCTTACTCTGTAGTAGAAAATTAAAGCTAAGAGGTTAGTTGGTTGTCCTGAATTCCTGGGCAAACCAGAGTCAAAGCCTAGACTCACACTGAGTCTTCTTCATTTCCTGTCCAGCACATTGTCTTGCACATTGACTGAGAACAGGGATTAGAAGAAGCTGCTGTCTAGGAAGCCAAGAATGGAAAATCCACACAATGATGAGAGAAAGGAATTCATAACATATGCAAGGAATCATGTTGTCATCTAATGCTATGCTGCTGGTGGAGATAAAATGGATTGGTGGAGAATAAAGAGGTGTTCCTGGGATTCTGTTGTAAGCCAAGTTACATGTTTCTGAGTCATGGGACATCCCTTCTTTAAACAATATTTATTAAATATCTACAGCATGCCAAACATTGTGGTAGCCGTCTAGGGATCTTAGGAGCTAGGGTGAGATTTTTCCTTCCCTAGTTTCAGGTTTCTGTAAGAAGAGAAATCACAGGGCGCCTGGGTGGCTCTTTCAGTTGGGCGTCAACTTTGGCTCAGGTCATGATCTTACGGTTCGTGGGTTCAAGCCTCGCGTCAGGCTCTGTGATGACAGCTCAGAGCCTGGAGCCTACTTCAGATTCTGTCTCCCTCTCTCTCTTGGCCCCTCTCATGCTCTCTCTCTCTCCCCTCTCTCTGTCTCTCAAAAATAAATAAACATTTAAGAAATCACTTGGTATCTTTCCACCCCTATACACTTATATCTTCCCAGGGGGACAGTGACCTACCTCACTAAAGAGCTTCAAAGAACTCAGTCCCTTAATCTTTTCCTTCTCTTTGGAATCTATCTGGTCAGCTCTTGGTCATGTGTTAAGCTTAACAACAAAGGTTCTATTTTAATGGGGGCCAGTCTGTAGTTTCCCCTTGATATTTGTGACTAGAACTGTCAGTCTTATGAAGACTCAGTATTGTGAAACCCAATTTGCCTCACACCTATGTGAAGTTTTCTATTGAGTTCATTAATAATAAAGTTGGCTGGAGTCAGGCAAAGGGGTGCTAGGTCTACAAACCGCATATGGGCCACCATAGTATAGGGCTGGGATCATGAGTATACAACCAGTGCAGTCACACAGAGCTCTGCTACTTGATGGGCCCATACTAGGTTTCATGCATTGATATCATCTTGTTGAAATTCTTACTAAGTTTGGAACAAAGCCCTGCATTTCCATTTTGCACTTGACCTCACAAATTATGTAACCAGTTCTGTCAAGGTCCTTTGCCCAAAAGTTTGGACTTAGATGTGGGCTGCATGGCTTAAATTACTCAAGTTCAGCTTGGCTGGTATTGAAAGGCCATTTTAGGCATTAGTGGAAAGAACATTTGCCACTTCTAAATCTGAACATGTCTGAGATCTGCATACAGAGCACTGGTAAGATTCTAATAGTAAAATGTTAGGTTGCACTGTATTTGTTCCCCCAAATTCCATTCCATGTTCAGGAATATGGAGGGAACTCTGTATTCCTGAGGACAGTGGAAAGCTTCTCTACAGAAGATTCCCTTTTTTCTTTTCTCCTGCTAAAACAGATCTTGAATCTGTGCTCTGACTTTGTTTTGGAAGAAATATGGACTTTAATGAAGATTATACCTTTTGGTAAAAGTGAGACCCGTGAAAACATCCAAACAACAGAAAATGGGGGAGTCAAGAATTAAGACAGTCAATTCCCCCTTATCCACAAGACCTAAAGAAAGAACAGCACCTGCTTCTCTGTCTTTGTGGTTGTGTCAGGCCTAGTGCAGGCCAGACCTGTGGAAGGGACTCTATAACTTGCCCGACCTATGGAAGGGTCTTTAGTTTCCTCCTTGTGAAACTGTAATACTCATTCAGTCAGACTTCTGCCTCCCAGCCTCATGGTAAGAGGCCCAGTTTTTTCTAGTCCTAGCTCATGACTGACTTTCCTCTGACCCAGGTATCTCTAGTAGAAAAGATAGTGCTGCCAGTCCCAATTGCCTCACACATTCTGTATCACTACCTCCAGCCCCCTGAAAACCACACAAATTGGATTCATATTGGCTCCCCATTAGTTAACTACTAAGATATTTCTGTATTGTATTGTATTTGAACAGCACATGCTAGAGATTTGGGTCCACACAGGGCCCCCATGCACAAGTTTTGGAAGCAGTCGAGACAGCTTCAGTTCTCAGTGTTGGTCACACTAACATCCAGGTAAAGAGAGGGAGAAACTTTCTCTAGGAGGCAGCTTTCATAGGCCTAAGCACTGCCACAGCAAGGGGCTTTGTTAGCAGACATGGAGGCATAGGGAAGAATGCCTGACACCATGAGAGTGTTGAAAGTTGCTTCTAGAAAGAGCTGTACCCAATAGAGGACCAGGATACCACAGACACAGGGATCAAGGAGAAATGGAAATTAGGAAGGTTTAAATACACTGAATGGGAAAGAGTGATACCTTGCAAAAGACCTGAATACACTAAATGGGAAAGAGTGATACCTTGAAAAAGACACGATGTTTGTACTGCTACATTGCGAATGTCTAAACTCCAGAAGACAGTATATTAAATGGCACTTTCTGTACATCGAGTTCCCTAAATCAGGTATGGTGCATAAATTAACCCTTGTTTAAAAAAAGACCTTTCAAATGAACAAGGTGATGGACTTCCTTAACAGGCTGATCCTAACTGATATCCTTTGGAGCTGACACCACATTTTCCCCCATATAATCACTTCTTTCAAATATCATTGAATCTTTTCTGTATTCTTTGGCAGTCCTTAGTTCTGGATTTCTTTGCCTTGGATGAGGACTTGAAGACTGAGAATTGCCTTCATTTGTGCATTGCTAGGTTTGTAGCAGTACCAGAATAATCTCTTATGTACTAATCTTTGGACTCTTTAAATGAGGTACATGACAGACTTGATGTGGAACTAAGTCAGTTCTTGTGGTCTAAAGGAACTGTATTCTAGTGATGGGCAGCACAGGCTATAGCATCTAAAAGAACCAAACTCTATTCAGGCATTGAAAAAACATCTTCAGCTAGAACAGAATACAACAAAGACTTCACTTTCATTGGGATTTTCATACCCATGTTCAAGAATATCTGATTTTGGACTTTTTTTCCTGTTTAAAGAGTATTTATTTTATTTTTAAAAGTTTTTATTTAATTACAGTTAGTTAACATACAGTGTAATACTGTTTCAGGTGTACAAATATAGTGATTTAACACATCCACACAGCACCTGGCACTAATCACAACAAGCACACTCCTTTATCACCATCACTTATGTAATTACTTTGAATTTTGATGTATTTGAACTTGAATATTCAAGGAAATCGAATCCATGGACTTTATTTTCTCACAAGGAATTTGATTCTGGAAGGGGGTTCATATTCAGGTATTGGAATTTTTATTATTAGGTTAATTTAAAGTTTTCTGGTTACTTATATACATTTTTTAATTTTTTTCTAATGTTTATTTATTTTTGACAGAGAGAGAGACAGAGCCATGAGCAGGGGAGGGCAGAGAGAGAGGGAGACACAGATTCCGAAGCAGGCTCCAGGCCCAGGGCTGTCAGCACAGAGCCTGATGCGGGGCTCAAACTCACAGACTGCGAGATTATGACCTGAGCCGAAGTAGGACTCTCAACCGACTGAGCCACCCAGGCGCCCCTTCCTGGTTACTTATATTAGGCAATGTGCTTGAACAGAATGCAGGATTGGGGGAAATAGGCAGACAGATTTCAGTTATCTACAGTGGCCTTGGAATTAGTTTAGTTAATGACCTATTTCAGTGAAGAAACATCTATACTGTCATCAGCAACCTCAAGAGGGTCTTCCAGTGATTGGTATGGGGGAGAGCTTTATGAAGACCACCTTAATGGGCTACCAATCTCCTCCCCCAAGGAGATATCCATACCAATTTTGACCATATATTTAAGGGTAAGCCAAATGGGTTAAGAGAACCAAGGTCTTGGGAATGTTATTTGGAAAGCATCCTTTATTCTGGTTCATGTTTACAAAAGAAGCAACATTAGTATAACCTCTTGGCTTCTCCCCTCCCATCTTACTTATTCCTCTCAAAGGCAGATGGAGTAAGTGACCAGATTAATGAGACAGGGAGAGGAACTGGGATGCTCAGTCCCTTATTTCCCCTGTTTTTGGGCTCTCTGTGCCTTCAGAAATGTATATTCTCTGCTCTTGGCCATGAGATAAGCTTAGTGTCTGAGATTTTGCTTGGGGAGGCCTACAGTTTTCTCAGACTATTCAAGATTAAGGAGCAGTATTATGAAACCTACTGTTGCTTTTCACTTAAATCACAATCTCTATCACCTCTGTAATTGAAAAAGTTGATATTTTTTACTTCTCTCTGCCTTGTTGTAGACACGAGAAAGACTTCTATTTATAAGCTAGATGATCTTTGTCAAACTACTTAACCTTTCTATTTCTGTTTCCCTAGGTGTAAAATGGGAGAATGCCTGTACTTTTTTATAAGATTGTTACAGATTGAAAGAGTTCATGGAAAGTGCTTAGGCAAATGCTTTGTTAGTGTTTGCTGTTGCTCCCTTATCTCACATATCAATGTGTACATAATTTGAGGAGTGGGAATGAGGAGATGCTTTTTACTGGGTCTCCCATGAAGTCCAACAGTCGGTACTAGTGTGCACACAGAGTGACATCATGGTTCTGGCTTAATTTCAGTGATAGAGACGACAAGTGAACTGATAATTGTAGTACAGCATGTGATGTGTTATAATAAAAACGAGTACTATGTGCTATGGGAACTCGAAGTTGAGAGCAGCTGACAATTTAAATGTTCCTACAGCTGTACTCAAGGCTAGCCCAAGACAAACTGTGAGTTAGAGGGTAATATTTTTCAACTTCAGAGTTAAACCTTCATGTTAGTGGTCTTCTCCATTTTTCTGCCACACAGTGATCTATGTTCTCTCACCACTCCCTGGATGCCCTCCTGGAGTTTCTCATTCTAATATGCAGTTCCCAGATCCAATAGCAGGTTGGCGCAACAGCTGCCTGAGGCATCCATCCATATGAGCTGCCAAACCATCAGCTGAGGATTGAAAACATCACTGGATATGCAGCAAAGTAGAGAAAATTGAGTTTATCTGAAAGGAAAGGATATAGTATACCAGATGAGAATCGTAGTTCCAAGCAGCAGAAGCTAGCTCAGGATGATTAAGCAGAAAAGGAATTTATTAAAAAGATATTTAGCAGATCACAAAATCATTGAAAGCAAGCTGGATACTAAGCTCTCAGGGCAGTGCTCCAAAACCACACCGAAATTCTGGTCTGTGAGAAAACTATAGTTAAGTCTACTGCAGAGTAGATAAAATGATTTGCACCATCACCATTTTGCATCAGGACCTCATTGCTTCTGCATTCATTGTTGCTGCCTGTACTGATGCCTCTTCTGCACCAGCAGGCAGCTCTGCATTTTCTACAACCACCATAGACCCCTAATGCTTGACGTCAATCTTTGCAACACAACAGCAAAAACAGCAGAAAAGTGGATTCTGTGCAGTCCTTGCTTTTACCACTATTAACTTTCTATCACAGTTTTGCAAAGGTGCATCCAGTTGGTGGAGCCCAGGTAGCATAGCCAAATTCCAGCTGCGAGAAGCTGACAAAGCTAGTTCTCTAGCTTCTCCCTTAGGGTAGTATTAGAAAAGTCTTAGGGAGCCAGGAAATATGACAAATGCTCAGGATGCTATTCAGAGCCTTGGAGGAAGAATGAAAGCCTTTAAAGACTTGATTGAATAATGATCGATGCCCATAAATATAAGGCTTTTTCTTTCTTTTTCAAATTGATGAAAATGTTTTCTCTTTCTTTTTTTATTTTACATGCAAGCTTGGAGCCAGAACTCAAAAAGGTACATGCAAGGCCAAGCAATTCCACTATGGGTTCCCTTTATTCAATGTTCCTCACATAGTGATCTGCCTCTCCTTTAAGTGTTGAGTATATATTAAAAGAAAATTATTTTGAAAGTACATCGAGTTATCAGCTTACCTGGGGCACCCATATGTCTTGATATTTCAAAACGGTGTGCCATGGTAAAGTTCTCTCCTCCAAAGTACAGTGTTGTGGTTCTCTTCTTCAAATAGGATAATGTCAGATATTGTCTGATCATCAAATCCTTCTGAAATACGAACTAAATTGTCTCTTTATCTCTTATCACATTCTTTCCCTCACCGGATGCCGTAACCATACTAGACACTGTGGGCCTTGCTCAAATATATCATTCTATTTGTGCCTCCAGGTATAAATTCGGGTCTTGACATGAAAAATGCCTTCAAACCTTGGTTCTGAAATGTCATAGATAAGACACCTTGGTTAAGTTTTCTTCCCAAGAATGAGAAAAAACAACACTATCAAGTAAATACTCAGAAAATATTACCCATTTATTATTATTTTTGTTAATTAGGCATAGAGGATAAAGGATTTTAATAATTTGTCCTCATGTAACTTATTTATTTTGATAAGGGGTTTCTGAAACTATATTGCAAATCTCTTAGGTGTATGGGTTCCCTAAGGCAATACACATAACTACCCTTGAGAAGGGCTGTCAAGTAAGGCCTCATGGTCCAGAAGAAAGGTGGAATAATCCTCTGTTTCACAGAGAAAAAAAGAAAACGTTCCTGATCCTTCAGAGAAGGATGACAGTGGGCTAAGAGAGCTGATGTCAGGAACCAACTAGGGTACATTTGAGTTGAATTCAGCACCAAAAAGTGGAGTTACTTTTAATCTCTTCTTCCTTTGAAAGATCATTGATGGAAGCTGGCCCAATGAAAGCATGCAGTGCTGGACATCATCAGCAAAATTCTTCAGTGACACCTTTTGGTAGTAAAAAACTGTGGGTACAGAAGGTACAACAGACTGATTAGAAAGCCAGCCTCTCTTTCTTTGGACATGGAAATCCAACCGGATTAGGATGGCCAGCTGTCTTCTCAACTTCCTCTGGGGGTTGATCTGGTTTTATTTTAATTTGAAGAAATAAAGGGTGTCATCAAACTTATATGATGATTACAATATTTAAAACTGTAATTATGTTTTTATTGTTATGGAAATTGGCCACACATGCCAATATATATGGAAAGGACATGGGGAAGACTAAAGCGACAATGGGGAAATACATAGCAATATAAAATATAAGCATAGGTAATTTCACATGTTTACAGATAACAGTCTCACTTTGGAATAAGTTCTAGTGGTTATTTATTCTTCCACTGTCTCACAGGGTCCTTTTGAGGGAAAAATCACTAAATGTTTGACCTGGAAGAAACTTGGAAATTGTCTAGTCATTCAATTTGACAGAGAAATATCCTGAAGGCCAGTGAGGAAGTGAAACCTAACAAAGGTCACACAGAGTAAACAGCAGAAGTGAGACTGGAATTCTGTCTCTTCTGGTACCACCTTGCCTTGATCAAAAACCATCTAAGGATCTACTCAAAGACAGCATCCTTTGCTTTTCCTTTAAGCGTTAGGCAGACTTTCTTTCTAACTCTACTTTTCAAAATGATTACTTTGCAAATCTTAACAGCCTCGTTAGAAAACAACAAATTCTAATGTTAATTATTATATGAAAAGAGAAAGAGGACTTTGCAAATATTTTATCACATCTCTAAGTAAATTGAGTTATGGGGCTAAACTTGTTTTTATTACTTTCTTCCCCAATCCTAGTTTAAAAATACATGCTGATGGGGCGCCTGGGTGGTTCAGTTGGTTATGCATCTGACTTCGGCTCAAGTCATGATCTCACGGGTTCATGAGTTTGAGCTCCATGTCGGACTCTGTGCTGAAAGCTTGGAGCCTGGAGCCTGCTTCGGATTCTGTGTCTCCCTCTCTCTGCCCCTCCCCTGCTTATGCTTTCTCTCTCTCTCTCTCTCTTTCAAAAAAGAAACATTAAAAAATTTAAAAAGTGAGAAATAAAAATACATGCTGATAACTAACCTGTTCCAATCAGTCCATTTTTCAGAATCCAACACTTGTCTTTGCCTCTCTTTAACATTGGCCATCTGTGGGGCCTGCATTGGCTTTGTTCCTAATTACTATAGTATTAGGTTGCTGTTCATCTGTTCTTGGCCATTTAGTCTATGTAGACCTCTTTTCTTTGCCCTACTGATTATGAGTTGGGCAGTGGCATAACTGTGGCAATCCCACTGAGACCCAATAGATAACTCTGTGCAGTATTAATTGTCTCATTTGACGAAACTTTCACTAGCCATTCCCTGAAGCATTCCCTTTGAATTATTTATTTATTTATAAAAATTTTCAATGTTTATTTCTTTTTGAGAGAAAGAGTGTGAATGGGGGAGAGACAGAAAGCGAGGGAGACACAGAATCGGAAGCAAGCTCCAGGCTCCAAGCTGTCAGCACAGAGCCTGATGCGGGGCTCAAACCCATGAACTGTGAAATCATGAACTGAGTGGAAGTCGGACGCACAACTGACTGAGCCACCCAGGCGCCCCATGAATCCTAATCCATTATTTAATAAAGTTCCCAAATTAGCAATCGGGGCTCCATATGGCTTAGGCAAGCATATCCTATGAGTTCATTCTATTAATCTAATTTTGGGGGCACAGCTTAGACCTGGGGTGCTTCTTGAGAACCTAGATCTAGTTTTAAGGTTGTATTTTGGGCAAAATATACTAAATAACTTAGTATGCAGTTTTCTCTAGATACTTCTATGTGTAAGTAGGCTTTCCATAGCACAATAAGTGAGATGGGTTGATAATCCAGCTATATTCAACTAAAAACACCTTACCCCCCAAAAACATACCCCAGATGGTCTTTCCAGGAAAAAAAAATGCCTGAGACTCACTTTCCAATTATATTTGAAAAGCCCTAATTCTTTTTAATGATCCCCATTTCCAACAATTTAGTGATTACTATGGAACAGTGAGGGCAGGGCCTCAGAAGAACCCCACTCTTGGTTTAATGTTTTATGTTGCTGTCTTAAAAGTTAGTAATTTAATCTTTGTGTGTTTTATAAATGAAGTGCTATGGTACAATGGAGCATATACTTGAGCAAAAGACATACATGGAAGACAGGTAAAAAAATCATATTTTAGTACTTTTAATGAAACTGTTTCTGCTTTTTAAGCAAGGAATCTCACATTTTCATTGCTATTCTGAATGAGAGTGTCATATATTGTAGAGTCCTTACTTCACCTTGGCCATTTGTATTCATATATGGCCCTATAACCTTCTGTCCTGGTTTATATCCTACTCACACATCACCTCAATGACTAAGGTTCACTTTCTTTCACTTATACTAACTTACTTAAACTATTTGTTAAGCACTTACTCTGTGCCAGACATGTGCCAAGCACTTAATCCATATTATATATGTAATCAACATGGTGACTCTCTGAGATCACTGTTCTCATTATTCCCATTTTACATATGGTGAAATGTAGATTAAGTAACTTGTCCAAAGTCACATATGAAGTGTTGGAGTCAGAATTTGAACCCTAGGATACTAAATCCATTGCTACTGCTCCAGAATCACTAGTATAAGTGAGAAATATCTAAGAAAATGCTTAGTCCAAGAATGTGATCTGAATGTTACATTCTTATTAATCTACTCCATTATTTTATCAGTGATCTTCGACCTTTTTTTATTTATTTTGACTTAAAAATACCTTTCATATAGTACTATTTTATATTAAGTTTATGGTCTATTAAAATACATCTTAATGAGGTTTTCATGAGGTGATAAGACCAGTAATCACCTACCTTCTCTCATTTCATTTCTTTATTGAGAGTAAGGAATATTTGAGTAACCTATTGGTCTTCTTAAGGTCCTTGGGTCAAAATTGCACTTTAGTTTATTTAATTGTTTCTATTTCCTTATCACTCCTTCTTTCTCTGAGACTCAATTTTAGACAACTATGTGCACTACAGATAGTAAGTTCAAAATCTGTAGAACTCAGTTTCTAGAACCGGATTCCAAGAAAGCGTACATGGTCTCCATACCAATCGTGCAGATATATCCAAAAACTATTCTCCTCTTTCCAGTTTACCCTTTAACTCCAAGAACAATCCAAAGATCCTACTATGAGGTGTTTATTCTCTCCCCTGATTGCCACATCAGTCATTCCAAATTCAGAACTGAGATGATCTTTCAGTCTGTGAATGCAAGGAAAAAAAGTTCACTCTTTACTTCTTTTTTCATGTTTCCCTACTGCTCAGTCTAAGTCAAAATGTTACACATTCAATAGAGTTCCAGTATGAGCCCATGAGTAGCTGGCAACTGAAGTAGAGAATGTGTAGCTCTTATGATGAGTGTTTCCCATCCTATTTAGTGGGTGTTGTCTTGTTGGCACTCCACTGTCCAGAGTGGAAAGAGTGAGGGGTAGTGCTTGCCCTCTTGCAATTACTGGAATGGGCAACTCTGGGTAGAATGTATACATTAGTCTACCTCTCCCAGCGATGAACAAAATTTCATCTTTCTTGCCTTATGATCTTTGATCTGAGATGTACAAAATGCAACTGTTTTTGGGAGAACAGATTTTCCTACGATTTATGTTCTGTTCCACGTGAGTTTTCCTAAAGAAGATGCTCTTGACTAACAAGGAGAAGGAATTTGGCAGTGGCGGCAGACTGCAGAGAAGGATAAATGACTTTGTACACACACAAGTCACCAGAACATGTATAACCATTGAGTGCGCCTTACTCAGTCCTCTCTGGCTGAAAGTATTTCCAAAGAGAAGAAGCTCATTTTTGCCACTTTACAACTTGCACTGGCCTCTGTGCTATTAGTCTGACA
This sequence comes from Felis catus, assembly GCF_018350175.1. Taxonomy (NCBI): domain Eukaryota; kingdom Metazoa; phylum Chordata; class Mammalia; order Carnivora; family Felidae; genus Felis; species Felis catus. The sequence goes on along the minus strand of NC_058375.1, from coordinate 129,474,443 downwards.
GTTTCTTGAAGTTAGAGTGATTTAGTGATAGTTTTTAGTGAGTGAATGAATGAATTTGCCCAGGACCACATATCTAGACATTGTAGAGCTTCTCTACAGTACAGGGTTGTTGGGATCATACACATGCCATTTTTTTGAAAAGCATAAAGTATGAAAATTTAAATGAAAAAAAATCATAGTACACTTTAGAAGTTTGTGTTACCCTGCATTACAAAGACATGTCTGCTGGGTGGTAAATAAATAACTAAAAGACTGAGCCACCCCCGGCCCATTAAGGATTTTATCTTCTCACTAGGCAGGCAAGGCTTATGCGTGCTAGAACTCATTGAGAACAATATTATATGGCACTTATAAATGCTGGGGAGAATAATTGGGGGAGGTCCTCCCTCTTTTGCATTCCTTTGCATTGTTGAGGAAGACTACAAATAAAGAAAGGGGTGCCCACCCAATCAACCTGATTAAGTCAATCAATGGAGCATCATTATGACTTTTAGCCGGGTTTCCAATGTCCTATGTGAAAGCCTCAGCACTGGACTTAGCTCACAAGAGTGTGTCAAATCTGATCCTACAAAATAGTGTCTAATAAAAGAGGTCTTCTCTGACACAGTGTTCACACTGCCTTGCAACTCCCCACCCCTTTAATCTCACTGCTCTTTAACATGATTTATTTTCTGTCTTCTCACCACCTGACACCATATATTTATTTGTTCTTGTTTCCTTGTTTTGGTTTATTTTCTTCGTCCCTCAACTAGAATGTTAACTTTGAAAACAATAAGGACTTTGTTTTGTTTGTTGTTGTGTCCCTGGTCAGTAACAGGGGATAGCAATTGGCAATCACTGAATGTGTTAAATGCAGGAATAATGAAGCATTAGGTTGAACTGATTCCATTCCTTTTTTTTTCAATATATGAAATTTATTGTCAAATTGGTTTCCATACAACACCCAGTGCTCATCCCAAAAGGTGCCCTCCTCAATACCCATCACCCAACCTCCCCTCCCTCCCACCCCCCATCCACCCTCAGTTTGTTCTCAGTTTTTAACAGTCTCTTATGCTTTGGCTCTCTCCCACTCTAACCTCTTTTTTTTTTTCCTTCCCCTCCCCCATGGGTTTCTGTTAAGTTTCTCAGGATCCACATAAGAGTGAAAACATATGGTATCTGTCTTCTCTGTATGGCTTATTTCACTTAGCATCACACTCTCCAGTTCCGTCCATGTTACTACAAAGGGCCATATTTCATTCTTTCTCATTGCCACGTAGTACTCCATTGTGTATATAAACCACAATTTCTTTATCCATTCATCAGTTGATGGACATTTAGGCTCTTTCCATATTTTGGCTATTGTTGAGAGTGCTGCTATAAACATTGGGGTACAAGTGCCCCTATGCATCAGTACTCTTGTATCCCTTGGGTAAATTCGTAGCAGTGCTATTGCTGGGTCATAGGGTAGGTCTATTTTTAATTTTCTGAGGAACCTCCACACTGTTTTCCAGAGTGGCTGCACCAGTGTGCATTCCCACCAACAGTGCAAGAGGGTTCCCGTTTCTCCACATCCTCTCCAGCATCTATAGTCTCCTGATTTGTTCATTTTGGCCACTCTGACAGGCTTGGGGTGATATCTGAGTGTGGTTTTGATTTGTATTTCCCTGATGAGAAGCGACGTTGAGCATCTTTTCATGTGCCTGTTGGCCCTCCGGATGTCTTCTTTAGAGAAGTGTCTATTCATGTTTTCTGCCCATTTCTTCACTGGGTTACTTGTTTTTCAGGTGTGGAGTTTGGTGAGCTCTTTATAGATTTTGGATACTAGCCCTTTGTCCTATATGTCATTTGCGAATATCTTTTCCCATTCCGTTGGTTGCCTTTTAGTTTTGTTGGTTGTTTCCTTTGCTGTGCAGAAGCTTTTAATCTTCATAAGGTCCCAGTAATTCATTTTTGCTTTTAATTCCCTTGCCTTTGGGGATGTGTCGAGTAAGAGATTGCTACGGCTGAGGTCAGAGAGGTCTTTTCCTGCTTTCTCCTCTAGGGTTTTGATGGTTTCCTGTCTCACATTCAGGTCCTTTATCCATTTTGAGTTTATTTTTGTGAATGGTGTGAGAAAGTGGTCTAGTTTCAACCTTCTGCATGTTGCTGTCCAGTTCTCCCAGCACCATTTGTTAAAGAGACTGTCTTTTTTCCATTGGATGTTCTTTCCTGCTTTGTCAAAGATGAGTTGGCCATACGTTTGTGGGTCTAGTTCTGGGGTTTCTATTCTATTCCATTGGTCTATGTGTCTGTTTTTGTGCCAATACCATGCTGTCTTGATGATGACAGCTTTGTAGTAGAGGCTAAAGTCTGGGATTGTGATGCCTCCTGCTTTGGTCTTCTTCTTCAAAATACCTTTGGCTATTCGGGGCCTTTTGTGGTTCCATATGAATTTTAGAATTGCTTGTTCTAGTTTTGAGAAGAATGCTGGTGCAATTTTGATTGGGATTGCATTGAATGTGTAGATAGCTTTGGGTAGTATTGACATTTTGACAATATTTATTCTTCCAATCCATGAGCAGGGAATGTCTTTCCATTTCTTTATATCTTCTTCAATTTCCTTCATAAGCTTTTTATAGTTTTCAGCATACAGATCTTTTACATCTTTGGTTAGATTTATTCCTAGGTATTTTTTGCTTCTTGGTGCAATTATGAATGGGATCAGTTTCTTTATTTGCCTTTCTGTTGCTTCATTGTTAGTGTATAAGAATGCAACTGATTTCTGTACATTGATTTTGTATCCTGCAACTTTGCTGAATTCCTGTATCAGTTCTAGCAGACTTTTGGTGGAGTCTATCGGATTTTCCATGTATAGTATCATGTCATCTTCAAAAAGCGAAAGCTTGACTTCATCTTTGCCAATTTGGATGCCTTTGATTTCCTTTTGTTGTCTGATTGCTGATGCTAGAACTTCCAGCACTATGTTAAACAAAAGCGGTGAGAGTGGGCATCCTTGTCGTGTTCCTGATCTCAGGGAAAAAGCTCTCAGTTTTTCCCCATTGAGGATGATGTTAGCTGTGGGCTTTTCATAAATGGCTTTTATGATGTTTAAGTATGTTCCTTCTATCCCGACTTTCTCAAGGGTTTTTATTAAGAAATGGTGCTGGATTTTGTCAAAGGCCTTTTCTGCATCGATTGACAGGATCATATGGTTCTTATCTTTTCTTTTATTAATGTGATGTATCACGTTGATTGATTTGCGAATGTTGAACCAGCCCTGCATCCCAGGAATGAATCCCACTTGATCATGGTAAATAATTCTTTTTATATGCTGTTGAATTCGGTTTGCTAGTATCTTATTAAGAATTTTTGCATCCATATTCATCAGGGATATTGGCCTGTAGTTCTCTTTTTTTACTGGGTCTCTGTCTGGTTTAGGAATCAAAGTAATACTGGCTCCATAGAATGAGTCTGGAAGTTTTCCTTCCCTTATTTCTTATTTCCTTCCCTATTTCTTGGAATAGCTTGAGAAGGATAGGTATTATCTCTGCTTTAAACGTCTGGTAGAACTCCCCTGGGAAGCCATCTGGTCCTGGACTCTTATTTGTTGGGAGATTTTTGATAACCGATTCAATTTCTTTGCTGGTTATGGGTCTGTTCAAGCTTTCTATTTCCTCCTGATTGAGTTTTGGAAGAGTGTGGGTGTTTAGGAATTTGTCCATTTCTTCCAGGTTGTCCAATTTGTTGGCATATAATTTTTCATAGTATTCCCTGATAATTGTTTGTATCTCTGAGGGATTGGTTGTAATAATTCCATTTTCATTCATGATCTTATCTATTTGGGTCATCTCCCTTTTCTTTTTGAGAAGCCTGGCTAGAGGTTTGTCAATTTTGTTTATTTTTTCAAAAAACCAACTCTTGGTTTCGTTGATCTGCTCTACAGTTTTTTAGATTCTATATTGTTTATTTCTGCTCTGATCTTTATTATTTCTCTTCTTCTGCTGGGTTTAGGCTGCCTTTGCTGTTCTGCTTCAATTTCCTTTAGGTGTGCTGTTAGATTTTGTATTTGGGATTTTTCTTGTTTCTTGAGATAGGCCTGGATTGCGATGTATTTTCCTCTCAGGACTGCCTTCGCTGCGTCCCAAAGCGTTTGGATTGTTGTATTTTCATTTTCGTTTGTTTCCATATATTTTTTAATTTCTTCTCTAATTGCCTGGTTGACCCACTCATTCTTTAGTAGGGTGTTCTTTAACCTCCATGCTTTTGGAGGTTTTCCAGACTTTTTTCTGTGGTTGATTTCAAGCTTCATAGCATTGTGGTCTGAAAGTATGCATGGTATAATTTCAATTCTTTTATACTTATGAAGGGCTGTTTTGTGACCCAGTATATGATCTATCTTGGAGAATGTTCCATGTGCACTCGAGAAGGAAGTATATTCTGTTGCTTTGGGATGCAGAGTTCTAAATATATCTGTTAAGTCCATCTGATCCAATGTGTCATTCAGGGCCCTTGTTTCTTTATTGACCATGTGTCTAGATGATCTATCCATTTCTGTAAGTGGAGTGTTAAAGTCCTCTGCAATTACCACATTCTTATCAATAAGGTTGCTTATGTTTGTAATTGTTTTATATATTTGGGGGCTCCAGTATTTCGTGCATAGACATTTATAATTGTTAGCTCTTCCTGATCGATAGACCCTGTAATTATTATGTAATGCCCTTCTTCATCTCTTGTTACAGCTTTTAATTTAAAGTCTAGTTTGTCTGATATAAGTATGGCTACTCCAGCTTTCTTTTGGCTTCCAGTAGCATGATAAATAGTTCTCCATCCCCTCACTCTCAATCTAAAGGTGTCCTCAGGTCTAAAATGAGTCTCTTGTAGACAGCAAATAGATGGGTCTTGGGTTTTTTTTATCCATTCTGATACCCTATGTCTTTTGGTTGGTGCATTTAATCCATTTACATTCAGTGTTATTATAGAAAGATACGGGTTTAGAGTCATTGTGATGTCTGTATGTTTTATGCTTGTAGCGATGTCTCTGTTACTTTGTCTCACAGGATCCCCCTTTGGATCTCTTGTAGGGCTGGTTTAGTGGTGACAAATTCCTTCAGTAGTTGTTTGTTTGGGAAGACCTTTATCTCTCCTTCTATTCTAAATGACAGACTTGCTGGATAAAGGATTCTTGGCTGCATATTTTTTTCTGTTCAGCACATTGAAGATCTCGTGCCAATCCTTTCTGGCCTGCCAAGTTTCAAAAGAGAGATCAGTCACGAGTCTTATAGGTCTCCCTTCATAAGTTAGGGCACGTTTATCCCTTGCTGCTTTCAGAATTTTCTCTTTATCCTTGTATTTTGCCAGTTTGACTATGATATGTCGTGCAGAAGATCGATTCAAGTTACGTCTGAAGGGAGTTCTCTGTGCCTCTTGGATTTCAATGCCTTTTTCCTTCCCCAGTTCAGGGAAGTTCTCAGCTATAATTTCTTCAAGTACCCCTTCAGCACCTTTCCCTCTCTCTTCCTCCTCTGGGATACCAATTATGCGTATATTATTTCTTTTTAGTGTATCACTTAGATCTCTAATTTTCCCCTCATACTCCTGGATTTTTTTATCTCTCTTTTTCTCAGCCTCCTCTTTTTCCATAACTTTATCTTCTAGTTCACCTATTCTCTCCTCTGCCTCTTCAATCCGAGCCGTCATCGTTTACATTTTATTTTGCATTTCGTTAAAAGCGCTTTTCAGCTCCTCGTGACTGTTCCTTAGTCCCTTGATCTCTGTAGCAAGAGATTCTCTGCTGTCCTGTATACTGTTTTCCAGCCCAGCGATTAATTTTATGACTATTATTCTAAATTCACTTTCTGTTATTTTATTTAAATCCTTTTTGATCAGTTCATTGGCTGTTGTCATTTCCTGGAGATTCTTCTGAGGGGAATTCTTCCGTTTGGTCATTTTGGATAGTCCCTAGAGTGGTGCGGACCTGCAGGGCACTTCCCCTGTGTTGTGGTGTATAACTGGAGTTGGTGGGCGGAGCTGCAGTCAGACCTGATGTCTGCCCCCAGCCCACCGCTGGGGCCACAGTCAGACTGGTGTGTGCCTTCTCTTCCCCTCTCCTAGGGGCAGGATTCACTGTGGGTTGGCGTGGCCTGTCTGGGCTACTTGCACACTGCCAGGCTTGTGGTGCTGGGGATCTGGCGTATTAGCTGGGTTGGGTAGGCAAGCTGCACGGGGGCAGGAGGGGCAGGCTTAGCTCACTTCTCCTTAGGTGATCCACTTCAGGAGGGGCCCTGTGGCAGCGGGAGGGAGTCAGACCTACTGCCGGAGGGTTGACTCGGCAGAAGCACAGCGTTGGGTGTTTGCGCGGAGCAAGCAAGTTCCCTGGCAGGGACTGGTTCCCTTTGGGATTTTGGCTGGGGGATGGGCGAGGGAGATGGCGCTGGTGAGCGCCTTTGTTCCCCGCCAAACTGAGCTCTGTCATCCGGGGGCTTCAGCAACTCTCCCTCCCTTTGTCCTCCAGCCTTCCCGCTTTCTGAGCAGAGCTGTTAACTCATGACCTCCCAGATGCTAAGTCCCGCTTGCTCTTGGAACACACTCCGTACGGCCCCTCCGCTTTTGCCAGCCAGACTCGGGGGCTCTGCTTGGCCAGTGGGCCGCCCCTCCACCCCAGGTCCCTCCCGCCAGTCCGTGTAGCGTGCACTGCCTCGCCGCCCTTCCTACCCTCTTCCGTGGGCCTCTCCTCTGTGCTTGGCTCTGGAGACTTCGTTCTGCTAGTCTTCTGGTGGTTTTCTGGGTTAGTTAGGCAGGTGTAGGTGGAATCTAAATGATCAGCAGGATGCGCGGTGAGCCCAGCGTCCTCCTACGCCACCATCTTCTGGTATCCTCTCAAACTGATTTCATTCTTTAACTGAGGGACTCTGTTTAGAATGGTCCTTTAACAATTCTCTAATATTATGTATTCTTGACTGGAAAATACCACTAACTCAACTCTCTCAATTTTGAGAACAAACTGCCCTGCCCTTTTACCAAATCTTTTAATTGGAGAAACTGCAGCCTCACCCACCCATTTTCCCTGGGGAATATGGCCAAATGCAAGAGCCATGCCCTCTTCAAAAACTCTCTGAGAGTCGCCAAAGGAGGCTATCTGGTGTCTCAGTGGGCCTCGCTTTGGGCATGGCTGATTCCAACATAGAGAATCACTAGCTCATTTCCAAATGTTCTGTGTCTGACGATTGATCCAAATAACCACCCCACATCCCAAGAGGCCCCACACTGGCTCCATTCAGCTGTGACAATGTGCCTAAAAGCTACTGCAAGTTTCACTAAAGTACAGAGGAAATGTCAGACTTCCTTTGCATTATCAGACACACGTCTTACATGGTTTCTTTATTGGGTTTTATATCTTGAGGGGGGTCTTAATAGGATGAAAGGGAGGCTTGCTAGGTGCAAATGAGTGCCGTTCAACTATTTAAAGGCACATTTAATTAAACTGGATTCATTGCCTGCATGGGGCAAGTTAAATGAAAACTAAATAGATGGAGTATGATTACATATTATTAAGAAGAGAGACAGCTCTGGAGACCAAATTCTTTTAACACAACATTAAGCTGAGCTCATTTCATATGCACAGTTTAGCACCGGCCTATAAGGAGAACGTGTTTTGAGAAAATCAGCAGAATGGTTATGAGCTCTAAACAGCTTTTAATAAAATGCAGTGTTTCAGGGAAGGAGCAGCTTCTAAACTTCACTTAAATATGCTAATTAAAGAAAATGAAGTTTCCCACTGATTCCAGGTTCTCTTTGTTTTCCACTTTTTGTGCTCATCTCATCCAGGCTACTTTCTACCTTATTTTATAAACTCCCAGAAATGCTCCAGAAACGTTATTAAAAAGGTGTCAGGACTTGCTGAGAGTTGGGGGAAAAAAAAAAAGCCAAACCTGAGTCTGGCAAATTGATTACTTTAATTGTCTGTCTGTGTCTGTTTGACCGTAGACTAAAATAGCCCCAAGCTTCTAGCTGGTATCTAGACCATTTTGACGAAAAAGCCTCCATTAAGTTTAGCAGTAATAATAAAAATAGTTATCTTTTGAGTCTCTTGAGTGGGGCAGGTACTTTGCAGACATCACCTAATTTGGTGCCCACCATCACCCTAGGAGATAGGTATTGATATCCACAGAGATGGGAAGGAAAAGGTAGTCAGTGGTATTGCTGGTATTCAACTCAGGTATGGCTAACTCCCAAACCTCCACTCCCTCACTGGCAACACCTAACCTGATCCCATCTAGGGAATTAAACCGTGTAAGAGGGAGTGATACTTGAAAAGCACATAAACTAGTCAACATAATTTTATATTACAAAATAGGAAAAAAAAAACTTGCAATGACTTTCAAAGAATAAAACCCTTCAAAGAAAGTTTTACAAAGTGTTCTTGGTTGCTGGTCTATAGGTTAAAAAAAGATGTTGAGAAAGATCAATCTGATTTACTCACCCCTTAGTTATCTTGACTGTCTCACCATTACTGGCTCTTCTGGTTGTAACATCTAGGTGTAACTTCATGAAATCAGCTCTCCCCTTCTTTCCTTTCCTGTGGCCTGAGCTGTGTCTATCCTATCCTTTAATTCCATGAATTTGCACATGTCCTTGGTCTGGTCAACAGAGCCCCAAATTGGCTTATTCCAAGAAATGAGCATCAGCCCTCATACTTTTGGCCCAAACTATTGAGAAAGATACTAAGGATGCTAAGTTAGTAGAATATATGTCTGGCATTGCTTCTCTTCATGAGGGTTCTCTTCATGAGGGAGAGCCTGTCTGAGAATGAAGACAGACCCAGACATGGAGAGGCACAGAATCCTGACAACATTGTTTGAGAATCTGTGTCCAGCAATGTATAAAGTCAAACACTATACGTGGGCTTTCCAGGTTCACAAACCACTAAATTCCATTATGCTAGTAAACCAATCTGAGTTTTTCTATCACTAGCATCTGAAAAAGTATACCCCCCCCCATCCCTACCGATTTTAGAACCTGAAGCCCAGAGAGGGAGAATGATTTCTCAAATGTTTACTACCAGTTAGTAACATATCTAAGCTTGGAACCTAGGGTCCCTTCATCCCAAGCCAGTTTTGTCTCTCTAGACCATTCATTCTTTAAGTGCGATTAGCAGATCAGCAGTGTCAGTGTCATCTGTAACTTGTTAGAAATGCATATCCTCCAGCCCCATTCCACAGCTACTGAATCAGAAATTGGGCAATTTTGATTGCCAGAGCAATCTGTGTATTAAAAAGTCCCTTCAGGTAACTTGGATACTTGCTCATTTGAGAACCACTTCTCTAGATCAAGGTTCTCAAATTTTTGAAGTGGCAGAAACAGTTTCTTTAAACAAAATTTGGCTAAAAGTTCAATATAGATACAGGCAAGTGCAAGTCATTTTGCTTGAAATGGAGATGAGGAGCCTAGAGATCTACTCGTTCCTGAAGACATATGGCAGCACCTGAAAACATTTTCAGGGACCCTTTAGGACCCCAGGAGATACAATTCAGATAAGGATTGGTGACATGCTATGTTAATAAGCACCTACCCAATTCACATCATGTTAAGATACTTTGCCACTAATGTTTACGCTCAGGTTTTCTATAACCCCTGAAGCTGTTTTAGGGTGAGCTATTCACAAATCTGTACATAAAAAAGAGACTTTTGAATATTTACAGAATCAGAAGGGGCAGTTGGGTTTAGGGAGTGCAAAGTAACAGAGATGTGCCTTGGGAAGTCCCAGCTCCTGCCCCAGCTCTCCTGCAAATCCACATGTGGCTGTAAAAGAGAAAAGGCAGCAGCTCTTTTAAAAGAGCTCCAGACCCAAAACTTTTGAGACTGGAAATGCTGTAGGAAGCTATGAATATTCCCCTTAAACATGTATTACTCTAAATGTTGTAAATTCAGTAGGCCTATTATAAACAAATTTATGGAAAATTGGAATGTGTTACGGAACTTAGCTTGCCTTGCTGTATGCTTATGTAGCCTTGCCTGGAGGGTCAGGTCTCTTCCACGGGAAACTCTTTCTGAACTACCCATGCACACTGCAGCCTCAGACACTTAGTGTTCTACCTTTCCAGGGATATTTGCAGGGGACAGGGCAGTGTTCAAAAGAAAGGGAACCGTCTGTTGGGAAAAGATTTGGGGTCAAGGAGATTTTTACAGCCCTTCTAGGAACACTGATAATTGCTTTTGTGTCATGGCAATGATTAGCTATTATCCCTGAAATACTCTGTGACCTTCAAATCAGTCCATTTCCAAAAATTCCTATTATTATTATGTAATTTCAGGTATCACTAATAAGTTTAACTACCCCCCCATGAAAGTACCCCTGTTGCCCTGTCTTCCTGTCTTCTCTGACATTTTTTCTGTGTTCCCACTTATCCTTGTGCATGGCTATTAAAACATTTATCATATTTTAATACCAACAGTAACATTTTTATAATAATAGATAATACATTTTATACTTATTATTTACATTTTAAGGATATATGTCTCCACTATGTGGTAAAAGTAGAAACCCTAGTGTTTCATCTGTATCTCAACAGCCAGGCATAGCATCTGTCATACCATGGGGGCTCAAAATACCTTTTCTGTGAAAAATACAAATCCCTTGCTAGGCCTACTCTCCCAAGGTCAGCTATGGAGCTTACCATCGTGAGAACTTAATAACAGCTACCATGAATTAAATGCCTAATATAAGCCAGGCCCAGTGCTTGGTGAGTTTCAGATGAGAAAATTGAGGCTCAGACATGTTATGAACCTTTCTGGGATCAAGTAGCTTGTGGAGCAAGGACTTAATCCTAGCCTTGTTTGATTCCAAAACCTTTATTCTTATTATTATGTCTATCTTTGCCTCTTATTCATTCACTCATTCACTTAATCCACACTTAAGGAGAGCCTCCTTTGCTTCAACAGCATGGCAGGGAACGTGGACATTCTGAGGCTCTGTTCTCAGGGTTCCCTGACTTCCCTAAGCTCACAGAATGGCGAAGAGAAAGTCCCCAAAACTGCAACAAGCAAACAGACAAACAGAGTGTGATAAGGGGCTCTTGTCTTAGATTAAGTATTACTTTTCTTCTCTAGAATACAAACCTCTGAGTACATAAGCAGTGAGATCATAAAGACATCACCCTTGTTTCACTATATTCCCTGACAGAAACAAAGCCCATTCCTTTACAACGACCTCAGGCTTGGAGGAAGATCAAATTAAGCAGGTTGTCTTGGTACTGTTCATTATCCCAGGCTGCTCGCCTATCCCCTGCTCTAATTGCTAGCTTTCCTGGGCAGAAATATTTCCAAGCTGCACGCTCTGCACTTTCTCCTCTTTTTTAATATCATCAGATTTGAAATAGACATACGCTGCAGCAGAGTTGCTGGAAATATTATAGAAGCCCAGTAGGAGATATTTGCATATTTATGAAAATAGTTTACCTTCTGCTATGACAATAACAAATGTTCACAATCTCAGCAGTTTGTTCACTTTGTCCAAGGAAAGAACCAGGAGTGTATTAGCAATTTAAGAATAACTTCTAGAGGATGGTTACAATATGATTTTCTTTTTCTTAAAGTTATTCTAAGAGGTTTTTTGGGGCATAATTTCTCATGCAGATATAACCTTCTTCTGACCATGAGAGGCATGGAAACTTTTGGAATCCTCCCCCAAATTTTTCAAAATGTCAGACTTTGCCAAATTTACTCTAACCCTACTATACTCATAGTTTATATTCAACAAATATAATTTTTGTCGAATTTTTGATAATTACTTAGGAGTGACCTGTCAGTCTCATGAGTAATTTTTAGCTTTCTAAAAATCTTGCAGAAGACATTAAGCGAAGGAGGATGTAACTCTGACTCACCAATACTTCATTTGTAGCCTTTTTCTAGGAAGAGAATGAAGATTCCCCAAAGAAATATTTTAAAACCGAAAGATGAAAATTATAGTACCTTTAATGACACTAAGTCTCTGGTGGTTAGTGTTTGTGTTAGACTACCTGCAGCTATACAACCAGCTTACTGTAATTTTGAGATGGCCTAAAATCAATGATTCCCATGTGGAACAGGCTGAATGATATATTAGAGCACAGGTTTTGTAGTTAGACAGACTTGGACACAAACCCTTACTCTCTTACTTTCTTGCACTGGTCTTTGGGAAAAAATTTTAACCTCTTTGACCCCAGTTGCACCAACTGTAAAATCAGGATGGTCTTTCCCACCTTATATGGTTCTGTAAGTTTGACATTACAGAGAAATTGTGGATAGTTCTGGGCACAAAATGCTTCCAAAATGTTAGCAGATGTTCAGTAACATTACCTCTTGTTCAATAACCAGACTCTCAGAGTCTGTATTCCATATTTTACATTTGTGTTATAGTTATTATATAGTTTCAATGTTGCTACCAGTTTTATTTATTTCCTGTGGCCACTGTGACAAATTACCATGAATTTGGTGGCTTTCAACAGTAAGAATTTGTCGTCTCACAGTTCTGGAGGCAAGAAGTCTAAAATCAAGATTTTGACAACACTTGGCTTTCCTGGCTTCTCTGAAGGCTCTAGAAAATAATCTTTCCTTTCCTTTTCCAATTTCTACTGGCTCCGTGTGTTCCTTAGCTAGTGTCCGCTTAAGTCCAATCTTTGCCTTCCTATGGCCTTCTTCTCTTTGTCTCCTCCTGCTGTAAAGTGTTATCTTTGTGGGGACCACCATTCAGCCCAGTGCACTGATATATTTTGAAATTATAGTGAGTTAGCTTTAGAAGATAAACTCCTTTAGTAGCATGGGATGATAAGGCAAAAACTTTAAGGAAACCATCACTTGAATGGAAGCACAGAAGTTAGTGGATTCACTGAGATAATAATGAGAAGTTGGTCAGGAAAATAGTAGAGAATGAATTTAGGCAAGATTGTCCTAGTTTGTAATAAGCTTGGGTGAAGGGACTATTACTAGACATTGATTATAACCCCATGTAAAATAATCTTTTTTCTGAGTACAGATATGATTGTTTTAATGTTAATTTCCGCGTCTGACTAGCTCTGAACTTTCCCCCCGCTTATCTGCAGTGAGCACAGTCTTCCTAGAACCATCCTGACTCAAATATTTCTGTAAATCCCCAAGTAGGAATGGGGACATGGCAGTGAGTTGACTAACACAGTGAATCAGTCTTATACATTTTGAAGACCTGCTAGTTAAACAGGAAATCAGATGCCCCTTAAGACTAATATTAATAGGAATAGTCCCAGGCAGGTAGCAACTGAACCTCATAAATGTTGGCCTCCACTTTAGTTCCTTGGGAAAACCACTACTGCATCTAGCATTTGTGAGTGTTCTAGTATTGGAGAATGTCATCTGTTTTTCCCTGCACCCTAGGTCTAGGGGTCCTCATCATTGCCCCTCTGTAGTGAAAAGAAGCAAGTATTCCTGTATTGGAACAAGGCAGAAGAAGAGTGCATCACCTGTGTTATCCACAGCTGGGTCCTCAGTTAGATAACCCAAGCTTCCAAGGATTGTAGCTCTTCAGTGCTTACCAGACCAGATATTGGTAATAAGGTTCTGGTATCAATGGACACTTTTTTTCCACACTTACTAATTCCAACAATTTCAGTATTGGTGGGGAAGCTCATGCAAATATCCAGCCTCCCTACTCTCAAAGAGTCCTGTTTTCCTTTTCTGCAATTTAATATTTAAACATAATTCCCTGCTTTTCAGGCAATCTGTTATATCTCTGGGTATAAAGCTTTGGAGGTCAGAATTCCATTCCCCTTTGTCCAGATCTGTTTCAACCCTTTGCAAAAGAGGAATACAAATAGACATAAATAAAGTTATATGCCTTCACTTGGTATCATTCCCTACCCACATCCCCAGCACCTTTTGTGAATTCCTTGGAAAAATATATGTCTCAGTAAACCATGCTTAGACAAAAAAGAGTCCATCTTTACATTATAGGGACAAAAAGAAGTACAAGGACCAGTGAATCATGACTTGCTGGGAGGTGTTCCCATGGGGAGAGAGTCAAAGACTAGGCATGTAGAATTCACTTTTCCACTGAATGTTATCTCTGGATTTCGTTTCTGTTGCAACACTGAAGAAACTTGGAACATGTATTGATCATGATTGATCTTGGTATGTGAGAAGTATGAGCCTTGGAATCAGAGGGACCTAGATTGGAGTCTTAATATACCATTTAGTAGCTTTGCTTCCTTAAACAAGTTGCTTAGCTTTTTTGATTATTTGGGCCATCATTAAGTTGAAGAAAACACCACTTAGCTCAAAGTATTGCAGTAAAGATTAAATGAGAATTGAGAGCTTTGAGCTTTTTTATAAGAATTCATTTCCTTATAACTTAGTATAAAATTTAATTATTTATAGATTAACTGTCCATGACATCTTTAACTCAGAGCATCTTTGTTACTAGACCTACCTCTTTGGCTTGTTGTCTCTTCATTTTGTGATTCTCTGACCTGCCATAAACTTTGCTCCCTGATAAGTTACTTAATGGGTGCTGAAGATTTAGATGAAAATACTGTCACTGATAAGTTACTTAATAAGTTACTTAATGGGTGCTGATAAGTTACTTAATGGGTGCTGAAGATTTAGATGAAAATACTGTCACTTTCAAAAATCTGTCTTTAAATAAATACACAAAATCCATATTTTTATCTTTCATTTGCCTTTAAAAATATGCCAATATAGATAAAACTTCCTGACACACTAAAATGCTAGTTTGAGATCACTCAACTCATTTGCATGGATGACCTCTACTTGAACTCATTTCTCTGGAAATAAAAGTTTAGTGCACTACTAATTCAACTTAGAAAGTAATTGGAAGACTTCAGCAAATGAGGAAAATTCTAATTTTATAGGGACTTGGGACTTAATTCAAATGAAAAAAGCTTCATTGATGACATGAGTTAATTGTGCAGTTAACATGAAATAACCTTACCTAGCATTATGAAGACTCTAAAAGCATCAGTTTGCAGGTACCAATGATTAAAAGATTCTGTAACAGAAAATCACATTTCTTGAATATTCTCCATGTTGTATAGCAAAGGAGACAGTCAGTGGTCACTAGGGAGTCTGATACTTTCCATTATATTATATTGTTGAACCCTATTAGAACCCTATTATAAAGTTACGGTTTCTTCAGATTCCAAGATATCATGTTTTCTCTTTGCAGGATCTTCATTTTCTGCCTCTAAATGTTGTTGATCTCAGGGCGCAATCCTAGACTCTCTTATATAATTATACCTGTTGGGAGATTTCATCTGTTGCTCTGGCTGTTAATACCATTCATATGCTACTGATGTCCAAATACTCCATCTCTCCAAGGTTGAGTCATGTATCAACCTGCCCACTTAGCATTACTACTGGGATGCCTCAAATTCATATCAAAAGTAACATGTTCCAAATTAAATCCTCCCTCAAGTTGGTTCCCTAGAAGAAGAGCCTCAGACAGGGATTCTCGGGTGATTTATTATATTGGTATTGATTTAGTGATAGTCCAGTGACTTATTCAGTGAGTGCCCTCAGGAAAAGGGGAGGAAAACAAGGGAGGGCTGGGTAAAAGAGCTCAGTGAGAGTAGCTTCAGCACAGTCCCACAGGGAAGCTCTGGAGTGCAAATTGTGCACTAACTTGTTTTCATCTTGAGGCAAGGAGGCTGGCTTTTTATAAGTACATGGCAGGTTTCTGGATCCCCACGAATGGGAGGTTAGAGGACATAATTTTCTGAGTACTACAGCTACTGTTTAACTTGTGAAAATTCTCTGGAGAAGATGGTAGCTGTGAGCAATTAGTGGCTAACACTCATGGCAGCTGGGGAATGGCTGTATCTATCAATAAAGTAGGTAATCGCAGGGCACCAATAACAGCCACTAAAGATTAGTTGACCCCCTCAATGTGTGGCCTAAGTTCTTCCTACAGCTTATATTTGAAATCTCTCCACATCACTTCAACTCCACTTATACCTAGGCCAAGGTCCCATCATGTGGTAACTAAACTGGTAAAATGCTTCCAACAGGTGCCCCTATGTCAAACTTGACCCAACAGCATACATTGTCCTCACAGAAACCAGAGTTGTTTTCTTTCTTTGTTGTTGTTCCTTGAATACCAACATGATCACCTTCAAATCCTTTAATAGTTTCTTATTGCCTTTATTATTAATTTCAAACTCAAAACCAAGATCTAAAAGGCACTTCAGAATTAGGCTTCTGCCTCCAGTGCCAACACTATCAAGCCTCTTCTCTCTGATGTTTTTGATGCTGTCCTTTGGTCCATGCCTGGATTATTAAAGCTTCTGCCTCATGGCCTTCATTCTCATTGTTTTCTCTAGTGAGAATGCTCTTCCAGATCTCTTTGTTTGGTTGGCTCCTTCTCATCACTCAGGCCTCAGATTCAAAGACACTTCCTGAGAGAGGCCTCTCCTGACCTGCTTAGCTCATTGACAGCACTGATCACAATCTGCAAAGTTATTTGTTCTCTAAAATCCTGACTATTGAATGAGCCGGATTTGGTATATATAAGCAGAAAACAACTTTCTATTAACCTTGATCCCTTGACTCATTATCCTCCACAATGGATAATCCCATAGCTTCTTCTATTCCTGTCAAATATTAAAATTCCAATCCAGTGAAGCATCTACACTTTAGTTTCTTTGACTTATACTGTTGAAAGCTTTTTAGCTCTCCCAGATTGGGCCTGCCTCAGGCTGGGAAGACTGCATTGGACAAAGAGGGGGACATCAGCTTCTTTACTATTCCCCTTACCTTGCATTTCCTTCCTCTTCCCACCCAACTGTGTAGGCTCCCTGAGTCTTCAGAACTGGAACAAGGGCAGAGCTAGGAGAGATATAAAAAGACTTAATTCACTTGAATCATTGTAACCTGGCATCAGGCCTTCTGTGTTGTAGGCCTAACTACTGATTCTTTCTCAAGTTGCAGATTCCCCATCTGCAGTTTTCTCACACAGTTAATACTTTTGATACTGGTTGATTACACTCCTGGATTCTTGTGGCTTCCTCCCCCAAACAACCATTTTAGGGTAGCCTCAATCCTTTGAGCAGTCTCCTTTTGAGATAACATGATACACGGATCCCTTTTGCAGAGGCTATATCTGGAGCAGGGACAACAATTCAGCTTTGTATTGCCAAAATGAGGGTATACAGGATGGTCTCAGTCCATTCAGGCTGCTATAACAAAAATATCATAAATTGGATGGCTTATAAGCACCAAATATTTCTTTTTCACAGATTTGGAAGCTGAGAAGTCCCAAGATGATGGTGCTGGCCGATTTGGTGTCTGGCTAGAGCCCTCTTCCTTATTGATGGCCACCTACTCAGTGTTATCTCACATGATGGAAGGGGCAAGGGAGCTCTCTGGGAGCTCTTTTATAAGGGCATTAATACCATTCATGAGGCCTCTACCCTCATGACCTAATCACCTCGCAAGATCTCTACCTCCAAATACCATCACATTGTGGATTAGGTTTTAACATATGAATTTGAAGAGGTAGACACATTTAGATCATAGAAAATACTTTCCAGTGAAACCTGCTACCAGATGTTACTCAAAGTTAGCTGGAGGCTTTCAGCCATGACTAGTAAGATACCAGACCCTATGTCTCCCAGACTTCTGCTTTATGAGGATTAAACTTTCTGAGGATGAAATAATCTGCTCCCTTATACCCTGAGCTGCTTGCTAACAACACCCTGTCCATCACTGGTTAATTTCAGGCCTCTATTCTTTGTTGCTCTTTATAGCCAGGAGGTGAGTTTTGGCAATATATGGTGGAACCAATTCTATCCAACCAATCCTCTTACATAGGCAACCTCAAAGATCTAACACTTCAATTTAGAATTTGGAGTATATTACACCTACTGTTCTTAGTCTTAGGAACTCAGTTAAAACTCCCAGATGGTGAGAGCCCCATTTAATACCCTGTTATTTTTTTCCTGCTTTTTTTCTGTAACCCTCACTAGAATATACACAATGAAAGCTGGGATCTTGTCCATCTGGTTCTTTGATGAATTCCTAGCTCTTAGCCCAATTCCTGGCCCATAATCTGTGCTTAGTAAGTATTAGCAGAGGAAATTAATCTTTGCTATGTATATACATTTTTTTAGTTGTTTAGTTCCTTTATCTATAACATTTGTTTCCAACTTAACTTTCAGCATGAGGGACACAAAAGAAAAAATATGTAGCATACAGAGAAAAGATTAGGGGACTGATATGTAGATTATAACCTTTATTTAGAATTTGAAGCGTCTAAGAAACCAGTCACTATCAGGGATTTACAAATTCCCACTGTTACCCCATGGGTCTTTTGTTTAAAATGTAGTATTTAAACTGTCTAGTACTTTTTTTTTTTCTATTTCAGTTCTTGGTAAATTATTTCCAAGTCACTCATCACCCCACTTGCTCTCCCCAGAAGAGCTATTCAACATAATATGGCCTGCATAGTTCTAAAAGGTAAGAGCCCTGGCTCTCACCAGACAGGTATTGGTCTTACCAACATTGTCTTGCTTCACCTACTCCGCCTCCCCCTGGAACTTCAGAGAGCCTCAGTAATAGCTCTGACTTCACATGAGGCAGAAAAAAGAGAAATACCTGGAGAATTTTCTGTTATTGGGTGATCAAGACATCCTACTTATTATAAGAATTGTCACTATCATTAGGATGTATTAGCAGGCCACCCTACCAGGATGTTTTATGTAGTACAATTAGTGAACCTCCTGTCATCACCACTTTGTCAACACATTTTATTTCTCCAACTAATTAAGCAAACTAGTGTGTATTTGCATGGTTATAGTGAACAATTAAGTTTTGCAAAGGAAATGAAAGGAAGGGTGTCTGTCCAGAAGAACTGAGGATTCTACTCTGGAAGGTCAGCCACCTAATGAGAAGACATCTAGCTTCCCTGAGGGGCTCCTTATGTGTTAGTAATGATTTTGCCAGGTCAGTGCAGGTGAAAGTGATGTGATTGGATGCTTTGGAAAAGGTCAAGAGGAAAAAGTATGTGGACAGTTTAATAACTTAAACACAACACACGTAAGACAAGGACAAAGCCCAGCTCTGAACTTTTTCCCCAAGTTTCTCCAGAACTATTGGAAAGAAAAAGAGGAATGAGGGGAGAATTATTTCAAAGAGGAATGAGGGGAACGTTATTTCAAGAGACATCTGTGGAGACTGTCAAGTTTATTATCAACATAAGTGAATGTTAGGCCTTTTTTAGGGGGGGGCAAGCAAGATCTGAAATAAGGGTAGGAAATCACCACTCTTCCATAACAAATGGAGTGCCCAGGCCATAAAAATTAAGTTCTGTGAGTTCTGGTAAAATATCTAGAAATAAAGGAGCACTATAATTCTGCATTAGTACAGAGATAGTTTCTTCTTCCCTGAAAAATATGTGGCAACAACAAATGTTTATGCTTTACATATGGTACCTTATTTTGTTTTCACAATTTAACTTGAAGTCACACATCTTTCTAACATACTTCTAGCATTTCCCTGGAGTCCGACTGCCCAGATCTGTATCCTGGTTCTACTCAATGCCTTTGCTGGCTGCCCATATGGCAAATTTGTGCAGGCTTGAAAAAGGTGCACTTTTTAAAAAAAATGCTTTACTTCCATCTGTCAAAACTGTCATAATGTACTGATTTTGTTAGGATAAAACACTGTACTGCCATCTTCCGGAAAATTGCCCTATCAATACACAAATCTACCATGACTATAATCAGAATGGCAAACCCTTAGGTGGGACACCTTTTGTGGTATACAACATAAAAAAACCACCTTAGTTCTGCTCCTTTTTAGCTCTGTGAGCTTGTGCAATTATTTAGCCTCTCTCTATTTCTGTAAAGTGAAGCCAATAATAGGTTTCTGGGGACTAAATTAGTTAATGCATATAAAGTACTTAGGTACTTGGCAAATAGGAAACATTCAGTAAATATAAATTATAATCATTATTACTGATGAAGAAATATACTTTGATTAGACAGCTTCCCCAAGGATATCCAAATAGTAAAAGGAAAAACTGGGATATGAATTGGGTCTGGTTTCTCTCCCCCAGCGCTCATCTTCTTGCCCCTGATTCATGACGTCTCCTGGGTCGGGCATGTGTTCTGTTGTCAAACATCAAAAGCTTTGCTTCATCAACATTGACTCTTAACCAAATGGAAAGTAGCTGTGCAATAATCTGTTACTGGTAGGCATAGACATACATTCTATTGTTCAATGGCATTCAATGGCATAGACATACATTCTATTGTTCGTATTTAAATTTTAAAAATGTAAATAGTTTCCTCCAGAAAATCACGTGATTCTGCTTGGTATGCACTTCCTTTCTGTTACCTAACTTCTTGTAAAGAGTATCCTTTGTTATGTGTACTAATCTGGGACTTAATGTAATTATAGCCTTTAAAATAAAATCTTTTAGAACTATGCCCTTTTGAGGGTTTATGGATTCATGAAAATCAGAGCCCTGGTCATGGGAAAAAAGTTTGCAAACAGCTATGAACCCTGGGATGGGATGGGAAACTGGTGTCCATGTTCTAGACCAGACCTCTTTCTCATTTCATGTTCCCCTTAGAGACATAGGAGATTGCCTCTGTGGGACCTGAAACAGCCTTAGAACATGGGAGACTCTTCCCTTCTCACTCTTCCTGCGCACTATGCCCCTGACAGCTCCCCCTATAATAAAAACCCCCCACCTCTTTCCAGCCTGTTAAACATAAGCAAGCTTGGCTGTAGTTCGTATCCTGAAGGCCCCCATATGCATCTTCAGATCTTTTGGAGAAATTAACTTCCCCAAATTCTGATAGCTTGGAATGAGCAAAATCCCATCTTGTGTGGCTGTTCATGGAGCTGGAGGTTCATGGAGCCTCAGATTTGTTTCTCTGCTTTTTCCTTGCTCTGCTCTGCAGCACGAAGGGTGGGGAGGCCTTGATGGGGGAAGGTTGACTAATCCCCATAGGCTGTGTTTTCAACTCCTATTCTGCAGGCACACACTTATGGTTGGGTTTGGACGGGAAGGCACTGATGGAAGACCGGACATTGGTGGGAAGAAGGGAGAAGCTGCCATTTCTCTGCCTGTGGTAGGATTTCCAATATCAGCTGCTTCTCCTCTGTGTCTCCAGCAAACTTTGCAATGACCCATCTTGGCTCCAGCTCACACTGGGTCACCCCCTTCCCAGGGCTCCAGTGACAACACTCTTCTCTTGTCCCTTCAAACTTGTGATTATAGGGGTCTCCTGTTCTTGATCATCTCTGGGTTGCTTCCTCTGTACCAAATAGCTTTATAGCATGTTCCCTGTCCCCTGTATAGCTTTGGAACCAATTCTCTGTGTTTGTTTTACATACTTGGAGTGGTTTCTGCTTTTCTGGTTGGGCCCTGACTGATAAAGGCTGATTTTAGAAAAGGTGGTTGTGGTGAGGTAGAATCAAGCATAAATTCATGAATATGGTATGCAGAACAAAGATTATGCTATGAGGAATGTATATGTTGTGGGAAATGATTCAGATTAAAAATAAGATGTTGCTGGCTTGTAAATGCTATGTTGCAGGAAGAAAGGAGGTTCGTACTCACCAAACTACCATACAACAATCACACTCAGACCTTAACCCATCAAAACCACAGCTTTCTTTCATACAAGAATACAGTTCTGGGCTTTTCCTCTGAAAATTCCTTTGTACTCAGCAGGGAAGTAATAGACTCCTGCCACTAAGGCAGTGCATAAGAAAACTTCTGATACTCAGGATAGCTGGTGGGGGTGCAAAATTCAAAATACTTACTTGAAAGGATGATAGGGTGACAGTGTTCGTCCAGTAAAGCATTAAGGATAGCTGTTTTGTTCAGTCATTCTATTACTATTAGTGAATGACTACCATGTTCCATGCTATTTTAGGTACTGGGGATAGAGCAGTAAGTGAACAAAAAAAATACTCTGTCTTTATGGAGTGTATAATATAGAGGTGAGGGACAGAGGAGGTAGACCATAAACAAAATATATAAGTAATAAGTAAAAAATGTAATATATTTTATAGAGTAAAATAATGCAGGGAAATAAATAGTAAGTTTTGGGAGTAGAGGGTTAGAATTTTAAATAGGAAGGTCAAGGAGGGCCTCACATAGAATGTTATTTAAGTAAAGACCTGAGGAGGTAAAAGAAATAGTCATGGATCTTGTGAGTAAAGAGTATATGGGCAGAGAGAGGGAAAGGACTTACAGCATCATATTTGGATGAGGTGGGAGTAATAGGAGAGACTCAAGGAGGAATTCAAGGTTTCTGATCAGAGCCTGTGGAAGGACAGCATTTTTATTAATCGAACGGAGCAAAAATGAGATGGGGGAGGTTGGGTTGAGTTTGGGGAGATTAGGAGCTTAATATTTAGATATATTAAATATGATAAGCCTATTGCACATTAAAGAAGAGATGCCACACAGGCAGTTGCATCTGTAAATCTAGAATTCAGAGAGAAATTTCAGAGTCGTCAGCATATCAAGAGTACTTAAATTAAATTTAAGGCCCCAAGGAAATGAGAATAAACATAGATAGGAAAATAAAAGGCTGAAGATCGAGTCCTCATCACTCCAAAATTATGAGGTCAGGGAGATGAGGAGGAGATCAAAAAGAAGCTGTATTAGGGTTCTCCAGAGAAAAACAACCAATAGGATTTATATACAGATACAAGGTACATTGAAAGGGATTTATTATAAGGGGCTGGCACCCCCAATTATGGAAGCTAACACCCTGACAGACACTCTTAGAAATGATTTTTTACCATTTATCTGTGCATCTTTCAGCCTGATTAAGTTGGCACTAAAACTAACCATAGGAAGAGACTTAGAAGTAGTGGCAAATGAGGTGCAAGGCAAGTGAAGGATATGTTTGAAGATAGAATGTGCCAAATGCTACTAATGGATAGAATACAGTGAGGACTAGGGACTTACCATTGGATCTAGCCATCTGGAGGTCACTGGTGATGCTGAAAGGAGTAGTATCAGTGGATACAACACAGAGTGGGCTCAAGGGAGAATGAAATGACATGGCAGGGAAGGACAGATTAGAAAATAAGAGGAGAGGTATATAGTAGAAAATACCTGGAGAGTTTCTGTAAAGGGAAAGACAGAAATAAATGGTAGCTAGAGAAGGAAGTAGAGGTAGTTAGGAAGAAATTTTTTTAGGTAGAAGAATAAACAGTTAGTTATTGTGTTGACAAGGAAGATGTAGTAGAGAAGAAAAAATCACGGTTCAGGGAAAAAAGGGATAATTGCTGCTATGTAGTCTTTGATCAGACTGGAGGAGTTGGTGCCTAGGGCACAAGTTAGTTAAGAACATGGACAGTGCATCCATAGTACCAGGAGAGAAGGCAGAGTGTATGGGCACAGATGGAGGTAGGTGAGTAGTTGTGGTAGGAGTTTGTAAAGTTCTCTTCTGGTTGCTTTTATTTTCTCAGTCAAGTATGAAGCTGAGGAGTAGGAATCAAATCATCAACTAGGAAAGGAGTCTGGGGGAAGAGGTATTGGAGGTTTCAAGTATGAAGTAGTCCACTAGAAGAGTAGAAGAGACATAGATGTGGAAATTCAATTTCCAGTTAGTGTTAAGACCCCACTTGAGATTAGTGGTCATGAATTTCAATTGAGGGCCTTTATCATGGTTTTAAGGTTTTTCTTTTGTCCAGTTCAGTTACACAGTTGCAGGCATAGAGTTGACAGAGTTGGATTTAAGTAGGGATGTGTTTTAGCCTATGATGAAGCTACAGAAGGACACATAAGTCATTAATAAATGCAAAGGAGGGATTACAATTATTGGTTACAGAATTAAGGCTGGATAAGAAGGGGAGTGAATCCAAGATGGGTCAGAAAAAGTAAAATATCATGGATGAATTTTAGGTCCTGACAGGTCTAAAGGGAGGTTAGAGAGAAGATCATGGAAGGGAAAATGGCAGGTGGTGGTCAAAGAGTAGGATGCTGGAAATAGAGAATATGGGGGGGGATGTAATTCAGGTAATAACAAAATCTATGGTATAATCACAGAAAGAGAAGATCATAGGAAGCGGGGAGGTTAGGGACTGAGAAGCCAGGATATCAGGATCATATTAGATTGGAAAGACATTGAAATCAGCAAGAATCAATAGTGGTATAAAAGAAAATGGCAATGAACCAGGATCAAAAATCTTCAAAGTATGAGTTGATAACTATAACGAAGAGGACTGGTATGTAGAAGCACCTGATCACTTGAGGTTCAAAACTGAGTGTTTTCATGGAGAAGGAAGGAGCAGTGAAGAGGTAAGAGGACACCTCTCCCTCCTGCAAGCCCAGTGTCTGAGAATACAGAGGGACCAACAGCTTTTATTAAAGGGCTATTGGGGAAGTGGCATTCTCAAGAAAGAGTCAGGGACTACAACATAAGATGTCTTTCATTATATGGGACCAGCAGTTCTATAAGTCATACCCGAAGAGTTTTAGGAACTGGCTACATACAGTTGGAAGATGTGATCAGAAAAGGATTCCATGGTGATAAGTATATGGAGAGTATAGACAATGAAGGATTCTATATGATATTTACAATGATGGAGATTTGGGACTTCTTAACATGGATTTCTTTTGTTGAAACTAGCTTTTTAAAACTATTGACCTATAGTTTTGCTTAATTATGGAAGGACTAATTTCTTCTCATGGGGCAAGGTGCACAGACTTGAATACATATGAACTGGATTGTGTTTAAGAGATAATCTTCCATGTGCTATGATGCACTATACTTGAGATAATGTATGGAAATTGGGTGAAAACCAGAGTTTGGGTCAGGATGGTGAGATAACTACAGATTAAGAAAAAACTGAATGGAAGTGGGAAGAAGGAGTTGTTAGAATGTTAAATCAACCCTGACTTACTATTATGGGATGCTCCTTCCTCTGTCATGCTACAGGCAATGTGTCATGCCCTGCTATTGGTAATATAGATTTCAAGGGTGGGAAGAGGAAGAAACTGACTGACATAGATTTTGAACCTTACATGAATGATTGATACATATCTTGAAATCCACAAAAGTAAATTTTTATTGTACTTTTTCATCAATTGGACTTACTCTTTGTTGCTTTCAACCTCATTCCCACCTAATGGTGGAGAGTATAATCCATTCACTTTTAGGTAAATTCAGATAAATAATGGTTCACTTTGTCCTTTCAAGTAAAAGCTCAAATTCATACTTTTTCTCTACCCATTCTTCTCTCCAGTGTCAACACTGTAAGTCTAGGGTAGAGAGAAATTCATCTTCATTCAGGGGAAGGTCAGTGCTTACATTTAATCTGTAACATGACAGAAGGTGATCAAATATGGTGGCACAGTCTCTGTCAGCAATGCAGTGTGATCACTGACATCTGCTGTGCTCTCACTGGCTTCTAATCCCCTTGCCCAAAGCTGCCCTCTGTGATTACATCTCCTTGTCATAAACATGAGATCTGATGAGGACTAGTGGCCATCTTTTGGCTTTTACACACCCATTTGTGTGGTAGTGGGCAGGTGGATAGGGATCTTGAAAATGTTTGCTCATTCCACTCATAGGTCTATGAGAATACACCTTGAGGTGTGGTGACCTTTGTTTTTCTCTTTGCCCTTACAGGCATAGCCATGCTATACTAAAGTGATAGTTTTACTTTGCAGTAGCTACCTGTGACTGCATAAAGATTTCTCCAAGAGGTTTGCTCTCCCTGGGCTTGACTTAGGACAGAAGACCCAGATGCCCTGTATTTTCATATCTCCAAATTTAAGTGGATTTTTTTTTGTGTTACCCCACATATTTGCTATAGAGTTGGACATGTGTGTTTCTTCCCCAGTGCTCAACAATGAGAAGAATTCTCTTTTATGTCTAACATTCCTGTTATTCTAATAATTGTATTTACTATTCTGAATTCAAACCATCTTTAGTTCATGAAGACATGGGAACTCGGTCAGGGCAGGGAGAGGAAATCATTACTTACTGAAGTCATAGGCTTTATCCCTGTAGTAAGACACTTGATACCCTTGTACTGTGTGGTTCCCCATGAAGAGAAGCCTTGAGGGCTATCACTGGATAAGATACATAGTAAGTTTTTATGTTCTCCTGGATTATCTATTTTTACTTTAGTGAAAAGCTTGGGTTGATAAGTGAAATATGTATAGCAATAGCCAAACTTTTTGGAAGAAAGGTGCTATGGAAATGGAAATAATTGTTTTAAATTTTTGAGACTGAGAAAGAAAGAATGAGCAGATGGCTCGTCATGCTTTCATTGGTTTTCAGGTTGGTTCCAAATGGTAAACTATTGCCTGGGCAAATATTTGGAATCAAAATGACCCTACTCCATTTGTTCAGAATATTTCAGTACTCTGTGTACTATGCAAGTCATGTTCACCATTATAAAAGGACATAAAACTTGCTAGGAAAAAAATGTGTGATTTATTAGAGTACTGGGATGAAGTTTGAAAAGAAAGCAAGTGAAGGAACAGATATCCATCACCAAATGGCAAAGATGCTAACAGAGAAAGAAAAGATTCTGAGAACATTGTGGAATTTGAAGTTAAGGTGGTAGAGCTTTTATCTAGGTGTGTGCAAAATGTGCAAGCTCTATGTGCTCCATTGTCGTAGAGACCAGGAGTATTTTGAATTATAAGTCAAAGAGAATATTGTGCAGTCTTGATGGAACCAATAATATTTGTAAGTAAATGACATTTTTAAAAACTTTAGTTAAATATGACATGACTGTATTTTGGAATAGCTCTTGAGAATAAAAGTAAAGCTAAATGATATATGACTGAAGAACATCAATCAAATTACTTGGGCCAAAAATAAAGAAAGAAAAATATTGAAGCATATTTAATGAGTAATATGAACTAAATTTTAGAGAGTGGGAAGTGGCTCACTCAAAGTTCTAGTTTATTACTTGAGATTAACTCAAAGACAATAGTCGTGTGTCAAGGGTAGAGTGTGGCACAGCCTATACCATCAGACCTGAATCTGATCTCCCATTGTACCACTGCCTAAGTATCAGTTTCTCCTTCTGTAAAATGGAAATATTAAAATATACTTCATAATTTGCAGAACTGAGGTAAAATACATACATCACTTAGCATAGTGTCTGGAACGTAGATTGAGGATTTTGCATCTCATCCCTCCCAGTATACTTGCTGTGCAACAGATTACACTGATATCACCTGAACTTTTCAATGTTTCTTTAAAAGATATTTGAGAATAAATTTAATAAGAGAAGCCCGTTTGCTCTGCTTTTTCCCCTCTTAATGACTGAGTAAAACTTAATGCCTAGAGTCCCATGGGAAGAAGGCTAGAAAGACCTAAGTATTAGTTTTCCTTAAATAGAAAGCAGATTTATTCCTTCTGGCTATGCTTTTGCTGCTGCCTCTGTCTCTAAGCAATTGATATGTTTTGGCTGTGATTTGTATTTGTCATTATTAGAAGTTGGGCAAGTATAAATTAGTCTACCCCACTGCAAGCCAATGGTCATTCCTGAAATAGGAGTCTATTATCCCCCTCATGTTGTGATGTATTACAAAAAAGGATATTGCACTGGACAGTGGGGGTGGGGGTGGGGGAGGAGCCTTGAAAGAAAATGGAAAAAAAAAAAAAAGGATGGCACTCTTGAAGATCTTGCTCAAATGTGTCCTGTCCAAGAAATCTTTAATCATCTAGTAAGGATTAACTGTTTTATGTTTCGTCAAGTGATTTCTACTCTTTGATTTTTTACTTATGTCTTTCTTTATCCTATATAATGTTTATTTTCTTACCAGTCTCTTTTAGCTGTCTGTAACTGCTATGAGAGCTAGTCTGTCTTCTCATTCACCACAACTTTTCCATTGTACCTAGCATCCAGTCCTGTGCACAGGTGTCCGAACAAAGTCAGCCCCTGTCAATGGCTCCCTCTCTGCAGTAACCCCAGCCCTTGAGGGCCTTGAGTACTGTGATTATATCCATGGAAATGCTTAATTTGGGAACTGGAAAGATTTTTCAGGTAACTTTAATGATCTAAAACCCCATTTTGAGGCAAGAAAGGTTGTGCAGTCACCCTGTAATGCAGAAAGGCCTTTCTGATCCTGCTGTCTTCCAGCTCCTTGGCTGAGAAATGGCATGGACTCGTAAAGCTTGTTTCCAAGCCAAAGGCACATCCATTTACATAGTTGTGGCTATTTATTTCAATATTACTTTTCCTTCTCCAATGCTCTTCTCCCTTCTCAATGTTTTCTCACTGCTCTATGGAAATTCTTTTATTTATCAAATTACTGATCTGAAGAGGGTAGTAGTGGGGGATATTGCATGAAAGGACCAGTCAATTGACATATATGGTTATCCTGAAAACCTGACATTTCAGTTTACTTGTT
This sequence comes from Felis catus, assembly GCF_018350175.1. NCBI lineage: Eukaryota > Metazoa > Chordata > Mammalia > Carnivora > Felidae > Felis > Felis catus. The sequence continues at coordinate 129,446,107 of NC_058375.1, read as the reverse complement.
ACCCTCCTAAAAATTAAATAACGTCTTTTTAGGGCACAAAACTGGGACTGCTAAAAACTCTGATTTTAAATATTCATCTGTGTCTGGGCCAGACTTAAACATATTGTTCTTCGTGGGAAATGATTATGTCTTACAGTTCCCTTCAATACTATCGTGCACAAGCCAGCAGATCTCTATTCTTTTTGATTGGAAAATGTAAATCATATTTAAAAATCGTTCCAAAACAGAGTCTTGAGCTGAGTCCTTGGACGCAAAGTTGCAGCTCACTGCAGATTCTGATAGTTGAGTTACAACTCACTGAAAATCAGGGGTTTAAAATGGAAGCACTGACAAACCTTCAAGCCAGGGCAGCACAAATGGCGCCTTGATAATTTATAGTCTACAGGCAGCTCTTGGGTTTATTATCACAATGACAAATGCACTGTCATTGTTAATAGGATATTTCCCAGCAAGGACTTCTTGTTATGCAAGCCAGGTTCGGTATGTCATGCAGCATGATAGCAATAAAGTCTACAAGAATTTGTAATGAACTTCAATTACTAATAGATTATGGTTAATGGGAAATATGTGCAGTAAAGATATGGGTTTTTATATGCGCCTTCTGGTATTCTACAAGGCAATGATTTATGCTACAATTTATGTTAACATTTTCTGCTATGAAAAGGCCCAATTTGGTAGAAAGCCACTTCATCCATAACAAATATTCAAGATAATTTTGCCACATAATATAAATGAAAGTATAAAATTAGATATTAATCTATTTAATTTTAGCATTTTTATTTTTATTAAAAATGGAGACTATTTTCTCTCCTGAGTAGTACTGTTGGGTAAAAATTCTTGCTATAAAACAAAAATATGAGATATATTGATGTCTTTGAGTTAAATGTAACATTTTGTATGTTAATTTCTTTGTTTAACTTCCTGCTGTAATGAAGGACCCAGTTAAGATTTGATATATGCTGGTGTCTTTCTTATGTAAGTATTATTTTAAATTAAGAAAACCCACAAGTATTCATGTTAAGCTAACATGAATTTATAATCCACATCATGATTCCTCTCACTAGGGAGATTGACAGTTGTGATAATAAGTGTGGAACTACATATATAAATGATTTATGTTTGCACATGTGTGTGGGATAAACACACAGACACATACATATACAGTCTACATACATATAAACCTTGACAGAAACAGACAAAATTAAAAAATGTGAACTACAGTTTAGTCAAGTATAGACCAAAAATAATTCAATAAAATTAAACAATAAAAAATGAAACAATTCACCAAAAGATTTTGAGTTACATGATAATGAGTTTAAAATTACGAATGTAGAGGGGTGCCTAGGTGGCTCAGTCAATTAAGCATCTGACTTCAGCTCAGGTCATGATCTCACAGGTTTGTGGGTTCCAGCCCCACAGTGGGCTCTGTGCTGAAAGCTTGGAGCCTGGAGCCTGCTTCAAATTCTGTGTCTCCCTCTCTCTCTCTGCCTCTCCTCCCTCTTGTGCCTTCTGTCTCTTTCTGACTGTTAACAATAAATAAAAACAAATAGTAGGCATTAAAAATTAAAAAAATAAAATTATGAACATAGAGCAGGCAGAGTCTTGGGAACCTACCGAAAACGTTTTACATCTATAAGATGTGCATGTGTGTGTAAAAGCTAAGATGTTTTTAAAAAGATGAATTTCAAAAAGCTTGGTCCTTAAATTCAGAAAACATATTTTTAATGTTCTTCCTTTTCTTTTAATCCATGAAATCATTTTTCCCTAGGTCCTCTATGATATCTTGCAAATGGCAGGTACACATGTAATGAATACATTTGCACTCGCTACTGTCCTTACTTGAATAAAGTTTGAACTGTTTTTTCTCTCTGACCCATGACTGTGCTAAGAATGATGAGTGGCCTTCATGTTCAAGAGTTAAGTTCTTGGCTTCTGGAGAAGAGACCTAGCTTTGCCACTTCTTAGCTTGGACTGTGTGCAAGTCTATCTAAACCTATCAAATATCAGAGTTTTCACCTAAAAAATGAGAATAATTAGTAAAGAATGCCTTTTGATTTTGAAAATTAAATAATGTCAAAAATTTGCATAGTGTGTGACACATAGTGAGTGCATAATTCATTTTAGATATTATTTTTATTTGCAGCATTTAGAGAAATAGTGTTCTAGATATGTCAGTGAATGATTTAATATTTCTATAATTATTACCATCATCATTATTATTAATATTCCTTACAAGTTTCCAGATCTTGTAGGTTTTGAGGCTCTAGTAAGCCAGAGAATCACCTGGTTGATTCATAAAATAATAGATTTCTGGTACTCACATGTGGTTCATATCTAGGATAGGACCAATAAATTTGCATATCCAACAAGCCTCCCAGATGATTCTTCTGCCAACTGAAATTTTAAAAGCAATGCATGGGTATAGTTTACAGATTTTGTTGATGTTCACATCTCTGTAACTTGTTGAAACAGAACTAAAATACCATGATGAATGACTAAATCATCTAGTAGGTGAGATTTGACATTGTGCTGATTAAACATCTAGAATCCAGGTGATTGATAAAATAGGTACACTTCTCACCTTAATTTTTTGGCCTATTTGGGGGAAAATGTTTTTTCCTCAAAAATATACCCTGTGTTGTATTTTTCAATTTTTTTTGTCTTATTTTCTTCTTGGTCTGCTTTACAGATTAGAAAAATGATTCTGAGAAACATGGGAAAGACTTTGGTTAGATTAACCTATTTGTGGTAGTTAGGGTGTTAACTTACTCCAAATAAGTTAACATTGTACACGAAAGGTCAAATATTGTTCCTATCTCATGTAATAGTGTGAGGATAAACAGTACACCCTGTTATGGTAACTCCATCAAGATTCAGCTCCTTCTACCTGTTGCTCTCAATTCCCTATGGCATTGCTGCTCTTTCTGAACAGTCTAGATAGCTCATTATCATATCCACATTCCAGTCATCCAGAAGGAGGAGAAGCAGAAGAGGAGAACATACCTCTTACTTTGTCAGCATAATCCACAAACTGTTACTTCTTCTCACATCCCATTGGCTAGAATTTAGTCGTATGACTATATGTAGCTCACAGGGAGGGTAGGAGATACAGTCTTCATCTGGGGAGCCATGTACCTCATTAAAAATTAGGCATTATGTTACCAGAGAAGAAGGGGAGGACTGCTATTAGGAAATAGTCTCTGCCACATTACCTTGCAATTCTCCACTCAGCTGGAGTTACATAGGCCTTATCATTTGCCATTACTAAGTCTCTTTTGTGATGGATACTCAAGAACTGATAACATGTTACACAAGACCAGAATACTAGATCAATTCACTGGGATTGTCCTCCCCTGCCCCAGAGGGCAGGCCACAGTTATATAGGACTTGCCTTGTGAAGGTAATACATGGTAGCATCAAAGTTGGCTAAGTCCAACAAGTGCTGTCTTTATACCAGAGTCCCTTTATACTCACTTTATACCAAGAGTCCCTTTATACTCACTTTATACCAAGTGAGAACAGTCCCCAGGAAATATAGTGAACATTTAGAAGCTAGGAGTTAATTCCTATCATGAAGTTTGGAGGGTTAAGAGAGACAGGAACAGAGAATCCACAAGGATCAACATTAAGAACAACTAGGATGTGGTGGTTAAGAACATGCTCTCTGGGGTTCATCTATGTGGCTTGGAATTCTGGTCCCACCAGCTGTGAGAATGTGGGGGAAGTGATACAAGCAATTTACACCTCAGCTTCCTTTGTGAAATTGTGATAAAAATAGTAACTAACTCATCAAGTTGTTAGAAGGATTAGATTAAATAATGTAACACCGTGTCTAATACATAGTAACCCCTCAATAAATATTAACTATTATTAATATGGAGTCCTTAAAACTCTTTAAGGTCTGCTTTATTTAGCACAAATCCTTTCTGCATGATCAACCCTTTTTCAAGTTGGAAATCTATAAATTAGACCAAAGAAAACACAGGGAAGCAGCTAAGCCTGGGAGCCAATGTTTACTCCACCATTCCTAGGACACACAGATGGGAAACCCATGGGTTGCCAACCTTGCCCAAACAAATCCATCTCCTGAGGTTTCTTCTGAAGCAGAAAGCCCTGGCTAATTTCCTTGTCTCACTTTCTGGGGATTTTTTTTATAAAATGAGAAAGAAGTCCAAAATCTCCCAATCAGACCTAGAGAAATATAAAACCTAATAAAAATAATAATAAACAAACCACAAAGACTGTAAAGCACCTCCCATTGAAAGCTATCGTGGAGTAGATTAAGCCTCTTGGACAGCGTGCAGAATGGTAGCAATATCTTGATAAATAAGCCAAGGCTGCAATGTGCTTGTGCTGATAATAAGTAGCATGGAACAACCGTCTCTTCTACAAAACCCTGGGATTTATGTCCAGTCTGCCTGCATCGGAAACTAGAGAATTAACTCATGAAATCCATCTATCAACACTTGTAGAAAGAGGAATCACAGTATAGAAATGAAATTAGCATGAAATTAGTTCGCTGTAGGACATAAATAGAGGTACTGACATTTTCCTGCATCTTCTGTATCAAATATCTTTGGAGAACTCGCCAAGCTTGGACTGTAGTTGATGGCCCCTATGATTTATTTCAACATTTTCTACCCTAGGCAGGTTGTTTGCAAAGTCCTTCAAGTATCATTAAGATGAATCAGAAAACAGATAATTCTTCAAGAGAAGAATATGATCATGGTAAGACACTGCTTATACAGAATATCCACAATGTGTCATTGCAGCCTCCAGAACAACGCATCACTGTATTTATTAATCCATTGCTGTAGAGATTACAGCAATCTGACATGGAGCCCTAATGAATTTTTGGCACATTTGGAAATTGTGACTGTCGTAGCCCACGGAGCCTCTTAAATCAACCCTTACCCCTTTACTGCAGTTGCCTCTTCACGGTGTATATCACATTGAGAAATGGATTACACAACCCGTAGCTTTAACTACCCTGCATTAGTTGATTGTGTACTATGGATGTGTATTGTATGGTGTATGAATCATAGGGGAGCTAGGATATGGGTGACGGATAATTTAAACATGAAATTGGTGATGCCTGGGACCTGGTAGGAATAGAGGTAGAGAAATGAAGGCAAAAATCAAGGCAAATGGTTGGGAGAACCCAGGTGTTTGGGACTTGATTAAAACAAATTTATTAGTGAAGCATAGTGTTTAGAAAGAGTGCTGTTTTGCCATTCAAGGAGGTTATTATTTTTTGTACTACCCTCTGAATCTCTGATGCTTCTTCCTTTCTGCAATAAGATCCCCTTCAATTTTCAGATGGACATTTGGGAGCAGAGGCAATTTAGTTCCATGAAGTCTTACCTTTTATGACAAACTGCATCTAAGATAAAAGAGCATCATTAACTTAATTTGTCCACAGTATAGACACATAGTGTGAAGTTAGAAGGTATAGAGTCTAGCTTACCCCCTGCTACAAACTTGCTTTGAGAAGTGGGCTAAATTAACTTATTAGTATCTCAGCCTTCTCATCTTCAAAATGGGATAATATTCACCAATCTTTCCAATTAAGTGAGAATCACATGAGATGTTATATGCTGTTCTGTCTAGGACATCTGGGCAGCAAGAAGCAGACACCCACCAAGATACTATGAGGGAAAGGGTATTTGTTTTCAGGAAAGACATGGACAGGGATTGGAAATGGCAAGGAACATTACTTGAGACAAAGCTCATTTCCTGTTCAAATGGCATGTGATTTTACCTTCCTGGCATCTCTCATTTCCTGTGTGTGCCCCATTCCTGTCTTTCTAACCAACATCCTATGAGGGCCTGTGACGCCCACATGACCCACAGTGGCTACTCTGGATTGACTCTGTCTCAAGACCTTTCATCTCAGCTACTACAGAAAGCCATCTACCCTCCTGACAGTCCTTTGAATATGTCAAGATCATTCCCACATCAGGGCCTTTGTACTCACATGTCCTTCTTTCTGAAATGCTCTTCTTCCAGCTCTTTGTGTGGCTGGCCCTTGCACTTCATTTAAACTTCTGTTCAAATCTCACCCCCTTAAGGAGACCTTCCCTGACCACTCCAGCTAATATTGTACTTTCTGGCAGTCTTTTCTCCTTATTGACTTTTATTTTCTTAATAGTGCCTATCCCTATCTGACATGTATCTATTTTTCTGTCTGCCGTCCCACTAGAAATCAAGCTAGTGGCATTGGGCACTTTCTTTTCTTCACTGCAGTACTCCTCTTGCTTAAAACAATGCCTTACACAAAAAAATATTGGTTGAATGTATATTTCATGAGTGAGTGACATAATAAATCTCAAATTTATAATTTCAAAAATTGTTAAGAGAAGAATTGTTAGAGGATCAATTTCATATTTTTTAAGAGAAACCACTCCAATCAATTTCTGGCCAACTGGTGAGTTGCCTTTTTGTGTCAGCTGTCCACCCATTGGTATACCCAGACAGGGTTGAGATGGGACCACTTCAGATGGAAGCACAGGTACTTACACAGGTACAAAGCACAGGTACTTACAGCATCAGACAGGCAGACATCCCAAAGTGGGGCTAGAGTGGTCCAGCCCTGATGGCACTGTAGACTTCATGAAGTACCAGCTCAGCTCTAGTCAAGGTCAAGAATTAGGTTGTCTTCTCTAGGTACTAGTTCTCTAGCCTCAGTCATAATTTTCTCATTTTTTTTATCTTCTGTGCATTTTATATTGAATTTTTATGAGCAATTAATAATAATCACTGCTAATATTTTTGAAATTACCTGAGTCTGCCACTTTATGAGCATATTTATGTAGCTTAACTCCTGGAATCCTCATGACCATCCTCTGAGGTAGAAACTATGATTATCTTCATTTTGAAGGTGAAAAAGTATGAGAATCGAGAGAAAGTAAGTTACCTGAGATCACTTAGTGACTAACTAACAGAACCAGGATTTACACAGAAGTCTGGTTCTGCCTCTCCATCTATCAAGACTATATTTTATGCATTAATTCCCCTGTGGGGCTTAGCAAGAGGTCCTTGTTTTCTTAGAAATAACATTCTGATGGGCTAAACACATGTAAATATGCATGTAAAATGACAAAATATTCTGTGTAAGCTATCCTTATTAAGCAAACACTTCAAATACATTAAATATACATTTAAGTCTGTGCAGTTTCACTGACTGAAGATGTAGTATTCCGTGTGACGTTTTTATCTGTTTTTATGGATATACACCAGAAATTATTACTTTTTTTTTCCCCAGACTGGCAGAATTTTTTTACTAAGAAAGTTGCCAATTTCTATAATAAGCAACTACCAAGGCCCTGTAATACTGTGCCCCACTTAATGTTTTCTCTGGATTTTGGCAATACTCCCTAACAACAAAATAAAAATGTGTCAGAACTAGTTTAAATAAATTAAGGTTTATGCTAAGAGCGACAAACACTTTTAATGGGTTCTTGAGTTATGCTTACAGTAACAATATAAACACATAGGTCAAAGAAAAAGAATATAAACACATAGGTACAAGATGGATGCTTGAGAAAGAAAGAACTCACTAAATACCTGTTATTTAGTATCCATATGCATGGCACCATATTAACCACTGGGAAATGTATAATTTTGTAAAAAACAATATTCCTAATTCATGTTGCAGACTTTTTTCTGAACCACAAGAACACACTTGAGAAGTTAATATATGACTGCCCTTAAATCCTTGTAGTATCATGCAGCTTAGGCAGAAGCCAAAAATTTCACCCCTTGTACCTAAATAAATTTGCACCACTATATGGTAGGTAGTAATGAGGATTATGTTTTTAAGGCTCAAATATTTCCATGACATTAATAAATTTAAGCAAGTGAAAATTAATTAATTAATTAATTAATTAATTAATTTATTTATTTATTTATTTATAGCAAGGCCTGTTTATAGGGGTGAGAGATGAGATGCATTTTAATAAATATCCATCTACAGGAGTGCTATTCTTCTCTGTCTATAAGTAGGATGTTAATTCTATTCTTGTTTTGTTTTGCATGTGTGATTTTCAGAGAAGGCCATAATTTGCTCAGTAGAGTCTTGATTTCTCTCCTTTTGGGGAAATTGTTCAAGGTCGTCATGGCCCATATCCATCAATTATGCCTGCTTCACAGACTTCCTTTGTCAGTAGTACATATCAGTATGATTAATGGTTCAGGGTTCATATGAGAAACCTGATTGGATAACTGTCGTTTCATTTGTTGTCACTGATAATTCAGAAAACATTGATGAAGTTGTCCAAGAAAAAAGGACAGGGCAAGTCAGTTTTACTTATAATGAACAACAAAGGTTGGTCTTTTGTTAGCAAAAAAAGGCTATGCACTTCAGTATATTAGGGAGGGATATTAACTCTTTTAACTGACTATCATGCAGCATTAAGTGGCGGCTCTGTAATATGAAAGAGTGAATACCACACTATGTTGAAGGCTTCATTGCTGGAAGAATGAGGGTAATGAGCCCTTCGGTAAAACCTAACTTTTGTTCTATATCTAATAGACTAGTATTATTCTCTTACTTTAAATATATCTTGATTTCTTATAAATTACTGAATTATTTACTTATTTAAAGAGACATGCTTTTTATATAAGAATGATGGATGTTTACCATTAAAGATAAAATTTAAAACATTAAATAAGTTTCCAAAAATCCCCTGAAATCTTACTGTCAAAGGATGGCTCTTGGTCTCAGAGGAGATACTAGAGGAATGTAAGAGACTCTAGAGTATTGAAATAGATTCAAGTTTTTCTGGAAATTTAATAAATAATACAAGGTGCATTTTAAGTCGGCAGAGTTTTTTCTTTTTCCCCAAGTAAATCATGCTGCTATAGCTACCTATCTTTTTGAGGGTAAAAAGCTTGTTCTCATTTTCACTCTCATTTTATACTTATGTAAATTCCTTTTTTTAATTAATTTTTTTTATTTAAATTCAAGTTAGTTAACAAACAGTGTAATATTAGTTTCAGGTGTACAATATAGTGATTCAGCAATTCTATACATTACTCAGTGCTCATCATGATAAATATACTCTTAATCCCCTTAACCTATTTCACCCACCCCATCCACCTCCCCTCTGGCAACCATCGGTGTGTTTTCTATAGTTAAGAGTTTGTTTCTTGGTTTGTCTCTCTCTTACTTTTTTTTTCTTTGTTCATTTGTTTTGTTTCTTAAATTCCACATATGAGTGAAATCGTATGGTATTTGTCTTTCTATGACTGACTTATTTTACTTAGCATGATAATCTCTGGATCCATCCATGTTGTTGCAAATGGCAAGATTTCATTATTTTTGATGGCTAGGTAATATTCCATTGTGTGTTATACACACACACACACACACACACACACACACACACCACCTCTACTTTACCCATTCATCAATTAATGAAACTTGAGCTACTTCCATATCTTAGCTATTGCAAATAATGCTATAAAAGTAGGGGTACATGTATCTCTTTGGATTAGTGTTTTTGTATCTGGGGGTAAATACCCTATAGTGCAATTACTAGATTTCAGGTTAGTTCTATTTTTAAGTTTTGGGGGAACCTCTATACTGTCTTACACAGTAGCTACACTAGTTTGCATCCCCACCAACAGTGCAACCGAGATTCCTTTTTCTCTAAATGTGTGTGTGAAGCGATATCTCATTGTAGTTTTGAGTTGCATTTCCCTGATGATGATTGATGTTGAGCATCTTTTCATGTGTCTGTTAGCCATCTGTAAGTCTTCTTTGGAGAAATATCTGTTCATGTCTTCTGGTCATTTTTTAATTGGATTTTGTTTGTTTTGTTTTTGTTTTTGTTTTCTTGGTGTGGACTTGTATACATTCTTTATATATTTTGGATACTATCCCTTTACCAGATATGTCATTTGCAAATATCTTCTCCCATTCAGTAGGGTATATTTTAGTCTTGTTGGTTGTTTCCAACCAGTTTTGCTGTTCAGATGCTTTTTATTTTGATGTAATCCCAATAGTTTATTTGTGCTTTTATTTTTCTTGCCTCAGGAGACATATCTTGAAAAATGTTGCTATGGCTGATGTCAGATAAATTACTACCTGTTCTCTCTTTTAGGATTTTTGTGGTTTCAGGTCTCACATTTAGGTCCTTAATCCAGTTTGAGTTTATTTTTATGTATGGTGTAATAAAGTGGTCAAGTTTCATTCTTTTGTATGTTGCTGTCCACATTTCCCAACACCATTTGTTGAAGAGGCTGTCTTTCTTCCATTGCATATTCTTGCCACCTTTGTTGAAGATTAATTGACCATATAATTATGGGTTGATTTCTGGTTTGTCAGTTCTGTAACATTTGTCTATGTGTCTGTTTTTTGTGATAGTACTATACTGTTTTGATTACTACAGTTTTGTAATGTAATGTGAAGTCTGGAATTGTGATACTTCTGATTTTTTTTTTCTTTTTTGAGATTGCTTTGGGTATTTATGGTCCTTTCTAGCTCCATACAATTTTAGAATTGTTTGTTCTAGTTCTTTGAAAAATGCTATTGATATTTGGATGGGGATTGCATTACATCTGAAGATTTCTTTCAATGGTACAGAGATTTTAACAGTATCTGTTCTTCCAGCTCATGTGCATGGAATGTCTTTCTATTTCTTTGTGTCATCTTCAGTTTCTTTCATCAGTGTTTTATAGTTTTCAGAGTACAGGTCTTTCACATCTTTGGTTAGGTTTATTCCCAAATATTTTATTGTTTTTAGTATGTTTGTAAATAGGATTTTTTCTTAATTTCTCTTTCTGCTGCTTCATTATTAATGTATAGAAGTGCAACAGATTTCTGTACATTGATTTTGTAACCTGTGAGTTCACTGAATTCATTTATCACTTCTAGTTAATAGTTTTTTTTATTGAGGCTTTATGGTTTTCTTTACAAATTATCATGTCATCTGAAAATAGTGAAAGTTCTTCCTTACCAAGTTGAATTCTTTTCTTTTTGTTGTCTGATTGCTGTTGCTAGGACTTCCAGTACTATGTTGAATAAAAATGGTGAGAATGGACGGGCATTCTTGTCTTATTCCTGAACTTAAGGGAAAAGATCTCAGTTTTTCCCCATTGAGCACGATGTTAGCTGTGGGTTTTTCATATATGACCTTTATTATGTTGAAGTCTGTTCCCTCTAGCCTACTTTGTTGAGGATTTTTATCATGGATGGATGTTGCAGTTTGTTAATTCTGCATCTATTGAAATGATCATATGGTTTTTATCGTTTCTCTGATTGATGTGATGTATCACATTGATTGTGTGAGTATTGAGCCATGCTTGTATCCTGGGAATAAATCTCACTTGATTGGGTTGAATGTTTTTTTTAATGTATTGTTGGATTCTGTTTGCTAGTATGTTGTTGAGGGTTTTTTCATCTATGTTCATCAGAGATATTGACTTATACTTCTCTTTTTTGTGGTGTCTTTATCTGATTTTGGTATCAGGGTGATACTGGCTACATAAAATGAATTTCAAAGTTTTCTTTCTTCTATTTTTTGGAATAGCATGAGAACAATTGATATTAATGCATCTTTAAATGTTTGGTAGAATTTGCCTGTGAAGCCATCTGATCTTGGGTGGACTTTTGTTTGTTGGAGTTTTTTGATTACTGATTCCATTTAATTGCTGGTAATCTGTCTGTTCAAATTTTCTATTTCTTTTTGCCTCAGTTTTGGTAGGTTATATATTTCTAGGAACTCATCCCTTTCTTCTAGGTTGTCCAATCTGTTGGCACATAATTTTTCATAATATTCTCTTACAATTGTTTGTGTTTCTGTGGTATTAGTTGTTACTTCTCCCATTTCATTTGTGATTTTGTTTATTTGGTTCCCCCCCCAAACTCTTTTTTTGATGAGTCTGGCCAGAAATTTATCAATTTTTTTGATCTTTTCAAAGATTCAGCTCCTGGCTTCTTTGATCTGTTCTATTAGGGTTTGTTGTTGTTGTTGGTGTTGTTGTTGTTGTTGTTGGTTTTGTTTTTTTTTTCATTTTGTTTTGTTTTAGTTACTATATTCTTTATTTCTGCTGTAATATTTGTTATTCCCTTCCATCTGCTGAGTTTGAGTTTTATATGTTGTTATTTTCCTAGCTCCTTTAGATGTAAGGTTAGGTTTTTTATTTGAGATTTTTCTTGTTCCTTGAGGTGGACCTGTATTGCTGTAAACTCCTCTCTTCGATCTGCTTTTGCTGCATCCCAAAGGTTTTGGACTGTTATGTTTTCATTTTCATTTGTTTCCATGAACTTTTTCTTTTTTCAATTTCCTGGTTTACCTATTCATTGTTTAGTAGCACGTTATTTAACCTCCATGTATTTGTGGTCTTCCCAGATTTTTTCTTGTGGTCGAATCCCAGTTTCGTGGGGTCATGGTCAGAAAGGTTGCATAGTATGACTTTGATCTTCTTCAGTGTGTTGAGGCTTGCTTTATGGCCTCCTCATATGGAACATTCTGAATATATCTGTTAAATACATATATTTCACTGTATCATTCAAAGCCACTGTTTCCTTGTTGTTTTTCTGTTTAGATGATTTGTCCATCATTGATTAAGGAGGATTGTTAAAGTGTTGTTAAGGATTGATAAAGTCCTTTTCTATATTTGTATTACTATTAATTGCTTCTTTTATGTTTGTTATTAACTGTTTTATGTATTTGGGTACCTTCATCTTGGGGGCATAAATATTTACAATGGTTATATCTTTTTGTTAGATTGTTCCCTTTAATATTATTATAAAGTGTCCTTTGTCTCTTGTTACAGTCTCTTTTTAAAGTCTATTTTGTCCAATATAAGTATTGCTACCCTGATTTTCTTTTGACATCCATTTGCATGATAAATGTTTCTTCATCCCTCATTTTCAATCCATAGGTGTCTTTAGGTCTGAAATTAGTCTCCTGTAGGCAACATATAAATTGATCTTGTTTTCTTTATCCACTCTTTCACCCTGAATCTTTCGACTGGAGCATTCACTACATTTACATTCAAAATAATTATTTATATATATGCATTTATTGCCAATTTGTCACTTGTTTTGTGTTTGTAGTTTTTTTATCGTCTGATCCTTCTCTTGCTCTCTGTCACAGTTTTCTGGCTTTCTTTAGTGAGACACTTGGATTTCTTTCTCTTTATTCTTTGCATATGTATTAGTGGTTTTTGATTTGTGGTTACCATTAGGTTTGTACATAACATCTGTATATAGCAGTCTGTATTAAATTGATGGTCACTTAAACCTATTCTTAATTCCTTTCTCCCTAGTACTTTTGTTATATAGTATCACATTTTGCATCCTTTTATCTTGTGAATCCTTTGACTAGGTTTTACAAATATATTTTTTACTGCTTTGTGTTTCCTACTTTTCATACTCTTATGGTCTTTCCTTTGTACATAGAGTCCCTTTTAACATTTCCTGTAGGGGGGCGCCTGGGTGGCGCAGTCGGTTAAGCGTCCGACTTCAGCCAGGTCACGATCTCACAGTCCGTGAGTTCGAGCCCCGCGTCAGGCTCTGGGCTGATGGCTCAGAGCCTGGAGCCTGTTTCCGATTCTGTGTCTCCCTCTCTCTCTGCCCCTCCCCCGTTCATGCTCTGTCTCAAAAATAAATAAAAACATTGAAAAAATTAAAAAAAAACATTTCCTGTAGGGCTGCTTTAGTGGTCATATTTTAGTTTTTATCTGAGAAATTCTTTATTCCTCCTTCTTTTCTGAATGCTAGCCTTGCTCGATAGAATATTCTTGGCTGTAAAATTTTCCCATTCAGCACTTTGCATATATGCCACTCCTTTCTGGCCTACAAAGTTTCTGCTGAAAAATCCACTGATAGCCTTATGTGGTTTCCCTTGTAAGTAAATGTCCTCTGTTGCTGCTTTAAAAATATTTTCCTTATTACTTCTTTTTCCCATTTTAATTACTATGTGTCTTTGTGTGGACCTCCTTGGATTGATTTTGTTGGAGAATCTCCATATCTCCTGGATCTGGATTTCTATTTCTTCCCCAGATTCAGGAAGTTTTCAGCTATTTGTTCCTCAAATAAATTTTCTGCCTTCTTTTCTGTCTCTTCTTCAAGGATCCCTGTAATGCAAATGTTATTATGCTTGATGGAGTCATTGATTTCTCTAAGTCGTCTGATTTTATATGTTTGTTTTCTTTCATCTGCTCAGCTTGATTCTTTTCCATTACTGTCTTCATTGTCATTAATTTGTTCCTCTGTTTCCTCTAGCCTGATATTTATTTCATCTGGTGTATTTTTAATTTCATTTATTGTGTTCTTCATCTCTGATTAGTTCTTTTTTATCTCTTTGTTAAAGGTCTCACCGATGTCCTTCACTTATAAGGACATAGGATGGTACAGTGACTATCTTTATGATCATTACTTTGACTTCTCTATCAGGCATATTACTTACATCCATTTTGCTTAGGTCTCTTACTGTGGTTTTGTTCTGTTCTTTTCACTTGGGACATGTTCTCTGTCTCTTCAGTTTGTCTCTCTGTCTTTTTCTTTGTGTTGGGAAAGTCAGATACATCTCCTGCTCTTTAAAGTAGTGGGCAGGGCATACACTTTTAATAAGTTGGTGCTGGTCATCTTCCGTAGGGTACGTACAGCAGCTGGCCAGTACAGGACTGGCCAGTGCTGCTCTGCAAAGCGCATGTGGACAAGGTTTGTGCAGAGATGACCCACTGCCAGGAACAAGCCCCCATAAAACATGCAGATTGGGAGACTCGGTGTTAGCAAGGTTTATGCCAGTCTTCTAGGGAAGGGCATGCAGTGCATGCAAGTGACTGGGAAGGGCGGATCTGCTGACATATGGAGAGGTGCTTGGTGTAAGCAAGTTAGGGAAGGAGTGTGAACTCTGCTAGTTTCTGAAGGTGGCCAAGTGTTTATGCTGAGGCATGGGGGAGGAAATAGTGCCTGCCAGCTTCTTTGTTTCTGGAGGAGTTTCCCAGGGAAATCTGTTTCTCTGGGACATGCTCTGTGATCAGTAAATAACTCTCCCTCCCATAGGCCAGGTGCATTTCAAACTGCTGCTTCAATGCTGTATTTCCATGGGCTATTTGTTGTGCTATATTTTTAGGGGTGAGAACTCAGTTTCCTATAGCTCACTGGGCTCTCCCAGAGCAGAGCTTGTTAATTTTTAAAATTCCAGGCTTTAAGTCCTTCTGCTTATAAGCACTCATGAAATTTGGCCCCTCTTTCTTTCAAAGCCAAATGTTATGAGGATTCACCTTTCCCATGCAGGTTCCCCAGTGTGACAGTGTATTTCTTACCTTTCTCTGTGTTCCTGATTCCCTCCAAACTTCAGACAGCCAGGGACCTTTGAGCTCTCCACTGCATTCACCCTTCCTACTCTCCTTGATATGGGTTCATCTCTACCTTTAGTTGTGGTGTTTGTTCTACCAGTTTTTGGGTCATTTTCTGGGTTATTTATGCTAATGTGAATGTTACCTAGTTGTATCCATGGGATGACAGGAGCTTAGGGTCCTTCTATTCTGCAATCTTCCCAGCTTCCTACACAAAGATTTGTTTTTAGAAAAAAAAGTGAAATTGTAATTTTTTGTAATTAAATATGTTAATATTCCAAAAGCTTGGTTTAAGAAGGCCTTTTAAAACGTGCCAGAAACCCAGAAAATAAGAAAGGAAAAAACTCTGAAAGCTGACTGAATAAAAGAAAAACTTCAGCTTTTCAAAAAACAAAACACTATAAAATCAAAGATAAAAAGGTAAACAATAAAGATAAAAGAGAAAACAAAATGGAAGGAAACAGAACACATGAAAAAGAATTAATTTTGTAATATCCTAAGGTGCTAACTTTTAGTAATCAATAACAACAAGATAGAAACTACTAGAGGAATGTGCACAGACAATTCTTCACAAAAGAGGAAAAATCAATAAACATATACTTTTTCTTATATATCAATAAATATATACTTTCTTAGTATATAAAGAATCCACAGCACATGTTTTATTAAAATTTTGGTAAATTCCAGTACAATCAACAAATGGAAAGAATTTTCTGGTCAATAGGCCAGTGAAACTTAGTTGGCTCATTTTTCCAGCTTATCCTATATTTAGCCTGAATGTGGCCTCTTGACCTGGAGAAGGAATGGGGTAAGACCAACAGTATCATATATGATTCTTCATGGAAATCCGAGAATTTGTTGGAACTCTCTAAGTTTTATATATAAGACAAAATTGTCTATTTATATTAGAAGATGTGTTTGTAATTTTAATATAGAAATAAGTGATCAACATTATTCGAAATACAACTTTTTGAATACAGTTTCATAATTGATATTTATGCTTCAACCACTATGAAACTCAGACTGTTATTAAAAAGAACCTTTCCCTCTTTCTTTATACTGAATTCAGACTCTTGCAGATCTTTCATAATTTCTGCTTTGAGATCAGGTGGTGCTGTTGTATTAAAGTTGCAGGTTTCTGTCAAAAAATCCCAAAGCAGGTCACCATTTTCATTGCCATCAATAAAACAATCAGATATGTCCATGGTGGACAGAAGGTCATAACATTCATACTTAATCCCCAATTTGTCCAGCATCTGAGAGAGGTCAGACGATGTAACATATTGGCAGAGGTCATATTGGGGTAAGCGGGATCGGTACTTTTTCCACAGCTTGTCCCAGCCACTGGTTCCTGTGTGACAGAACAAAGTTCATGCTTTCATTTATTCTTATTTTCATTTACCTACTTTAGCAGGCAGTATAGTAGATGTTTAGAATAAATCAGTCAAATAAAGAAATATTCTTTCCTTTGGGTAGCTTAATTTAAGGAGTACACAGCAGGGAGAAAGAAAGTTAAATACACAAGTAAATAAATCACATATCAGATGCTGCTAAGTGCTAATAAAAAACAAATTAGAGCAAGGAATAAGGAAGGTCAAAGAGTTGGAGGGATTGCTGTTTTATATAGGTGGTCACAGAAAGTCTCTGTAATAATGTGACATTTGGGCAGAGACATGACAACTAACCATGTATTATTTTTTTAAATGTTTATTTTTGAGAGAGAAAGAGACACAGCATGAGCAAGAAGGGGCAGAGAGAGAGGGAGACACAGAATCAAAGCAGGTTCCAGGCTCTGACCTGTCAGCACAGAGCCTGATGCGGGGCTTGAACTCATGAACTGTGAGATCATGACCTAAGCCAAAGTTGGATGCTTAACCGACTGAGCCACCCAGGCACCCCATGACAACAAACCATGTAGATATCAGAGGGAATAATCTCTCTACTTTAGGTAGAGAGAAGAGCAACTACAAAGGACGTGAGACAGGAGCATGCTTGGCATGTTAAACACTAGTCAGGGAACCAGTGAGATTGGAATTGAGTGAGCAAGGGGGAGAGTAGAAGGAGACAGGTTGGATGAGTGGTCGGGGGAGTAGATAAGGTGCCAAATCATGTGGGCGAGATGTGAAGCCATTGTAGTGCTGTTTGATAGAACTTTCTGTATTGATGAACATGTTCTATATCTGTGTTGTCCAGTATGGTAGCCACCAACCATCTGTGGCTAAGGAGCATTTGAACTGCAGCTAGTGTGATCAAGGATGTGATTTTTAAGTTTTATTGCATTGCAGCTCACTTAAATACCAATTTCAATAGCCAAATGTGGCTTTCATATTGGACAACACAACATTAGAGTGACTTAACCTGATTTACATTTTAATAAGTTCACTTGGTCACACACATGAGAATAGATTATAGGGGGAATATGGGCAGAAACTGGGAGAACAGTAAGGAGGCTATGGCAATAATCTGGGTGACAGATGATAGTAAGTTGGAGGCGATGAGAAGTGGTTCGATTTTTTTTTATTATTATGCTCCTAGATCCAGTGAGATTTGCCAACAATTTGGATACTGGGTGTGAGTGAAAACAGTCAGTGATGACCCCAATGATTTTGACCCAAGCACCTGAAAAGAGAGAACTGTCATTGTTGGAAATGGGAAGATTGAAGTAGGAGCAGTCTAAAATGTATCATCAGGGTCTGGTTTTGGAAATGTAAATTTGAGATATCTATTGATATCTCTATTGGATATTCCATTGGTGATTGGAGGAAGGCAGTTGTTTATGTGAGTCTTGCATTCAGAGGAGAGGATCTAAGGTTAATAACTGAAATAAAAAGAAAGAGCACAATAAATACAATCATGATTTTCGCAAAAGGAAGATGAGGTAGCCTCTCATGTCTCCACTTCTAAGATGCTGCCTTGGACTGCGAAAAATGAGGCTGATTCTTAGAAATTTTGTTGCCAGCTTTAGAAGATGTTTTAGCAATGTCTATTATGTTTAATTGAAAACCCAGCCCAGTGTAGAAGATAAAAGATGCAGCCTCTGAAAGAGAAACACAGGTTGGAATGTACTTTTGACACTTCATGAATAAGATGAGATTCATTATTTAGTCTCTCAGAACCTTAGTTTTCTCATCTGTAAAGTGGGGATAACCATACTTACTTCACATGGAACTACAGTTATTAAATGAGATAATTGAAGTGAATTGCTGCACAACATTAAGCACGTGGCAGATGAGTAATAAGTACTTACAAAATAAATGAATATTATATGGAATTAGTTTGATAATGTATTTTCACTGGTTGTAATCTTGAAAAAAGCAAGCTTGCTCTTTGGAAATCTATACTACTAATAAATTAACACAAATGAGCATCTATTTATGGAGCCTCTAATACATGTATGTAATAATGAGATGTTATATACACAGTTGATACAGTGTATAGTAATTAAGAAGGTCTCTAAAGCCCAACTGCCTAAATATGAAGCCTGGCTCTTCCTCTGAGTAGCTTTATGAAACTTTGCCTCAGTTTTATTATCTGCAAAATAGGGATAATAATAGAATTTATTTATAGAATTGGGGCAAGAATAAGTAAAGATACTGAGAACCATGACAGGCACATAACATAACATAACATAACATAACATAACATAACATAACATAACATAACATAAATAAACATCGCTGAAGTGTTAGGAAATTAAGTTGGACCTGGCCAAAGCAATGTAAGGGAAAGCCTATATTTTCTGTGAGCTTCCAGGATTATTAGTGACGATTTCAAAGGCTTAAGGTATTTTGGTTCCCAAACCTCTTTTGTGGTCTAATGAAATGGTTAACTCTCCAGAAAAGTACACAAACAATATATATGCATATTCTGCATAAAATTATTGGATGCTCAAAGACCCCTGGCCTTCATCAATGGACTAGTCTAAAGTCTCCTAACTGACTTCAACAAAAGAGACTATCCAAGGCAGGAAATGGTAAAATTTAAATAGTCTAGATAGTTGACATTCTACTAATACTTCAGAAGAGGGAGCAATAATTGCAGGGTATTCTCTACAAGGTACAACTGGAATTAAGCAGGAAAAAAAAAAGAAACCTCAGTCCAGTGGGGAAAAAATTAGGGTCACAATTATGTATTAAAAATTCTTTCATTCCAAAGAGAGTGATCATCTGCCCAAATAAGAATTTGCCTACCAATAAGACTTCACAAGAAAGTAAATATTTCAGTGGTTGAGGAGAGGCTCTATTATCATTATTTTTTATTTTTAACCTGCCAGAGGAAAAAAAACCCAAAACAATCCAAATACTGATTGCAGAAAATTTGCTGGTGTCAGTGTTGTGTGAGTTGGTGCCATTTCTGAGCTGAGCAATTATACAGTTTCTAACTGATGAGTTATCATAATGGCTCTTGGTGGGCACAACATATGGTGTTACTTTTGTCTCCAACATGATATAAATGAGATTCTTTTTTCCCCATTGTATTAAAAATAACATACCATGATTTGCCTCCTTCCTTAGTCAGGTATGGAGAGGGAAGGACAACAAACAAACAAAACCCAAAACTGTCTCCTTCTGGCTAATACTCCTTAACCAGAAAAGTTGCATTTTAATTAGCAACTCTCTCAACTAATGCCTGGCTACTATATTTGAAGAAAACTGTGCTACTGATATCATTAAAAATTTTTTTTGAACGATTATTTATTCTTGAGAAAGAGAGAGAGAGAGAGTGCATGTGTGAGTGGGGGAGGGGCAGAGCAAGAAAGGGACACAGAATCTGAAGCAGGCTCCAGGCTCTGAGCTGTCAGCACAGAGCCCTTTGGGGGCCCCGAACGCAGGAGCCTTTGAGCTGTGAGACCATGACCTGAGCTGAAGTCAGATGCTCAACTGACTGAGCCACCCAAGTGCCCCCGATATCATTTTAGTGTGAGATACTCACTTTAAAAATCCACTTTGTCCTTATTTCTCTTCCTTTTCATACCCAAATCAAATATTTTATCTTTGTATAACCAGGAACTTCTGCTTGTTATAATTAAATGAATATTTATTGAGCTGGGCTACTTAAGGAACACAGAGGAAAGCCTCTCTTCCCTCAAGCAACATGTATTCTAACAGGGTGACCAGTAAACTCTGTCATTTAATTACGATATCAATTTCTCTTTCTTTTCCTAATGAGTTTCACTTGCCTACCCTTCATCACTTTTGTCTGCCTGTTTCAGCATACACTGTAGTATGTGTGCGAGTATGTGTGTATGTGTAGCTTTTTTGTTGAGTCTTTTATTCCTGTTTATTAAACATATGTTTAGATCTCCAGAACTTAATATATCCTCTGATTCCATGTCCGTCATGTAGTAGGTTTTAGCTAAAACATACTCTCTTTTGTAGAAAGACATTCAGAACTAGTAGTTTAGAATATTATAAGGCAGCTCTAATAAATTGTTATTAAATAATTTATTCAGGGGGCGCCTGGGTGGCTCAGTCGGTTAAGCGTCCAACTTCAGCTCAGGTCATGATCTCACAGTCTGTGAGTTCGAGCCCCGCATCAGGCTCTGTGCTGACAGCTCAGGGGCTGGAGCCTGCTTCGGATTCTGTGTCTCCCTTTCTCTCTGCCCCTCCCCTGCTCATGCTCTGTCTCTCTCTGTCTCAAAAAATAAAAATAAAAACATTAAAAAAATAATTTATTCAGTTCAATTCAGATATTTATTGAGTGTCTGTCTTCTAGGTGCCAAAGAGACAGAACTCCTGCTCTCAAGGAGCTCTCCTGAAACTCCCCATATGTCTCTGATAACACACTTAGCATACTGCTCCAAGTATTTCCATGTCTCAATCCTCCATTAGTTAGAAGCCATTCAAAGGCAGAAAAAAAGTGATAGTCATCTGCATCCTTCATAGCCTACCAGTGACTGACTGTAAGAACTCAATACAAGCTGCATGAACCAAATCTACACAACAGCTATACTGTGCAGCCAACAAGGAACTGAGAACACAGGCTATGTACTGTTTTGAATATGGCTGAACGCACATAATACCTTGGTACACATGGTGCATATAGCCATCCTAGGTCTCTGTATAATTAAATCTAGAAACTGACACCATATTTCATTATCTTATGATCTAATAAATTGCAAAGGTGGGTGTCTATGGTACTCAGAAAACAGTAATTCAGTCTATTCAGAGAAATACATTGTCAATTTAGTAACAGGTCAGTTGTCTGACTGAAATAGACAGGAAAAAGCCTTAGTTATGTAGCATATTTAAGATAACCCTTTGGAGCAAGATAATAATCCAGACATACCATTATCTGCCTAGATATTATCTAGATGAGTATTCTTAGAAATTTAATTTAGTGACTAGTTCCAGGCTTGTCTGAATCTGTCTATAATGAGCAATCAATTTTCTGCATTGAAGTGTAGCTATGGATGTACTATGGGCAGCTATAGTACTGCCCTGAAACAAAGATAATACGCAAACAGGCTTTTTCACTTCCAGGTAATTATGAAGCAAAGTCTACTTAGAAAGTGACTGCAAGAAGCTAGGTAAGAACAGAACTTAATGTGAACCATTTTGATGTGCGTGTGTTCCAAGTTTTAGGGAAATATTCAAATTTAATGAATGTTTTCATAAGGCAAATATGGAGAGTGGGGCTTCAAGAATCATAGTTTGGACTGAGAAGGGCAGTTTAGAGCAATGGTTTTTATACAGGGATGAGGGGGTAAGTTGCTCAGTCACCTCATATGACCCATTGAGCATTCGCAAACCTAGCTGCTAGCCACAAAAAAAGAAAAAAGAAAAAAAAGTGTATGTGATAGAGGTAGGGGTCTTTAGAGTCCCTTTAATAGTTGGACATTTGTTATTTGTTACATTCTTATGTTTAGGAACAGTATCTGTGAACAATTTTTTCTTCTTTGGGATACCTGTCTCCCATGCTTGGTACAGTAATGAAGAGTTGTTTACTGCATAAAGACAAAGGTAGTAAAATACAAACTTAGTAAAATCAAACTACACAGACTGAGTAACTTTTGATTCAAGATACTTTTTTAAGAAAAAGCTCACTGATAGTTGAGTCTTTACTCCCTGTCTTTCATTTTTTCCCCATTAATGTACATACACATAGTACATATGAACCACATATATACATAGATGCAATGTAATGTAGGTATGATTATCCAGAAATAGCCCTGGAATAAACGAAGGCTAACAGACCAAGTTCACATAGCTAGGAAGTGCCTCAGCATTCTTGCTGCATGTGTCGTCATACATTTCACTGTGGCTGTTTTGGTTTGCATATTTCTTGATGCCAACAAGCCATGGATTGTATTAATATGTTCATGAGATAGTGAGCAGAATACTGTATTTGTAAGGGCACTTAGTCAATTCTCAGTTGCTTGTAGACTACTCATGCCACTTTCTAAACCTTAGTCTGTTTTTTTCCTATTGGTAGAAATAGACTCATAGAAAACTGCTTTCTGACGTTAAAATACTTCACTTCTGAAAATATTTAAGAGTAAACAAAATATAAATAAGAGTGGATATGCTATTGATATGAAATATATCCTAAAATCAAACATACATGACTTCTGGATAAATTGCTGTTTCTGTCTGTAACACTTTCTCTTCATTATTGACACAGATTATCAAGAATAGACTGCCCTCAATGGTGACAACTAATTTTTACATTTCCTAAATGTACTATAAAGGCTTTATCCAAGTGTCTTAATTTGGAGAGAGGTTAGTAGGAAGTATCCGGTTTACATAAGCCCTTCTAAATGGGAAGATAGAACTCTCCCACATAAATGGGTATTTTTAACCAACCAGAGATAAAAATAGTTTATCAAAATGTTCCTTTGGGGAAGAGATTGTATGGCGGAGCTCTCATTTGCAAAACTGCCACATGAGTTCAAGCCTAGGATTACAAGCAACAGGCAAGCTTGCCATCTTTAAAGTCATTCCTCATATTTAAGAGTAGATGAATTTTGTGAGTTATGGTTTTGAGTATGGGGTCTGATATAAGTTTAGGAAGATAAAGACTCTTGTATATGTAGAATCAACCTGACTCCCACTGTGTGCACAATCCACAAAGAATGCTGAATGAAATAAGTAGTGAAATAATGAACTCGACAGTGTCAGTGTTTCATTTATTAACATGTTTGCTTACATTTTCTGTGTGGTACTTATTATATAGTGGGAGCAACATGACATGATCAAATGCCTTCTTTGGAAAATAATAACACAAAATAAGTGAACAATTTTTGGTTATTTGAGAAAATCTATCATGAACAATATTGGCAATAGCTCTAGAAATGCAAATTAATCAAATATGAAAGCATCCCAAATATTTAAGCCTGTATTTATGTATTAATAAACACCATAGAAGGAAAAGAGATATTCAAGAAATAAAAAGGAGGTAAACAGAAATATTTACTATTTTCGGTCTCATTAAAAAAATTCCTATTAGTGCTATTTGCTCCATGTTATATAAAGAAGAATTTATATAGAGACAATAAAGACAAATTTTCCCCAAGAGAAAGGTGTAAATAGACATTTAATTCCATTAAACTCCCTATATTGAGAACCATCGTGAAGGACTTTCTGAATACTGTATTAATTGACTATGATCAGAAGCCAAGTCAAGAATTTCATAATAAAGACAAAATATAGCAGCTGCCTTCAAATACATATATCCAAGCACATATGCACTTTTGCTGTTTAAAAATTCAGGATGAATGTAAAAAATTTACCTGACACAAGAATAATGAGAATCTTAGCATTGGTAGCTAAGAGACTATGGAAGAATTTCAGGGTAGCTGGGATATCTTTTACATAATACAGCATCTAGAAATGAAGGAAAAGAAAAATTAGACACTTTTCTATATCAATGTCTTTGTTACTTGGGCTAGATATTCACTAGAAAGTTTGATTTTCAAATTGAGTAGATTTTTACTCAACAAAACACTTTAAATATTAAAGAGGTTATATGGAAAAAGAGAGTAATAATGTGATAAAATATTAGGGAAAAGGGAAAACTATGCTATTTGCTCAATTACATCCAAGTTGTTTTAAATTTACTCTTTCTGGCTTCAATAACACAGACATTTATAGCTGGAGATACTTAGTCTCCTCTCCACATGGGGGCATTGATTCTATGCGTACTCTATATTTTGTGAATTATAGTTCTTATGGGAGAAGATAGTGCTGGCACCATAAAAACAGACCCCATTTCATGGAACGTTGCTTCAAAATTAAGCCCTTTGCACTAGCTTCACCATATGCTCACAAATGCTTTTTTAAAATCACAGAAAATATGGCAGGCTCTGATGTTGACAGATTCTCTAGGAAAATGGACTGAATAAAGCATGAGGTTATATGCTTGGTCACAAGGTGCTAGGGGTCAACCCACCACTTTTAAATAACTCTAGAATATATCTGGTGAAGCACAGGGAGAGGCCTTTTTATTCAATACAGGTAGAGCTTGGAATACACTGATGGTGGAAAATTTTCCCCAGAGCTTGCATCCTGGGAGTCTACTCCCACAGACACTTACTTCTTATATCTCATCTCCATCTCTCTTGGACAAGAATTCAATACATTATGTAGATTCCCATGACAGAATTTACTGCGTAAAGCAAATACAACTTAAACTGTGTCCCTCTCACGTGAATGAATGAGATAAAATGGACCTGCACGTGGCCAATGCTGCTTCGGGGCCATATTTAGTCTCATGTCATTCCATGCTGTTCACAGGGGGAGAGATACCCAGATACATAATCTAATCCATAAGATGCCTAACAGTCTATGATGTGACCTGGCTAAAAAAGAGGAGGTGGCCCATAACAGATTCTTTGAAATTTGATCTAATAGACACTAAGATCTCTGAAGTTAACTGTTAGTATTAAGTTGAAAGAATGTCATGAGAGTGTTAAGACTATAGGGAGCAATGAAGAGACAAAAATATAACCCATAAAATGCAGAGTAGACAGAGAAGAAGATAGAGAAATAGAATAGTATAGTAATGCAGAGCAAGCAGAATTGCTCTAAGAAAGAAGACATGTGCAAATTTTGAGAGAAATGGGAGAATGATCTATAAAGCTGTAACATTTTATAACAGGTAAAGAACTGAATCCAGAGCACAAGTGGAGAGATTGGCTTTTGATAAAAAGACACTTTTATAATAAGATGAAAGAAAAAGATGGTAGGTACAGGAGCAGCTATGTTTGCAAATTTGGAGGGTAAAAGATGACTTTCCATCTAATGATTTCACTTTTCACTATACAGTATGAAGTAAGGTCATCAGTTAGGAATGAATCATGAGGGAGGGGTTACAGGAAGTGTAAGGAGAGAGAAGGAGGTATAAAATAGATATATGAGGAAATAGGAAAGTAAGTCTGATAGAGAAACATTATACGCTTGCTGGACAATTTACGTGCTCCCTTATAGGTAAAAGATTTTGTCAGCTAGGAGAGCAGAGGTGTAGGACTGCTTGGATATGCCAATGTTAGAGTCATTTCTTCCTTGGGTTTCTTATAAGTTTATTCCCTTGGGATGACTGAACTTATGGACTAT
The DNA here is from genome assembly GCF_018350175.1 of Felis catus. Classification (NCBI taxonomy): domain Eukaryota; kingdom Metazoa; phylum Chordata; class Mammalia; order Carnivora; family Felidae; genus Felis; species Felis catus. The sequence continues at coordinate 129,420,239 of NC_058375.1, read as the reverse complement.
AGAAAGAAAGAAGTCTCTTGCTGTTAATACTGGTATTTCTAAAGTACACACATTTTCTAATGGTAGTCAACACCCAAAGATTATACACCCATATGCTATCCAGAAATATCAGTGATTCTCGTAATTGTGTCCCCATACCATATAATGAATAGTCATGTCCTTTCCAAGACATACTCTAGTGTATTTCTTAGAAATACGCTATCAGTGCTGGATTATGGAAATAAATTCCTACTGAATGGCTGACTGTATTAGTAAACTTTATTGACATGACAAATCATCTAACATGCCCCTTCAGTTACATGCACATTAGCCAGGTCACCAACATAAGACAAAAGCAAGAGGATTCAGAAAAACTCTGGGACATCAGAGTCCCATCCAGACCATTAGAACTACTGAAGAACTATGCTAGGATATGTTACACTCTACTGTCCTCAAACCTACCTATGAACTTTCAATCCTACAAAGTTAATTAAACCAACATTGAAAAAAAAACTATAAAGTATTTCAAGTATAAAAAACTAGCTTTTTGAGTGTTAGAGTGAATCTCTTAGTATTATAAACATTTTTATCCTCATTTTGGACAGATAATGTTCACTTGTAAAATCAGAAATCAGATTTTCATTTTTCTTCCTAAAGGTATAATATTAGGCACTCTTCATACATATTTCTGAAAAATCTCCTTTCTGAGAATATACAACAATAAATATTTCTTACCTGAATCATATGAATAAAGTCCCACTTCTGAATTTCTTTTTTCTCTGTGATTCTGTTTTGATATTCAGATGATGTCTCCTTATGCCAAACAAACTTTATGTTCTCAAGGTTTGATGTCTTGGCTACAAGCTCTAAAATACAGGGAAGAGGGGGCACACCATCAATTTTAATTGCAAATGCAGAATCCATTTCCATTTCGAATTTTAATGCAATCAATGTTATATACATAACAGATATAAAGCACATTTTTCTTTTTTATGTAGCTCTGGAAGACCAGAGTTCATACTGATTTTTTTTCTAGTGTTAAATGAAATTAGAGATGAAAGAAAGAGTCAGTAAGAAATAATGAGAACACTTATCAGACATAGGTTACATTATCTCTGTGTTGATGAGGAATCAACTGGTGAATTTTATCAATGGAAAACAAGTGATATGATTCTGTAACCCAGGAGTCAGCAGACAATGGTCCATGGACTATATCTGGTCCACCACCTATTTCTAAATGGACTACAAGCTAAAATATATATACTACTGTACTTCCTGACTTTATGCCTCTCTTTTATATCTCATGTCGTTACACTTTAAAATGGCTGAATAAAATCAAAGGAAGAATAATACTTCATGATATGTGAAAATGATATAAAATTCAAATTTTAATGTTTATAAATAAAGTTTTATTGGAACATATGAATACTCAGTTTATCAGTATCATCTATGGCTGCCTTTGTGCAGAGTTGATTAGTAGAGTTGATTGGTGGTGACAGAGATCATGTGGCCTTCTATGTCTAAGATGTTGACTGTGTGTTTTTTCAGAGAAGTTTGCTGACTCCTGTTATAATCCATTAAACACAAGTTCTTTAAGAGCAAGGATTCTGTTTAAATATTTATTAATGAATTAATGACTCCGTCTCTAAGAAAAAACATCAACGATAATAGCTGATAACCAGGGAATAGATGAAAAGTCGGTAAAAAAGGAAGTCTAATTATTCACTGTTCATATTTCTGAGGTGTTAGTCATGTCTGTCAAGAAAAAAAATTAAATATGTTCTTTTCCCAGTAAGCTTACAAAGAATATATCACAGCAATTATGTTGTTAATGATTGAGGGGACATATTTGGAATGATAAGCCATTTGGGATAGGATTTGACATACAACACCATGGGTTACAGGTACCTTTGTACTTGGCAATTTGCTCACCACTTGGCTCAACAACTTCATTGTTGATATGAATTCCTGGATATTGAGCCTGCACTTTGGAAAGAATTTGAAGATCAATTTCACCTAAAAGGCAAGCATATGGAACAAATCATGTAATTCCAGAAAGAAATGCTTAGGAATAATTTGAGGTAGTTTATTGCCTGTCTTACTTGTACTAGGAAAGTTCAGCATAAGTAAAGAACGATGCTCAACTGTGGCCCTGCCACACTGTCTGTGGTGCTAGGTTGTAAGTAGGAATAATAATATGATTTGAGGAGGGCTATGATTGCTATTCATTCCTTCATTCGTATAACCTTTATTTATTATCTAGTACTGCATTATGTTAACTCAAAGCTGCCATTGATTGTAGGACTCAATCAACTCTTCTTTTTCTACTAAGTCAGAAAAAAACACTGTCAATTATAATTTTAAGATTCCATCAACTGAAAGATGTATCCCAATTTCAAAGATGTTAAAATATGAAAAAAAGCACCTTAGAATTGATACACTTGGCTAAGCCAGAACCATATAAAATATGTCAGAAGAGGGGCACCTGGGTGGCTCAGTGTCTGACTCTTGGTTTTAGCTTAGGTATTATCTCATGGTTTATGAGTTTGAGCTCCGCATCTGGCTCTGTGCTGACACCATAGGGCCTACTTGAGATTCTCTCTCTCCCTCTCTCTATCCCTCACCCATCTCAAAACAAATAAATAAACTTTAGAGAAGTGTCAGAAGAAAAATATGTTAGGTGCAAAAAAATGATACAGAAATATGCCAGACATCTACCTTCAAATACACCATGGTCTAGTGGAAGACACAGACACGGAAGGAACCCTGTCAAGTTGGGCCATCGTGGCAAGAGGAAAGGAGACAGTGAGGAAGAGGATAGGAGGAGAGGTCAGAGAAATGGAAAGATTTATGGAAGTAGACCACTCCTGAGCTCTGTGTTACAGGCTCGGTGGAAGTTAACTGAGAGACCTCTGGGGAAAGGAAGAATTGCAGGTGGATAGGACAGCAAGTTAGAGATATGAAATCAGGAAACAGAATGGTGTACATGGACTACTGGAAGCTCAGAGTTTTGGAATATTGGACAAGGGAGAGCCTCCAAGCAAAAGGTGATTCTAGTGAGGTAAATAAAGAGGAGGCTATGATAGAATAGATACCTATTCATTAATTCATGCACCAACAATTACTGTTTATTATGTGTCAAGCACTGCACTAGGCTCTAGCAAATGATAGGAAGAGCACAGAGCTATCTGTCTTCATGAAAATGTAGCTTGTAAGTGATTGCATGAGAGAGATAGTGATGTTTGATGGACTTGAATTCCAAACCTGTCTTCTCTACTTACTAGGTGTATATAACTTTCATCAATTTGCTTTACCCTTTCAAGCTGCATTTTCCTCATCAGAAAAATAGCAATGATAATAGTACAGAATTTATTAGTTGTGAGAGTTCAGTGAGGCAATGCATATAAAAACTCAGTGCAAAATAGACACCCAATAAATGTTAGCTGTTCGTTAGTTTTATTGTTATCTTTGAGTGTCATTCCTCTCTTTGAAAATATCTCCTCTGTCCCTATTGCTGATACCTCCAACTTATGTTCTGCATTTGTTCTCTAAGGTTATGATGTTGACCTTTACTAAAGTAGACCTATGTGCTGGCAAGACTAGCATATGAAAATGATGTTAGTCTTTAACATTTTGGCATAAATGACATTAACAGAACCTTTACAAGGTTAGATATAGCAGGCAGCAGCAAAAGCATAAGTTATAAGACTAGGAAATCTGGAAGGAGGGAAATGAGAAAGATAAATCAAGAACAAAAGATGCTAGACCAGGAAAAGAGGATAGTTTAACCGTATCATGAAAGCCCCAAGTACTGGTAGTAGGAGCTGGTGCGGGTCGGGAGGGGAAGGAACGGGAAGGAAGCTGAAATGGAGGATAAAGGAGCCTATGTGACAGTTTTCTGGCCTCACCAACATGAAGCCTTTTATACTTTCCTTAGTAATTCTTCTAGCTCCCACTTACTGGCCACCTACTATTTGTCAAACACTGTGCTAGGCAATTTACTTGGATCATCTCACTTAATCCTGCACACAATGTCATCACTCCACAATATTATTCCCAACCACATAAGGTGATTTGAGTAATTTGACACACAGGGGATATTAATATGCCTTAAAGTTAAGGCACACTTTTCTGACTCTGAAGTGTTAGTTCTTCTACTTCATACTAAGAAATAGGAGGACACCAAATACTAAAAGGGCTTAAGAAATTTTTTCCCTTCTTTCCAGTAACTATTTTTGAATGATAAAAAATAATAATAACTAGAGCAAAAAGCTGTGGACTAATGAGAAACAGATTCCACCTTGCCCCAAAGAATCAGAGGCCCAAAATTCTATTCTTGCCTCTATCAAACTAGCCATATATTTTAAACAAAAAAATTCTGAGGATTCATCAATTCTGAGGATCCCTTGAAACTCAGAAGGTTGCAGTAATTTCCTCTTGGGCCTTGATGAGCTGCTTCTCCTAAGATGGACCCCAACATTTTGGATCTGCCCAAGTGTCAGAATGTATCCAGCATATATCCACGGTATATTCCTATATTGTTACTTTCCCAACCAGCAGAATGTTCTACTACAGTCAGAGCCAGCCAGTGTCTCTTTTTAGGGCAGTGATGGAAGAGACAATGCTAGAATTACAACTGAAACATGGAAAGCATGGGTTTACATGACAGCCTCTAGAATGTGAGCCCATGAACATTTGTGCATTCACTGCTGGATCCCTAGCAGAAATGAATGAACAACAAAAGGAGATAATGAAACTATTACATCAGGAATTAGCACATAAAGTCCATTTCTGACTTCATAAGTTGAGCAACCAGACTTCTCGTTTGCCAGGGACAGTTCCATTTTATGCTTATTGTGCTGGTGTTCCATCTGGTTTTGTTTCTTATTCTAAGATTTTTTTAATTATTATTTTTAAACAAATATTGTTAGAGTTTTATTTTTGTAAATAGTTTTTTAAATAACTATTTTATAGTTATAGTATTCTTAGTATTTCATTATACTTATAGTATTTTATACATAACTATTTTATAAAGAAGTTTTATAATAAAAATATCAATAAATATTTTTAAAAATCATAATAATTTTAATTCTTTACTCACTACAACTCTCATTAATAAAAGCATCCTGAGTTTGACAGTAAGTAATACCATCATGCTTATGGTGATATGGGGACACTTACTTTCTGTGCTATGTTTATTATTTATAATGGACTCTTTTTTCTTATTGCAAAAGATAGATAGATAGATAGATAGATAGATAGATAGATAGATGTAGAGATCACCCAAAATATAAAATATTCCTTGATCTCATACCCTACATAGTTTGCTTTCTGGTATCTCTCAGAAATAGGAGACATACATTTAAAAAAAATTTTTTTTTCAACGTTTATTTATTTTTGGGACAGAGAGACAGAGCATGAACGGGGGAGGGGCAGAGAGAGAGGGAGACACAGAATCGGAAACAGGCTCCAGGCTCTGAGCCATCAGCCCAGAGCCTGATGCGGGGCTTGAACTCACAGACCGCGAGATCGTGACCTGGCTGAAGTCGGACGCTTAACCGACTGCGCCACCCAGGCGCCCCAAGACATGCATTTTAAAAAATGATTTATATGAACATCTTCAACAAAAAGTGAGTAACAGATGACCTACAGTATTATGTCCTATAGTCTAGCCTAAACATTTAGCAATTCTTTATGTTTTTAACAAATCACCAGTGCTGTTCACTATCCATCGAGTCTTTCAAGCTTTGCTCTTTGCTTCATCCTTCCCTAGCCATGTGTAAATTTTCCTGCCAAATGTTTCTTTATTTTTTTTTTTTTACTCCTATTAGCAATCCTTGTTCAGGCCAAAATTATCTGTCTTGGAATACTGCAAAAAATACCCTAAAAATCCACCCTATCTTTGCTGAACTTTATGTTCCTTCAAAGCCATCACTACAACAATTATCCAAAACTCTATGCTAAGCAAACCCATCATTTCCCTGCTTAAAACCTAAGGACTAATCAACTGGATAAAGTCCAAGCTCCTTAACTGAGCATGGACCACCCTGCCTGATTCCTTATTCTCATCTCTCACAGCTCATATTTTGAAACTTTTAGCTCTAGGAACTTTGAATTTCTTGCATTTTTACCCTTCTCTCTGCCCTCCATATACACCATGCTCTTCCATGCCTTTAGTCTTTTGCCCATGTTTGCTTCTCTGCCAGGAATCCTCTCCCTTCACTTCCTTATATCATGTAACTCCTATGTGTCTTGCACTCTTCTACACATGACCAATTACCTTGGTGGTCTTTCCCACAGAGTCTGGGATAGCATCAAAATCCTTCAGACAGAAACCACCCATCATTTGACTAGAGTTGCCAACAAAGATAAAACCTTGTGTGCCCTGATATAAATTATTGCTTTACTTCACTTATTTTATTCACTAGCAAAGGCTTGATTCCAATGAGTTTGTTAAAAAGTATCAAGGACTCTAAAATGCTAGATTGAACAACTGAGCAGGTTTGATCATCAACCACTGAAAAGCATGTGAGGGATTATCAGACCCTATGGTATCATGAGCCAGCAGTAAAGAGATTCAAACAAACAAACAAACAAACAAACAAACAAAAGCAAAAAGAGAGAGAGAGAGAGAGAGAGAGAGAGAGAGAGAGAGAGAGAGAGAGAGAGAAGGAGACCATTTGTTCTTTCTTAACTGAGTCCTCCTGAGTAGGAGCTGTAACATTATGAATGTGTTCCAGTATCAGGCATTAAGCACCCTATAAATGCTTTTAGAGAGCACACAAGCCAAACTAATGTGCCAAAAGTAAACTAGAAACGAATCAATCAAATAATTCAGAAATTGTCAGCAAATTCAGGGGTAAACAAAAGAAATGTGGAAGCCAGTAGCCTATTTGTATTGTGCATTGAAAAGCCTCCTGGGAATCTTAACTTTGAGTTCCAAAACACAGCATTTAAGGGGAAGAAGGCATGCATGTCTATCTCAAAGTCAGTTTCCTTTTACATATGATCTCTCATTAGGCATTGCTTGATTATAGTTCTGACAATAGTAGGCTACTTATTTTTTTAATGTTTATTTATTTTCGAGAGAGAGAGAGAGAGAGTGCAAGTAGGGGACAGGCAGAGAGAGCAGGGAACAGAGCATCTGAAGTAGGCTCTGCACTGACAACATTAGCCTGATGCAGGACTTGAACCCACAAACCGTGAGATCATGACCTGAGCCAAAGTCAGACACTCAACCGACTGAGCTACCTAGGTGCCCCAGTAGACTATTTTTAATATCCTAACCTTTAGATAAATAAATGCCAACAATTGTTTGGGTTAACTAAAGCCTTATTATGTGTTTCCCCTTAAAGTTTTGGAAGAAAATCTGCAGTTTCCTGCGACAAATGGAAAAATTATAATGATTAAACAACTCTATTTCAACATACCATCCTTCTTTGGAGTCTGTGCATGTTATTCTGATGTAACTGATTTTCTCAGTTGGTTAATATGTGAAATTTTAGCAAAATTGGTAAAATCCAAACATGTCAAAATGTTACAGAGTATTTCATTTCAATATACAGTGTTTGGAAACATACACACCAATTTACAATCATTGGTTATTTCAGGGTGATGGAATAATAGGTTATTTTTCATTATTACCCTTTTTACCTTTTATTCTTGTGACTTATTCATTCCAGAATTGGAAGCCTGTATCTCCCACTCACCTTTTCCCATTTTGTCCATACCCCCAACCCTCTCCCCTCTGGCAACCACCAATTTGTTCTCTGTATATATGAGTCTGTTTCTACTTCATTTGGTTGTTTGTTTTGTTATTTTTAAAATTCTTTTTGGTAATGTTTATTTATTTTTTAGATGGGGGAAAGAGAGAGAGAGAGAGAGAGAGCGAGCACTAGCGGGGAAGGGGCAGAGAGACAGGGAGACAGAATCCGAAGCAGGCCCCAGGCTCTCAGCTGTCAGCACAGAGCCCAATGCAGGGCTTGAACTCACGAACTGCAAGATCATGACCTGTGCTGAAGTTGGACGCTTAACCGACTGAGCCACCCAGGCACCCGATGGTTGTTTTGTTTTTTATATTTCATTTATAAGTGAAATCATGTAGTATTTGTCTTTTGCTGACTGACTCGCTTCACTTGGCATAATACCCTCTAGGTCTATCCATGTTGTTGCAAAATGGCTAGATTTCATTCTTCTTTATGGCTGAGTAATATGTGTGTGTGTGTGTGTGTGTGTGTGTGTGTGTGTGTGTGTGTGTGTGTGCGCCACATCTTCTGTATCCATTCATCAATTGATGGACACTTAGGTTGCTTCCATATCTTGGCTATTGTAAATAATGCTGCAATGAACATAGGGGTGCATATATCTTTCCAAGTTAATGCTTTTGTTTTCTTTGGGTAAATCCTCAGAAGTGGAATTATTGGATTGTATGTATACTTCTATTTTTAATTTTTTGAGGAACTTCCATAATGTTCCCCACAGTGGCTGCACCAATTTGCATTCCCACCCAGGTGCATTTTCTTCTCCACATCCTTGCCCACACTTGTTATTTCTTGTCTTTTTTTTTAATGTTTATTTATTTTAGAGAGAGAGGCAGACAGAGTGCAAGCAGGGGAGGGACAAAGAGAGAGGGAGACACAGAATCTGAAGCAGGATCCAGGCTCTGAGCTGTCAGCACAGAGCCTGACACAGTACTCAAAACCACGAATTGCGAGACCATGACCTGAGCCAAAGTCAGACCTTAACCGACTGAGCCACCTCTGGTCTTTTTGATACGCTCTATTCTGACTACTGTGAAGTGATATCTCATTGTGGTCTTGAATTTCATTAACTTGATGATTAGTGATGTTGAATATATTTGCATGTGTTTGTTAGTCATCTATGTGTCTTCTTTGGAGTAATGTCTATTCAGATCCTCTGCTCATTTTTAATTGAATTTGTTTGTTTGTTTGTTTGTTTGTTTGTTTGTTTTGGTGTTGAGTTGTAAAAGTTCTTTATATATTTTGGATATCAGCCCCTCATCGGATATAGGATTTGGAAATCTCTTCTCCCATTCAGTAGGTTGCTTTTTTGGTTTTTCGTTTCCATCACCATGCAAAAGATTTTGTTTTGGTGTAGTCACAATAGTTTGTTTTTACTTTTGTTTCCCTTGCCTGAGGATACAGATCCAGAAAAATATTTCTAAGACCAATGTCAAAGAGATTATTGCCAATGTTTTGTTCTAGGAGTTTTAGGATTTCAAGTGTCACATTTAGACCTTTAATCCATTTGAGTTTAATTTTATGTAGGTGTAATAAGGGGCTCATCTTTTGCATGTAGTCCAGGTTTCCCAGCACCATTTACCTAAGACACTCTTTTCCCTATTGTACATTCTTGCCTCCTCTGTTCTGTTCTATCGATTTATGTGTCTATTTTGTGGCACTGTGTGCCAGTATTGTACTGTTTTGATCACTACACTTTGTCATATAACTTGAGGTCCAGAGTTGTGATGCCTCCAGTTTTGCTTTTCTTTCTCAAGATTGCCTTGGCTATTTGGGGTCTTTTGTGGTTCCATCTAAATTTTAGAGTTTTTTTCTAATTGTTTGAAAAATGCTTTTGGTATTTTGATAGGGATTGCATTAAATGTGTAGATTGCTTTGTAAATGTGTAGATTGTTGCCTCCAATCCATCAGCATGGAATGTCTTTCTATTTCTTTGTGTTGTCTTCAATTTCTTTCATCAGTGTTTTATATTTTTTGGAGTAAAGGTTTTTCACCTCTTTGGTTAGGTTTATTCCTAGATATTTTATTATTTTGGGTGCAATTGTAAGTGGTATTGTTTTCTTAATTTCTCTTTCTGCTGTTTCATTATTAGCATATAGAAATGCAATTTCTGTACATTGATTTTGTATCTATGAATTTACTGAATTCATTTATCAGTTCTAGCTATATTTTTGGTGAAATCTTTAGGGTTTGCTGTACAAAGTATCATGTCATCTGCAAATAGTGAAAGTTTGACTTCTCCCTTATTGATTTGGATGCCTTTAAGGTTTCTTTGTTGTCTGGTGGCTGTGGCTAGGACTTCCAGTACTATGTTGAATAAAAGTGGTGAAAGTGGACATCCTTGTCTTGTTCCTGACCTTAGCGGGAAAAGCTCTCAGTTTTTCCCCATTGAGCATGATATTAGCTGTGGGTTTTTCATATATGCCCTTTATTATGTTGAGGTCTGTTCCCTCTAAGCCTACTTTGTTGAGGATTTTTATCATGGATGGATGTTGTAGTTTGCCAAATGCTTTTTCTGCAAGTATTGAAATGATCATATGGTTTTTATGGTTTTTATTATTTCTCTTGATTGATGCATCACACTGATTGATTTGTGAATGTTGAACCACCCTTGCATCCTGGGAATAAATTTCACCTGATTGTGTTGATTTTTTTTTTTTATGGTATTGTTGGATTCTGTTTGCCAGCATTTTGTTGAGGTTTTTGCATCTATGTTCATCAGTGACATTTGGCCTGTAGTTCTCCTTTTTAGTGGTGTCTTTATCTGGTTTTGGTGTCAGGGTAGTGCTTGTCTCATAGAATGAATTAGAAAGTTTTCTTTGCTTTTTTTATTTTTATTGTTTTGGAATAGCTTGAGAAGACTAGGTATTAGCTCTTCTTTAAATGTTTGCTATAATTTGTCTGTGAAGCCATCTGGGCCTGGACTTTTGTTTATTGGTAGTTTTTTTATTACTGATTCAATTTCTTTGCTGGTTATTACAAATTTTCTACTTCTTTTTTGGGGAGGTTTTAGTAGTTTATATGTTTCTAGGAATTTATCCATTTCTTCTAGGTTGTCCATTTTGTTGGCATATAGTTTTTCATAATATTCTTTTCTAATTGTTTGTATTTCTGGGTGTTGGTTGTTATTTCTCTTCTCTTACTTGTGATTTTATATATATGTGTCATTCTCTTTTTTGCTTCCTAAGTCTGGCTAGGGGGTTATCAATTTTATTGAGGTTTTTCAAAGAACCAGCTCCTGGTTTCATTGGTACATTCTGTTGTGGTTTTAGTTTCTATATAATTTATTTCTGCTCTAATCTTTATTATTTCCTTCCTTCTGTTGTTCTTAGGTTTTGTCTGTTGTTCTTTTTCTTGCACCTTTAGGTGTAAGGTTAGGTTATTTATTTGAGATTTTTCTTGCTTCTTGAGGTCAGCTTGTATGGCCATAAACTTCCTTCTTAGAACTGCTTTTGCTGCATCCCAAAGGTTTTGAACTGTTATGTTTTCATTTTCATTTGTTTCCCTGTACATTTTTATTTCTTCTTTTATTTTCTGGTTGATCCATTTATTGTTTGGTAGCATGTTATTTAACCTCCATGTATTTGTGGTCTTTCCAGATTTTTTCTTTCGGTTCACTTCTAGTTTTATAGTGTGTTAATCAGAAAAGATGCAGAATGTGATTTCGATCTTCTTGAATTTTTGAGGCTTGTTTTTTGGCCTTTTATGTGATTTATTCTGGAGAATGTTTCATGTGCCCTTGAAAAGAATGTGTATTCTGCTGTTCTAGGATGGAATGTTCTGAATATCTCTGTTAAATCCATTTGTTCCAGTGTGTCATTAAAAGTCATTGTTTCCTTGTCGATTTTCTGTTTAGATGATCTGTGCATTGATGTCAGTGGGGTGTTAAAGTCCCCTACTATTCTTGTATTATTATCAATTAGTCCCTTTATATTTGTTATTAACTGTTATATAAAACAGTTATATATGTGGGTTCTACTATGTTGGGTGCATAAAGATTTACAATTTGTTATATCTTCTTCTTAGATTTTCCCCTTTATTATTATATAGTGTCCTTCATCTCTTGTTAGAGTCTTTGTTTTAAAGTCTGTTTTGGGGGTGGCTGGGTGGCTCAGTTGGTTAAGCATGTGACTCTGGCTCAGGTCATGATCTTGCAGTTTATGCGTTCGAGCCCCATGTCAGGCTCTGTGCTGACAGCTCAGAACCTAGATCCTGCCTCGGATTCTGTGTCTCCCTCTCTCTCTTCCCCTCCCCTACTTGCACTCTGTGTCTCTCTCAAAAATAAATAAACATTTTTAAAAAGGCTGTTTTGTCCAATATAAGTATTGCTACTCTAGCTTTCTTTTGACATCCATGTTTCTTCCTCCCCTCACTTTCAGTCTGCATGTGTCTTTAGGTCTGAAACTAGTTTCTTATAGGCAGCATATCGATGGGTCTTGGAATTTTATACATTTTGTCATCCTAAGTATTTTTACTGGAGCATTTAGTCCATTTACATTCAAAATAATTACTGATAGATATGTATTGTCATTTTATTATTTGCTTTGTGATTGTTTCTGTGTAGTTTCTCTGAACTTTTGTCTTTCTCTCTTTCATGATTTGATGATTTTCTTTAGTGATATATTTGGATTTCTTTCTCTTTATTTTTTAGATATTTATTAGTGGTTTTTAACATATGGTTACCATTAGGTTTGTATATAGCCTTTTCTGCATATAGCAGTCTATATTAAGTTGATAACCATTTAAGTTTGAACCCATTCTTTACTTTTCTCCTCCCCATGTTTGAGGTATATGTTGCCATATTTTACATCCTTTCATTTTGTGACTTCATCGACTGACTTTTATAGAAATATTGATTATTACTGCTTTTGTGTTTCCTAGCTCTATATGGTTACTTTTGGTATCCTCTTTCTATTCAAAGAGTCTTTTTATATTTCTTGCAATGTGGTTTAGTGGTCATGAACTCCTTTAGCTTTTGTTTGTTTGGGAGACTCTTTATCTCTCCTGTATTCAGAATGATAGCCTTGCTGGATAGAGTATTCTTGACTGCAGATTTTTCCCATTCAGCACTGTGAATATATCATGCCACTCCCTTCTGGCTAAGAAACTTTCTGCTGCAAAATCTCCTGCTAGCTTTATAGGTTTTCCCTTGCATGTTATTGTCTTCTTTTGTCTTTCTACTTTTAAAAAAACTTTTTCCTTATCACTATATTTTGCCAGTTTAATTACAATATATCTTGGTATTGGATCTGCCTTTCTTGATTTTGATGGGAGTTCTCTGTGCTTTAGATCTGAATATCCTTCCCCAGGTTACAGAAGTTTTCAACTATTATATCTTCACATAAATTTTCTGCCCTCTTCTCTCTCTCTCCTTCCTGTGTTATTTTTTGTCAAACAAAACATGCTGATTTTGATTTACAAAGTTAAGTGAAAAGTCATTTCTTAAAATCCCCCTCCTTGCAAATCTCTTTCCTTTGTACCGCCCTGTCCCTCAAATCAGCCATAAGTATAAAATAACTTCTCATGGTTCCTTTTGGGCTATGTTAAATGCTTTACTTAATTTTACAGTCAAATATCTTGATTTCACATGAGCCATATTTTAAATTCATCATGCCTATATTTAGAGGGATATATATTTGACACCTATGACAGTGGAACTTATAAAAAGCTCAAAAACAAGGAAAGGAGGGAATCTCATCTTCTAGACATCTTTTCTCACCCTAAACTTCTATGATATATTGAGATAGCAGAGGAATGTTGTATTTTTGCTCTAAACCCAAGGTCAGCTGATTAACAATGGAAACAAAATGAAAAGAAAAGTTAGAGGTTATGGACAGACAAAACTGGGCTCAAATTTAGTATTTACCAGAATTACTTTATACAAATGTATTAATATCTCTGCCCTTTAAAGTACATATCTGTAAATTAGGGATAATGTGGTTTATGCTACTGGGTCATTGTAAAGGTTGAAGGCACTATATGGAGGTAATTTACTTCAGTTCATAATTATATAGTAATTGTTCAATAAATTGAAACTATTATACATTAATTCAACAAATATTTTTGAGCATCTACTAACTGCCAGGTTCTAATCAATGGGTATATAGTAATGAATAATGCAGATGAAAACATTCAACTGTTGCGGATAGTGATAAGCCCCATGGCGAAAACCAAGGCAAATAGGAAGGAGGGGAAGCCATAGTGGGGAGTTTGTGATTTTCAACTGCATGGTCAAGTAGGCTTCATGGAAAAAGTGACACTTAAGAGAAAGTTGAAGGAGGCTGGGAATGAGGGAATGAAGATTTGTCTTCTAAATGGGCAGCCCCATAATAAAATGACAACTTGGAAGAGTGCACATCACATATTCATATTGTCTGCTTTTTTCTTCTATCTTGGCCTACATCAAATGAAACACAAATCCCAGCTTGAGAACCCTGGGTCTTCCCCAAATGAGAAAATCTGCAGATCAAGAAAATGGAGTATTAATAACTGTGGAGATATCTCTTGCCATTTGATTTCCGTCTATTATTGCTTCATTTCTCATATCGAAATACGTGTGAATTCTTTAGATTATCAGTAGGAAAAATTTTATTCTATTATATGTTGCATTAAGATTATTATCTTCCTTTTCTCTCTACCAGAATATCGAGCACAAATAAAATTGTTTGTAGGGAGAAAAATTGCCCAGATAACTCTGTGCTTAGTGATGAAAAATAATTTCAGCTATGGGTTTGCAACCAGAGCAAGAACAATCTGATTTTGAGCAGCAATGGGAAAGATAGAAGATTGTTGACAAGATCACCTCATCTCTCTCCCCTTCTCTCTCAATCTCTCTTTCTCTCTTTCCTGGGTAAGTATTGAGTATTCACCACTGAGACAATTCTGTCAGTATGGAAATATGAGAGTAGAATATTAAAATAGCCATAGGGTCTCAGGAAGGGGATTATAAACATAAATTCTGAGTCAAAAGGGCATTGCCATTGCTTTCATGTGTCTTCTGGCTGTTAGCCCAGGAACAAAACTGCCTGGATGCTTTGCAATTGCAGGAAGCCTAAGAAAAGCCATGCTACCAAAATGTTGCATGAAATACAAACGTAGAGAAAATTTCCCAAAGGGTGTTGAACATTGAAGTGTAGAGATATTTAATAGACAGCTCACATAAAAGACTGAATGTTGCCTTTTAATTTTTAAATTTTAAACATATAGATATTTGACTGCTACTTTAGCACATACATAGAAAGTAGCAAGTTCTATCTATAGAATATTATCATGTTTAAAAGTTATACTGAGTTACTCTTAATGAAGTGCCAACTCTCTCCTACCTTCCTCAAGCCCAAAGACAGGATTTATAAGATGAAAGTACTTGGACTGGCAAAGACAGTCCAAGATAATCAGGTAGATGGTGTGATTTCATTGATATTGGCACGCATGCATGCTTTCTCATTCTTCTTCTCTCAAATAACTTTCATAAGCTCTCATAAGAGCCTGCAACATTAATGATTGTTAGAACACAAATGTTGAGGAAAATTATCAGTGATTTATACCCTTTATGAGTAGAGACTGAGGACCTGCTGTCCTCATGGAATAAAAAGCAAGAAATAATCAGTATTATCAAGAATCTTAAGGAAGATTGGACAGTGGACAGCCACCTTCTTTTTTGTCCATCTTTACCTCATCATCGTGGCTAACATGCACTTCGAGTAGGCATGATAGAATCTGTGTACTCTGAAGAAAATCTCTGCTAACCTACAACACAGATGAGATAGTTCTTCAGATATTTATACAGGTATAATGCTATCGCCAGTGGGTAAAAAATGGCCAAAGGAAAACTGTCCTGAAAACATATGTGTGGGAGCAGTGCTTTGGACATGAGCCACATAGCTAAAGTTGCTATCAGAAGTCAGTCTACTCTTTACCATCATGTCTCATCAACTATAAGATTATAGTTTTAACTAGGTTTATTTTTTCCTGCACCTAGCTATAAACAACTACTGTAGAAAACTTGAGAAATAGACAAAGGTATAAAATAGAAAATAAAATAAATGTCTCACTACCAGAGAAAACAAAAGTTAACATTTTGGTTTATTTCCTTGTAAGTTCTTCCTTTTTTTTTTTTCACTTTTAAACAAACAATTTTCTTTATTCTACCCAGGTGAGATTATTATGCATATGAGTTATTTTGATTTTCTTACTTGAGGGTTAAACCACTAATATATCAAAAATTTGTTTAAATTAGTAATTATTTGTGGCAGCAACACTATATCCTCTAAAATGGGTATGTGGAATGATTGATTTAATTATTATCTTTGATATTATAATATAAATACAATATAAATTTATATAACTGCATACATTTATTTGTGGAAATATATAAAACATTTATATATGTAAATACATTTTTACATATAGTTACTATATAGTTAGTTTTAAATTTTTCACTATTATGAAGAACCTGACAATAAACCATGATTTTTGTGAAAAAAATCTTAATTTTTTCAGTTTAATTCCAAGGACCAGAATTAATGGTTAGAATGAGACCCTTTATCTTTGGTGGTATTAAAAATAAAAATACAAAACAAAAAAAACCTTAAGGACAAAGGTGCCAGATGCTGAGAAAGGATGCAGACTGATGACCTGTGGCACATTCTTAGAGGCCCTCTCATTGGATAAGACCAATATAATTGCTGGAGCACTTGGAGATGGGGGGGTAAGGGGGCAGGGGTACAGAATGGGTGCAGGGATGTCCAGGAGTCCATGAGGAGGGGCTGAAGCAGCAGCTAGGGTGTGTTAGGACAGCAGGGGAGTGGCTATTTATTAAGTATGTCAATATTTTCACCACCAGCATGACCAGGCCTGTGTGTTTTAGATGAACATCAGAGCTCTTCTTGATACATAATGTCACATTTCTTTCAGGAAAATTTCATTTCATTTCATGTTTTTACCTTTTGTACATGAAAGCTTCCATATCCCTATCATCTCGTTGGTATTACATGTTGGCTCTTTAAATCTTCTCAAACTGTTCTCAGTAAAAAATTTGAACTTTTCTCCAGATAGGTTGCTTATTTTTGTATTAAATATAATTATTAGCTAACTAATCCAACATTTTTTCATCATTTCTATCAGACTGTTATCGCTAATAGAGACAAAGCTACAGAAGACCCTGTGCATTAATCCCAGTCTCTCTATATTTTTAGGCTTACCATCTATAAAATGAAGATGATAACAGACCCCCTGCACCAGGGTTGCATGAGGGTGTATATTAAATCACAAAGTTTTATTCAATAGTAAATGTCAAGTGGAAGCCTATTCACTAATTAAGAGATTGTCCTAAAGTGTCATAAAAGGACTGGCAAGATACAAATTTTTTCTTCAGGGAAATTACAGATAAGCACATGCTAAGGACTTCCAAGTACATTGTAGATACTCCAAACTGTGAATGAAAACATTCATGTGTTAACAAAAAAGAATGTGGATCTGCCATACTTCTTTTTATCTATTTTACCTGTATCAAGGCATTACTGAATTCTTAATTCTAAGGCTGTCCAACTGTGTTTATTTGCTTTTCTGAGTATACAGTCATTTAATCTGCAAATAATGGTAGTTTTGTCTTCACTCTGCTCATTATCCTGTTTTCCTGTTTCAAGCCTTATTGAATTAGTCAAAACACTCTTGTTCACTCTGGCTTTAACGCCAATGGTTCCAATGTTGTAGCATTAGTTTGCGTCTCTCAAATTGGTAATGTATCTGTTGTTAACAATACTTCTATGTTCACTGAAAGTTTTAAATACAATACAATGGGGTTAATTATCTTGTTTAAATTATATATGGAGAAAAGTTTATTTTTGAATGATATAGTTATGGATGCCTTTAAAAATGCCTTTATATCTGAGGCCCCAAACTATGATTACACAAAGTAGACAGTCCTAAATTCTCTAGTCAATCAGTAGAGTCTCTATCCTTCTATCGAGTTAACTGCTAGCATGCTGCATATTAGTAAAATAGTACTTACTCATTTCAAGTTATAAGCAATAAGAATACAGATTAAAAATTGTCTAGGTATCTACAAGTCACAGTTAAATTCCACCTCCTTAATATAGCCAAACACAGTGTTAGCCATTCCACTCTGGAGAAATGCCTACCTTTTTTCTAGAAGGTTACTCATGAAACCATAGATTTTCTGGACCAAAAGCACCTTTAATGGCCCCACCATCCAAGAAATCAGTGCTTAAGTCCTTTCCACAGTATGTTTGAAAAGTAACTTTCTGGCCTAGGCTGCTGCCTAGAGTCACAGATAATACCTTATCTCTCAAGATGTGTGCTTTCATTTCTGGACAGGTTTGATCATTACTAAATTCTCATATTGAATCAAGAAATCTTTCTCTCTTACAATCATTGGTTCTTTAGCAGCAAATATTCTGTAGTTTGATCAACAGGAAATATATGAAGATGGGAATATGCAAATTAAAAAAATTAATCTCTGGGCCAAGAAAAAAAAAATCCCTGATTCTCTGCATTTCCCCAGTTATTCCCAATTTGCTAATACAGACTGTTGGCTTACTCTGAATCACCGGAAAACATTAATCTTTGCTTCTTGCCACCTCCTGGCTTCTAACCTGACACACTGGATTGTTTAGTTCCTGCCCTAATTATATTTGTTTCACTTCTATCCAACTAGCTTAAAAAATTAAACTTCTGTGTCACCTTAACATGTCACTTATGAACAGAGGCAAAATCCATAATCTGAAAAGATTAAACTTTCAAATAGCTGGTTATTACTAAGTACCTAATATCTCCTTTTTCAAGTCAATAATTAACTTTTATATCTGTTTAATATAATTTGCTGAACTGGACTAAAGTCAAGAGACTTGGATTTTGTTCTGCCTTGGTGCTTCTCAGGTTTCAATATCTTTAAAATTAGATGTTGATGGTCTCCAAACTTTTCTCTTTTTTAACCTCTGTAGGAATGCCAATGTCTGTATGTGGCAGAAAAATAAAACTACTTAACTGCTCTCAATATATGTCATCAAAATTATTACCAAAAAAAATGTTATGGGAGCATTCATACTACCTGTATTTCATATGTGAGTTTTACCTTGATTGAAAATTATCTATTAACATATATACTATTATACATGTTATGGCAATTGAGTTAGTACACAAAGGTTAATAAAAATAGAAGTAGAAAGCTAGGTAAAATTAGGTTATTTGAGTTATCATTTTGTCTAATCCTTATAACACTTTCTGGTGTTTGAACATAGGAACTGAACACAGATTCTCCTTTAAGCAGAGCCCAGGGCAAGGAGAATACATTGCCCATTACTGCCTTTTGGAACATTTTTCCAGGAATAAATGCATGCACTATAAATAACTAACATTCTCCTTTACCAAAAAAGAATATGGGCTTCTTTTTCTCCATGTACTATGTAACATAAAGACACAATATTCATTAAAAAACAAATAATAATGAAGCTCCATTGGGTGGTTAATTTCAAGAACTGTCAATATTGAGGATGAACCAAAAATTCTACGAGATTTAGAATACAGTGCAGTTGTTCTCAATATCTAAAAACAACTGCTGAAGTGAACATAGTGTGAGTACTTCAAGACCTTGAATAAAGCAATTCCAGATACCTCGTGTTTCATTAAAGCACAAACTCATGCAATGTACACAACACAACTTTATACTTCCCATTTGGGCTCTGTAAAAGCTACATGGTCTGTATTTCCTTTCATGATGTTTTTCTCCAGATTTTCTCTCTTTATTTTTGGGTTCACATACGTATTTCATACATTTTCCTAATATTAAATACATAATCTATGGCTAGCAGTGCAATTTATCAATTGTATTTAATTGATGTGGAAGATTAAAAAAGGCATTAAAAAGTTTGCCATGAATTTCCTCTCTTTCGAAGTGCTCAGAGCCCTAATAATTTCTCAGCTTCTGAAATGAATAACCAAACACCTTTTTCAAAAATGTTACATTCTCTTAAACTATGGAATCTCTCTCTACACAATCACCAACCTCTACAGAAGAGAGGCAGAAGACAGAAAGGGTGCATATGTACCCCCTGCTCATGTTTCTGAAAATAAAGATAGGCTGTCAAAGAACATGAGCCTTAAGTGATATAAAAGCATCAATTTCATTTAGAGAGGTTTTTAGTTTGTTTGCTTTTGATTTGTTTTTCTGTTGTGATGGGAAGAAGTGGTAGCACCATTATGAATGCAGAGGAAATATTTGCACCAAAGATATACAGAAAATGATCTGCAGGTATCTGGACAACCAGGAAGAGAACACTTAAACACTGAAACCAGAGAGGTCCCTAAGCTAAAAACGAAGTAGAACCTTGTAACATACATTATGGGATGTTACTAAGCCCCTAGGTGGCTTAGTCAGTTAAGCATCTGGCTTCAGCTCAGGCCATGATCTCATGATTCATGAGCTCGAGCCCCACATGGGGCTCTGCACTAACAGCGCTGATACTGTGGATCCTGTCTGGGATTCTCTCTCTCTCCCTGCCCCTCCCCTACTCTCTCTCTCTCTCTCTCTCTCTCTCTCTCTCTCTCTTTCTCTCTCAAAATAAATAAACTAAAAAAAAAAAAAAAAGATACATTGTTGAGCACAAGTACTAGATAGGGCCAATGATCTTGTTTGCCATGGATTGGAATTCAGTGACTGACTTGAAAGGATATTGAAGCCACAGGACAATGCAAAACTCTCAGGCATGCTATAGATTGCAGAACATGTGGGGAGACCATTTCTCTAAGGCAAAGACAGAAGGTATCTCATTGTAAAGTGATCCATTGTTCTTCTGCACAGTGCTTGCAGTTAGGCAATGACAGGTTATCAGATGAGCATCTCCCTGTTCTATGTGAGCACTCAAACTTACTTAACCGGGTCCTTTCCCTACAACACACTGCTTCTTTCATGCCAGGAACATGTAGACCTAGGAATTTTAAATAAATCAATTTTAATTTCACGTAGCTTATTTACTGGAGCAGAGAAAACTAAGTTATCTATAATTTGAATTTCCCTTGGAGTTCTTCTATTTCTGATCAGCTTCTTAGGAAGAATAACCTTAAAAGGCACCCATATTCTATCCAAGGCAGAGCCTGTTACTAATACAGTGTTAGTGCTCAGTCAGAAAAACTCCAAGTGTTGCTACCTTTGTTTTGGTAAGTTCTCTATATTAGCTCCTATGTGCACCTTTATGTAAGGAATCACTGTGCGGGCCAAATGTTCCTTTCTCTAGATAGCTTATAAGCATCTGGATAAATTTACATTAGAAATTCAATTAACTTTATATTAAAAGGTCAATTAACTTGGCCATGATAGAGATTGTTTTTAATTACTTTTCCTTGTGGGGCTTCACTTCTTGTCCAAGCACAAGTGACACTACCAAACGATAGTTTCAGTGACTGTTGGATGCCTGAAACTAATATGTAAAACTCACTGGAAAGGACTGTCTTGGTGAAACGAATTCCCTTTTATAATCCTTAGGACTTAGAATATCAGTAGGCAACGAGAGGGTACTTTAGCTTAAACAGTCTCTATAATATCATTCATGATAATATCTTTCATTATTTGTCCTTGTTGGTTTTTATTTTCTTGGTGAAAGATGATAATAAAGAAAAATTATTTTAAGAGTTAGCCCTCATTACATTATATCACACACAGTATATTTTATGAAAAAAATGAAGAAATGATTACATAAAACTAGTAATTCTATTCCACTAGAGGGCTCCTGGTTATCTTTGTGTAAACATGGGCCACAATTTCACTCATTCATGTGTCACTAGAGTACTTAAGAAACTAAAGAGATTAACACTTGGCACTATATAAAAAGTTGTAGTGTACTGTTGACTTGTTACCAAGAAGTAACCAATACTAAGCCATTGCTCAGTCAAAAGAAAATAAAGAAAGATATAAATATGTGAATAATATATGTAACTCTATTTTATATATTGATATATTAAATCAGATCTCCAGATGACTAGCAAGTTAAAAATAAAACAAATGCTACTCAGGAGTTTGATATGAGGCGAAGTCTGCACGTGAAATGTTTTGTTTTATTTTTGAAGGACCAGCCTGTACCTTACAGGTGTAGTAACAATGTGCTAACCATGATATAAATGTTATCTATATAATTCTCACTACAACCTTATACGATATAATTCATTGTTTCCATTTTACTGATGATTATACAGAAGTTATGTATCAGCCAAGGGCACAACGTTTCATACCACACCCACATCAATCTGCTTTTCCGGATTTCCCATTTTCTCCTAGGATGAAAGCACAGATCAAAGAGTAGAGAGACCATGAGGTGCTTATAAAAGTGGGTTTGGGAGTGTGCTGAATGTTTGCAGGGCAGTTTTGAAACTGAATCAGAGGAAGGAAATAGTTTTAGCCAGTGCAACTCAGAGTTGGGTCACAACAGTATAAGTTAACTATGTCATTAAACATATCTTCCCCCATAGTGATACTTTCTCAATGAAGGGAGCTGTGCACTGATTTTCATTCCAGTGCATTCTTACCTCCTCCTGGTCCAGTAAGTTTGCAAAGCTGCAAGCGGTCCATGAACCTCACTTAAGTGGCACAAGCTTAAGGAATGTCTAATGAAATTTCCCTTTACTGTGAACAGTTAGATCATTTTGCACAAAAGTTATCCTCAAAGCCATCCTATGTGGTTTTCCACTTATAAAAAAGAATGAAAAAGCCATATCTTATCCATATTCTGGATACTAATGGAGGCTTAAGTCCTAAGTGTTATAAAACGATGGGGGCCTTAATCTTAGTTGAAGTGATCCTGCTCTTACTAGTTTTAATAAGCTAATCTCTTCCAGGAGCAAAGAAAAATAGTTTTCTTAAAGAATGAACAATATGCCATCAAAAAGCATGATGTTTGGGGTGAAATACAAATTTTAAAAATGTGTTATTCATACCTGCACCTCCGCCAATGCTTAGAATCTTAATTTCTGATTTTGTATCTCCAATCCTGAAAAAAAAATTATATAGTTTAAGAAAAAGATTGCCATGTGCCTTGTAAAATCTGATTATCAACTCTAGTGGAAGAGAAAAATTTATAGTGAACAAAAACTAGGCCAACATGAAAGGTCACACTCACGTCAGTGATTACGCTAGTGTCTTTAGAAATCTTTAGAAAATATGTCCCACTCATTAATGATCTTGATTGGAAGACTTTTAGAAACATTACTATAAACATCTCAGAAATAGGAAACACCATTTGTTTAGAAATTGCTTGGAGAGTAAGAACAGAAAAAGTGGGCCTTTGAGTCTAGTGATCTAATAAGCCATTCGTTATAGATGGGAAAAAGGCTAAGGAGATTCATACTGTATATCTGCCTTCCTTCTTCCTTGCTAACTTTTCAATGGAAAAATGTTTATTAAACATTTATTATGTGTCTATATTTAGCATTGAGGATATAAAAATGAATAAGACACTACTTTGCTTTAAAGTTGAAATGTGAGATAATAAAGCCCAATATTAAGAGAAGGGAAAGATGGCAGAGTAGGAAGACCCCAAGCTCATCTCCTCCCACAGACACACTGAGGTCACAATGACATATAATACAACTCACCCTGAAAACAACCTGAGAACTAGCAAAACATATTTTCTACAGCTAAAGACTTAAAGAAGAAGCCCTTCGGAGAAGGGTAGGAGGGGCAGAGATGTGTTAGGGAACCAACACCCTAGCATGGCAACTACAGGCTGGAAGGACATCAAAGGCATGGAGATCCTTCCTGAAGAGTGAGGAGATCAAGCCCCACCTGAGGCATCCCCTGTCATGGAACCTATATCAAAGAGACAAGCTGTCATAGCATCTTGCTTTGCAAATCAGTAGGACTCAACTCCAGGAGAGCCAGGAGGGCTATAGGAAACTGAGACTCTGCTCTTTTTTTTTTATGTTTATTTATTTTTGAGAGAGACACTGTGAGTGGGGAGGGGCAGAGAGAGAGGGAGACAAAGAATCCAAAGCAGGCGCCAGAATCCGAGCTGTCAGCACAGAGCCTGATGCAGGGCTCAAACTCACAAACTTTGAGATCATGACCTGAGTAAAAGTTGGACGCTTAACCGACTGAACCACCCAGGCTCTCCAAGACTCTGCTCCTAATATCACTCAATCAGAGACCCAGTACAGAGACTGAAATTTGAAAAGTGCCTGAACCATATAGGAAGGAAGTTTCTTGACTAATTTTAGGATTTGTGTTGGAGGAGCAGGGACCTTTAGAAGCTTTCTCCAGGAGTGGAAATGCTGGAAGGCATCATTTTTCTTGCCCTTCTTCAGCCTAGCTTGCTGGATATTGGTAGGGGCCAATGATGACACTCTCCAACTACTGCTTGCACTGCCCGGCATGCCCCCCCAGACCTGCCCCATCAGATACCCCTACAAAGCGGCTCATACCCCACCACACCCAGAAGACAACCCCAGCTGATATCAGTTCTCCTCCAAAGTGACTTCTGTGCCAAGGATACTGGGGGCAGCCTCACCTGCCAGTATGACTGCAGTAATTGTGGCTGGGCCTCTCGGCGGGCTGTGTTGGGAGCTCATACCACTGACCAGTGAGCCCACAGAAGCTATAGCTTGGTCTCCCAGCCAGCCAGGCTATGGGCTATTTCCACCCATCAGTGTGCCCATAGTAGTTTCAGCCTAGTCACAACAGGAATACATATGTATCCCACAGAGGGGATACCCCTAGAGTACCCTTAGTGAATGGGGGCATTGCACTACTGGCTCCCTCAGGATGCCTCCTACACAAGGCCACTACTTTCAAAACTATGAGATATAGCTGGTCTACCTAATGTGTGGAAATAAACACAGAGAATCAGGTAAAATTAGAAGACACAGGAATATATTCCAAACAAAAGAAGAAGACAAAACATCAGAAAAAGAACTAAACAAACTACCTGATGAAGAAATGTGAGTAATGTTTATAATGATGCTCACTAGATTTGGAAGAAGAGTGGATGAACTCCATGAGAACCTCAGTGAAGAGACAGAAAATGTAAAAAAGAACCAATAAGAGTTTGAAAACACAGTAACTGAAATGAAAAATATACTTGAGGGAATCAACAGCACATTAGAGGATGCAGAAGAACAGATCAATCTGGAAATCAGGATAGTGAAAAGCCCCAATGCTGAACAGCAAAAAGAAAAAATAATTTTTTAAAAAATGAGGAGAAGTTAAGGGTCCTCTGCACATCAAGTGTACCAACATTCATATTACAGGAGTTCCAGAAGGAAAAGAAGAGGCAGAAAACTTAATTGAATAAATAATTACTGAAAATTTCCCCAACCTGTGGGAGGAAACAGCTCCAGGAGTCACAGAGAGCCCCAAACAAGATGTAGCGGAGGAGGTCTATCTCAAGATACATAATAATTACAATATAAAAAAATTAAAGATAAGATGAAAATATTAAAAGCAGCAAGAGAAAAGAAAACAGTTGTGTAAAAGGGAAATCTCATAAGGCTATCAGCTGATTTTTCACCAGAAACTTTCCAGGCCAGAAGGAAAAAACCTACAACCAAGAATATTCTAGCTGCAAGGTTAACATTCAAAATTGAATAAGAGATATAGAATTTCCCAGACAAACCGAAATTAAAGGAGTCTATTACCACTAAACCAGACACACAAGAAATGTTAAAGGGACTTCTTTACAAGGAAAATAAAAAGCCATAACTAGAAGTAAGAAAATTATGAAAGGAAAAAAAAATCACTGGTAAAAGCAAATAAAGCTAAAATGAAGTATGAAACACAAAAGTAGTGAAATAAATTATATATATATATATAATATATATATATAAATCATATCTACAAAAATTAGTTAAGGATTACACAGAATAAAGAGATATACAATATGACATCATATACATAAAATGTGGAGGGGGTGTAAAAATGTTTTTCTTTTAGAATATGTTTGAACTTAAGCAACCATAAACTTAATATGAACTGATATATACATAAGATGTTATATATGAGTCTCATAGTAACCATAAACCAAAAATTTGTAATAAATACACAAAAAATAAAGAAAAAGGAATCCAAGCTTTACACTAAGGAAAGTCATCAAATCACATGGCAATAGAGCAAGAGAAAAAGAACTACAAAAACAATTAACAACTATATATATTTATTCACCCAACATAGAAACACCTAAATATATAAAGCAAATATTATCAGACATAAAGAATTAACAGTAATACAATAATAATAGGGAACTTTACAACACCTTTACATCAATGAATAGATCATCCTGGCAGAAAATTAATCAGCAAACAATGGCTTGGAACGACACATTAGATCAGATGGACTTAACAGATATATACAGAACATTCCATTCAAAAACAGCAGAATACCCTTTTTTTTCAAGTGCACATCGTAGGCCACAAAACTTGTATCAATACACTTAAGATAACTGAAATCGTACCAAACATCTTTTCTTATCATAGCCATATGAAACTAGAAATCAATTACAAGAAAAAAATGGGGAAAAAAACCATGGAGGCTAAGCAGTATGCTACTAAAAAACCCTATGGATCAACTAAGAAATCAAAGAGGAAATAAAAAAAATATCTGAAAACAATAAAAATGGAAACTCGACAGTGCAAAGTGTTTGGGATGCAGAAAATGCAATTCTAAGAAGTTTATAGTGCTACTTGTCTACTTAAGAAACAAGAAAAATCTCAAACAATCTAATCTTACACCTAAAAGAACTTGGAAAAGAATAAACAAAATTCAAAATTAGTAGAAGGAAGGAAATGATAAAGATCAGAGATGAAATAAATAAATTAAACACTTAAAAAACAATAGGACAGATCAGTGAAACCAAGAGCTGATTCTTTGAAAAGATAAACAGAATTCATAAAACTTTAGCCAGATTCATTAAGAAAAAAGGAGCGAGGACTCAAATAAAATCAGAAATGAATGAGAAGTTACAACTGACACCATAGAAATACAAAAGATTATAAGAGACTACTATGAAAAATTATATACCAACAAATCATACACCAAGAAATAGAAGATTCTAAGACTGAATCAGGAAGAAATAGAAAATCTGAACAGGCAGATTACTGTCAACAAAACTGAACCAGTAATCAAAAAACTTCCAACAAACAAAAGTCCAGGACCAGAAGGATTCACTGGGGAATTCTGCCAAACATTTAAAGAGCTAATACCTATACTTCTCAAATTATTCCAAAAAAGGGAAGAGAAAGGAATGCTTCCAAATTCATGCTACGGAACCAGCATTACCCTAATACCAAAATAAAAATCAGACAAAGACACTACAAAAACAAAAGAAGACAAAACAAAATGGCCAAGATCCAAAATAGATTCATAAATTCTCAGCAAAATATTAACAAACTGAATTCAACAATACATTAAAAGGATCATTCACCACAATCAAGTAGGATTTATTCTGGGATATGGGGATGATTCAATATCTGCTAATCAATCAACATGATATACCACATTAACAAAATGAAGGATAAAAATCATATTATCATCTCATTAGATGCAAAAAAAAGACATTTGACAAAATTAAACATTTATTCATGATAAAAATTTTCAACAAAGTGGGCTTAAAGGGAACATACCATAACATGATAAAGGCCAAATAGGAAAAACCCACAGTTAACATCATACTCTCGTGAAAAGCTGAAAGCTTCCCCTCTAATGTCGGCAATAAGACAAAGATTTCCACTCTTACAACTGTTATTCAACACAATACTGAAGTCCTAGGCACAGCAATCAATCAGACAAGAAAAAGAAATAAAGGCATTTAAGTTGGTAAGGAAAAAGTTAAACTGCCACTATTTACAGAGGACACGACACTATATATAGAAAACCCTAAAGACTCCACTAAAAGACTATTAAAAGTATAAGTTCAGTAAAATTTTAGGATACAAAATGAACTGCAGAAATCTATACCCTCTCTGTACACTAACAACAAACTAGCAGAAAGAAAACTCAAGAAAGCAATCCCATTTACAACCGCATTAAAAAGAATAAAATACTTGCAGCACTTGGATTAAATCCAATCCATTTGCATTTTAAATGATTAAAAAATCATTTTAATTTTATTTAAATCCAAGATTTCATTTAAATGATTTCAGGAGTAGAATTTAGTGATTCATCACTTATGTATAAAACCCAGGGCTCATCCCAAAAAGTGCCCACCTTAATGTCCATCACCCGTTTAGCCCATCCCTCCCTCACACCCCTCCAGCAACCTTCAGTTTGTTCTCTTTATTTAAGAGTCTCTTGTGGTGTGCTTCCCTCTGTTTTTATCTTATATTTCCTTCCCTTCCCATATGTTCATCTCTTTTGTTTCTTAAATTCTGCATATGAGTAAAAAAATTTAAAAAATTCCGCATATGAGTGAAATCATATGATATTTATCTTCCTTTGGCTTATTTTGCTTCGCATAATACACTCTAGTTCCATCCATGTTGTTACAAATGGCAAGATTTCATTCTTTTATATTGCTAATATTCCATTGTATATATATATACACCACATCTTCTTTATCCATTTGTTGGTCGATGGACATCTGGGCTCTTTCCATAATTTGGCTATTATTAATAGTGCTTCTATAAACATTGGGGTGCATGTGCCCCTTTGAAGCAGCACACCTGCACCCTTTGGATAAATAGTAGTGCAATTGCTGGGTCATAGGGTAGTTCCTCTTTGGAGGAACCTCCATACTGTTTTCCAGAGTGGCTGCACCAATCTGCATTCCCACCAGCACTGCAAAAGTGTTCTCCTTTCTCTGAATCTTTGCCAACATCTGTTGTTTCCTGAGTTGTTAATTTTAGCCATTCTGATAGGTGTGAGGTGGCATTTCATTGTGGTTTTGATTTGTATTTCCCTGATGATGAATCATGTTGAGCATCTTTTCATGTGTCTGTTAGCCATCTGGATGTCTTCTTTCAAAAAGTATCTGTTCCTGTCTTTTGCCCATTTCTTCACTAGATGATTTGTTTTTTGGGTGTTGATTTTGATAAATTCTTTATAGATTTTCTGATACTAACCCTTTACCCAACATGTCATTTGCAAATACCTTCTCCCATTCAGTTAGTTGCTTTTTAGTTTTGTTGATTGTTTCCTTTGCTGTGCAGAAGCTTTTTTATCTTGATGAGATCTTAATAGTTCATTTTTGCTTTTGTTTCCCTTCCCTCTGCAGACAGGTATACTCAGAAGTTGCTGTGGCCGAGGTCAAAGAGATTGTTGCTTGTTTTCTCCTCTAGGATTTTGATGGTTTCCTGTCTTACATTTAGGTTTTTCAACCATTTTGAGTTTATTTTTGTGTATAGTGTAAGGAAGTACCCTGGTTCATTCTGCATGTTGCTGTCCAGTTTTCCTAACACCACTTGCTGAAGACACTGTCTTTTTCCCATTGGATACTCTCCTGCTTTGTCAAAGATTAGTTTTCCATGCGTTTGTGAGTCCATTTCTGGGTTTTCTGTTCTGTTCCATTGACCTATGTATCTGTTTTTGTGCCAGTACCATACTGTCTTCATGATTACAGCTTTGTAATACAGCTTGAAGCCTGGAATTCTGATGCCTCCAGCTTTCTTTTTCTTTTTTTAACACTACTTTGTCTATTTGGGGTCTTTTCTGGTTCCATACAAATTTTAAAATTGTTTGTTTTAGCTCTGTGAAGAATGCTGGTATTATTTTGATAGGGATTGCATTGGTTATGTAGATTGCTTTGGGCAGTATCAACATTTTAAAAATGTTTGTTCTTCAAATCCATGAGCATGGATTGTTTTTCCATTTCTTTGTGTCTTCTATAATTTCTTTCATAAGCTTTCTGTAGTTTTTTTTTTTTTAATTTTTTTTTTCAACGTTTATTTATTTTTGGGACAGAGAGAGACAGAGCATGAACAGGGGAGGGGCAGAGAGAGAGGGAGACACAGAATCGGAAACAGGCTCCAGGCTCTGAGCCATCAGCCCAGAGCCCGACGCGGGGCTCGAACTCCCGGACCGCGAGATCGTGACCTGGCAGAAGTCGGACGCTTAACCGACTGCGCCACCCAGGCGCCCCAACTTTCTGTAGTTTTTAACGTATAGATCTTTTACCTCTTTGCTTAAGTTTATTCCTAGGTTTTTTGTGGTATTTGGTGCAATTGTAAATTACATTGATTCCTTCATTTCTCTTTCTCCTGCTTCATTATTGGTGTATAGAAATGCCCACAGATTTCAGTACATTGATTTTATATCCTGTGACTTTGTTGGATTCATTTATCAGTTCTAGAAGTTTTTTGGTGGAGTCTTTTGGGTTTTCCATGTAGAGTATAATATCGTCTACAAAGAGTGAAAATTTAACTTCTTCCTTGCTGATTTGAATGCCTTTTATTTCTTTTTGTTGTCTGATTGCTGAGGCTAGGACTTGCATCACTATATGGAACAACAATTGTGAGAGTGGACATCCCTGTTGTGTTCCTGACCTTAGGGGGAAAGCTCTCAGTTTTTCCCCATTGAGGATAATATTAGCTGTGGGTCTTGTATATGGCCTTTATTATCATGAGGTGTTTCTTTCCCTACTTTCTTGAGTCCAGGGCTGAGTGGCTTTCCAGGAGAATTCTACCAAACATTTAAAGAAGAGTTAACACCTATTCTTTTGAAACTGTTCCAAAAAATTGAAATGGAAGGAAAATTTCCAAACTCGTTCTATGAGGCCAGCATTACCTTGATTCCAAAACCAAACAAAGATCCCACTAAAAAGGAGAACTACACACCAATTTCCGTGGTGAACATGGACGCAAAAATTCTCAACGAGCTACTAGCAAACTGAATCCAACAATACATTAAAAGAATTATTCACCACAATCGAGTGGGATTTATTCCTGGGCTATAGGGCTGGTTCAATATCCACAAATAAATCAACGTGATACATCACATTAATAAAAGAAAGGATAAAAACCATATGATCCTCTCAATAGATGCAGAAAAAGCCTTTGACGAAATACAGCATCCTTTCTTGATAAAATCCCTCAAGAATGTTTTTAATAAATATGTATCTACAGACATTTGGATATGCAAGATTTAAGCTGAGTGGGAGAGAGATCAGGGTCGATGATGTATTCTGGAGAATTAGCATCATAAAGCTAATGGTCAAAACTAGGAGACTAGATTTTATCACCCAAGCATATTACAAAGAATTAGATGATCAGTGGGATGATATGCAATGTCAACTTTTAAAAGTCACTGCATTATGGGGAACCCACAAAGGGGACAAAGAGGAAAACAATAAAGCTCATAGAGGATAGAATTAGAGAAACTCTGAGAAAGCCATAGGTAGTGTCAACAGTAGCCGAGTGTACTACCAAAAAATAAAGGAGGAATCATCTCCAATGAATTTGGCAATATGAATATCTTTGATAATAGTTTTAAAAGAAGGTTGAGGGCACAAGTCTGATGGCAGTGAGATTAAAAGCAAACTAAATAAAGAGGAAGAAGCTAGAGATTGTTGACATAGGACGAAAGAGTAAGAATGGGAAAAGGAAGCAGGAACTGAAAGAGTAGTGCTTGTTTCTTTGCACTTTAGATTTTTCTTCCCCCTGAAGTGAAAGAGCCTACACAGAGTAGTATGACAAAAACAGAGATTGAAGCAAGGTTTTTAAGAAAACTGGAAAGGATAGAGTCAAGAGCACATATGAATGAGTTGCCTTTCTTAGTTCTAATTATCTTCCCATTCATAATCATAGTGCTGATACACCCATCTCTATCTATGCTCTTGGTTAATTCTTAAAACTGCTTTATATTGTAGATACCACAGGGAAGCTATGAAGCAGAGCACCAAGGTCAAAATCCCAGCTTACTAATATGTTACCTTGAGCAAATTGTCTAATTTCTCTGCATCTTTATTACCTATGAAATAGGATAATAATACCATCTACTATGTAGGACTGTAATAATAGTAGCTGGCTTAAGGAGGAGTTGTATTATATTATTTAATTCATGTAAATCTCTTAGAAATATGTCTGTACATGACAAGCACTCAACACATATTAGCAATTATTATTATTCCAGGCACAGCTAAGTGATTTCACTCGGAAACTTCACAACTCTTCTATGAGTTAGACACTATTATTATCCCATTTCATATATTGTAATGATTAATAATTATTGAAAACTTACCACTTACTACTTACTACTTGACTTTAGAGTCAAGGCTCTAAATGCATTACATATAGCAACAACAAAAAACTTTATTATTTACAGCTATACTGGAATTCTCCCCACCCCATGCTTCACCTACAGATAGGGGATTGTTTCCAATCCAAAAGAAATCAAGAAAAGAATGGCATGAGATCTAGAATTAGGGAATCCAATATTGCAGAGAAGGGAAGAGAATATCTAGAAGGTGAAATAAATTATCTTAATAATTGTATAGCAGACGGAGAGCAAATCACCACAGACTGAAAAAATGAACAGAGCTCCAGAATAGACGTTCCCATGGGGAAAAGTTAACAGATGTCTTGATCTGCTGGACTGTATTGAGAGGATTAATACTTCTGCTTGGGGTATAAGTAGTGATAGTGATGTGGAGAATGAAACAAAAGAAAAAAATTAAATTTCCTTTACAACTCACAGCCCATTGACATGTCCTTGAGACAGAGTGACCTTCCTCAAGGAGCTTAGCTACCTCGATGTTAATATTTTGCTAAGGGCAAAAGGCAGCCTTGGCTTCACATTAGCCTGAACTTCAGGATTCTAGAAGTCTCCTTTAATATATAAAAATTCCTTTGGAAGCTTCCTTTCTCTCTACTCTCTCCAGATATATGTTAGCAATCATCCTCCAAGCAGATGGTCCTTTGATATACATCTGAAGGGTCTCTTGACTAAGGTTTAACTAAATAGTAGTAAATGACCTTTTCCTAACAAAAGCTAGTTCCTCAAGGTCCTGGAAACATTGCTTCCAAATTTTTAGACACGTAATGCTATCTCTAACCCCTTTCCAATTCAAAAGTATATAATCAGCCACTCCTCATAACCCCTGTACAGCTCTTTCTGCCCATGGGTCCTGTCCCTGTGCTTTAATAAAACCACCTTCTTTGGGGCACCTGAGTGGTTCTGTCAGTTAAGTGTCTGACTCTTGATTTTGGCTCAGGTCATGATCTCATGGTTTGTGAGATCAAGCCCTGTGTAGGACTTTGCACTGACAGCATGGAACCTGCTCTGGAGTCTCTCTCGCCTCTCTCTGCCCCTCCCCACCCCTCTTTCTCTCTCTCAAAATAAGTAAATATGAAAAATTAAATAATTAAAAATTTTAAAAACACCTTTTGCACCAAAGACGTCTCAAGAATTCTTTCTTATCTGTTCCTTCCCAAACCCCAACATTTTCACATCAGTAGATATATGGAAAACTAAGAAAAGAAACTAAAATAAAAACAATAGTTATCTCTAGGAAAAACAAAAAAATACCTGAAAGGAAATGTGATTGTAGTATAACTCATCATTCAATTATGAATAATATGTACATAGGCAAAATGATATAAACATTCAAATTATTTAACCAAAAATTTTGACATAAATATACTGACATGAGGGGTGCCTAGGTGGCTCAGTCAGTTGAGCGACCGACTTCGGCTCAGGTCATGATCTCACGGTCTGTGAGTTCGAGCCCTGCGTCAGGCTCTGTGCTAACAGCTCAGAGACTGGAGCCTGCTTCGGATTCTGTGTCTCCCTCTCTCTCTGTCCCTCCCCCACTCATGCTCTGTCTCTCTCTGTCTCAGAAATAAATAAACATTAAAATTTTTTTTTAAATTAAAAAAATAAATATACTGACATGATAGGGGAGGAAATGTGCGTATTTAGCTATTTTAATGCAGTAAAATTAAGAAAGACAAGAATAACATGATATTTAGAATTAGGAAAGAAAATTTCATAAGAAACAACTGAAATATTTCAAAGTGTTGAAGGTGGTTGCTTCTGGAGAGTGGGAATCAGATGGGAGTGAGTAGGGCTAGGAATTTTTACCTCTGCAATATTTTCAGTATTTTTACCACTGCAATGCAAATTTAATTATGCCTTTGAAAGTTCTACAGTCTGTCAGAAATTCTATATTCAAGATTTCCAACTAGATTGTATACCCTGTGAAGATAGGGGTCATCATTCATTATGTTATAACCATCCATGGTACCTATTCAAGCCACTGATGACCGAACAAAACCAAGGATCTGGATAAAGTACAGACATGAACACAGACCTTTAGTACTACAAAAGAATTCGGAAATTAAGTCATTACCTTTAATTTTATAAATGAGCAAAAAGACCCAAAAAAGTAAATTATTAGTTCCTAGAGAAGAAGTTATCTGAATGTACTGTATGCTTTGATTTTGGCATCATTATCTATTACTTATTAATTAGTAATAAATTATATAATACTCTATTAAAAAAACATTTAAGGGGCGCCTGGGTGGCGCAGTCGGTTAAGCGTCCGACTTCAGCCAGGTCACGATCTCACAGTCCGTGAGTTCGAGCCCCGCGTCGGGCTCTGGGCTGATGGCTCAGAGCCTGGAGCCTGTCTCCGATTCTGTGTCTCCCTCTTTCTCTGCCCCTCCCCCGTTCATGCTCTGTCTCTCTCTGTCCCCAAAATAAATAAATGTTGAAAAAAAAATTAAAAAAAAAAAACATTTAAAAACTGAACCATGGGGCACCTGGGTGACTCAGTAGGTTAAGAGTCTGACTCTTGGTTTCGGCTCAGGTCATGATCTCACAGTTTGTGAGTTTGAGCCAGGTGTTGGGCTCCGCAGTGACAGTGCAAAGCCTGCATGGGGTTCTCTCCCTCACTCTCTGCCCCTCCCCTGCTTACTTGAGCATGCACTCTCTCCCTCTCTCAAAATAAATAAATAAACGTAAAAAAAAAGTAAAAACTGAACCACAAAAAAACAGAAAGGGAGGGCCGCCTGGGTGACTCAGTGGGCTAAGCATCCTATTTCAGCTTAGGTCATGATCTTGAGGTTCATGAGTTTGAGCCCCATGACTGTCTGTGCTGACAGCTTGGAGCTTGGACACTGCTTCGGATTCTGTGTTCCCTTCGCTCTCTGCCCCTCCCCCACTCACACTCTGTCAGGCTGTCTCTCTCTCTCTTAAAAATAAATAAACATTAAAAAAAAATTTAACAGTAAAAAGAAAAATAGGGGAATGGAATCCCCTACACATCCAGCAATGCCTGCTCTGATCAGGCAGAGGTACTGTCCTGGTGAAAGAATGTCAGGCCTACAATAGAGAAATCCAGCAAAAGATAAAATATCAGTTTCTGTTGCTGTTGTAAATTGGATCCACAGTCAGTCATTTCTTCCCAGTTTTCTATCATTATTTCCTGAAGCAGAGTAAGTTACAGCAATCCACCTCCAGATAGGTGATTTGATTATCTTTAGCATGTGGAATCTTTTACTCTCGTAATGCTTATCAGCTCTGGCACAAATTGAACACATTAATCACCAAAAAAAGAAGTCTGCAAGAAGGATAGGAGCTAGTGAGTTTCACTGATAATGGAAAAATGCTTTTTTTTTTTAAAGAACCACATTGCTAATATTAAGTTGAAAGGAAAAGACATTTTTTTTTGGAGTGATAACTATAATAATGAGTACAGAAGTGAATTTAAATGGACATTAGGAGAACTGAGAAGCAATCAATCCTCAGGGGCAAACAGGAGTTGGTAATTATTTATATTTGATTCTAACGAAAAGAATACTAGACTCTCCGTTTGGGGTTTTTTTGAGACACATAAAATCTGGAGGAGGGCTGAAAAATCTGAGCTCAAAGATCTGTATCTTCTCCCAAATGAACATATGGATGTGTGCCTTCAAATGGTTAACGCTTATCTCGGCGCGGCTGGAAACACTGCACAAATCAGAGCCTGTGAACGTTGAAAGCGAGCGTCTAACTAAAGCGCCGCAGGAGAAGGGGCGCCAGGGGGGCGAGGAGCGCCAGGCGGCAGCTGCTATCAGTAGCTCCTTCTTATCCCCTCGCCCAGCCTGCAGGGCTGGGCTAGACCCATCTATCACCGCATAGAAAGAGCCCGAGGCTTGGCTCTGACAAAAACGTCCTTTTTTTGTTACCTTGCTATTATGCCTGGCAGCTTCTGGTCCATGAATTCCTGCATGCACTGGTGTTCCGTGGAACTGCTGAGAAACCTCCGGAAAGATTCAACGTATCTGCTGTGGTCAGAAAACAGGCTCCTCATGGAAGATGCCATGTTTGGTTTCTGATGGAAGGCAGAGAAGGAGGGGAAGCTTTAACTTCCCCTCCTCTTCCCAGTTCCTTTTCTCTCTACTCACCCCCACCAATTCCTATCCCCACTTCTCACACCACTCCCCCCCCCCCCCCCCACCATGCCAGAAAAGCCTGCTTTGAGTTTTAACATGCAACGAAGGCTGGTGTAAATCACATTCTTACGTCAGTTATTTGTGCAGGACTTTGAGCTGATACTTTAACCCCTGCAGTGTTCCTTTATAAGAAACGGAGGTGGTAAAGCAAAGCAATAA
Organism: Felis catus; assembly: GCF_018350175.1. NCBI lineage: Eukaryota > Metazoa > Chordata > Mammalia > Carnivora > Felidae > Felis > Felis catus. The sequence continues at coordinate 129,383,979 of NC_058375.1, read as the reverse complement.
ATCCACTGTTATAACTTGTTTTTAAACGTCTGAAGTTCAGAAAGTCGTAAAAACTGATCCCATTCTAATCACTTCCTGTTTTGTCAGCCTTTGCCAGGAGTGAATTCCAAGTGGGACAGTGGCTGCTTTAAGGGCCAAAGGCGACAAACACAGGGTAAACAGCCAGTTACAAGGCTACAAACCACTTTCAGAAATACACCCCTGCTGAAATCTTTGACAGAAGATGGATGTCCGCCTCCATGCTTTCTACAGGGGAATTTCTTGCCTTCCCCCTTCTCAGAAGATGAACTTTTTACACTCCTCCACTGCGTTTCTTCAAATGCTGGTTTGTTGTGATTCAGGAAGTCTCCTTAGCAGAAACCATCCTGGAGGGACCCGGAAACTATTAATTGGAAGGTGTGAGAAGCCTGCTGGAGTATGGGGAAGAATCAGGGGAATGAGAGTAGTCTTAGGGCACAAAATGCAGGAGAAGGGGTAAAAGCCAAGTCCCTAAAAATCATTCCCTAAATTCTTCTGAACATGAGATTTTAGATACTTAGGGTTGGATGAACCTCTGGCAGCCTAGTGGTGTCACCTATCAGAGACCCACAGTGTTAGAGTGTTCATGTGCCAGAGCTTTTACTTGGGAAGTGGTGTTGAAGAAGACCACTCCTTCTCCAGCACAGGATGTTAATAATAGTATCCAACTCATGGAAGAGTTGTAAGAATTAATGAGTGAATTCATATGCCTCTCTTAGAAATGTATCTGCCTAAGCCATTCCTCTGCTCTGATTCAGCTCCAAAACTGCCCTTCAAGCATTCAACAAACCCTTTTTATTAAGCACTCATGGTCCCACTACTCTTAGAACTGTGCTTTTATCCTAGGAGAAAATGGGAAACCCGGAAAAGCAGATTCATGTGGGTGTAGTGTGTAACTATGTGTCCTTGGCTGAAAGACAAGTTTGTTTGCTCATCAGTAAACTGGGAACAATGAAGTAAAATCTGATAGGGTTTTAGTGAGAATTATGTGGATAACAAGTACCTTATGCTTAGCACATTGTTACTGCTCCCATAAAATGCAAGCTGGTCCCTTCTGGATGAGAAACAAAACAAACAAACAAAAACACTGAAATTGAGTTTCATGTCATTTTCACATGTCATGAAATATTACTCTTCTTTGGATTTTTTCCAGTCATGGAAAGATGTAAGTTATTCTTAGCTCATGGGCTGCACAAAAACAAGTTGCTGGGCTGGATTTGACCACCAGGCGCTAACTTAGCTCCTAGGGCTACACACATACAAATATACGCTACTCAACTGCCATGTCTATCCAACCAGCCCTGTCTTCCTCAAACTGACTCTCACAAGCTTCTGGTTCTTCATTACCACCTCTGCTCTTTTCTTAAGCACTCAATCCAAATCATTCATTTACATATTCATCTACTAAACAAATATTTAGTAAGGGTGTATTCAGCTGTGAAGAAATGTCATTGACCTTAACTTCAAAAGTGCCTACTAAAACCTGCTTTTAATTAAAACTCATTCTTCACCTGAGACCATCACCTGCGTCCCTTGTCAAATTTTCTCCAACAGTCAGCCCTTCATTTATGTTTCATTAAGGATTTCCTCCCCGTTCTCAGGGCCTCTGTCCTACTTGAGATTCTGGTTGCTGTTGTTGTTGACCTACTCTGCTATTTTCTTCCTGGCCTTCGTGCCTTAGGAGTCGCACAGATCCTCCCCAATTTTATTGCCACTGCCAAATTCAGTTTTTTAAAGCACAGTAATGATAAAGTCACTCCTCTCCCTGCAAAATGTGTACTGTCTCTCCACCATACCCCAAGTTAAGTCCAAGACTCACTCTTTGCCCACCACCCTCTCCCCCTGCCCCAAATCATCCAGACTTCTGTTTCATTTTCCTTTGGACTTGCCAGTGTGTCCCTTCCAACTCTGCTGCTTCTCTGGATGTATCCCTGTGCTTTCCTTCCTACCCCTCTGCACATAACGGCCCCTCCTTCAGTTCCTCCTCTTACCCCACCCACTGAAAATATTCCTACTCTTCATAGGCTACCACTTCCATTAAGCCTTCCATATTCCCCCCAAAAGGATTATTAGCCCTTGTGCTCTTAACTTTCAGCCTCTTACAACTTTGATGGCATTTGTCCTTATGTTAGGGTTTACTAACATACTTGCCTCGTCCCCCCTGCTAGTCCCTATGTGATTGCTAGCTAATAGAGACAGGAATTGAATCACAACTCTCCATGATGTGTGCTGCCCACAGTAGGCTTTCAGTTATTTTAAATGACTAAAATTGTACTTTATCATTTTCACTATTGAGCTACTCTCTACCGTCAGATACTCTTCATCCTTTACATTATTGGGGGACTCTGTTAATATACAACTATGATTCCATTTATCGAGTTCTTATTATGTGCCAGGAATTATATGGATCTTTTCTAACTTAGTAGAGGATTTTTCACTTTGAAGCACCTCTGTGGGCTTGCCTATCTTACAGATGAGAAAACTGAGATTCTGAGAGGTTGGGTCCTTTGCTCAAGCATGCTTAGCAAGGAAGGGGCAGGACTGGGAATGTAATTCTAATATTTCAAATCCCTAACCAGTGCTCTCACAAACTATGTTCAGCCCAAATCTGCCTCCCTGTAACTTATACAGGGTACTGCTTAAACTGAATGGAAGGATTCTAGTTTCTTCCCCATATAACACTTATTGAAAAATTTGAAATCAGCTCATAGGATAGCCCTACTCTCAAAGGTGTCTGTTTCGTAGTTCCATAATTCTTCGTCCATTTGGGCTGCTATCACAAAAATGCCATACACTAAGTGGCTTAAACAAGGAGCATTTGTTTCTCAGAATTCTACAGCCTGGGAAGGCCAAGATCAAGGTGCTGGCAGATTGGGTGTCTGGGGAGGACCCATTTCTTTGCATAGTCATCTTCTCACTGCCTTTTCACATGTTAAAAGGGACAAGAAAGCTCCCTGGAATCTCTTTTCTAAGAGCACTAATCCTACTCATGAGGGCCCTACACTCATGAACTAATCACTTTTCAAAGACCCCCACCTCCTAATACTATAACATTGGGGCTTAAGCTTTCAACATGTGATTTGATGGTTACACAAATACTTGGTCCGTAACAGTTACTAATCATTCCTTTCCAGTATAGCTTTATATAATCCATTATGCTAGTTTCCGCCTTTGGACAAACGAATTTGTCAGGTTTTCTTTAAAAAATTGGTGTTGTGGGGGGGCTCAGTTAGTTAAGAGGTTAAGCATTTGACTTCTGTCATGGTCTCAGGGTTCGTGAGTTCAAGCTCTGCACCGGGCTGTCAGCACAGATCCTTCTTTAAATCCTCTTTCTCTGTCTCTGCCCCTCCCCCCCCAATAAATAAATATTTTTTTTAAAAAAATGGTGTTTGGAAATAAACACAGTCTCCCAAAAGTTGCCTAAGCAGTACAGATTAGGCTAATATTTCCCAACCATGTTCTGTCCAATCCGAGTTTTTTCAGATGTTACTACTGCTTTCCAAAAAAAAAAAAACCCAAAAACAAAAAAAGCCCCGAGTTCAACAGATTCCTCTGGACAGTCATAATTCACATTAACATAAGAAAGGTTTATAAAACCTTTGCCACATGCCCTGTTAAAATGCAGATACACCATGTCTATGGCATTTTGGCATTTCTCTGATTAATCTTTCAGCCTCTTCAAAAAAGGGAAATCTTGTTGCTTTCAGCATGACTTGCACTTAACTGAATGCTGGTTTTAGCAATCACAACTTCCTTTTAAAATTGCAAATAGAGGGGCGCCTGGGTGGCTCAGTCAGTTGAGCTTCCGACTTCTGCTCAAGTCATGATCTCACGGAGTTTGAGCCCCATGTTGGGCTCTGTGCTGACAGCTCAGAGCCTGCTTGGATCCTCTGTCCTCCTCTCTTTCTGCCCCTCCCCCACTCATACACACACACACCCACCCACACACACACACACACACACACACACACACACAGTCTCTCTCTCTCTCTCTCTCTTTCTCAAAAGTGAATAAACATTAAAAAAATAAAATTGCAAATAGAATATCTGTTTCATAATCCAAAATGCATCTGGAATGTCCCTGGGGATTAAACATTTAGCTGGCTGGTAGGAATTAACTAAATTTTAAGAGCCCTCTTTCCCCCTCTTTTTTGAAAATGGGAGCAACTGTCTGACACATCTGTCATTTGCCATGACTTCTCAAAGTTTCCTGGCAATAACATCATTGCTCTTATAAATTATTTTGGTATATTCCAATATGATTCTTCTAGGCTGTGAAAGATTGTCTTAATTAGAATTCTTAGATGTTCTCTTACCTATTGGGGTTTCTGTCCTCTATTAAGGAGGGGTTGAGATGTTCTCTTACCTATTGGGGTTTCTGTCCTCTATTCTGTCCTCTATAAGCTGTTTCTGTGTCAAAGTACCTTTCACACATTATCTCATTATACTCCTAATCCTCTGGGAATGGAACTATTGATATCATCAAGCAAGACTCAGAACAAATACATTGTACAAGATCATATATCTCATGAGAGAAGAATCTGGATTAAAATTCATGTTGTTTAACTCCATGGACTATTTTTAAAAATTATATCATACTACTTCTTACCACTCTGTACCTTATCAACATGAAGATTATTTTCCATATTAGAAAACTCTGGAACCAACAAAAAGTGGAGCGATTCTGTATTCTTCCTATCACCTATTAATATAATAATGTCCATGCTAGGTCATAAAGGAAAGGGTTTCTCTTGTTTATTCTTAACAAACAAAATTTATTTGTTTATTTTGAGAGAGAGAGAGAGAGAGAGAGAGAGAGAGAGAGAGAGAGAGAGAATGTGAGGAAGGGGCAGAAAAAGAAAGAGAGAATCCCGAGCAGTCTCTGCACCGTCAGCATAGAGCCTGAGTCAGGACTCAAACTCACGAACCATGAGATCATGACCTGAAGAGAAATCAAGAGTCAGACACTCAATTGACTGAACTACCAGGCACCCCTATTCTTTTTTTTTTAATTTATTTTTTATTTTTTATTTGAGTATAGTTGACACGCAATGTCTCATTAGTTTTAGGTGTACAACATAGTGAATTGAAAAGTTTATACATTACGCTGTGTTCACCACAAGTGTAGCTGCCGTCTGTCCTGATATATCACTATTACAGTATTATTGACTATATTCTTAACAATGTGCATTTTATTCCCGTGACTTACTCTTGCCATAACTGGAAGCCTGTATCTCCCCTCCCCTTCACCCACTTTTTTCAACCTCCACCCCGCTCCCTTCTGGCAATCATCAATTTATTCTCTATATATGGGTATGATTCTGCTTTTTTTTAAATTTCCCTTTATTCTTATTGCTTTGAATGTGCTATGCCAAAAAACAAACAAATGAACAAAAGAGGAATAAACGATAGCAAAATCCCAAGGACCCATTTTATGGTATGTAACATTCTTCAGCAGTCTCCACTCTGGTCTGTAGTCTTTTGAACACTGTTTTTATTGGCCTTATTCTTATCCTTAGCTATATGCCCCATAGCATAACATATATGTAAATGATAATGACAATATTATTAAATTATCTTAATCAAATAGTTACAAGAGTCCCACTTCATTTTCTCTTGACAAACATGGAGGAGGAAGGTATTTTATACAAATTGGTTGGCTTATTTGATGTGCTAGTTTACTTGAAATTTAACAAGCAGTTTAACCCAACTGTGGTCTTGAAGGGAGGTTTGAAATCATAGTACATAAAATATTAGAGCTCAATTTGATTGGTAACATCAGGCACAGATGATAGATATCAGAATCCTACTTTTAACAGGACATTTAGCTAAGTTTCTCGTAAGTGTAGAAACAAGCTAAGAAGCGAGAAACTTGAGCACTATATACAAGCTTAGCCTCTTACTAGGTAAATAACATCAGGTAAATGATGTAACTGCTTTAAACTTCCTCCCCCATCCCCTACCACCCCTACTATATATAAATATGGGGAAAGAAGGTAGACTAGATAACCTTTAAGGTTCCTTGAAGTTCTGATTAGTCTTCATCTTTAAAAAAGATAAATTACTTTGGGCTTATGAAACTAAAGTTAGATGTATTCATGGCTAGCAGAGCCACCGTATACAAAGACTATCAATGAATCATAAATGATAACCTGAAGATAATCTCTGGGTAAGCAGCCCCTTGACTTTATGTGAAATATCCCTGGCCACATTTTATCAATGGAAGTTTCTTAAACTCACACAACTGGTAATAATGCCATTATGTCTTGTTTTTAATGGCATAGTTGTTTCAATTGCTCTTTTTTAGCCTGGAGTTTATGCTTTTGTTTTAATTAACTTAGAACAGAAAAATTAAAAAGGTCCAAAATACCCAATAAGAGAGAAGACAAACCAAATGAAATAATGCAGAATAAATATTTGGGGAATAATTACTTGGGAGGTAAGAGGGTGGATGAGTAGACAGAAAATAAAAAATATAGAAGAGTAACCAATGATATTCTAGAAACTTAAGAAATGTTTAAGGGTAGAAGTAAGTAATGAGACAAGACAAAAAAGAAACAGAGAACTTAGTTCCTATTTAATAATCCAAAAATTTAAAGTAACCTGGAAAGGTCTAGATCCCCTTCCAAAGATAGAAGACGGTAAATATTTAGAACCTGATATATTGTCAGGAACTGGGAAATTATGAAAACAAAACAAACATAAAAGAATGCAATTCATCAAACAACCTTTGCCTGAGTCCATTATACAGATCATCTCAGTTACTGTCTCAGTGACTATAAGTCTAGTGTTGAATTAGGGATCTGTGAAGGTTAAGGGTTCATGTAAGAAAATTTTTATAAAGAGAGTGTTAATGGTAAACAGACTACTCTGGGATTTGGTACAGAGGCATTTGTTCAAGTATATGATGGGTTAAAACATTCTCCCATCTGAGAAGCCTTGCTTGTACATGATCCAGAGACTAAAAGGATGCACATGCCTATGAGGCTCGGATATTACTTAAAAAGAATCAAAGCACAATTTATATATAATAAAGTACACAAATCTCAAGTGTACAGCTTGAGGAAGATTTATATGTGATACACCCTAGAAGACTAATTTATGTCTGCAATTAATAATACAGCCCCCCCCCTTCAGATAACAACCATTCTGATTTTTATCCCCATAGATTACTTTTTCCTGTTCTTAACTTCCTATAAAAGGGGCATACAGAATGTATAATTTTGTGTCTGGCTTCTTTTCTCTTCATAATATTCTTGAGATATTCCCATAATTTTGGAGGGGTGGGGCATCAGCAGTTAATTCTTTTTATTGTTGAATATTATTATAATGTATTATTTTTTATCTATTTTTCTCCTAATGGACACTTGGGCCATTTCTCTTTGGGGCTATTATAAATAAACCTGATGGAAACATTCTTATACATGTCTTTTGCCGCACTCGTTTTTGTTGCCATGAGTGAAATTATGTCATAGGATAAACAAATATCTAGCTTTAGAAGATATTGCAAACAAGATCTGCAAATGTCCACAATCACTAGCAAAATATAAAGATATTAGGTGCCACATCCTCATCAATTCTTGATACTGCCAATCACTTTTGTTTCATCCCTTCTGGGCGTATATGGCAGTATGTCTTTGTAGTTTCAATTTTCATTTTCAACTGATTAGTGACTTTGAGTGTTTTTTTAAATTCTTGTGGGCCATAAAAAGGTGTAGTCTTTCGTGAGGAGTCTGTTAAAGTCTTTTGTCCATTTTAAAAGCCTGTATTGTTTGCTTCTTTTCTTATTGATTTATATAAGATTTCTTTATATATTCTAGATGAGTCCTGTCATATACGTGTGAGTATGTATACATATGTACACATTATATACATATTATACATACACATATGTAATATCTTCCACGTTGTGGCATGCTGTTCATTTTTTGATGATGTCTTTTGAAAAACAGAAATTCATCAACTTACAGTTTTTAAATCCTTAATCTAAAAGTGTATTTATTTAATATAATCAGGTCAACAAAAACTAACCATGCGCCTTTTTTTGAAAATCTTTGTTTATTTTTGAGAGAGAGAGACAGAGAGACAGACAGCATGAGTGGGGGAGGGGCAGAGAGAGAGGGAGACACAGAATGCAAAGCAGTCTCCAGACTCTGAGCTGTCTGTATGGAACCCAACGCAGGGCTCAAACTCATAAACTGCAAGTTCAGGACCTGAGCCAAAGTCGGACAGTTAACTGACTGAGCCACCCAGGCACCCCAATCATGTGCCTTTTAGACCTTTAGCCAGTAGTATGGTGGAGTTTCAGGAATTCTGGGAGCTGGTGGATATCATATCAATAGCTTGAAATCAGCTGTGGTGAGAATATTTACACTATGGAGATGGGCAAACACTATGAATCAGGACTTTTTAATTTTTCCTGGAGGGCAGATTGTTAAACAGCAGTACACAGATGCTTTTAGCCCTGTGATTATTTACAAAGCTGCTGGGTGGCCCTGAGCCCTCTGGTAAAACAGCTGAGCTATGGCAATGTGACAAAGGCCTCCTTTTTCAACTTTCTAGCATGACCTTGCTAAAGAGTTTGACCACTCAAATTCTGGAAGAAGTGGTACCCTATTCCAGCATCCCTTAATTAATTGGTTATTCTCTTACTATGATCTAGAAACTGATCTCAGGATTACTCCTGGGTCTGCCACCAACTAGTATGAAATTGGATAGGTAATTTATGTTCCTTGAGCCTCATTTTTTTAATCTGTGAAATAGGAATAATAATATTACCTCATAATATTTTTGTGAGGATTAAATGGAATAATGTGTATAAAATGTCCGGCATAGTATTTAATCCATAGTAATCTCTCTGGAGTGAGACAGATTTCTCTAACCTTCAGTTTCTTCATTTATAGGATGAGGACAATAATACTCTATTAGCCAGGTTTCAGTCCAAATTGCAGAATTCTTGTGAGGTGGTTCAGAGGGAATTTTTAATACTGTCAACCAATTTAAAAGGTCTTGAAAGAGCTGAAAAGGCAAACAGAGATGTTGAGGCAACCTATCAGGAAGCTCCCACCACCTGTAGGGCTGGAGGAATAAAGGGAGGACATATGTTACCAAAGCTCTGGAGCCTGGGCTACCCAGTAAGAGCTAGAACAATGGACGAGACACAGCTACTCTTGGAGATGCTGCCTGAAACCAAAGGAAATGGACAGAAATACCCAGCATCTTCCCTCTTCTTATGCTCTCATCTTTGCCAGTGTCCCTCTTTACTGAAGCTGAGTGAAAACTAAGTTGGCAAGAAAGCATGAGTGATGTAACTTGCAAGATTCAGCCCCCTGTAATACTGAACAGAGCAGGAGAAGGACCAAAAGTGGACCTGATAGCAGCTAGTGACCAGCACAAGTGCTTACTATGCTGATTTGTTGTGAGAATTAAATTAAAAAAGTATAAAAGTGTAAAGCAAAACACCTAGAACATATTAAATGCTCAATGAATGCCAGGTAATCACAGTAAAATAGTGAAAATAAAGGTATTTTCACTGTATTATGATATTATTATAGCTATTATATTATTGCATGTTGCATATTATATGATATTATTATAGTTAATATGATAGCTATAGGGTCAAAAGAAGGCTGGTATTAATGAAATCTTAAAGAGTGGAGATGATTGACTATGATCATTAACTCCCTTAGGACATCAGGAAGATTGGCTTTGTTTATGAGGAAGGTATTTGCTGGGAAATTATCTCTTCGGAATTCATCGAAGTTCATTAAATTCATGAGGAAGAACCATCAGTGGGCACCTGGGACTCCTCTAGCCTCTGAAAGTTGCAGAGTTAGCCACGGGCAAAGTCAGGAGGTCCCTGTCTCAGACAGTCGGAGGAAGTTACTAAGTGGAGTAGTGTGTGATGCCCTGGTTCTTCTTCAGTTCTACTCCCTAGCTCCCTGTGTGACTTTGGGTAAGTACTTAAGTCAGTGGGAGTTCAGTTTCTTCAGATGTGAAGAACTAGATCCCATCATCTCACTTCCAGTTCTAAAATTCTAAGGATACTTGAGTTTAAACCTGGTATTCAGAGATGTGGCTAGTATTTCCGGTTGGAAGCAGGATGCCTCTTCTCAGAAATTTGGCACTCTGTATACCTCATTCTCTGATTCTATGGTACCACCCCTTCTCTAAATCCAAAGCTATTTTCCATTTTTAAGCACAGATTATACCATCAGAATGCACTCTTTGGAAAACAGAAGGAAATCATTCTAATTACCCATATGCTCTCAGGCAGTGAAATAATTAAGATCTGTTTATCAGTATGGCTAATTAAAAACAAAAAGCACATGTGTCAATGTTTGTTTTATTATTTCCTATTTAGGCCTCTAAGAGTTTTCATGGATACCTATAGGACCTGAAGAATAAGCTCCTTTCCCAGCATGTTCTATAATCAGACATTATACAGGGGGTGTCAGCCAGTTTCAGTAGCTAGAAGATGGTCTTCCATAAACACAATTGCCCTTACATTTCAGAGTTATCAATTGTGAATCCATTTTGTGCAGTCAAGTGAAACTTGCAGCCAATAAACACAGGGTTAAAGAAGGAGGCATGATATGTACAAAGTGCCTACAAAACTTCTCTATTTGCCTAGTGCAAATAAATACTTCCATTGATCCAGTTCTAGCAGAAATGAAATGCAGATTGGGTCAAGGATGGTGAAGGTATGTGGCATTGACTTGTTAAGTTTTGAAAATTTGCTTTTGGGAATTCTGAATACGTATGTGAGCTCTCTTGCCTCTGGAATGTCATGCCACCAAAAAAAAAAAAAAAAAGGCAGAGTGAGTTTTGCCTCCCACACATGCCTGCTGTGTATTACATAGTCTGCTTTTAACTTTGGATGCCAAAGAAAGCTCTCTTTGGAATTTCAAAGTTGGTTAAAACTTCACAGTATTTGCAGTATTTGGCCCTTTCACTCCTCAGATAAACAACAAAAAGCTCACCTGTTCTTCATAATATTGCTGTTAGAATCATTTTTCTAAAGTTCATTTTATCACCTTTTTATCTCTAGTTGGGATAAGAAATGAATGCATATTGGAATTTAATTTGTTTAGGGAATTCATTTTGTTTAATTTGGCTCTAAAACACTCATGGCAATCCAGTATTGAGAACAGATAGCTCAAACTCCTTAATAGCCAAATCCAGAGAGATTTCCATAGTGAAAGTGGAGGGAGATATTGATGATATTCAAACAAATGATTTTAGAAATCTCATGGAATGAGCCAAAATTATATATGAAAACTCAAATTGGAATTAGAATTCAAAGCAAGGTCTCAGTGAATACGGGGCCCTGCATACTGCTGCTAGGTGGCAGACAGAGGGAAGAATAAATGAGCTCCAGCTTTTGAGAAACTTAATTAAAAGTTATATCAAACCTGGGATTCTCCAGAAAGAATTTGTACTTACTTTAATAAAGGCTGTTTCTCCTTGAGAAGCAATTCTAATTTTATACCAGGGTTGCAATTTCTGTGCTGAAAATGGCCTTTCTATGAGATCGTGTTCATTTTTGCAAACACAATATATCCCCACCCCCAGGACCTTTCTCTGGCACCCAGACAGGAGAGCATTTGCCAAAACAATGATAGGGATGCTTAGAAAACAATAGCTCTTCTTTGAACTTTATTACTATGAGCTACAGTACAACAAAACTCCAGACCAAGGGCGATGCTGAGATAGGAAGGAAACTACATTTACCGACCAGATGGGAGATTTTCATTTCCCGTTTTAAAATTCTAGTAGCAACATAGAGCTGGCTCAGTGGTTGACAGGGGTTAAAGGTCAGGGGAGGAGCAGACTGTAAAGGAGAAGCAAGAGAGACTCCTTTTGGAGTGATGAACTCTGTACTCTGGGTGCCATGGTAGTGCATGTGTCAAAACCCTTGGAACTGTATGCCAGGAAGAGGGATTTTACTCTTTGTAAATTAAAAATTAAACAAACAAGCAAACATGGTCAACTTTGACATTTTTTAAAAGTGCATCAGTTTGGTTTTATGTTACATGTGTGCACCAGTCGACTTGACATTTACCCAGTACTTCTTTGCCTCCCTAATTACTATTTCAAAGACTCTTCCCTTCGACCTCTCCTTAGTTTCACCTCTTTCCCAGGGTTTGCTATGATTTCCTGATTTCTCTTCTTTTCAAAACAAAACAAAACCTTTGCGGACCAAGTCCTCAAATTAATGATGATGAAAAGAATTCAGACCTGGGCAAGAGCAATCTGATAGTGGAGAAAATGTGCTTCTGGGAAAAGATTTATAGAACGTTGGCAGGGACAGGGCATCTAGACAGGTTGGTCTGACGGGGGCAAATTGCAAAACCAAAGGGTGGGGAATAGGGAAGAAATAAATAGAAGGCTATCATGATAACCCTGCCTTCTATTTGTAAAGTGTGTCATGGCTTATGATAATCTGAAACTGGCTCCTTTAATATTCTGACACCTTGCTAATGTAGGTGGAGTCATTGCCTCCATTTTATAGATGAGAAAACTGTGGCCCAGAAAAATGAATTGTCCATGGTCACAAGGCTAGTACATGAAAAAGCTTGTACTTGAGCTGGGATTCCTGGTTCTAAGCACTGGTGTCTGGCTACAACCAACCACAGGTAGCCCCTGCTGTCCAGAGCTCCTGATAGCAGTGTCACACCCAGTGAAATCCTTGAGGTCCTTGAGGTCTCCTGCCCAAAGGACATGGGTAGGAAGTGAATCAATGATCTCCACTTTGGGCTTGTCTTTTAGGGATGGCACTGCAGCTAATTCCGGGTTGATGGGCTCACTCTTACCCTTTCAACTGGGTGTAGAAAAGCCACAGAAATAGGTAGCTCCAGTGGGACAGTGTTGTTTAAGTGAAAGACCACCTCCAGAGTAGGCATCATCAAACTGAAAATCGAAACACAGGAAATAGTACCTGAGATCTCATCTCCCATGTGCTGAAGGAGAGAAATTTGACCAATTCAAGGATGAACACGTAAGACAGGCTTTCTCTTATGAGGCAGGAGGTGGTAAACTAGAGATAAATATCTTTATTTATTCTGTGCCTTGTTTCACAAATGGTTGGAGAGAGCTGTCTAGGAAAGCACAAATCTGGTCCTATTAACCAGATATAGTTCAAGAAAGATGGGCCCCAGCACTTCCTGAGAAATTTCCTCAAGAGACTGGTTTTGCCAAATGTTGTATGTTTTGCCTTCTGTAGTGGATTCAGTATTTCTCAATATGTTTCAGAGTATAAATAGCAAACCAGTTGAGCAAATGCCCATCTGGTTGTCTGATCTCTTCTTTAAATGGAGAAAAAGAAATTGTCTTTGACTTGAGAAAAAACGTAGAAGAGTGTTGGTGGCTCCATTCGAGACCTGACCTGGTCCTAGTAACTCATCAAGAAGCACCGGAGTCATTTCATCAGAGGGATGGTCCTCGCCCCCCATAATCCAGTCCCCTCCCTGGCCTCCTACAGCCTATTACTCTCTGATAGAACTTAGATCTTTTCCTTCAAAGTGTTTGTAAAACTCTCCCTCATTAGGCTGACATGCCACGGGGGCAAGGAAGCATGTGTTTGAGCCATGATTGGATCCCCAATGCCTCTCACGGTTCCTGGAACATGATAATAAGTTAAACTAATAGATGGACTGGATTGCAAGGGAGTGTCCATCACTATATTTCAGAAGAGCTGTGCTTCCTTTCCTTTGTAAGTCAGAGAAAAACTTTTCCTGTCTCTCTTTCATTCCTCATTTTGGTCAGTAGGAAGAATGGACTTCATGTCAGTTAATTCTGGGTACATGGGCAGCCCCCCAAGAGTAGCATTGGGACAATGTAAAGTCACTCCTTCTGCCTTAAGAACAGGGATAAAAGGTTTTCTCTTGTGAAACTTGGACAGGCTGGAAGGCAAAAGATTTAGGATGATTATTCCTGGGGTCTGCTTTATTTTGGTGTGAGATACTCAGTTTCCTAAAAGTAAAATGTGCAAAACATTGTGGAAAGAGCACTGGGCTTGTAATCAAATCCTAAAAACAGAGCTGGAACTACTTTAGAGACCAGCACAACCAGTGGTTTTCAATGTTCACCGTGTATTAGATTCCCCAGTAGAGACTGATATAAATGTATGGATGCCTGGGCCTCGCTGCTAGGGATTCAGATCCAATTGGTCTCTGTGGTATTTTGTCACTTAATTCATCCTTGAAGCTCTCCAGGTGATTAATCTGGATGGCTGGGTTTGAGAATGACAAACGTGAACCAGACGTATAATATGCATTGGTCACTTGTTTCAGCCACCCAACATGTGACGCCCTCTGTGTTCAGGACTTGCCCCCCTTCCCCTCCCCCCACCCCCAGGTTCACCAGCTTCCCTCGAAGCTAGGACCAAGCCATCAGGGCCTTCAATCAGACACAGTCCTGGACTCTGAATGGGAACTGGAGACCCCAGGATGCAAGAGTCACCGAGACTTGTCTTTGCTGGCAGTGGCTGTGACACCAAGAATGACTTTGGGGCAGCAGTCAAATCAGGTCTACTGTAGTATGTCTCTGGGGCAGCTGCAGCCACCTCACCACGTCAACCCCAGTGCATCGTCTCAGACATGGTTCTGGTCTGTCTTCCCAGGCCTCCCTGTGAGACCAGCAAAGTCCTCAAGAGTATTAAAGTAATGTCTTTTTCCCCCACATTAACTAGACCCAGTTTGTGCTGCTTGTAAAGAAAGACCCTGAATACTGCAAGTGTTTTTTTGTTTTTGTTTTTCTCTCTCTCTCTCTATTTCTTAGAATCTTCTGGTTCTGCAAGTATCTCAGGAGCAACAGAGTAAGCCAGACTTGCAGTTTCCTGGGGTCTTTGTCCCCTTCAACCAGAGCAGCTCAATTTAACATTTTCTTATGAAAAAGTGTTTCTGAAAGAAAAAAAAGTTTAGAAATTACATTTGGGTGGCAGAGAAGTTCTTTAGTGTATCAAATTCCATTAATTTTTCTGGATTTCCCCTAGATACCAAGACAGAGCTGTTCTTCCAGACGTGGGTGGGAAATTCTAGTAGTAAAGTGAGCCAGAGTGACTGCCTGCTTCTCCTCCAGAATTCCAAGTCCATTCAGTTCATATTTGTAACCAGGGGTCTAGAGACCCAGTGTAAGTTGTATTTCTGCCACTTCTTGTCCTTGTCACCAGGACAAGGACAAGGCAAATACATTATTTCCACTAAAATTAAATTCCCTTTTCTGTAAGATAGAACAACTAATACTTTTCTGTCAACCACATGTGATATCTCAAATGATATAATAAATTCAAGTGGTATAATAAATAAAATCATCTTATGTACTTATAAATCACTCTGGGCATGCAAGATGAAATTATTATTACCAATACTGTCCATGAAATCTTAAATCAGTTGTTAAGCTTGTTTCCTGATATGAATGAACTGAACTAGTTTATCTGATGGAAGAAAGGGCTAGTTCTTATCACAGGGGGATGTACAGTTTTCTAGCATGGGTCTGTGGTTAAACTTTGAGGTGATAATGAAATCTGAAATAATATTTATACTTCAGTGGCTTGTATTCTTTGAATGACTTCTTGCTTTGGGTACATTATTTGCAGAGAGCCAGCAGTAATTAAAATGGTTGAAGGACAATATCTCTTATATTTTCATTTGTATAAACTTGTGTATTTATCATTATATACAAATATCAATCAAAGGACAAATTCTATTAAGCATCTTCTAAACACTATACCATATGATTCCATGGTCATATAAAAAGTAGATTGGCATGGATTGTTCGAGTCCTGATTATTAGCCTGAAATGCTTGGATTCTGCTCAGTAGTTAAGAAGCTGTTGTGAGGGGGTGCCCGAGTGGCTCAGTCGATTGAGCGTCTGACTTCATCTCAGGTCTTAAACCTAGGGTTCGTGAGTTTGAGCCCCCCATTGGGCTTTCCACTCTCAGCGAGGAGTTTGCTTCAGATTCTCTGTCTTCCTCTCTCTCTCTGTCCCCTCCCCAACTCTCTTTCAAAAATAATAAACACTAAAAAAAAAAAAAAGAATCCATTGGGAGTATTTGAGATGCTTTATAAAATAAAAAGTGTTTTCTCAAGAAGTAAAGATTAATGGATAATAACTATTAAGGAATTAGAAGGGTATAATATAATTTAAAATTCCAAACTTAGGAAAACAAGAGAATGGCCTTGCCCATAGAAAAGAATGTCTGGATGGTGTTTTAGATGAACCTTTAGAACATGTAAAAGTTCTTCACATATGACCAGAATGAAAAGAGGTGCAGTGAGTACAGAATATTCTTGATTTGTAACCACTTTTAACAACCACTGCCACCTGGTGGCTTGTGACCTGTTTCCACTGAAGCGAGAAACTTGATTCTTGATTTCCGCAGGGCTGAAGCAGAATAAAAGGAACGCTGACATGGTGTACCTGAGATCTAAGTTTTTGGAGTGCAAGGGTTAAGAGCCATGTAACCTTGTTCAATGTTATAACATATCTATCTATCTATCTATCTATCTATCTATCTATCTAGTCATCTAGCTATAAATATCTACATTTTAATGATTTCTTACAAAACTCACAGCCAAAGCTGAAATCCACCAAGATTTCTGATAGCAGTAGATATGGATTAAAACTGCAGCTCCCATCACATATGTTTACATCATTCCTGTTTCCTTTTGATTCAGTAAGCCTCGTATCTCTACTGAATTACTGAGTAATGGAAGACATACAGGAACCAAAGTAGTTGGGCAGACAGTGAGGTGGGCAGTAGGTGGGCAGACAGTGAGGAAGACAATGAAAATGGACAGCCTAAAACATTTTAAGGAGTAAGTAAACAACTGTATTTTGCTGAAACAACATCATGGTCTAGGCGCATAGCTGCTGTGCATCTTGATTCTGAGAGTGAAGAAATATTTCTTCTCAGGGCCAACATTCCATCGCTCATAACTTCTTTTTATTTCCTGAGAACAACAGATGATTTTACGATTTCCTGATACCTTACTTGATGCCTCTTTCTACTTGGGAATTCAACCATACTATCTACATGTTTCTTTCAGAAACTCCTTGTTCAAAGTTTCCTCCTTCTGGGAAGGCTTCTAAAACTCTCCCTGAGAGATACAGTGTTTCTTTCCTCTGTGTCACCACTCTGCATTCCGTTTTCCTGTGTTCTCACCAACTCCTCATTTTACTCCTGTTAAAATAATGTGTATTATATCTGTTTAAGTGCATGTGAGTGTCACCATACTTTGGCCTTCAGATCAGACACTTTACGTTTCAGTTATGTATTCTGGATATTCTATTGGTTGACAGCTGCTAGAATACATAATGCCGCTTTCTCACATCTCAGGAGGATAACTCTGGGAGGAAATGAGTAAGAGTGTGATGGATCTAGACACCAGGTTCTCTGAGGGTTAGGGAATGAAAACAGTTTATATGAATGTCTGCATGTTTGTAACACCCATGGATACTGAGCTCCTAATACTGAGTTTCTTTGGGTTTCGCTTGGGGTGCATAGGTAGAGTTTGCTACCAAGTTTGGCTTTTTCACCGAGCCTTCCTTTACTGACAACATGTAGACAGATTTTCTGGGACTTTTCCATCTCTCTAGAGAGGACTTCACTGTTGCCATGGGGTATAGCTTCTGACTGCTAGTCAGTGTTCTGGAAGTAAGGCAACACAGGATGTCCAGAATATTTCAAAACAGTGGGAGAAGGAAGCAGAAGAGGCAGAACCAAAGAAACGACATCATGAGAAACATTTGATTGAAGGGCGAGTCAAAGAAGCTTCTAGAAGCTGGAAAAGGCAAGAGCGTGGATGCCACCCTAGATCCTCCAGAAAGGAAGGCAACCCGCCAACACTTTGATTTTTAGCCCAGCGAGATGCATTTTGTACTTCTGGCCTCCAGAACTGTGAGATAATAAATGCATATTGTTTTAAGCCCCTAAATTTGTAGTAATTTGTTACAGCAGTAATAGAAACTAAAAAAGACAACATTGTATTGATTATTAAGTCCTCTTGCTTGGTTGCTTTAGTTTAGGACATTTACTCTGGTCTTGTTGTCCTTGTCCCTAATCCCTGGTTCCCAGGAGTGGTTCCCTCTTCCTACAGGATATGTCCTCTGCTTTGCTAGAACACCCAGTCACCTCTCCATACTGCATGTGGACCAGTCCTGGCTTCTTATTGGCTTGGAGTCCCAGGACTGCAGAGTGTCACTGAGTTAGCTCTGGCTGTCCTCCCTCAAACTCACCATTAGCCCCTGGAAAAGGGTATCGACAAGGACACCAAACCTCCTGAGAATCTTTGACATTGTATAGAGACAAAGAGGGTTGCATACTGTATCTTCTTTTCCCCCTTCAGGTTTCAAATGCACTTAGGTGACTGTTTTCAGCACATGGATGAATCATAGTTATCTCAATTGAACTCTCCATGCACAATTTTTAAACAAAAATGCTTTCAATTACCCGGCTCGGCTCTGACTGAATCCTTGATGTCAACCAGAAAAACTATCCTGCTGGGGTCCAGTTCTTGCCAATCCACAAAGAACTATTAAGTAAGGGCGTTTCTCTTAGAGTTGCAAAGTATTGCGACTACTGAAAACGGGAATCTTTAGCCAGAGATCTAAGGGGGAGAGAGTAAGAGGGTCTATCAAGAACATAAATAATGACTGAGAGATCCCAAAGAGGCCTGCTGTGTGCAGAGGGCCGTTAGTAATGAGGAAGATGCCAGGAGTGACAGGAGAGACCCAGCAGAGGCAGGACTGTGCAAGACAGGTCAAGTTCATTTGAGTTCAGAATCTAAGTCATATGAGAAAGTGCCTGGCTTGATAGCAATTTGCCCCAATTACCCATTTCCCTCTGACCTCAGACTAAAATCTAATTATACTCAGCATGAGAGGAGGCCTGGTAGGAGTTTAATATCCACAACCTCTCTCTGATTTCTTTTACAGAGCACTAAGAGGTGGCCTGCAAATGTAAACGAAACCTGCAACCGGAATTTTGCATTAGGCTGGCAAAACCTCATTTTAGGAGACAACCACACTGTCAGGGATAAAAAGCAGATTCCCCTGTCTCCTGTGATTCTCCAGGGTTGTTTTTATTAACATGGAAATTTCCAAGGCTTTATGCAGGGCTTACACGTCAGTGAAAGAGCTGCTTCGGCAGCAGCAGAGCTATAATTGTCTCTTCTCGTTCCTGAACTCAGCACTTGGCTGTTCATTAATTAACGGTGTACCCCATGAGCATAGCATTTCCCAATGGTGGGCTCCTCAACAATTCCTCGGTAAACACAGTATCGCCTGCATTAGCGTTGCGGCTCCTTGCCGTCATGAACTTCTAATTATAATTTTATTCATCTTTTATTTGGCACATCTATATTGAACTTCTGGTGCAATAAGCCACTTTATTAGCTGTTGTGGAGGACATGGAGATCAATGAGCTGGAGTCAGTGGCTCAAGGTACTGAAAGCTGGCAGCTGGAGTGACCCCAGAGGAAATACAGAATGTGTGACTTTTGCCTTCGTATTAAGAATACAACCCCCCGGGGCACCTGGGTGGCTCAGTTGGTTAAGTGCCCGATTCTTGATTTCAGCTCAGGTCATGATCTAACAGTTTGTGAGTTCAAGACCCACATCAGGCTCTGCACTGACAGTGTGGAGCCTGCTTGAGATTCTCTCTCTCCTCTGTCTGTCCCTCCTCTGCTCATTCTCTCTCTCTCTCTCTCTCTCTCTCTCTCTCTCTCTCTCTCAAAATAAATAAATAAAACTTAAAAAAAATTAAAAAAAAAACAAGAATACAACCCCTGAATTACTTGCCTCTGACCTAAGCCTTCTAGTTTTACTATCAACATTTTTTTATTATTTTTTTTTAATATTTTACTTATTTTTGAGAGGGAGAGAGAGATAGAGCATGAGCAGGGGAGGGGCAGAGACAGAGGGAGACACAGAATCCGAAACAGGCTCCAAGGTGTCAGCACAGAGCCTGATGCGGGGCTTGAACTCACAAACCACGAGTTCATGACCTGAGCCAAAGTCCGACGCTTAACCGACTGAGCCACCCAGGTGCTCCCCCCCTTTTTTTTTACTAAATAATTTCAGTTGCAAAGTAGCAGCTTCAAGAAATGTTTGGGCAGTGCAATTAGACACTTTTGGATACTGTGGTTGGTGGCCGACTCTCATAAAACCTTATAAGGAAAATGACATACTTTTCTGTTATATGTGGTCTGAATTTTCCCAGTTTTCACAGGACTCATAAATGAGGTTAAAAAATTGGCTATAACCTATGTTTTACTTACTTTTTCTTATACTCACCCATGAAGGACTTCCAGGAACATGTGTATTTCCAGGCATTTAATGAACTCAATACTTTCCATTCCTGGTGGGCCCACACTGTGACCTTCTCTACAGTTGGGATCCCTGTGAAGATGAGGATATTTGGGCTGGGTATGTCAGTGAGCTACCCAAGGGGACATGCTCGTAAGAGACAGACGTGGGTCACACTTTGCACCTCTGACTCCAAGTGCAGCATCTTCTGTGTTAGAGCTAATCCATCTCTTGTCTAAATACAAAATCTAAATACAAAAATCATCCCATATTCTCCTCATGTATATTAGTATGTACTTTCACAGTCACACAGGCTAGCAGAGAAGGGCAGAGTGAGGGGGTCGGGCCTGAAAAAAGCCCCAGGAGACCAAAGGGCAGCAGTCCCTGAGAAGAGCAAACACAGGGGCTCAGTGTGCAGGCCTGAGGAGGGGGCATTGCCAAGCCCAGGCCTCACTATTTGTCTGGGATGAGCATAGCTGGGATAATATTATGTACTTAAAATCTAGTAGTATCTAGTACATAGACCACAAACTTCATCACTCAACAGAAATCCATGCCAGTATTAACCTGTTGCCCACTCTATGCCAAGCATATATTCTGTTGTTTGGTCACTTATATGTATTTATACAATCTTCACAACAAGCCCTTAAAGTCATTTGGGACAGAGAATGTCTCTTGCTTCTTGTACCCCCTAACTACCTTGCTCATAATGTGTGGCTATTACACTTTGCTGTTTTGAATTCCAAAGTGAATGGAAATTCAATAATTATTAACCAAATGGGTCCTCCTTGAACAGGGCCAGTGCCTTTCCGTAGGATGTAATCCAGGAACGTCATTGTAATGAACAGTTCTGCAGTCAGTGACTGCTGACTCCCCTTTCTGTCTTTAAACATCAGTGATTTCATTTTACTTTTCTTCTTTTGCAGGATTAAGAAAGTCAAACCCTCAGTTTCTTGGAGAAAGTGCTCATCTACTGCCCAGAAGTCTCTCTTCTGGGAAGGGCACGACCTCAGAAAAGTGATCACTTGACTTTTTCTAAGGTAGGGAATATTTCATCCCCCTTACTTTAAGCAAGTATTGAACCACATATTATTCCTGCGTGTTGCCCCTCTGTTCACTCTTAGCTCCTTCCTCCTGTCTCATCTTCAAGCGAGAACTTCAGATTGCAAAGGAATTCTAACGGCCCTATCCTTTTCACTCTTGACATTTCTATGAGCTTCAACAAGAAGAATTCTGTTTCCCTGTGCTTACCACCTGAATTAGTGTGGACAGAAGGGCACATACCACACACAATTTGCAGGGACTATTTCTTATGATCAGTAATTTTAAAGCAATACACCTCCTCAGGCTCCTAAATATGTCATCCCAGGAGCTGCTGCTCCCGTTCTCCCTTCCCCTTCATCATCCGTGTGTCAGACATGCCTTGGGCCTGCTGGGCATCTGCTGTTTACCGGTGGGCCCCTCCCTGCCCCCGCCCCCTGGTAAAGCCCTCGGAGGAATGAATTATGGAAAACACAGCAGCTCACAGGGAATATGATCCAAAAATGTTTTCTCTCCCAGCTTGGCAAAAATACGTAGTAAATTAACTAAAGGTTTGCTCACTGTGGGCTCCACTCATAAGCATAATATTTAAAATGTAAAAATAAATAACTCCTTCTGCTCTCTTGCTCTCTAAAGTGCTCTGGATAGCTCAAAATGGTGATTTTTGTACGTTCTATTTAACCAACACAAGTTTTGAGAGTTAGCTGTGGACTGGACATTTGATATCATTCAGGAGGTATTTTGATGAATAAGGCATGGACCAGGCAAAACCACAGACTTTTGTGGGGAGACAAACATGTAACAGATAAAGCAGAGTGTGGTTAGAACAATAGCAATGCTGTTTACCAGTCGGAGTGCGGAGAAGGGTCACTTAATGCAGCCTAATCGAGTGCAGAAAAGGGAGACTAAGAAATTCCCTGGAAAGAAGAGGCACTGAATTGAGGGTTAAAGATTGAGTAGTTAGTATCTTTTAAAAAGGGAGGAGATTGGTAGAAAGGAGAAAAAAGAATTCTTAATTCTATTGTCCTCCAACTTGTGTGTATTATTAGCACACCCTGGGAAATCTCTAACTACTGCTTCTTTAGAATTCATTACACCTGCTGAATTCCATGGGCCTCCGCCCCCTTATAATTTCTATGAATTTGCTTAATTAAGACCCTGTGATAGACTGGGCAGACATTTCCTGGCAATTAATAATCAGCTGGAGGAGCTTAAGTCTGGAAGCAAAGCTGTGAAAATATGCACTTATATTTATACAAAAAGTAGTCAAATTGTTACCTTTTCATGTTTTGATCAGCCAAAAGTTGAAAAGCCACATTGTTGGGGTTGACAAGCTGCATTTACAGTTTGGTTCTTTTCCTAATCACTGAAAACCATCCACAAATAAACAGGATGAGAGAAGCACACACTTTGTCTTTGGCATTAGGTGTTTGGAATCCAAGTGAATTTCTGGAGAACTTTCCTAAGAGTAGCTGCTGGTTAATACTAGGATTAGTTACTTAGGATTGTGGTGCAACCATCATAAAGATGCCCAGAGATGGTAGAGTGGTATTATCGAGTCTGGTGTTTAGGATTCACCAATCCAAAGCATAATAACTTAAATTATGCACAGAAATGACCATATAGTATGGATTATTTACCTATTGTGAATTCAAGAAGATTCCAGGCTTTGCCCCAAGTGTTTTTTATCTGTAACAATTTTAAGGCTTTGGAGATCCTTTCCTACTTAGTTTCTCTTGTAGGTGGACTGATTTCTTGCACCCCCTCCCACCATTTGGACTGAACATGACACTGGAGTCTTAAAGAAAATTAGGAATGAGGAGAAAATGATACAGGACAAGTTCTTTTCAGAAAGGAAAAGTAAAAAAAAAAAAAAAAAAAGGAAAAAGCTCACCCCTTCTTGCCTTAAGGGATCCTAGAAGGAGAAGAAAAAATATAGCAGTAAAGCAAAAAGGCTCTTACTTCTAATTTCCCACCTAAGAATCCTATACATCAAATGCAGAAGTCTTTTAGGAACATAGAAATGAGTGTGAGACAGCATGTAAATATCAAAGGAATAGCTTATTTTCCAGGACAGACTGTTGGGGAGGCTGCAGACCCCGAAAATGGCTTGTACTTCAGCCAAAGCCAGACCCCGTGTGGCACTGAAGAAATTCTGTGGGGCTGGGGGATACTGCAGGGTAGATTCAGATGCGCGAGCCTGAGATATGGGCCTGGTTCCTCTTTGTCTGCATTTGGTATGACAAGAATCCAGAAGTCCCCATGTGCCCTAGATGGGGAGGAAGTGTTGAGAAAGGAGTAGAGCAACTTTGCAAAGACAGGGTCACAGTGAACAGGACAAAGTGATAATAGAATTGGGGAGCACTTGAATGCCTGGAGCCATGGACTCCAGCGGTGGGTGCCAATGTTTCATTCCAAAAAGAATAGGGAGGGGCACCTGAGTGGCTCCATCAGTTGAGCATTGGACTCTTGATTTTGGCTCAGGTCATGATCTCATGATTCATGGGTTCAAACCCGGCATCAGACTCTGCACTAACAGTGCAGATCCTCCTTAGGATTTTCTGTCTCCCTCTCTCTCTGCCCCTCCTCCACTCATGTTCTCATTCTCTCTCCATCTCTTAAAATAAATAAATAAACTTAAAAAATGTATAAAAAAAATAGAGAGAACTAGTCACAGCCCAGCAATTGCCAGTATTGGGGAAGGTAGGCCAATCTGTCCATAGCAAGCAACGGAAAGCATAGGGGACCCTGCCTGAACTAAGCCTGCCCCCCGTTCCCTCCACCAAAAGGACAGAGTAAACCCCCTTATATGCCCGGTGACTTCTCAGGGAAGATTAGGGAAAGGGGAATCTAAAAGTCTGAGCAGCATCTAGAACAGATTCTATGACTGAAATAACTTTCAGTTCCTGGATCAGACAAAGATCACATGATTGCCTTCACTATCAACTGGAGTGTGAATTTACAAAGAGTAGACCAACTACAGAACACCAGGAAGCTACATTTCTTCACCTGTGTTTAACTAGGAGTACATTTGCAACCCTACTGTACATGTGTTTTCTCACTGAATTCCTAGAACATTCCTTTAAGTAAGAATCACTATTGTTCAGATGATAAAACAGACTAGGAAAGATCATGCTACTTATCCATAGTTTCATAGCTACGAGTGAGTGTAGAATGGAATATAGATTGGTCTGAATCCAAAATCCATGGTCTTCTCATGATGACTCATGATTTTCTTTTCTTTCTTTCTTTTTTTTTTCTGAATATAGAAACATCTGATGCTTTCTACTTGAAGGAAAATAACTATAATAAATGGTGGGGATTCCATGTGACTTTTGTCTTTGGGGACTCTTATTGGGACCTGCGGGGAGACATAAAGGAAGAACAGTTGCCTTCTAGAAGTTCTGAAGTTTACTGTGGCATAACCAGATGAGTGTAGGCAGTACCCCCACAAATGAGTTAATGTTTGAGCTTTTTTGAAATGAAGAAACCACAAAAATATTGATTACTCAAGAGGTAGCAAGCAGCATGTGGTATTGGTTTACTTAGAAGGGAACAGAGCTTAACAATTCAATGCAGTAGACATTTTTAAGCTTCTACTATATACATGGCACGACGTGAGAATAAGATGATGCATATTCCATAACCGGTACCATAGATTATACTAAAACCAGTGCTCTGAAACTGGCTTTTCCTCCTGTTTTCAAAGCAGCTTCTTTCTTGCTCTAATCTTTATAAAAATAAAGGCAAAATCTGCACCTGTGGGAAGGAGATATGGCAGAGAGCTCTCAGGAAGGATTGAACCACTTAATAAATTTGCAGCCTCTTTTCACCTTGTCACGATCTCACTCTCTGTACTACAGTATCTGTGGCCTCGATCGCATATTATGCTTGTCTTATTTTCTTTAAACTCTTATCCAGTTCAGCTTTGTTTGCCAGCTCTTATGCAACCTACACAAGTGGAATTCTCCTTGGAC
Organism: Felis catus; assembly: GCF_018350175.1. Taxonomy (NCBI): domain Eukaryota; kingdom Metazoa; phylum Chordata; class Mammalia; order Carnivora; family Felidae; genus Felis; species Felis catus. The sequence goes on along the minus strand of NC_058375.1, from coordinate 129,358,634 downwards.
TCTTCTGGCTCAGATATAAATTGTAAAACAGCAACTTTGGCAATGGCCCATTGGACGCGTTTCAGTGCACTCATATCTCAATGAACTGAGTCAAAGAGGCCAGCTTGTTTTTACTGACAACCTAAAGACAAAAGCACTTCAGAGTAATGAAAAAGGCTTACTTTGAAAGTACAGTAAGGAGGAGTGTGTGGAAAAAAGAAAAAAGAAGGGCAATGAAATTTTACTGTTTTCAAGAAATTAAAAAAATTAATTTTTAGTTTATTAAACCCAGATTACTTTAAAAACATTGGACCTTCATTTGTACCTTTACAAAGAGCAAAAAAGTACTGAGTTTAATTCTACTAGGAGAATTAATTAAAAGGGAGAAACGTGTTCTTAGGAATTTCTCACCAAGGAATGAATGCCCCACCCAGCCCATCCTGCTTCCACATTAAGACTGGCTTGCTTTCTTGTCCAGGAGACCGGGATTCTCACCTCATCATAGTGGCCCTGGGAGGTTCCCTACACACTTGACCTACTCAATATCTTATGCTGAGAATAGTGCCCTAAAAGGACCCCAGTGCAGTAGCATGGGGGAATGGTATAGGGTTTTAGTGCTTGGGAGATAAACCTGTCTAAACCATGGTTTTGAAGTGTGCTTAAGGTTTACATGGGATTTCTTGGAAAGATAGTAGAGGAAGTGAAAGGAAACGTCTGTGCTTTGGATTGCTTCTTTTTCTAGGGTTTTATCGTACTTCTCTTGCTATCCATTCTTACCATTATAGAAAACATGAAATACATACAGGACTTCTTCTCTTTTCTTGTACGCACAGAGATACTGCACACAAATCACATGACTCTGCATGTGCAGTGTGAGGGCTTCAAGACTTCTCAGATTTAAAGTGGTTGAAGCTCTTCCCATTCACCGCACAAACGTTCTCAAACTGATCCACACTGGCTATTCCTTCATTCTTTATATCTAAAACATAAGCTGAATGTGGCCTTATACTCTCTCTTCCGTATATGAATGCATTATTCATGCAATTATGGAGTTATGTATAGCTCCATAGGTGAAAGCAAGTAGGAGAATTTGGGGAAGAATTTGAAATTAACATGAGCTAGAGAACATTCTGGAAGAGCTCAGAAAAGGTACTTTTTTTTTTTTTTTTTTTTTTTTTTTACCATGTCTAGGAGCATCAAGGGCTATGGTACAGATTGGAGAGCTATTCTCCAAACCCATTTATTTTACACTGGCCACACTCTAGACATTTCCAAATCCCTCTTGCAGTTAGGTGACATATGATTGCATCACCAGTCAGACCTCTGTAGAAATGATGAGTATCCCCCTTACCCTCTTGTGCCAGTACTCTTTCTCTTTCCTTGTTGCTGCTGAATGTTGACACTCAGGGAGACCTTGGAAGGTCCATGCTGAAGACAGTGAATCTTCATTTAGCCTAGATGTCTGAAAGACTGTGTGTACCATGGTTATGGACTCAATTATTGTCCTTCTCTGAAAATACATATTTTGACATATTTTGTCCAATGTGTCTATATTTGGAAATAGGGCCTTTAAGGAGATAATTAAAGTTAAATGAACTTGATAGGCTTGGTGTCCTTATAAGAAGAGGAAAGGACACCAGAGCTTACTTGCACTCTTTCTCTTTTGAGCATGCACAGAGAAAAGGCCATGTGAGGAGGCAGCAGGAAGTCCATCTTTTACAGAGCAGAGAGAGACTGCCACCAGAAACCAACCTGTGGGCACCTTGATCATGGGCTTCCCGCCTCCAGAACTTTGGGCAAATAAATTTCTGTTGTTGATGCCACCCAATCTGTGGTGTTTGTTATGGTAGCCCAAGCTGACAAATACAAACATAGATTCCACTCTCATCTCCACACCTGCTGTGGGTTGGTTTTACAAAATGAAACCAATGTGTTAAGCCACTGAGATTTCAGGCTTTATCTCTCAACAACAGCGAGTGTTTACTTTTCTGATGCAAAGACCAAGCAGAGCTAATCAAGTTTCTGATATCCCATTTCTCAAAATGCATAGTCTGGAATTTATGTAAGCTTTACCTCAGTGCAAAACGTCCCTTGGGGTCAGCTCCACAGATTATTAAAAAGAATAAGAAAAGCTTTTAAAAAAAGCAAAGCATAATATTTATTTTTGTTTTGTTTTGTTTACAGTGTACAACATGATGGTTAAATATTATACACACATTGTGAAATGATCGCCACAATTAACACATCTATCACCTCACAGTTACTATTGGTTTTTTGTTTTCTGTTTTTTGTTTTTTTTTTTTTGGTTGGTGAGATCACTTAAGATCTACTCTCTTAGCAAATTTCAAGTGTACATCACAGTATTATTAACTATGGTCACTATGCTCTACATTAAATCCTCAAAAGCTTTCATTTTATAACTGAAACCTTGTATCCTTAAGTCAACATCTCCCCATTTTCACCCCCTAACCCCTACCATTCTATTCTCTGATTCCATGAATATGACATTTTTAGATCCCACATATAAATGAGATTGTACAGTATTTGTCTTTCCATATCTGGCTTATTTCACTTAGCATAATCTCCTCCAGTTTCATCCAGGTTGTCACAAATGGCTGGATTTCCTTCCTTTTTAAGGCTGAATAACATTCTGTTGTGTATATATATGTGTGTGTATGTGCGTACACGTACCTTTTCTTTACTCATTCAGTAGTTGACAGAAAGTCAGCTTGTTTCTCTATATCTTGGCTACTGTGAGTAATATTGCAGTGGACATGGAATACAGATGTCTCTTTGAGATACTGATTTTATTTCCTTTGGGTATATACCCAGAGGTGGGATTGTTGGATCATATGGTAGTTCTATTTTTATTTTTTTGAGGCCCTCCGTACCGTTTTCCATAATGTCTGTATGAATTTACATTCCCACCAGTAGTTCACAAGGGTTCTTTTTTCCTCCACACCCTTACCAATATTTGTTATCTCTTATCTTTTTGATAATAGCCATCCTAATAGGTGTGAGATTATATCTCTTTGTGGTTTTGATTTTTATTTCTCTGATAATTAGTGATGTTAATCACTTTTTCTTTTACTTGGCTATTTGCCTTCTTTGAAAAACAAAATATTAACACTTTATCAAGTAGATGGCTTGCATGTATTTTCTACCATTCCATAAGCTGACTTTTTCATTTTGTTGTCTTCTTTGCTTCACATAAGCTTTTGTTTAATGTAGTCCCATATGTTTACTTTTGTTTTTGTTGCCTGTACTATTGGTATCATAACCAAAAAAAATCATTGCCAAGACCAATATCAAGGAACTTTTTCTCTGTTTTATTACAGGGGTTTTACAGTCTCGGGTCTTGCATTTAAGTCTTTAATCAATTTTGAGTTTTTTTTTTTTTTTTTTTAGTATAAGAATCCCATTTCATTCATTTGCATGTATATATCCAGTTGTCTCAATACTATTTATTGAAGACATTCCTTTCCTCACTGTGTATTTTTGATACCCTTTTCAAATATTAGTTGACCATATATATAGGAGGGTTTATTTCTGGGCTCTCTAGTCTGTTCCATTGGCCTATGTGTATATTTTGATATATTTTTATGCCAGGGTCATACTGTTTTGATTATTATAGTTTTGTGACATAATTTGAAATCATGGAGTCAAGAGACAAAGAAGATCACTGTATACTGATAAAGGGGTTAATTAATTAAGAGGATATAACAGTAGTTAATATAATATGCACCCAACATTGAAGCACCGGAATATATAAACCAAATGCTAGCAGAACTGAAGGGAGACATAGACAGCAGTACAATAATAGTAAAGGACTTTAATATCACAGTTTCAACAATGGATAGATCATCCACACAGAAAATAAATTAGGAAATAGTGTTCTTGAATAACACTGTAGACCAAATGGACCTAATGGACATGTACAGAACATTCTATTCAACAATGGCAGAATACACATTCTTCTCACACCACACTGAACATTCTCCGGGATTAGATTCATATGATAGTTCACAAAACTAGTCTTAACCAAATTTGAGCAGATCAAGATCATATCAAGTGTCTTTTCTAACCATAATGGTATAAAACTAGAAATCAATAATAGGAGGAAGATGGGGAAATTCAAAAATAGGTGAAATTAAACAACAGACTTCTGAACACTGACATAAAGGCCTAATGTTAACTTGTCTTAGTCCGAAGAGACTTCCAGCACAAGACTGGATGAGGGACAGATATGAATGAGGAAACAAAAAGTGCAGCTGGGATACTTATATAGTTCACACGTTTGTAACATTCTTCAGAGGTGGTCTGTACAAGTTGGAGCCATCATCTCAATATTAATACATAAATATCATGTTTTAAATGTAGTCAGAGAAATTTCTAATTAAAAATAAATGGTTCCCAACTGGTGTTTGGAAAGTAATGGAAGGAGGCTCAGAGGAAAATATATGAATTTAAAAATATATATATTTTTTGACCTCAGAAAAATAAAAGCTTAACCTAATCAGTGTGTAGAAATGTACATAATAAACTATCTTCTAAGCATATGAGTTATTTTACAGGGGCTGAAAGATGGGGAAGTGGAGAAGGTTTATCTCCCAAAAACTCCTTGCAACTTCACAAAACTTTTATGTTTATCAAAAGGAAGTATGAGTTAAAATAGCCTGAGAAACAAGAGTTTAAGTTATTCCACTACTGATGTTAATAGACTGTGTGGCTTTGGGTAAGTCCCATAAACTGCCTGGGCTTCAGTTTGCTCATCTGTAAAATGAATATATGTATATATCTTATGCATAAACTATATGTATATGTATATGTATATATGTATATGTATACATATGTATATGTATATACTATATACATATAGTTTATGCATAAGATATATACATATATATATATATATATATAGTTTATGCATAAGATATGTGTATGTGTGTTTATGAGCAACAGGAACTTATTATTTCCAAAAATCAAGATTTCTTAGTTGTGGTACAGTTGTAATAAAATAAAAAAAGTGAAACATTTTATTTTCATGACAATTTGCTCATCCCATCAGGTAACTCTGGTCTTAGTGCAATATCATCTCCAGTTTCTAAAGCATAGATCTTTTGTCTCAAAAACAATAGCACCTAACTAGAAACACTTTTTGTATTTTCCTTTCAATATAAAGAAAAAAAAAAAAAGAAGAATCAGTTTGTATGATTAGCTATAGCTGACAGTCATGTCTTTTGAAAGACCAAATTTTCTGAACATTAATTTTATCTTCTTATTGTCTACAAGAGTAAGACACAACATAGGTATGCAGTATTCCCAGTCTAAAGCCTCCACTACCACAGTGAGAATTAGATCATTAAATCATCCCAAAGAGGAGCAGTCATTCTAAAGTTATCATAATTCAACAACAGCAGAGGGTAGACTCAATCAGAAATTTTGATTCCCAAGACATAATGAAGCTGGTTAATTTAGAAATGAGTAATGACCCTATGAGACACATTTAGCATTTTCACCATCAAGAAGCATATCAGAAAAATCCAGAACATTAATCTCTGGGCCATACAGATTTGGAAGTGTGCATGCTCCATGAGCTCTTCTTTCCCTTCCTGGGAAATTGATACTGCCCAGCTCACAACTCCATTCAAAGCAGCTCTGAACTTTTAAACTCTGAAATTTTATCCAACACTTCTAAAGAGTTGAAAAATCTGAAGAAAAAATGAAAAGATATTGGTGGCAGTTGGGGAGGATGATGGGAAATTTCTTGGGCAGGAAGTATTTTTACATAGACATAAATCATGCAATGGCACTTTCTGAACTATGAAGAAGAAATAGTTTGTTTTTGTTGCTGCATTAAGAATAAAACACTGATTTAAATTCCAAATACAACACGTTCTATTAATTTAGAACCTTAAAAAAAAGAAGTGCTTAAACTGTGGTGAAAAATAGTAGACAAAAAAAGAAAAAAAGAAAGAACAATAGTAGGCAGAGTATATACTCATGTTCATAGCAGTGAAGTCAAGAGGTAGAAGCAACCCAAGTGTCCATCCATGAATGGCTAGATAAATAAAATGTGGAATTTGTATACAATGGAATATTACTCAGCCATTAGAAGAAATGGAATGACACATGCTACAGCACGGACGAAACTTGAAGACATTATGCTAAATGATAAACCAGTCAGAAAAAGACAAAGTACATAATTCCACTCATTTGAGGTAGCTTAAAGTAGTCGAATTCATAGGAACAGAAAGAAGCCCTTGGTGGTTGCCAAGGGCTGTGGGATGGGGGAAAAGGAGGAGGCATTCCATGGATGTAAAGTTTCATGTTTGAAGGTTAAAAGGTTTTGGAGATTCATTGCACAATAATGTGAATACACTTAACACCTGTGAATGGTACACTTAGAAGTGGTTAAGATGGCAAATTTTATGTGTATTTTACTACAGTTTTAAAGATTAGTAAAAGAAAATGGCAGATAAAAATGTATTGCTAATCATGGCTTCCCACCGCCAGTGTTTGGGGTTTCACTGCAGAATTTTAGGTTATTTACTTAGTCATATTTTATTGCATCATGGGTTTGTTTTCCTACTGAAAGATGACTAAAATGAGGGAGCTTGGAAGCATAAGTCACTTACAGGGTCTGCTCTAAAAAGGTAAGCCCATTAAGTCTGACTTTGAGAAGAGTTATAAAAGCTGTGCCACATCCTTTCCACTCCCTCCCATCTCCCGGGACCAAACTACTTCTCAAACATAAGAGCAGAAACTTAGAAAAGTTACCTCCTGTTATTCCATTAGACTATATAAATGAGTTAAAGAGTTATTAAATTTTAGTCAGCCTGTATACTATCGGAGCCTGGATTATAAGCCACGGTTTACTCTCACAGTGCCTGGCAAAAAATAGGTACTCAGTAATTGTTTTGTTTTCAAGAGGAACATGGTGTTCACCCTTCCTGAACTCAGGGAGGGGAGTAATCAAGCAAACAGGTTTAAGCACATTTTTAAGGAAGCTATATGGTACACAGCCCTGGAACTAGACATTTTAGAAACACTGGGTTCAATTCCTGATTCTGCCATTTACTTACTATCTGTGTGACCCTAAGCAATTCACTTAACTTCCTTCATCTTCATTTTCCTTCTGTGTAAATGATTACATTAATAATAAACAATGTCTGTAAAATGAAGTTTAAGAGCCTACATACCTTCCAGTAGTGACCCAAGCTTTTGTCCCAGGGCCTCAGTTAATGTAGCTGATGGTTTTTATCCCTGGATAATAGCAAGGAGTAATTCTAGAGACAGAAACCTTGAAATACCTTTCTGGAAAGGTAGATTCAAAACTTGTCTCCTAAAGGAAAGCTGCAGAATGTGTCTTCCTCAACCTGTAGTTTGATAAAATAATGAGGTATCAAGATGAAATCCTATAAAACTGAGGGCTGTGAATACATATCATTATTTTATTAAGGACCTAAAGGAGGTGACTAATAATACAGATTTTTAGGAATTGGTTCAACATAGTTTTTATTAATTATTAAATTAACATTTATATAGTGTCTATAAAATCTGCCTATAAAAGAGGCAAAGCGTTATCCATCATCTACAGTAGTTTTTAAAGGGATCTCTTGGAATAAGAGGCATAGACTCAACTACCATAAACACAGTTGGAATGTGATATTTGCTTTTGTTGGGAGTGCTGATTTCCCACTTAGAGAGCTTATTTTCAATACGGTGTTAATATGCAGAATTTACCAAACTGTCTGTGGAATCTGCCTTCCTACTTAAATCAATGCCAAGTATAAAACTCCTGTGTCAGTTTCCTCAGGCAACTGTAACAAAGTACTGCAGACTTTAGGTGGCATAAAACAACAGAATTTTCTTCTCTCACACTTGTGGTCAGAAGTCCAAAATAAAAAGAACACAAAGGAGCTGGCAGGGCCACTCTCCCTTGGGAGGCTGTAGGGGAGAATCTTCCCTTGCCTTTTCCAGTTTCTGGTGGTTCCTTGTGTTTCTTAGCTCATGACAGCCTAACTCCAATCTCTGCCTCTGTCTCCACACGGCCTTCTGTTCTGTTTCTCTGTGCCCTTCTCTCTTCTTATAAGGAAATCAGTCATTGGATTTTAGGGCCCACTCCAAATCTAGGATGATTTTATCTCAAGATTCTTTTTACTTTTATTTTCAAATAAGGTCAAGTGATGTGCATCAGGGTACACGTGAATTTTGGCAGGGGGTGGGGCACTATTCAACTCACTACACCTCCTTACTGTTTAATTTCTATTTGATTAATAATGCTTAAGGTCTGTTAGGGACAAGAACATTTATGGCTAATTACTGAGTTTCTTATTAGAAAAGATAATGTAGCCATCAGCAGCCAACAGAAAGCATCAGCCAATAGAAACCCTTCCTCATTCCTCATGTTAGAGAAGAAAAGATTAAGACATGAAGACATGAAATATGCTTTGTGGGTCTATGTTTTTCTGTAGCTTCTATATATTTTGATCTTTGAGCTTTTTTCATATCTTACTTTTTACTTTTAGTGTAAGTTAACTATGCTTTAATGATATTATTATTATTATTATTATTATTTTATTTATTTATTTATTTGCACCCACTGGTTTGTGTGTGTGTGTGTGTGTGTGTGTGTAAGTCTTTTTCCTAGAGAGAAAAAAAATACCAAAATTGAAAAATTAGGTCAACAGAACTGACTTTATTAAATACCTGCTATTTGTCCAGGCATGGAGCTAACAAATAAGAAAGGATGAGTAGACGCTGTTTCTGCTCTTAAGCTTCTCATAGGCTACAAAAGAGAATACAACTTTATAGTAAGAAAAATAAACACAAGTCATGGGGAATGTTTCACTCTACAAAGGTCTTCCATTTTCATCAATAGGGAAAGTTCTGGGGCAATTGGAATTTTGTAGAAGAAAATGCAAGGAGGTCATTGCTGTTGTACCCATGTGTCTTCCCAGAGCCACAATATGTCTTCCCACAACCACAGGAAACAAGGATCTCCTCTCAGAGCAGACTCTGACCACAAAGAGTCTTTGTTTATTCTTCTCGGCTCTAAGCTTTCCTCAAAATAAATTACACCCTTTGTGAATCTGTACATTTGGAGAGAAATATCCCCAGTTTGGGGCCATGCCAATATGTAAGAAACAAGATTTTAATAGTTTTGTACAATTTCTTTCATTTTTGTTATCGTATCATTAAACAATGCCACCGTTTTCCTTGGCCCTTCAAAGTCAGTGCATGCAAATGCCTTGTTGTGTTGGATTCTTCCCATAAACCACAGTGCTCATTTCCCTTGCATATTGGACCTTGGACCTTGTATGATTCTCCACATAAAAGGACACTGAAGCACAGAGAGCTTTCTCTCTCAGCAGGACTTCGCTGGTCTAATTTTCCTTCTTGCTTTGTTGAATTGGATTCCAATATGTCAAATCTCAGATGCATCAGAGGATTTGTCTTTCCTGCCTATGCCTTTAATTGCACTTTATTCCAGCTATTATTTTTCATTTAACTTCTTAGGCTTCTTAGTTTCATGATGTATTTTTGGACATCGTATTGGTAAGGAAATATCATGGAAATGAAGTGAGAAGGAAATAAACTTTAGCACTCTGGGTCAGGTCTTATTTGTTTACCATTACACATTTGTTTTTTTGTGCCTTTCAGATACTACATTTTTGTACCTGTGAGCCCTAAACAACAAGCTGTTATGTACTTACATTGATGAATTATACTTCCATGAATGTGGTGTTAAAGCAAGTTTTGTGGTAAAGAATCAACAGTAATTAGGCCACTTAAAAAATCTGTTTACAATTATAGCTGAAGACCACAGAGGGTGCCTCTCATAAATCCTGTCCCTGTTGCTGACCTTCCTCAGATGACTAAAGTTTATTCAAGTTTCCATTAGACCACTATTTTCCCCCTATTTTCCTCCATGCCAAACTACATATTTCTAAAGAAATAGACCAAGAATTTACTCTCTCATGTATTCACTCTAAGAAAGATACAAGGAGAGGGGTGAAGATTATAATGGCAAAGCTTACTCATTGGGTGTACTAATGAAGGGCCCATTTTCTCACAGACTATGAGAAATTGAGTATGTGCATTATCAATAAAAAAACTGGATTTATCCACCAATGTGAGGGTTGGATGGGACTGGATTCTCTGTTTTATTCCCCTTTGCTCTTTAACATAGAAGCCATTTTGACTGTAGGAGCCAAAATCTCTGTCGCTTGGTCCATCATATTTGGTAGTATATAGTCATCAGATGACAAGGCCAATGACAATGGAATATGCCTATAGGGTTAGTGTATCTTCCAGGAGAGAAATTGTCACTTCAGAATCCAAACTTTGAAGGCAGACAAACCCGAGCATTAAATTCAATCCCAGACCCACATAGCTATATGATCTTCAGGAAGTTTCTGAAAATGCTGAAGGTTTGGCTTGGTAAGCTACAAAGTAAAAATAATCATTTTACCAGCAAGTTCCAGGTCCTGATGGGGACAGCACACTAAAGAGAGTAACTGCTTAAGAATGAACAATAAGAAAACAAACAGCCTGAATTAACAATGGGCTTAACAGATACTTTGCTGGAGAAGATATACAGATCATAAATAAGCACATGAAAAGATGTTCCACATCATATGTTATCAGGGAAATGCAAATTAAAACAACAGTGAGATACCACTACCTACCTATTAGAATGTCCAAAACCTGGAACGCTGACAACACCAAATGCTGGTGAGGGTGTGGAGCAAACTCATCATTGCTAACAGAAATGCAAAATGGTATGGCCACTTTGGAAGACCGTTTGGTGCTTTCTTACAAAACCATGTAATTCAGCAACCACATTCCTTGGTATTTACCCAAAAAGTTGAAAAATGCATGTCTACCCAAAAACCTGCACATGGATATTTACAGTAGCTTATTCATAATTGCTAAAACTTGAAAGTGACTAGATGTCTGTTAGTAGGTGAATGGATAAATCAACTGTGGTACAGACAATGGAATATTATTCAGTGTTTAAAATAAATGAGCTATCAAGCTGTGAAAAGACATGGAGGGAAGTTGAATGCAAGTGAAAAAGGCCAGTATAAATAGGCTATATATTGTATGATTCCAACTATATGACATTCTGGAAAAAGCAAAACTGTGAAGATAGTTAAAAAAAAGAAAACAGCACTTGCCAGAGGTGGGGAGTGGAGGGAGGGATGAATAGGGAGGGGACATAGGATTTTAGGGCAGTGAAAAAACTCTGTATAATACCATAATGATGGCTATGAAATTATACATTTGTCCAAACCCATGGACTATATGACACCAAAAGTGAACCCTAATGTAAACTGTAGATTTGGGGTGATGATGATGTATCAGTGCAGGCCTATCAATTATAACAAATGCACCATTCTGGAGGGGATGTTGATAATGTGGAAGGCTATGTATGTGTGGGAGCAGGGGGTGTATGGGAAATCTCTGTGCGATCCTCTTTATTTTTCTGTAAATCTAAATCTGCTCTAAGAAAATAAAGCTTTTTTTTTTTTAAAGAGCAATTGAAGAGACTTTAAAGATGAATTCATTTAGGGTGTGGACAGAGTTAAAGGAACCCACCAGGAGTAGTGAGGCACCCAGGGACTAACAGTGGTAAAAGCTATTATTCCTCAGGCCTGTGAAGGCAGGGGAGAAGGCAGATCTTACTAGGGAAACTTGTAAATAGAAAAGACTGCACAGCAAAGAACCATTAGTGAGCGATGCTTCCATTGCCAAGTCACTGCCTGGCATGGTGGAGAGGTGGAATATATGTTCCTAAGGCTCTTTCCTTCTGCCTTCTCATCAATCACCTGGCAGTGTGCTCCATTGGCTGTATTCAGCAAAAAGTCAGAAGACAAAAGAGGACAGGGAATAGAGGTCAAAGAAGTCAGGTTCCTTGACACAAACTCTGGTCAGAAAATGTTGAAGAGAAGAAAAAAAGTGATGAAGAGTAGATGTGGAGGGGCAAGTGGAAAATTTTCAGCACCTCCCAATATTAGATGCTTGTTGTTTGTCCAGGGTCCCTGGACAGTGTCTCTTGTTTTGAGTAAGTAACCACTACTTCACCCTCAATAAATTGATGAGACTCATTATGATTAAGCCTGTAATACCACGACCATGTGTAATACACATGACCATGACCAATCAGAGAATTACATTCTCCTGAACTCCAGTAAATCAATCAGAATAAACCTTGGGATTTAATACAGGGTTTCTGGAAAAGAGAGCCTCTTTTTCATTTGGATTATGAACTTCAAGCATGTAGATTTATTCCAACCAACAATCATCTTCCTGGCTACGTAGTCCATTTATATTATATTATTTTATATATATAATACTTATATAATACATACTGGCCTGACAATGAAAACAATGCAGAGAGAACACGGAAGAGTCTGGAGATGAGGAGAAAGAGATGGATCCATGATGAGTTTGTTTGAGGCTGAAGACAGTTTCACTTTTTTTTAACATCCCAGTAATATACATCTTTAATTTTCTGTGTTAGAAGAGTTGAAAAGGCAAACAAGGAGGAGTGAAGCATCCACAGGTTGGCATCAGTAGGAAGTCTCTGCCATGCCCAAATTGGGGCCCAAAGGAATGCTTTGGCACTACTAGATTCCCAGCAGGACCTGAAACCATGGAGAAGGAGCTGCCCAGAAAATGTGGAATCTGCCAGACTGGAACCATGGCAGAGCGAGCACTACCAGAGCTGAAGCCAGAGAGGAGATGTGACTACTATGGAGCTACTGCCTTCAGCACAGAATAGAAGAAACTGACAATACTTCTTCTCAGTAAGAAGACGACTTTTCCTTTCCTTCCATCCTTTGATTCCAGCGCTCTTCCCCCCATTAGTTGAATCTACCTAGTGACCATTTGGCAAAGGGAGACTGGGGAATTTGGTTTGTGAAGGTGAGACTCTGCAATTCACAGCAGAGCAGGAGAAGGGTAGGGAGATCTTTGAAAGCAAACAAAACAAATGACCAACACAAGTGGTTAGGGGACATCAGTTGTCTTTTCCTCTTTCCTATAAAAATGCCTTACAAACTTTGGTAAAGGATGTACAACTTGATTTTGTTCTCAAAATCCAGAGAATGGTGATCAAGTTATTTTCTGCTTAGGGACTGCTGAGTTACTATTTAAGATAAGACTACTCCATCTGATAATAAAGCTCATTGAAAATATGGCCATACCTGATAGGCAGGAAGTAGCATGACAGACAAATGTGAATGTAAGTTATAATCCAGTCATGTTAGATGACTTTCTCTTCTTCATTACTGTGTACTTTCCTGTCCTTGCTAATGACACCCCTCTGCCAGGCTCACCGTCCTCTTCCCCATCTCTCTTTATTGAAATCTCACCTTCACATCACAAATTAAGTGCTATTCCTTTGAGAAACTTGCACTTGTTTGCCCAAACTCCATTTTGTCTTTTTTTCTTAAACCTTTATAACATCCTCATGGCTTTTAATAAATTGAATCTTATATTTTAGATATTGAAATTTCTATCTCATCCTTTGATAATAGACTATGGATTTTGTGGAGTATTTTCCACAAGCTTGTATGCTCCACATGAGGTTTGAATGATCCTTTGTTCATACTAGTTTCTTCATAAAGGTATGTTGTAATAGATGGATATCTGGAACAATAACAGAAACCTAGATTCCAATATTTTCTAGACCACATTAGGGGGACTTGCAGAATAGCACTGCTCAGTTTTCTCATCTGCACTATGAAAACAGCTTAGATTAATTCAGAAGTCCCTCTTGGTCCTTTCTTAATCCCTAATTTCAATTAGAAGATAGAGGATTAAATTTGTAAGTGGCAATTTTATAATTCTGTTTATAATTTCTACTTTGGGAAAGCTAACACTCCATGATCTCACTCTTGCTGGATTATTTCTCAAGAGTTTCCATGGGACTAAATTTAGCCACACCCTAGACAGAGATAGAAATGTCCCATGATCCTCACTCTACTTTTGCTTTCCTTATGACTTTTTCCTGATGATTACCCATTTTGCATCCAAAACAGCACCTTTTTTTATAAACACTTTGTAAAGCATAGCAAGGGATAAAGGAACAAAAGATAGCAAAATATTACATTGTATAAAGGGATACTTCTAATGCATCTGCAAAGAACCAAGTTCATAAATGTTGGTATGTCAATTGTGATGGTAAAATATGTATCTATATAGTACATGTGATATGATGGATTCTATTGGAGTGGCTTTGGCATATTTATTAAAATTTATTTTTAGGAAAATAGATAAAAAATAAAATGTATGCTGTAAGCAGTCACATGAAAATGGATAAATACAAAAGCAAGCATAAGAGTATTCAGCAGAGAATTTTGAGCCTGAACAATCAAGTTTCAGGCAAATCTTATGTGGTTCATAATTTTAGCCCTTTATTATGCAAAGCTGCCAATTCAATTTTACAAAGCAAAGAAATGTTTGGCATGATTATCAGGTTATATTTACTGTGCTGTGGATCTACTAAAAGATGCACTATCTTGAAAGAGTCTGTTCAAATTACCTCTGAACACACTTTTAGATCCTCAGTGGTAAGCAAAAGTTGACAGAGTGAAATGTATTATTCTGAACCAGCATCAGCATGTGAGAGTTTAGAAAAACTGGTAGAGCAAATGATGATTCAGTTGCAGAGCCAGACAAATGATTTCCAAATCAACAAATTCAGAGGAAAACTTGCTGATCCTAGTTGAACTGCCACGTGTTGCCATTTCCTTTGACATGTGTCTCGGTAGAAAAAAATCTCTTCTAGAACTTTTCTCACCCATCAGAATAGTTGTTATTTCAAATCCCTGCCTGGCGAAAAATCAGGAACTCAGAGGACCCGTTGCTAAATCCAAAGATGAGAGGTTGGGATGCAAGGTTGAGAAACTGGGAGAGTCCTAAATTCTGGACCTTTATTCCCCTTGCAGCTTCTCTCTCCCTCTTCAGCTTCTCCCTCTCCCTTTCCTTGAAAGAGTTGTTTATGTTTGCTGAATGCCCTTCCCCTCTCCCTCTCCTTCTTCCCGTTCAGTGCACTCTATTTAAACTTTTGTTCCCATGTCTCCACCAAAACCCTTTTTAGTCAACTTCAATGACCTCTGATGCAGTGGATGCCAATGTTCCAATCTCAATCCTAATCTAGAATGGATACAGCAGCTGATTACTGATACATGATACATGTACTGATACGTGATACAACTGATTACTTCCTGCCCCTTGAAGCATTTTCTCTTGTCCTCCCGGACTCCACAATCCTAGTTTTTCTTCTCTCCTGGGATCCTTTTCAAGGTCCTTTTCTGGTTCCTCTCCATTCTGACCAAAAAAAAAAAAAAAAAAAAAAAAAAATCCTGGCTCAGCCCTTAAACCTCTTCTATCTATCTATCTATCTATCTATCTATCTATCTATCTATCCATCCACCCATCCTCACTGACTTCATGAGTTTATCTAGTCTTGTGATATCCCCCTAATGTATAACTTTACTCTAGAATTCTTCCCTGAGATGCAGAATCAGGGTTCCAGCTGACCACTTCTTTTTTTCTTCTTGGATATTCAGTAGCTTTCTCAAACTCAGCATGTCTAGAACCAGACTTCCAATATTCATCCCCGCCTCACCAAACCTGCTTCTGCACAGCCTACCCCAACTCAGTTTATGTTTCTATTCAGTACGGGGGCTAGGGTGAAGCAAGTGAGTTGCTTGGGCATAAAATTTAAGACATTTAGAGTATCACGCAAGTGCTAACCCTGCCTTTGAATGACCCTGACAATGAGTGTCTCCTTAAATTTGGTGCCCTCAAGGGGCACCTGGGTGGCTCAGTCGGTTAAGTACCTGAATTTGGCTCAGGTCATGATCCCACAGTTTCTGAGTTCGAGTCCCACATGGGGCTCCGCACTGATGGCTCAGAGCTTGGAACCTGCTTCTGATTCTGTGTCTCCCTCTCGCTCTGCTCCTCCCCCACTCATGCTCTGTCTCTTTGTCTTTCAAAACTGAATAAACATCTAAAAAATTAAAAAAAAAAAATTAGTGCCCTCAGCCCTTCACTCACCTCACCCTAGTCCTATCCTGCTTCTACTTGCTCAACCTAAAAACCTCAGCATCATCCTTTGTGCCTCTGTTTCTCTCACTCCTATGCCCAATCTATGAAGACATCTGGATGGCTTTACCTTCAGAAAAAGAGTGTAATGCCCTGAGGCTGCTGTTCAGTAGAAAGCCTCCAGGAAGAGGCAGCAATGGTCTCCTGGGACAAATTGTAGACAACTCACAGCTTGTAGGAGGACCAACTGGCCCTGAGGGTTGCTGTAGCCTTGGACCTTGGCAGTGATGGGAATGCAGCCCCAGGTTTCCATCTAGAAACCCTTGCTGCCTTGGGGCCTTCAGGGACCTAGACGGCTATAGACTTGCAGTCTGCGGTGAGCAAGTCACTCTCGTTTCTGGCCTTGGTGGGTCCCTGCCCTGCATACCCTGCTGTTTCTACCATACCTGGCTAGGGGGAGGGAGAGGCATCTACAAGTACCAGAGTTTGTGTAACAGGTTGTGTGAGCCAGACTCCTTACAGAGAAGTCTGGGTTGAGGGACCTTTAGTGTCTGAGCAGCCCAGGTGTTTCTCATCCCAGGATTCTCTGTTGACCCCAGTAGAACATTTGAGGTCCCTAGAAATCATCCTACCACTGAAAAACGTGGTCAGGATCTCAGGCCCTATTCTGCTATTCTCTGAACTTCCCCTGATGACCAATACATCCCAACCCATCCTCTCCCTACCCCTTTATCTGGACCTGCACTCACTCTCCCCTACACACTGGAGGTGCACCCCACAAGTACAACTGTGCCATTTGCCTTCCCAGGAAACCCCACGCTCCACCCATCCAGACAAGGCCCTGGTCTGTAGGCATGCCCCCCAAAGAAATATGTATACCATACTTCCTTCCAGGTACTTCCAGGTTACTTCTAACTTGAAGGCAAGATGGTTAAATAACATTTTATACAGTAGAATAAATAATGAAAATAATATCTAAGCTTCCTGTGAAATATCTAAACTTGCTTTCAGTTACTTAGAGGAAAACACATGCATACACACATACACCTGATATGCCTTAGAGGCTTCATTTCCGACAGCAAATAGTCTGGTGGTTTTGATTAGATAATTCTAATGATGTTTATAGCTACACATCTACCTGGTATGAGCCTTATCATGCTTGTTCTTTCTTGGCCAGCATGATCAGTAACTTGCCTTCAAGTTAGAAGTAACCTGATTATATTAATCTGGATAGGTTATGCTATGCTATGGTACAAATACTCAAATCTTAGCTCTGAAGCACCAAGATTTATTTCTATTGGCTGTGCATTGACCTTTGAGGATTGCCAGAGTGAAGAGTAGTATATATAAAATGGGGTATTTGGCCCAATTTATGAAGAAATATTTACAAATGTCAAAAATAATGGAGTAATTTTGTTTTGTATATTTAAATATTATACTTCCTCTAAGAGAAAATAAAAATTCTGAGATTATTTTCACAAAATAAGGAAACTAACAGAAACTAAATGCATTGTTTTGGGAACCACTTTTTTTCCCTCCCTGCTAGCAGTGATGTATGCAGATACAAGTAAAAGCCACTGTATTACAACTTGATTACTACCATCTCTGTTAAGCAGGTGAGACAGAATGAAGGCAGAAATGACATCACTTGCCCTCCAGGCTGAAGCCTGTGTCTGATGCAGCTGGAGCCTAGGGCCCATCTGCCTATGGGCCCCAATTACTCTCTCCCACACACTGAATGAATGACCTTCCAGACATGTCACAAGTACGGTCTTCTCTGTAGAGCTGCCCTGATTCCTCCTAGGAAAATTAGTTGCTCAGTTTTCTTTATCATGCTAATTATATTGGATACATAATTATGGTACTCATCAGGCAGGCTAATTCTTTATTTACATGTCTGTCTCTCTGACTCAGCTGTGGGCTTTTCAAGGGCAAGTGCTCCCTCTTAGTCATCTGTATCTTCTTTAAGACCTGTACGTGCCATTTTGTTGGCACATATTGATAATGTGGGAAAGAGTTAGGGGTTGTATTTGGGTAGAAGGAAATAGGAATAAATAAAGGGGAAAAAAAGATAGATAAGAAAGGAAGGGAAACAAATGAGCAAGACTGCAAGGAAGGAAGAAAAGAAAGGAGTTTGCACATGTGTGCCTTTTGTCACAGGGCTCCCTGGTTTGCACAAGCTTTAGCACCAGGATAATAGGAAGACAACCAAGAGAGGCTATCTCTGGGTCAGCGTTGGCACATTTCTCATACGCAACAATGCAGTCTTATAGTTGACTAATTCCAGAATATTTTGCCCTAATTCAAAATGTGAGACTATTTATTGCCTATAATGTTACTTCATAGAATCTTAAAAGCTAAGGAGAAATTAATTTTATAGTCACAGAGAATAGTTCAGTTTGATAGCTTATTCTAGGTTTTTTGTGTTTTTTTTTTTTAAGATAATTTATTTTGAGAGAGAGAGCATGAATAGGGAGGGCAGAAAGAGAGGGAGAAAGAGAGCATACCAAGGAAGCTCCGTACTGTCAGTGCAAAATCTGACGCGGGGCTTCATCTCATGAATGGTAAGATCATGACCTGAGCCAAAATCAAGAGTCAGACGCTTAACCAACTGAGCTACCAGGCGCCCCTATGCTAGCTTTATATATAAGGAAACTCAGCTAACTTACACTATTTGATAAGTTAGTTTGATACATTTTATTGAAAGACAAGTGAGACTCCTTTAATTTAGTCTAGAGGAAGTCTCTAGATTCCCCAAGGGTTTCAAACTTTAGTATGGACAGCCAGTACCTCTATGTTATACTTATTTGGCCAATCCCTCCAGTCTCAAAGAGTGGTGGGGCTTTTTTTTTGTTTGTTTTTTGGGTTTTTTTGCGTAAGATAAGACAAAATAAAATATGCTACATTTTGTGCTTAATTTAAATAATTAAATCTTTTAGCTTAAAATGGAAATATTATGGGAAAAAGTGGAAGTTTTATGAGTTATTAAATTGAAAGTTCAAAAATGTACCTAAACTTTGGAATGGTGATTATGATTTTATTGTTCATATTCTTGGATCCAACAATACCATTTCCAAAAATTTATCCTATAGAGACATTAAAACATGTACATTAAAGTATGGGTACAAAATGCGTGGCAAAATTATTTGCAGTCATGTAAAATTCAAAGTCATGCAGATGGCTTTAATAGAGGATTAAGTAACTATAATTAATGGAGAATATATAGTAGATTTTAAAAAAGGGTTATTTTGAATGACAAAAAACCCCAAAAAGATTCTAAGATATATATTCAGTGAAAAAGTGTCAGAACCACATGTATACTATCGTTTCATTTCTGCAAAACAAACAACAAATTAAAACAAAAGCCATATGCATATGTGTGTGCACATACACACACTCCAGGACACTTTTGTGAACTAAATGGGGGCACTGCCAATATTTACATCTGAACCATCAGCCTGATTGATGCAGGAGTGTCTAGAGGAAATCAGAATCTATACACACCTTAATTTAAGGGAATTTATATTCTGGATAATACATTTCTTGTAAGTTTATTTTAATAGTAATAGTGAACATACACTATATATACTAATAAAATTAAGTTTTTCATACCTGAAATATCTATGAGAAGAGTATGGAGTTAGTCTTAAACTTGGATCTCAAAGTGTGATGCCTCTAATTTTTCAGAACTTCCTCCCTTTGCTGCAACACCTTTAGGTTGATCTGTTTTCTTCAGAATATGCCCCCCAATATTTTAAATTAATGTATCACCAGGACATTCTTATGTTCTCTTATTGTCAGAGCAGACATTAATCCTTCCTGAAAGTCTGACCATTGCAGAGCTCCCAGTCTTGTCAACTTTATCTTTTATCATCCAAGTATCCATAGCAGCAGATTATTGTATAGTATTTATTTTTGTCCTTTGGATTTTTCCAAAGATAAATTTCAGTATCTATTTAAATTAATGAGGGGTGACCGCTACCTTTTGCTGGTTTCTGTTGCTAATGAGGGCAAGGCATGGGCCTTTGCTAAATTCCCACATCAGCCTGGTTGGCCAGGTGTATTTTTGGTATAAGTTTCAAGCCATATGACAGTCTTGTAGATAGTGCTATTTGTCACATGAGTACTGGACAAGAAAGTGCAGTGATAAGATCAATACAAATTTATTCCTCTAGCAAAACACAACAATTCAAGGCATATGCATTATTAATGCTGCATCAGAAGTATTATGCTCATATTCAAAGACTAGCATATAATTATAAAGGACAGAAATGTAAAGAACACGAAACAGCCTGATGATGGAATTGGTTCATGTTTATTATTAGAAATCCTATTTGAAATCCAGAGAAGAACTACTGAGTGGATAAAAACATGTCAGACAGTAGGTGACAAAGAATATGAGAAAATTACAACATTTTCCCCCACTAAAATTAACAATGTTTTGCACCCTACTTGACTGACTGAGTAATCTGGCTCTGCAAGGATGAGGATTCAGGGAGATATTCTTTCTGCTACTGTTTCCATCTGTGATGCAATTAGTCCGGAATTTGCATGCTCTACTGGTCAGTATGACTCTAGCAATGCTCAGCAGAACAGAGGCACACATTCTCTCCTTCCACAAATATCCACTGAACATGAAGTCAGACCTCTTCTGGTACTAGAGGTATATTTCGGGATAAGTCAAAGGTTGTGAAATTAGCATTTAGGTTTTTAAAAATAAGTTTTCATATGTAAAAAATTGCCACCACGATGATCAAGCATATAAAATAATATTGTGAAATTTGATCCAAAATCATTGGCTTCTTGAGCTGGAACATGTTGTCCTATGCCTTGTCCTATGCCTCAGCTGGAATATGTTTAAAGCTAATGGGCAGGAAGATGGCAGAGTAAGAGACACCAGAAATCTGTCTCTTTAGACACCACCTACACCATCTGTCACCTAGACAACAATTGTACTGGCAGAATCTGTCTGATGTAACTATTTTGGAACTCTGGAGTCTATTGAAGGCTTAAATCTTCCAGGAGAGTGCTTGGATGGTAAGTAGCAGTTGATTATCAATTTTGGCTCTTTGCACAGTAGCACCTACCCATCCCCACCCACAGCCATGTGGCAAGCGGCAGTGCACAGTGTTCTTGGAACAGTTTTCACACAGCTGGTGGGATCCAGGGTAGACTAAAAGTACCCTGTCCTCCAATTACTAGGGATCTGTGCTCTGATCACTGATTGCTATGTTAGATCACAGAAGTATGGGCAAAGAAGTAGGCATCCATTGTTTTTGTAGTTACCTCATTGTTGCAAGCCCCCTTATCTCCTACTGAAGTAACTTTCAGGACATTTAAAGGGCCAATGCCCATATCCCCACTTCATTTTTTTTTTTTAATTTTCCCCTCTGGAGAGCCATATATTAAAAATTAGGATATTCAAAAACAAGTTCATATATTCAGAATGTTAGAAAGTGACCACACCTGTCCAGGGAAAGGGTCAGAAAAGACCTTAAGTTTATACCTCAGGTTGATCTTCAGTGCGTAGAAAGCCTGTATCAATCAGAAAAACAGTAACAATGACAGAAAACAGCAAAATCTGGAGGGGGAGTATCTGATGTCCAGAGTGACCACATTATTAGATTCAAGTAACCAGCTTTCAACAACAACAACAACAACAACAACAACAACCACAAGGCATACAAACAAACAGGAAAATATGACCAATTCAATGGAAAAAAAAAAAAAAAGAAGAAACTATCCCTGAAAAAGACTCCATGGAAGATATACTAGTCAAAGACATTTTTAAAAACTGTCATAAAAATAATCAAAGAACTAAAGGAAGATGTGGAGAAAGTTAAAAAAAAATGACACATAAGCAAAATGAAAATATCAATAAAGAGATAGAAAATCTAAGAAAAAACTAAAAAGAAATTCTGGAACTGAAATATACAATAACTGAAAGAACATTATGAGAGGGATTTAAGGCATATTTGAGCAGGCAGAAGGAAGAATCAGTGAACTTAGAGATGGGACAATAGAAATTATCAAGTTTGAGGAACAGAAAGAAAAAAGATTGAAGTGAGTAGGGCCTAAGGGATGGTGGTGCACCATCAAACAGAACAACATATTCATTGTAGGAATTACAGAAGAGAAGAGAAGAAAGGGGCAGGGAGAATATTTGAAGAAATAATGGCTTAAAACTTCCCAAATTGATCAAAAACATGAACATAAGCATCCAGGAAACTCAACAAACTCCAAGTAATATGATCTCAGAGATCCATACAAAGACACATTATAATCAAACTTTTGAAAGACAAAGAGTAAATCTTGAAAGCAGGAAGAAAGAAGCAAATCATCATATACAAGGGATCCTCAATAATACTATCAACAGATTTATCATTAAAACCTTTGGAGACCAGAAGGCAGTAGGCTAATATATTCAAAGTGCTAAAAATAAAAAAAAAAAAAATAAAAAAATAAAAAAGAAAGAAAGAAAGAAAGAAAAAAGAAGCTATCAACCAAGAATCCTATATCCAGCAAAACTCTCCTTCAAAAGTGAGGGAGAAATTAAGACACCCCAAGTAAACAAAAGTCGAGGGACTTCATTACCATTAGACCTGCCTTGTAAGAAATACTCAAGGCAGTCCTGCAGTGTAAAAATTACTGTCCTTGACAGTAACTCAAAGCTATATGGAGAAATAAGTCCCAGAAAAAGTAAATACATGGGCAATTATAAAAGCTAGTATTATTGTAACATTAGTTTGAAGCTGGAGTTTTTGTTTTCTGCATGATTTACGAGACTAATAAATTAAAAAAAAAGTCTAAAAGCTAATATTATTATAACTTCGTTTGTAACTCCAGTTTTGTTTTCTATGTAATTTAAGAGACATGCATTTAAAAGAATTATTAATTTATGTTTTGCGGATGCATAATGTACAAAGATGTAATTTGGGGGACATCAACAATCAAAAGGAGTGGGAACAGAGCTGTAAAGGAACAGTTTTTGAATGCTATTGAAGTTAACCTGGTATCAATTCAAGTTATAGTGTTAAACTTTAAGATGTTAAATGTAATCCCCATGATAACCACAAAGCAAATGACTATAGAATATATACAAAAGGAAATGAGAAAGGATCTGGAACATTTCACTATAAAAAATCAACTAAACATAAAAGAAGACAGTAATGTAGAAAATGAGAGAAATCTGTTAGGCATATAGAAAACAAATAGCAAAATTACAGAATTAAGTCCCTCTTTATCAGTAATTACTTTAAATGTAAATGGATTAAGCTCTTACAACTAAAAGACAAAAATTGACAGATTAAAAACACATAGTCCACTCATTAATTAAATGTAAACAAACAAACAAACAAAAAGCAGAATTAGAACTATAAATACAGAACATAAACTGATAGTTACCAGAGGGGAGGAAGTGGGAAAAGGGAGATACAGGCCGCCAGTTATGGAATGAGTGAGTCATGGGAATAAAAAACAGAGCATAAGGAATATAGTCAGTGATATTGTAATAGCAATGTAATGGGACAGATGGCAGCTGTGACTTGTGGTGAACACAGCATAATGTATAAACTTGTCAAATCACTAAGTTGTATACCTGAAACTAATGTAACATTGTGTCAACTATACTTGCATTAAAAACAAACACATAGTCCAACTGTATGTTATATATAAAAGACTCACTTGAGATCCAAAGACACAAATAGATTGAAAGTGAAAGGATGGAAAAATATATTTCATGAAAAAAGTAACCAAAAGAGAAGAGAGATGGCTATCCTAAATTTAGACAAAATAGACTTTAAATTAAAAAAAGGTTACAAGGGGGGCGCCTGGGTGGCGCAGTCGGTTAAATGTCCGACTTCAGCCAGGTCACGATCTCGCGGTCCATGAGTTCGGGCCCCGCGTCGGGCTCTGGGCTGATGGCTCAGAGCCTGGAGCCTGTTTCTGATTCTGTGTCTCCCTCTCTCTCTGCCCCTCCCCCGTTCATGCTCTGTCTCTCTCTGTCCCAAAAATAAATAAATGTTGAAAAAAAAATTTAAAAAAAAAAGGTTACAAGGGACAAAGAGGCACTATATATTATATTATATATTAGTATATAATATATATAGTGTATATATTTTATATTTATATTATATTATATATATTATATTTATATATAATATATATTTTATTTATTTTGAGATATAGAGTGTAAAAGGGAGAAGGGCAGAGAGAAAGAGAGGGAGACAGAGGATCCAAAGCAGGCTCTGCACTGACAGCAGAGCTTGATGTGGGGCTTGAACTCACAAACCATGAGATCATGACCTGAGCCAAAGTCAGACACTTAACCCACTGAGCCACCCAGGTGCCCTACACATTATATATTAGTAAAAGTCTCAATAGAGCAAGAATATATAACAATTATAATCATATATACTAATGACAGACTACCAACATATATGAAACTAAAATGGACAAAATTGAAGCAAGAAATAGACAGTTCTACAATAATACCCCACTCACCATAATAGATAGAACAACCAGACAAGAAATAAGTAAGGAAATAGAGGACTTAGACAACGTGGTAAACCAATTAAATCTAACAGACATGCACAGGTACTCCATCTAACAATAACAGCACGCACATTCTTCTCAAGTGCACCGGGATAGAGTATACATTAGGCCACAAGTTAAGTCTTGGTATATTTTAAAAGATTGGTATCATAAAGAGTATCTCCTTTGACCACAACGGGGTAGAGTTTGAAATAAAGAACAGAAGAAAAACTGGAATTTACACAATGTTGTAGAAATTAAGCAATATGCCTTTGAATAACCAGTGAATCAAAAAGAAATCACAAAGAAACTCAGAAAATACTTACAGGCAAATGAAAATGAAAATTCCACATACCAAAACTTACAGGATGCAGCAAAATTGGAGCTAAGGGGAAAATATATAGCTATAAATCCTTACATTAAAAAAATAAAGCCAAGATCTCAAATCAAAAACCTAACTTTATAACTTGATGAACAAGTAAAAGAACAAACTAAACTCAAAGCTAATAGAAAGAGATAAATAATAAAGATTATATCAGAGATAAATGAAATAGAGCAAAACAAATAGAAAATTAATGAAAGCAAAACTTGGTTCTTCAAATAGATCAGTAAAATTGACAAACCTTTGGCTGGATGGACTGAAAGGAAAAAAAAAGGAAGACTAAAATTATTAAAATCAGAAATGAAAGTGGGGACATTACTTCTTATTCTATGGAAAAAAAGGATTATAAGAAAGTACTATGAATGATTATGTACCAACAAATTGGATAGCCTATATGAAATATGCAAATTACAAGAAACATAACACCTACCAAGACAAAATCATGAATAAAAGGAAAATCTGAATTTACTTATAGCTAGTAAGGAGAATGAGTCAAAATTGAATCAGTAATCAAAAACCTCCCAACAAAGTAAAACCCTGTATCTGATGGCTTTGCTGGTGAATTCTAGCAAACGGTTAAAGAAGAACTAATGCCAAGCCTTCTCCAACTTTTCCAAAAAAATTGAAGAGGAGGAAACACTTCTTAACTCATTCTATGAGGCCAGTATTACCCTGATACCAAAGGCAGACAAAAAAGGAAAACTACAGACCAGTATCCTTTATGAATACTTATGCAAAAATTCTCAACAAAATAATAGCAAGCCAGATTCAGCAGCATATTAAACGCTTTATACACCATGACCAAATGGAATTTTTCCTGAATGCAAGGATGTTTCAACATATGAAAATCAATGTAATCACATTAACAGAATGAAAGACAAAAACCACATGATCATCTCATTTGATGCTGAAAAAGCCTTTGACAAAATTCAGCATCCTGTCATGATAAAAACACTCAAAGAACTAGGAGTATGAGGAAATTACCTCAATATAATAAAAGCTATATATGAAAAACAATGAACATGATACTCAATAAAAGACTGAAAGCTTTTTCTCTAAGGTCAGAAACAAGGCAAGGATGTCTGTTCTTACCACTTCTATTTGACATGGTACTGGAAGTTCTAGCTAGAGCAATTAGGCAAGCAAAGGAAATAAAAGATCTCCGAATTAGAAAGGAAGAATGAAATTATCTTTGTTTACAGGTAATATGATCTTGTATGGAGATAACCCTAAAAATGCCACAAAAATTGTTAGAACTATTAAATGAATTTGGTAAAATTGCAGGATACAGTCAATGCACAAAAATCAGTTGTATTTTTGTATACTAACAATGGACAACTGAAGACGAAATTACAAATACAATCTCATTAACAATAGCATCAAAAATAATAAAATACTTAGGAATTTACCTAACCAAGAAGGTGAAAGACTTATACAATTAAAAGTATGAAACAGTGCTAAATAAAATTAAGGAAGACACAAATATTGAAGTATAATTAACATACAATTTTTTATTAGTTTCAGGTATACAATATAATGATTCAACAATTCTATACATTACACAGTCAGTACTCATCCCATTAAATGTACTCTTAATCCCCTTTATTTCACTACAAAGAAGACATAAATAAATGAAAACACATCCCATCTTCATGAATTGGCAGACTTAATATTGTTAAAATGTCAACACAATGCAAAGCAATCTAGAGGTTCAGTGCAAACCCTATCAAAATCCTAATGACATTTCTTTGCAGAAATAGAAGAACTCACTCTAAAGTTCGTGTAGAATGTTAGTGGACTTCCAATAGCCAAAATAATTTTGGGAAGGAATAAAACTGGAAGACTCACACTTCTTGACCTCAAAACTTACTATAAAGATACACTAATCAAACAGGGTGGGGGGTGCCTGACTGCCTCAGTCAGTAGAGCATGCAACTCTTGATCTCGGGGTTGTGAGCTCAAGCCCCACACTGGGTATACAGACTACTTAAAAATGAAATCTTAAAAAAAAACAAAAACAAAAACAAAAAAAAAACCCAAAACAGTGGGGTACTGGTACAAAGACAAGCATATAGACCGATAGAAGAGACTAGAGAGCCCAGATATAAATCCTCACTTATATTGTCAAATAGTTTTTGACAAGAATGTAAAGACCACTCAATGGGGAAAGGACAGTCTTTTTAACAAATGGTGCTGGGAAAACCAGATATCAACATGTAAAAGAA
This sequence comes from Felis catus, assembly GCF_018350175.1. NCBI lineage: Eukaryota > Metazoa > Chordata > Mammalia > Carnivora > Felidae > Felis > Felis catus. The sequence continues at coordinate 129,331,451 of NC_058375.1, read as the reverse complement.
TGAAGTTGGATCCTTACCTAACACCATATACACAATTTAAATAAAAATGAATCAAATACCTAAATTCCAGACCTAAAACCACAAAACTTTTAGAAGAAAAAAATAACAAAAAAGATTTACATTGGATTTAGCAGTGATTTCTTGGATATGACACCAAAGGCACAGGTAACAAAAGGAAAAGATAGACAAATTGGACTTCATAAAAGTTTTTAAATTGTGCACATCAAAACACACTATTAACAGAGAATAAAGGAAACCTACAGAATGAGAGGAGCTATTTGCGAAGTATGTATCTGATACAGGATTGATATCCATAATATATGGAGAACTCTTAAAACTCAACAACAGTAAAAGAAACAACCTGATTAAAAAATGGGCATAGGATTTGAATAGACATTTCTCTAAAGAATGACAAATGACCAATAAACACATGAGAAGATGCTCAACATCACTAATCATTAAGGAAATCCAAATCAACACTACAATGAGGTACCACCTCACACTGATTGGGACAGCTACTGTCAAAAAAAAAAACAAACCCAAAACCAAAAACTAAAAACCAAAAAACAGATAACAACAGTCACTGGCTTGGATGTGGAGAAATTGAAACCCCTGTATACTATGGTGGAAATGTAAGTGGCACAGCCATCATGGAAAACTGTATGACGGTTGCTCAAATAATTAAAAATAGAATTACTGTATGATCTAACAATTCCCCTTCTGGGTATATACACAGAAGAATTGAAAGCAGGTGTCAAGGAGATATTTGTACATCCATGTTCATAGCAGCATTATTCACAATAGCTAATACATGGAAGCAAACTACCCGTACACTGATGGGAAAATGGATATACAAAATAGGGTATGTACATACAAAGTAATATTAATCAGCCTTAAAATGGAAGGAACTTATTTAATATGCTATATGCCATGGATGGGCCATTAAGTGAAATTAAGTATTATAAACCAATCACAAAAAGATAAATTCCACATGATTCCACTTATAGTAGTCAAAATGATGGAGACAAAAAGTGGAATGGTAGTTGCCAGGGGCTGGGGTTTGGGGAGTTATTGTTTAATGGGTACAGAGTTTCAGTTTTACAAGATGAAAAATTTATGGAGATGGTGGTGATGATTACACAATGTATGAATGTGTCTAATGCCACTGAACTGTGCATTTAAAGATGGTTAAGATAGTAGATCTTACATGTATTTTACCACAAAAATTTGAAAAGAAAAAGTGCCGATGGATACCATTTTTTATGTTTCAAAGAAGACAAATAGAATATTATAAGGACATATGCATCTAGCATCCTCAGATATTCAGATAAGCAAATATTTCAAATAAATAAATATCTGTTTGCCCCATTATTTCTGAAACATATTTACTATTTTCATTATAATGAAAATGTATCCAAAATGCCTTAATCATTTATTCTTTGATCAGAGAAATTTGGATATAATAAATGTAAGTTGATCTTCTCTTTATGACGAAAAATCATCACTGGAAATTATCCACTTAGGGCCTATTTTTTTTTTTAATTTTTTTAAACATTTATTTATTTTCAAGAGACAGAGACAGAGTGCGAGTGGGGAAGGGGCAGAGATAGAGGGAGACACAGAATCCAAAGCAGGCTCCAGGCTCTGAGCTGTCAGCACAGAGCCCGACGCAGGGCTTGAACTCACACCATGAGATTATGACCTGAGCCGAAGTCAGAGAGTCACCCAACTGAGCCACCCAGGTGCCCTGAGGCTATGTTTTTAAAATGTAATGCTTGTTGGGTTTTTGAAGTATAGTGCCTGCCCCTGAATTAAATGATTCCAAATTGCTTTCTAGTTGTTGATTTTACTACAATATTTTCTCCTCTTCACTTCCATTTTGTATTTCAGTATATAAAGTTCTGTTTTTGTTGCCAAATGAACTAGAGGAATCTATAGTTACTAAGATAAGTAACGATCAACCTAAAAAGTAAATGCAAAGATATGTTTTTGCCAGAGGGTAAGTGGGTAAACTTATTGCATATGTAGCAGTAGTTCTCAATTGTGAGTATACCTCACAATCATCTAGAGGGCTTTTGAAAATACAGGTTGCTTGGCCTACCCTGGATTTTCTGATTCAGGAAGTCCAGAGTGGGACCGGAGAATCTGTATTTCTAACAATTTCCCAGCTCATACTGCTGCTCTGTGAACCACCTATGGAGAACTGCTGCACAGCAAAGTGAGATGGGGATGGTTTGAAATATCAGTAAGACTTTGAGGTTTTAAGAAACGTTGGAAATGTCTAGAAGTCTACAAATAGGAAAAGGAGAATGTTACTTTTCACATACCAGACATTGTATCTATGGAGCTTGTAACACAGAGTGAGAGCTGCTGAAAAAAAATCCAGGAATTTGTATAAAGTGGTGAATTACAGTTACATGTCAGTTTGCTAAGAGATTTTAGGAATACATATTAAATGCTTCCATCATTATAAACTGATACCACATCAGGCAGCTTTGATCTCCAAAAAACATCTCATGTTGCCTCTGTAATGGGCTATCCTGGATGGACCATTGGTTTGACCCCGTGTGGCATGCCTAATGTCTCTATATTCTAATCCATTGGTTGCTACTAAAATGCTTTGCCAACAGATTTTGTTCTCAGATAGGGCACAGCACTGAAAAGAAAATCACTTTGCAAATCCAGTGATTTCATGGGCCACTAGGCTCTCTGCATTCTCTATTACCCAGTTTATCTTTTGTTCATTTAATGCATCGCAAACAACATTGAATTAGTTTGTTGGACAATTAGGTAAGATATTAAACTAAAGATGTACATATAAATATGTCAAGTGATTATTTTAAGAATACATCTGTAAGGAGTAACCGGAGAAGGCACTTTGTGAAGGTTTTTTTTCCTCCCTGCTTTCTCTAACAGTTCAACAACCCCCAACTTTTATAAATAGTACACCTTTTTCTAAAGTGTAGATAGCAAAAAAGTTTTTCTATAATGAATGCTTAAAAAATCATTTCCGAGGAAATTAGGTCTTAAAAACATCCTGGAATATGTCAGTTAATTAAATTGTTGTTTGTTAGAATGAACATCCCAAATCAAACCCACTATTGCAAATGCTAGCCCAAGAGTGGTTTCTAGTCTCTGCAAGTCTCTTCCTTCCTCTGCTGTGGCCGCCTAAAGCCCTCCTGCAATTTCACCACCTCCTTGACTCTCAGCACTAATCCTGAATATTGCTGGGGAGGTTTTCATGGCTGCATCTAGAAACTGTGTTTGATCCTGTTTACTTTGCCTCTCTCTGCTCTAATGTCACACCTCAGTTCTGGGAAATGGATCTCATTCTGTTCTGAAGTCTTATTTGCCTGCTCCCGGGCACCCACGTTTGATGACCAAGCTTCAGTGTGAGCCCTGTTTCTGAGGTCCTCTTTTGTTATCTGTCATCACCCTTCTCATAAAGGGATACCCTAGTCCTAGATCCTGGCCCATTAGTGTGGACCCTCCTCTGTAATAACAGATACCTCTTATTCTAATTTGCTGTCCTTCCTATAAGAATGAATTGTCTCATATTCCATCCAACTGTTTGGAAAGGCCAACATTTCATTTTAACGCTTGCTGATTTCTACTTACCTGGAGTATAACCTATCACTCTGTTGTCCTGGACATGTTGCTTTGGTCTCTATTCATATCTGTGATGGTATCCACTCACCCACATCCTATTCAGTGATTGAGTCCTTTTCCAAAGTCCAGCCCTTTCTCACCTAAGCCATATGGCAATAAGTAACTAGGCTTACCTGGTTTGTTAATTCTGGAAACACTGAATGCCTTTTGGATATGTGAAACTATATGGGCTGCTGGGGAGATGAACAAGACACAGTTTCGCTCTTGAATCTCATCCTGAATGACAGAGAAAACAAAAAATTGAAATACAATTCTTTAACTGCAGGTTCTAAGAACCTTTTTCACTGAGACATAGTACCTTAGGTCAGACAATTGCCCTTCCATAAACATTCATTCTACTAATGCTTGCTCAAAACCTACTGTGTGCCACCCAGAGGTCTCTTAATGAGAACTGTGAATCAGACCCAGACATTCACTTTGGCCCCGAGTGCCTAGAACTGTTACCTCCCAGATATTAATGATGTGTGTCTTCTGCTCCTGAGAAGTCAATAGGAGACTTTATAATAGATAGCCTCTGAACCTGGTTCCTGCTGCTCCAATCCCCAGGTGATCTACTTTGATTGAACCCTGATGACCATAGAGGAGTTGTAAATTCAGTCACTCATTGTCCAGAACCTCTGACTCAAGTATCAACCTGTTGCATTCCATCCTTCTAGATTACCTAGAACTGGATATCCTGAAAGGATGAAAGTTTTATGAGTTGATTGCAGTGCTTGTTGGAAAGGTAGGAGACCCTGGTGATAAACCTACCATAACTTTCAAAAGTCAGCATTATCCCCTGAGTGGCAGAGTTGCCTTGACTTTGTGTTTCTGGTGGAAATGACCACCAAGCCTACTGCCTTCTAAACCATTGAAGAGAAACTAAGTGGCCCCTGAAACAGCCTGAGTGACTAGTGACTGCCCAAGGACTACTAAAACTTTCTTTACTCTGAGTTGTGAAGGCTTCCTGGGATCTTTGGCTGGTGGAATGATATCTGGACCTGATATGGACAGGGATTCCTTGGGACATCCTAGGGAAATTGAGATTGCCCTGGTGCCTCTAGCCTTAACTTTAGAACTAATAGACGTTTTGCCAACCTCTTTTGCCTCTCCCCAAATTCTAAACCAGCCCTAGCCTATTGGAGGATAAGTCTGAAATAAACCTGAAAATAACTTCCCTACCCATCAGTGTTCCTGAAATTTCATGAGGATTCTGAAGAGAAGAGGCAGGGGTTTGCCTAGGGGAAGGTAGAGAAACCAAGGTGAGGAGAAGGCTCAGAGGCTGTGTTGTCAGCATAGGCACTCCAGAGACCTGCAGCAAATAGGACTAAAGCACGGGCTCCAGGCACAAGCAGTGATCTTAAGTGTTAATTTCAGTCGTGCTTTTGAGAGGGAGAGACAGAATCCATCCCTTACCCTCTTTTAACATCAGTGCACTCATTCATAAACATATACATTCTATCTCACAACATTCTTCACATACTCCAATAAGAAAAAGCATGTTAAAGTGACAAAAATATTTTAGGAAGTTATGTAAATATACTACTAAGGTAGATTATAGATTATAGTTCTATCATTTATCATGTTCTCATGTGTTTATTTGCTGAGAAGCTTTTATAAACTTTCAGTTGTTTTTCCTCCCCCCACCCCATATTTATCAGCATGCATGTCTTACTATCTTATTTAAGTTTCAAAATATTATTTCAAAGTTAATAAGATGTTTTGAAAATCTAGCCACATCCTTTATTTGCTCATAACATTTTGTCTGGAAAAGTTGTTCTTAAAAAAACTAAAGGTCCTATTTATAAAACTGTGATATGATTAAGGCCAATTGTAAACAAATGTTTGCAGGCCAACAGAACAAGCATGTCTTTCAATACAGATGACTTTCCCAGTGTGCCATAATAGTTTCTTAAAGCTGTTATGAATTATTCCATAAACCCATATTTAGAGACTTTTAAAAATGCAGATTATTGGCCTGAGCAACCATTTTGTCTCCAAAGGAACATTTGCAGGCTGTCGTGCAAATCTGCATTTGAGCTACTTTCACATTATGATCTTAGTGAATTCTTGACCAGATGGACTTGAACAGCTGCCACCCATGCCTGGTAAGTCCCTTTGCTGGAGAAGACAAAATAGCTCATTTGTTTGCAGTTCCTTCCTGGAAGTACACAAGGGCAATTTTCTACATTGTGAATTACTTCTATCAGAGCAACATTTTCCCTGAAAGGCCATAGCTCATTATGCTATTTAGAAACAAACAAAAAAAATATGCACAAACAGTTTTTTTTCCCCCTGGAGTCTTATAATTTGTACCCAGAAGGGACAAGTCTCTTTTCAGATTAAGTTTTTAAAAATGTTCCTTAGTTGCCATTATGTTCAAGCTGACATGGAAGGTTATAATGAGAGAACCCCCTCTGAAATAATAATGCCTTACATTTGTACAACATTTGATATTCTTCAGAGTGCTTTCAGACACATTATCTCATTTGATCCTCAAAACGACTCAGGAAGGCAGGGAAGGTAAGTGTTTTTATTCACTACTTTACAGATAGAGAAATCAAGTCCCTTCACAAATATTACCTGAGCATTTACTAACTCCACTGTATTGTACTCAGTATCACAGAGGATAAAAACATGTATTCCTCAAAGAGTAATCTGTTTTGCAGATAACACATAAAAACACAAAGCTAAATAATACCAAAAAAAAAAAAAAAGTGCAATATGTTTCAAAAGATGATGAGGCACCTGTGATGAGGAAATTGTTCATGAGGATTCAGGAGGCATTTTAAAGCAGGTACCACCTAGAATATACATGCTTGGAAAGAGGCTTAGAGTTTGTGGAACCCATGAGCATGTCTGCTCTTTGGCATTACACTCACATACCCCTATAACCTTAGAATGTAAAAGATTTAGGCATTCATCTAGTTTATCCCGATACTCAGTGCTGGACCTGTTTCTATGGCATCCCAGGCAAAAATGTGGAACAGCTATAGTTTTTAGAAAATGCTATCTAATAGGAAGTCGCGGTGTTGGTCTCTGCAATTCTGTGCCTCGCTGACTGGAGCAGCCCTACTGATCTATTTTTCTTCCTGAGGAAAGTCTTTAATGCCTCTATAGACAGTTGTAAGATTCGCCTCTAGGTTTTTCTTTTTTCCATTAGATCTTTGAACTTCTCTAGGTACTCACAGTCACTATTATACTGCTGGACCCGTGTTTTATTTGTCCAGATTATCTGTAACTTTGCCATCCAAAATGGATACACTATTGTAGGTAGGCAGAGTTCTATGGGATTCTTACTTCCTGGGCTCTAAACACTGTAGCGATGCTTTTGGTTCACTTACAGCATGTAAATTAATACTGCTAGTTATGAAGATTACTTATGCATAATAGTAACTATCATGTAAAAGCTACTTAATTAAAATGCCTGGAAAGAGTTAGGAATGCTTTCCTGAAGAAAAAAGGTCACTTTCATTGCATGGCTTCTCCCCACACACCACCTTTTAAAGTTTTTCTTTTTTTTCTTAAGTCATCATATATTCATATTCACCCAGGTGAAGCTTTCTTAAGTAATGAATACCAAATTCTAATATAACAATGAGCTGTGGTATTTTGTTTCTCATTTTTATTAAATGGGAAAATAAAAATTAATAGCTCATGTAAATTAATAGGCCAATACTGACCTCTGGTGTGTAAGGAAGAAATTGCTTACTGGGTGAACTAGTAGATGCTTGGGAAAAGTTTTATATTTAATGTAAAAACATCTTTATCCAAGCAAAGAAGTTTCCTAAGTTATCATTACAAATGTGGAAATTGGGGAATGTAAAACTAAATGAATAGAGAGAATTTCTCTATTTTAATCCCTTGTGGTAGGAAGTAAAAAGGAAAAGAGAGAACTGCTGAATAGAACAGCCCCATTGCATCATGTTTTTGCCCGATTTGGTCCACATTTAAGCAACTCTAACCCTAGTGAGTGGAGAAATGACCTACACTCCCAAGCTTGACTCCATACAAACTGAATTTTTTTAAAAGGCCTATTGTGAATTTGTCTGAGTTTTCTCCTTAGATGGTATGTGTATTCCTTTCCTGCTATGCCCCCAAATGCCTCCCTACTTATTTCAGACACAAGCTTCCAAAGTCATCTTTTTCTATTCTTATTTGCTCTTATTCATTCTCCTGGAATTTTCCAAAGCTGTGCCATATGGCTGTGATATGCTTGCTTTGTAATTTAAAAATCTAGCATTTGTTAGAGTGGTTCTTCTTTCAGAGGGCCCATTCTCCTCTCTGTTTTCAGTATGTAGCCTTCTCATTCAGTCCATGCTGAAGCCAAATTATGTATCCACTTCTCCCCTCCTTGGTTCCCTTTGTGCAGAGCCACTTGGGAGTGCACAGCCAGGGCTGCAGGCTGAGCCAGTCACCCTGCAGACAGAGGCATCAGCTTTGTGGGTTCAGACCCTACTGCCACCAGCAGCTCTTGCTGGCCTACCCTCTCCAGTAGCAGGGCCTGCAGGGTCTTAGAAACTTACCTGTTGGGAGAGTATCACTGGGCCCATAGCCATTGGACCCAGATTCCAATTTAATCCTGACCCCGTCACTGACTTGCTATGGGACCTTCTGCAACTCAGTTCATTTCCTAGACAGCCGACTTCTATTTCGTAATCCACAAAAGGGCTGCTTAGACCAGGTTTCACCAACAAACACCCTCGATGATGCTCTAATTCTACAATTCTGTGAATCTGGAATTGGGAAGCCAGCCTGCAACCCAGGGCTCTTACTGCCTGCAGTTCCTTCACCTTCCTTCTCCTCCACTCCTCCTAGTTCCTTTAGGTGTTTCTACTGCGAGCATCCTATGTTTACTAAACCATTATACTGATTACACTGCATGTATCTCTTTGTCTTTTTTCCTTCATTGGCCAAACATATGGCAGGCTGTTAGTAACTACTGAGTGAATGAAAAAAGAAACAATATCTTAGTTCCTCCTGCAAGTCTGTAGCTGACCTGTATTCCTAAATGGCTCCTGGGCCCTGGAAGCTTTGGAGTCAGCATCAACCTTTTGTCCTGATGCTACAAACTAACATGTGAGAATGTTGCCTCTCAAAGACTCTCAAAGGTGATGAATAGCTAGAGTTCATGCCGCAAGAAAGTGGAGGACACCAGACTGTTAGTAGGAGCTGAATCACTCTGCATAAGAATGAGAAGTTTTAGCTCCCCTGGTCTGGTAGAATAGGAGGAAGTGAGTAGGAAGAAGACACTGGGGTAGAAGAAGGGCAAAGTGGAGCTGGTTGAAAATGATGCTGGGTGAAGGCCCAGTAAATGTTTCCAGTTCTTGGGGTGACCATAGGACATTTTTAAAACTCAGAATTAAATTTGATTTGGCTAAATTTGCTTGCTTATTCAACTCACAGTTTACAATCTCCAGTAAACTCTACTGTGCTCAGAAATGACTTGCCTGGGTCGTTTATCTGTAGCAAGCAGTGAAGAGGTTGAGTAGTACCTCTAGGTCCGTGGTTCTTCACCTTCAGGGCACGTGGGAATCACTTCAGAAACGTTTAGATACTAGATGCTGACACCATACTCCGGAAGGGTTACAATAGTCTTTCTGGGAGTGGGGCCCAGGGATCATTGTTTCTTAACAGAAGCCCAGGTGAATCTGATGTGCCACTGGGGTGGTGAACCGCTGGTGGAGGGTGTGGAGGAGAGCTGGCAAGCATTAGAGCAGAGCCAACATTGGAGTGAGTGGTTATGCCACAGTAGATTATGGCTGTAGTCATCAATATGAACTCATCCAAGAAACTACTCAGCAACCACGCATGCTTTTGTTTTTAATCAACTCTATTTCTCATCACTGGCAGTAACTATTTTAATTTTATAAACTTCCACTTTCCTTAAACCTTTGCTCCTCCCAGTTCTATTGGTACTCTCAACAAATGAACTGTTTTCTACTTTTCAGAGATATTTGATACCCAAGAGAAAAATTCCTTAATTTTCTGCCACCAAATCTATAAATCCATTTTCTTATGCATTCTCTTTTTTACTGGTGTCTGTTCACCAATATTTAAGCATCCACGAGCATCCCTCTTTTTTTTTTAATGTTTATTTATTTTTTGAGAGAGAGAGACAGACAGACAGAGCGTGAACAGGGGAGGAGAAGAGAGCTAGGGAGACACAGAATCAGAAGCAGGCTCCAGGCTCCGAGCTGTCAGCACAGAGCCCCACGTGGGGCTTGAACTCACAAACTGCGAGATCATGACCTGAGCCGACGTCAGAGGCTTAACTGACTGAGCCACCTAGGTGCCCCGAGCATCCCTCTTTTTAAAGCAAAAGACTTAGAAACACCGAGGAATATGTGTGTATGCATACATGTGTGTTTGGGGTAAATAAAACAATTCTGCCAACAAAAGACCCCTCTGAACCAATATAGAAAAGAGAACACAGTTTATTATTAAGTAAGAATTAATAGATTTACATGCATGTAGGATATCAAAAAATGTGACAAAAAGCCTGGACAGATTTTCATATAATTTATTTAGCAAGGCAGACACAAGGATAACCTCTCTTATCTCCTCAAGAGACAAAGGGCCCTACCTGAAGATAGTCTCCTTTTTAAAGTCTTCTAAGTTAATTTTAGAGATATGTGTTTATAGTTCCAAAGATCAGAAAGTCCCCACATTTGTACTGTAAAATCAAAAGGTCAGATCTCTTTTGGGACCTATTAAGATTCCAAGGAGACATTCTAAGGAGGAAAGTGTGAGGAGATTGCCAACACTCTCCTCAAAGAAAGTTTCATCATTTTATCCTTACAGTATATGTTGGTTAGATACATATATAGTCCTTAGCTTTGTTCAGTAAGAGGGCCTAAAAGCAATGGCACTCTATTAGAACATCTAGCACCTAGATCTTGGTATCTAAATGCCATTTTTCAATAAAAGGAGTCAATAATCATTGAAGAAAATAGTTCATTCCTGGACTAGTGTAGGGAAAACAAAAGATAGGCCTGGTACATCTCATAGTCCCAGAAAATAAGGGAGTGGTTAAAAAATTGGAAATAAAAGTTAAAAAACAAAAAACAAAAAACAAAAAAAACAGGTGCTTGTTGGAAAAACGTAGCAGCTTATCCTAAAGGGGCTCCTTATGGCCAAAATTAAAACATTTTGAGCAACAAAATAAATAATTATATTATTGTATTTTGTTCCCTAAAATAGAATAAATATCCACAAGTCTATACTCATATAAATAATTGAGCAAATAAATAAATGGGTAAGAAGATAGCATTTACTTAAGAAAAAAATCTAAATAATAAATGTATACAGAAAGAAGGAGATGGGTAATCACTGCTGGGCAGTTGCCACAATAATAGTCTTTAGTGATCAGATCCACAAATGGATGCTCAAATTAGCAGCAAAATTTGGGGTAAAAGAGATTGTCTCAAATTATCTCCCCCGAGATATTTATTAGCTACAATGGTAAAGATAGTACCTTCACAGTAGGGAAATCCAGCAGACACAACCTTTACCAAGAGATCTAGGTAAATACAATCAGTAACAAGACATACTGTCACTCTCATATAATCTCTGCTATGTTGTACTGAGAAAGGAGCATTACTTCTGATTTTTCCTGCGAAAATGCACATCCTCAATCCAATCAGGAGAAAACATCAAACAAACCCAAATGAGGGACATCCCAGAAAAAACCAAGGAGTACTCCTCAAAGGTGGCAAAGTTCTAGAAAACAAAGACTAAGGAACTGGAGGAGACTAAGGAGACATGACAGCTAATTGCAAAGTGGGATCCTACACAGAATCCTGAAACTGAAAAAGGATGTTAGTGGAAAAACAGCTGAAATTTGAATAAGACCCCTAGCTTGGTTAATACTATGACACCAATGCCAAAGCTAGTTTCTCAGCTTCAATGATTGTGTTATGGTTGTGTAAGATAAAAACATTCAGGAAAGTTCTGTATGGTGTATACAGAAACCCTCTGGGGTATATAGACGTAGGGAAGGGATCAGAGCTACAGTAAAGTGAGAAAGGTGACTACACACAGGGATAGCTTGCTGTGAATGTGAGGGTCTTGAATGGGGTCTGAGGATTAAATAGTAGCAATGTATGAATGACAGTAAAAACAATGCTAATAGTTTGTTGTGGATATGTGTAAGATATATATCCCAAAGTATTGGACCTATAGGGCTGCTGGCCAGCAACTTACTCTTAAATGATTCAAAGAAAGATTATTTAGTATTATACTTGCAAATTTTGTCTAAGTTTGAAGTTATTTCAAAAATAAAAGAAAAAATTTTTTGGAAAAGCTACAACTGGGTAATGGAAAAAAAAAAGAAAAAGAATATACCAGTAATGGGGGGGGGGGGGATATGAATACATCTTGGCCAAGAACCCAAAACCGAGGTATCCGTGTTTCCCCAGAGATAAAGATAGAGCTTCTGTCTGTTGGTAAATCCATATGTTTTCACTTAAAAAAAAAAAGACAAGAATATTTAACACATCACGTTAATAGCAACCAAAACCTGAAATTAACCCATATGTACATCAGGAGGAGAAAAGGTAGACTGTCATCTGTCTGCATATGAGATGCTATAGAACAGAACTAGCAAATTCGTTACTGCTACGTGAGACAGCACAGGTGATTATCACAAATAATGTCCTGAGTAAAGAGCTGAGAGAGGTGCTGGCTAAGTGTTATCTTCTAACTTGATGGGTACTTAAATATCTGTATTCACTTGGTAAAAATTCATCAAGCTCAAAATCTGTCCTCAAATGGACATATGTGATATTTCAATAAAACTTATTTAAAACAAATGTTTCACATACATGTGCACACATGCATACACTTAAAGCTGTACCTGCTTTTAGTGTCTTTTCAAAAAATTTCATTTAAGACCTGGGAAGATGGTGGCATAGGAGGACACTGGGCTCACCGTGTCCTGCTGATCACTTAGATTCCACCCACATCTGCCTAAATACCCAGAAAACCACCAGAGGATTAGCAGAACGGACTCTCCAGACCCAAGCGTAGACAAGAGGCCCACGGAAAAGGGTAGGAAGGGCGGAGAGGTGGTGCGTGCTACACGGACTGGCAGGAGGGAGCCAGGGCGGTCTAGGGGCAGTCCACCTGGCAAGGCAGAGCCCCCGAAGTCTGACTTACAAAAGCGGAGGCGCTGGACTCCGTGAGTTCTGGCAGCCAGCAGGACTTAACATCTGGAATGTTAAAAGTCAACAGCTCTGCTCAGAGAGCAGGAGGGAGAGTTGTTGAGCCCCGGAAGACAGAGCTCAGCTCAGTGGGGGAACAAAGGCACTGGCCAGTACCATCTCCCTTTCCCAGCCGAAATTCCAAAGGGAACCAGTTCCTGTCACTGAACTTACTTGCACTGCGCAAATGACCAACGCTGTGCTTCTGTGGATCCATCCCTCCCACGGGTCTGCCTCCCTTCTGGTGCTGCAGGGCCCCTCCCGCAGGGGACCACCTATGGCAAAGCCAGCTAAGCCTGTCCCTCCCGCCCCTCTGTACCTTGCATATCCACCCCAACCAACTCGCCCTTGGCCACATCCCATCGAAGCAGCACCACAAGCCTGGCAGTGTCCAAGTAGCCCAGACAGGGGCCACACCACTCCACAGTGAGTCCTGCCCCTGGGAGAGAGGAAGATAAGGTACACAGCAGTCTGACTGCGGCCCCGCCCACCAACACAAGTTACTCCCAACAGCACAGGGGAAGTGCCCTGCAGTTGGGAGCCACCACAGGGACTACCTAAAATGACGAAATGGAAGAAGTCTCCTCAAAAGAAACTCCAGGAAGTAGCGAAAACTAACAAATTGATCAAAAACGATTTAAGCAATATAATGGAACAAGAATTTAGAATAATAGTCATAAAATTAATCGCGGGGCTTGAAAAAAGCATAGAGGACAGCAGAGAATCTATTGCTACAGAGATCAAGGGACTAAGAAATAGTCATGAGGAGCTAAAATGCTATAAATGAGGTGCAAAATATATAGAGGTGGCCATAGCACGGATTGAAGAGGCAGAGGAGAAAATAGGTGAATTAGAAGATAAAATTATGGAAAAAGAGGAAGCTGAGAAAAAGAGAGATAAAAAATCCAGGAGTATGAGGGGAGAATTAGAGAACTAAATGATGCAATCAAACGGAACACTATCTGTATCATAGGAATTCCCGAAGAAGAGAGAGAAAGGGGCTGAATGTGTACTTGAACAAATCATAGCTGAGAACTTACCTGATCTGGGGAAGGAAAAAGACATTGAAATCCAAGAGGCACAGAGAACTCCCTTCAGAAGTAACTCAAATCAATCTTCTGCACGACATATCATAGTGAAACTGGCAAAATACAAGGATAAAGAGAAAATTTTGAAAGCAGCTAGGGATAAACAGGCTCTAACTTACAAAGGGAGACCCATGAGACTAGGGACAGACCTATCTACTGAAACTTGGCAGGCCAGAAAGGACTGGCAGGAAATCTTCAATGTGATGAACAGAAAAAATATGCAGCCGAGAATCCTTTATCCAGCAAATCTGTCATTCAGAACAGGAGACATAAATGTTTTCCCAAACAAACAAAAACGGAAGGAATTCATTACCACTAAACCAACCCTACAAGAGATCCTAAGGGAGATTCTGTGAGTGAAATGTTGCAAGGACCACAAAGTACCAGAGACATCACTACAAACATGAAACCTACAGACATCACAATGACTCTAAACCCATCTCTTTCAATAATAACACTGAATGTAAATGGACTATATGCTCCAAACAGAAGACATAGGGTATCAGAATGGATTTAGAAAAGACCCATCTATTTGCTGTCTACAAGAGACTCATTTTAGACCTGAGAACACCTTCAGATTGAAAGTGAGGGGATGGAGAAATATCTATCATGCTACTAGAAGTCAAAAGAAAGCTGGAGTAGCCATACTTATATCAGACAAACTAGACTTTAAATGAAAGGCTGTAACAAGAGATGAAGACGGGCATTATATAATAATTATAGGGTCTACCCATCAGGAAGAGCTAACCATTATAAATGTCTATGCGCCAAATACAGGAGCCCCCAAATATATAAAACAATTAACCACAAACATAAATTACCTTATTGATAAGAATGTGGTAATTTCAGGGGACTTTAATACCTCACTTACAACAATGGATAGATCATCTAGACACAGGATCATTAAAGAAACAAGGGCCCTGAATGATACACTGGATCAGATGGACTTGACAGATATATTTATAGCTCCACATCCCAAAGCAACAGAATATACTTTCTTCTCAAGTGCATATGGAACATTCTCCAAGATAGATCACATACTGGTCACAGAATATCCCTTCATAAGTATAAAAGAACTGAGATCATACCACACACACTTTCAGACCACAATGCTATGAAATGTGAAATGAACCACAGGAAAAAGTCTGGAAAACCTCCAAAAGCATGGAGGTTAAAGAACACCCTACTAAAGAATGAATGGGTCAACGAGGCAATTAGAGAAGAAGTTAAAAAATATATGGAAACAAATGAAAATGAAAATACAACAATCCAAATGCTTTGGGATGTAGTGTAGGCAGTCCTGATAGGAAAATACATTGCAATCCAGGCCTATCTCAAGAAACAAGAAAAATCCCAAATACAAAATCTAACAGCA
This sequence comes from Felis catus, assembly GCF_018350175.1. Taxonomy (NCBI): domain Eukaryota; kingdom Metazoa; phylum Chordata; class Mammalia; order Carnivora; family Felidae; genus Felis; species Felis catus. The sequence goes on along the minus strand of NC_058375.1, from coordinate 129,316,137 downwards.
CACCTAAAGGAAATAGAAGCAGAACAGCAAAGACATCCCAAACCCAGCAGAAGAAGAGAAATAATAAAGATCAGAGCAGAAATAAACAATATAGAATCTAAAAAACTGTAGAGCAGATCCATGAAACCAAGAGTTGTTTTTTTTTTAAATAACAAAAATTGATAAACCTCTAGCCAGGCTTCTCAAAAAGAAGAGGGAGATGACCCAAATAGATAAAATCATGAATGAAAATGGAATTATTACAACCAATCCCTCAGAAATACAAGCAATTATCAGGGAATACTGTGAAAAATTATATGCCAACAAACTGGACAACCTGGAAGAAATGGACAAATTCCTAAGCACCCACACACTTCCAAAACTCAAACAGGAAGAAATAGAAAACTTGAACAGATCCATACCCAGCAAAGAAATGGAATCAGTTATCAAAAATCTCCCAACAAATAAGAGTCCAGGACCAGATGGTTTCCCTGGGGAACTCTACAAGACATTTAAAGCAGAGATAATACCTATCCTTCTCAAGCTGTTCCAAAAAGTAAAAAGGGAAGGAAAACTTCCAGACTCATTCTATGAAGCCAGCATTACTTTGAGTCACAAACCAGACAGAAACCCAGCAAAAAAAGAGAACTACAGGCCAATATTCCTGATGAATATGGATGCAAAAATGCTCAACAAGATACTAGGAAATCGAATTCAACAGCATATAAAAAGAATTATTCACCATGATCAAGTGGGATTCATTCCTGGGCTGCAGGGCTAGTTCAACATTCGCAAATCAATCAGTGTAACACACCACATTAATAAAAGAAAAGATAAGAACCATATTACTCTGTCAGTCGATGCAGAAAAAGCATTTGACAAAATTCAGCATCTTTCTTAACAAAAACCCTCGAGAAAGTCGGGATAGAAGGAACATACTTAAACATCATAAAAGCCATTTATGAAAAGCCCACAGCTAATATCATCCTCAATTGGGAAAAACTGAGAGCTTTTCCCCTGTTTTCAGGAACACGACAGGGATGTCCACTCTCACTGCTGTTGTTTAACATATGTTGGAAGTGCTAGCATCAGCAATCAGACAACAAAAGGAAATCAAAGGCATCAAAATTGGCAAAGATGAAATCAAGCTTTCACTTTTCGCAGATGGCATGATACTATACATGAAAAACCCAATGGTCTCCATGAAAAGTCTGCTAGAACTGATACATGAATTCAGCAAAGTTGCAGGATACAAAATTAATGTACAAAAATCAGTTGCATTCTTATACACTAATAATGAAGCAACAGAAAGACAAATAAAGAAACTGATCCCATTTACAATTGCACCAAGAATCATAACATCCCTAGGAATAAACCTTACCAAAGATGTAAAACATCTGTATGCTGAAAACTATAGAATGCTTCTGAAGGAAATTGAAGAAGATACAAAGAAATGGAAAAACATTCTGTGCTCATGGATTGGAAGAATAAATATTATTAAAATGTCAATACTTCCCAAAGTAATCTACACATTCAATGCACTCCCAATCAAAATTGCACCAGCATTCTTCTCGAAGCTAGAACAAGCAGTCCTAAAATTTGTATGGAACCACAAAAGACCCCAAATAGCCAAAGGAATTTTGAAGAAGAAGACCAAAGCAGGAGGCATCACAATCCCAGACTTTAGCCTCTACTACAAAGCTGTCATCATCAAGACAGCATAGTATTGGCACAAAAACAGACACATAGACCAATGGAATAGAATAGAGACTCCAGAATTGGACCCACAAAAGTATGTCTCACTAATCTCTGTCAAAGCAGGAAAAGACTATCCAATGGAAAAAAGACAGTCTCTTGAACAAATGATACTGGGAGAACTAGACAGCAACATGCAGAAGAATGAAACTAGACCACTTTCCTACACCATTCACAAAAATAAACTCAAAATGTGAGGCAGGAAACAATCAAAATCCTAGAAGAGAAAGCAGGAAAAAACCTCTCTGACCTCAGCTGCATCAATTTCGTACCTCACACATCCCCAAAGGTAAGGGAATTAAAAGCAACAATGAACTACTGGGACCTCATGAAGATAAAAACTTCTGCACTGCAAAGGAAACAGTCAACAAAACTAAAAGGCAACCGATTGAATGGGAAAAGATGTTTGCAAATGACATATCAGACAAAGGGCTAGTATCCAAAATCTATAAAGAACTCACCAAACTCCACACCTGAAAAACAAATAATCCAGTGAAGAAATGGGAAGAAAACATGAATAGACACTTCTCTAAAGAAGACATCCAGATGGCCAACAGGCACACGAAAAGATGCTCAACATCACTCCTCATCAGGGAAATACAAATCAAAACCACACTTGAGATATCACCTCACACCAGTCAGAGTGGCTAAAATGAACAAATCAGGAGGCTATAGACGCTGGAGAGGATGTGGAGAAATGGGAACCCTCTTGCACTGTTGGTGGGAATGCAAACTGGTGCAGCCACTATGGAAAACAGTGTGGAGGTTCCTCAAAAAATTAAAAAAAGATCTACCCTGTGACTCAGCAATAGCACTGCTAGGAATTCACCCAAGGGATACAGGACTGCTGATGCATAGGGGCACTTGTACCCCAATGTTTATAGCAGCACTTTCAACAATAGCCAAACTATGGAAAGAGCCGAAATGTCCATCAACTGATGAATGGATAAAGAAATTGTGGTTTATAGACACAATGGAAATGAGAAAGAATGAAATGTGGCCCTTTGTAGCAACGTGGATGGAACTGAAGAGTGTTATGCTAAGAGAAATAAGTCATACAGAGAAAGACAAATAACATGTTTTTCAGTCTCATGTGGATCCTGAGAAACTTAACAGAAACCCATGGGGGAGGGGAAGGAAAAAAAAAGTTAGAGAGGGAGGGAGCCAAACCATAAGAGACTCTTAAAACTGAGAACAAACTGAGGGTTGATGGGGGATGGGAGGGAGGGGAAAGTGGGTGATGGGCATTGAGGAGGGCACCTGCTGGGATGAGCACTGGGTGTAGTATGGAAACCAATTTGACAATCAATTTCATATTAAAAATAAAGAAATAAATAAAATGCAAGAGTAAAAGTTCTGTTAAAGGTATAAAAATAAAAAAAATTATTTTAATTTAGCACCTTATGAGTAATGACTTCACAGGATGTGATTCATTATCCAGGTTTTAACGTTTTCTTCTATTATTTCTTTGAGTGTTTACTTTCATTCTCTCTGTGCTACTCTCATGACTCCTTTAGGTGGGCATTTTTATTTGTAGATTTAATTTCCATTTCATTTAGCTTTTCTTTCACATTTTTCATCGTTTTATATTTTTAAAATTTATTTTGGAGTAATAACTCATGGAGATTGATCTTCTAGATTTCTAATTCAATACAAAGGCATTGTAAAAATATACAAAGGCATTACATACTCACACATGGAACACTAGGCGGGTTTTTTTTTTTGTTTTTTTTAATGAGACGGTTATTGTTCCTATAGTATACAGATGCTATAGTGTATAGCAATGTCATTTTGCCTTTTGAAATGAAAAATAGTACAATTTATATAGTATGATGCTTTAATTTTTTTTAAATCTCTTTAATTAAAAAATATATGGTTTGTATTTCTTGGTATATCGCTAGAAACATGCTATTTGGTGCCTGTGGCTGCAAATAAAATAAGAGTCACTAATAGTGGCTTAAGCAATATAGTAACTCAGTTTTTCTGTAAAGGCCAGCTACCAGATTTTCAATAATGTCGTTAAGCACCCAGATTTTCTCTGGCTTTCTGTTCTGCTACCCTTAGCATGTTTGGTTTTCTTCCTGTGTGATTCTTCAGAGTTAAAAGATCACTACACAACTGCAGTAATTATGTCTTTAAACAATAAAGCCGAAGATAATTTAAAAGCGCATTTACTTTTTGTCTCTTTTTTTTCTTTCATCAGAGGTCAAAATACTACTCATAACATCCCTCCCATAGTATACTTTCTAATATATCTGATTAGCTACACCAGGGTCAAAGGTTCATCTCTAAACCAATCACAAGCAAAGAAGAATTAAATCAACATTTGTATTAATTAGATTTTGCCACAGTAATGCAGCTAAAGAAACACACTAATGTGTCAACGAACGTGAGTTTATTGTTTCTGGCTCATGAGTTTGTGGATCAGTCGCAGCATTGCTACACTAGACCATGAGGAAGGTTCATGTGTGTGCCAAGAGTCCTTCATTTCTGGAAGGCTGATGGACAGAGGGGGCACATGATTTTCACAGTTTAGGGCAGATATGCAAAAGGAGAAGCAGAAACACATGATGCTTCCTAGTAGTTTTGCTTAAAATAGGCACTCTCTCACTTCCACCCACATTCCGCTGGTAAAGCAATCTTATAGCCAAGCCAAAGTCAACGCCGCAGGGAAGTACTCTTTTCCCTCATTGAAGCATGGCAAGGTGGGGAAGGAACAAAAATTATGAACAAGTAATACAGTCCAACACAATATTCATGGCTTAGACCAATCATGGTCCATCCCCTCGGACTGGGAAAGGAATCCACGTTCTGTGAATTTGTTGTAACATGCATAAAATATTATTATTATAAATTAAGGGAATCAGGGATTGTATCTAGTAAGAAACCAGTCAACACTACCTGACATAGTTCACATCAACATCATGATGAGTAGGCCTGGGCTGGAGAAGACAGAGTTGAATAAGCAGAGACCACTGTGAGTCAATAATGAAATAGTTCCATGTTGACTTCCACTATTTAAACAAATTAGTTGGAAGCCACTTCTTACTGGGAGAAAACACTAAGTTAGAAAGGCAACTCCAGTATTGATGAAAATAGCACTGGCTTATTTATTGACTAAGCATTTTAATTCAATAATTTGGAAAGAGACTCACTGTCTTCCAGAAACCATTCTGCCTTTTTTAAAAAGGCTGATATTCATGTATATGGAATATTAATTTCACAATATATCCAAGAACCGTGTGACACCTTGGGTGAAGAACTCCCAATTGTCTTACCTGCAGGACCACACAATATTTATATGGTTTAAATTCTGGCCCATCTACTGGCAGACTGTTCACTTCTGTTACTGTCATGGCAAGTGATGCAGGAAGAGAAACATTGTTGATCTGTGAAATTGGACAATACATTAAATCTGTCTTGGTATTTAAGCCACAGTAAGTACCATGTTTAATTGGGTTTATGAAATGACATCTTGTTCAGGGCAAGGATCGGTATGGAAGAGAAGCTATAATGGATAATAAATTAAATGCCTAAGTTAAAGCTAAACTGTTAGATGCCCGAGTCAGTAATTTCAGAACTGTGACTACCAAATGAATAACAAATTGACCTTCGTGTGACTTTATCTGTCATTAATTTTAAAGGCCTGACTTCTTTCCAATTATATGCCCCCCAAAAAACATAACTGGGAACTTTCTGTTTCTGCATTTCCTGACATGATTTTCTCTAGCACTAAGCTAATAGATGGCTTCAAATCTAAAATCATGGGAAATGCAAGAATTTTCTCAGTTGTTAATACCTGGATCTAAGGATTTATCAACTGTGGCATATCTAAAGATACAAACCCCACCTTTTCTAGTTTTCTGGAACCTCTAGATGTAGAAACAAAGACCCCATTGCATGTGGAAGTGCCCTACCAGGCATAATTTTCATAAAGGAAATTTAAATAGCTGTTTTAATTTGTAGACCAGACCATGTGCACGTGGAATCTAAGACTAATTAGCCACTTTCTCAGAGAACTAACTCTTTGAAATAAACAAGGCCTTTTGCACTGACCCAAGAATCTGAGTTGCCACCAAAAGACTAATTATAGCAATATTATAATGGGCACATCCACAACAAAAGAGTATTCTCTCCGTCTTCAAACTTAGACGGGGTATTCAAATGAAATCCCATTTAGTTATCTGGATTGTCTTTAATGTTTTCCTTGGCACCTCTACAGGAACTGGAAAAAAATGTTCTTTTAAGAAACAATTTGAAAATCCATCATTTTTCCTTTTTTTTCAATATATATATACAATCTCCCCTACAAATGAATTCAAAACTGATTTTTTCCCTTTCCCTTTTCAAATTTGATTTGAAAGGAAATTAGAACAAATCATTGTTGGCAGAATGATTTCAATTAAGACATAATTAATTAAATGTGCAAATGTAGCATACATTTGGATATGCAATTAGATGACTGATTACACCAGAAATCTAATTTCACACTTAACTTGCCAACCACACCCCTATCTTGAGCTACTGACCCACACAAGTGACCACAAATTTAGACCTTTCCTCTGGAGAAAGTGAATTCAGTGGCATAGTGTTTTTGAGTGATTCTACAATCATCTGATAGTATCTTCTTTAGATGTTTGTCAGCAGCACCATGCATAAAGGAGCTTCCTCCTTGCCTTCTTTCTTGTTTTTCAACCAGAATTTTGTTTGATTTTAAATAATTAATGTGAATCTTGGCAAACTGTGAAAGGCCTTTCATATCTTTGTACTTAGTAAATCTTTCCTATTCAGTTACTCTCTAAAAGAAAGTTGATAATCAAAATGTTAAATGTGTAAAAAAGTATTGAACTTGGAATAATTTAGAAATCATTTGGTTGTGCATTTTTAGTTGTCTTTAAGTTTTATTTTTTATTTATTTATTTATTTATTTTTATATATATGAAATTTATTGACAAATTGGTTTCCATACAACACCCAGTGCTCATCCCAAAAGGTGCCCTCCTCGATACCCATCACCCACCCTCTCCTCCCTCCCACCCCCCATCAACCCTCAGTTTGCTCTCAGTTTTTAACAGTCTCTTATGCTTTGGCTCTCTCCCACTCTAACCTCTTTTTTTCTTTCCTTCCCCTCCCCCATGGGTTCCTATTAAGTTTCTCAGGATCCACATAAGAGTGAAACCATATGGTATCTGTCTTTCTTTGTATGGCTTATTTCACTTAGCATCACACTCTCCAGTTCCATCCACGTTGCTACAAAAGGCCATATTTCATTTTTTCTCATTGCCACGTAGTATTCCATTGTGTATATAAACCACAATTTCTTTATCCATTCATCAGTTGATGGACATTTAGGCTCTTTCCATAATTTGGCTATTGTTGAGAGTGCTGCTATGAACATTGGGGTACAAGTGGCCCTATGCATCAGTACTCCTGTATCCCTTGGATAAATTCCTAGCAGTGCTATTGCTGGGTCATAGGGTAGGTCTATTTTTAATTTTCTGAGGAACCTCCACACTGCTTTCCAGAGCGGCTGCACCAGTTTGCATTCCCACCAACAGTGCAAGAGGGTTCCCGTTTCTCCACATCCTCTCCAGCATCTATAGTCTCCTGATTTGTTCATTTTGGCCACTCTGACTGGCGTGAGGTGATACCTGAGTGTGGTTTTGATTTGTATTTCCCTGATAAGGAGCGACGCTGAACATCTTTTCATGTGTCTGTTGGCCATCCGGATGTCTTCTTTAGAGAAGTGTCTATTCATGTTTTCTGCCCATTTCTCCACTGGGTTATTTGTTTTTCGGGTGTGGAGTTTGGTGAGCTCTTTATAGATTTTGATTACTAGCCCTTTGTCCGATATGTCATTTGCGAATATCTTTTCCCATTCCGTTGGTTGCCTTTTAGTTTTGTTGGTTGTTTCCTTTGCTGTGCAGAAGCTTTTTATCTTCATAAGGTCCCAGTAATTCACTTTTGCTTTTAATTCCCTTGCCTTTGGGGATGTGTCGAGTAAGAGATTGCTACGGCTGAGGTCAGAGAGGTCTTTTCCTGCTTTCTCCTCTAAGGTTTTGATGGTTTCCTGTCTCACATTCAGGTCCTTTATCCATTTTGAGTTTATTTTTGTGAATGGTGTGAGAAAGTGGTCTAGTTTCAACCTTCTGCATGTGGCTGTCCAGTTCTCCCAGCACCATTTGTTAAAGAGGCTGTCTTTTTTCCATTGGATGTTCTTTCCTGCTTTGTCAAAGATGAGTTGGCCATACGTTTGTGGGTCTAGTTCTGGGGTTTCTATTCTATTCCATTGGTCTATGTGTCTGTTTCTGTGCCAATACCATGCTGTCTTGATGATGACAGCTTTGTAGTAGAGGCTAAAGTCTGGGATTGTGATGCCTCCTGCTTTGGTCTTCTTCTTCAAAATTCCTTTGGCTATTCGGGGCCTTTTGTGGTTCCATATGAATTTTAGGATTGCTTGTTCTAGTTTCGAGAAGAATGCTGGTGCAATTTTGATTGGGAGTGCATTGAATGTGTAGATAGCTTTGGGTAGTATTGACATTTTGACAATATTTATTTTTCCAATCCTTGAGCAGGGAATGTCTTTCCATTTCTTTAAATCTTCTTCAATTTCCTTCAGAAGCTTTCTATAGTTTTCAGCATACAGATGTTTTACATCTTTGGTAAGGTTTATTCCTAGGGATTTTATGCTTCTTGGTGCAATTGTGAATGGGATCAGTTTCTTTATTTGTGTTTCTGTTGCTTCATTGTTAGTGTATAACAATGCAACTCATTTCTGTACATTGATTTTGTATCCTGCAACTTTGCTGAATTCCTGTATCAGTTCTAGCAGACTTTTGGTGGAGTCTATTGGATTTTCCATGTATAATATCATGTCATCTGCAAAAAGCGAAAGCTTGACTTCATCTTTGCCAATTTGGATGCCTTTGATTTCCTTTTGTTGTCTGATTGCTGATGCTAGAACTTCCAGCACTATGTTAAACAACAGCGGTGAGAGTGGGCATCCTAGTCGTGTTCCTGATCTCAGGGAAAAAGCTCTCAGTTTTTCCCCGTTGAGGATGATGTTAGCTGTGGGCTTTTCATAAATGGCTTTTATGATGTTTAAGTATGTTCCTTCTATCCCGACTTTCTCAAGGGTTTTTATTAAGAAAGGGTGCTGGATTTTGTCAAAGGCCTTTTCTGCATCGATTGACAGGATCATATGGTTCTTCTCTTTTTTTTTGTTAATGTGATGTATCACGTTGATTGATTTGCGAATGTTGAACCAGCCCTGCATCCCAGGAATGAATCCCACTTGATCATGGTGAATAATTCTTTTTATATGCCATTGAATTCGATTTGCTAGTATCTTATTGAGAATTTTTGCATCCATATTCATCAGGGATATTGGCCTGTAGTTCTCTTTTTTTACTGGGTCTCTGTCTGGTTTAGGAATCAAAGTAATACTGGCTTCATAGAATGAGTCTGGAAGTTTTCCTTCCCTTTCTATTTCTTGGAATAGCTTGAGAAGGATAGGTATTATCTCTGCTTTAAACGTCTGGTAGAACTCCCCTGGGAAGCCATCTGGTCCTGGACTCTTATTTGTTGGGAGATTTTTGATAACCGATTCAATTTCTTCGCTGGTTATGGGTCTGTTCAAGCTTTCTATTTCCTCCTGATTGAGTTTTGGAAGAGTGTGGGTGTTCAGGAATTTTTCCATTTCTTCCAGGTTGTCCAATTTGTTGGCATATAATTTTTCATAGTATTCCCTGATAATTGTTTGTATCTCTGAGGGATTGGTTGTAATAATTCCATTTTCATTCATGATTTTATCTATTTGGGTCATTTCCCTTTTCTTTTTGAGAAGCCTGGCTAGAGGTTTGTCAATTTTGCTTATTTTTTCAAAAAACCAACTCTTGGTTTCGTTGATCTGCTCTACAGTTTTTTTAGATTCTATATTGTTTATTTCTGCTCTGATCTTTATTATTTCTCTTCTTCTGCTGGGTTTAGGCTGCCTTTGCTGTTCTGCTTCAATTTCCTTTAGGTGTGCTGTTAGATTTTCTATTTGGGATTTTTCTTGTTTCTTGAGATAGGCCTGGATTGCAATGTATTTTCCTCTCAGGACTGCCTTCGCTGCGTCCCAAAGCGTTTGGATTGTTGTATTTTCATTTTCGTTTGTTTCCATATATTTTTAATTTCTTCTCTAATTGCCTGGTTGACCCACTCATTCGTTAGTAGGGTGTTCTTTAACCTCCATGCTTTTGGAGGTTTTCCAGACTTTTTTCTGTGGTTGATTTCAAGCTTCATAGCATTGTGGTCTGAAAGTATGCATGGTATAATTTCAGTTCTTGTAAACTTATGAGGGGCTGTTTTGTGACCCAGTATATGATCTATCTTGGAGAATGTTCCATGTGCACTCGAGAAGAAAGTATATTCTGTTGCTTTGGGATGCGGAGCTATAAATATATCTGTCAAGTCCATCTGATCCAATGTCTCATTCAGGGCCCTTGTTTCTTTATTGACCGTGTGTCTAGATGATCTGTCCATTTCTGTAAGTGGGGTGTTAAAGTCCCCTGCAATTACCACATTCTTATCGATAAGGTTGCTTATGTTTATGAGTAATTGTTTTATATATTTGGGGGCTCTGGTATTCAGCGCATAGACATTTATAATTGTTAGCTCTTCCTGATGGATAGACCCTGTAACTATTATATAATGTCCTTCTTCATCTCTTGTTACAGCCTTTAATTTAAAGTCTAGTTTGTCTGATATAAGTATGGCTACTCCAGCTTTCTTTTGGCTTCCAGTCGCATGATAAATAGTTCTCCATCCCCTCACTCTCAATCTAAAGGTGTCCTCAGGTCTAAAATGAGTCTCTTGTAGACAGCAAATAGATGGGTCTTGTTTTTTTATCCATTCTGATACCCTATGTCTTTTGGTTGGCGCATTTAATCCATTTACATTCAGTGTTATTATAGAAAGATACGGGTTTAGAGTCATTGTGATGTCTGTATGTTTTATGCTTGTAGTGATGTCTCTGGGACTTTGTCTCACAGGGTCCCCCTTAGACTCTCTTGTAGGGCTGCTTTAGTGGTGACAAATTCCTTCAGTTTTTGTTTGTTTGGGAAGACCTTTATCTCTCCTTCTATTCTAAATGACAGACTTGCTGGATAAAGGATTCTTGGCTGCATATTTTTTCTGTCTAGCACCCTGAAAATCTCATGCCAAACTTTCTGGCCTGCCAAGTTTCAAAAGAGAGATCAGTCATGAGTCTTATAGGTCTCCCTTTATATGTGAGGGCACGTTTACCCCTTGCTGCTTTCAGAATTTTCTCTTTATCCTTGTATTTTGCCAGTTTCACTATGATATGTCATGCAGAAGATCGATTCAAGTTACGTCTGAAGGGAGTTCTCTGTGCCTCTTGGATTTCAATGCCTTTTTCCTTCCCCAGTTCAGGGAAGTTCTCAGCTATTATTTCTTCAAGTACCCCTTCAGCACCTTTCCCTCTCTCTTCCTCCTCTGGGATACCAATTATGCGTATATTATTTCTTTTTAGTGTATCACTTAGTTCTCTAATTTTCCCCTCATACTCCTGGATTTTTTTATCTCTCTTTTTCTCAGCTTCCTCTTTTTCCATAACTTTATCTTCTAGTTCACCTATTCTCTCCTCTGCCTCTTCAAGCCGAGCTGTGGTGGTTTCCATTTTGTTATGCATTTCGTTTAAAGCGTTTTTCAGCTCCTCGTGACTGTTCCTTAGTCCCTTGATCTCTGTAGCAAGAGATTCTCTGCTGTCCTGTATACTGTTTTCCAGCCCAGCGATTAATTTTATGACTATTATTCTAAATTCACTTTCTGTTATATTATTTAAATCCTTTTTGATCAGCTCATTAGCTGTTGTTATTTCCTGGAGATTCTTCTGAGGGGAATTCTTCCGCTTGGTCATTTTGGATAGTCCCTGGCGTGGTGAGGACCTGCAGGGCATTTCCCCTGTGCTGTGGTGTATAACTGGAGTTGGTGGGCGGGGCCGCAGTCAGACCTGATGTCTGCCCCCAGCCCACTGCTGGGGCCACAGTCAGACTGGTGTGTGCCTTCTCTTCCCCTCTCCTAGGGGTGGGATTCACTGTGGGGTGGTGTGGCCCGTCTGGGCTACTTGCACACTGCCAGGCTTGTGATGCTGGGGATGTGGCGTATTAGCTGGGGTGGGTAGGCAAGGTGCACAGGGGCAGGAGGGGCAGGCTTAGATCGCTTCTCCTTAGGTGATCCTCTTCAGGAGGGGCCCTGTGGCAGCGGGAGGGAGTCAGACCCGCTGCCGGAGGTTTGGCTCCGCAGAAGCACAGAGTTGGGTGTTTGCGCGGAGCGAGCAAGTTCCCTGGCAGGAACTGGTTCTCTTTGGGATTTTGGCTGGGGGATGGGCGGGGGAGATGGCACTGGCGAGCGCCTTTGTTCCCCACCAAACTGAGCTCTGTCGTCCGGGGGCTCAGTAGCTCTCCCTCCTTTGTCCTCCAGCCTTCCCGCTTTCCGAGCAGAGCTGTTAACTTATGACCTCCCAGACGCTAAGTCACGCTTGTTGTGGGAACACAGTCCGTCAGGCCCCTCCGCTTTTGCAAGCCAGACTCGGGGGCTCTGCTTGGCCGGCGAGCCGCCCCTCCGCCCCGGCTCCCTCCCGCCAGTCCGTGGAGCGCGCACCGACTCGCAGCCCTTCCTACCCTCTTCCGTGGGCCTCTCGTCTGCGTTTGGCTCCAGCGACTCCGTTCTGCTAATCCTCTGGCGGTTTTCTGGGTTATTTAGGCAGGTGTAGGTGGAATCTAAGTGATCAGCAGGACGTGCGGTGAGCCCAGCGTCCTCCTAAGCCGCCATCTTGCAGCTTTTTTCGTCTTTAAGTTTTAGATACAAGTTTCTGAAATCCATACTTTGCTGTTCCTGATTATGGGTAGGAACATCTCCAAACTAACCGAGACAATGAATTTTATTGCTACAGGAGTGGAAGGGGTGATTTAAAAAGGTTTGTAACTGATATGTATCACTATTGTTCTAAAAATTGAAGAGATTCCCATCACACATTAAAAACAATTTGCATTTCCAGAAATTCTCTTATGTTATATCTCTATGTATCAGTCAGTTATGTATCATCTCTCAGCTCCAAGCCCATATTTCCATATCTTTTCCTGGGATGCTGGATCTGGAAATGTGCAAATTCCTTTTCCCAAAGGCAGCACACTTTCCCCCAGAGCACCATGGGAAGTCTCTTGGATCAAAGATACAGCTGTAACCTGAAATGCAGCCATTTAGCATTGTATCAGTACGTTCTCAAATCCTGTGAGTTTGATGTTTTTCTTTTCCAGTAACTTTTGAAAATGCAAATGTCGATCAAAAACAATAGCAGTTACCTTTTGGGTCACTGAAGCTTTATTATTAGTAGGTTTGTCAGATAGTTTTCTTCAATAATGGTGGGTACTTTGTCATAAAGGCAGAATAGGGGTCTTGGGTAGATAAGAAAAAGACACAGATGCAAAAAAGAGAGACAGTTTCAAAGCTTATTGATCTTGTAATTGTGTCTTATTTTGGTCCTAGAGATCTTGAGGGATGACTCAGTTTCCCTTTTCTGTGTGATTCTTTGACCCACTTGTGGTCTGATCTCTGGGAGCTGGCTGTAGGAAAAGAAACATTAAAAAATAGGCAGACACCTCACTGTTAACAATCTTTAACTAGGAAATCCAAAACAGTGTTTTTTAACCTTAGCTACTCATTGGAATCACCTGGGAAATTTAAGAACTACCAATACCTAGGCTCCATGCCAGATATTAAAAAAAAAATTACAGGGGCGCCTGGGTGGCGCAGTCGGTTAAGCGTCCGACTTCAGCCAGGTCACGATCTCTTAGTCCGGGAGTTTGAGCCCCGCGTCGGGCTCTGGGCTGATGGCTCAGAGCCTGGAGCCTGTTTCTGATTCTGTGTCTCCCTCTCTCTCTGCCCCTCCCCCATTCATGCTCTGTCTCTCTCTGTCCCAAAAATAAATAAATGTTGAAAAAAAAATTAAAAAAAATAAAAATAAAAAATTCCAGGGCACCTGGGTGGCTTGGTCGGTTAAGCGTCCGACTTCGGCTCAGGTCATGATCTCACCGTCAGTGAGTTCGAGCCCCGCGTCGGGCTCTGTGCTGACAGCTCAGAGCCTGGAGCCTGTTTCCGATTCTGTGTCTCCCTCTCTCTCTGCCCCTCCCCTGTTCATGCTCTGTCTCTCTCTGTCTCAAAAATAAATAAACGTTAAAAAAAATTAAAAAAAAAATTCCACCCAGATGGTTTGAACATCCTTGACAAGGTCGAGAGTCACTGGTCCAAAGAGTTAACCAAACGAACATTTACCACGCTCTCACAAGAGTTATGATTTAGGAAGGCCTAGCACAAAGAAGAAATCGAAAAAAGTTCAGTGCTCTCTTATTTTGTCAATCAGCATCCGAATCCAAGTCCATGCTTTTTCTTATGTCCAACTCCTGTCTTTTCCCCAAGCAACCCCTGCCTCCTACTGCTGCAGGAAGCTATCAGCTAAGGGACTGTTCCATTGGACATCTAAAAACTATGGGTTGCTACAGAAAATGTGAGGTATCAGACAGCCCCACGTGTAGTGAAAAAGGGCAAAGGGAAACAGGTTTTGCTAGAGAACTCTGTGACTCCAGATTCCCTAGAAATTATGCAGTTTTGCAGCAATTGCCGGCTTTCTGTGAAGACATAAACTCTGAAATATGAATAAGGGACAGAAAGTTAAAGAAGATTTTTCTCAGGACCTGTATGTGACCGTGCTGAAGACAGCCAGGAAAGTCAGCGAGGTATGTAGAATCACACAGCTGGGATGAGACAAAGTAAGAAAACAAACATGAAATGAAAAGGTGTGTTTTCTTTCTTTTTGGAGACTCAGCTCCCTCTATGGGCCTACAATTCCTAGTGCATCCTCTGTGTCTTTTCCCTATTTTCTGCCTAGAATTGCTGGGGTCCCTTAATTTTAATTACAGCTTGAAAGGAAGGATTAGCAGAGTCAAATTAACAGGCATTTATTGAGACACTACCCTGGGCAGTATGCCTGCGAAATGGTTGTCAAATTTGAGTTTGTGATCAGAAACACCTGGAAGGCCTGATAAAACAGGCTTCTGGGCCCCACCCCAGAGTTTCAGATTCAGTAGGTCTGAACTGGGGCTTGGGAATGTCCATTTCTAAGAAATTCCCAGGTGATGATCCTAGTGTTATCTGCAGGCCACACCATAAGAAACACTGTCTCTAGGGATGAAAAAAACAAATGGGTTATCAGCAATCTGTCTTTGATTCAAGATTCTTAAGGAGATGTATTAGGGGTGTCTTGTGTCACACGTTTGACAAAAAAGGAATGCTGGTGAGTAATGTACTTTTTAAAGCAAAATATAGTTCAATACACTCCAGATACAATACCTAATTAAATAGCAGTGAGGCACAAGAGGTTATAGAGACGACAGAGAATAAATAACACAGTACCCTGGCCTACAGGGGTGAGGGTGGCCTGTGGAGCCTAGTTTATTGGGAAGCACACACCAGTGAGGAGAGCCACTGAGTATTTGGGCCTAAAAGGGAAAACTCAGGGTCTTAAATGCTAGAAAGTGGAGGGCCATGGTCCTTATGCTAATTAAGCACTGAAAACTCACATTCTCCTAAGACTGAGGTCAGTGCATGAGATCTGTAAAGTAGCCCCCTTGCTTACTGGTCATGAACAAGTTCACTTAGATCCAGAAAAGGTCTGGTGTTATGGCGTGGGTGGGGCAGGGTGTGTGACTCCAAGTCCCTAGTGGTTAATCAGATTCAGCTGGGTAGGACCCAGTATAATGAAATACAACACTTAATTTTGTCATCTCTTAGGCAAGTGCTGCTGCAAGTGAAATTTTTTTTTTCTTTTCTTTCTTTCTTTCTTTCTTTCTTTTTTTTTTTTTGTAATAGAAAAGACTATCTGGAGAGGGCATCCAGAATCAGGTCTCAAAAGCAATGCTGCACAGGACTGACAAAGGGTTGATAAAGGTTATCAGGCCAGGGGTATTTGTGACATAAATAGTGTCCTGAAGTTGGAGATAGCAAGACCTTGGACAATTGTTGAGCCAATTGGGTTGGCTTTAGTGAACAGACCGTGTGGGTCTGAAAGGAGAAATGAAGATATTTACGCATCTGTGTAGCATTTAAAAGGAGTGACCAGGAGGCACCAAAAACAAATTCCCCCCAAATGATGGCTGTATCTCAAGTGAGTGGTGGCATTTAATGTAGTTACCCAGAAACAGCAAATACTTAGAATTATGTTTAAACAAATTTGAGACATCTAAGAAACTGTTACATATGTATGTGGGCACTCACACATAGTATTATTCAGGGAGTTTCCCCAACTATATACTATATAACTATATATGTTTTTTCCAACCTTATTCTATATGACTACCCACGTTTTACTCTATATGATTTTAGATATATTCAGATTGCACATATAGTTTCAAAAAATCATTGAAGAGGTTCAAAGAATCTTTGACAGACTCTAAGAAAAATTCTGAGAAAAGAGCAACATACCTATTAGTAACAGCAATGGCAATGTATTGGGATACTTTGGAGAAGTAGCATTTATTTGGATATATAAATTCTGGTAGGTTTAATAAAGAAAAAATCTTAATAAAGTAATTCTGAGTCTCTACATTTATACCATTGTAAAATGTTTATAGGTGTTTAGGTATGAGAAGAAATCATACTCAAAGCCTGCGTGGGTATCCAGTATGGATGCAATGTGTGATCGAGGTCAGTTTAATTTCCCACAGGCTGTTCTGCTGGGTTAGCCAATATACTTGAAGCCAGTTTGCCATAGAGATTTTCTAATTTAGCAGAATTAATTTTTATACCAATGAAACAGCTTAAGATATTGAATACTTTCAATTGAAAAGTCAAAGAGAAAAATCTATAAATAAGAAAAATGAAAAGTAAGCACTTTTTTTTTTTTCCTTTGAGTCTTCATGAAGCTAGAATTTTGTGATAGATTCTTGACTCAAAGTTGTCTCCATGCCCTGATGCTTCAGGTTCTGGTGAGGGTGTCATGAATAGTGCTGCATGAAAGGTGCTACACATAAATTATCCTTTTAGGCTCCATTTCTCTTCTCTGTGTACCCAAAGCCTCCAATGGAAGAGCAGAAGGGAATGGTAAGAATTTCTAAGTATCTGAATGGGATAGGATGCTGCTGGAGGTAGTTTTGTGAGCCTGAGAAGGATAAGGGATAAGGGGAAGAATTGAGGAAAATACAGAAAGGAAATTATTAGATAGCAGCCCCGGTTAAGAAGGTCTCATTGGGGTGCCTGGGTGGCTCAGTCGGTTAAGGGATAGACTCTTGATCTTGGCTTAGGTGGTGGTCTCATGGTTTGTGAGATCAAGCCTCACATCAGGTTCTGTGCTGACAGTGTGAAGCCTGCTTGGGATTGTCTCTCTCCCTCTCTTTCCCTGCCCTTTCCCCACACATTCAGTTCTCTCTCTCAAAATAAATAAATACACAGTAAAAAAAGAAGGTCCTGTTGATCCCTATTTTTAACATGAAGTCTCATTAAAAGTCTACATATGTATGTGTATATAAATTTGAGTATTTTACTGTACATTTCAATTGATAAACAATTTTGAGTTTGGTAGCAAACAGGAGATATAGGTCCACTTTTACTTTCTTCCAGGTGTACCTCCAGTTGTATCAGTACTATTTATTAAATAATCCATCGTTTTCTCATGTGACTGAACTACCACATAGATCATTGTTACTTCTCGTACATATTGGATGTCACTTCTGTATTCTCTAATCTGCACCACTGGTCTATTTGTCCTGCCTTATATAATGATGAATTAATTATTCATAATATTTTCTAGTAACTGGTAAATCATGATCTTTCTCTTGGCTATTATTTGGTAATGGTAATCATCTTTAACTTTTTTTAATGTTTATTAATTTATTTTGAGAGAAAGAGTGAGAGAAAGAGAGAGAGAAAGAGAGAGAGAGAAGGGCAGAGATAGAGGGAGGAAGAGAATCCCCAGCAGGCTCCGCACTCTCAGTATAGACTCCAACTTGGGGCCTAATCTCACGAATCATGAGATCATGACCTGAGCTGAAATCAAGAGTTGGGTGTTTAACTGACTGAGCCACCCCGGTGCCCCGGTAATAGTAATCATCTGTAATACAAACTTTAAAATCAGTTTTTCCAATTAAAAAGAGTTGTTGAGTTTCTGATTGAAATTTCATTAAATTTACACGTTAATTCAGGAGAATGAACAATGCTATGAAATTAAACTTTCTCATCAAAGGTTGTATGCTCCTTTAAGATTTTGCTTTACACCTTTTAACACAATTTTATAATTTTTCATATAGGCTAGTGACTCTTTAACTCAATAACGCCATTGGAATTACTCGAAAGCTTTAAAAAATGCTGATCTTTGGGGTTTGTCCCTAGAAATTTGATTTGTTTTGTCTGAAGGCATCAAGCTATTTTAAAGTTCTCCAAGATTATTTTGATGTAAATCCAAGGTTGAAAATCTTAAATATAGATCCTGTGTCATTCATGTTAAATTTATTAAGTATTTTATACTTTTCTTGGAGACTTTTCCAATAATATATCTTTAATCATCTTTGGAATCTCTTCTATTGGGTTTGGTCCATCCAAGTTTCCTCCTACTTAATTTGGCAATGGGTACATTGGTTAGGAATTCATTCATTTACTCTATGTTTTCAAATATATTTCTATAGAGTTCCATATTCTCTTTTCATCATTATTATTTTTTGGTGTTCCACTTGACTCTCCTTATGTACTTTTTAGGTTTTCCTCTTTTTCTCTAGCAATTTTGTTTTACTGGGTGTGTATTATGATTGTTCTGCCTGATCTTCCTCTCTCTTGCTGCTGGTCCTGTTTTTCTTTGACATCTCACCAAGACCTATTTCTGATTATTGGAAAAATACAGATGGTGCAAAAAAAAGGGCTTTGTTCCCTATAGGTTTGCTTTGTCCGGCCCCTGTCGATGCACCTGGAGGAAGCCTCTTTGTACTCCAAATATTCTATTTACTGTAGATGCACAAAATCCACCACTTATCTATTTGTGTTCTTCAATTTCGGGAGATCAGGAAATCCAACACCTTGTAGGAGACCCATGTTGTCATTTTCCCAGATATGTGTTCCGATTTTTGAAAGCCAAGCTCCTCCCTGCAGAGGTCACTTTTCTGTCACTTCTCATCCTAGGCCCTGAACTATTCTCTTGTCCTTTGGTCCCTCATGTACCATGAGGGAGAAATCCCCACATTGGTGCTCTTTGTTGAAGCCTGAACAGAGGCTCAATTGAGCCTGATCCCTTCTTCCTCTGGAATGGAGTAGAAGCTAGTTCTATTTGGGATGTCACATTCCCTGCAAAGGTAGGATAAGAGATCACTTAGATCATACTCCACGGCATTTCACAGAGTCTTTCAACTTGTCTGTCTTTGGGAAACATTCAACTTCACCCTCCCTTGTACTATTCTGTCCAGACTCATATTGCAAAGATATTCTTCCCAAATTTATAGGTATCTCTAGTTGGCTTCTCATACTTTCTTGGCTGGTGTTGTGTAAGGAGAGGAAGGAAAAAAAATCAGGCATGCAAAAAAGTAGGCATTAGGAAAAATAGCACTTAATGGGCATGGGATGGATGCATCTAAAATCTTTTGTATATTAATTATAAATGCACTGCATAAAACTTTATTCCTTTCAGTGTTGATGACAAACCAATGCCCCCTGTCAGGAAGAGTGTTTTATAGTTATTCTAAGTATCAAAGCGACATCATTAAGTTAATTAGGGAGCTTCATACAAATAGCCATTGTACTGCATTGAACTTATATTGGTACTGGTGAAACAGTCATGTATAAATTATGTTTTCTGTAATTGCATGAATTTCTGATCTGGTATTGGATTTCTTAATGTAACTTCAACAAGGTTAGCTACCAACAAAAACCAGGATGAGAAGTGGGGCAGGGGGTGGAAGCATAATACTACTTTTCTTCTCCTAATGTTTCTGCTTTAGTTTATAAACAAGTAAATGTTTGCTTCTCTTCCACTTCAGGGAGTAGGAAGATAACTATTCTAGTCTTATTTTTTTCCCACGCTGAATGGTCAACTATTTTGTGAGGCTTGTGCTCACATGCTTGAGAAACATTAGACCACATTATCAATGTGAAAGGCAATTAGACCCTCCAAAAAGAAAGTAGGCTTCTCTCAGGTTTTTAAGTCTGTTTTCTTTCCCTTTACTCTGTCAGGAGGGACACAGCATACACTTATACTTCTGGCCCCATGCTGCAAGCCATTGTGGAGGTAACTCCAACATTCTGCAACTTTTCTGCTTGAGTTTTGAGGGTAAATCATAACAGCTCTGCCTCCTGGGATCAGCTCTCTTCATCCATACATACCATTTTGACCTCACATTCCCAAAATGTTTTAACTAAGCTGTGACAGAGAAGCCTACCCTAAGGGAATTTTTAAGCCTCTGTCGATGAAGTTAGTATTCCAAATCACTATTCAGATTTGTTTTCTATGTTAGGATTTAATGAACAGAGACATAATTCATTGGCGTTCCTGGTCCCAAAATTTGTAGAATTACCTCCATTGTTAAGATGGCAGATAACTAACATTTTTTAAAAAGCCATTTTTCCAATAAAATTGATGTTGATTATTGCCTTTACATATAGATAAGGTTAGAATTTGTGCATTAACCTCAGAGTTAACTAAACATTTTGCTTATAATTTCTAAAATTTTATACTTTTTCAATGAAGTCACCTACAAAGACCTGAATTTAGCAAAGATTGAACTATTTTGGACTTCAAATCAAAACTAGTTTGTGACATGGTCAAAACCAAATTGATTTCATGAAAGCTTCTAACAAGATTAAATTCAACATACATTACCATTAAGAATGGAATCTTCTGCTAGATATGAGAGATAAAGTGACATAGTCCAGATCTACAGTTTAGTGAGGATTTTGGCATGTATACTTGTCTTACTCGGTTTGAACTGCTGTAACAGCATGCTGTAGACTGGGTGGCTTAAACAACAGAAATTTATTTCTCACAATTCTGGAGGCTAAGAAATCCATAATGGGGATGCCAGCAGATTCTGTGTTGGATGAGAGCCCACTTAGTGGTTCATTGATGGCCAATCTTCTCGTATCCTGTCTCTCTTTCCCTCTCATGTGTCTTCTTATAAGAGCACTAATCTCATTCATGAGGGCTCCACCTCATGACCTAATTAATAACCTCCCAAAGGCCCTACCTCCTATTACCATCAATCACTCTGGGAGATGAAGCTTCAACCTGTGAATTTTAGGGGAGTCACAAACATTCAGTCCATAGCATCAGTGAGCACTACTGATGCTCCAGCAGACATCCAGAATCCCTTTGACTCTTTCTGTGAATCCTTTGCCACCTGCTTTGTGCTGCTTCTGAAGGCCTACACCTAAGGCTCTCTCCTCGGAGGCCTCTGCTGAGAGCAAGGGGTGCTAGGGAAGTTAGGGCCCTCCAAGCAACAGTTTGGCAATGACTGACATTCAGGTCTCAGTGTCTGAAAGTCCATCCCCTTGGCCTCCCATTGGATGAGGCTGAAGCTGGACCTTTTCTGAAACCACTGCCTTACTTGCCCTCTCTCTTCCCTACCCTACCTCCCCTACTTCTTCCTTGTTTTTCTCTGACATCAGTTTCTTAATAAATTACTTGCGTGAAAATCCTCTCCTCAAGGCACTCTTGAGGAGAACGTGACCTGAGTCAACTTACAGAGCTTTACAATCAAATAAGACAATAACTTTTGTAACAGGATATGAGCAGGGCCCTTCATAGCACAGACTGTGAAGCACATCTTCAACCAGCAGCCATCCAGTACTCTTTAGCGATCCCTCAGGAATATGTGGGGAAGGTTACAGGGAGAAATCACTGGCATGAGGCTGAGAATATAAATCAGTGAAGGCAGATTTATGACAATGGTCCCATTTCTACTCACAGGTTACTGAGGTCCAAGGAAATGAGGGTTGAACATTGTGTAAGATAACGTGAGACCAGACCTACAGGTGAAGGAAGTTGGAGGCTTGTTTCATATCTAAATTTGGATTGCATCCCCAGAAATCTGTTACATATGTAAATTTGGGATGCAATGCCACAGAGTAGCTCCTTTACAGGTTTTTCACAGGACCTGAAATATAACTATGGGAACTTATTGAATTTAAGATACAGTTTTGTCTGGGAAACTGAGGCAATTAGAGCATGGAAAAGATAGATCTTGGAGAGGCCCGGAGATGGCAGAAGACTTCTGGAACCCAGAAAAAATTAACTAACATGTGACAAGTGATTACCTTGGGAGGAAAAAAATGGAGATAAATTTGTTTTTAATTTGCTATCATTTTCTTTATTCTCCAAATTTTCCACAATAACTGTATTAGTTCTATAATCTAAAAAGATAAAGTAAGTTCTGATTGCCTCATAATTTTATGCTTTTAAGGAATTTAAAAATAAAATTAAACTTTCATTATTAGGGAATTGTTAGTAATTATGAACGTTCATACAAGGGCATATTATTGTACAATCATTAAAAAATGTTTATAAAGTATTTTGAAGGACAGTGAAAAATATCATGGAATGATATTAAATAACAAGGACAGGATTCAAAACTTGATGTACTGTTTGATATCTTTTATTTTAAAATGCATAGAAAATATACTAAAAGGAACGACACAGTACTATGGGTTAATTTTCACTAGATAATGAGGTTATGGGTTTTTTTCTTATATTATTTACATTTTACAAATATTCTGTACTGAATTTTTAGGATCAGACCAAAGTAAACTTAGAAAATTTAGAGGTGTGTGCTCAGATACTCCGGGGTCTGAAATGCTAACATCTGAGGCAGTACTTCCTAACAGGCCTAGAAATAATTAGTTCTATCTGAAACATTTGAACTACTTTATGCTTTTAAATAGCTCACATTTTTCTCTGCTACACTTCCCCCATTTTCCTCTAAGTATCTATGTTTCTTTGAATGCCTGCCACTTCTTTGTCTGGGGAAAGCTTAAATTTATTTCCAGCACTTTTCCTCACATTCACATGAAAAATACACATCTGTCTCTGTGTGTTGTGTGTGTGTGTGTGTGTGTGTGTGTGTGTTTTCTTTTTTTTTCCTCATATCTCCCTGAGAGTGTGCTAGCATTTTTCTGATGATTTATGGAAAAGTAAATATAGTTTTCCAGTGCTTTCACCCCATGTAAATTCCTAATGATCCCGAATGTGAGGGTGTGTATGACAATGATGCCTTGGTAAAAAGCCAGCTGCTCTTTTCATTTGAGCAACAGTTTGATATTATTCAACTCACTAAGTGAGCTTGTTTGTTGCAACAGCTGTTGACTTCATCTCTCTCAATAGATAAAAAGAACGAGAAAAAAAGGAAAAGCTTCCTTCCATGGTCCTTGCCTGGCTACCTTTTAGCCAAGCTCTTTACTAGGCGGTAGATTTCTTATACATGATTAGAATCGGGGACATTTGGGGGCGCCTGGGTGGCGCAGTCGGTTAAGCGTCCGACTTCATCCAGGTCACGATCTCGCGGTCCGTGAGTTCGAGCCCCGCGTCAGGCTCAGGGCTGATGGCTCAGAGCCTGGAGCCTGTTTCCGATTCTGTGTCTCCCTCTCTCTCTGCCCCTCGCCCGTTCATGCTCTGTCTCTCTCTGTCCCCCCAAAAATAAATAAACGTTGAGAATCGGGGACATTTGGAGCTAGAAAGAATCTAATAGATTGTAATTGTCACGCACCCTCTCCGTGAAGTAGTTTTACATTGCATACCTTATGGTAAGTGTCATTAACTACCATTTGTCAGATAAGAAAACTGAGGTTCAAATTCATTGTGTAGTTTGACTGTGGTCTCAAACCTTGTGGAGTGAGAATTTGCATCACCACCTTCTTTCTCTCACAGATGGAACTGTAAGATCTAATAAGCTTACTTAAGGTCTAATGAAGGGTATAAGCCATAAAATAAATCTCGTTAGGCTTCTGTGCTTATGTTTGCCCAGTTGGCTACAATCTTCAAGCAAGGATGCTGTTGCCCTCCACCAACAGGATTCAAGCGTTCAAGTCTCTGTAGCTCAGGGTCCTGGGGTTCATGTCT
The DNA here is from genome assembly GCF_018350175.1 of Felis catus. NCBI lineage: Eukaryota > Metazoa > Chordata > Mammalia > Carnivora > Felidae > Felis > Felis catus. Next base: position 129,292,259 of record NC_058375.1, on the reverse strand, counting down.
CACAAGCATATGTATTCTCGTGTTTTGATTCCAAGTCTTGAGGTCCCCTTCCTTTCATAGCAAGGCCCTGACTATTGCCTGGGAGATTTGTGGAAATCACAAGCTGGCTTTTCTTTAGGTCTGTGATAGAAAAGCAGGTCTTGGGCCTGATCTTCAGCATGGTCCATCTCTGGCTGTAGGAGGTCTGTTTAAAACGTATGAAGGAGGGACGCCTGGGTGGCTCAGTCGGTTGAACATCAGACTTCAGCTGGGGTCACGATCTCACAGTTTGTGAGTTCGGGCCCCGCGTGGGGCTCTGTGCTGACAGCTCAGAGCCTGCTTCGGATTCTGTGTCTCCCTCTCTCTGCTCCTCCCCTGCTCACACTTTGTGCCCCCTCTCTCAAAAGTAAATAAACATTAAAAAAAAAAAGTATGAAGGGGTTTTCTGACTTTGTTAAGGTGCCTGAAATTGACCAATGTGAGCCTTTCATCCTCACTTCCTCGAGGAGCCTGTCCACAGGCTTTGTAACTACCTTTGCCTTGTATCTCTCAAAAGCCAAGGTAAATTGCACATTTTAATATATCCCTTTCTGTCGGCATTTCATCTGCATTCATTTCCTAGGGCTGCCATTACAAAGCACCACAAACTGGGTGCCTTGAAATACCAGAAATTTATTGTCTTACAGTTCTTAGAGCCTAAAAGCCCCAAATCAAATGGTCAATAGGGCTGTTTCTGAGAGGGTCAGAAGGACTGTGTTTCATGCTTCTCTTAGAGCTTCTGGCACCGTTAGGAACTCTTTGGCTTGTAGATGGCATTCTTGCCGTGCCTTCACATCATCTTCCCTCGGTATGTGTCTGCCTCTGGATCCAAATCTCCCCTTTTTATAAGAACACCGCTTATATTGGATTAGGGCTCACCCTAATGACCTCATCACAACCTGATCATCATAAAGATTATATTTCCAAATAAGATCACATTCACAGATAGTGGGGTTAGGACTTCAACATCAGTTTGGGGGCTACAATTCAACCGAGAGCATAGTGTTCTAACATGTCAGGAGCTCTCCAACCTGCACATACTACCTGTGAGAGGATCCTTATTGCTGTGTGGCTGGTGACACAACTCTAGGACACCATCCATAGAGTCTGGCTCCAAAAACCACCACTGCACACTTAGTACCGTATATCTTATGTAGGCTTTCCAGAAGCAGACCCTGAGATACAGTTTCATGAGTAAGGGGCTTATTAACGGTCAGGAGAAACATGTAAAAGAGAAGAGAATGCAAAACAGAGAAAGGCATAATTTTGGACAACTCCCCAGCCTTAGCCTGATCTCTTGGGGAGCTCTAAACCATAAATTATGTCAGAATTCACCCCACTTTGGAGCAAGGGAGCCAGGCTGTCCGACTCTTGCAATAGTCAGTCATTGGTTCCAAGCAGCTCCAGACAGGCCTAAGGTACTGAGTCCTGTCTGACTCTCTCTGTGGAGGGTTGAACCGATTCATGGCCAGCCCTCTGAAGAAGGCCCCAGGCACAAGGCATTTGGAACAAAGCATAGCAACTGAAGGATGTGTGTGTGCAGCTGGGAGAGTGGATTACAGGGGCGGGCCTGAGCATGGACAGGGCCCACTACACAGTGTAACACACCTCTTTCCCTCTTGTGTATGAAACTTACTGCAGCGTCCACACATGAATGCTTCAGATAAAACAGGGTTACTGTGGAACACCAGGGGTTCCAGGAGGATCAGGGATGCCTCATGATAGGACTCGGCGTGTCCTGGAAGCAGGGTGTTATGGTGTGTGAGGGAGGTAATTGGCAGACAGAGGTCATCCTGAGATCAGTAGCAGCAGCAATGGCAAGTGGCGGGGGGTGGGTGGGTCAGGGTGGGGGGGGAGAGGGAGGTTTGGGGGGGGCGGGGCACGCTCCAGGTGGGCTGGAAACTAGCGAGAACCAGCCCTCCAGGGTTAGACAACAGAGCAGCAGCAGTGGGTCCTGCCTGAGACCCTGCTTGTGAGATACCCCCAGAAACTTCCAAAGACCAAGCAAGAGGAGCTGTAGTGGAGATGCTCTGAAGGCTTCCCAGGAACACGTCAGTAGGCACAGCCTGAGGAATTCATGCTTACTGTTTTGGACATCTCACAGTTTTCTTTATAATGCGAGACAGGGCTGGCAATCCTTTGTTAACGACAACATTTACTTATTTTTTCCCCTACAATGGTACAGAAAGTTCACACGGCCCATTATAAAAATTTAGTGGGGGGTGCCTGGGTGGCTCAGTCGGTTAAGCATCCGACTCTTGGTTTCAGCTCAGGTCATGATCTCATGGTTTGTGAGTTTCAGCCCCACATCGGGCTCTGTGCTGACAGCATGGAGTCTGCTTGGGATTCTCTCTCCCCCTCTCTCTTTGCCCCTCCCCTGCTTGCTCTCTCAAAATAAATAAACTTAAAAAAAATTAGTGGAAGGCAAGGTAATTTGAAGAAATAGATTAAGTTGAAGGTAATAATTAAAAGAAATCAGAAATGGACAGAAAAAGTAGGAATGTACTTGAAGGCAGGTAGATTTTAAACCAGGGATTTATGAGAGAAAACATTACATAAACTCTCTGTTTGAAGTGGGGAGTGGGCAGGAAGGGAAAAAACAACTGTTCAAATGCTCTATGCCGAAGATTTAGGCATTCTCTTGAGATGGGGTCGGGGGAGCGCAGATTAAATATATTTGAGGAAACCAAGGTTCTGAGGGGGTTAAGTGATTTTGCTCAAAATTATACAGCTGAGGACTTTGCAGCTTAAAAAAAAAAAGAAAAAAAAACACTAATAAGAATCATAACTGAGAAATAGGTCTTTTTGCTAACAGAATATTCTCTGTCAAATCCTAGACTTAGGCCTATATAATCACAGCCCCAAACTGTGCCTGACGTCTACCCCGCCCCTTACTTTCCCATTCTTACCAGATCTCCTCAATTACCTTCGTACAGTATATCTCCCATAAATTTAGCCAGCAGCGGCACTCAGTTGCCATTTATTAGGTTGGTTAGGCAAATTAGCATCTGGGCAAATGTCTCTCACATATTTGACCCTTTAGCTGCCTTGTCCTTGTTGGAGCACTTTTTGCAGCACTGCGGTCCCTTGTACCTTGTTAGGAGAGATTGGTGACCACCGAAGTGAAGCTTTCTCAGAAAGACGCATTCAAGCGCGGCCAGCGTCTGCTCGCGTTAGGGATTGCTCCCATCCGCCGACATAAAGCTTGCAATTTCTTCTTGGACACGTGGGAACTTAACACCCCCAGAGTTAAGTCTAATATGTTCCAAACGTAATGCTGAAACTACAGAAAGCAGAGCAAGTTAGGTCAGCATGTGCTTCACCTTTGCAAGTACCTTTACGTAGCGCTTTGGAGTTCTTGTCTCGCTGTGTGCGGGCGCCCTCTGGTGGCCGAAGATCCCACCGGTTTCAGCAGCAGCCGGATCATGATGAAGGTCGCAGGGAGAAGGTGCTCCAGGCTATGGGAAGAACTGCTCATGAACCAAAAGTCCTAATGCTTTTCCGGTCTCTTCACACTCCAGTTGCCACAGCAGCTCACCTTGCATTTCAACTTAAACAAGATTGTGATTGTCGTAGAATTATTTCTATTCTGAGGATAGATTTCATTCTATTTTGACCAAGCAGCATTAGAAAAAGACTTGGGAATGTTTGCTTTGCAATGTTTCCTGCCATACATATGTCTTCCGAAGGTGACCTTTACTTTCCTGAGACCGTGGATCTCACTTCATGACAAGGATGTCCGGAAGCTCATATTCTGTAGGAGTCAAGGTTTTTTAATTTTTTAATGTGAGCTCTTCGTTCTCAGACTGGATCCCTGTGCTTTGAAGGATCAGCATTGAGCAAATCATACCCACTTCTGCAAGTTTTACTCCCCACTAATGTTGTTTCCAAACAAGAGAGGTTATTTATTTATTTATTTATTTATTATTTTTTAAGGTTTATTCATTTTTCAGAGACAGAGAGACAGAGCGTAAGTGGGGGAGGGGCAGAGAGAGAGGGAGTCACAGAATCTGAAACAGGTGCCAGGCTCTGAGCTGTCAGCACAGAGAGCGATGCAGGGACCCAACTCACAGAAGGCGAGATCATGACCTGAGCTGAAGTCGGTCGCTTAATCGACTGAGCCACCCAGACGCCCCAAGAGAGGTTATTTTATAACCCATTGAAGCCATATTTCAAGATACTGGAATATAGAGAAAGTTAAACCACAATCCCACCAACCACTGGCAATCTTGTAATTTTAATATATTTTTTCTACCTTTTAGATGGAAATTTACTCTTTCTGTATATGTACATATAAAAATATATTTTAGCCTGTAATACTCAGATTTTCATGTCTCTTAAAGTTATGATTATGTCATATGTGCTATATTATAATTATATATTGTTTTATTATTCATAGCTCTTTAGGTAATGTTGATCAATTATTACCTTGAGTGAATTATAATCAGAGAATATGCTGGAGCTAGTCAAAGCTTAATCACAAAAGATCTAGACTAAAGTGTACCTGGGGTAAGCCTATATCCAAAATATGGAAAACATATATATTCCACTTTTTTTCCTGTGGCAATGAGGTTATTCAAATGTAACTTGTCTTCCTATGTTTACCATGCTTTGCATGTTCCTTTCCCCATGGATAAACTACAATGAGGAAGAAGAGAATTTTATACCTGAAAGATCTGAGACTGTGTTTGGTTTGCAGAGAATATTCTTACAGAACTCTGCCTCTTATTGTCCCTAATGAGTTATCCAAGAATTTAAGTTTGTGCTGCCTCAAATTATTCAGGCTGTTCTCCTATTAAGACTTGTTTGCCCAATAAACTTCATATACACTGACCCCCTGGAGAATATATACCTGTATTTGGTCACATTCCATTATGGTTTTGCTTTCAGTTAGCCAATCAGGTATACAATTCGTACTAAGGGTATTAAGGTCTATTTTGGCCCATAAGGTGGCCCCTGACAGTTTGGGAACCACAATGTGCTCAGAATGTCTGAAATTATTCCCTGGCCTGCAAGTAGTACCTCCTCCAGGGTGGGCTGGTCTCTTATGAAAGCCGTTCAGAGCACAAGGCAGGCTGTTGTGTATCTCTTCTTTTCTTGAGTCAGAGAAGGTGATGTCATACACCCATCTTCCCATGAGAGCACCTGTTCTGAAATATTGACATCAACCACAAAGAAAGATAGATCATCTTGAACAAAATGGGCTGGGACTTCCAATCAGCAGCTGAAATTCCAGGACTTTCCCCATTACTTGGCACTCTTAGTGTCCACGGATATGGGGAGTCTAGACTTGAGGACTGGGGAACATAGGGAGCCCCCGTGTAGACTCCCTGCTTCCAGAGAAAGGGCTGCCTGCCATTTTCCCCCAGGGACCTGGTCCTTCTGACCTCCTCCCTGGGAAGTAAAAGCTTGAGCTCACCTCTGCTGGGGAAGGGCAGAAGTAGGGCAAAGCGGGGTAGATGATTGCAGCCCATTTCTTCTCATACTCCACCCTAATTCGCATTAGCACTCAGCTTCACATCACCATCTTTAGATATGTAATTTTCGAGTAAAAAAGAAAAATTCCCCCTCTATTCAGTTGTGTGCCTGAAGTCATTATGAACAGTTTGGTTGCTATTTGTTAGTCACATTAGAATTCTCTTAAGTATACTCACATATTGTCATGTATCTGGCAGACATACACGAATGCATGTTGTTGTAAAATATACTTATGGGTATTTAATGCCAGAGATGATGACTGTATTTCCTTTCAACTTCAGTCCACAGCATGGGCCCTCTTCCGAAAGTGCGTACAGAAAAGTGATTATGTCCACTGCGGCCTACAGCATTATCTTCCTTTCTCCTCCTTCCTGGAAAGTATTATATTTTTTCCTCCCTCCAGGATTTTATAATTACCATGGGGGAAAGAAAAAATAAATGATGCTAAGTTTGCTGAATGCAAATTTTTCAAAACTTCACAGGTAAACGTTGCCAGAAAAACATTTTTTTTTCCAAAATGGCTCTTACCACTGCTCCAATGAACGAATTAGCTAAAGACTTGCTGTCAGATATGAAATTATGCTCTTCTCACACCACCTTTCTCTCTGTGATTAAAATTTATAATCATTGTATCTTAATTTAGTTTTTATTACCTACTCTCTAGAAGGTATATTTAAGCTGATGTGAATTTTCTTTCCCTACCCCATTTCCCTCTTTGGATCTTTAAACTGTTTTCACTTACTGAAACAAGTTTAAAAGTCTAACACATGAGGGAAGATTAAGGGAATGTAATAGAGTCATCATCCGATCACAGCCCAACACTCATTTATTGAGTGCTTACTAAGTACCAAGCATGGTTTTAAGTGCTTGACATCCTTTCCTTCATTTCTCATATCTGTCTCTGAGCTAGGGATGATGAGATGCCCATTTTGCTGGTGGGGAAATAGACCTGGAAAGGTTGTACATTTTCCTAATATCACTGGCCTGAATGTAATGACCTATTATAAGAATGAAATTCTGTCTGGCTTCACATCCTGAGAGCTTAATTGTTAGCCTTTATGGTCTCATGTGTCCCATGGTGAAGAGAGAGACAACTCACTTGGGCTCGGTCCTGCCTTCTCCTTGGGACTGAACGGCTCTATGGGGTCCTGTTTGTCCTCTAGGTAAAACTTCGTTTGTCCTGAAACACCCTCAATAGCCTTGCTTTCCTAAATACTGAGAGCCCTCCACATCCACGTTCTCTCCAGATTACTTCATCCAATGTCTTAGCTTTGGATATTACCCCAGTGCTGATTATTTCCAAATTAACACCTCCAGCTGTGACTGCTCCCAAAACTTCAGATTCAGATCTCTCTCTGCTGAATTAGCACCTGCACTGGGATGTCTGAGAGACATCTGGAATTTATGTCCAGACAGGAGACTAGGTTGCTTCCTGTCCCAAATTTGATGCTTCCCTTCATGTCCAGTCTTAATAGAAATATCATCTCTGATCACCCAGTTGCCCAGGCCCCATGCTTAGGAGGCAGCCTAGATTCCTTATTTCTCACACAGCCCACATCCCTTCCATTGGCAAAGCCTGTGAGCTTCACCTTACAATCCGTCCTAAAATCGGCTTGCTACCACACCAGACCCCGTGTCTATGATATCTCTCTTAAAACACCACAACACCTTCCCGCTCATCTCCCTAGTTCCATTACTGTTTCTTTACCAAGGCTGTTTTCCAAACAGGAGCCACACTGAATTTTTCAAAAGCGTCTGTCATCACCTCATTTTCTGCTCACATTTTTACAATGGATTTTCCTCACATGCAGAACCGATCCAGAACTGTCACTTGTGTCTACCAGCCCTGGGTACTTTGGGTCCTGGTTGACCTACCACTTTTTCTTCACTCACTATATCACTTTTGTGCTACTTTTCTTGATATTTATTGAACTCTTCTAACTCTTGCTGTCTTAGGGCCTCCGATTGGCTCTTCCCTCTTCCCCAGATGCTGGCGTGAGTGTTTTGTTATTTCTTTCATTTCTGAGGCATCTCTGTGAGTTGGATATTCCCCGCCACGTACTCGCCGTGTCACTCTATCTTTATCCAGGTCTTTGCCCCCATAGCCTTTACACAACCTAACCCTGTACCATATACTGCTTTCCGAACGTGTCTATTTGCCTTACTAGAATGGAGACTCCATTCTACTCCGTGGGGGTCGAGACTTTTCCCGTTTGCTCACTCTTGTATCCCAGATGTTTTAAAGTGAGACTGGCACACAGTACATTTTCAAAATAAATATTGAACAAAAATTGTTTATTTTACTAAAATAAGCTTTTATACATACTGTCTGTATTGTGGGATTATGCTGAGCATGACAGGCTTTTCTTTAAGATTTTCAGCACTTTTTAGAAATACAGGTTGTGCCTTCTGTTAGAAAATAATGGAGAGGTATGACAAGAGAGCATGGAAGGCTGGAGCTGACCATGGCCTTAGTCTTAATTTTTAAAAAAATAAACAACACACACTTATTTCTCACAGTTCTGGAGGCTGCAAGTCTGAGATGTGAGTGTCTGCATGGTTGGGGGAGGGCTGTCTCTTGAGGTGTAGACTTATGGCTGTGTCCTCACATGGTGAAATGGACAAGTGAGCTCTCTGGGGTCTCTCTCTCTGTTTTTCTTTTTCTTTCTTTTTTTTTTTTCTTTTAAACTGAAGCATAGTTGACATACAATGTTACATTAGTTTCAGGTGTACAACATAGTGATTCAGTAACTCTATATCTTATGTTATGCTGACCACAAGTATAGCTACCGTGTGTCACCAGACCACATTCTTACAACACCACTGACTGTATTATTTATGCTGCGTGTTTCATCTCAGTGACTTACTTGTTCCAAAACTGGAAGCCCATGCTTCTCACTTCCCTTCACCTGTTTTTCCCATCCCTCCATCCCCTCTGGCAACCATCCGTTTGTTCTCTGTATTTATGTGTCTGTTTCTGCTTTTGTTTGCTTGGCTGTTAAGTGAAATCGGATGGCATTTGTCTTTCTCTGTCTGTCTTATTTCACTTAGCATAATACCCTAAAAGTGTTGTTGTGAATGGCAAGATCTCGTTTCTTTTTTATGGCTAAATAATATTCTACCGCATACGTATACCACACCTTCTTCATCCATTTATCCATCTGTGGACACTTAGGTTGCTTCCATATCTTGGCTGTTGTAAGAAATGCTGCAATAACCATAGGGGTGCATGTATCCTTTGGAATTGGTGTTTTGTGGTCTTTGGGTTAATAGCCAGTAGTGGAATTACAGGAGCATATAGTATTTCTATTTTAGAATTTTTGAAGAACCTCCACGCTGTTTTCCACAGTAGCTGCATCAATTTGCATTCCCACTAGCAGTAATGAAAGTTCCTTTTCCTCCACATTCACACCAACGCTTGTTTCTTATGTTTTTGACTTAAGCCATTCTGACGGGAGCTGATATTTCATTGTGGTTTTTATTTGCATTTCCCTGATGATTAGTGATATTGAGCATCTTTTAATGTGTCTGTTAACTGTCTTTCTGTCTTCTTTGGAAAAATGTCTATTGAAGTCCTCTTTCCATTTTTAATTTTATTATTAATAATTATTGGTATAATATGAATAATAATTCATAATTAATAATTATGAATGAGTTCTTTTTATTTTTTGAATATTAACCCCTTATCAGCTATATAATTTGCAGGTATCTTCTTTCATTCAGTCGATTGCCTTCATGTTTTGTTGGTGGTTTCTTTCACTGTGCAAAACCTTTTTTTTTTTTATTTATTTTTTATTTTTTTTTTAGTGCTGATAGTTTAATTTTACTTCTTTCTGTTACCTAAGGAGACATAGTTAGAAAAATATTGTTAAGGCTGGTGACAAAGAAATTACTGCCTATAGTTTCTGTTATAAGTTTTAGGATATCAGGTCTCACATTTAGGTCTTTAATCCATTTTGAGTTTCTTTTTGTGTATAGTATAACAAAGTGGTCTGATTTCATTGTTTTGCATATGGATGTCCAGTTTTCCTAGCACCATTTATTGAACAGACTGTCTTTTTCTTATTTTATGTTCTTGCCTCTTTTGTTTTAGATTGACCATATAAGCCTGGGTTTACTTCTGGGCTCTCCATTCTGTGCTCTTGATTTATGTGTCTGTTTTCATGTCAATACCATATTGTTTCTATTATTATAGTTTTGTAGTATATCTTGAAATCTGTGATTGTGATAGCTCCAGGTTTGTTCTTTCTCAAGATTGTTTTGGCTCTTTGGGGTCTTTTGTTGTTCATATAAATTTTAGGATTGTTTGTTTTAGTTTTGTAAACAATACTATTGGAATTTTGATAAAGATTGCATTAAACGTGTGGATTGCTTTGGCCAGTATGGATATTTTAACAATATTATTTCTTTCAATCCATGAGCATGGAATGTCTTTCCACTTGTGTCATTTTAAATTTCTTCTGTCAACATTTTACAGTTTTCAGAGTATAGGTCTTTCACTTCCTTAGTTAAGTTTATTCCTAGGCATTTTATTCTTTTTCGGTGCACTTATAAATTGAATTGTTTCCTTCATTTCTCTTTCTGCTCTTTCATTATTAGTATATAGAAATGTAATGGATTTCTGTATATTAATTTTGGATCCTGCAACTTTACTGAATTCATTTATTACTTGTAATAGTTTTTTGATGGATGTCATCTGCCAGTGACAGTTTTATTTCTTCTTTACCAATTTGGATTCCTTTTAAAATTCTCTCTTTAGCTTTAATCTTTGGCATTAAAAAAAAGTTTTTATTTATTTTTGAGAGAGCAAGAGAGAGAGAGAAAGAGGAAGGGAGCATGAGCAGGGAAGGGACAGAGAGAGAGAGGAAGAAAGAGAGAATCCCAAGCAGGCTACAGAGCCCAATGTGGGGCTCAAATTCAGGAGCCATGAGATCATGACCTGAGTCAAATCAAGAGTAGGATGATGCTTGGGGCACCTGGGTGGCTCAGTCGGTTGGGCGTCCGACTTCAGCTCAGGTCATGATCTCACGGTTTGTGAGTTCAAGCCCTGTGTTGGGCTCTGTGCTGACAGCTCAGAGCCTGGAGCCTGCTTCAGATTCTGTGTCTCCCTCTCTCTGTCTCTGCCCCTCCCCTGTTCATGCTTTGTCTCTCAAAATCAAACATTAGAAAATTAAAAAAAAAAAAGAGTAGGATGATGCTTCATCAACTGAGCCACCCAGGCACCCCGCATTTTAATTATTGTGTGTGGACCTACTTGGGCTCATCTTTGGAACTCTGTGATTCCTGAACCTGTGTGTCTATTTCCTTCCCCAGGTTAGTGAAGCTTTCAGCTATTATCTTACTTGGTGTTTTCCAAAAGATCTCTTTTTTCCTTAATGTTTATTTATTTTTGAGAGAGAGAGAGAGAGAGAGAGAGAGAGAGAGAGAGAGAATCCAAAGTGGGATCTGCCCTGACAGCAGAGAGCCCCATGCAGGGCTCCAGCTCATAAGCCATGAGATCATGACCTGAGCTGAAGTTGGATGCATAACTGAGTGAGCCACCCATGTACCCCAGGATATCTTTTTTTCAAAGATTTTATTTTTAAGTAATCTCTAAACATGGGACTCAAACTCATGACCCCCCAAATCAAAAATCTCATGCTCTACCAATTGAGCCAGCCAGGCATCCCTGTCCAAAAGATCTCTTAACCTATCATTTTTTAAAATTCTTTTCTTTTTCCTGTTCAGCTTGAGTCCTTTTCATTGCCCTGTCTTCCAGATTGCTGCTGTTTTTCTGCATCCTCAAATCTATTGTTAATTGCCTCTAGTGTCTTTGTCATTTTAGTTATGTCTTCAACTCTGATTTTTTTTTTTAATTTTTTTTTCAAAGTTTATTTATTTTTGGGACAGAGAGAGACAGAGCATGAACGGGGGAGGGGCAGAGAGAGAGGGAGACACAGAATCGGAAACAGGCTCCAGGCTCTGAGCCATCAGCCCAGAGCCCGACGCGGGGCTCGAACTCACGGACCGCGAGATCATGACCTGGCTGAAGTCGGACGCTTAACCGACTGCGCCACCCAGGCGCCCCTTCAACTCTGATTTTTAAAAAAAATATTTTCTCTCTTTTTTGAAGTTGTCTCTAAGTTCATCCTTGCTTCTCTCCAGTGCAGCAAGCATCTTTATGACCATTACTTTTTTTTTCAATTTTATTTTTTGAAAAAAATTTTAATGTCTATTTATTTTTGAGAGAGAAAGAGACAGAGCACAAGCAGGGGACGGGCAGAGAGACAGAGAGAGAGGGAGACAGAATCCTTAGCAGGCTGCAGACTCTGAACTGTCAGCACAGAGCCTGATGCAGGGTTTGAACCCACAAACCATGAGATCATGGCCTAAGCCAGAGTCGGAAGTTTAACCAACTGAGCCACGCAGGCACCTGTATGACCATTACTTTGAATTGTTTATTGGGTAGATCGGTTATCTCCATTTCATTTAATTCTTTTTCTGAGGGTTTTTTCCTGTTTTCCAATATGTTTGGAGCATATTCCTCTGTCTCTTCATTTTGCTCAACTGTGTTTATTTCTATAAATTAGGCAGAATGGCTACATCTCCTAAACTGAAGAAGTGGTATTGCATTGGGTGTCCCCTATGTAGACAGTGTCTGCCTGGGGATTTGGGCTGGTTGATGGCAACAGTAGCTGGTGTGGGCTGGTGGTCCTGGGGCTTCCCTGGTGGGATGGCTGGAGCTGCAGCGGACCCTGGCTGGGGTGGTCTTGGGATCTCTGCATGTAGGGTACCCTGGAAGGACAGCTGAAGCTAAAGTAAGTGCAAGCTGGGGGTCCTGGGGTGCTCCACATAGACACCCAACAAGACAGCTGAAACTGACGTGGGTGCATGTTGTGGTGTCCTGGAATGTTCAGTGCAGGCAGCCTGGCAGGGTGGTTGGAATTGAGGCCAGCTTAGCCCAGAGGGTCCTGGGGCACTCCCCTAGGAGGCGCTCTAGTGGGGCAGCTGGAGCCAGAGCAGCATCCAGGCTGGGATGCCCAGGAGCACTTCATACGGGGGGTACCCTGGCAATTGCTGAATCCCAGGTGGGTATGTGCCAGGGGGTCCCAGGTAGACCACACAGGGGCCACTCTGGTAGGGCAGCTGGAGCCAAAGTGGTGTGGGCCTGAAGTGTCTCTGTGTGCTTTGCACCTGTGTCCCCTTGGTGAGATGGTTGGAGCTGCAGGAGGCACATTATAACAATTTAAAAAAGTACCACTGATACACACAACATCCTGGATGACGCTCACAGACATATTATGGAGGGAAAGAAGGCCAGCTACAAAAGATTTTATATTGTATGGTTCCATTTGTGTAAAGTCAAGAAGAGGTAACCATCTAAAAGTGAAAGAGGTTAGTTTAATAGCTATTTTCTCAGCAGATCTGAGTGGGGGTTATATGTAAGCAGAGATACATAAAAAGTCTTCTAGGGTACACTCAGCATTGTTCGCTTCACGTGAATAATTTCTTCACAGGAAGAAGAAAAGCCTGTCTGGGCTAATGTAAAACTACATTTCCAACTCCCTGTCTCACCCCAGGACTGATGGTGGAGGGAGGAGGAGGAATTTTCCTCTCTCTTTGTTTTTCCTTCCCACCCACTCACTAGTTGTGCTCCAAGGTCAGGCACTGGCACTGAGCCGAGGAGGATTTGCACAAAAGGCAAAGTGTCTCTGGCCTGGCACTTGTGTGACAGATGTCCAAATTCTGCCCCTTTAATCCCTGGGATATGTAGAGGATGAAAAATTTTCCTCTTCCTCCTAAATTCAGTGGGTAGGACCCTGCCAATTAAACCAGCCAGAGACAGTTACAGGAGAAAAGGAAACCATTTATGCAGGCAGCACCAATACACCCAGGAGAAACTCAGGGATGAGTAACCCCAAAAGATTGTTAGAACTTGGGGTTTATATACTTAACTTAGTAGGTGATGGGAAAACAAATGTGATAATGTTTGTCTATACAGGTATAAGTGGTCTTTCCATCTCCTCTGGGCCATAAAAATCCCTGGAGAAGGGATTTGGAGTAGGTTTTATTTATGTACTCCCTTCTGGGGTGTATATGCCCTGAAGAGGAATTAATGGCACCCCTGTTTCCCAGAAACATTACCTGCTTTTAACAAGGTAATGGATGCCCCAAAGAAAGCTTTTATTAATTTTTTTTTGCATCTGTCTTCAGTTTAAAATAATCTTTATTCCAAAGTGCATATTTTTGCGGAGGCATAGTCTCTTCTTTGCCTGTATCCTACTTCCGCAGGCACCTCCCACTGCAAAGGTTGTTTGCAGGAGCAGTGCGCCCCCTGGTGGAATGCTGGAGTCACCTCACCCCTTCAGGTCCCTCCTTTGGCATTGGGGTCTTTTAAGGTGATTATAGTTCTGCTTTCTCCCACCAACTCTTCCCACGCGAAAATCCCACTTCTTTTGTCTTTCTAAATTCTAGAATTACAGACAGCTTCTATTATGTCGTTCTCTCTTTGCTCGGCAACTCAAACCGCTTCAGCCAGCTTCTCACAGAGGTGGCGTTGGCAAGAGTCAGCTCTGGTTGCTGTCTCATCGGAATCCTGGTGTCTTGTCAAGCTCTTCAAGCTGGCCTTTGAGTGCTGCTTTAACTTGACTTGTCGGGGTTGAGGCGGCTCAGGGAAAGGGAAGGAGCACAATGTTCTGACAATTCTCTTCAAGGAAAACCTTGCCAGTCGCCTCTCCCCAGTGTCTGGCTTTCTCTTTACAAATACTCCTGTTTGGAGGTACACAATGGGCTACCGTTTGCAGAGGCAGCTTGGGGACCGCCTATTGGGAAAGCCTGGTAGATGGATTTTCCTATTCACCTGTCACCCGTTGTCCTTCCTGTTGACTCTCAGGAAAGTATGAGACCTTTGGGGAAAATGCATTTAATATGATGTTTTTTACTTTTTTGTAAGCATAACTACTTCCCTCCCCCACGTTATCCGCTCATGGGGAACAGAGACTGAAATGTATTTCTTTGTATCCAAAGTGCCTATAGCTCCCTAACCAGGTTTTCTGGGGAAAGGGGCATGAGAGTTATATTTGTTTAGGAGCAACACACAAGTCTCATAGATTTATTATAATTTAAACATTCATAAAAGTGCAATCTCAGTACCTTTGCATCTGTCAGAATAAGCTACGTTATGCCATGATAATAAATAAAAATCTCAGTGACTTAAACACAAAAGTTCTCTTTCTCCAATTCCTGCTACATTTCCATTGTAGATTTGCAATGGTTGTTTGCTTATTTGTTTGTTTGTTTTCACTTCATAGTAACTCTGGGCTCCAGGCTGATGGAGGGTCCGTCTCTACCTGTTTCCCTGATTATAGACTAGGAGAAAAGGGAAAAAATGTGAATCACCTACTGGTTTTTTCCATTGTGCTCAGAAGATACGTGTTAATTTCCCTCACATTTCATTGACGAAAGCAAAATTGCAAGGTGCACCCAGATGGCAAGGAGAGGGAGAAGTCTAGTCCTTTCCTAGAAAAAGGGCAATGAATATTTGTCAACAACACTTCAACCAGCATACAATCGTATTTCACAAATCAGAATCAACCACTATTCATAGGTACTATATTTGCCCCCCAGTGTTTTTTCTTTTGTTTGTAAACTGGTAATTGTATTTAATATTTGTGGGTTGCCATATTCCAGTCACTGTTCTAAACATTTAAATATATAAATTAATTGAATCCTCACAATAAGCCTGTGAGGTTAGTGCCAATATCATCAGAAGTTTAAAATGAGGAAATAGAAGCTCAGAGTAGTTAGGTAACTTGACCAAAATCACACAGTTAAAGGGAGAGGGATTCAAGCAAGTCTGGTTGCAGAGACTAAAACTTTAGTCATATCTATTTAGCCGTCCATCTGAAACATATTACACTGTAGTAGGATTCTCACACAGAGAGTCGTGACCCTGAGGATTTTCTTTCCAAGAAGCAACTTTATTCCTGCCGACACTGCTCAGTTGGATTCGTACCCAAAGAACTGAGCCCCGAACTCCACGTGGCAGTTTTTTAAATATATTTTTTACTTCTCTGTCTCCCATATATGGTAATACACAGACATGCGGTCTTATTAAGTGATCTCATGTTACAAGGTCATGAGGGATGTTGTCACGTATGCATGTAGCCAGGTTGCCTTGAGGTTTTTCTTTTTTTCCTTAGGGAAGGGACCCTACCACATTCTCCCCTTTGATGCTGGGACCCCTCTATTTAGGGTCAAAGAGCGTCATCTTGATTTAGAGGTTTATATAGGCTGTCCTTCCACATATTTAGTATAGTCCACCTGGGGCCTGCCATTTGATAGGTGCATTGACATTGTCCCAGGCCTCTCGAAGATGAGACAAATTAGATAAGGGGTGGGTATCTGGCTCAAGGTGATCTGTCATTGGGGTTTTCGGGCAGTTGAGTTATAAAATCTTTGGCCTAGGCATATTAAGTTTTTAACAGAGATGACGATGAACTTTTTCCCTACTAGGCAAGACAGTTTTTCCCAATAATTGAGCTTTTGAGAAGCCAAACCCCGGTAGTAGAACTGGGGTATTTTGTTTTACTATAAGGTTTGTGGGGATCTCATTTTTTAGTCACTTATGGCCATTATTTTCCGATGTTGGTACCAACGAAGTATCCTATCCACAAAAGGAAGGTGAGTGCTAACAGAAACCACTCACCACATTTCCAGCCAGCTGGGACGGCCTTGGCGGATCCTACGGCAAAGAGTAGAGCAAGAATCAGAATAATAGTGAGACCCAAGGCATGACAGTGCATCACAGTAAGGAAACATATAAAAATAAGGATAGTCTTTTGTTTCATCAGACTATCGATTCCTCAAGCTTCTGCCGTGCATAGATTTAGTCAGCTTCCTGAGTGACTAAAGCAGGGCTGCAGTCTCCCGGAGCCTCTGGAGTTGCAGATTGCTTCTTCCATATGTCAGCTTGCATAGCACTGATGGATCAGGAATGCACTCCCACTTTCGAGATGCCGGCTCTACTCTGCTGTAGTGAATCCAGGGACCCACTTTGGCTACCTTTACTGCAGTGGGGGTGGACAAAATGGCAGTGACGGGCCCTTCCAGAAGAGTTTTAGAGGTTGGACATTTCATTCCTTTATCCATATTGCATCTCCTGGTTTAAAGGGGTGAGTGTCTGTGGTCAGATTCACATGTAATCGCTCCCTGACCCAGGAGTGTAAGGTGGTTAGGGTAGAGCCAAGGGCCCTCATCTGTTGTCTTAGGATTATATTGCCTATCTCATTTAGATCTCCCCCCCCATGCCCTTGATAATGGGGGGCAGGGCAACCATAAAGGATTTCATAAGGGGAGAACCCCATCTGCTTCTTCAGCCTCCCACTTGCAGTGGTGATCTCCCTCCCTGAAGGTCCTTTATCTCTCCCTGCCTCATGTTAACCCTTTCCCTATTTACTTCTCCCCTGGAACAGGGCCTGTGTCTGCTGTTAGGGAACAGGGACAATGACCGTTCTGGCTTCTTCAAGCTGATAAGGGATGGTGTGGGGGTACAGCAGTTAGAGTCTACCCCAGTGTGGGTACCATAGCACAGTATGGTTTTACACAAAGGCTGGCAGGCATGAGGTGGAATAAACATTAGCAGACACAAAGAGAAAAACACAAGGTAAAGATTCTACTGACCAACAAGATGGCCTCTTAAGATAATGTCTACAGTTTCCAAACCTGTCAAACAGTCTAGGACAGACTCTGACTTTGTAAACAACACATGTCAGGGGATCACTCATAACCCAGGTGATGGAGGAGCAGGAGCAGTAAGTAATCAATGGTGGTTCTATTTCTAAGAGTTTGCCCTAATTTAATTAAAAATGTTTATAAAGTCTCTACTGCTTGTGAGGTGTTATTTAGATGTTTCTGAGTATAAACAGACAGTCTGCTTTATTTTGAGGTGTAAAACTTTTCCAAGAGCCAGGAGTTCTACCAGAGAAAGAGTCAAGGCAGCCATTTACCATTATTAATTTGTAAATTTTTAGGTAAGCCAAATCTGGGTATTATGTTATAAAGCAGAATTTTTATTACTTTTTGTGCCTTTTCTGTCTTGTAGGCGAAGGCCTTTACTCACTTAGTAAAAGTATTAACCCATACCAACAGATGTTGGAATCTCTTTGACCTTGGCATATGAGTGAAACCTAGCTGTCAGTCTTTTCTGGAGAGCCTCCAGTTTGTTGATTGCCTGGGAGAGCAAGTTTGAGGTTGAAAGGATTGTTTCCAGCACATACTTCACAGGCTGATACTACTTGCAAAACTGTCCTTGGCAAATTTTTTTTCTAGTAAACATCCTTTGGGCCATTTGATAAGTTTTGTCCTTCCCTAAATGAAAGGCCTGATGCTGTGTTTTAATGGTCTTTTAGCTCTGTGAGCTTGGTAATAGTAATTGTCCTGCTCTGTTTGTAACCATTTCAAGGGCTGGAGACAGTGTCTAGGAGGCAGACCCCAGTTTATTTATTTTGTGGGGGCAGGGGAGTAGGTGGGATTGAGTCTCCTTTAATAATTGATAGAGCAGGCAAACTATTTTCCTGAACCCTGGTATCTACAGCCTACAATATCCAGTAATTTTCAAAAACTCACATAATTGCTTATCACTCCTGGAGTTAGTAGCACCATAGTCTCTAATTTAGTTATAATGTCCCTTTCTAGCAAGGGAGTAAGGCTCTCTGGCATTATCAGGAAAGAATGAGAAAAAATTAGGTTTTCCCATGTACATCCTTGCAGCTGAGAGAAAAATTTAGAAGTTTTTGGAAGATCCCTCTAATTGCCATGCTGCGTTTGGATAGTTGGCCTGGAGTGGAAAGGAGGACAGAAAAGGTAGTTCTGGTGTTAAGAAGGAAATCAACCAGTTTCCTTCCATATTTAGAGTTACCTGAGGCTCTGGGTTTCTGATAGGCAGTTGGTTTAGGGGAGCCACCATGAAGAGCCCCAGGCCCTGGTAGTCCCTTCCAGGGACACTGGTTACCTGAGCCCTCAGGGACAGAGGTCCCTGAGGGCATTCAGATCTCCAGGGATTGTCTCCACATCAGGGGCATGGCTTATGGGGTTTTCATTTTGGTTGTCCCCTCGGAGGATGTTCTCATTTTAGTGTTTCAACAGCCATATAAATGGCACTTGGTGCCAGGACCTGGTGAAGTCCAGTCTGACATAGTACGTAAGGCCACAACTATAAGGCCTCAGGTTCTTTTTTTTTAAGCCTCCTTTTGTTTTTATTTTTTTTTTTCTCTTATTTTCCTCTTGATCTTGGTTGTAATATACCCAATTGGCAGCTCGTAATGTTACGGAACCAGGCTGGTACGCTGGCGGAAAAACAAAGCGGCACTCGGAGATCTTGGTGGATCGGATGTTTATTTAACACTGGCGGGCTCACAAAACATAAGAGACTCTTAAAAACTGAGAACAAACTGAAGGTTGATGGGGGGTGGGAGGGAAGGGAGGGTGAGTGATGGGTATTGAGGAGGGCACCTGTTGGGATGAGCACTGGGTGTTGTATGGAAACCAATTTGACAATAAATTTCATATTTAAAAAATAAATAAATGAAAAAAAATAAAAGAGAAAAAAAAACCCCAAACACTGGCGGGCTCAGAGGAGACCATTTCTCCAAAGATCTGAGCGCCGAATGCAAGTGGGGAGGGTCATTTATTGTCATCAGCTTCCATATCTGTGAGGATTTTCACGCACACAGCAAACAAAGGAAGAAGAACCCGGAGGAGGGGTCTCTAAGCTAGAGATCAGAGCTTGATTTAGCCCCAACCGCCATTTTTGGTGCAGTACTTTATTCACTTCTCCAACAGTAAGAGCTCCTCCAGGGTCCCCTTAAGCCCAACAGCCAATTTTTGCATTTTCTCTGAATATCTAGTGCTGATTGACTGACAAATTTGCCCTTTAAAATAATGTCAGCCTTAGGGGTGTCAGGGGAGATTGCCATATATTTAATGAGAGCCTCTCTCAACCTCTCCAGGAAGGCCATCGGGCTCTCATTTTGTGTTTGTAAAATAGTGGCTAATTTAGCATAATTTAAGGGCAAAATCTTAGATTTTCTTAATTTTTTTAAGAAACATCTGTGTCAGTAAGAGTCTGATTTGACAAAAGCATTACATCTTTCCAGGTCAAATAAAAAAACATATGTAATATTCTGAAAAGCCTTTATATGTTTATATGATCAGAAAATTTACCTAGATCTCCTTTTATCTGTCTTAAACCTTGTAATATAAAGGTTTTTTTTTTTCTTTCTTTTTTTTTTCTGACATTCTAGCTTCTTGTAAGGGAAACATGCCAGTTACATTATGGGGAGGGCCTGGACAAGGTGGGTAGCAGAGAGCAGAATTGTATTTTTTTTTATATAGATTAAGGACCCAAGGAGGAGGAGGTTGAGGTGGGAGACTTCCTTTCCTCCTTCTCTAGGTCTGTTTTCGGTACAGGTAAGGGGCCCTTAATTGTTTCCCCTCCTGATTGCTGGACTTTAGAAAGGGTTGCCGTTAAGTTAGTATCCACCTTACATTGTTTACATATATCTTGATTTTTTTCCTTAAGGCCCCAAAACAGTGAACATAGGGGAATTCTCCCCATTTTTCTTCACATTTGCAAAACGAGTCCACTTGTAGGATAGTATTGTCACTGATATTTCCCTCTGAGGTCCAGGTTCCCTCCTCCAGTTTGTACTGGGGCCAAGCCTTGGTGCAAAAGAAAATGAATCATAATGCATTCCAAAGGAGTAATCGCCTTGGTCGGGGAATTATTCATCTATAGAAAAAAGGAAGAAAGTTGTCCCTTATCTCAATTTCCTATAGCTGGCCAGGAGAAACCTCATCACCTGGCTCAGAATTTTTGCTGGCTATGCTACTGGCAGTCAAAAGCCCTGTCAGTCTTGTGAGGTGCTGGGAGTAGTCATTCTTACCCAGGCTTGACCCTACCTCTGAGAGCTGACCTGGTCTTTCCTGTTTTTTCTTACCCCTCCATTTCCCACCTGCAGGACCTTGGAGGTATGGACTGTGACCAAGCAAGACTTTCCTGGTTGTCGTGGGATACTCATTTTATTTTGGCCCAATAATAACTTACATATTGATCACTGGCCTTTGAGGGAGTGGATTAAAGGGCCAAAGTTATGGCCTATTCCCCTGCATTTTTCCACAATGCCCACGTAAATATGTTTCAACCATGTGGATATCCATTTTTGGCATACAGTGGGCTATGCTTAGTAAAATGGCTCCCAAGTATCTTAGTAAAAGCCCTTCATGTATCATCCCTCCCTCAAATGGCAGAGGCATCCATTCCTCTGCTGAACAGGAACAACACAAATGTGGAGGATTTGGAGACTGGCACCAAGGGTATTGCCATCATTTTTTCAGTCTTTGGATCAAAGCAGGAGGAATTTTAATCTTAACCCAGTGTACTTTTAAAATCCATTTATTTTAACCTTAGTCCGTCTTGACCACATATAAAATTTCTTTTTAAAGGTTTTCCTTCATGAATCTTCTACAACTTTTCTTTGCATTTAGATTTTTTCCCAAGCCATTTCTCTCCAAATAACCAGTCTCATTTAGGACAAAATCACTTTCTTTTACCTCCAACAAAAATATATTTCCATTTTTTATATCTTTCTTTCGTATCTCCTACTTTTCTACATACAGAGTTGTTTTTCCTATTTTTATCAGTTTTAACTACATTTAGCAGAATTTTAACTCTTAGAAAGCTTAGTCTCCAGTGAAAATTAAGTAGTAACCAATTGTGAACTCTATGTTACATTAGAATTTTTTTTGTTGTTGGCAAAGTTATGAATCCATTAAGCACAAAGCATGTTTTCGCACAGATCCAAATATCCTTAGGGTTTTTTGTTTTGTTTTTGTTTTTGTTTTTGTTTTTGTTTTTGTTTTTGTTTTTGTTTTTGTTTTGCAACAAGCCAGAAGCACAAAACTACATCTAGTAATTAGTGCTTTTATTAGCCTCTTATCTCGTTAGATATCCAATGAATTCAATTATCATGCAAGCAAAACTTTAACATTTTAGGTTACCAAAGACTTTGAAAGTTATCTTAACAATTACCCATGGAAACTGAGACAAAGTTAACTGTCACTTTAAGTTATCCTTTTGTTAACAAATTGGAACAGAGGTAACATGAGCTTATTTGACCTCCAGCAAATCTAGGTGGAATAAAAGCTTGTTTTTTTTTTTAATATATTTTTTTAATGTTGATAAACATTAGACAAACCAACAAACTTAAATTAGCTTAAATACTGAATATGTTTTATTTGGGTCCACATAAGACAATTTGTTCCCATGGTTACTTTTTACCTGGAAAGTTGGTGGGGAAATCAGAAGTCAGTGGTCTTCACTCCTTGACATCTAAGGTGGGAGGAGGAGCTGATGATGTCTGAGCCATTGAGGAGTCAGTTGTGCAGGCCGCCCTCCCCCCCAAGCTGGTGCAGACACAGGAGTGGGGGAAGGGAAGGCAGAAGACACGAGGTGCCAGAGGAAGGCAGAGAAAGAGAATTCCCAGTTTTAAATCTTGTCAGCTCAGACAGAGGAGCAGACTCCAGGTTTCTTTTGTTTTGTTTTGTTCTCCACTAGTGGAATTAGGCAGTTCATGTCTGTCTGGAGAAGACAGGGAATTTCCCTGAAACAAAGGGAGTTTTGGCAGCTGCTTGGGAATATTCCTTAAAGTCCGCGTTCTGAGGTAGAATAACCAGAGACAGTTGGCTCTAATTATCATAGTCATTGACCCAGGAAATGAACATGAGACAAGTCACAGGGCGACTCCAACCTGCTACCCGGCGCCCAGGGCCCAGCGCCTTAGAGTTGTAGCTTCGTTCCTCGTCCCCTGTGGAACCACTAGTGCAACTCTGGGAGGTGATCCCTTCTGCCTCTTATGGGCAGGTCTGAAAGGAACATGGGTTCTTACCAGTCTGATGGGCACTCCCTGGGCTGGTTCCTGGACCTTACGGGTTCCGTTGGCGGACACGGAGTCCTCACCGGGGTGTGCTGGTAAGGCTAGTCTTCTGCAGATCAAGGGGTCTGCTGGTGCCAGGAGAGGCCGTCTCTCCTGGTGCCCCCAGGTTCCTATCCCCAGTGGCAAAGGAGGTGGAAATGCACTGTTTCTGAATCCTGGATGCAAGTCCCCAAGTAATGCAGCAGGATTCTCGCCCAGAGAGCCGTGACATCAAGGCTTTTCTTTCCAGGAAGCAACTTTATTCCTGCTGGCACCACTCAGTTGGGTTTGTACCCGAAGAACTGAGCCCCAAGCGCCACGTGCATAGTTGTTAATATATTTTTTACTTATTTGTCTCCCATATATGGTAACACACAAACATGCAGTCTGATTAAGTGGTCTCATGTTACAAGGTCATGAGGGATGTTGTCACGTATGTGTATAGCCAGGTTGCCTTGAGGTTTTGGGTTTTTTTTTCCTTAGGAGATCCTACCACAATATAATTTACTGTATATAATTCTATATAGTATATATGTGAACAGATATATAGATATAAATACCTTGTGATGTATTTATTCCATTTTTAATTTAGAATATTATAAAATGTTGCAAAAACCTTTTCTAGATTTCTGTCTTTATCTGGACCCCACTTTGTCTGAGTATGATGAACTTGGTGCATGTACTTCTAATATTATTCTGCACATTTTTATAGTAAAGGTATCCATTAAAATGAGATATTGTTTTGTGCCTTATATTTTAAATGATAACATAAATGACAATACTTTTGCCACTTGCCCCTTTTATTTAGCATCATATTTTTAAACTATATCCTTATTGATACATACAGACTTGGCTCATCCCTTTTAAGTTCAGTTGACTATTTTCTAGTTAACACCTCATAGTTATCAGGTCATATATTTGTTTTCTCAAGGGTCAAATGTGTTCTGCTTTGTTTAATTTTGCCTTGTTTTGCTTTAATTTTTTTTTCTCTAAAAAAATTAGGGAGTTTCAAAAACACCAAGAAAAATGTGTTCTGTGGCTTTTTTTCAGTTTTGTCAATGATGGGGCCAGGAGGAGAGCCTTTTAGTCAGGAGCAGAAAGAATCAGGTTAATTCACAAAGTTCACTGCGTTATTATTCACTTTAACCCTGAGAAAAAAAAGATCAAAAGCTCCACACATCACTACAAGTCCAGTAATTTGGAAGACACCTCATACATGATGCCCAAATATGTCCCATACATGACATCACAACCACTAACACTTATATATTTGTAAGTCAGAAGATTATCTTCTGGATGATCTGTATGCTACAAATGCCTTTTATTCTATGGAAAACAGTTTCAAGGGTTGAGAAGTACAATGCTTTTTTCAACAAAAGTTTAAGTATAAAATAATCATTGATCCTTGATACAAAATATTCCTGTTAGAAAATATATGATCAAATGAAATTTCAAAGGTGCAGGCAAAAATATGATCTTTTAAGTCATACAAAAAAGTTGCGGGGGTGGACTATACTTTGAACTATACGTTTTCTTTTAAAATAATAGTTTTTTTTTCTTCTTTGGGCAAAAATATTTGGTTGCTTGAAATGTATTTATATTAGACACCTTTACCTTTCCTATTTTATGACCTGATTTTAATTTGCTTAGCTCTGGCACATAGGTTGAGCAACATATTTTACAGTGAAGTCAAAACCTGACAGATTTATGGGGTGCCTGGGTGGCTCAGTCAGTTAAGTGGCCAACTTCAGCTCAGGTCATGATCTCACAGTTTGTAAGTTAGAGCCCAGCATCAGGCTCTGTGCTCACAGCTCAGAGTCTGGAAACTTCTTCGCATTCTGTGCCTCACTCTTTCTCTGCCCCTATCCCACTTGCACTTTGTATCACTCTCTCTCAAAAATAAACATTAAAGAAAAGCAAAAAGTAAAAGTTAAGGGATTATATATACACATACCCTGATTAAAGGTACTTCTTTTATAAATGGTTATAAACTTATCTTTTTTGTGGTTAATTGAGAAAAGCATTCTAGTTATGAACAAGATTTTGACAAGTTATAAACAGTGTCTTATCAAATCTGAGACGCTGTCAAATATACCTCCCTTCCTTCTTATAATTTCTTTTTCAGAGAAATAATATCAGGTGTATGAAAGCCTCTTAAAAAATAAATAAAGTAAAATAATAAAAAAATTAAAAAATTAAAAAATAAATAAATAAAATAAAAATAAAAAAAAAGAAAGCCTCTTATTTTCCTCCAGTATATATAATATTGACTAGATTGAGTTATACATTCTTCATTTTTTTAGGAAAATATCCTGTTTATTAAAAAGGTTTATTTTTATTTTATTTCGTAGGAAGAATAAATTTAAATTTAATCGACTCCCCCATTTGTTTGGCCTCAATCCATAGAGTTAGATTTTTTTATCTGACATACTGATATGATGAAAATATAATAACTTAGTATTGAATTAAGTAGTGGCTATTGTAGATTATATTTCTTATTTGATGTGAGTTATTTGACATTTTTACAAATTTCCAGTAGATATCTTGGGGAATTTTTTGTTCATTTGTTATTATTCCTCAGTTTTAAAAAAATGTTGACAGGGAATATTGGCACTAAAATTTCATGATTTAGATTTTTCTTTATAACTTACTATTTTGTATGAAAGTTTCATGGGTATTAGAAAATAATATTTATACTTTTCTTTTTGAGGGAGAGAGAAAGAGAGAGAGACTGAGCAGAAAGGGGCAGAAGGAGAGAGAGAGAAAATCTTAAGCAGGCTCCACACCCAGTGAAGCCCAACACAGGGCCTTGATCTCATGACGACAAGGTCATGATCAGAGCTGAAATCGAGTCAGATGCTTAACCAGTTGAACCACCCAGGAGCCCCATGTATATTTTTATAAGGTTTCATGTAAAATATACATTATTGATTACATCATTCACATATACTGTGAATGTATCTATATTATCTTTTGACTTAAATTTTTTACAAACGATTGAATGTGTGTTAAAATCATTTCCTAAGAATGTCTTTTTGCTTTACATTGTAAGTAATATATTTACCCATAAGAAACCTTTTTATCCAGTTTAATTATTTTGACTTTAAATCTTCTTTGTCATGCATTAATACTGACTCTCATTTGTTCATTATTGATGATCACCACACCAGCTCTTCCACATCAGCTCATAAAATCAGAGGACCAAATTATTGCTTTATGATGAAATGTCAAACTAAACACTTGCATGGATGTGAGTGGCTGCTTTTTTCACTACAAGCAAAGCTACACTATTATGATGAGAAGTTTGATTGTGAGAAAGGAATCAAGTAAGTGTAGTTAACTAACATGACCAGACACCTGATGGTATTAAGAGGGGCAATACACTGGCCTTTGTATTGAATGACTCAAAAATGGAGAATCCTTATAGGTTATAGGCTACACTTCTCTTTCTTTTATTAAAATACCTTTGTATTTAATTTTGTTTTATCATGTCAGAAGTTTGAGTTTATAAATAACATACTATAAGTTTCTGACCCAATAAAAGATAAGTTCTCATGGAGTGAGAATTTGCATATGTCTGAGGACTCACCTCTCGAAGTAGAAGGCTGGTTTCTAGCTTTCATTGGCCATAAAATATGGCAGACCTCAATGCCTTCTCTGACTGGGGCCACTCACATTCTTCTTTTTTAATACAGGCTTTTAATATATTTTGGTAATTATTATTTTTAATTATTACAAAAAAGTTTGCAGCTACACAGAGTAAAAGTTTCTTACTTTGAATGATACAATATCTTCATGTTTATGGTTATGACACAGTTTCTATCAGATTATTTTCAGTGTCTATTCAAAAATTTGGGTCTCTGAAGAAAAGAGAATGAAAACATTTAGATTATAGTATTATGATGACAGATAAAATGTCCATTTGTGTGTGTGTGTGTGTGTGTGTGTGTGTGTGTGTGTGTGTAATTAGTAAAGTATGAGACTTGGTTGGAGAAAGCATTGTGACATCATACTGAAGCTGTCCTATCCATGTTGGTTGTTAGAAACCAATTAGCTGGAATAGTGTTCTTCTATAAGACCAAGGATGACAGTGGCTGACCTCCCACTCCAACTACATATACACAGCTCCATACTCTCAGAGAGTCCTGCATCCCACAATGGGGGCAAACTGGGAGTAAGTATGTCGCTTGGCATTCTGTGTACCAGCACTGGAATGCTACTCTCAGAAGAACTGGAGAGATTGATGCTTGCTTCTCATCTGCTCTTGTCCCAGAACCCAGCTTCTGAACTTTGTGGCATTAGGTTCTGCTGGTTATCTATTGGACTCTGACCTTACCCATGATGTCTTAACTGTTGCTCAGCCTTCCCACATTCTCTCACCTGTACTACATCTTGCAAGATTCTACAAAATTTCTGGTATGTGGCTGGCACTTGTCCTCTATTTTCAATGTAGTACAAATATTTCCCTGTGGATTGAAGGAGTTGGAGAGATAGTGGGAAAGAAGTCAAATGAGCAAGGCCAGTTTTCCCTGTTACAGTGAAATATGTCATTAACTTAATTTAGACTGTTTAATCAACCTTTTAGTGAATTGCTTTGTAATAGTTAAAGGCATACTGGGCTGAGACTAAGGACAAATAGACCTGTTAGGAACCTACTACATGAACTTACCCCGGCCACCTAATCAATTGGAGCTTCAGGTTTATTACCTGAAATATGAGATAAAAAGGGTTTTTTGGGTTTTAAAAACTTTTTTTAATGTTTATTTAATTTTGAGACAGAGACAGAGACAGAGAGACAGAGTGTGAGTGGGGGAGGGACAGAGAGAGTGGGAGGCACAGAATCCAAAGCAGACTCCAGGCTCTGAGCCATCAGCATGGAGCCAGATATGGGGCTCAAACCCACAGACTGCGAGATCATGACCTGAGCTGAAGTCGACCACTGAACCAACTGAGCCACCCAGGTTCCCCAAAAAGGGTTTTGATCTGTAAAGTTCCTCTCACCTATCTTTCTTAATGACTCTGTGGGTTTTTGTTTTCTTTTGTTTTGTCTTGTTTTTAATGTTTATTTATTTATTTTGAGAGAGACAGTGCAAGCAGGGGAGGGGCAGAGAGAGAGGAAGAGAGAATCTCAAGCAGGCTCCATGCTGCCAGCACAGAGCCCAATGTGGGGCTCAATCCCATGAACCATAAGATCATGATCTGAGCTGAAACCAAGAGTAGGACATTTAACCAACTGAGCCAGCCAGGTGCTCCATTGACTCTGTGTTTTTTAACTGAAGCATTTCAGTAGGACTACATTTCATTGCAGTTTGACTATTATGAGTTAACCCTGACATGTGTGTAAAAGTCTATTCCTAAATAAGGAGTGTCATTCCCTCTGAATTTTGAGCAGACTGCAGTAATGACAAATAACCTCTGTGCACCCACTTTATGTATCTATCACATGGTAATTATTCCTTTATAATATTTGATACTGTAGATATTTTAAGGGCCATTTCTCCTGGCTGTTCTTGCTGAAAGATGTTATGCTCCATTACTCAACATTTAGAACTAATGACAGTTCCTCAGCTTGTTGTCAGCTAGCTCCCACTTTTATCTCCAGGACACTCATGATGGCAAAGGGCATCTTTTGAAAGATTTTAAAATCAAGAGAGGTCATGTTCATGAAGTCCTTGGTCCCTGTCAATTCTTCAGCAAAATATTTAGTCACCTGACAGCTGATAGGAAGGCAAATGCACATTGGGAAGCTCCAATTCACTAAGGAAGTAGCAAACAAAACTGCTGCTTGTAAAAGGGAGGTAGTACTTAATGCTTTCCTAGCAGTTTAATTTATTTCATTGCTTCATGCCATGGTAAGTCATGCAAAATTGTCAGATACAGAAAATTTCTTGGGATTGGTATATATGATGACAAAATTAATTATATTAACTAAATTGACCAGCAAATTTTTCAAACATCTTATTACCTAATATCTAAAGAGTTTTTCTTTTCTTTTTAATTGTGGTTGGAAATACATTTGACTTTTGGAATGGATCATAGGTGTTACCTGTACTCCATCCCAGCCAGTTCAGTGAGTCCTTCTACTATAGCCATGACAGGTGGCCATCAGCTTTTATTAAGCATGTTTCATTATAGAGAAATCTCTATTGCCAGCCTAGATATTTCTGTTTTTTAACACATTTTTTAAAACTTAGGTTTACTTATTTCCCCAACTAATTACCAGTTGGTCCTAATTTTTCACCTACACCCTCACCCCTAGTCTTATCATCCACCTCTGTATCTGCATAAAGGAGAGGCCTCTTTCATTCAAGCATGTAGAGTCATCTGACAAGTCAGTTATGTATATGATGTGGGTGTAATTAATACCTACTATATATGATGCATCATGCCAGACACTAGAGTAAAATAGTGATTAGGGTAACAATTGTAGCTGCCCTCAGAGAATTTACTCACTAAGAGAAATGTAGACAAATGGACTTTTCATTTCAATATATGATCAGTGTTTCAAATCTCTGAATACAAGTTTTGGGAAATACCGTTGCAAAGAATAACCAAAAATTAATAATTTTAACAATATATTACATTTTTATAGTACTTAAAATATAATATTACATTGCATCTGTGTAGTACTTAATAGAATAAGAATGAAAAAATCCTCTTCATAATAATTGGGAGTGCCACGTCAATAGTACTTTAATGTGTATTGTCACCTTGGCTTCATTTTTTTTCTTCCAAATTTTTATTTAAGTTCTAGTTAGTTAACATATAATGCAATATTGGTTTCAGGAGTAGAATTTAGTGATTCATCACTTACATGTAACACCCAGTGCTCATCATAGCAAGTGCCCTCCGTAATGCCCATCATCCATTTAGCCCCTCCTCCAACCTCCTTCCTCCATCAACCCTCAGTTTGTTCTCTCTTGATAAGAGTCTCTTATGGTTTGCTTCCCTCTCTCCTTTTGTTCCCCTTCCTGTATGTTCATATGATTTATTTCCTAAATTCCACATATGAGTGAAATCATGTGGTATCTGTCTTTCTCTGACTGACTGATTTTGCTTAGAATAATATACTCTAGTTCCATCCACATTGCTGCAAATGACAAGATTTCATTCTTTTTGATGGCCAAATAATATTCCATTGCATATACAGACCATATCTTCTTTATTCATTCATCAATAGATGGACACTTGGGTTCTTTCTATAGTTGGCTATTATTGATAATGCTGCTGTAAACATCAGGATGCATGTACCCCTTCAAATCTGTATCTTTGTATCCTTTGGGTAAATATCTCATTGTGCAACTGCTGGATCATAGGGTAGTTCTATTTTTAGTTTTGGAAGGAACCACCGTACTGTTCTCCAGAGTGGCTGTACAAGTTTGCATTCCCACCACCAGTGCAAGAGGGTTCCCCTTTCTCTGCATCCTCACCAACACCTGTTATTTCTTGTGTTGTTAATTTTAGCCATTGTGACAGGTGTGAGGTGGTATCTCATGGTGGTTTTGATTTGCACTTCCCTGATGATGAGTGATGTTGAAAATCTTTTTACGTGTTTGTTAGCCATCTAATGTCTTCTTTGGAAAAATATGTGCCTATGTCTTCTGCCCATTTCTTAACTGGATTATTTGTTTTTTTGGGTGCTGAGTTTGATAAGTTCTTTATAGATTTTGGATACTAATTCTTTATCAGATATGTCATTTGAAAATATCTTCTCACATTCCATAGGCTGCCTTATAGTTTTGTTGACTGTGTTTCCTTTGCTGTGTAGAAGCTTTTTGTCTTGATAAAGTCCCAATAGTTCATTTTTGCGTTTGTTTCCCTTGACTCTGGAGACATGTCTAGTAAAACATTGCTCTGGCCAAGGCCAAAGAGGTTGCTGCCTGTGTTCTCTTCTAGGATTTATATGGTTTCCTCACATTTAGATATTTCATCCATTTCGAATTTATTTTTGTGTATGGGGGTAAGGAAGTGATCCAGGAAGTGATTCATTATTTTGCATGTTACTGTACTGTTTTCCCAAGACCATTTTTGAAGAGATTGTTTTTGCCACTGAATATTTTTCCCTACTTTGTTGAAGATGAGTTGACCATACAGTTGTGGGTCCATTTCTGGGTTTTCTATTCTGTTGCATAGATCTATGTGTCTCCTTTTGTGCCAGTACCATATAGGCTTGGTTACTACAGCTTTGTAATACAGCTTAGAGTCCTTGGCTTCATTTTTAAGTAAGAGAAACTGATTCATCAGCATCTCATTTAAAGTCATAGAATTAGTGAGTGGAAGAGCTAGATTCAATACCCAGTTCTCCAACTCAGGTGTCTGCTGAATATTAGCCATTGGAAAAGCAGCTTTGTGTTTGCATGGGGAAGAGGTATCATGTGCTTTTGAATCAGTCTTATAAAGTGATACTAAGTAGCATAAATGGCAAGCAGGTCCAACAGAGGAATGGACATTTAGAAAGGACTTACTTGTACATGCATATTTAAAATATGAATATTTATAACAAAATTGTTTTAATTGATGCTTAAGTAATAGTGATATGGTTGTTAGAAACACACATTGCAATTTTAGATGTGAATAATTTGAAATATGTTTATAAGAAACAAAGACACTTCATTAGATAGCTCTGGAAATAAGTATTGAGGATGTCTACATTTACTAATCCAGTGGACTTCAGGCTTCACACAGTCAGATAAGCCTACTGAAAACAAATTGCAAGGGTGCCTATAAAATAAGTACCAAAAAAACATCACAGGACACTTGAACTTCATAACTCTCAGAATTTTGTCTTGATTAATTTTGAGAGTGAGTGGTATCTGATAGATATTGATTGTCCTGAAAATGTTAATCAATGGCAGAAAAGTCAGAGGTGAATCAGTTAGTCCTGGGTTATTATTCTGCACAGAACTCTATCATTCAATTTTTGCTGTTAATGAACACGTGATCAAGAAATTAAAAAAACCCACAACTATAAAGGTACATAGACTATTTTCCTGTCATGAGGACATTTGTTTAGAAACTCAGGAATTAAAGGCATTTAAGCTTTTCTTTCTTAGATAGTCTTAACAGTGACAGAGAGAATTTGTACTTAATTGAGAAGGTTTAATCATCACTATTTCTAGTTAACTTCAATTTCACACAATTTGTAAAAAACATACATGAATACTTTAAATGACTTTCTAATTCCAAAAGTGAGAAAGAAAGTCCAGAACTCCCTTAACATTTTCATGGATATATTGATTCTTTAAAGTTCATGTTTGCAAGTACATTTCAATTTACAAGTGACTGTAAAGTAGTCATAAAAAAGCAAGTATACTATTTACCCTCAAAGCCTTATTTCAAATATGTTCCACAGAAGATAATAGTATGACACTTGAGGCAAGATAATTTTAGAGAACTTGAGAGAAGTAATATCACTTTTTGGATAAAACATAATTGGAAATTATAGAAAATAATACTTAGATACATAATTCATTCACTTTATGTAACTCAACAAATAATATTTAAAATCCAATTTCTTTCCTTGTAGGTCAAGAAAATGCATTTGTTTCCCTTTGCTCATCCTTTACATAATTCTGACTCTAAAACTGAGGGTAGGTGGAACTTTTTTTTTAATTTGATTTAACTTTATTTTTTATTTTTTACAATTTACATCCAAATTAGTTAGTATATAGTGAAGCAATGATTTCAGTAGATTCCTTAATGCCCCTTACCCATTTAGCCCATCCCGCCCTCCCACAACCCCTCCAGCAACCCTCAGTTTGTTCTTCATATTTATGAGTCTCTTTTGTTTTGTCTCCCTCCCTGTTTTTATATTATTTTTGTTTCCGTTCCCTTATGTTCATCTGTTTTGTCTCTTAAAGTCCTCATATGAGTGAAGTCATATGATTTTTGTCTTTCTCTGACTGACTAATTTCACTTAGCATAATACCCTCCAGTTCCATCCACGTAGTTGCAAATGGCAAGATGTCATTCTTTTTGATTGCAGAGTAATACTCCATTGTATATATATACCACATCTTCTTTATCCATTCATCCATCGATGGACATTTAGGCTCTTTCCATACTTTGGCTGTTGTGGATAGTGCTGCTATAAACATGGGGGTGCATTTGTCCCTTGGAAACAGCATACCTGTATCTCTTGGATAAATACCTAGTAGTGCAATTGCTGGGTCATAGGGTAGTTCTATTTTTAGTTTTTTGAGAAACCTTCATACTGTTTTCCAGAGTGGCTGCACCAGCTTGCCTTCCCACCAATAATGCAAAAGAGATCCTCTTTCTCCGCATCCTCGCCAACATCTGTTGTTGCCTGAGTTGCTAACGTTAGCCATTCTGACAGGTGTGAGGTGGTATCTCATGGTGTGAGGTGTGAAGTGTGTATCTCATTGTGGTTTTGATTTGTATTTCCCTGATGATGGAGTGTTGTTGAGCATTTTTTCATGTGTTGGTTGGCCATCTGGATGTCTTCTTTGGAGAAGTGTCTATTCATGTCTTTTGCCCATTTCTTCGCTGGATTGTTTGTTATTTGGGTGTTGAGTTTGATAAGTTCTTTGTAGATTTTGGATACTAACCCTTTATCTGATACGTCATTTGCAAATATCTTCTCCCATTCTGTCAGTTGCGTTTTAGTTTTGCTGATTGTTTCCTTTGCTGTGCAGAAGCTTTTTATTTTGATGAGGTCCCAGTTCATTTTTGCTTTTGTTTCCATTGCCTCTGGAGACATGTTGAGTAAAAAATTGCTGCGGGCAAGATCAAAGAGGTTTTTGCCTGCTTTCTCCTCGAGGATTTTGATGGCTTCCTGTCTTACATTGAGGTCTTTCATCCACTTTGAGTTTATTTTTGTGTATGGTGTAAGAAAGTGGTCCAGGTTCATTCTTCTGCATGTCTCTGTCCAGTTTTCTCAGCACCACTTGCTGAAGAGACTGTCTTTATTCCATTGGATATTCTTTCCTGCTTTGTCAAAGATTAGTTGCCCATATGTTTGTGGGTCCATTTCTGGGTTCTCTATTCTATTCCATTGATCTGAGTGTCTGTTCTTCGGAACTTCTTTTTTTAAGTTTGTTTATTTATTTATTTATTTATTTATTTATTTATTTATTTATTGAGAGAGAGAGAGAGACAGAGACAGAGAGAGAGAGGGCACACAAGCAGAGGAGGGGCAGAGAGAGAGGATGAAAGAGAATCCAAAGCAGGCTCCATGCTGTCAGTGCAGAGCCCAACGGGAGCCTTAAACCCACAGACCATGAGATCATGACCTGAGATGAAATCAAGAGTTAGATGCATAACCAACTCAGCCTCCCACATGCCCCTACTTCTTTTTTTTTAAGTTTTTAATTTTAATTCTAGTAAACACACAGTGTTATATTAGTTTCAGGTGTACTATATGGTGATTCAACAATTCTATACATTACTTAGGGTTCATAATGGTAAGTGTATTCTTTAATACCCATCACCTATTTAACCCATTCCCTTCCCCCCACCTCACCTCTGGCAACCATCAGTGTGTTCTCTATAGTTGTCTGTTTCTTGGTTTGTCTCTCTCTCTCTCTCTTTCTTTCCTTTGCTCATTTGTTTTCTTTCTTAACTTCCTATTAGGAGTAAAATGACATGGTATTTGTGTTTCTCTATTTCACTTAGCAGTATACTTTCTAAATCTATACATGTTGTTGCAAATGGCAAAATTTCATTCTTTTTTATGGCTGAATAATAACTCTGTGTGTGTGTGTGTGTGTGACATTTTCTTTATCTATCAATGGACACTTGAGCTATTTCCATAATTTGGCTGTTGTAATAATGCTGCAATAAACATGGAGGCGCATGTTCCCTTTGAATTGATGTTTTTGTATTTTTAGGGTAAATACCTAGTAGTGCAATTACTGGATCATAAGGTAGTTCTATTTTTAACTTTTTGGAGCCTCCATACTGTTTTCCACAGTAGCTGCATCAGTTTGCATTCGCACCAACAGTGTTAGAGGGTTCGTCTTTCTCCACTTTCTTACCAATGCTTGTTGTTTCTTGTGTTCTTGATTTTAGCCATCCTGATAGTTTAAGGTGATATCACATGGTAGTTTTTGATTTGCATTTCCCTGATGCTGAGTGATGTTGAGCATATTTTCATGTGTCTTTTAGCCATCTGGATGTCTGCTTTGGAAAAGTGTCTATTCGTGTCTTCTGCTCATTTCTTAACTGGGTTGTTCTCTGGGTGTTGAGTTGTATAAGTTCTTTATAAATTTTGGATTTTAACACTTTATTGGATATATAATTTACAAATATCTTCTCCCATTTTGTAAGTTGCCTTTTAGTTTTGCTGATTGTTTCATTTGCTGTGAAGAAGCTTTTTATTTTGATGCAATTCCAATAGTTGATTTTTGCTTTTATTTCCCTTGCCTCAGGAGACATACCTAGAAAAAGGTTGCTGTATGTAGACAGTGTCAGAGAAAATACTGCCTGTGCTCTCTTCAAGGATTTTTATGGTTTCAGGTCTCACATATGGGTCTTTAATCCATTTTGAGTTTATTTTTGTGCATGATGTAAGAACATGGTACAGTTTCATTCTTTTGCATGTTGCTCTCCAGTTTTCCCAACATTATTTGTTAAAGAGATCGTGTTTTTCCCATTGCATATTCTTTCCTTCTGTGTTGGATATTCATTAACCACATAATTGTGGATTCATTTCCGGGCTTACTATTCTGTTTCTTTGATCTATGTGTCTCTTTTTGTGCCAGTACCATGTTGTTCTGATTACTACAGCTTTGTAATATAACTTGAAATCTGGGATTGTGATACTTCCAGTTTTCTTTTTCTTTTTCAGGATCTCTTTGGCTATCCTAACACATTTTAATATTGTTTGTTCTGGTTCTGTGAAAAATGCTGTTGGTATTTTGATAGGGATTGCATTAAATCTGCAGGTTGCTTTGGGTAGGATGGACATTTTAACAATATTTGTTCTTCCAATTCGTGAGCATGGAACGCCTTTCCATTTTTTGTGTTGTCTTCAATTTGCTTTCACAATTTTTTTTATAGTTTTTAGAGTACAGCTTTTTCACTTATTTGGTTAACTTTATTCCTAGTTATTTATTATTTTTGCTGCAGTTGTTTTTTTTTAATTTCTTTTTCTGTTGCCTCATTATTAGTGTATAGAAATGCAATGGATTTATGTACATTGATTTGTATCCTGTGACTTTACTGAATTCATTTATCAGGTCTGGTAGTTTTTTGGTGGCATCATTAGGGTTTTCTATACATAGTATCATGTCATCTGCAAATAGTGAAAACTTTATTTCTTCCTTATCAATTTGGATGCATTTTATTTCCTTTTTAAAACATTTTTTAAAGTTTAGTTACTTATTTTGGGAGAGGAAAGAGAGAAAGAACAGGGGAGGGGCAGAAAGAGAGGGAGAGAGAATCCCAAGCAGGTTCTGCACTGGCAGTGGCGCTCAATCCCAGGACCCAGAAATCATGACCTGAGCCAAAATTAAGAGTTGGAGGCTTAACCGACTGAGCCACCCGGGCACCTGAACCTTTTATTTTTTTGTTGTCTCATTGCTGTGGCTAGGACTTCCAGTACTGTGTAGAATGAAAGTGATAAGAGTGGAGACCTTTTTCTTGTTCCTGACCTTAGGGAAAATCTCTCACTTTTTTCCCACTAAGTATGATGTTCACTGTGGGTTTCTCATATATAGCCTTTATTATGTTGAGGTATGTTCCCTCCAAACCTACTTTGGTGAGAGTTTTTATCATGAATGGTGTTGTACTTTGTCAAATGCTTTTTCTTCAGCTATTGAAATGATCATATGGTTTTTATCCTTTCTCTTATCGATGTGATGTACCACATGGATTGATTTTTAAAATTTTTTAAATATTTATTTATTTTTGAGAGAGAGAGAGAGCAAGAGAGAGAGAGAGTGAGTGAGTGGGGGAGGGGCAGAGAGAGAGGGAGTCACAGAAATCGAAGCAGGCTCCAGGCTCTGAGCT
Source organism: Felis catus (assembly GCF_018350175.1). Classification (NCBI taxonomy): domain Eukaryota; kingdom Metazoa; phylum Chordata; class Mammalia; order Carnivora; family Felidae; genus Felis; species Felis catus. The sequence continues at coordinate 129,255,840 of NC_058375.1, read as the reverse complement.
GTCAGCACAGAGCCCGATGTGGGGTTCAAACTCATGAACGGTGAGATCATGACCTGAGCTGAAGTCAGATGCTTAACCAACTGAGCCACCCAGGTGCCCCATCACGTGGAATGATTTGTGAATATTGAATCATACTTGCATCCCAGAAATAAATCCCACTTGATCATGGTGAATGATTTTTTAAAATGTCTTGTTGGATTCAGTCTGCTAGTATTTTATCAGTGTAATGCTAGCCTCAGAATGAATTTGAAAGTTTTCTTTCCTCGTGTATTTTTTTAATTTTTTAATGTTTATTTATTTTTGAGAGAGAGAGAGAGAGAGAGAGAGAGAGACAGAGTGTGAGCAGGGGAGGGAGGGGCAGAGAGAGAGAGAGAGAGAGAGAGGGAGACACAGAATTCTTATTAGCAGGCTCCAGGCTCCGAGCTTCAGCACAGAGCCTGACACGTGGCTTGAATTTCAGAACTGTGAGGTCATGACCTGAGCTGAAGTCAGAAGCTTAACTGACTGAGCCACCCAGGCGCCCCTCCTCTTCTATTTTTTTGGCATAGTTTGAGAAGAATAAGCATTACCTCTCCTTTAAATATTTGGCTGAATTCACCTGTGAAGCCATTTGGTCCTGGAATTTTGTTAGATTGTTTTGATTACCACTTCTTCTTTACCCATTTATCAATCGATGGACACTTGGGTTGCTCCCATATCTTAACTATCATAAATAATGCCACAGTGAACATAGAGGTACATATATTTTTTTCAAATTTGTCTATTTGTTTTCTTTGGGTGAGTAGTGGAATTACTGGATTATATGGTATTACTATTTTTAATTTTTTCGAAAACTTCCATACTTTTTCCCAAAGTAGTTGTACTAATTTACATTCCCACCAACAGAGCATGAAGATTTCCTTTGCTCTCATCCTTGCCAATGCTTGATATTTCTTGTCTTTTTGATTCTAACTGGTGTGGAGTGATATCTCATTGGGTTTGATTTGCATTTCCCTGCTGTTGAGCACCTTTTCCTGTTTCTGTTAGACATCTGTATGTCTTCATTGAAAAAAAATGTCCATTCAGGTTCTCTGCCTATTTTTAATTGAATTTTTGGTTTTATTTGGTATTGGGTTATATGAGTTCTTTATATATTTTGGATATTAATTGCTTATCAGATACATCATTTGCAAATAGCTTCTCTCATTCACTGGGTTACTATCTTGTTTTGCTCATGGTTACCTTCACTGTGCCAAAACCTTTTGTTTTGATGTAGTTCTAGTAGTTTATTTTTGCTTTTGTTTGCCTTGCCTGAGGAGACACATCCTTAAAAATGTTGCTAAGGCCGATGTCCAAGAGATAATTGCCTATGTTTTCCTTTAGGAGTTCTAGGGTTTCAGGTCTCACATGTAGTTCTTTAATCCATTTTGAATCTCTTTTTGTGTATGGTATAAGAAAATGACCCAGTTTCATTTTTTTGAATGTATATGTCCTGTTTTCCCAGCACTATTTATTGAAGAGGTTATCTTTCCTCATTGTATATTCTTTGTAGTACATTAATTGACCATAACATGTGGGTTAATTTCTGGGATCTCTATCCTGTTCTGTTGACCTGTGTTTCTATTTCTGTAGTCAGTACCATACTTTTTTTATTTTCAAATTTTAATTTAAATTCTAACTAGTTAACGTATAGTGTAATTTTGGTTTCAGGAGTAGAATTTAGTGATCCGTCACTTACATATAACAGTGCTTAACTCAAGTGCTCTCCTTGATACCCATCACCCCTTTAGCCCATCCCCTGCCTTGTTTTGATTACTATAGTTTTGTAGTATATGTTGAAATCTGGGATTGTGATACTTCCAGTTTTTTTTCTTCTTTCTCAAGGTTGCTTTGGCTCTTTGAGGTCCCTGTGGTTCCAAAGAAATTTTAAAATTGTTTTCTGTGAAAAATACTGTTGGTCTTTTGATAGGGATTGCATTTAATCTGTAGATCGCTTTGGGTATTATAGACAATGCAACAATATTACTTCTTCCAGTCCATGAGCATGATACATTTTTCCATTTGTTTTTGTCGTCTTCAATTTCTTTAATTAATTTCTTATAGATTTCATAGTATAGGTCTTTCACCTTCTTGGTTAAATCTATTCATAGGTATTTTATTCTTTTTGATGAAATTTTAAGTCAGATTGTTTTCTTAATTTTTCTTCCTGCTAATTTGTTATTAGCACATAGAAATGCAACAGATTTCTGTACATTAATTTTGTATTTTGCTGCTTTACTGCATTTATTTATTATTTCCAATAGTTCTTTGTTGGGGTCATTAGGGTTTTCTATATATATATTATCATGTCATCTGCAAATAGTGGCGGTTTTACTGCTTCCTGACCAATTTGTATGCCTTTTATTTCTTTTTCTTGTCTCATTGCTACATCTGGAAATTCCAGTACCATGTTGAATAAGAGTAGTGAGAGTATACATCTTTGATTTGTTCCTGATTTTACAGGAGGAGCTTTCAGCTTTTTACCATTGAGTATGATGTTAGCTATGGGTTTTTCCTATATGGCCTTTATATGTTCCCTCTAAACCCACTTTGTTGAAAGTTTTTATCATGAATTAATGTTGAATGTTTCTAAATGATTTTTTTCATCTGTTGAGATGATCATATAGTTTTTGTTCTTCATTTTGTCATTGTGTAGTATCACGTTTATTAGTTTGTAGATATTGAACCATACTTGCATCCCTGGAATAAATCCCACTTCGTTTGGGTGAATGATTCTTTTAATGTATTGTTGAATGCTGTTTGCTAATATTTTGTTGAGAATTTTTGCATCTATGTTCATCAGAGATATTGGCCTGTAATTTTGTTTTGTTTTGTTTTGTTTTGTTTTGTTTTGTTTCCCCTGTAGTGTCTAATCTTGTTTTGGTATCAGGATAAGCTGGCCTTGTAAAATGAATTTGGAAGCATTCCTTCTTCTTCTATTTTTGTAATAGTTTGAGAATAATAGGTAATAACTCTTCATATCTGGTAAAATTCACCTATGAAGCCATTGGTCCCTGGACTTTTGTTTGTTGAGAGTTTTTAAATTACCAGTTCAATTTTGTCACTAGTAATCAGTCTGTTCAGATATTTTTTCTGATTCAGTGTTGGGAATTGTATGTTTCTAGGAATTTATTTTTTTCTTAGTTGTCCAATTTGTTGGCATATAATTTTGTACTGTAGTCTCTTATAGTCCTTTATATTTCTGTGGTGCCCATTGCTACCTATTCTTTTTCATTTCTGGTTTTATTTATTTGGGTCCTCTCTTTTGTTCTTGATGAGTCTGGTTAAAGGTTTATCAATTTAGTTTATCTTTAAAAAAAAGTCTTGGTTATACTGATCTTATTTATTTATTTATTTATTTATTTATTTATTTTTCAGATTCTATTTCATTTATTTCTGCTTTATTTTTCCTTCCTTCCCTCTCACAACTTTGAGCTTGTTTTCTATTTTTTCTAGTTCCCTTGGGTGTAAGGTTGGACTGTTTATTTGAAATTCTATTTGTTTTGGAGGTAGGCCTATATCACTATAAAATCTTCTCTTGGAACTGCTTTTGTTGTGTCCCAAAGATATTGGACCATTGTGTTTTCATTTTAATTTGTCTTCATGATTTTTTTAAATTTCCTCTTATTTATTTGTTGACCTATTTGTTTTAGTGACATCTTGTTTAGCCCTCGTATGTTTGTGAGTTTTTTCTTGTGTTTGATTTCCAGTTTCATACCCTTTTGGTGAGGAAAATGCTTTATGTGATTTGAATCTTCTTAAATTTGTTGAGATTTGTATTTTGGCCTAGCATGTGATCTATCCTGGATAATGTTCCATGTGCATTTGAAAAATATGTATATTCTGGTGCTTTTGGATGGAATGTTCTGTATATATCTATTAAGTGCATTTGGTCTATGTGTTGTTCAAGACCACTCTTTCCATATTGATTTTCTGTCTGGCTGATTTACCTATTGATGTAAGTGGAGTATTAAAATTCCCTACTATTATTGTAAGTGGAGCATTAAAATCCCCTACTATTATTGTATTACAATCAAGTTCTTCTACTATGTCTATTTATATTTGCCTTATGTATTTAGGTGCTCCTATGTTGGATTCATAGATATATACAATTGCTATCCTATTGTTGGGTTGATATCTTTATCATTATGTAATACTTTTTTTTGTCTCTTGTCTCTGTTTTAAAATCTGTTTTATCTACTATAAGTTTTGCTACCTCAGGCTTCTTTTTGTTTCAATTTGCATGGGATATCTTTTTCTATCCTTTCAATGTCAGTCTGTATGTGCCTTTTGGTCAGGAGTGAATCTTTTATAGGCCTCATATACATGGGCCTTGTTTTTTTTTTTTTTATCTATTCAGTCACAGTACATTTTTTGATTGCAGCATTTAGATCATTTACATTTAACATGATATTTAATAGGGGCCCCTGAGTGGCTCAGTAGGTTGAACATCTGGCTTGATTTTGATTTAGATCATAATCCCAGAGTCATGGGATTGATTGAGTCTATATCAGGCTCCATGCTGAGGGTGGAGCCTGCTTGGGATTCACTCTCTCTCTCTCTCTCTCTCTCTCTCTCTCTGACCCTCTCCTCCATTCTTGCTCTCTTTCTAAAGAAAAAAAGTGATTATTGATATGTGTATACTTATTTTAATTTTGTTCATTGTTTTATCATTGTTTTGCTTGGATTTCTTTCTCCTTATTTTTGTGTATCTAGGATAGATTTTTTGTTTTTGGTTACTATGGGTCTTATATATAGCATTTGAAGTATATATCAACCAATATTAAGGTGATGGTTGTTAAGTATTTCCTTAATTTTATCAAAAGAATAATCTTTTTCTTCTCAATAAGTGCCAGAAAATACTCTATTTATGGTTATAACTTTTTTTCCTGGAGCACTAGCTACTAAACAATATTGTGCAATTGAATGACAACTTACACATCTGTTGACAGCAAAACATCAAGATCCAAATAGAAAAAGCATTCTTAATCCATCATGACATATTTATTTGGTGTCACTGAACATTGGTCAATATCATATTTTTAGGACCTTTTCTTTGTGGCTGATCAAATATTTCTGTTGTCAAGTTTCTTCTGGCTCTTAGTATCAAAATATGATTATATGTTTTCCAAGTTTGTACTTAACTGCTTTCTTCTTTGACATTAAAATTGTCTCTGAAATAAGGGTGTTATCTAATCAAGACTATTTTTAAATTAAGAGGGTAATGAGAGTGACATGTTTATCATTTGTGAAGTACCATGAGTCCAAGAACCATGGAAGACATGTCAGTCTTAAGCACAGAAATAGCTTTTGTTTACATGATGGTGTGCATGAGAGCATAACCCTATAGATGCAGGGGCTTAGTGTTTCTGTCTGTAAAAGTTAGATAAGCTTTAGCCACAAGCAAATGAAAACTTGAGTTATAAGAGTCCTAATAAATATGGGTGTATTTTTCTCAAAGAATTAAAAAAAAAGTCTGATTAAAGCAGCTTCTGCTGTTGGTTTAACAGCTTGGTAGCAGGGATGTTATCTTAGATTCCTTGGCCTTTTCTTCAACCTTGCCATCCTGTGGTCCAGAATATCTACCCAAGTCCAGGTATCTTATCTGTATTCAAAGCCAAAACAAACAGGAAGGAAACTGAACCACAGAGTATAGTCTTTCAAGAAATCACAAGTATTTCCATTTTAATTGCCAGTGTCATAAGGCTATTCTAGTTCCAAGGGGTCATGCCAAAAGGAGCATTTAGATTTTCCAGCTTCTAAATATAGAGGTGAGCAAAAAAGGGGTGGCATTTCAGTGAGTTTTGGGTCACAAACTCACAGTGCCTGCTGTAACTACTGATTTTCAATCTTTTCTAGTCAAAAAGCCATACCAAAGCTACCTACTAAAAGATTCTATAGACTGTCAATTCAGAGAAATAATAGCTTGAATTAACAATACTGAACAGGAGAATAAATTAATTGGTAATATTTCTAACACATACACTGGTTGAATTTATGTCATGTAGATACTTCATTATATATGTTAATATATAATATTATAAATTATATATACACGTATATATGTATGTGAGTGTATGTATTTAATTTTTCCCCTTCAGATCTTTAATCAAAAGTCACCTTCTCAGTGAGGTCTCCTATAACCATTCTGTCTAAAAGTAGTGTACACTTCGGTCAAAAAATATAATCATTTCTCTCTATTGCTGTAATTTTTTCCCATAGGACTGATCACTAACTATGTATTTTATATATTTGCCCTATTTAGTGTTATCTCTCACACTAACAAATAAGTTTGATGAAGGCAGATCTTCGTCTGTCTGCTCCATGTCTGTCTTCTGTACTCCTGGTACAGTATCTTGTTGCATTGTAAGTAGTCAATAAATGTTTGCTACAGAAACCAGTTAAATGAATGTCACCACTGAGTTCAGAGAACTTCCTCGTTAGTTAGGTTTATGTAAGCTGAGACTCTGATTCTACTCAGATTGTTGAAGATTAAATGGAGTTATTTATTGTTATTGTAGCATAACATTGATCACACTCATCATTTCATATCTCCTGGTACGTAAGACACTATTGATTGACCACCTTGAAGAGAGGTAGACTTGCTTTTCCTATTGAGGGTACTGAAAGTTTCTGCTGATACTCTTTATAATTATAAAATGACAACTTTCTTCTTTTCTGCTCAGTGAGGCTAGCCAATCTGGACAGGGAGTAAGATAATTTGAATAAAGCCATATAGACCAGATCGATGAACAATACACAACTCATCAGAAATGTGGGGTATAGTATAGAGAAAATTTTTTATTCTCCTTCAGGATTTAGCTTCACTTTAAGACAGTTCATCCTAGTACATAACATTAGATTTAATGTGCATGAACTTAACTTTTCAAAACCCTTGCAAACTGTTACCTAATTTTATTATTTTATATTATAAATTATATTATTAATGTTATTTTTGTAACTTGTACAGCTAAGATCTTACCAGTATTCTGTCATACCAATAACTCTGGACCTTTCTCCCCTAAGGTCTCTGGTGCATTGAAGATAGAAATTGTGTCTTCATTTTTGTGCCATTTAATTAAAATATTTTTTTTAGTTTTATGTAGTGTATCTTACATATAATTTTATAATGATATGTAATCTATATTACATTAAATGTGCATATAAATATAAATATACTACTCCATAAAGTAATTGTTAATTTATTGCTTCTTAGACTGGAACTGGTAGATCAATTCTTTCTTTGTAGTTCCAGAGATGAAAAGAGACCTATTTTTTTATTTCATTCTGTTATGTACAGATTTGACATTGACAACCAAACGAATCTATTCAACTAAAAATCATTGATACAGGGGTACCTGGGTGGCTCAGTTGGCTAAGCAGCCAGCTCTTCTTGGTTTTGGCTCAGGTCATGATCTTACAGTTTGTGAGTTCGAGCCCCGTATTAGGCTTTGCACTGACAGTGCAGTGCCTGCTTGGGATTCTTTCTCTCTCTCTCTCTCTCTCTCTCTCTCTCTCTCTCTCTGCCCCTCCCCTGATTGTACACACACTCTCTCTCAAAATAAATAAATAAGCTTAAAAATCAATGATACAGAGGTTATGAAAGTTATGACCTATTCTAGTTTGTCAATCACAAGATCTTATTGAAAATCTAAAAGATCTTAGCACAATATTAGATAATTGGATTGCTTTTTAAAAAATAGTATATATTTTACATGCCTTAAAAAATATATATTTAGTAACCCCTTATAATATGACCAATGGACTATCCCCTAAAAAATCAGAGACCTATCTACCAATACTGTAACTTATGCTTCTTGTATAGAAATGCTTCCATTTTTTTGATTAATATTGCCTCATAATGCTAAATACAACTGATTCTGCTAACATACCGAATGTTAATTCTTTTGCTACAAAAGCCATAATTTAAATTATTGCCACATATAAAGAAATGCAAGTACCTTATTATTATTTTTTTAGTTTCTAATTTTAGCATAATTGACACATAATGTTGCATTAGTTCAGGCATACAACATAGTGATTCAACTTGTTCTTTGTTATGCTGTGCTCACCACAACTGAAGCTACCATCTGTCACCATATAACACCATTACAGTATCATTGACTGTATTCCCTACACTGTGCCTTTTATTCCTGTGATTTATTCATTCCATAACTGGAAGCCTGTATCTCCCACTCCACCCACTTTACCCATTTCCCCACGTCTTCCTCTCTGGCAATCATCAGTTTGTTCACTCTATTTATACGTCTGATTCTGAGTTGTGTTTGTGTATTTATTCATTTTTTTTATATTTTAGATTCCACATATGAGTCAAATCATGCAATGCTAACTGAAATAAGTCAGACTGAGAAAGAAAAATGCAAGTACTTTAACATGTATTCCTCCAACCCAAATTTTATTATTAAAATTCCATGAGGCTTCTTCAAAAGCCTACTAGTCATCTTAAAAACTAACTGCGTATTGCTGTTAGCTTCTTGGGAAGAAATCCAGTGGGGCATTGTTGAATTTTTTTCTGAGGTATGTCATTGAAAACCTTGGAAGATATGTCCAAACAAGGGCCTACAAGGGCAACTCTTTCTTTATTTTTAAAATTTATTTCAGTGACCACAGATTGCTCCCTGGGTCAGATGATTGATTAGAGTTTCTTTCCACTCTGGCTTATGTACCTGGTAGGCTACCACCAAAATCCTCTTAAATACATATTGGAAAGTTTTAAAAGAGATGGTCCTATCTTTGAGTCTTAGTTTTCATGTTGGTGACCAGATCCTTGGCTCCACAAGCTTTTGCCTACATGGTCTCCTCATTCCACCTGTACAAATGGTGTTGAATTCTCTCACTGAAGACATTAGACCTAGCTGTATGGTGACATACAGCAATGCTAAAGAAATTATAAATTTTCATTGTGAGCCAGTATGTGTTCTGTTTAGTATATTAAGGGATCCTAATACAGAGTGTTCAGTGGTCAGACCAACCAGTGTCCAAGCTGACATAAATTGCCAGATGTTTCACAGCTTCATACTTGTAGCCGACCTATTTCCAAAGTTGTTTTACATAGGACTATTATACATACATACATGACATACAAAGAGCATGAAATGTCTTTATAGTGAAGCTCTAGCTCAGCCAGTTAGACTAATCCCAGCCCCAAAGGCAAGAAATCCCTTTGGAGATAGGCCACCTAAAAAGAGGTAGGAAAGAACCCCATGGGAGAAGCTCAGCCTGGGTGATAAGCCCTCCCCACATATGTGATGCAGGGCTACACATTCATATGCATGTTGCAGCATAAAAGAAAATGTGTGCTCCTGTAATGCATGGATTTGCATAAATCAATTAGTAAAGGAAATAGAAATATCAAAACATAAAAATTAAATCAATTAATTGTATACTTGGAAAATATAAGCATATGTACTAGATCTCACCATTGAATAACTATACAGTGAGATACAGGATCGACTTATAATTTGCATATCAGCTTTACTTTCAGGAAACAATTCATTTACTGTGGGCAATAAAACCTAGATATCAAAGAAGATGAAGACCAGGGCTAGCACTTCCATAGTTACGTAAAGTAACTAAGTCACAAGTCTTTAGCCTATTTGCTCTCATCATTATCTTAGAGATGGACTGACTTTCAATTTCATGGTTTCAATTTCACTACACTTCTTACAAATATTATATGTAATTTGTTGAACATGTTTATCTTCATGTAAATATTTAGCAATCTATGTATATTATATTCAATATTTTGTGTAAAGTAATTATCAAAAATTTAGTTTATTTATTTAATTTATTTTTTAAGTTTATTTACTGATTTTGAGAGAGAGAGAGAGAGAGCACGTGAGCAAGTGGGGGGAGGGACAGAGAGACAGGGAGAGATTGAATCCCAAGCAGGCTCCACAATGTCAGCACAGAGCTTGACTGGGCCGATCTCACAAACTGTGAGATGACAGATTGAGCCAAAATCCAGAGGTGGATGATTAACTGTCTGAGCCACCCAGGTGCCCTATCAAAATTTTATTTTGGGTTGCCTGGGTGGCTTAGTTGGTTGAGCAGCTGACTTCAGCTCAGGTCATGGTTTGTGAGTTCAAGCCCCTGTCAGGCTCACTGCTGTCAGTGTGGAGCCTGCTTTGGATCCTCTGTACCCTTCACCCTCTCTGTGCTTCCCCTGTTCCCAAAAATAGACATTTAAAAAATTATTTTATTACCTTTATCAAAGGCTGTTATAGAACATTTCCCATTTTGTCCATTCCCCCACCCCCCATCTCTGACAACCACTAATCTGTTCTCTGTATCCATGAGTTTAGTTTTTTCAATATCTTTTAAGTTTTAATAATGATTTTGGTGGAAAAAAAATTCTATCCCCAGGTTCTTGAATTTTCCCTTTAACATATGTCTCATTAGCAATAGCTGTTACCACATAGTGATATCCTATTGACTGTGGCAGACTTTTCATACTTTTCTTGTTCTAGGTGGCCACAAATGATAACTGACAACTGACAATTATCAGACTGACAACTGATAATGGAGAGAATAGATGGAGTAGAGACATTGCTAAGAGGGTTATTTATTTATTTATTTTCAACATTTATTTATTTTTGGGACAGAGAGAGACAGAGCATGAACGGGGGAGGGGCAGAGAGAGAGGGAGACACAGAATCGGAAACAGGCTCCAAGCCATCAGCCCAGAGTCTGACGCGGGGCTCAAACTCACGGACCGCGAGATCGTGACCTGGCTGAAGTCGGACGCTTAACCGACTGCGCCACCCAGGCGCCCCGAGGGTTATTTAAAACAGAGCTGGGAGGACAGTGAGGAAATGAGGCTTATGCATGTCTCCTATTTCAAATTCTCAGAATTGTTGTTGAACTCAGCTAAAAGCCAAGGCCTCTACTTACTATATGTTAGAATGTACATAAATGGACTTTCCACCCAGTACTAGCCCTGCAACCAGTCACACGTAGATTGGTGTAATTATAGCTATACCAGCCCCAGGATTGCCAGACAGGGATATGAGCTCCTATCTGAGTGACACCAGTTTTTACTGTCCCATGGGACCAGGAACATAAGCTCTGTTGGCCTCCAGAGCCGGGAAATCAAGAGGTTCCTTCTAGGCAGCAGCTACAAAAAACAGGAGACCAGATGTGAGTAAATCTGGGAGATACTGGTGTGCTGGAGCATGGCAAAGGGAGAGTCCAAAGATGGAACCTGCCAGTTTCTGTCCTGGAGTGTGTTCCTGCAGGCTCTGAGATGTGTGTGTTAAATATACACTTAACCCTCAGGCCAATACTTTAATCTAAGCAAGAGATCCTCCTTCACTACTCTAAGTCTGAGCATGATCAGCTGCCTCTGATCTGGGCTCTGGGGCAGGTGAGTCCGGGCACTTGAGCCCTTTAAGAACCACTTCTCAGATCATGAGTCTTGTGGGTTTTGGGACATGAACCCCTAGGTTTTCAAAGTTAGATATTTTTGGGGGGAAGGTGGCCCTAATCTCTCAGGTGCATATCTTAAAAGTTGGGATGGCTGATGTGGTGTTCAAATGCTTTACTTCTCATGGAGCACATCCAGGTTTTAAGTTCCCTCCCAGTTGTGGGTCCCTGAACCTGGGGTGGGTTTTATGGAAAGATTGTGTCCCAGCCTCTCCTACCTCTTCAGTGTGGTTTTCTTCTCATTTTCCTGATACATAGTCATCACTCAGCCAGCCTTTACATTTTTTAAGAGGAAATTATTCCATATGTAGCTGTAGACTTATTATGTCCGTGGGAGGACTTTCTACATCATGATCTTGAACTGGACCCTCTAGAAGTTTTCTGTTTGTTTTGTTTTGTTTTTAATTGAAATATAGTTGACATACAATGTTACATGAATTTCGGGTGTACAGCATAGTAATTCCACAAGTTTACTCATTATCCCTAAAAGGTTTTAATTTTGATGAATACATTTAAAAGAATTTTTTTAATATTTATTTATTTTTGAGAGAGATAGAAAGAGACAGAACACAAGCAGCGGAGGGGCAGAGAGAGAGGGAGACACAGAGTGTGAAGCAGGCTCCAGGCTCCAAGCTGTCAGCACAGAGCCCAATGTGGGGCTTGAACTCAAACCATGAGATCATGACCCGAGCTGAAGTAGGACACTTAACCGACTGAGCCATCCAGGTGCCCCTGATGAATATATTTTATCCGTTTTTTTTTCTTTATTACTTCTGCTTTTGATGTCATATCTGAGAAAGTATTGCCTAATCCAAGGTCACAAAGATTTATGCCTATGTTTGCCTTTAAGAGTTTATTGTCTTAGCTTTCATATTCAGGTCTGAATAATTCTGAGGTCATTTTTTAATAAGGTTTGAAGTTTATATATATATCTATATACACCAATGACTTTATTTTACTCCTTTCTTATTTTTCTCTATTCCTTCCATTTTCAAAATTTACATGTATCCTTTCTGTCTGAGCATATTACATTTCCATTTTATTCTTCCATGTTTACCTAGCTTTGAGCCTTATATCCAAAATTAAATATTCAGTTCTTTCCACCAATGACTCTGCCAGTTTCCTCAATCATCTCTTACAGGGAAAAAGTTTATGTACTGGTAACTTCTGCAAAAACTATGCCTGAAAAAAATATTCATAGATTCTTAAGGGTTTATAACTGTTTTTTCATTCCCATAGCCTGATATTGTAAGGGAAACTGAATTAAATATAAAATAATTAGATAATTTTTATTGAGTTTCTTGAAAATATGTCTCTTCTGTATTGCTTTCCATATTTTTGTTGATGAGTCTAATTTCAACCTGATTTTCTCTCATTTGTAAATGATTTGATTTTTCTCCCCCTGAAGTTCAGAGGACTGTTTATTCATCTTTAAAAGCTATCTCCTCTCCAGTAGACAGTGCTCTGATACGCCAGATTTCAGATCTATTCTTCATGCTTATTCACTCACTGCATTTCTTTTCTTATGAGGGTCAATCATACTTGATGTCATCTGTGTTCTATGAGAACCGCATGCATCTGCCTTCTTCTGTGCAAACCACACCTGACTTGCCACAAATGCATAGACTCCATATTCCAACTCTAATGATCTGGCTTATTTATTTGCCCACTAGGATATAACTGGAAGTTGTAGTATTTTCTGTTCTCTAGTTATCTGTGGACATGCACACTGGGATATTTTATTTTCATAGTCTGTTTGAGATTTTTAATGAAATGCAGTAAGATTTGAAATTAGGGGGTCATCATCCTTTCAAAATCCTTCTTCATGAGGAGTTTCTAAAATAATAAAAATATTTTTTTAGTTCTTTCATGCTAATTATAGTAAATTCTAAATTGATGATTAATGAGTTAACAGGATAGGAAGAAGAAGAAAAAGAAGGAGAAGATGGTAGAGGAGGAGGAAGAGAAAGAAGAGAAGGAGAAAATATATATAGCCTTATTTTAAAATTTACCACAGTGCTTTAAAAAATGTTAAATAGGTATTTAATAAGGTTGGGACTAGTTATTATGACTTGATAAAACTTCAGATAAAGTCAGTAGAATTATTGATATGCTCTTTGATCTAACTTCATGTGGTCCATTAGGTTGTATTAAATAGCACATTGTAGCTTGTCAGAGAAAATAAAAAGAGAAGGAAAAGTAAGCCAGCCTAGTCCAGGGAAATTGTTCACTTTGTAATGATTTCTTGATGTAATTGAATTGTCATTTGATTGTCAGGCTGAATAGATAGTTTATCATATTTTTGACCCTTCTCAGTCTATCCCTCAATACCATTTTATAAGATGTTCACATCTAGACATCTTGGCTAATGCATCTTTAATTATTACACAAAGGTTATCATGGCATTAGATGGTTAAGATTTAATTCAATGTACTTACCTTTCAACAAAAATTATGTAACAAATATTTACTAAGCAAAGTGTGGGTGTCATCAGTGAAAACATCTTGTCATTTTGTTGGAGATTGACACTTCTAACAAAAGTGATCAGCTCATTTCACTTTGTTATTATGTGGACATGTGCTACTAATTTGAAACATCTTGTCTGACAGAGGGTAGTAACCTGAAATTTCAAGGCATGTAGCACCCATCAAAGACAAAGATATTTCAAATATACATTCAGATGTGCTGTAAAAACTATGCAAAGTATTATATGTCAGCCATTTCTCAGTTCAGTGAAGCATAATTAGTTCAAATCCACTGATATGGATTGGATATAAAGAACTTTATATTTGGGTTATCTTTCGTAAACTACAAATTGAAGGAATCCAGTTAGAATGTTTTCACTTGTTACCATTAATATTTAAAGGTAAAAATATCTGGCCATACAAAAAGATGTTGTTTCCTTATGTTAAGGAAAAAATTTACTGAACCGAAATCTGTTTTTGAGAAAACTAATGACGGTTGACCAAGGTGGTATGTTCTTTACCCCTGGTTAGGCATGACATGATGGGAAAAGTTGTTCTAACCTCAAGCTTCCTCTCTCTTTTTCCATTTAATTCAATGGTTTTAACCAGAAGACTGAATTATCATCACCTATGAAGATCTTTAAAAATATATATGAAAAATTTGAACAACCTTTTGGAGAGCAGTCTGTCCCTATCAAAATATACATTATGTGTGCCTGGAGCCCAGTAATGCTATGCCTACAAATTTGCATGACAAGTATACATATAGATGCATATTTGCATATTTGTAGGCAAGTATTTAGAAACTAGAAAATAAATATCAATAAGAGATTGGTTAAATGCATAATGGTATAAATATATAAAATATTATGCAGCTTTTAGAAAGAATGAGAAAATGAACATAAAAATACGATTTTGGGGTGCCTGGGTGGCTCAATTGGTTCAGTGTCGGACTCTGGGTTTCAGCTTAGGTCATGATCTCACAGCATCATGGGTTTGAGCCCCACATCGGGCTCAGTGCTGGCAGCACAAAGCCTCCTTGGGATTCTCTCTCTCCCTCTCTAGCTGCTCTTCCCCCACTTGTGCTGTCTCTTTCTCAAAATAAATAAACTTTAAAAAGTATGTTTTCAATTCATGTGATAAAACAGGTTGCAAATCAATACATATGGTGTAATGCCATTTATGTAACTATATATGTGACTATAAATATATTCATATCCATGTATACATATATATACACACACACACATATATAATAAAATATATAGCATACATACAAACCAGTAACAGAATGGGAAGATGAATTCAGGAGACTTATTTTATATCCTGTATGTTATGCATTTTTTAAAAATGAAGAACATATATTTCTTCTCTAATACTGATAACAATATTTAGTAACAGTGCTTGAATTCAATACCCAGAGATTCTTTTCTGGTTCAATAACTTAAGGCATGACTCAAGCACTTCTACAATATTAGAATCTCATATCTAGGGGTGCTTGGGTGGCTCAGTTGGTTAAGTGCCCAGCTTTTGACTTCAGCTCATGTCATGATTTCATGGTTCATGGGTTCAAGCCCCACATTGGGCTCTGTGCTGACAGTGTGGAGCCTGCTTGGGATTCTCTCTCTTCTTTCCTCTCTTCCCTCCCATGCTCATGTGCCCTCTCTCTCTCTCTCATTAAAAAAAAAAGAATCTCACAGCTGGATTGTAATGTGCACCACCCTTACTTTCGAGCACTTATTATTTGCTAGAAACCACTCCAGCACTGCATATCCAGATGTTGATCAAAAACAGATATAATATATACACATGAAGCTCATAGTCTAGGGGAGTATATTATCCAGCTCATGTTATAACAAATCAACCCACAAATATCCAGGACTTAGCCACAAGAAATAACATCAATCTGTAGGACAGCTCTGAGACCCAGGCTGAAGGAGCAGCAGCTATTTGTGGTCCACTGTCTCATGACAGATGCCAGGAGTAGAAATCAAGACAAGCAGAAATAGGGAAGACCAATTGGAGCCTCTGTTCCTTTTTACCCAGAATTAAAACCAAAGTTCTTCCTTTGGCTAACAAAACTCTACATGATTGGTTCATCATATGCATTATTTTCTATCTCCCCCTTCCTCTCTCTGCTGTCGTTACTCTGGCCTTGGTTATTCTTTAGACGTTGTAGACATGTTCATGTTGCTGCACATCTGAAGCTACTGTTTTGTTTTTTTTGTTTTTTCTACTTGAGACAATTTACTCATTATTTGCAAAGGAAATTCAAGATGAGATAAGAATCTTTGACTCTCTATTATTCAATATTAATTTTTACCTGTTTATTTACAGTCATACAGAATGATTTGAGGGTTTACAATAGAATGGGCGCTTTATGGATTAATCAATAAAATGAATTACTTTGCAAAATTTCACTTACTTAAATCAAAAAGAAATTACATTCACATAATATATTCCTGACTGATGTTTAGGATTCCTGAAGAGTGGCTATTGGTTTATTGTACAGACATTATTTGAATTTCAAATCAAGTAATGTCTTGCTACCCCCCCCAAAAAAACCTTGCAAAGTATAACTATGGCTTACATATTATCTTCTTTATCACAGGGAATAATGGGGCAGCTGAAAATTGTTTCAGCCTCATGACAAAGATGGGACAATCACTTTATGGTCTCTAATTATACTCTCTGGAACAGACATGTGCATTCTCCCTGAAATATTCTAGTTTCTGCAAAGCCTTTGTTTGAGTCTTTTAAATACATTTCCAGTAGGGTTGAATAGTTAAGTGCACCTCATTTTGCATTTTTTTGCCTGTGATATTTACATGACAATGGTGAAGTAAGACACAACCAGCAGAGTACAGCTTGTCCCAAATATCAATTCATTTAAAAACCACAAGCCCCTTATAATTAAAGGAGGCATTAGCATTGGTCATTGATCATCCCCTCTCAACCCTTTTTCATCCTATTCCTGTATCACTTGCCCTCTGGATATGGTCAAAGGAGAGCATTGGCCAAAGGTCAGAGGGCAGGAGGAGAAAACGTTCTGTGTTCCTCAGGTGCCTCTTGCAGTTTGGCAGTAGCTACTTGTCTCTTGTTGGGTGGCCCTCTCTTACAGCTGCAGCTCTCACAGGTTCTGGCTACCACGTCCCCCTTCTCTCTCTCTCTTTTAATAAGATTGAAATTTTATTTAAAAAAAATTAATATTTATTTTTGAGAGAGAGACAGATCTTATGCAGAGAGAGAAGGAGACAGAGTATCTGAAATGGGCTCTGTGCTGTTAGTACAGATAGGGGGCTCGAACTCACAACCATGAGATGATGACCTGAGCTGAAGTCAGATACTTAACCGACTGGGCCACCCGAGGAAGCCCCAACTTCCCTCTTGTCTTCAGGCTTGAGGTGGTAATGGCTTTATATTTTTGTATTCCTTTGTGCTTCACCTTTTCCTGTTGGTTCCCTTAACTCAGCCTCCAGCTTTCCTAATAGTCCCTTCATTAAATTCTTTCAGTAGTGATCCTGCTCACTGAGCCATTTTTTTTTTCCTGTCCAGGACCATGACTCACACAATCATCTGTCATACTCTGTGTCCTGCAAAAGTTTTCAAATAAAAGTGGCAAGGATGAGAATAAATTATACTTTTCCAACTGTCAAGTCTATTTCAAATCATAAAAATGGGATTCATCTAATCTATTCTTTCTAGTAGACTTATCCTTAATGTTCTTCTGACACCTGGGCTGACCTTAGTCTTGCTAATCCTCTTCTGCTGTCTGGTTCCCCACCTTTTGACTCCCCACACCTCTTGGAACCTGATGTTCATTGAGGGAAACCATGTGGCTTACCTACTTGCTTGGATGTTTTCTATTTACAAAATCTTTCTGGCTAGGCAAATAATTTTTCCGATGGTTATTTAGCAACATTAGTTCCCCTTTTAATGACATAAGTAATATATGAATATGTTATTATTTCAAAATAATATGAAAATATTATTTCAAATAATATAAAGCATACAGAGTAGAATGTAAAAAGCCCTCTTTGTTACCTCTCAATCTTACTTCAGTCCCCAGAAATAACTGCTCTTTGACTGTCAGCTATGCCTGCTTTCAGTTTGTGTTTATCCAATTTTTGTTTTTAACATCAACAGAATCATATTGCATGTATACTTATGTGTCATATGTATGTTACATATATGTCTTATATATGTATGTTACATAAAGGCATGTCTCTATATGTATATTGTTCTGTGTCACATGCATACTATCATATAAAAGGAATATCTCTGTATCTCAATCCATCTGTCTGTCTAGTCTATCAATAGATGGCTTGTGTCACTGTCCAAGTCTGTACATATTATTATAATTTGTAAGTGCTGCATGATATTCCACAGAATTAATTTATTTTCTCACTGTTGCAAACAATGCAGTAATAAACAGCTTTCTCATATATGTCTACTTGTACCCTTACTTTGGGATAGATCTATGAAAGTAGATGACTGAGTCAAAAAATTCGTTCTTTAAAATTTTTAATAGATACCATCAAATTGCCATACCCAGTAGCAGTCATTCCACTCTCCCCCTCTGCCCTAGATAACCACTAATCTTTCTGTCTCTGTATATTTGCTTATATTCTGGACATTTCATGTGAATGGAATCATATACTTAGCATAGTGTTTTCAAGATTCATCATGCTGTAGGATGTGCCAGTACTGCATTAATTTTTATTGCCAAATAACATTCCATTATATGGATATACCACATGTTTATTTATTCATCTGTTGGTGGAAATTTGTGTCATTTCTACTTTTTGAGTATTTTTTTTTACAATTTTTGCCTCCACTGATAATACTGCAACGATGATAAGAACTTAAAATAAAGGACTAACATAGGTATTGGAAATTTAGACCAGGGAGAAGGCTCAAGAGAGGGCCATGGTGTTTTTAATTGGACAGTCTTTCTTTATTTATCAAACCATGACCAGGAAGCACCTACACACTCTATGCTTAATAGTTCAGTGTATTTGTACTACAGCTCATTATAAAAAAAAAATCTGAACCAAAAAAGCAAATGAATTTTATATGTGTTATAGATGTTTAGGTATAGGAGTGAAACCATATACATGTTAAACTTCTTGACGCAGAAAAAACCTTGTTTCTTATTTTCCAGAAGTTATCTTCCTTGTTTTTCCTTTGCCATTTTAATGTGATGAGGATGGGGAGCAAGAGAGATAGAAAGAGACTGAATATATTTTTCTTTTTAATAATGCCTCTATGACCATCCATTTGTAAGTTTTTGTATAGACATATGTTTATACTTTTCTTGGGTATATAGGAGTAGACTTGCTGGATCATATGGTAACTGTAATGTTTACCATTTTGAGAAAATTTACCAAGAATATTCAACAACAAGTTTGGGTATAATTGTGTTAGTGACATTTGCTATAGATCTCTGGGCCTATAACGTAGGTAAAGCTTTATAAAAATGATAAATATTTTGTCTGTATAATTAATCAAGAGATAATAGTTGTGCTGAAAATGTAATTTGCTCTTCCAAAAATATGCTTAGAAGCCATAAAGAGAAAATTGGGGAAAAATATAATCTTTGTTCTGAACCAGTTCAATTTAGTTTATGGTCCAGGTTGAATGATTATTAGAAATGTTTATATCTTGAATTCCAAAGCTGTATAGATCTTAGAAATCATTATTTCAAATGGCTTTATTTTGCATTTGTGGAAATAAGATAATTATTGTTCAAATATGACCAATTTAGGGATAAAATTTGGGTTTCATATTATGGAAATCTCATTTTTACTGTAGGTACAGTATGACTTTTTGCTGTATATTTGTTTTTGCTTATTTGGGGGTTGTCTGCTCAAAATTAATATCCACCTTTCTTATGTTAAAGAGAGAGTTTGGGGGTTTTACAAAGGTTTTCCAATAAAGCCTGGCCTTTTTGGTGTTGGATAAAATAGTATGTACACATAATGGACAATCTTTTGATGATGATAAAATGATATATGATGATCTTTGATTTTTATGTGGAAATTTTAGTTTATACCTATCTAAAAGATGTCTTCAATATAATAGAGTTCCTATATGCTTATGATCATGATACTTGGTGATTTTAAATCTTTTCAATCTCTATTTCATTTATTTTTTAACAAGTTATGCCACAGATATTACTGTGTTTATGTTTTAGGGAGATACCACATGGTGGTTGATCATGAGTGGTGACTGATTTGTATAAAGTCAAGTGGTAAGTGGCTGTAGTTTGAGTCCCCATCTCCAAATTCCATGTCTAGATTTTTTATATCACTGCTACAAAGATTTGAAGATAGAAAGGGAATTCACTTTCTAGATTAATTGCCCCAAACAAGTGACTTTCAGTGAATTATGAGTGCTTCCTGAGAATATTCTTGGAACCTTATTGTACCTCTACAGATTGCTTGAGAATTGTGTTCTTCATCCTGTCAGATGTGGAGTCTCTAAAAGATACCTGCTAGGATCATAGAATAAATTCTAGGGCTTCTCAAGGGGTTCATAGAGCTAAGTTTCTTTTAATCACAACCATAAGGGCTGGGAACACTCCTAAGTATGTAATTTGGGATGAAGAAAAATGCTTTAGGGGCACCTGGGTGGCTCAGTCAGTTAAGCATCTGACTTCGGCTCAGGTCATGATCTCATGGTTTGTGAATTTGAGCCCTGTGTAGGGCTCTGTGCTGACAGCTTGGAGCCTGGAGCCTGCTTCGGATTCTGTGCCTCCCTCTCTCTTTCTGCCCCTCCCCCACTCACGCTCTGTCTCTCTCTGTCTAAAAATAAATATTAAAAAAATTGTTCTAAGGAAACAAAAAAAAAAAGAAAAAGAAAAATGCTTTAAATCAAAACTATGTCCTCCATGGTTGGGTCACAGCTATAGTTGTTCAATATTTCCTAAAAAGGTACTGACAATTAATAAATATTGAAGTTTTCATGCCAAAAGCCCTCTAGCCACCAGCATTCATCCAGATTTTTTCCTTTTCTTTTTTTCTAAATTTTAATTCCAGTATAATTAACATGGTGTTAGTTTCAGGTATGCAATATAGTGATTCAATGCTTTGAAATATTTTTTTCTTTTTAGGAAACACTATCAACAAAAGACTTTAGAAATGCTGACTTGTAAGGTCTATAATGCTGTTCTTATAAATTCAATATCTTTTGGGCTGTCTGTGGGCAGTAAAGGCATTATTTTTTTTTCCTATTTGAATTAACTACTTTCTCTAGTCGTCCTTCTGCCCTTTCAACCTTCCTTCAGTTTTTGTTTACTTTTCCTTTTGTGTCATATTGTCCACTTTTCTTGCATGCCTAGAGATGCTGGTTTTCTGTTCATATTTAAGAATAAGGCAGTTGAACAGTTGATGGGTTTACATAAGCGGGGATTGTTAACTGGCAGGAATACCAAAGGCAGAAGTAGAGAAACTACTTCATTGGTTGTCAAATTTCAAATGATTGAAGCTGGATTTCTTTGAGCCAGAGTATCAATGCCCACAGTGGTTGACCTACTTCACCAGATGGTATGTTTAATTATTGCTGTGTATTCTTACCTTAGGAAGAAGAGAAGATAAGCATGGTGGTTAAGCCACCATGTAGCAACACCGTATTTAACATCTATTAACGTTATTTTGGGAATTGATGTGCTCAAGGGATATAATTATAAAACTTGGACTTTGCTCTAAAATACACGTATATTGTTTTATTGTTAAAGCAAAACTCATTTTTTTACTGGAATCCAGCTTGTTTCTCATTTATACTATTTCTGTTAGTGGTCCTCCCACTCTCCTTGTATCCCATAGTCTAATACTTGAAATTGTCCTGGCATCCTCTTCTCTTTTCTGGACTTTAGTTTAGTAGTTTATCTTACATCTGTTCCTCAATTCCATTTCCCCTGGAACCAACCTTTGCCCCATCTTCTATAAATTTCTCTTAATAAATAAATCAGGGGCACCTGGGTGGCTCAGTTGGTTGAGCATCTGATTCTTGATTTTGGCCCAGGTCATGACCCAAGGTATGGGATGGAGCCCCACATAGGGCTCTGTGCTGAGTGTGGAGCCTGCTTAAGATTCTCTCTCTCTGCCCCCTCCCCCGCTTGCACTCACTCTCTCTATCTCTATAATAAAATATAAATACATAAATCATATTTGTTCAAGAATGAGTTCACATTTAACAGATGATAGCATGTATACTCTAGAGCCAAGTAGAACCAGGTTTAAATCCTGGCTTTGTCACTTATTATCTGCATGAAGTAAAGTGTTTATCCTCTCTAAACTGCTATTTTCTTTTTCATAAAGTTAAGATAATCATAATTCCTACCATATAGAGTTTGGGGGAAGGTAAAATGACGTAAAAAATGTAAGGCAATTCACCAGTGCCTGATACACAGTAAATGCTAAAAATGTTATGTATGGCTGTGTTTTATTTTATATCTGTCAGTTTTTAAATTTTACATTTAATCTAACATTGTTAACACATAAAATAAGAGCTGTCCTTAATTCTTTCAAGTATTTTGTCTTTTGCATAGCAAATCACTTCTAAATTCTTAATGAAAAATCAATGGCTTCTAGCATTTTGCTCTGTTTTTAACCACTTGCAATCCACACTCCATTTGCACTCTTAAAACCACAGATTTCTACAATGCCTTTCTGCATGTCAGCCTCATGCTCAGAAATCTTGATTTTTTTTCCGATTGCCTGGATAATAAAGCCGAAATGTCTTAGCTGATATTAAAGGTGCTTTCCTACCTGGTCTCTACCTACTTTTTATTCTCCATTGATGCCCCATTATTTCTGTATATGAATGAAGCATTCATTCCAGAAAAATTTATCTGCTTATTGTCTGCAAGTAGACTGTTATATATTCCTGTCACTGTCCTTTTTTCTAATGAAATGATTTAAATTGTTCCTTGAATTCTCAATTCCAGTTTCAATTCCCACCTGAAGCCTGAAATTCTATGGTTTTTAGTTTCTGCATCATGCTCAATGAAGTTCTTTTATTAATCTTTTTTTTTTTTTTACAAATATGACAAATCTTTAAAGTCAGGTACAAGATGTAGTTCAAAATTATGAGTAAATAGAGGGTAAATAAGGAGAGGATAATTATCTGTGACAGGGTGTTAAAAAAGTTCATCCCATTGATACAGCCAATCCAGTTGGCAAAATCTAGAATGAAGAATAACCCAAATGCTATAACAGTGTTATGCATACAGATACTCATGATGAATGTGTTTATAATTGCAAAAATTTCAAAATAACCTTAATGTCTAACTATAATGAGTTATTTAAAGGGGCACCTGGGGGATGCCTGTGTGGCTTAGCTGGTTAAGCATTCAACTTCGGCTCAGGTCATGATCTTGCGGTTCATGGGTTCGATCTCTGCGTGGAGCTCTCTGCTGCCAGCGTGGAGCCCGCTTCAGGTCTTCAGTCCCCCTATCTCTCTGCCCCTCCCCTACTTGTGCCCTCTCTCTCTCTCTTTCTCTCTCTCTCAAAAATAAACATAAAAAAAAAATTAAAGGGGCAACTGAGTGGCTCAATCACTTAAGCATCTACTCTTCATTTCACCTCAGGTCATGATCTCATAGTCATGAGATCAAACCCCATGTCAGGCTCTGCACTGAGCATGGGGCCTGCTTGGGATTCTCTCTCTTCCTCTCTCTCTGCCTCTCTTTCTGTCTCTCTCTCTCTCAAAATAAATAAATAAACATTTTAAAAAACTTTAAAAAAATAAAATAAAAAATAAAAAAAATCACAGTTCATTCACTTAGTGAATAAATACCAATTGTTAAAAATTAGATAATAATCTGTCTGAAAAACATAGGGAAACACTTCTCCTCATATGCCATATCATTTATCAAATGCTCTATGCCAGAGTTAAGTGGTTACACACATCCATTATTTTATTCTCTCTATATCACCTGATAGGTTAGTATTTCTACTGTTTTGCTATTTATCTGTTTACAGCACTGTAGCCAATTTGCAAACACAAACCTTGCTGACAATGTAGATAATAGTCACAGGGCCGATCTACCAAGTAAAACAGAAAAATAGAGCTCTACCGCCATTTTGTTTGTTGACCTTTTTTTGAGGTGACTGGTCTTCATAGGTTTGGGCTGTTATAATCACAGTCAGAAGAAAGGTTGAGTTCCTATGTTATTGCCAAGATAGGTGACCAACGTCAGTATCTTGTTATGGGTTCTAGCTTTCCCTAAGGGTAGTCACCCATTTGCAGAACAACTGATCTTTGTAATGTTTAGAAACTAATACAACATGGACACTGTTGTGTCAATGCCAATCAGAATAATGCCACAGCCAGTAAGAATGGATAGTTGCATAAAAAGTAAGTAATGAAGCCATACCCGTGCAGTGGGCAAATACCCACCCCTGGCAATTGGGAATTAGAACGTTACTTGTGCTGTCCTGTGTCCTTTAAGTCACACTTCGTCAGTAAGCCCAAAACTATTAGACTCTTAGAAATCAACTTGTGTTTCCGTGGATGGCTGAGCAAAGTTTTAATGAGACACTCCTTTAATACATTGAAAGTAGTTTCCTCATGAAATCCCAATAACCAAGGTAAGTAGGGTTTCCAACAAATTATACTGGGAAATCTGTACAGAGTTCTTAATGAAGTGGCAAAGATAATTACAGACTTCTAATTAACTACTTAATTGCTATGAATTAGTAAATCTCCCAGCTTGGATGGCTTTTACTCAGTTTTGTGGTTGAAAAAATACATTCTTTTCAACTTTCTTCTTATTCTTTCAGTGCAATTAACCATTTCCTTGTACCACTGACCTTTTCTAAGAGACATTTAATTATTGTTAATCCTTAGCTCTTGTTTTTAATCATCCAAAAATTTAATGGCTTTAGCAGCAGTAAACACCTTAGCTTCGGACCAGGTCTGTGTAACTTACAGAACATTGAGTCACAAGGCCTAGAAACTAATGTAGCCTATTTCTTAAATAAATGAGAAACCATTCCAAACGTCTATTATGAGAAAAAGGAAAGCATTAGCTAGTATTTTATGATACATTCTGGTATTAATGCATTTCTCCTCCTCATCCCCTTCTCATTATAAAAGAGAGAAGTGCATCATAATGGGACAATTGAGTTTCACCTTTAATCCAGGCCAACAAGGGAGGAAACATGAAGAATCTACTTCAAAACAATCCTTTTTACTTACTAGACTCATTCACAGAAGCTTGACAGAAAGACTCATTGATCCCTTTCTGTTGATTATAGAAAAAAAAAATCACTGAGAAGAAATGACATTTTAATTCCGTGTGTTGATAGAGGAAACTAAGAAATTTTGTCATAACTAACATATGACATGTAATATGAGTATCTTTAATCTTGTAGCTGGGATAAAATAGTCCACTGACTCTCATTTTCTCCCACTGGTTACTTTTAACAATTACTGTACCCACTTGCTTATTTTAATATTTTATTTGATAAGCTTGTTACCGCCTGGATGACCCAATCCATAACAAAGGGAAAATGATAATTTCTGACACATTATGAATGGTGTGGATGAAAATCCATGCCATAAACAATCCAAATGAGGTACCTCTCAGAGTCATTTTCTAGAACTTAGCAGGGAAGCTATGAGGGCACATAAGGTGGAGCGAGGGGACAAAGATACATTGTGTCTAAGGAGACTGATCAGTTGAACAAAAATTAGAAAAGTCAAATATACTAAGGGTTTACTTTTTTTACTTATTTACATAATATATTTCACTCTTGTATTCCTACATAGGGAAAAATAAAAGGGGTTAGAGATGTAAGGGGAGTATCAACACTCACTTTTACTCTCCATGGGAACTTAGAAAAATCATTTGACTTCTTTAGGCCTCAGGTTCATCAAGGATTAATTCCGCCCACCTTGCAGTGCAGTTAATAAATAATGTATATATAATTCTCAGTAGAGTGCTTGCCATTTTTAAGGTACAAAATAAATATTGCCAACCAGTCTAACCTAAGTTCTGAATTGAACTAGCTGCTTCTCTCTAAAAGCTAGACTCCATATAACTTCAGTTTTAAAAATTTCTAAGTGAGGCAGAGAGGAGCAAAACATGATGTTTCTCACGTGAATCTGTTCCAGCATGCCTCTGGTGGGGCTCACTAACTCTCAGCTCTGCTGGGATGTGCCCTGAGCTACCACCAACTGGACTGAGTTGACAGTCTTGTCACACTGAATTAATGTGTTTGCCTTGCCATTTACATGGAGCTGAGGGTTGAAGACTTCTCGAAGACAAAGCTCCGTGACTTTGTGTGAGGGAGGTACTGATATTCAGAAAGCAACGTAGAATGTTCTTTCCAAGGTACAGTTGCTCACTTACTCTGCATTAGACTCATTACCCAAGCCATGACTCCCTCCCCACCAGCTGTATAAACTCAGGATGGAGGTTGGGTTTGCCAAGTTACCTTTGATGTCCTCATGCTGAAGCCCATGGGATATAATGAACATTAAGCTGAACATTAAGCTGTGCAAACCGGAGGTGCACTATGGTTGCAGGTTCTAGGTTTTATAGTCACAGTGTAGCCCTCCAGCTCCTGAGGTTTACAGAGATACCTCAGGAGGAGAGCTGTAACCATATCTAAAATGCAGTGACCTTTACAATGTGGCTACCTAAGTGAGAGGTTTGGCAAACCCAGGAAGGACCGGTTATGGCCCAGTCTTTTCTGTTTGTTTCAAGAAGGTTTTAATAGGTCAGGAGGGACCTGTTAGGGGAATCAGGGAATCAAAAAGTTCATAGGGGTAAAAGTAAAACTTAGAGCATCCTTTCTATATTTGTAATGTGCAAATAGCATTTTGCTCCATAGTTTCTATACTCAAGGAATTCATGTATTCTAGTCATGAAAGAGGTATTTAAAATCCTAAAATAAAACAGTAAATATATATTAGATACTACAAATTCAGAAATATTTCCAGTAGTTGCAGAAATTACTTTCCCTAATGAACATGTTCCTAAGTAAATTTATTATTGAAACAAGATTATAGGAGACACATAGATTTAGCCTATCTAAAAGCATTATTCTTTTTTACAACCTAAGTGCATTGTGTATAGGTGGCTTATAACCAATGAACTTTTTTATTCATTACTTCTGAACTTCTACTTAAAAATAAATTTTAGTGTCATAAGAAATTTTTAAAAACATTTTAATTTCCATTGCCAACAATTTACTTCTCATTAGGGTAAAAATAGGTTTTTGTGTAACTTGATGGCATATGTGTGTGTGGTAGCAATACATACACACACGCACATGCACACACACGTGGGCTTGCTGCCCTCAGCTTTAGGAGACCAGTCAGAATGACCATCTTTCTGTGCATGCTCGTACAGTATACAAATAGTCGCTGAAGTGTTGACATTGGTATACATGTTCTAGACAAAGAAGGATGGGAAAGAATGAAGGAAAATTGTCCTCCTCTTCTATGGTCTCTTCAAATGCTTCCCACCTGAACGTGGCAAAAGTCTGGGCAAAGTCTATCCCCATATGTAAGGTACAACAGAAGCCTTCATTTACCCGTTTTAGAAGACCTCACAAGACAGCATGTCTTGGTGTCTAATTCTACTGGACGTAGTTAACTGGGTAAAGCTAGGCAGTGTCATTTCCTTGTCCCCCAAGCATCCAGGGCAGTGTTTAGTTAGGTGGTTAGCTACTCTCACTTTGAAGATGGAATGGAAAATCCTCAGAAATTCTCAGAAATGGTTCCTTCAGAGACTCTGAGATCTTCATATATGCCACGTGCTCTGCTAAGTGCTCTTTGGAGACTTATTTAAGCCTTACAATAATCCTATGAGGAAGATGTTATGCCCATTTTAAGGATGAAGAAACTGAGCATAGAAATGCTAAGTAACATACACAAGTTTTCACATCTGAGGATGAATCTGGGGTTTAAACTTAAGTCTATCTGAACCTATGCTCTTATATGCTATTAAATGTGGCTGGCCAAAAGCGTAGGTAGAATTTCAAGGTTGATGTGTCCTCATGCATGCTTACAAGGCTCTTTGTAATTTGTGAAAGTGGGGGGGGGGTGGGATGGGAGGGGAAAGGAGGCAGAATGCTTTCCCCATACCCAAAGATGTCCATACCTTAATTCCTGGAGCCTGAGACTGTATTACATTATATGGCAAAGAAGAGTTTAGGTAGCAGGTACAATTGAGGTTGTTAGTCAGTTGCCCTTAAAACAGGGATATTGGTTATTAACCTGAATTATTGTAGTAGGCCGAATGGCATCACAGCCTTCTTTAAGGAGGAAGAGGGTGACAAAGGAGAGAGATCCAGAGAGATGGCATTGTGAGTAGGCCTGGGGCCAATACTGCTGACTTTAAAGATGGAACAAGAGACCCAAGCCTATAGGCAGTCTCTGGAAGCTGGACTGGCTAGGGAACAGATTGTCCCCTGGAGCCTCCAGAAGGAATGCAGACTTGCTGACACCTTGATTTTAGCCCACTGAGACCCATTTAAGATTTCTGACCTCCAGAACTGTGAGATAATAAACTTAAGTTGTTGTAAGCCACTAACTTTGTGATAATTTGTTATAGCAAGATCAGGAGACTAATACTAATACTAATAAGTGTTTTAGATGTCTTAGAATGCATGTTTAATAATGGGGCCATCAGAGCTGCACCTTCCCTTTTCCCATTTCTATGGAGGCATTCATCATTGTCTTATCTACGGGGTGGTCTTACTCTGGCAGTCAACTCACTGGACATCATCAGTACTATAGGCAACTCCGCCATGGAGTCAGTATGGAAGCTATTTGTGATGGAAAGAAATTGTGTTTTATGGTATGAAAAATGATTAAAGTAAATCTATTAGTCATTTCTTTCTAAACTCTTCCCTAAATTTTCAGTCAAATTACACAATGCCAAAAGGTCGCAATTTCATTAGGGGGAATAGTCTGTAGACCATATGTGTGTGTGTGTGTGTGTGTGTGTGTGTGTGTGTGTGTGAGAGAGAGAGAGAGAGAGAGAGAGAGAGAGAGATGTGTACAGAAGGAGTGTACATATGTATATGGAAACAGGGGGAGGAATTCAGTGCTGATTTTGATAGGGTCTCAATTTAAAAAAGCAAAATTTTGGGGCGCCTGGGTGGCTCAGTAGGTTAGGCATCCGACTTCGGCTCAGGTCATGATCTCACAGTTCATGGGTTCGAGCCCCATGTCGGGCTCTGTGCTGACAGTTCAGAGCCTGGAGCCTGTTTTGGATTCAGTGTCTCCCTCTCTCTCTCTGTCCCTCCCTGGATCACACTGTCTCTCTCTATCAAAAATAAATAAACATTAAAAAAATTTTAAATAAAAAATAAGTAAAAAGCAAAATTTAAATACAAATGAATTACAGCTATCAAAAAATTAAGATGCCTGAAATGGTACCTTCGGCCATTAATTATTTCTCCACTAGATGGCAGTATAGTGTAAGCAAAAAGAACAACTGGTTCCTTAGCTTTGGGCTTCTCTAGCTGCTAGTAAAGGATGCTTTACTGCTCTTTACAAGAGGAAAGTCAGCAAGATTAACAGTCAATTTAGAGGGGTATGGCTGATCTAGACTGATCCCAGGGCAGTAAAGTCCAAGAAAGAGCATGGATTTTGTGGCTCTCGGCGCCTTTGATTCTCAGCTGTGAAATCCTGGCAGGTTATTTAATGTCTCAGGGCCTTAGTTTCCACATTTCTGTAATGGGTGTGAATACTAATATCTTCCTTAGAGGGCTATTATGAGGATAAAATGAAGTAATATAGTTTAAAATCTTAGGACATTAAGATTACTGGTATTTCTTTCTCTCACCTGCTCAAGCGGAAAATAAGTAAATAGAATTTAAATGTCAGACCTTAAGCTCATATAGTCTCCAGTTATGGTTGTGATGATATGAAGAGTCTTGAAAAGTAAGATGAAATGACTTATTCTTTGCTGTGCTTCAGTTTGACTAAAGCTTTCCTAAAAGCAGTGCCATAACCTTCTGTTCATGCTCCCAAATGTAGTTGCTGTCTGTCTCATCTCCTCTCCAAAGATGAGGTTTATATCCCATGAGGAAGTTTTTCATCTTTCCCTGAGGCCTGCAATGCTGGACTGACATTTCCTGCTTCCTCAGCCTGCAGCAGGTGGGCCTTCAGTCTGCGTGCACAAGAATGCTGCCCAAATAGCAGAATTCAATAGTCTAGTGAGTTGAATGGTGATTCCCGAAAGACATGTCTACTGGAACCTGTCAATGTGTCCTTATTTAGAAATAGGGCCTTTGCAGATGTAATTAAGATGGGGATGAATTATCCTGGAATATCTAGATGGGCCCTAAATCCAATGATAACTGTTCTTAAAAAGGCAGAGGGAGGTTGAGACAGAGGAGAAGGCCTTGTGAGGTGGAGGCCAATTGGAGCGATGTGGCACCAGACCTAGGAACATCTGCAGCCACCAGGGGCTGGAAGAGACAGGAAGGATTCTTCCCTAGAGCCCTCAGAGGGAGCATGGCTCTGCTGACACCTCGATTTCAGACTTCCGGTCTCCACAACCATGAGAAAATAAATTTCTGTGGTTGTAAGCCACCAAGTTTGCGGTAATTCATTACGGCAACCCTAGGAAAGTAATACAGATTTATGTCAAGAAAATCCCTGTCCCCAAATATATTTCTGCTGTTGCTAGAAATTCCATCATTAGAAAATTTATTTCTTTGGTTTAAATTGCAGCCTCTTTTAAAATAAAATACATAAGTTCCCTTGGGAAAGGTAACATATTTTGGAGAATGAATTTTTCACATTATGTACTCCGCGAATGGATGACTTGGGCCTGCAGAAAAGCACTGGGTACTTGGAAGGGAGTGATTCTGAAAAGGTGAAGGAAACTGGCTCTAAAAGACCAGCTTGACTTGCAAAGCAACTTGTCTGACATTTGGCCTAGAGATTCATTATTTCAGTGACTGTCAGTGAAAGAAGCAAGGATTTTGAGAAATATCAAGCAATATTGCCATCTAAGAAGATCCCATTCTGGATTAATTTCAGTATGCCCCCTTGCTATAAAACAAGGGATCCACGAGGCCAATGGAACATGGCCTTAGAACTAGCATGTTTCCCTCCCAGACCATGATGCAGGTGCTCAGAATCCCCAAATTCTTTGACCAGATGGCCCCCAAACTGTTTCCAAGGTTCACACAGCTTGTATCTCTGGGTCTATGCTCCCTAGGACAGATCGCACCACAAGCATGCACACTCCCAGGCACCAGGTGGCGAATGTGAGAGGCTTTTCAGTACAGAACGGAGCCAGAAATGGAGAGAAGAGACTTACTGGGACCTGTCTTTGTTGGCACTTGGTAATTCTAAACTCAAACATAGCCTTCTTGGCCTTTATAAAGGTATATTTGTCAAGCATTGAACATAGTTTATTAAACAGTTTGTTAGTTTGGTCTGTAAATATTTAGACACATGGGATGTGGGCCTGCATTCACACCCTTTCCCAAAAGCTAAGGATGGCCTTCACTCTGAGACATGCAGCTCTTTAAAAACACTCCGTGGAGGCAGAGTAGTGAGCCAACAGCAGTCCATAAAAGGCAGGGTGTAAAAACAGAATCACAGTGCTGGATCTGCCACAAGGAGGAGGAGAAAAAAAAAAAACTTGGAACAGAACTGGTAGTAAAATCTAAGAATCACACCAAGCGTGCAAATGACTACATGGTAGAAAGCAGATACAGGCTCCACATCTTTCAGTTATTTGACTTAAAAAAAAAGACACTTAAA
This sequence comes from Felis catus, assembly GCF_018350175.1. NCBI lineage: Eukaryota > Metazoa > Chordata > Mammalia > Carnivora > Felidae > Felis > Felis catus. Next base: position 129,224,164 of record NC_058375.1, on the reverse strand, counting down.
GTTTTTGAACTGCGGTGTCTTCAGATATAAAATTGGGATGATTAAACCTGTGCCAAAGAGTTACTATGAGAAGTCAGAAAGGAGTAAATTAAAGTTACTGCTTTAGGTGAGGGCACCTAGAGTGTGCCATGTAAACTGTAATTCTGCTTGTTATTGCCGTTGACAATTCCTTCATGGTGTCACAGGAGCTGGGTAGGAAGAGACAGCACCAGCTATGGCACAGCAGTGGGCATCTTGCTCAAAGCATCAGCTGACTCAGGAAATGAGGCAGACCCTGCTATCCAAAATGGACTTTTGCTTGGCTGTACGTACACTTACATGTGGTGAGAATAAGCAGCCTAAGACAACATTGCTCATGGGAAGCCCCAGAGTCGTAAATGTGGATCTTAAATGTGATTTTAGTTCCAGTTAGCTCAGACCAGATCTCTCTCTGACATGATACATGGAACTGTTGTTATTAATTTTAATAATTGGGTAATTTATGAGAAAATAGATGGGCTGCTCTGAAATGAAAACTATATGTAATTTATTGAAAAGTAATTTGAGAACAATTACATATATTAAACTAAAAGTTATAAAAGGCAGACTCTTAAATTTCCTTCTCTCTTTACTAATTTCTGGTGAATCTTGGTCAGCCGGGACTGCTATGGGAATGGCTTTTGTTTTGGTTTAGCTCAGAGTGTTACTTCTTTCAGCCAGCAGAACTTGTTAATTTCCTTTGTGGGCTGCATCCCTCTGGGTCCTTCTCAAGCAGCTGGGATGATTGCTTCTTTGTATCACAATCTTTATTGTAATTGCAGAGATCTTTTTCTTCTATAACTACAGCCACTGAAAGATTTTAAGTACCAAAGTCTTTACCAGGTGTTTCTAAGAAGGGCCCTTCCTCTATTATTGTCTACAAAAAGCCAGCCTGCTTGCTGTGGGTTATTCGATGGCCTGGAGTGAATAAGCCTCTCTGCTTTTTTGGGTCAGTGTCCTTGTTCTGTCTTGACCTCAAGTACTTGCTCTGTGTTCTGCCCAATTGATTCCATGTTGTTCATAAAGCTGTAACTTTTAAATGAACACTTATTTTTTTCTTTTGGTATGCGAAGAGGAACTTTCCAATTAGATCATAGCCAAATATTGATTCTCTATTAAGCAGACACATAAATGCCTTTTTTTATTTCCTGTATAGCAGCCTTAAGCATTCTGTTATGATTTTCACTGTTTTGTACCTAGTGGTCATTTGGCTGCTGAAGCACCCAGGATAGTGCAGGGTGAGAAAAAGAAAAAAAAATGCTACAATTTAGTGTGACTGACCATTTCAATCCTAATTTTTAGGCAACAAAGTATGATCTTTCTTGGGAGCTTATCAATAGCTTGAAAAAAAATGCTGGTGAATGTGGAAAGTGAAAAGAGGTAGCTAATACACAAAAAATTCAGAATCAGGAGACAAAAATATCTTTATACCAGAATGATGAGTGGAAACAACAGTGTCAAATGCAGGACAGATAAATGTAGTTTCCTCCACTGAAGTTTGAAAACCTGTCATTCAGGTGCAGGCGGGGAGATGTGTTTTAACAGCTGGGCATGTACCAGAGGCTCAGTCTTTGCATCAGCATGAGAAGCTAGCGTGGCCTTCAAAGCTTTTCACACTCTGGCCTTTTTACCTTCCTGTCTAGCCTCATATCTAATGACATTTTCTACCAACCCACTCTCTTCCGACAGGTAATGGGAGGTAGATTTTAGCTCAACATAAGGAAGAATTTTCTAACAGAACTGTCCAAAAATAGAATGAACTTTCTCCAGAAGCAGCCAGTGCCCCCAGCAATAAGGGGTTCCAGCTGAGGCTTAATAACCTTTTGTAAGGTAATTGGAAAGGGGATTGAATCAGTATAACTAAGAAAATAGACTCTGGAATAAAAAAAAAAGTTCAAAGACTTTAAATAGATGCATTATTTGGGACAGTGTGGTGGTTTCTGGAGCTTGTCAGCCTGGCTTTCAATCCAGGTCTGCCACTTACTTGTTGTATGACCTTGGCATGTCATTAAAGCTCTTCTGGCCTCAGTTATCTCATCTGTAAAATGTGGGCTACAGTACTTTCTTTGGAAGCACTATTCTCAGCATTGTCTGAGGATTGAGCAAGTTAACATACATTATCTTGGAACATTATCATATACTAAGCATTTACTAAATGTTAATAATAATTATTATTTAACTACTTAAACCTACATTTTCTCCTTGTTAAAATATAGATTTTTCTTTGAAAAAAAATGAAGTATGATTAATATAATACTTAACACACTAAACTATGACTATTAGTTTAATGAAATATTCTGCAGTATATGATATCTAACATTTCTTATAAACCTAAGATTCTGTGCCCAATGCCCAGATGCTAAAGGAGTTTTTCCAGCATATACTGTGGAGTCAGATACCTATAACTTGTGTATAGAAACAGAACATTCCATCATTCCATCAATTTAATCCATTAATGATGGGGAAGGGATGAGGGAGAGGGAGAAAGAAAAAAATGAAAACTTTAAGATTATAATTCTCATTCCCAATAGTCCATGGATCGACATGTGGACAATTAGGTACCAAAAGAGAGATTAAAAAAAAAAGATTACACAGAATAATGATTCGGATGCATAATATATTTGCTATTCCTCATTTTCATTGTCTTCCTATTGGTTTTAAAAATATGCATGCATTTTTCAGGTTGAAGGATGGAAATTGATTTGAAAATCTCTGCATAATTTTTCTACTGTATTTCAAAAGCTATGAAATTCTTTGTCTGTCTAATCACCTACATGAAACCGTCAGTATCATGACATATGCCAATCGTGCTTCTCTGTGAATAGTATTTTTAGAATATATTTTTTGACATTGTGGATTTAAAGAGAATTCTAATACGTATCTTTTAACTTCTGTCTTCTATCCTGGTATTAAAATAGTGGAACAGAGACACCTATTCTCACAGCTTCCAGCTCTTAGGAATGGGAATTGAGCTGTCCTTCCAGCTGGTTTTATTGCAGTTTCTAATGGAACAATTCATGTATACCTCTGTGTAGTAAGTACAAACATGTGCATGCACGGGCCCCAGAGAACATCCAAAGGGAGCATAGGATTTCATCCCAGGATTCTAGATTAATATACTCTGGTTGGAGTGGAAGAAGAAGGAGAAAGTAAGAAGTGTGACTACAAGATAGTTATTTAACAATGGCGGCAGTTGGCTGAGTATAAGGTGGGTACTATCAGTACTTTGGAGGTCAGAGATATCTCTGGACAGATATCTCTGGACACATGTGGGCAACAGTCACTCTTAAGAGGTGCTGCTACAGGACAAGAGCAAATGCTCTGGGAGAGTGGGCAGGATAAGCTCACAGAGCCTCTGTTTCATCATCTACAGATTGTATGTGAGGATGCTTCCCTCTCGGTGGTTTTAAGACCCTGGTGGAACTGGAGAGTGTTATGCTAAGTGAAATAAGCCATACTGAGAAAGACAGATACCATATGTTTTCACTCTTATGTGGATCCTGAGAAACTTAACAGAAACCCATGGGGGAGGGGAAGGAAAAAAAAAAAGAGGTTAGGGTGGAAGAGAGCCAAAGCATAAGAGGCTCTTAAAAACTGAGAACAAACTGAGGGTTGATGGGGGGTGGGAGGGAAGGGAGGGTGGGTGATGGGTATCGAGGAGGGCACCTGTTGGGATGAGCACTGGGTGTTGTATGGAAACCAATTTGACAATAAATTTCATATATTGAAAAAATAAATAAATAAATAAATAAATAAAAATAAATTTCATATATTGAAAACAAAAAGACCCTGGTGGTGGAAAGAACTAAAGACAATGTAGGGACAATACCTAGCATGTGAAAACAGCCAATAACTGTGAGCTTGCTATCTTTATCATTGACATGTATGTGGCTGGGATTCAGAAGGATAAGTAAAATTCAGAGACCCACACAAAGATTTGAGGGGCAACAGCAGAAGTAGAAGGCAGGGCAGTGAGGGCAGGGCAGTGGGGAAAATTTAGGGAAAAAAATATGAGCAGCCCAAAAGAGAGGGCATAGAGTCTCAAACTAGTTATATCTTTTAAATTCAATATAAGCACTAGATCTACTTTTTTAGCTTGAAGCTTAGAGGATTCAATACCCTCATAAGAATTTTTATACAAAATAAGGTACAAAGTGAATGGTTATTTCAAATGAGGATATAAACCAAAACATGTTATATAAACTTTTAAAGGCTGACAGACTCCAAAAACATCACAAAATTTAGGAAAATAGCATAATATGATTGTGAACCTAAAAGGTTACATACCACTAAATTGGATTGAAGTATACTCTGAACAAAAATTCTTGCTATAAAGATCCAAAATACTCCCTCCCACTTCATCACCTCCTGACAAAGATGGGTATATTTGCAAGCATAAAGACATGGTGGGTTTATTTGGGTGAAAATATCTTACTTTTGCTAATTTTACAAAGGCATATGATAACATGGACGTGATGCTGGATCTCCTGCCAGTGAGGAGCCCTCAACATTAAGCCTCATTAAATTTGTGGTAAATCACCTCTGCATAAGGACAGTAGGAAGACTGTAGGTGTGAGTCACTGGAACTATTGCTTTAGGAAGATAAATGTAGTGTGGTCATAGCTAGAAAAGCAACTGAATATGGGGAGAGCAACATTTAGAATTCAAAAAAGTGAGAGACATCAGAGAATCAACACTTATTAGATGACTGACAAGATAAGAACAATGACAAGACAGGAAGGAGCCCAAAGTGCCAGGGACGCTGAGCTCATATGACTGAGGGAATATACACTAGAGGCTTTGGCAAGGAAACAGCTACTGTCTGTAAGAAAGTCTGTCCACTTATACTGGTCATGGGCTTCAGGAGGTCAGCACACCCAAAGGCTGGAGAGGAGGGAAAAGGCCCCCTTTCCAGTGTGATTGACCACATCAAGCACAGAAATAGAATGAATACTTATTCAAATGCTTATGGTTAGAAACCAGAGAGAGATTGAGGTCTTCCTATGGCAACACTATGACCAGGGTCTAGGGATACCCAATGTAACCTAGGCCCAGTTTTTAGGAGACCCCGAAGAAAAATATGCTCTTAGCAACTAGAAGGAAAACTATTCCTGGTTATTGTGATGGCTTTTTGCAAGTCCTTGGATGGCAACTGTAGTAATCTGGGATCCACCACGTGTAGAGCTCCTTTTGCTCAGGTTAGAAACCTTCTCCTTAAATCGAATCTGGACTCCCAATCCCAACCATGATGGGGGGATGGAAGCAGATGGACAGTGAGGGGCTGTTTGCCCACAGTGCCTCTGCTGAGCTGGTCTATAGAAGCCTGGGCCATAGCCCCATGTGGCTTCCAGGTGAAATGAAGAGCAAGCATCCAAATTAAGAGCGGGTAGCTGGCCAAACCCAGGTAAAATGAGCACTCCAGCCATGGAAAGGAGAAGCAAGGAGGGGACCACATACATATCCTGTCTTCAGCAAGCAACTGGACTCAATCTAGCATCTTCCTTGACACGGACTAACCATAGAGAATGATTCCAACTACTTGGTAACAAATTTACTTTCTCCTCACATCCACTGGCAGGCAAGCACTACTCTACTTCACAGATGAGCTGATAGGCTCCAAGTTTATCTTACCTAAGACTATGTAGCTATAAAGGCAGCAGCAAGCTAATAGTAATGATAGGTAACACAGTATTGTAAGTAGTTCCACTATGTTAGCTCCCTTAAGCATCACTACAACCCTAGAAAGTAGTGATGTCATAACCAGCCTCATTTCACAGGTGAGGCAACTGAGGCATAATGAAGTCAGGTAGCTTGTCTGGATAAGAGACCAGGATCTGAATGAGGGCGGTTAGGTTGTATAGACCATGTGATATTCACCATGTGCTCTCCAAGATTTCCAAGTATGACTGCTGATTCCACAGCCATCCTTTTTCTCCAGTCTACCACTCTGACCTACATTCAGAGCTAGATTCCCCCTCATGTAAAGGCAGAGAGTATAAATCTGTCCCAAGAGCCAGTAGGAGAAGTAGAAAGAGGAAGGAGCATTTTGCCGGTAAGGTACATTTTTTTGGAAATGCAAAATGGAGATTTGTAAGTGTCCCTGAGGAAAAGGAGCCCTTAGGGATTTATTTGTCCTAGAAATGTAGATTTGAGAGTCAGCAGCAGGAGGGAATAGTGAGAGCTATGAGGTAGAATCTGCTCGTGTATAATTATGTAATTAAAATAATTATACCTTAGAGTCATTTACTACTTTAAAATTTTCAAAACACTTTAACATATATTATTACACCTAATCACCTATAATATTTTAAAATGTAAGTGATACTGAATATGCTGCATATGACAAAAAAAAGGTTTGAATGTGTTTCTGTTCCAGAGATAAAAGAACAAGATGACACAGGGAGGCAAGGAAACTGGCGAATGTTGATTTTATGTCATGTGCCAAGAAAGGTGTGAGATGTTTATGCCATTATTTTACTCATTCCAACAAAAAATATATGAGAACAAAACCATGTCCTTATTTCACAGGTAAGAAAACAAAGACTGAGTTGATGTAACTTGCCCAAGGTCATGCAGCTAGCAGGTGCTCAGGCCAGGTTCCCATAGGTCTGTCCAACTGCGGAGGTCATTTTCTTCTGCAACACCACAGCGTGCTTCTGTTGCAAAGTCTTTCTGGAGGTGCCTGGCCCTCATCCAGCACATGGCACCTGCCCAAATATCTACTTGCAGTTTTGGTGCTTCATAGCACCAAATTCAGGTGGTGCTAGTATTCATTTATTAAGTTCTGTCCATTCTAGATACATATCACTCAACACATTCATACAAAATGAATAGACTGAAAATCTGGAAGTCTGTGTCAACGCACCCCCCATAACCATAAAACTTCCACTCCAGATTTAAGCTCAATTCATCTTGTGATTAACTTCCACACGAACAGCCTTTGCTCTAGAATCAAGCTGCATCCCCATCAATGTTGCTATTTCTCATTCACTAAGACTTGCTGAATTAACAGATTTTATCTGCCTCCTCCATCTCTTCTGTATTCTGTAATATCTGTCTCCCAGAACTTGTGTTGATCTTTGGAACTCATCAGTTTCAACCCTGACACCTGCTGTGTCTCCTCTAAGCTCAGTCTCCTGCTGACTGAGCCTGATTGTTGGCTACTTTTGCTAAGAGATTTTAGGGGTCAGAAAGGCCATTCAAACAAGCATGACATCATATTAGATCCAGACAGAAAAAAGCCTACCATGCCAAATTGAATGAATGTGTTCGTTGGATCCAGTTTTCCCTGGGCCAGACCCTTTCTGGGTGGGCTCCAGGCTACATGTTCAAAGTTACTTTTCAAACATCTAGAATAAAGAGTCTTGCATTCGGTCAATATGCTATAGTGGATAAGACTGGTTCAAGTTGAGTCTTGTGTTCAGATCCTGCTCCCACTCCTTACTTAATGTGTAAGATTGGACAATGTATCTTAAGATATTTGAGACTTAGTTTCCTCATTTATGTAATTGAGAGAATATCTACCCCAGTGTTCTTACACGAATTAATGAATGTGAAACATATGTTACCTATGGAGCACTCAATGAGGCTGCCACTATTAAATACTTTTATCACTAAAAGTTACAGGCATAAGATTTTTAAAGATTTATCAACCTGTTCAAAATGTTATTGTAGTTGCCTAGGGAGTGAAGTGTGATTTAGATCTGTGGTTTCCAAACTTTGCTGCATGTTAAAATCACCTGGGGGAGCTTTTCGAAATTCTGATGCCCATCCCATTCTAGTGTAATTGGAATGTCTGAGCAACCGGGGTGCCTGGGTGGCTTAATCGGTGAAGTGTCCAACTTCAGCTCTGGTCATCATCTCTCAGTCCGTGAGTTTGAACCCCATGTCCGGCTCTGTGCAGACAGCCCAGAGCCTGGGAGCCTGTTTCAGTTTCTGCCCTTCCCCGACTTCTGCTCTCTCTCTCTCTCTCTCAAAAATAAACATAAAAAAGAAAAAGGAATGTCCGGGTGTGGGAAGTAAGCGTAGTTTTCGAAGATCCTCAGGTGATTTCAGTGTGCCACAAAGTTTGGAAACAGCTTGATAGAGTTGCTTTCAGTTCTTCAACTTCTATCTCAAGGACCAGTGTCTCCCCACACTCACCCCCATGGCCCACCAGGGAAGGGCAGTGACCCTGGCTCCCTGTTCTAGTCTGCCGCCTTCCTTCTATTGGTAATGCACCCCATCATTAGAAACGGTGTTGAGCACTTCTTCAGTAAAATGACAAAGGCAGAGGATGGACGATATTAAGCAGCGGGCAGGTAGGAGGCTGTGGAGACAACAAATTCAGCAAAATAGGGTGTGAGGGATGTAGACCTTTGGTGGCTGCAAGATGGTAGGAGCAGTTATTGAAATAACTCAGCCCCTCTCTAGAGTCAGAGCCCTTTCAACGCTTTCAGGGTAATTTCACTTCCACTTTTGCTCCTGCTAATGGGCTTATGTAGGATTCTTCCCGGGGTGGGGCGGGTGGAAGGCTGAGCTTTTCAACTAAAGCTTACAAACATTGCTCCTTCTCAAAGTAATTAATGAATACGGGGGATTAAAGGTGATAGAGAGGGTATTCTTGGGATGACTGTCAAAGATGAACAAAGCCAGACACTAGCTAAAAGTGTAAGGACAGATTCCAATCAGGAATATCCTATTGCAATAGGGAAAAGAGTCCAATGTGAACTGAACTCGACTTTGATTTGTGCAGAGGTGACTGGGTGTTTTAAAGGGAGAGTAGGGGATACAGAGGGGACAACAGGGGGCTCAGTAGAGTCAGGAAGTGAAAAATGACAAAAAGCAGGAAGTGGTTGGTCCACGTGAAACACATCTGGGTTTTCTAATTATTGCTCGTTAACATCAGGCTCCTAGCCTCCCACTGAGACTGAAAAACAGGGCCCCTATCTTTAGATGTTGACTGGGAGAAAGAGTAAAATTTTTTTTTTTTACCAGCTTTAAGTTCTCTGAGACAGGCACTTGAAGGGGACCTAGGGATATGATAGGGATGCAGTTTTAAGCTGTTAGAAACTATGTTAGTATCTGCTCGAGCCTTTATTAGTGTTTTGTACAAGATTGAGGTCCGGGGGAGAAGAGGGCTCAGAGGAGCCTGGCTAGAGTTTGGTCAAGGGGAGAGGCGTCAAGGCAGAGGATTGATGAGTGTCATTTATAACCTCTCCCTATGTCAGCAGGGGCCTTTCTGTCAGCCTGCAGGAGTCAAATTAAGCAGCCATGTGCTGTGTGCTGCCTGGTGCGGAGCAAAGCGAGTAGTACAGGTCTGACTCGCAATCAGAGAGGTCCTGCTACGCCATCTCAGGACCTCCTCTTGTTTGGCACTGACTCAGACCACCTCTCTTCTCCTTCATATCAAACCTGTGGTTCCACTTGGCCTCTCTAACTGTTTGTCAGGTTGGCACACAGGAGCTCCCATAGAAGTGGTGGTCCTGGCCTTCGAGGCCTCAGCCCACTTATCAAGATCCACAAGCCCTCAGGGCCCGAGGAGCTGCAGAGTTGCCATGGCAGCACAACGCGGCTGGCCTTTCCTGGACTCCAGGTCCACGGAAGTAGTTTTTTTTCTTTTTTTAGAATTTTGCAGAAGAGGAAGAACCCCAAGCCAGGTTATCCCACAAACCACTACTCTATGACAAGATGAGAAATACTATCACTTAGCTATTACTCCATAGGCTACAGTCTGGTCAGTGCAGGGGCCAGTCTCCTGAAACTGTGGCAGGGTGGTGGAGGATGTATATGCTTGGACTAGACTCACTAGGTGGCATCACAGCTCTGCTTCGCACTGGCCAAGTGACATTGGGCACTGCTTCTCTGTACCAGCTTCCAATCTGTACAGTGGGATACGCTTGTGCTAATTATATGATTACTATGTAAAAGTATGTAAAACTCTTCCTGATATATATAATAAGCACCTGCTAAGTGCTTCCCATTATTATCCCAAAGTTTTCTGTAACCGGTCTTTCCTTTTGGCAACAATTTATGCTGTGGATTACACATTTCTCTTGAAATTTCTTTTCTTTTTTTTTCTTTAAGTTTTTTTTTTATTTGAGAGAGAGAGCAAGGGGGCACAGGGGGGAGGGGCAGGGTAGGAGGGGAGAGAGAATCCTAAGCAAGCACAGAGCTTGCTTGTGATCTCACGATGATTTGGGGCTTGATCCCACAAACCATGAGATCATGACCTAAGCTGAAATCAAGAGTCAGATGCTTAACTGACTGAGCCACCCAGGCACCCCAAAATTTCTTATTTTTTGTGATTCAGGCTTACTTCTTATCTTCTGATTTCTGCCTCTATCCTTGTTTTTATTCCTTCTGATTTCCCACCATCCAGCCAAATTAAACTATCCCAACATTTTGTCAATGGCCATCTCTCTCTTGATGTCTATATGTTCCCTTCAAACAAGTCCCATCTCTTCCTATAGCTCCTTCTCTAATGACAAGGTAGATGACTCAGCTTCTGCCCTGCCTTCCTTGAAATCTCATTTTTTTGGCTGGAATTTATATATTGATTCAGTGGTTGCTCAGCCTTGGCACCAGAAAGACTTTGTCTGGGTTTTGCTAATGAATGGTATAATTAGCAAATTACTTATTTTCTCCAAGACCACCTCTCCCAATAAAATGGGGGTAATAACAAGTTTCTACTTCATAGAATAATTGTAGGCATTAGATGGATATTTCATATCAAATGGTTGGCAAAGTGCCTGGTATATAGAATGTAGCTATTGTGTTCAACTTCTCTAATCCAATGTGTCTAAAACCCAGATTACTGTCTACTTCCTGTAAAAAACCAACTCCTCTTCTAAATTTCTTATTACTGTTAATAGTACTATCATGTTCTTAGTCACCTGTTTTTTGAGTTGAGTCATCCTTGACTCTTCCCTCATTCACTCCACACCTGAGGGGTCAGCAAATTCTGTTGACTTTTTTTCAGGTCTCAGAAGTATCTATTGTTTTCTGCCTCCTCATTCCCCATTTTTATTGTCACTGCTCCATATCTTCTTTGGTCTACTACAGTAACCCAATAAATAATTTCTTTGATTTTAGAGCTCCATTACCTTTATTGGGATCATCAATTGGTACTGGCAAAATCAGGATCACAGACAGTGTTAGAGGCCTTAATAGGATGTGTGTGTGTGTGTGTGTGTGTGTGTGTGTGTGTGCACGTGTGTGTGTGTGTGTGTGTGTGTGTGTGTTTAAAAATTTAACACTAGGGGCGCCTGGGTGGCCCAGTCTGTTGAGTGTCCGACTTCAGCTCAGGTCATGATCTCACAGTCTGTGGGTTCGAGCCCCGTGTCGGGCTCTGTGCTGACAGCTCAGAGCCTGGAGCCTGCTTCCAATCCTGTGTTTCCCTCTCTCTCTGCTCCTCCCCCACTCTCACTTTGTCTCACTCTCAAAAATAAATAAATATTACAAACATTTAAAACAATTAAAAAATAAAAATAAAAATTTAACACTAAATGTTCTCAGTATATAACAAGTCCCACCAATTCCTTTGTTTTTTTTATTCTGTTTGGTGCCTCAAGTATTTTGGGTTTGCAACTTCTCTTGATCCCTGTTAGCCCTTTGATGATGTAATGAGCAAAATTGTCCAAAAATGACCCTGGCAGTTAGCTGGGACTTGGAACCTCCATCAAAATTCAACTTGCTAATCAGTCTCTTCCTCCCACAGAGGACACTGCAACATCTCATGGGTTCCAAGGTCTCCAAATTCTAGCTATTTGCCTTCCTATAAATAGCTGGCATCTCAAATTCAGACTCTGTGTAACTCAATAATCTGTGCATTCACCCACTATGATGCTTAATTTTATGTGTCAACTAGACTAGGTAGGCCAAGAGGTGCCCAGATTAAATGTTATTTTCTGGGGGTGTCTGTGTGGGTGTTTCTGAATGAGGTTAGCATTTGAACCTGTGGGCTCAAATCTTGTAGACTGCCCTCCCCAATGTGCATGGGCATCACCCATTCTGTTGAGGACCTGAATAAGCAAAAAGGCAGAGAAATGAGGAATCCATCCTTTCTGTTTCCTACCTGACTGCTTGAGCTGGGACATCTCTCTTCTCCTTCCCTTGGACTGGTATTTACATCTTCAGCTCCTCTGGTTCAGACTTGAATTAGAATTACACCACTGGCTCTCCTGGGTCTCCAGCTAACAGACAGCAGATCACGAGACTTCTCAGCCTTCATAATCATATGAACCAATTCCTCGTAATAAATCTTTTCATTTATTTGATATCTATCATATCATATCATATCATATCATATCATATCATATCATATATCATATATACTGGTGGCATAATATGTAATTTGTTCTGTTTCTCTAGAGCACCCTGACTAATATATCCACTGATGGGCTAATCCCCCATACTTATCCTTTAACAATGGAAAGTGGACTATCAACTACTGCGGGGATACTTGTCAAGCTCAGCACTGCCTTGAACCCAACACACATTTCTGTGGAATGAAAGAAGAATCAGGGCTCTCATAACTACTTTTTTTTCCCCTGTGGCCTATTTAAGCTTCCCTAGTAAAGGCTGTTTTTAATGCATACCATGGGAAGTTGTGAACTTTGTACCAAACCTTAGTGTATTACTGGTGAGAACCCAGAAGTGATCTACCTTGTTGAAACCACTGCTAGCCTGTCAGGTAAAACTTTTGACCAACTTCTCTCTCTTGTTTCTTCTTCCATAAGTCCTTCGAGTTAATCTTTTATGCACACTGAGGTGCTTACCCTTTTAAGTCACTACCTTGTGGTTCACCACTTCTACCCTTAGTAAGCCCTCATCCAACTCCTGTCTCTTCCTGTGTGGATCCTGGCCACCTTCCACCATCTATTTTAAAGGCTGTCTAGGAAAACTTCCCTTCAAGACCAATTCAGTTATGGTGTCTTCCCTAGATATTCTTATTCAAACCATCCGTATGGCACCTAACACAGTGCCTTGGCTTGTGAACATTTGGATGCATGTTTTGTTTTTGGTTTTGTTTTTAATCCCTTCTCCTTCAGAAATCATACGGCTGTTACTTATCATTATATGTCCCGTGGCCAGCACCTAGTGCTCTGCTTGAAATAGTCAATAAATGTGTGGTAAAGTAGGACTTCTGTGTCAGCACGTATGAAGGAAAAGGTGGTCCATTGAAATGTTGGAGGCTTTCAAAATTAACACAAAGCTTTCCTTGGATTTTAAAGACTGTACAAGCCAATGATTTGCTGAATACAAACTACAACTACAGCCTTTCTCTGCCATTCTGACTCACTGGAGATTATGTCCTCCAGGCCTGAATGTCTGGCAAGTACTCTGAAATGAGTTTTCTGTGGTTGTTATTGTTGTTTTTCTAAGCCACACACAGTGAATAACCCTGATATTTTTATTTTTGTTTGGCCCTTAAATTAATCTTAAAGTAAGCAGTTTGGTTAGGCAGTGGTACAAGCTTCCTAGCCAGCCTGCTTATCAACAAACCAGCTGTTTTCTGTATGTCGGCCACCACACCTATTTCACTATTTTACTCTTTTATATTAAAATAGATTTCAAGTATGAGTGAATACTTGAAAAGAAGTCTGCATGACAAAATGTCTCTCATCTTATGTAAAATAGGGCTGTATCAACAGGGTGTAAAATGTCTGGATTTAATGTCAAAACAATCTCAGTATTTGACATAAGCCATACATCTGCCAAGTATTTTCCTTTTTCTCCCACAAGATGTTTGGTATCCTTTAGAATAAATTTTCAGATTTATGATATTTGAGCTGATTTATTCTGGCCTAAAATAGGGATAAATGGAAAGCAGAGCTGTCTATATGCATCTAGTTTTTTTGACCAAATTCAGTTGGACATAAAGTGACTAAAAATTCCACTTCCAATCAAGACTAACAAGGACTGGCTTAACCTTCTGTGTGCACTGGATGTTTGTGCCCCCTCCCCCTCTGCCGCAAAGTCCTATGTTTAAGCCCTACCCCTCAATGTGGTGGTATTAGGAAGAAGGGCGTTTGGGAAGCCATTAGGTTCAGATGAGGTTATAAGATTCAGAGTTCCCATGGTGGGATTAGTGTACTTATAAGAAAAGGAAGAATGACCATCACACTCTCTATCTGCCCACCATGTCAGGACACAGCAAGAAGGCAGCAGCCATCTGCAAGCCAGGAAGAATGTCCTCACCAAGAACCCAGTCTGCTGGCATCTTGATCTTGGACTTCCCATCCAGAACTGTGAGAAATAATTATCTTTTGTTTAAGCCACCCAGTCTATGGTATTTTTGTTATGGCAGCCTGAACAGATTAAGACACCTTCCTGTCTTTTTTTTTTTTTTTGCTGTATATCTTTTTATTTTGTATTTGTATGTTAACAAAAGGGAATTGGGTTTCCTTTGTCCCCCAGTGTGGACATATTCTTCCAATTCCTGTTTATCATTCACGGAAAAGCGACCCCTTTTCTTCCTCTAAAATTTGGTCCATCCCTTGGAAAGCAAGCCCTTTTCCTTTTTTTTTTTAAGGTTTTTTATTTTATTTTTGAGAGAGAGAGAGTCCAAGTACGAGTGGGGGAAGGGCAGAGAAAGAGGGAGACACAGACCCAAAGCAAGCTCCAGACTCTGAGCTATCAGCACAGAGCCCGATGCCAGGCTCTGACTCATGAACTGTGAGATCAGGACCTGAGCCGAAGTCAGCACTCAACCAACTAAACCACCAAGTCGCCCCTACAAGCAAACCCTTTTCCTAAACCTTCTTGCCCTCCCCCCACCCTCCCCACCCCCCACCTTATCTCAGCCCAGATGCTTGTGCATTTTATCCAGGGTTTGTAAGTGTACCTGTGGTGTTGGGGCTGAATAAATCCTTGTTACGGGAGAGCTGTCCTATTCACTGCCCCCCAAGGCAGGGATGAACCCTGGTTGAGAACTTCTGGATTCACTCCATCTTCCTAGACTTAGAGTCAAAAAGTCCCCGAGGAAACACATCCAGGCTTCAAGTCCTGTTACAGACCCAGCTCAACTAATTAACCCACATACATTGCTTAGGGATTCTTCTGGCCAAGGCAAGCAATGCCCCAAGTGCTAGTCATTAAGATACACCTGGCCAGGTGACCAACAGGAAGTCTGGCAAAGCCCCAAGAACCAACAGTCTCCCAGTCTCACACCCAGGCGAGACCATAGGGCCCCCAACATCTCAAGACATCTTACCCAGGAGACTCCTCAGCTTCAGCTCTCCGGTGTGTCTCCACCTTCCTGTCTTAAACAATTAAAAAATTAGACAAAATATGCAAAGCAATAGTCTTCAGACTCTGAACAACAGAGTATGCATAACAGTGATCCTCCAGAGAAAGGGTACAAACAAGATAAACCCTGTGATTGTCCCAGCCTACTGAATAAAGAAATTTTTCAGCATAAAATGTAACAGAGGGAACCAGAAATGGAGCCTGATAGTCTTTCTGTGTTGAGGAAAACACGTTAGGATTTCAGGGAGACCAAGGAAACTAGTTTGTGGGGCAGAATACCAGAGACAAAATAGCTTCATAAGGAGAGATTTCCAAAGATCTTCAGAGTTTTCCTTGGGTCTTTACTGAGTCTTTCCTTGGGTCTTTCCTTGGGTCTTTCCTATTGGTCAGTGCACATTAACAAACAACCAATACCTAGCAAAGAACCATCACAAAGAAATAAGAAGAATAATACTTGGAGTTCACACAGGGCCAGGAGCAGTTCTACCTGCCAAAGTGGAAATATTTCCTAATAGAGGTGCATCAGGTGGAGTTTTCAAAAGGATATTACCTTACAAGTAGGATAAATTAGCCCCCAAATAAAGGCTGTTCTACCTCCAATTAATGAATTTTAAAAGCAAGTCTGAAAAGGCTAAAACAAGTGGTTTAACTGCATCCCAGAACAAAGCCCTAAACTATTTAAGGAAATACAACACACACACATGCAAACCCACAAGACAACCCAGCATCCACCAACATAAAATCCACAATGTCTGGCATACACTGATAGTGTCACATATACCTAACTCATTGGGGAAGGAAGAAATACATTGTTTCTTGACTGAATGAGGAGAATAACTTGTGAGCTGTCCTTTTCTAACCTTTTATTTGGTGAGGATACAGTGGGGAAGACTAAGCTAGGTTTACATTGCTCTACTATCTCTGTCTCATAGTCTGTGGGTGCCAATGCACAGCATCTATTGTTGTAGCCTTGATTTGACATTGCAGAACAGTAATATTTACTTCTCTGTCACTATCTCTGAAAACTCTATGGAGAGGAAAATATATATGACTGGTTGGGTTTCAATGAAAGGCAGAAAAATAGTATATCCCACCATTTATGCCACCAATAAAATACATTAAATTTTTTTCTTTTAAATAAGATTTTTCTGAATTTGTAAATAGCAAATAAGATATATTTCTTGTATTATTCTCTTATTTTAAGAACAATAAAATACAACAACTCACCATGTTAAGGCATTGAATCTAAAGCATTCAAAGTCATTTAGCATGCAGTGAAGGAACTAGCAGATGATTTGGAGCCAGAGACATCCAGAGTTGGTTCTACTATTTATTAGTCCTATGACTTGGGCAATTTATTTAAACTCCCTGAGTCCCAATATATACCTTTATAAAATGGAGGTAGTGACACCTCAGAGGGTTATTGTGCAGATTAAATGAGGTCATGAAAATAAAGAATCTCTCTCACTCAGCTCTTGGCACTCAGTAGGTGATCAACAAATGTTATTCCTCTCTTCTTCCATTCATATATCATTCTCGCCAAAATATCTTAGTATAATTTAAAATTTTTATCCAGTAATGAGCAGATTCATAGCTTTACTCAGTATTTGGAAAAATAAATTTGATCGCTTCCTGATCAAGATGGCAGACACATGCATGCCAAAATATCATTAAAACTAGAGTATAAAAGTACAAAATGGAATAGCTCTTTAACAGAATGGAGAGAATGCATCAGCAAATCAGACATTTGGGAAAGTGAATGGGAGTATATTGACATATAAGCCACCATTCAAGAAAAATCCCAACGGAGGCAACATTAGGAATATGAGCTGTGTTTTCGGGTGGAATCCTGGCAAGGCCTCAGACTCAGAATAATTAGGTAGGGAAAACAGGAAAAGTTGTATGTGCAATAGAGAGTCAAAGACAGCTAGGCATTTTAGGAAAAGAAATGGCTTGATAGCAGAGTACCAAAATGAACACACAGATTGAACCAAAGAAAAACAGATATAATTCAGTGGAGTTGAAATAACATTTTTTTAAATTCCAATTTTTATTTTTAAAGAGAATTGAGAAGATAATTATTTTCATTATAAGAAAACGACTGGGGGAAAAAAAGAGCATTGGGAGAACACAGAAAGTACCTGAACTAAAAACAACTGACAAAAGGATGAGAAATCAAAGTGAAGAAATCACATAGAACATACAGCCAGTAGGCTCTTAACTTATGATTTGGATAGTTTATTACGTAACAATTTATTTAATTTCCAATTAGTTGAGAGTTAAAAGTATGGGAGGGAAACTAAAGATATGAAGTTAGAAGATCTATATTTAATAAGAATCCAATATTATGGTTTAAAAGCTGGAAGATTCAGTGCATGCTGAAAAGTTAATTAAGGAGGAATAAGGAAGATTAATTAAGGTGTAAATTACTTAACAAAGAAAACGAGAAGAAAATTTACTGGAACTAGAGAAAAATAGAAGTGTTTAATTGAAGTATGAATGAGACAGAGTTGAAATCCAGACACGTGCTTATGAAATTTCACACCATGAAAGATAGAAGATCTGAAATTTTCCTGAGAGAATAAGATAAAATACCTCGATAGTAAATAATCTATAATTAAATTGGTATCCAAACATTTCTCAATAGCACTAGATGCTAGAATAGTAACTCAAAATTATATAAAAACAAAATCCTAACCATACACAGCAAGCCTGCATCAGTCAGAGTAGGCTATGGAATGCTGAGGTAACAAATGGCTCCACATGCTTCAGTTCCATGATCTAAGTCCCTTACTGGTTTATGGCTGTTCTGGGACAGAGGAAGAGTATACCCAGAAGAATGACTGAAAGATAATAGTGACCTCACTCATCAAATATGATGACTTAAAAGCTGGAAGATTTTAGTCACATCATAAAGAAATCATGGTTTCATCTACTCAAGAGAATAGAGATGTGATTAGCAGCCATCAGACAAAGAGCTGTATGAGAAAGTCATGCTTGAAGTATAAAGCAAAGCAAAATGTGGCATGCTTTCAGCAATTGATGGAAAACTTTAAAAGATAATTATTTTGACTGATGCAGAGCACATTCTCCTTTTCATCATATTCTATATGATGTCAAATTTTCTTTCTTTCTATGGGTTCAAGTGCACTACTTGGTCCTAAAAGGAGTAGGATTTGGATAATGAAAGTATTAGTACTGCTTATTTGCATTCAGATTTTTAGAATCTCAAACTATTGAGATACCTGAATTAATTATGGTCTTATACTGTAAAGCAAATTTCATAAGTTGATAAGTTTCTTAAACTGATTTATCAAGCAATAGATTCATGTCCTTGTTAAAATATTGTTAACCAGCAGAAATCTAAAAACACGAATACCTAAAAATGGTTACCTGTGAGATAATTGGAATGGGCAATGGCGTAACTTTTTTCATTGCATTTAATACCATTATGTGCACACATTATTTTTTATAATAAAAATAGTTGACTAAATTAGAGCAATTAAGAGAAAATTTAGATAATTTTAAAGTAGAGTGCCCATAAGCTATCATAATTTACTTGGCAAAGTTACTTGAGAAATAAATGAGATAACAAATTCAGGAATGATTAGCATATAGGAGAGACACATCCACAGAATTTTGTTGTCTATAGTTGATTTACAATGTGTCAGTGTCTCATTCCACATAGAGCCTAGTCTTGTTCCTTTATTACTCAGATTTATCTCCTCCTTTGACTGCCATGTCTTTGTTGTAGGTTTTTGAAAAAATTGACAAGTTGATGTCCCATGTAACTAGGATATTCTTATCAAATACTTCCTTTCATTCAACCATGTGATAATTTTTGGAGAACTCATTATGTGCCAGGGGTTAGCAACCGTGCCTATTCATATAGATATGCTGCCTTCAAGGAACCTACAGGCTGTCAACAAGGAGGCAATTTCAGGACACTGTGGGAACTTCTAGGATCAAGGTAAGTGAAAAAGATTTTCTTAATTCAGCCAAGCAAGATCTTAGAGGTGTCCCAGAGTGAGTGAGGTTTGAGTTCTTGGATGGCGAGAAACTGGTGGTCAAAATAGGGTGAAGGATTGGGTATGGCTTTCTAGAGAGATAGAGTAGCAAACATAAGTCATGGAGGCACAGACCAGACAGAGTTTGGGGAAACAAGTGGTCTATGTGCCTGGTCCAGAAGTTTCATGTGAAGGAATGGATGAGGATTAAGACAGAGGTGGAAATAGCTCAGTCATAGCAGACTTTCTTTTGGAACATTATTCTGGAGCTGTTGCTTCTTGAAATAGTAACTGGATGATAGAGACCAGAGTAATCACTCCCTGCTCAAACCTTTCTAGGACACATACTTGGAGTCTTCATCTCTTTGTCTTTCACTCATTAAAAATGTCATACATTTCATTTTTCTTCAGTAAGACTCTACATTTCAGGAGCCAGAGACTGTGATTCATTTGTATCTGCAATAAATGTTGATCCTGCTCTTGGTATACAGGACTTCTAAATATATAATTGTTGCATCAAAATGTTTAGGGACATATTTATGGAATGCAATGTGATAGATATGTGATAGCCTACTTAGGATATCAGCTAAATGGATAAATATAGTGTGGTTATAGATATATTTATTTCTTTCACATGAAATTTGACACATCTGATCTTATAATATTTTTCTTTTGGGGGGTTACTGAAATTTTATGAGAAATACAAGTGAAATCCTACACTACTTTCTCAATTTAGTTTTACATTCAGGACTTGCCCTAAATTTAAAATGGAAATGATTTCATCAGAATATGCTTACATATTCAAAAATAACATCACTGTAAAATGAATGTTAAAAATAGATTTTTGTTCTCTCGTCTGTCCAGACTGCCAAAGTATTGTGGCATTTTAAGCAAAGTCTAGATCCTCATTTTCAACTGAGAGCTTGATTTGTCTTCTAAATTCTGGGCTATGTATCAGCCAGACACCTCATTAAAGCCTAGGTTTATTAAAATAGAGGAAGTGGCAACTCCTAGCATTGCTTTTATAATGTGCATTATCTATAACAAGCCCAACAAATAGAACTTGAATGGCTGTAGAGTAAGGAAATAACTGATTAGTTAGATGAATTATAATGAAATAAAAGAAGTTAGAAAACACAACCTGAATAATATAAGGCCAGAATGTTTTGTATGCGATCACAAGGGAACTCTAGGAAATATCGTATTAGTTCTAAATAGCGTAAAGTGTTGAGTTCCTCATGGCTGAGCAGATAATAGCTGATTTAATCACTTTTACTTTTGATTTAATTATTGTTAATGTTATAGTAAATGAAATTCTGGGTTATTTTATTATGCAAAACAGCCTTCCTGTATGTCCCCATCCTACTACCTGGACCACATGTCTGGACATAAGTGTTCAATATACATTGTTGGGATGCTTGGGTGGCTCAGTTAGTTAAGCGCTGGATGTCAGCTCAGGTCATGATCTCATGGTTCATGGGTTTGAGCTCCATGTCGGGCTCTGTGCTGACAGCTCAGAGCCTGGAGCCTACTTTAGATTCTGTGTCTCCCTCTCTCTCTGCCCCTCTCCTCTCTCAAAAATAAATAAACTTTTTAAAAAATTAAAAAAATATATGTCCAACATTGGTTGGACATAATTGGACTTCTAGGTCCATCACCATTTCTTGAAACAAAAGACAGGAAATCTAAGTCACAACAAATCCTTTTATATGTTTGTTTGTTTGTTTGTTTGTTTGTTTAATTTAGCTCCCTGCTGCCAATCTTATCCTTTTCAGGGTTGCTTTGCATCCACATCTATTACCTTGTCCATGTGATACATCATGTTCATATGGTTTCCTCTGACTATCCCCACTACAAAATTTTCCCTTCTTAATATTCACTGAAGGAATCACCTAACTAGTTATTTATTGCAGTTATGAATTATGGTCACCGACTTTAACCAGACTGTCACTTCTACTGTGTTTCTTTACTCTACTCTGTCCTACTTTCTTTAATCTTCCAACACCTACCTCTGTGGGACTCACAGCAGAATATCTAGTCAATTTCTTTGAATAAACAAATGCTACCAGAAGCAAACTATTTCAGCTTCTTGTTATGTAACTTCAAACCTCCCTGCTCTTAAACCCATCCGTTCTGCCTTACCTCCTGTCAAAATGAAAGTCCCTCCTCCAACTGAAGGCTAATCTTCTTGGTAAGCTGATGCCTTCTCAGAACTCACATTCTTTTGATTATCTTCTGTCTTTTTGGTACCTTTAACCTCTCCTTTTCTACCAACTTCATATCCTAGCTTTTCAGTATGCTCCAGACTTCTTGTTTAACACAAATAAACACACTTAGCCTGTTTTCACTGCTAGCTGTTACACTCTGGGCTCCCTTTCATAACCAACTCTTCTTGAAAGTATTTTCTTCACTGTCTTCAGTTATTTACCGTTTACTTATGTTTCCACTCATGGAAAACTACTTTGCCATGCCCTGTGTAGAGACTGCTTTGTAACATCACCAATAACTTCTTTGTCACATAATTTAATCAGACACTGCAGTTCTCACTAGCTTTAACTCTTGTAAACAGCATCTTACTCTTTGACACTGCAGGAAGGAGTTAACAAAGCAGGTCTGATTAACCTTAGGCCTGCCTTACAAGGTTGGCACCATGATGAATCACTAAATTCTACACTTGAACCTGATATTGCACCATGTGTTGACTAGCTGGAATTTAAATAAAAATTTGTCACAACAATAACAAGGTTGACTCTGAAGAGGCAGGCATCTGGGAACTTGGATTTTAGGAGGGTTTCTATCATTCCCAAATGATGAGTGGCTTTCAATACCTAAACTGCTTGTGCAAACAATAGGGTTTATTCTGAACACCAGCTTTCCTTTGGCAAGTTGGAATTTTGATGTGTGCTAGGCTGAGAGTGCCTCCATGACTAGCCCCGAAAATTCTGGCCATTGAGTCTTCTAATGAGCTTCCCTGGCAATGTTTTACTTATGTTGTTATAACTTGATGCTGAGGGAATTAAGTATGTCCTGTGGGACTTCCTCTGGGAAAGCATACTTGGAAGCTTGCACCTGGTTTCCTCTGAACTTGGTTCATGTGCCTTTTCCCTTTGCTGACTTGGCTTTGTATCCTTTCACTGCATTAAATCATAGTCATGAGTACAATTATATACTGAATCCTGTGAGACCTTCTAGAGAATTACTGAACCTTGGGGTGGCCTTTGGAGGACTCCAATGCAATTACCCATTCCTTTAAAAAAAAAATCTTTCTGCGCCTCCAGCAACACACTTGACTGGTTTTCTACCTGCCTTTCTATATCTTTCTTACTTTATTTTTTTAGATCCCCTTTGTTATTCCCATGTATTTAATGTTAATGTACAGTGGGCTTTTTCTCTTGGTGATATTTCAGTCATTATAGTATTATCAATGACAGCTTTTGTGATAATAATTCCCAAATTTGATCTTCTCTCCAGGACTCCCTTCTGAGTTTCAGATTCTTATATCTAATTGTCAAATATGTTCACTTTTGTGGCTCACAGATTTATCAAATATAATAGTTCCAACACCATACTCTTACTAGCCTCCTCCAAATATTTCCTCCCTAAGACTTTCTTACACCCATAGTGGTATCACATCCAAACCATCCACTCATTCTAATGTTACTACCTCTAAACATTTCTTGAGTTCATCTACTTTTCTCTAACATACTACCATTATTTTCTCTAATGCACAATCATGATCCTAACATACTCTGTGTCTTTCCATTTCTTGATCTATGTGGGCTGAACTGTGTCCCCTCAAATCCATATGTTGATGTCCTAACCCCCAATGTTAACTGTATTCGAGGATGGGGCAATTAAGGAGGTTAATTAAGGTTAAATGAGGTCATAAGAGTAGGGCCCTAATCCAATAAAACTAGTGTCCTTTCAAGAAAGGAAAGAGATATCAAATCTCAATCTCTGCATTTGCACAGAGAGAAGGTGGCCATCTGCAAGCAAGGAAGAAAGGTCTGACCAGAATCCAACCCTGTCAATTCCTTTATCTTGGACTTCCAGCCTCTAGAACTGTGAGAAAATAGATGTCTGTTGTTAAAGCTACCGAGTCTGTGGTATTTTGTTGTGGCACCCCAAGCTGATTACTAGAAATCTATTTTCCATTCAGCAATTAGAATAAAATTTAGAAACCTAAAGCATAAAGATAACATAGCAGGTCATGTTACTTTCTGTTTAAACTTTCAATGGCTTCCTATTGCTGTTCAAATGAAATCCAAATTTCTTATCATTGCCTATAAAGCCATGTATGGTAAACCTTCAGCCTCACCTTGAACCACTCTGTCCTTCCTTTCATAGCCAGTGCCAGTGGCTCTTTTTCATTTCTTCACATGTGTCCAGATATGTCTCTCCTCTGATCTTTACACATACTGCCCCTTTGCCTAGAATCTTTTTCATCCCATATTTTACATGGATGCCTTCTTAACCTTCAGTTACAGTATAAATTACACTTTCTTGGAGACATCTCTCATACCACCTTATCTAGGTGAGTTAACTCTATCACTATTAGGAGGCTGTTTTCCTCACTGTAGTAATAATAAGCTGTATCATATATTCACTTGTTTATTATCCATTCCTCTCTATTCTGTATAAATTTCACAGAGATAGTAACTATGTTTATTCTCTAATACAATGCTAATTCCTGCTGTAATGCCTGCCACATAATAGATAATAAATATTCATTAAAAAACAGATATACGTATGGATGGAAGGGTGGATGGTTGGATAATTGTCTTAAAGAAATTTCAAAATGCCAAATTTAAATTCCTTAAAATAATTTGTAAGACCCTCCATGATCTTGACTCCTGATGATTAGTTAATGGGCAGCTAAGTAAGAAAACTTTGGTGTTGGAATTTGACTCTCCTAAATTAGAGAACACTGATCTGATCCTAGAGACTTTAACTGATTCAGTATTTTTGGGGTAACTACTTATGATAATTACCACGCTAGCTCTAGGTTGGTCTGTCCCTAGTCCCCCATCACCTCACAACTATGTACAAATCATATTGACCATGCTGTACTTCCACCAAGGGTCGATGTTCCCTTTCTCTTGCCTTATTGTTCACACATACTATTCTTGCTGCCCAAAACACTCTTTACAGCCACTTTCATCTGGCTGATCCTTTTTGTCACTATGGTCTTGGCTTAAACATTTACTTTGAAAGGAATGACTTCTTTGCCCCTCAGTTAGTCAGGCCCTCCAGCTGCAATTTCTGCTAGGTCCCCAAAGTTCTCCATCACACCTCTCTCCTCACAATGTCATTATTACTTGTCTTGGCTCTTCCTTTCCATTAGTCTAGCAACTTTATGGAACTAGCAACTATGACGCACTTGTGCACCATTGTATCTCTAGAAACTAGCAACGTGGCAAGCAAAAAACACCTACAAGATTAGATTGATATTCTCTAAATTAACAAGGTCTGATTCTAACTCCAGGACTTTCTGGCTCAACCATCTACCAACTGGTGGTTGTTAATAGGAAGATTTTATTCCCAATATTAGCTTCAGAACTAAGAGGTTTTTAAATTGTGCCTTGAAAGAATGTTTCACAATGTTTTGAAGGAGCAGTCTTCATACCAAGATACTTGATTTTCTACCCCTCATTCAATCCCTCCTTTATCCAGTTGTTTCACTTCAGAGGCAATAATCATCCAGCAACCCAGAGATTTTATGAACACTTAAATGAATAGAAAATAGAATATTCCCATTTTGCTGCCTTTAATTTCTTGGCTCCTTAAAGATGATTTAATTAATCCCAGTGCTTTCCTGAGAAAGCAGGCTTCTAGACCCTCTGGGTTTCTCCATATGATTGCAGTGTTAAATAAGACTAGTTGTTACCCTTGTCCTAAGACTATCATTTTGCTAGTAAACCAAGGTTGCACTGAAGCTGGCTGATGGAAAACAACATTAAAGAGTATATGCTCAAGAGGCAGAGAGGCCTTAGTTACTGGAGAGTTGTGGACTGGAGAATGTGCAAGACATTCATTGATTTACTGGGTGCATTGGGTGAGTTGACCAAGTTGTGTGCATTAGACTTTTTACTGACCTGAATTATATTCTTAAGTCTGATGATGATACACATTTCTCATGTTTCACTGCAACTTTCCTTTTCTCTATTCTTTTTTTTCTCCTGTAGTCCTGTATGCCTTTCAGAGTCCCTTCCTTGACATAGAACCTTGAATACACTCTAACAACTCTGCCTTATTTATCTACTAAAGTTGTTCTTCTGATTCCTGTTTTTGAGCCTCATAATCTCATGTATGATTGAGTCATTTTTGTATGCTGACTGGAAGACAATTTATTAGTTCACCTGACTTACCTTTGTAATTGGTTAAATGTGGCAAGGGAGAATAACAACCCAAAGCAGCTTAAACAAACTAACAAATTGGGAGCATTTATTGGATTAGGAAGCTAGAAAGGATATGGGACTTGAGGAAGCACTGTACAAACCAATGCCTTACCTCATGGACCAACACCAGGATTCGAATTCTCTCAGTATCAGCATATTAAAAAAATCACAGGCTAAACGTCATCAAATAACAACAAAAAAAGTAATGTCTACCTCTTGGACTAGTCACTTGCTCAGTGAGAAGGGATATGTCAGTTGGCCATACTTGGGGCATGTGCCCATTCCTATAACCTGAGGAAAGTAGATTAAGGAAGGATGGTCCTCTAGAGGGAGTGGGGAAGACCAACAATGGGCACAGGCTGATGTGCTTAAGAATACTGAGATAGCAGAGAGTTAATGTGCTGACTTACCCAAAAACTAGCTGAATGGCTTACCCTTCCTGTTTCTCAGTGCTCTCTTCACACCCAATAGATTAATTGTGAGTATCAAGTATCATGATCTAACTAGCCAAACTATTTGAAAACTTCTAGAATGTTGTACATAATTAAGATGTTTACCTCTTCCAAGTTGTGTTTGTTGACTTTTAGCTTTTTTTTTTAATTGAAATATAGGTGACACAAAATGTTACATTAGTTTCAGGTGTATAAATAGTGATTCAAGAACTCTGTATGTTATGCTATGCTCACCACAAGTGTAGCTACCATCTGTCACCATACAACACTATCACAATATCATTAATTATACTCCTTTTGCTGTACCTTTCATCCACATATTCATCCCATAACTGGAAGCCTGTGCCTACCACTCCCCTTCACCCATTTTACCCTTCCTTACCTCCTTCCTTCTGGCAACCCTCACTTTGTTCTCTGTATTTACAGATCTATTTTTCTTTACTCATTTGTTCTGTTTTTGACATTCTACATATAAGTAAATACTTATTCTACAAATAAGTATATTTGTTTGACTTATTTCGCTTAGTATAATACCCTGTATGTCTGTTCATGTTCTCACAAATGGCAAGATCTCATTCTTGTATATATACATACATACTACATCTTTTTTATCCATTCACCTATCAATAGATAGACACTTATGTTGCTTCCATATCTTGGCTATCGTACATAATGTTGCAATAAACACAGGGGTGTATATATCCTTTTGAATTAATCTTTTTGTTTTCTTTGGTAAATACCCAGTAGTGGAATTCCTGGATTATGGTATTTTTATTCTTAATATTTTAGAAAACCTCCATACCATTTCCTACAGTGTCTATACTAGTTTATAGTCCCACCAACAATGCACAAGAATTCCTTTTTCTCCACATCTTTGCCCACACTTGTTATTCCTTGTCTTTTGATACTCACCATTCTGACAGGTGTAAGGTGATATTTCACTGTGGTTTAAATTTCCATTTCCCTGGTGATTAGTGATGTTGAGCACCTTTTCATGTGTCTATGAGCCATCTGTATATCTTCTTTGGAAACATGTCTATTTAGGTCCTCTTCCCATTTTTAATCAGATTATTTGTCTTTTGGTGTTGAGTTGTATAAATTTATTATATATTTTTGGTATTAATCCCTTATCTGATATATTATTTGAAAATATAGTCTCCAATTCAGTAGGTTGTACTTTTGTTTTGTTGATGGTTCCCATCATTGTGCAAAAGGTTTCTATTTTGGTGTAGTCCCACTGGTTATTTTTGTTTTTGTTTCCTGTGCCTAAGGAGATATATCCATAAATAGGTTATTAAGGCTGATATCTAAGAGATTACTGCCTATGTTATCTTTTAGGAGTTTTATGGTTTCAGGTTCACATTTAGGTCTTTAATTCCTTTTGAGTTTATTTTTGGGTATACTATAAGAAAATGGTCTAGTTTGATTCTTTTGAATGTAGATGTTCAGTTTTCCCAGCACCATTTACTAAAGAGACTATGTTTTCCCATTATACATTCTTGACTGCTTTGTCATAGATTAATTGACTATATAAGAGTGGGTTTATCTCTGGAGTCTCTATTCTGTTTCATTGATCTATGTGCCTGTTTTTGTGCCAGTACCATACTGCTTTGTAGTATACCTTAAAATCTGGTGTGATACCTCCAGCTTTGTTTTTTCTTTTTCAACATTGCTTTGGCTATTTGGGATTTTTGAAGTTCCATACAAATTTTAGCACTATGGGTTCTAGTTCTATGAAGAATACTATTGGAATTTTGATAGATTATATTGAATCTGTAGATTACTTTGGGTATGGGCATTTTAAGTATATTATCTCTTCAAATCCTTAAGGATGTCTCTTTCCATTTATTTGTGTCATCTTCAGTTTTTCTATAAATGTATTTTAGTTCAGGGTACATGTGTTTTACCTTCTTGGTAACTTTATGCCTAGGCATTTTATTCTTTTATTCTTTTAGTTGTAATTGGAATTATTTTCTTAATTTCTCTTTTTACTTCATTATTAGTGTCTAGAAACACAACAGGCTTCTGTATATTGATTTCATATCCTGCAGCATTACTGAACTTATTGATTACTTCTAATAGTTTTTGTGGTGTCTTTAGGGTTTTCTCTAACCAGTATTATGTAATTTTCAAATAGTGACAGTTTTACTTCTTCCTTACCAATTTTGTTGCCTTTTTATTTCTTTTTCTTGTCTAATTGCTGTGGCTACAACTTGCAGTTCTGTATTGAAAATAAAATCCTTGTCTTGTTCCTGATCCTAAGAGAAAAAGCTTTTAGCTTTTAGTATGATGTTATCTGTGGGTTTTTCATATAAGGTATTTATTACATTGAGGTATGTTCCTTCTAACCCTAGTTTGTTGAGTGTATTTATCATGAACAGTTGTTGAATTTTGCCAAATGCTTTTTTTTTACATCTATTGAGATGATAATATGATTATTATCCTTTATTTTGTTGATGTGGAGTATCATATTGAATACATTGTAGATTTTGAACCATCTTTGCATCTCCAGAATAAACCCTACCTGGTTGTGGTAAATAATCCTTTTAATATGTTGTTAAATGTGGTTTGCTAATATTTTGTTGAGGATTTTTTACTATATGTTAATTAGGCATATTGGCCTATGTTTTCTGTTTCTTTTTTTTTTCTTTTCTTTTCTTCTTTTTTTGTGGTATCTTTTTGTTTTAGGATCATGGTATGGTGGCCTCATAGGATGTATTGGGAAGTTTTCCTTTCTCTTCTATTTTTTGAAATAGTTTGAAGAGACTAGGTAGTAACTCTTCTTTAAATGTTTGGTAGAATTCATCTGTGAATCCATCTGGCCCTGGACTTTTATTTTGGTTACTAGTTCTATTTTTTTCTAGTAACTGATCTGTTCAGATCTTTTATTTCTTCCTGATTCAGTTTGGGGAGATTGTATGTTTCCAGAAATTTATCTATTTATCCTAGATTGTCCAGTTGGTTGGCATATAATTTTTTATATTCTCTTATAACCCTTTGTATATGTGTGGTGTTTGTAGTTACTTCTCATCTTTCATTTATGATTTTATTTACTTGAGTCCTTTCTTTTTTTGTGATGAGTTTGGGTAAAGTTTTAGCAGTTTTGTTTATCTCTTCAAAGAACCATCTCTTGGTTTCACTGATTTTTTTTTCTATAGTTTTTCTTGTTTCTATATCATTTATTTTTGCTATGATCTTTTATTATTTCCTTAATTCTACTCACCTTGGTGTTATTTTTTCCTATCCTAGTTCCTTTTAGTGTAAGGTTGTTTGTTTAATGTATGTATGTATGTATGTAATGTATGTAGAGGTAGGATTATATTGCTATATATGTCCCTGTTAGAATTGCTTTCATTCTATCCCAAAGATTTTGGGCCTTTGTATTTTCATTTTTGTCTGTGCATTTTTTAATTTATTCTTTGATTCCTTTGTTGACTCCTTGGTTGTTTAGGGTCATGTTTAGCTTCTATATGTTTGTGTTTTCTCCAGTTTTTCCCCCCTTATGATCGATTTCCAGTTTCATACCATTGTAGTCAGAAAAGCTGCATAGTATGATTTCAATGCTTTTAAATTTATTGAGGCTGTGTTTTTGCTGTTCAGCTTGGGTGCTTTCCATTACCGTCTTCCAGATCACTGATCTTTCTGTGTCTTCTAATCTACTATTGATTTCCTCTAGTGTATTTTTCATTTCCATTATTATATTCTTCAACTCTAATTGCTTCTTTTGTATATTTTCTATCACTTTGTTAAAGTTCTAACTGAATTCATCTACTCTTTTCTCCAGTCTGTTGAGCGTATTTATGACAATTGCTTTGAACTCTTCATCAGGTAGGTTATTTATCTCTGTTTCATTTAGTCCTATTTCTGAGATTTCATTTTCTTCATTTAAAAAAAAAATTAATGGTTATTTTTGAGAGAGACAGAGTGTGAGTGGAGGAGGGACAGAGAGAGAGGAAGAAACAGAATCTGAAACAGGCTCCAGGATCTGAGCTGTCAGCACAGAGTCCAATGTGAGGCTCAAGCCCATGAATCGCAGGATCATGATCTGAGTTAAAGTTGGGTGCTTGACCAAATGAGCCACCCACGTGCCCCATCTTCTTCTTTCATTTGGAACACTTTTGTCTGTGTTCTCATGTTACTTGATTTTCTGTGGCTTTTCTTTGCTTGACTTTTGTTTCTATGGATTGGGCAGAAAAGCTATTTCTCCTAAACTTGAAGGAATGGCTTTGTGTGTGGTTATCTCTTGTGTAGACTGGATGTGCCTGGTGACTTTGGCTGGCTGGCTTGACCTGTGGCTGGCATGGGCCAACCTAGAAAGAGTTCCAGGAGCTCCCCACTATTTGGCAGGGCTCAAGGCTGTTTCCTTCATATTCTAGTTGCCATTTTAAAGCATGGATCTTTTTATATGTCCAGAGTAGACAAATCTGCTCACAGTCCCTCAATGCTATCTGTCCCCACTGAAGCTCACAGCACTGGGGATAAGTGTTCCCTTTGTTACTGTGTCTCCATTTCAGTCACTGTTCTCCATGTGTTCTCTATATTTTTTTGTGCAGTTGTTCAGTAAGAGCTTAGTACTTTTTCAGGAGAAATTGTTCTATAAATATGTGTCTGTGTCTTTGGAGGAAGTTAGTTCAGGGTCTTCCTACACTGTCATCTTGGGTCCTCTCCTCAACTTTTAGCTTTTGATTTTTTTTCTATTTACTATGACAAAACCTGGCTTAGATGACTACTGGGGGTAATTTTACATCTGAGGAATTTGAGTTTCAAAATAGGAGAATTTCTGCTATGCTATTGTAACAAAAAGTTATATCACCCAAGTAGTCCTGGAGGATTGTCACATGTCCCAGGAGACAGCTGGGGACTTGTCACCTGACTCTGGCTAGATATTCTGTTGGATGGCGGCTGCCTTATCTCAGTTAAATGATTAAGTATAAGAGATACACTGTATCCTGGGGTCCATAGCACATTCCCAAAGCATAAATAGCAGGTGTTACTCCACAAAGTAATGCACCAAGACATTTATACATATGAGATGACACAAACTGAAATCTGAGAGTCACATCAGTCATATATGAAATCAGAAAGCTAAGGAGGTTGAGAGAAGATATTTCATAACATCTTCCTGCCCCTGTTCCTTACTTGTGTTTATAAGATATCACTTTGGACCCAATCCATTTATCACTCATGTATCTGCATTGTTTGGTTCTTTAAGGTTGTGTGTGTAGGGGGTATAAATATGTTACATTTGGTAACATATTTTCTTCAAAGATACTCAGAAATGTAGGATTGCAAAGAACTTTAGTGTTTCATCCAGGTAAAGTTTTGGGGCTTCCAGTATTTCTAAGACCAGGATGTATGGCAGTTCTTATGGAATACTAGAGAAATGTCTCAAAATTTTTCAGGAGTCACACCATGGGCAGATGTATTGCCTTCTCTCTGTACCTAGGAATTCATTTCCACAAGACTGCAACTGATACTATTTGGCCACCAGCAAAAGAACAACCCTACTGGGTGGAATTTTCCCTCAAGATATTTTAGAGGATGCCTTGCTTTCAAACGCTGGCCAATGACCTAATGAGAAAAGAGGAAAGTTTGCTATTTTTCAATACAAGAGCCACAGGTATTTATGAAACTTATTTCTCACAAAAGTAGCTGGACTTGTGGCAGGAACATGAGGCTTCATTGTCCAGTGAACATCCTTTTCCTAATTTAGAAATCCAGTCTTAATTTACAAAGGGAATAGGCCCATGAATTTATGCATGCAATTCACACATTTATGTACTCATTGAATGAATATCACTTAAACATTCCAGGTACTGTTACACTCTAGTAATTGAAAGATTAGTAAACCAGTGTCCTTAGATCAGGAGGAGCTTCCAACCAAGTAGAACAGACATATGTGTGAATTGTCATTATAATTTAATGTAAATGTAAGAGATGTATGAATAAAATGTAATCAAGATGCAGAAGGAATGAATTAAAGTCCCTGGTGATATCCAGAGGATCTAGAATATTCCAGTTATCTATCTCCTGGAAGATTGCAATAAAAGGAATTGAAGGGCTATTTTGAACTACTGGTTCAAAGTAAATCTTGATGTAAATGAAGCAAGATTTTCTGCAGTTTAGATGAGTCCAACAATGATATATCCTCATCTAATGATATATCTAAGCTGAGAAACCTTTAAGAGACAAAGGAAGATCTTTTCACAATTGCCCAAGGACACCAAACATGTCTTGCGTATCTTCCTGCAGATTTAGACTTGGAGACAAGAATTTGAAAATAAGCCACTTATTTGGGAAATTACCCCAGGAATCAGTACTTGGACAGTGAGGAATTAAGACAAGGACAGGAGGGAAACCAATAATAAATACACAACAAGCCAGTTACCACTGTGGTCAGGGGGAGCTCAATCCTGCTGAAAAACTGAAAATCAGTCTAGAATATACCTCAGAGTTATACCCTAAGGAGATGGGAACTGGGCTGTTTTTTTTCTTCAGCTTCCATCTTTCATTGTCGGGGGCCCACTCCTAGAGAAATAAATTACTACTCACTTCTCGCCCGTCTTTCTTTTGAACCAAGAGAAAGTCCATATAGAGAGAGTCCCAAGTGCTTGTACTGGAACACCTTGAACATGGACTTGAATGTGACACCAGGTGTTATAGGTGGAAACAATAGCATCTACTATAATATGTTAACTAAGACTGTTCCAGGAAAACTGAGACATATGATCTCCCTGCTAATGGCTCCATATATTAGGAATACATATTTTTCCATCTCAACTTGGGTTGTATATGAATCTGAGGAGTTCAAAACAATTAAATTTTAGGGAGACAAAAAAATTCCATTATTAGACTTCTGCTAAGATCCTCTCCTAATATCTTGCTCATATAATTCCACAACTATATAAAAGCTCACTGGATTGCTATGTTCCCTCATTCAATTACATTGGCTCCATCTGTACTTACTTGTGAAAATTCTCTAATTACCAGCCACACATTTAATTAAGCACTTTCTTAGTCATTTAGCATGAAGTTGTGAAAGTTGTAAAACTGAGAATCAGTCATAGGAGACAAATAGCAAAAAGCATAATAGACCCACCTGTTCGAAATTGGTGGAATAAAATAAATATCTAGAGCATTAAATATTCTAAGGAGCAACTTCCACTTTATTGTTTTGCAAAATGGCTTTTGATTCATCATTAATGCTCTCAGTAATTAATGAACACCAGATGGAATGTGAAACAGACAGGGCCACATCTATCAAGAGGTGTTTTCTCAGAGTTAAATGAGGCAGTGAGCTTGGGAAATTTTCACCTCCTTTAATCTTGGTACAAAGAAGGCCCTTACATCCATTTATATATACTTTGGAGGAAGCCTGGATGTATGACTTGACTTCTGTGGTACCCAAATGTGAGATGTGGCACTTTCCTCCCATCCATCTACAGGCATACCTCAGATACAGCAGGTTTGCTTCCAGACCACTACAATGAAGTGAATATTGCAATAAAATGAGTCAAATTATTGTTTTGTTTTGCAATGAATGTAAAAGTAATGTTTTGCTATCTGTAGTCTATTAAGTATAAAATAGCATTATGTCTAAAAAGTAGTGTCCATACCTTAATTAAAAATACTTTATTGCTATAAAATGTTAATCATCATCAGATCTTTCAGCAAGTTGCAGTCTTTTTTGCTGGTGGAGGATGTTGATGGCTGCTGACAGATAAGGATGGAGGTTGCTGAAGGTTGGTGTGACTATGGCAATTTCTTAAAATAAGACAACAATGGAGTTTTCCATATCAATTGACTCTTCCTTTCAGAAGCGATTTTTTCTGTAGCATGCAATGCTTGCTGGTTGATAGCATTTTACCGACAGTAGAACTTCTTCCTAAATGGAAGCCAGTCCTCTCAAACCCTGCTGCTGCTTTATCAACTAAGTTTATGTAACAATCTTTTATTATTATTTCAGTGTTTTCCACAGGATATTCATCAGGAGTAGATTCCATCTCAAGGAACCACTTTCTTTGCTCATTCATAAGAAGCAACTCCTCATCCTCTAAGGTTTTATCATGAGATTGCAGGAATTCAGTCATATCTTTAGGCTCCACTTCTAATTCTAGTTCTCTTGCTGTTTCTTCCACTGAAGTCTTGAACCGCTCAAAGTCATCCATGAGGGCTGGAATCTAATTCTTCCAAACTCCTGTTCCTGCTGATTTTGACCACTTCCCATGAATCTTGAATGTGTTTAATGGTATCTAGATTGGTGAATCATTTCCAGGAGGTTTTTAATGGACTGCTCAGATCCATCAGAGTAATCTCTATCTATGGCAGCTATAACCTTACAAAATGCATTTCTTAAATAATAAGACTTGAAAGTAGAAATCATTTCTTGATCTATGGACTATAGAATAGATGTTGTGTTAGTAAGCATGAAAACAACATTGTGTTGTACTTCTCCATGTGAGCTCTTAGGTGACAAGGTACATTGTCAATGAGCAGTTATATTTTGAAAGGAATCTTTTTTTTTTTTTTTTCTGAGCAATAGGTCTCAGTAATGGGCTTAAAATATTCAGTAAACCACTCTGTGAACAGATGTGCTGTCATCCAAGCTTCGCTCCATTTTTAGAACATAAGTAAAATAGATTTAGCATAATTGTCGAAGACCCTAGGATTTTCAGAATGGTAAATGAGTATTAGCTTCAACTTCAAGTCACCAACTGCATTAATTAGCCCCTTAAAAGAGAGTCGGCCTTTCCTCTGAAGCTTTGAAGCCAGGCATTGACTTTTCCTCTTTAGCTATGAAAGTCCTAAATAGTATCTTTTTTCCCCCCAATATAAGGCTATTTCATCTTCATTGAAAAAATGTAGCCAGCCATCTTCATTAGTTATTTTAGATAGATCTTCTGGATAACTTGCTTCTACATCAGTATTTGCTGCTTCATCTTTTACTTTTATGTTATGGAGAGAGCTGCTTTCCTTAAACCTCACTAACAAACCTCTGCCACTTTCAGACTTTTCATCAACTTCCTCACCTCTCTCAGATTCAAAGGATTGAAGAGAGCTAGGGGTCTGCCCTGGATTAGGCTTTGGTTAAGGGAATGTTGTACCTGGTTTGATCTTCTATCCAGACCACCAAAACTTTCTCCGCATCAGCAATAAGACTGCTTTTCTTTCTTATCCTTCAAGTGTTCAATGGAGTAGCACATTTAATTTCAAGAAATTTTCCTTTGCATTCACATCGTGACTAACTGTTTGGTGAGAGAGGCTAGCTTTTGGCCTATTTTGATGAAGAGAGAAAGAAGCAGGGGGATGGCTGATCAGCAGAGCAGTCAGAATACGTACATTTGTTGATCAAGTTCATACCCTTATATGGATATAAGTGCCATGGATCTTCATGGTGCCTCAAAAAAATTACAATACTATGCCAAAATCACTGATCACAAATTACCGTAACAAATATGGTAACAATGAAAAAGTTTGAAATATATTGAGAATTACCAAAAACTGACACAGAGACATGAAGTGAGCAAATGCTGTTAAAAAACAATGGCACTGATAGACTTGCTCAAAGCAAGGTTGCCACAAATCTTCAATTTGTAAAAAACAAAACAAAACAAAACAAAAAAACACAACATCTCTAAAGCACAATGTGAAACACAATAAATTGAGGTATGCCTGTATTTCTAATACAAAATTCTACAATCTGACCCCAAATGTCTTAAAAAATAACTTATTTCTTCCCTGTTGAGTAGGAAGAACAAGTTTGAGAATCGAAAAAAAATGGGAGGAAAGAGGAAGAAAGCAATCCATATCATTCCACATGGCAAAATTATGGAAATAAATGAGTTCGTAATTACTCTATGGATCCTTGCTTAGATCCATAGATCTAAGGGAGGGTAGATATATATTCACAGCTGAAGCATATCATCAGTAATTAGTACTTCTAAATAGTAATAGAAACAGAAACTCTGAGGTTCTCTAAGGAAACCTAGAGCAGAGTCTAGGGAACTTCAACATGCAGAGTGATGATTGAAGATGAGGTAATGTGAGATTAGGTAGTAAGCCAGGATGCAATGACTATATTCTGCAATATAAGAATGGAAAGATAATCTGTTCTTTAGACATTTCTATAACTTCCCTTGTATCTGAAACTTTGGGAAGTCTCAAAGGTAATGGGATAAACTAATTCATTCTAGCAATGAAAATTTAACTGGTAGAAAAGTTTATGTGGAAAAGACTCGATCAGAGATGAAACACAAAAGATAGGCTATAATAGAGTATAATAGAGGAAAGCTCTCTTAAGAAGTAAATAACACAGAAATGTAATGGATAACTCTGTTTTGAGTCTAGGTCTTGAGTTTGAGTTTTTATCCAAACCAATCAGAAACGTGGAAATCGGACTTATGCAAGTTAGAAATGAACACATTTCTGCCATTTGAAACTGATATATCAAGCCATTTCCCTTACTTTACCTTACCATGTTCACTCTCAAATTTGGGCTCTTGATCATGGAGCCCCCATTAATTTACTTAATATTAACCATTACTTTGCCTTCCATCCATCTACATAATGAATCCACCTACTTTAAGGGCCCAACCCAAGTCTAATCTCTCTAGAAAGACTTATTCCTTTGACACCAGCCTCTTCTGAAATACTTTGATACTCATGATCAGTACCACCCAATTCTTGACGAAAATGTGGTCTGTTCTATAATGCTTGCTATTATTTTATATGCACAGCCTTATAGCTCCAACTAAATTATAGATTGCTCCAGTCATGACTGTGACTTATACCTCTGCATACCCTTAGCATTGATCATAGAGTAACATGGATTCATGGACTGAGTTGAAACATGGATTTAATTTAAAATCCCAGATTTAAGGATGAGGCACCTAAGACTCAGAAAAGGGAAATAACTTTCCTAATGCTTTCTAATGCCTTTTAAAGAGTTAGTTACAGTGTCAAAACTGGAGTATATAATTTCTGCCCCAAATCTATTGTTTTTCTATTATATAGATAGCTTCCAAGATCTGATATGTAATGAGACAAATGTAATTGTTTTAAAGTTCTGGAAATTCTTACAAGCATTTTGCAAAACCCAAGGATCAGAATACACCACTTTTGGCAGGGGGAGGGGAGTCTTTTTAAAAGTTGGAAAACTGGAGAGTTTCCCTCTAAAGAACATTTAACCTGTTTTCTTGAAGCAGGGAGCTTGGGGTTTTCTCACTGCTGTCCCTGTTCCTTGATTCTATAG
The DNA here is from genome assembly GCF_018350175.1 of Felis catus. NCBI lineage: Eukaryota > Metazoa > Chordata > Mammalia > Carnivora > Felidae > Felis > Felis catus. Next base: position 129,186,807 of record NC_058375.1, on the reverse strand, counting down.
AAGAATCCGCAAGTAAGGGTTAATGTCATTTAAAGTAAATCACACTACCTTACGATGAGACCATCTTTCTGTCTTCCCTGGTAGTTAGGAAGTCTATAAATTTGGTGCCAGTGTCAAGTGGAAAAGGTCTAACTACAACTTGAGACTTCATCAAGTACCTGCCTGTCCCTTCTAGCTATAGATCACTCAGCATTTTTTGAGTAGCATATGAACTTTCTTCCAAAGAAAAAGTAACAAATACACAGTAAGAGAAGAGGAAAAAGTAGACAAAAAGCACAACGTGAGAGAAAACAACAGAGAAATCTCTGCTTTGCAAGGCTTATACTGTCTGACCCCCACCAAACCCCCAAATATCACCCACAGGTAAGCATGTGACAGCTGCCAGTCTGTAGATACAGGTGTGAGCTGCTGAAAATACACAACGCCTGGATTTCTTTTATTTTTTAAGTTTTTATTTAAATTCCAGTTAGTTAATATACAGTGTAGTATTAGTTTCAGGTATACAATTTAGTGACGCAACACTTACTCAGGTATACTCAGGTATACAGTGTATACTCAGGGATACAATTTAGTGACTCAACTCCCAGTGCTCATCACATCGTTCTTAATCCCTATCGCCTACTTAACACAACCCCCTAGCAACCTCTCCTCTGTTAACTGTAAGTTTTATATAAAGTTAAGAGAACACCTGGATTCCTTAAAAAATGTAACAGCAAAGATTAGGCTGAAGGAGTCTTGTAGGGACAGTGCACATTGAGCGTAGGTACAGAAGCAAAACTGGGGACTTAGAGGAGTGCTCTGTGAATTTAGCAATCACTATACATTTCCCTTGAATCCTGAACAAATAGCAGAGCCTTAATCTAAGGGGAAAAGATTGGCCAACTAATAAGTCCAGGGCTTAGAAACTTGAAGTGCTTCTAATAAACTTCTTGATTTTTAAATTTGTGTTAAACTAGTATATTTTCTTAGGAAGTTATCAGAGCTGCCTTAAATACTCTTTCCTACTTCTTGCTGTTTTTGAGAATGTTCACAAACTTGGGTTTCTGAAATGTGCTGACTTTTAAAAATTAATTCACATTGGAGATAAAACACTAGGAATCTTTCATATTTTGAATAGCTCAGAAAAAAAAATGAGACTTTACTTGACAACTAAAGGGATTTAGAAAACAATTTATGCTTATGCTTCTTTGAAAACCACTCTTTCAACATATCCCTGAGATTCTTCCTGTCGAGTTGAACCAAAATAATTCCTGGAACCAAAGATAATAAAGACATGTCCTACATGGTGCTGATTAATTATAAAACAACTTGTTACTGAAATAAATTTTTATGTGTGTGTGCATGTAAATTCTAACTTTGACTTGGAAAACAATTCACTACAAGTGAAAGTGGATTTGCATTTCCAAGCTTTGAATGCTACTATACATTTATAGTTAATGTGACTTACTGTTGCAATTCAGGGTCAGGACTAGGGTGAAGTGAATGAGATTCCTAGGAAACAAAATTTAGGAGACCTTCACTCTCAGTACTGACATTGTACTTGCAGGACCCTCTGAGTCAGTGCCTTCTTAAGTTTTTACCCTGGGAACTCTATGGCCTCACTTTGGTTCCAGCCCTACTTGCAAATTGTGGCCTACACCCTTCACCAATAAATGATCTGCCACACTATCTTGAACTGATTATTATAGTGTTGACCACCCTAATATAGCCTCTCTTACCATCTCTTTCTGTTCTAGTAAACAATTTAGACCTAAAAGTGTTTGATTAATGTATGCAAGGGATGGGAATGGGTCAAAGAGACGAGAGAAAGTGTCATCTTAGAAGCTAAAATTCCAACTACAGTGACTGAAAGAAATGGAGGAAACCATAGTGAAATGCCATCTTCTAACTTCAGGGCATTTGAAGTCAACAGGAGAAAACAGTATGGATCTGGCAACTACCTTCTCAGAGACTAAGCTGTAAAAATTCAGCATAGCTGTGATTCAGCAATTTCTGGTGCTCATCATTTTGTGAGCTTCTGTCTCATTCTAGATATTTTGCTAGGTACATAATACATATTATCTCCAGTTCTTACAGTTAAGTACAGAGTATCAGTGATTACGGTGATTCATTGAACCCATGAAGCTAGCAAGTGTTAGAATCTGGACTTTAATCCATGTTCATCTAGCTCCAAAGCCTTCAGCCTAGATCCTTGCTTGTTTTATGTGATTGTAAGTAATTACTGAAATTAAGGAAGCCAGGATGATGTTATGATCCATCAGAATATACTGTGGGATATTGGCCTTATGATTTGGGCAATACTTAAACGTCTCAAGCTGAAACCAGATTACTAGACTATATTCTCACTGGGTTTCCCAGTAGAAACACTGCACTATACTACTCTACATACACTCTTTAACACAGATTGAAACAGAAACATGTTTCTCTCATATCAATATGCAGAATTAAAGATCTTATGCTTACTAGGTTAGCATAAGCTTGCAAATAATTAATTTTCCTATAAACTTCTAGGAAAGCAAATATCTCAGTTCAATTAGTAATTATAGCAATGTTGCATGGGTTTGAGAAGATTAGCATGCTTCATATTTTAGTACTATAATCTTTACTTATCAATAACAGGTTTTTCACTTACATTTGTTTTTCCTGGATTTGTAGAGGAGCTGCTATAACTTGTCCTTACTGGAAGTTTAAAAAAAAAATGTGCTCTCCTTATAAAGGAAACATATGCCTGAAATCATAGTTATTAAGAAGGTTTTTTTCCTGGGGCACCTGGATGGCTCAGTCGGTTAAGTGTCTGACTCTTGGTTGCAGCTCAGGTCATGATCTCACAATTCATGAGTTCCAGCCCAGTATCAGTAACCTTTGCTAACAGTGCAGAGCCTGCTTGGGATTCTCTGTCTCCTTGTCACTCTTTGCCCCTCCCCCCACTCACTCTCGATAAATAAATAAACAAACAAACAAGTAAAATTCAAAAAAACTAAAAAAAAATTTTTTCCTAAGTTGTTTATTTCTGGCTTGAGGAATAACTTTGAATGAATCCATCCATTCGCACACATATATCGCTGTTAGGACAGGGAATGTGTGTGTGTGCAGTGCTTTGGGATTTACGTGTATTTGGGAGAACAGGACAGATTTTTGCCAAACATCTTAAATGTGTCAGATTTCCTGTTTAGCACTTTACATTTCATACTCACAAAATTTGATGATGATCTAGGTTTTTCAGAACACTTCTGGTTATTGTTGGTAGAAATCCAACTCAAAATAGCTTAAATCAAAAAGTAGTTTATAAAACAGGCTCATATAACCACAGATGTAGGGGTAGGCTAGCTGCAGTCACAGGTGAATCCAGGGACTCAGATAAGATCATGAGGACACAATATTACTCTCCAGCTCTGAGGTCTACGGTGTCATCCTAGCTCAGTTCTCCAGCAGTCTCCCAAATCATATTAGCAAAACAGCTGTCAGCAGCTCCAGGCTTATATCTGTATCTCATCAGTCCTGAGAGAAAGTAAATTTTTGAGATGTTTCATTGAATCCCAGAATTGAGTCTAACTGGACTGCTGTAGGTCATACACCCAGCTCTGAGCAAGAAACAGTGATAAGGAGAATTTAATGCTTGATTGGCCAAACCTGTATTCTATTGCCTGTTTAGTGCTGAGGCGATAGTTACTCTACCTGAAACAAATGGATCTAATTTGGGGAGAGGGGCAGTTCCCCAGAAAAGCATCAGGAATTATCAGGGAACAGGGGGATGGAATAAGCATAGAGTTGCTGAATAAAATATAAGACAGTCGCTTAAATTTGCATTTCACAGCAAATAATGAATATATTTTTTAGTATAAGTATGTCCTAAATATTGCATAACTTTTAGTATAAATAAGTTCCAGCAATATTTGGGACATACACCCACTATGATATGATCATCTGAAATTCATAGTTAAATCGGTGTTATTTTTATTTGCTAAATCTGGTAACCCTAAACAAGCAGAAACAGCAGTGACCCCCCCTACAGATGCCCTATTATTTACATTATTTACATGAGAATGTTATAGCCCAGAGAATTTTCATAAGAAGTCCTAAATCATATACACATTACATATCTTGACAGGAAATAAGCCCATGAGTGTCTCATGACAAAGACCTGTTATTTTACTCCTATCCTTCCCCACCACACACTCCTTAAGAGGTCCCAGGTGCTCACTGGGACTAGGGAACTGATACTGGATTTCTACTTGGTGGTGCTCAGCTGGGATCGATTAAAATGACCCCTTGACTCAACACTAACTTCAGTAGGATCAGCAAACATTTTCAGCTTCCTGTTATTTTAAGAATTTAAATTAGCCAATATTCTGCAAAATGTACCTTTTCTCACTGGGTTCCTTCTTGATTACATGGCACATTGAAGGAATATTCCAAGGCAGAAGGAAAAACTGTCTGGGAAGGGACACGGGGAGATTTACACAGAAAGCGACCTCCATCTCACATATCTTACTAATAAAAAAATTAAAGGGGATTGGTAGCATCTGGAGTAGATGGTTCATGGTGACAGGAGACACTGACAACTTGGGCTCTGTGGAAGAACAGGAGGAAGTTAAAAACCTAACAGAGAGGATTTAAGGAGAACAAAAATGTTGTTTCAGTGGCTTTAAGAACATAAAGTGGACACCAATTCTAGGCTTAATTTTATCATGCCTGTGTTACCTGCTTTGTTGTCATTTCAGAAAAAAATGAAATGGTCCATTTCATCTTCTGAGATACTAGATCCACAATGTTTTTCACTGTCTTACAGAAGTTAGTATATTAAGGTTAAATAAACCTTCTAATTAAGAATCTCCTTACTGGGCTTGCAAACTTCCCTGTGAAGACAAAGTACAAAGAATTGAGAATGGAGATGGAGATGGAGCCAAGAGAACGCTTGCTTAACCTGATTTATTAGCTCATTAGGATGGCTTAGCCCCTATCGTTTATGGACACTTGGTCTAGATGAAACCAAAACAAATGGTCAATTCAGAGAAAATAATACGACACGATAATAAAATCAATAACTGGATTCAGTTAAGGGGTAATTTTATTTAGTCCTTCCTGTTTCCACAATGACCCAGCACCACCAAGTGGACGTAAGAAACTCATAACCATGACAACAATGCTTAACACTTCTAATTACTTAGGTTGTACGCTAAATTCTTGTGTTACTTTTTTTTTTTTTAATTTGCAACCATTACATGAGGTAGGTTTTATCTTTACATTTAACATATTAGGAGACTGTAGTTCCAAGATTTGCAGTAGAATTTGCTCAGTGGGGTTTTAGCACAAATCTGTTCAGTTGTAAAAATCCATTCTGTCAACCACTGCACCATACTGCTTCTCCGGGCTGCAAAATAAGTATAAAAGCAAGGTCAAAAAATCTTTACTTTAAAAAAATATTTGCACATCGGCTACTCAACAAAATAACTTAAGTAGATGACCTCTATGACTCCTTTCAGGAAAATAACCTAATCCTTTCAGGGAACCTGTCATAACTGAGCAACACAGAGCTCTTACCTGCACCCTGATGTCCAGGGCCTGTCTAAAGGCCTAAGAACTTCCTGCCCTGGCTGGCACCAGAAGGTCCTGGCAGAATTAATTCCCCCAACTGGAATGGGCAGTGCAGCTCTGACTTGTGTGACTCCTTACAGCTAACACCCCTAATATAAGGAGGTGAGATGCCTTCTTCAAACACCACACACCCTGGGTCTTGGATTTTCAGCCATGCTGCTCCTCTCTCAAGTAATTCTTTCAATTTCTAGTCCATAATGATCCAGCAGCCAGTCTATTAAAAAACAAAAACATGGGGCGCCTGGGTGGCTCAGTTGGTTAAGTGTCCGACTTCCGCTCAGGTCATGATCTTGTGGTTCACGAGTTCGAGCCCCGCATCGGGCTCTGTGCTGACAGCTTGGAGCCTGGAGCCTGCTTCGGATTCTGTGTCTCCCTCTCTCTCTGACCCTCCCCCTATTCATGCTCTGTCTCTCTCTGTCTCAAAAATAAATCAATGTTAAAAAAAAATTAAAAAAACAAACAAAAAAAAGTACTACTTTGCAGAATACAGTTAAAGAACTATATGGACATATATTTTGGAGGTAAAACCTATGTATGGGCTGCTATTCATTTTCTTGATGCCCCACAATTCCTAACCTGGCCCCCCCAGACCTCCCCTTTTTCTTGGTAAATACCACCACCACTCAGCTGTTCAGGCTGATGGATTGGCCAGGTAACCAATTATCTATAGCTGTGGGGTCAGGGGTGGTAGGGTTGAAGTGAAAAGAAACAAACCACACCATCTGGTTGAGGGCTCATGCCCTGTTTAATTCTGTGACCAGTTTTGTGCATGATGCTACCATCAGAATAGCTGTGAGCATTTCAACAAGGACAATAAGGAGACACCCTCTTAATCCAGAGGAATGAGTCTAATATTTGGAATTTCCAGTCCCAAGTGATGAACAGAATATATAAGGATAAATATATTTTTCCATACCTCGAATCATACTTTCTTATGTTGAGGCCATTTTATTGTAAATACAAAGCCAACCCTGGCAGTAGGGTGAAGGAGATCGCCAGTACTGGGAATTAAATTCAAGGGCCTCTGTTAGAGTATCGGCTGCCACTTTAAAGGCAGGATGTGAGGGGAGGGAAAAAGCCATTTAGTCCCTTTGTGACTTCTTACTAAATTGTAGATAGTTTCCAGAACTTTGCCCAGATTGTGATGCTTTTATGATTCTATGCAATCTAGTAAAAGTTGAATCTCTTTACCTAGAAGCATCGGAGCACTGGCCTTATTTCAGGTTGCTGGAACAGAATGCCGTGGTCGGATCTGGTGAGACTCTTTCTGGTTTGCAGCTGGTGGTCTTCTCCTTATTAAGACCTCACAGAGGTGGGGGGAATCTAGTGTCCCTTCCTTTTATAAAAGCGTTACTCCCATCACGAGGGCCCCACTCTCAGGACCTAATCTAATCCCAATCACCTCCTAAAGTCCTCATTTCTAAATACCTTCGTATTGTTTTGGGGCCTTCAACATATGAATTTAGAGGGGGACACAAACATTCAGTATTTTCTGTCTAAACATCACTATCATTACACTTATTAAAAAATATTTAAGGGTCTGCTAATGTTTCTGTGCCGACACGAATTCTACAGACAGGGAACTTTCCTGGGTAATTCTTAAGCAGATAGTGCTTATTGAGTAATTACTATAGTCCAATAAATGTGTTAATACATAGTCTGATCTCTAAAACAATTCTTTAGGGTAAGCACTATTCTTCCCTCTTTGCGAGTTAGAAAACTAAAGCTTAGTGAAAAACTAATTGGCAGAGGCAGCAAGATTTAACTCCAAAGAACTGGATCCTGCTTTTGTTTACAGGTATGAATGGAAAACTAGCATTCTTTCTGTATTGCTGCTGAGTGGAGTAAACTGGGCAGAGAATGCAAGGGATGAGGGAATTGGCATTTCTGCAGGGAAGTAGAACAGTCATTAAGGGATTGATTGCTCTGTAGCTGGACCTGAGTTCAAATTCCATTTGTCTTATCAGCTTTGCAACCACAGGTATTAGCCATGTGTTTCTGATATTCTGATATCCAGGGCCCCAGGAAAAACTGCCTCTCCCAGGTTGAACCAATTTCCAGAGTTAGTAAAGGACTCAGCTGGGAAGGCAGCTTTGATCTACAAACCCACCAATCCAGAATCTGTATTCCCAACAGCCTCTCTTTATAGGCTTTTATGCTCCAAACTACTATTCCCCCAACCCTGATCACCTGAGGCCAGGTACCAGACACATAAGGGCAGCCCCTATACCTGAGAGCCTGCTGAACTTGTTCGAATTAGCCAATCCTAAAGCCTGCTTACCTGTTGCCGCCCACAGAAACCACTATAAAGGCTCTTGCCTGCATTTCTTCCAGATCCCTCTGTCTCCCAGTAAACCCTGGGGCTTCCCTGCAGGGCTTTCCTTGGCAAGGCTGGCTTCCTCCTCTTGGAACGGTGAGTAACTACCTGTCTTTTCAATACGGTTGTCTCCCGGATCTGTTGGTTCCACCAAACCTGACTAATAGTAAAATCCACATTTTAAAACACCTAGGGAAATTCACTGAACTCTCCTGTCTCGATTTATTTTCTGTAAAATTGTTGACCACAAATTTCTATATGAGAGGGTGTGTGAAAGCCTCATCCCAGGGCCAGGCTTGGGGTATGAAGTCAACAACTGGTCATATCGTTGATGTTACTCTGAATCAGAGTATTCTCATTACACAGTTTGCTTCGGGAAAGCACAGACCAAATATGGTTCATCTCTGCATGTCTAGTGCATGGCAGAGAGTAGGCACTCAAAAAATGTTTGTTGAATTTTAAATAAGCTAAAGCTTTTATTCTTCCCAGAGGCCCATATGATTGACATTAAAGACCTAATTGGGCCAACCTGCCTTTCTGATCAGATAAATGATCTGTGCCTTTGCAAAATTAGCAAAACCATTAGTTCTCCAGTGTGTGTATTTAACCTGTTCATATTCTGGGTATTTACATCAACATATTAAACACACAAAAACATAAAAATGACAGGAAAATTTCTCATATACAGTTTTCTCATCTTGCTCTATAAACTATGAAGAGTTTGGGGGTCTATCTTTTGAGGAAAAAAAAAACTTTACACATTCTTTTTAAAATGAGATAAATAAAACCTGTTTTTCCCTTCCTACGTGGTGTCTGCCGGGTACAAATGATTGCCACATTAAGTGGAAACAGCATGCATCCTCTTGAAACCGGGCTCTCCTAGAATTGCTTGATCCGACTTTCTTATTCTTATTATGCATTCCAGATGCATAGCCTAGCACAAAGGCCTGGTGAGTAAAGTGAAGTCATTCTCAGGAAGGCTTTGGACTCAAATGACAATTAGGGATGAATGAGATGATCTGAACTTCTGTCCCATATGTGCATGCTCTGATCTGCCTCCGACGTGAATTTCTTTGCCTGAGTTGGGGAAATCTTATCCAGGGCACCGAACAGAGAGCATTGGTATTAAGAGCAGATACTGTCCTGTCTGCACAATAATTTCTTGGAACCTAAAATTCTCTGTAATAACTTCAAAACCTATGGTACCTATGGGAGAACAGGATATAAAGAAAGTGAGTGTGGTATTATAGGAGATTTCTAAATACCATTACTGCTGATTCTGAGTGACAATACGATTACAAGATAATGGCCACAAAATTGGCTAGGGATCACATCTGCTTCTCACTCTTGCCTGTCTCTGGTTACCTTCTCTGTGGGCTGATATAGTGTGATTTAGAGAGGAACCTCCTTTCTCCCCTTCCAGGTCATGGAGTGCCCCCCCCACGCCTCGCCCCCCTTTTGTTTTCGTGGTTTATCTGTCATTTAGGTTGCAACATTTATCTTTTATTTCACCTATAAATAAGAGCACTAGCAGAAGTTGGACCAATATTAATAACACATACCTTCTAGATAACTTACAACTTTTTTCTAATGTGCTTCTAAACCCACAGATGTTACATGGCTGAAACTGCTTCTGTTTTTCTAACATTAGCTAACTATTAGGATCAGCCTGAAAAAAATAATCTATAAATAATATTTAAATAATCACTTTGTCCCCACTGTCTTCTGGGTATTATACCAAGTTTATTGTACTCATTATCTCTTATCCTTAAAAAATTCTCCAGGCTAGACCTACCCATTTTATAAATGAGGAACAAAGACCCAAGGAAGTTAAATTGGGCAGCAAAAGTCACCCATATAGAGGGAGTAGCTTATGAACCTTACAGCCCGTATATTCTACTACTACTACATCTTGTGTTTCAAATTACTATGGTTTTCAGTGAATTCCAAGAGTTTTAAAACATTTATTTGGTTCTTGAGCACAGAAATTCACACTACTTCTGTCCTTGAATATATTAGGGATATAGATGTTAAGTAGGAAACAAGGATCCATTTTCTGGTTGAATCTGACTTGTCTAATTCCATAGCGTTTCTGAGGAAAGTTGATCTTTTAGGGCTTGTCCAAGCTTTCAAATTGAATGTGTAAGTCTATGCTTTTTCCTTCCCTATGGAAACATTTCTACTCAACTGTGAAGCGTCCCAGGCACGCACCAGGCCCCCTCCTGATGTCACAGTCCCCAAAGCTTAGCTGGGATGGCAGATGTTCCATGATTTCATGAAGGCCTGGGATTAGGTGGGCCTTTTGATGAGGCATTTAATTTGGAATTTAGCACTTTTTCATGCAGCAAGCACTGCTGGGCCATTGATAATGCCTGGGACCTAGGCCTTTAATCACTGGATGTTTGTTCTGTCTTGCTAAGGTGATTTCTTCAGCTTAGCATATAAAACAATAAGAATTATCAAATAGAAAGCTGCTTGAATGCCAGCAAAGAAGCACTGGGATATAAACTGTGTCGAAAGTTTAATAAATGTCACCCACAAAAAGCGCATCCTAGAGATAAACCGTAAAATAGAGGAGGGGAGGGATACAAGGCCCACCCCCATCACACACTCCCCAGAGAATCACAGGGAAGCTAGCCTCCTGGTATGCTCACTTTATCAGTAACCCACATGAACAAATGGGACATTCATGGCTGTATTTGTTTCCCCTCTCTTCTCTCCTTTGTTTTTGCTTCTCAAGTGATTAAGACCTAAAGCGGAAGGTTTTTTCTTCCCCCCACCAGCTTTATCATATAGTGTTAATGCTAAGAAATTTGAGATCTCTCGGAACTAATGCCCATCTATGGCCTTAGCTCTTCAGTGGTGACAGCACCATCTGCAATGCTGACCTTACAGACTTAACATGAGGATTTTACCTATTCAGGTCTCTGTTCTCATTATCACCTAAATACTTTTGTTGTTATTGGGAAATATTTTTTAAAAAGATTGGTATGGGAAAGAGAAGACTCTGACAAAATGTGTAGAGATGAAGCTTAGAAATCCAGGGGAAAGTGAGTGTGAGGAATCTCTCTCAGCTCACACCTAGATCTCAACTGTCCCAGGTGGAGTTGGTTACATAAAGTTACCTCAAACGCCTTTTTTTTTTAATTTAAAAACACACTGGAAAAATAGAAAATAGGATAATTTATATTCCCTAGTCCAAACTAACTACTGTCACATCTTGGCATATTTGCTTTGAGCCAGTTTCTCCCCCATTAAAGGAAACCCTTCTCAATTGTTTTTACAAAAGGAAAAAAATGTTCCTGTAGAATGTAAACAATTAAAAAAGCAGAAAAGAATATATATACCATGGAATGTTGCACAGCCGTCAAAAAGAATGGACTCCTAACATTTGCAATGTGGACAGAGCTAAAGTATATTTTAAGTGAAATAAGTCAAAGACAAGTACTATAGGATTTCACTCATGTGGAATCTAGGAAATAAAACAGAGGAACATATGGGAAAGGAGGGAAAAAAAAGGGAAGCAAACCATAAGAGGCTCTTAACCTTAGAAAACTGAGAGTTGATGGAGGGAGGTAGGTCAGGGATAGGCAAAGTGGGTGATGAATATCAAGGAGGGTACTTGTTGTGTTGAGCACTGGGTGTTATATGTATGTGATGAATCACTAAATTCTCCTGAAACCCACATTACACTATATGTTAACCAGAATTTAAATGAAAATTTGGGAAAAAAGGTGGAAAAAGACACAATGGACAAAAAAGAATGTAGGGATGGCAGAAATATCAAATAAGGTTGAAATAAAGAGAAATAATTGCTAAATGGACAGAGGACCAAGGGGATAGTTTTGTGTTTTTGAACAGTGTCTACAATAAACATTTAATGGCCATAAATTTGAAAAAGTAGAAAAGACAGAAAAAGTGTTCCACAAGTCATCAGGAAAATGCAAATTAAAATGAGATTCCATTACATGTCCATTAGAATGGCCAATATCTGGACCATGACTAAAAATCTGGACACTGACACCACCAAATGCTGGTGAGGATGTGGAGCAGACAGGACTTTTCATTCATTGCTAGTGGGAATGCAAAATGATACAGTCACTTTGGAAGACAGTTTGACAGTTTCTTGGAAAAGTAAACATGCTCTTAGAAAAGTACAATATGCAATATATTCTTTGGTATTTATCCAAAGGAGCTGAAAACCTATGTCCACACAAGAACCTGTACACGGATTTTTCAGAAGGTACGCATGGTTGCCAAAACTTAAAAGCAACTGAGATGTCCTTCAGTAGATGAATGGATAAATATAGTGTGGTATTTTCAGACAGTGGAATGTTCAATACTCTATCATTTTTATAATTTCTTTTTAAAGTGATGTGTCAATCCATGAAAAAAGAAAACTTGCATATTAAGGGAAAGAAGCCAATTTAAAACTACATATTGTACAGTTCCACCTATATGACATTCTGGAATAGGCATAATATAGAGAGAATAAAGTAATCAGTGGTTGCCAGGGTTTGAGGGAGGGGAGGAGTGAATAGGTAGAACACAGGATTTTTAGGATGGTGAAGCTGTTGTGTATGATACAATTGTGGTGAATACATGTCATTATATCAAAACTCATCAAATGTATAATGCCATAAACGCTTAACTGTGGACTTTGGATGACAGTGATGGGTTGGTGACGATTTACTGATTGTAGCAAAAGTACCACTCTGGTGTGGGATGGTGATAGTTGGAAAGTGTGTGAGTTTGTATGTGGAGAGAGAGAATGGACAAGGGGCATATGAACTCTTTTGTCACTTAATTACTGTTCATTTTTGCTGTGAATCTAGAACTGCTCTAAAAAATTTAAATCTGTTAAATACACAAAGCTTAAGTGTTCATCTATTTTTATTTTTTTAAGTTTATTTGAGAGAGAGTGTGCAAGTGGGGGAGGAAGAGAGAGAGAGAGAGAGAGAGAGAGAGAGAGAGAGAGAGAGAGAGAGAGAGAGAAGAAAATCCCAAGCAGGCTCTGTACTGTCAGCACAGAGGGAACTTGAACTCAAGAACCATGAGATCATGACCTGAGCCCAAGTAGGATGCTTAACCAACTGAGCCACCCAGGCACCCCTGAAATTTTTTTTTTAAAGACCGGTGATTCTCACTATACATACATTACTAACCCAATTGGATATTATTTTTAAGTATATAGATAAATGTAAATACATTGTAAAATGTATTTATAAAGTATGTTTTGTGTTAATAAGATATTAACTATTCTGGGTCTTTTGCATCTCCATATAAACTTTATAATCCATTTATAGATAAGCATAAAATAACTTGATGTTAGTTTGATTGGAATTGCATTGAATATATATATGTTATCAAGCTGGGAACAACTGACCTCTTGACAGTATTGTCTTCCTATCTATGAACATGGAATATCTTTCTATTTAGTTCTTGTTTTAGTCATTAGAATGTTTCCTTTTTTATTCACTAGAATTTTGTAGTTTTCCTCATAGATGTTGTACATATTTTATTAGATTTTTACCTAAATATTTCATTTTGTGGGATGCTAATGTAAATGTTTTTTTAAAAAATTTTTAATTTATTTTTGAGAGATAGAGTATGAGCCAGAGAGGGGCAGAGAGCGAGGGAGACACAGAATCTGAAGCAGACTCCAGTCTTAGTTGTCAGAACAGAACCTGATGTGGGGCTTGAACTCGTGAACCATGAAATCATGACCTGAGCCAAAGTCGGACACTTAACCAACTGAGCTCCCAGGTGCCCCATAATTTTTTTTTTTTAATTTTAAATTCTACTTGTTCATTGTTGGTATGCAGGAAAACAACTTTTACACATTAATTTGTATCCTGCAACCTCGGTATAATTGCTTATTCCACTGGTCAATTATTTCATTTTGCCTGCCCAGATGATCATGAGATCCATAAATAAAGTTTTATTCCTTCCTAATGTATACATCTCTTACTTCCCTTTCTTTTCTTAAGGTACTGGCTTTAACTTTCTGTATCATGTTGAAGAGGTGTGGTGAGAGGAGACCTCCTTGTCCTGTTCCTGACCTTAGTGGGAAAACATCCAGTTTCTCACTACTAAGCTATAGGTTTTTTGAGGATGTTCTTTTATCAAATTGAGGAAGTTCCCATCTATTCCAAGTTTGCTGAGAGTTTTTATCATGAATGAGTGTTGAATTTTGTCAAATGCTTTTCCTGCATCTATCAATATGATTGTGAGATGTTATTGACTTCCATATATTATCTTTTGCAATTGATATTTAAAAAATTAATTTGACCGATTTAATCTCCCTACCCAGAGAAGATTGGATTTTGATCTTCTGTGGCTACACTATGACAGTTAACTCAATCCAATTGGAGGCAAGCTTATTTGAAGTTGGGTTTATATCTGTGAAAGCTCCTGTATTTCCAGTTTATATTTATTTCTAGCATGTAGTTCTCTGAGATCCTCCTAGTACTGTGTGGTCCTTTGGAGTTGATTATAACTGGATATCTGGAATACTTAACAGGGCTCTTTCTCCCTGATGGTTTCTGAACTCTTATTTTTTGTTGTTCATTCATACGAAATAGCCCAAATCCCTGTTCAGATTCTCCATTCTTCTACTTTCCTAAACTCTCCAACTCTGTCCTGCAACTTTGAATTCAAAAAGTTTAAAATGGAAAAGTAGAATAAATATAGACTTCACCTCTCTGAGATTCCCTTCTCTTCATGGTTTTAGACTAGAACTCACTTTTTGCTTTATTTCTGGTGAATTTAAATGGAATATATATTTAATAACTTGTCCATTTTTCTTACTACTAAAGGAGAGTTGGTGTGGATCATCTGTCCACCAAAGCCAGAGTGGGATTTGTTGTTGTTCCTGAAAGACATTTTGCTAGAGTAAAAGGTTTTTGACTATTTTTTTCTCAGAACTTTAAAGTGCCTGCCGTTGGTGCTGACATCAATAATGCTGGGAGAAATCTCAATCTCCTTTTGGCAATAATTTGAATCTTCTGCCTGGATATCTAAAAAGAATCTTTATCTGTCTCTGACTTTTTACAAATTAGGTAGTCTTTGTAAAAAGCTTTTAGGATAAAATTTCCTTAAAGAGGAAATGCTCTTTTGGAATGCCTGGGTGCTCAGATGATTAAGCCCTGACTCGATTTCGACTCCAGTCATGATCTCTCAGTTCATGAGATGGAGCTCGGCACCCATCTGTGCTGTCGGCACAGAGTCCGCTTAGGATTCTCTCTCTTCCTGTCTCTCTGCCCTTCCCCCCGCTTGAACTTGCTCCCTCTCCAAATAAACATTGTAAATGAAAAGGAAATGCTCTTTTGATAGGCAAATTATTTTGTTCTGTATATAGAAATGAGAAATTTTCTTGTATTATGTTTTGAATGTTTATCTTATTTGTAGTGTTCTCTACCAATTAACATTGTGTATGGTTGTTGAGTATCTTTAACTTATTTTTACTATCTTTGTCTTCATCTGTAATTGCTGTGTTTGTCATTTTTCATCTGTCAATAATTTGAATAATAGAAATAATAGAAATAGAAATAACAGAAATACTTTCTGTTCCTACTTTAATTCCATAATGCTTTTGGCTTTCTAGGCAACTTCATAGTTCTTTTTCTGTGTCATTTTACTGTTTTAATACATTGTTTTAGGTTCTTGTTGCACTAATATTTTATAATATGATTGAGAAATTTTCTTCTCATCTTTGGATTATATTTTCATCTATCATTGACTGGTTTTCTGGGGTTTTTGTTTTTAAACATTTTTTAATATTTGTTTATTTTCGAGAGAGAGAGACAGACAATGTGAGCAGGGAAGGGGCAGAAAGAGGGACACACAGAATCTGAAGCAGTCTGCAGGCTCTGAACTGTCAGCACAGAGCCCAACATGGGGCTAGAACTCACAAACCACAAGGTCATGACCTGCACTGAAGTCAGACAATCAACTGACTGAGCCACCCAGGTGGCTGGTTTTCTGGTTTTCTGTTTTTTATATGCACCACACATTTGTTAAGACACTGTTAGCTGCAATAGAGAAAAAAAAATCTATGTGGTTTATATGCAATAGAAATTTATCTCTTGTATGAATATTCCTAAGGGTGGGAAGCTCTCTGCCAAGATTTTTTAAGTTTTCTTTTTAAATATAATTAACATCCAATATTAGTTTCAGATATACAACATAGTAATTGATATTTATCAACATCACCATATGAAGTTTGCACAATTTTATTGACTATTCTTCCTATGATGTACATTATGTCCCACGATATATTTATTTTATAACTAGAAGATTTTCTCTCTTATTCCCCTTCACCTATATTGTCCATCTTCTCCTTGCTTTCCTCTCTGGAAACCGTCAATTCTCTGTATCTATGAGTTTGTTTCTGTTTTGGTTTGTTTTTTAGTTTCCACATATAAAGGAAATCATACAGAATTTGTCTTTCTGTCTGACTTATTTCACTTAGCATAACACTCTCTAGGTCTGTCCATGTTGTTACAAATGGCAAAATTTCATCCTTTTTTTTTTTATAACTAATACTCTATTGTACGTATATACCATACTTTCTTTATTCACCTATGGATGGGCATGTAGGTTTCTTTCATATCTTGGCTATTGTAAATAATGCTGCAGTAAACAGTATGTATTTTGAATTTGTGTTTTCATTTTCTTTCAGATAAATAACGAGGTGTAGAACTGCTGAATCATATGGTAGTTCTAGTTTTAATTATTTTTTGAGGACCTTTCATCCTGTTTTCCATAGTGGCTGCACCAATTTGCATTCCCATCAAAAGTGCACAAGTGTTCGTTTTTCCCCACATCCTTGCCAACATTTGTTATTTCTTGTCTTTGTGATAGTAAGCCTTTTTGGCAGGTATGAAGTCATATCTCATTGTGGTTTTGAGTTGCATTTCCCTGATTGGTGATGTTGAACACTTTATGTACCTGTTGCCTGTCTGTAGACTTTTGTTTGGGAGTCTTTTGATTGAGTCAATATCATTACTAGTGATCCATCTTCATTTTTTCTATTTCTTCATTATTCAGTCTTGGCAGGGTGTACGTTTCTAGAAACTTACCTATTTCTTCTAGATTGTCTAATCTGTATGTGCGTAATTATTTATAGCAAGTACTTAGGATCTTTTGTATTCCTGTGGTGTTAGTTGCAACTTTTAATTCTGATTTTGAGCTCTTTTTTTTTTTTTTTTTCCTTGCTGTGTCTGGCTAAAGGCTTAACAATTTTTTTTCAAAGAACCAGCCATAAGTTCATTTACCTTTTGTATGTATGTATGTATTTATTTTAGTCATGTATTTCTGCTGATTTTTATTTCCTTCTAATTTGGGGCTTTGTTTTACTTTTTTCTAGTTCCTTTAGGTACAACATTAAATTGATTTTTTTTTTTTTTTTTTTTTTTTTTCTCCTTGAGGTAAGCCTCTATCACTATGTACTTCCCTATTAGAACTGCTTTGGCTGCATCCCATGGATTTTTGAAATGTCGTGTTTCCATTTTAATTTGTCCCAGGTATTTTTTGTTTTTTGATGTCTTTGACTCATTGGTTGTGCAGGTTTGTGCTTGCCTATTGTTGCAGAGCAGTGGCTGTGGGACTGTGGTGTATGGATTTTCCCTAGCACAGTTGGCTGGAGTGGCAGCAGTATTTGAGGCTCTTCCTGTGGCCTGGTTGGTTAGGGTGCCTCACCTATCCACTGTGGCTATAGTAGTGGTTGGGGCTTTACCCAGGGCTGGCTGTCTGAGTAGCTACATTTGGTGCTGCAATTGTGGCAGTGGGTGGGGACTCTCCTAGCCCAGCCCAGCTCACTGAGATACCTCAGTAGCTGCCTCATGTATGAGAATTGGCAAGATTCACAGCAGGCCATTCCCACCAACATTAGCAGGTTAGAGTAAGCAAAGATGGCACCCACCAGCGTCAACAATATCAAAGTAGAATGTGATTGTAAAACTGGTGCTCAACAGTGTCTTCTTCCCCATAGGGTATCTCAGCAGTTTCCTGCCTCTCTGACAGATGTCTCAGGACTAATAAGTCTGTCACCTATGATCTAGGCACTTTTGCAACTGGTATTTTACCATTGGGTCCTGGGGCAAGTGAGACTCCATATGAGAACTTTAATATTGGAATATCTATTCCAACCCATATAAGATCTATGGATTTTCTTGACATAATTCCTGTTAGTTTTCAAAGTCTGGCTTTGGTGTCTCCTCTCACCTGTGTAGGATCTAAGGAATGGAGGGCCTGATGTGGAGCTCCAACCCATTGCTCCTCAGGGAAAAGTTTTGTGGGCTTTGTTTTTGTTTTTGTTTTTAAATACAGTTGACACACAATCTCACATTAGTTTCAGGTGTACAACTTAGTGATTTGACAAGTTTATGCATTATGCTATTATGTTAATCATAAGTGTAGCAACCATCTTTGTTACATTGCTATTACAATATTGTTGACTGTATTCCCTAGGCTGTGCCTTTCATTCTGTAACTCATTCATTCCATAAGTGGAAGCCTGTATTTCCTTCTTTCCTTAAACCATTTTCCCCACCCCCACCCCTCTGGCAACTATCAATTTGTTCTCTTTATGTATAGGTTTGGTTATGCTTTTTGTTTATTAATTTGCTTTTGTCATTGTTTTGTAGATCCCACTTATGAGTGGAGTCATAAGGTATTTGTCTTTCCCAGTCTGATTTCATTTAGCATAATGTCTTCTAGGTACACCCTTGTTGTCTCAAATGGCATGATCCCATATTTTTTATGGTGCTTCCATATCTTGGCTATTGTAAATAATGCCATAAACTTAAGGGTACATATATCATTTTGAATTAGCGTTTTCATTTTCTTTGGGTAAATGCCCTATAGTGGAATTTTTGGATCATATGGTATTTATATCTTTAATTTTTTTGAAGAACATGTTTTTCAGTGACTGTCCCAATTTATATGCCCACCAGTAATGCACAATAGTTTTTTTTTCCTCTACATCCTCACCAAAACTTGTTATTTTTTGTCATTTTTATTTTAGTCATTTTACTTGGTGTAAGGTGATATCACATTGTGGTTTTAATTTGCGTTTCCCTGATTATTAGTGACTTTGAGCATCTTTTCATGTGTCTGTTGGCCACCTGTAGGTCTTTGGCAAAATGTCTGTTCAGGTTTTTTGCCCATTTTTAATTTTTCTATGTTGAATTGTATAAGTTCTTGATATCTTTTGGACATTAACCCCTTATCAAATATATCATTGGCAAATGTCTTCTTCCATTCAGTAGGTCGTCTTTTTGTTGATCGTTTCTTTGGGCAGACGATTTTTATTTTAATTTGTGTCAATAGTTTATTTTGGCTTTTGTTTCCCAGGTCTTGGGAGACATGTCTAGAAAAATATTACTACAGTTGATGTCAGAGAAATTACTGCCTGTGTTCTCTTCTAGGATTTTTATTGTTTCAGGTCTTACATTTAGGTCTTTAATTCGTTTTGAGTTTATCTTTGTGTATGGTGTTAGAAAGTGGTCCAGTTTCATTCTTTTGCATGTAGGTATCCAAGAAAAAGGTGGTCTTTTTCTTACTCTATATCCTTGCCTCCTTTGTTATAGATTAATTGCCCATATAATCATGAATTTTCTCGAGTGTCTATTCTGTTCCTTTGCTTTCTTTATGTGCCAGTACTATACTATTTTGATTACTACATTTTTATAGTATATCTTAATCTGAAATTGTCATAGATCTAGCTTTGTTCTTTATCAAGATTGCATTGGTGTATTCTGTGGTTCCACAAAAATTTTTAATACTCTAGTTTTTTTAAACCTGTTAGTATTTTGATAGATTGCATCAAATCAGTATATTGCTTTGGATACTATGGGCATTTTAACAATATTCTTCAAATCCATTAGCATCTTTCCATTTTTGTGTGTGTCCTCTTCAACTTCTTTCATCAGTGTTTTATAATTTTCAGAGTACAATTCTTTACCTCTTTGGTTAAATTTATTCCTAGGTATTCTTTTTGTCCATTGTAAATGGTGTTCTAAAATTTCTCAAAGTGAGTATTTTTAATGTATTGTTGTATGTGGTTTGCTAGTATTTTGTTGAGGATTTTTGCATCTGTGTTCATCAGGGATATTGGCCTCTAATTCTCTTTTTGTGTGTATTTGGTGTCTTTGGTTTTGGTATCAGGATAATGCTGGCCTTGTAGAATGTAATGGGAAGCTTGCCTTCCTCTTCTAGTTTTTGGGATGATTTGAGGAGAGTAGGTATTATCTCTTGTTTAGATGTCTGCTAGAATTTACCAGTGAATCCATTTGGACTTTTATGTTTTGACACTTGTTTTCTATTACTAATTGTTTTGTTACTTGTAATTGGTCTTGTCAGATTTTCTATTCCTAGCTCAGTTTTGTAAGATTATATACTTTTAGGAATTTATCAATTTCTACTGGGTTGTCCAGTTTATTTGTATAAAATTGTTCATAGTATTCTTCCCTAATCCTTTGTATTTCTGTGGTGTCAGTTGTTACTTTACTTCATTTATTTTATTTTATTTATTTGGGTCCTTTCTCTCTCTCTCTCTCTCTCTCTCTCTCTCTCTCTCTCTCTCTCTCTCTTTCTCTCTCTCTCTCTCTTTTCTTGATGAGCCTAAGAATGTCTCAATTTTATTTTTCATTTCAAATAACCAGATCTTGATTTCCTTGACTTTTTTGTGTGTGTGTGTGTGTGGCCTTTATGTAGTTTATTGCTGCTCTGATCTTTTATTCATTTCTTTTTTTTAATGTTTATTTATTTTTGAGAGAGACCGAGTGCAAGCAGGGAGGGGCAGAGAGAGGAAGACACAGAATTGGAAGCAGACTCCAGGCTCCAAGCTGTCAGCACAGAGCCTGACATGAAGCTCATACCCATAAACCATGACACATGACCTGAGCCAAAGTTGGATGCTTAACCAACTGAGCCATCCAGGCACCACTATTTCTTTTTTTCTACTCACTTTGGGCTTTGTTCTTATAATAGTTCCTTTTAGGTGTAAGCTTTATTTTAGTTTTTTCTTCTTTCTTGAGATAGGTCTGTATTGCTATATATTTCCCTCTTAGAAGTGCCTCAGAACTTTTGCTGGACCATTGTGTTTTCATTTGTCTCCATGTATTTTATTTCTTTGATTGCTTGGTTGACCCATGGACTATTTAGTGTCATGTTTAGTCTCCACGTGTTTGTTTTTTTTTTTTTCCAGTTTATTTTTCTTGTGACTTATTTCTAATTTCGTACCATTGCAATGGAGAAAGATGCATGGTATGATTGCAGTCTTCTTAAATTTACTGAGGGTTTTGTTTTGTTTTTTGTTTTTTGTTTTTTTTTTTTTTTACAGCCTAATATGTGAGCTCTTCTGGAAAATGTTCAATGTGTACTTGAAAAGACTGTGTATTCTATTTTTTTGGATAGAACATTATAACAGAATTTGTTATGTCCATCTGGTCTGTTGTGTCATTCAAAGGCATTGTTTTCTTATTGATATTCTTTCTGAATGATCCATCCACAGATGTAAGTAGCATATTAAATTCATCTATTGTATTACTATCAATTACTCCCTTTATGTCTGTTAATATCTGCTTTTTGTATTTAGGTGCTCCAGTGTTGGGTGTGGAGATATTTATAATTGTTATATCCTCTTGTTGGATTGATCCCTTTATCATTCTGTAATGCCCTTCTTTGTCTTTTATTGCAGTCTTTGTTTTAAAATCTATTTTGTCTACTATAAACACCGCTATTCTGCCTTCTTATTCTCAACTTCCATTTGTATGAGGAGTACTTTTCTACCCCGTCACTTTCAGTCTGTGTGTCTTTAAGTCTGAGGGGAGTCTCTTAAAAGCAGCATATAGAATGAGTGTTGGTGGTTGTTGTTGCTTTAAATCCATTCTGCCACCCTATGTATTTTGATTGGAGTATTTAGGTCATTTACTTTTAAAGTAATTGTTGATATACACTTACTGCTATTTTTAAACTCATTTTCTAGTTCTTGTTCTTTGTCCTTGTTCTTTTGTGATTGAGTTTCTATAGTGTTTGGCTTTCTTTCTTTTTATTTTTTGTGTACATGTTATAGGTTTTGGGTTTGTGCTTACCTTGAGGTTCATATGTAACATCCTAAGAAAATATCAGTCTATATTAATTTGTTCATTTAAGTTCATTCTTAAAAGAAAAAATTGTTATTTTTCCCTTCTCTTCCCCTTTTATTCCCTTCTTTGCATGTTATGTATATGTTGTCATCTTTATATCTTTTTATTAAAAATTTTCATATGTCTATTTATGGCTGTTTCTTTTCCACTTAAGGAAGTCCCACTAATATTTCTTGTAAGGCTGGTTTAGTGGTGATAAACTGCTTTAAGTTCCTTTATCTTTTTACCTTTTTATCTCTCCTTCAAATCTGAGTGATAGCCTGGTAGAGTGTTCCTGGTTGCAGGTTTTTCCCTTTCAGTACTTTGAATGTATCGTGCCACTTCCTTATGGCCTGCAAAGTTTCTGCTGAAAAATGATAGTGTTAAAAGTTTTCCCTTGTATGTAACTTTTCTTTCTCTCTTGCTTTAAGATTCTATCTTTAATATGACATTTCAATAATTATGTGCTGTGGTGTTGGTCTCCTTGGGTTCATCTGTTTTGGAACTCTGTGCTTCTTGGACTCAGATGTCTTCCCTTCCTAGGTTAATGAAGTTTCCATGTAGTATTCTTCAAATAAGTTTTCTACACCTTTCTCAATCTGTCTCTTCTGTGACCCCTATAATGCACATATTTTTTCACTTAATGTTGTAATGTTGTCCAAGGGATTTCTTAAACTAGCTTCCCTTTTTTTTTTGGGGGGGGGTGCTGTTAAGCTTGTGTAGTTTCTATTACTGTCTTCTAGATTGCTGATACATTCTTCTGCATCCTCTAATCTTTGATTTTCTGTAGTGTTTTTCAGTTACTGTATTCTTCAACTCTGGTTCTTTTAAATATTTTTCTCTTTATTGAAGGTCTCACTGAGTGTGAGTGTCTTTACAACCATTACTTTAAAATCTTTATTAAGTGTATTGCTTGTCTTTGTCTCATTTAGTTTTTCCCCCTCTGAGCCTTTTCTTTTTTTCTTTTGAATGATACTATTCTGTCTCACCATTTTTTGCTTGACTTTCAGTGTTTGTTTTGAGAATTAGGCAGAATATCTACTTCTCTTAAACTTGGAGTCGTCTTGTGTATGATGTCCCCTATGTAGATGGTATGTTTCATGCCTTTTGCTTGCTGGCTGGAGCTATGTCTGTATATGCTAGTTACTTTCAGATCCTGTTCTAGTCTGGCCTTTTAAGGTGGAAGGAAAGAGTATCCCCACAGTTTATTAGCCCTTTTTAACCCCAGCTTTTTAGTTGTGTATCCCAACACAGCCAGAGCTGAATGGGTTTTTTTTGACCCTGGGCTCAATCAGGTTGCAAGCTTCCTGTGATGACCAGACTGGTCTGTTAAGATGGCCTTATGCTCAGCTCAGGTCTAGACTCTTAAGTTGTGTGGGTATATAAACCATGTGGTTCTTCAGTTTCTCTGAAGGGAACACCTGGAGAGTGTTCCCACAGTTCCTACACCACTTACAAGAGATCGAGTGTTATCTTTTTTATGATAGTTGCTCTTTTAAATCATGGATTTCCCTTCTGTACCCAAGGACAGGAATATGTTTTTAATCCCTCAGTACTATCCCTCCCCACCGCTGTGTGTGGTGTTGGGGGTGGGGGGAATCTTTGTTACCATGTCTTCATCTTGCTGTTTTCTTTCCATTCTATCTTTGGTTGTTCACTAGCTGTTCGTTCAGCCCTCAGTTCTTCAGGAGGAATTGTTCTGTTAATAGGCAAAATTTAGTGTTCTATGGAGGGGGTGAGTTCAGGGTCTTCCTACTTCACCATCTTGGACCAGAACTCCAGAATGTCTGATTGTTGTTGTTGTTGTTTTGTTTCTTTGTTTTTTTTTTTTAAGTTTATTTGAGTAAGAGGGAAAGAGAGAAAGAGCATGGGGAGGGGTAGAGAGAGGGAGAGAGAATCCCAAGCAGGCTTAATGCTGTCAGAGCCGCATGTGGGGCTCAATCTCCCAGTCTGTAAGATAATGACTTGAGCTGAAATCAAGAGTCATTTAACCAACTGAGCCACTCAGGTACCCCAAAAATCTGTTTTTGAGATCACCTCTCAAATGTGGAATGCCACTCCTGGGGTGGAGATTTTTTTTTTTTTTTTGGTGAGACCTAGCCTTTGCCACTCCTACCCATCTGGATGCTGCCCATTGTCCCTCATTGTGGAGGCTCTCTGTTCATCCAGTTTTCAGGGCTTTTTTTTTTTTTTTTCCGGAAATTATTCCATATGTGGTTGTATAGTTGTTGTGTCTGTGGGAAGAAGTGAGCTCAGGATCTTCCCATGCCCCATCTTGAAACTTCCTCTTTGCCAAGTTTTATTTCCAAGAACCCAAGTTCATTCTTGTAGCTCCATCATTTTTAACACATAACTTTTAAGTCAACATATTTGTCTGTATCAAGATGACAAAAGGCAAACAACCATATTGCATCTCATGGAATTTTTTGATGGGTGAGTTCTATCTTTATCTTTTTCCCCTCCCTTTGCATCCTTTTTCCCTATTTTCATGAATCCTTTTCCCCCCTTTAGATTGGCCTAGTTGTCAAGATTGCTTTATTTTCTATTTCTTTTTTCTTCCATTTTTTTTTCCCTTTGGGACACTCTACACATTCTGTTTACTCTGATATTGTGGTTAACATTTAGACTCTTTTTCCAGCAGTCTATTTTTTTTCTTTTTTTTTACCCTGAACTATAGTGAGATGAGAATACTTTGTATTATTTCCATTGTTTTTACAGCCTGAGGAAATGGCAAAGAAATCGATAAATTCAACTGAGGGGATATGTATTCCAGTTGGAATAACTTAAATTTGTTTTCTCTCCTGAGACTTTTTAATGGCAATTATGAAGTAATAACATTTTTTTCCTCCTAGCGGTGGCTATGATAAGATGATTAAAACATTCCAATGGGAATAGACCAGAAAGAAGTCTTTCCAGGAATCGTTGCACTTAATCAACTTGTGTGAGGGTTGGAGACACTATTCCTTTGGCAACCTACCTTCAACTCTAGATCATATTTTGTCTTCATTATATAGCCCTCAAGCCCTTCCCTCTTTACAAGATCAGTTCCCTACTTTTATTTTTTTTTTATTTCCTATCATAGGGAGTCTAAATATTTCTAGTATTTGACCATCATCCAGAATTTCCAAAGTGCTCTCGAATATTCAAGTTGTTCATTTCCTCTAGAACCACAGAAGTTGGGGTAAACGTCCATTGTCATATACTCACATGAAGAAAAATTTGTCATTGATGTTATGTTCCCAGACTATAAATGGGACAACAAACATAGGTTCCTGGTAGATAGAAAGCCACCTTACTTGAAGAATAAGTGGATATTCCACCTACTTCCCTAATACAGGAAAAGTGATTCCCTAATCATATGCCTTCTAGTTTGGCTTTTTAATTATTTCTTTTGGCAAAAGCCACACAGAACACTTAGGACTTCCCTAGTGAGAAAGATTGTCTTGGACAAATTAGATTGAGCCCTATGCTAAATGAGTATTTTTACCTTAAAACTCTCCTTTTGGCAAGGTAAATAATATTCAGGGAAGATATTTACAGCCAAATTAGATTTATTAGTATAAAATAGAAACAGCTTTAATATTCCCAAATATGTAATGATGTGAAAACGGTAGTTCTCCATCTTGGGAGATCATGAATTTTTTTTTTTAAGTTGTAAATTACATAGTAAAAACTGATAAAATGTAACCAAGCTGTCAGCTCTACAAGGTCAAATACAGTGTCCGTGCTGTTCACCATTTTATCCACATGTCTATTATAGTGTCTGACAGTATAAATGTACTAAAAAAATAAATAAATGAAAAATGAGTCTGGTTAGGTCCCTGCAAGAAAAGTGGGATAAGGTTGTAGATGCTCTAGTGTGATCAATTCCAAGACCCCACTTCCAAATAAGGGTTCACATCTAAAGAATACTATACACCTAAGATATTACACAAAATATTTTTTTCTCTCAATGGAACTTGAAGTGTTTGAGTCTTAATGAGTACATTCCATTAAAAAAAAAATCTCAAAAGAAATCTACCTCACATTGAAATCTACCAAGTTCTAAGCAGCCACATTTTTCTTAGCTTAACTCCTAATTACTATAAAATTTTGACAAGCATTTCACACATTCAGGATTCTGTGCTCTAAATTTCAGATCCTTTAATCATCTTATCACATCAGAACCAGGGATGGGTACTGTAGCCACTAAGGCGTGGAATGGCTAGTGCTTCCTTCTTTCAAGCTTGGAGTAACAGACAAGATACAAAGTAAAGCATAGCCATAAAGCCAGGGTGTCTATTTCAAAGACCAACTGAAATTTAAGAACCAGGAAAGTTTTCATTAAGCTGAAGAATAAGAGAAAGTTTGAGACCTTTTAGTTTTAGAGGGCTCCAGAAATAGCAACATTGAAATCAAAGAATATTTAGGGTTTTGAATACATGGCTAGGTATCTTTAAAGTGCCGACTCTGCAAAGATTTATTTAAGATTATAAAAAGGGAGAACAATATGACACTTTGCAATTTTCAGCACTTCAAAGTTTATTCATCTGATCCTCGCAATTGTGTGAACCGTTTGATTTATCCTCAATGAGGTAATAATTCGTAAGAGATAGTCCATTCATTTATTCACTCATTCAACAAACTAGCATGGAGTCCCTTTGCTAGGCACAGGATAAAATATAGAACCCCACCATGTTGTGGACAAGCACACAAATGAACGGATAAATAAGGACAATAAAATTCTGGCTATCAGCAAAAATTTGTAGTTCAATCCCAACCTCATTCTCTATGGCAAAACAAATCATACCAAAATATTCATGTGTCATTGCTTGAAGTACATACAAAAAGGCTCAACTTAAATGTTTTGAATGATGAGAACAAATAAAAGTAGAAAACACGCCATTTCACATAAAGACGTCAAATTCTTCCAGTTTTTCCAGAGGCAGGCTAGTGGGGGGAGAGTAAAGAATGTGAGCTCTAGGATATACTATCTGTGTTTGCATCCCAGCCCTGCTTCTTTCCAACTATGCAAACTGCCCAAATTATTTAACTCTGAATACTTTAATTTTATCATCCTGAAATGTGAACAATTTGGGATAGAATACCTCAGGTTAAGATATGAAACACTTACGGGCGCCTGGGTGGCTCAGTCGGTTAAGCGTCCGACTTCGGCTCAGGTCATGATCTCACGGTCCATGAGTTCCAGCCCCGCGTAGGGCTCTATGCTGACAGCTCACAGCCTGGAGCCTGCTTCGGGTTCTGTGTCTCTGTCTCTCTCTGACCCTCCCCCATTCATGCTCTGTTTCTCTCTGTCTCTGTCTCAAAAATACACATTAAAAAAAATTAAAATGTAAAAGACTTAGAATGTTGCCTGGCTTGTAAAAAGTGGTACCTAAGTGAAAGCTATTACAAGGCATGTCATTTCATAAATGAAACCGCAAACACAACAGTCTGAACACAAGCATTTCACACAGGATACAGGAACAAGATACAATATACTGTATTTCTGAATCACATATATTCAACTGTTAACACTAGTTAACCTTTGAGTGAAGACTAAGAGTATAGTGTAATTCTATTTTTTTTTCCTTGAATGAGTGGTTTTCCAGTTGTCCCAACACCATGTATTGTAAAGACTGTTACTTCCCCCATTCCATTAAATGATTTTGGCACTGTTGGTGAAAATCAATTGACCATAGACACATGGGTTTGTGGACTCTGAATTATTTTCCTTTGATCTGTATGTTCCTCTGCCAGTACTACACTAGCTTTGCATTGTTTCCTTTGTTTTGTTTTACTCTGGGTCTTTCAGAATTGCATATTAATGTTAAAATCAGCTTGACAATTCAAGAAATCAACTGAGTTTCTGATAGTGATTGCCTTGAATCTCTAAATCAACTTGGGGAATATTCCCATCTTAATAATAGTAGGTCTTCCAACTCATGAACATGAGAGGTGTTTCCTTTTATTTAGATCTTCAGTTTTTATCAAATATTTTGTAATTTTCAGAGTATGTATTCTGTACTTCTTTTCTTAAACTTATAAGTATTTGTGATGCTATCGTAAATGGAATTTTATTTTTAGGTTGCCCATTGCAAGCATATGGAGATACAGTTGCTTTTTTTATATATTGTTTTTGTATCCTGTAATCTTGTAGAACTTGTTAGCTCTAACAGTTCTTAAGTGAATTCCTTAAGCTCATCTATATACATGATTATGTCATCTGCAAATAGATAAAGTTTTACTTTTTCCTTTCCAATCTGGATGCCATTTATTTCTTCTTAATTGCCCTGGCAATGAAATTATTGCAATCTTTAATAGAAGTGGGAAGAGTGAATATTTTCTAGTTCCTGATCTTAGGGGAAAGAAGCTAGTCTTTTGCCATTCAGTATAATGTTAGCTATACAGTTTTTCAGAGATGCAGTTTATCTGGTTGAGGAAGTTTGTTTCCATTTCTACTTTGAGTGTTCTGTCATGAAAGAGCTTTGGATTTGTCAAGTTCTTGTGTACTGAGATGATGATGTAGTTTTTCATTTATGCTTTATTGGTGATGGTGTATTACATTATTTTCAGATGTTAAATCATCTTTTCATTCCTGGGACAAATCCCACTTATTCATGTTATGTAATTCTTTATATGTTGCAATTTAATTTACTAGTGTTTTGAGGATTTGGTGTCCATATAAATGAGAAACTTGTAATATTCTGGTGATATTTTTATCTGTTTTGTTATCAGGATAATTCCAGCCACATAGAAAGAGTTGGAAAGTGTTTTATTTTCTTCTTCCTCTTCCTCCTCTTCTGGTAGACTTTGTGAAAAACATGGTATTTCTTTTTTAAATGTTTGGTAAAATTCAGCCATGAAGCCGTCTGTTCCTGAGCTTTTATTTTTTGGTCGTGTCTTTATTACTAATTAAATCTGTTTGTTTACTATAAATTGGGTTATTCATCTTTTCATACATTAGTTTTACAAGTTTGTGACTTTTTAGGAAATGTGTCCATTTCATTTTAGTTATTTAATATATTAGCATACAGTGCTTCAGTATTACTTTATAATCCTTTGTTTCTATCAGATCAATCATAATGTTTTTTCATTTCTAACTCTAATAATTTGAGTCCTCCTTTTTTTCTTAATCTAGATAGAAGTTTGTGAACTTTGCTGATCTTTTCCAAGAACCTGCTTTTGGTTTCATCAATTTTCTATATTTTGCTATTCTCCATTTCACTAATATCTGTTATAATCTTCATTATTTATTGTTTAGATTGATTTTTTTTCAGTTGCTAAAAAGGGATTATCAGGTTTTTAATATTGTTTAAATATGATTTCCCTCTAGAGATTGCTTTAGCTTCACCCCATAAGGTTGGTATGTTGTATATTCAAAGTATTTCCTAATATCTTTTTATTCATAGGACCCACTGATTATTTAGGAGTATGCTTTTAAATTTCCACATATTTTTGATTGCCCCAAGTTTCTTTTGTTATTTCTAAATTTGTTATGCATAGTTTACCACAAAAAAGTCCAGAGGACAAGAAAAATATTGTGTTAACTACAAGAAGACAATAGCAATCAAATAGTAACATGGTAGACATAAACCCAATCATAGCAATAATTACATTAACTAGAAATGGACAAAATACTTTAAAAGGCAGAGATGATCACACTGGATAAAAAAGCAAGATAGAACTTTATGATGTTTATAAAGGAAGCTCTATACATGTAAAGGCAAATATCAAACATAAGACAGTATGACTGTATTGATATCAAACAAACTAGAGTTCAAGACAAGGAGTAAACCACAGAAAGAGGACCATGTCATAATTTTAAAAGGGAAAAAACTTCTATCAATAAACACACATACATTTAATTTAGTTAATAAGATAATTTGAAAATACATCAAGCAAAAATAATAAGACTGGACTAAAAGGAAAATGGGCAATTCCATAAACCTATTTGTATATTTTAACACTTCTTACTAAATTGATGTTTTTAAACCCAATAACTATACAGAAGATTTGAGTAATACCTGGGTTGTTCGAAGGTTACATTTCCTGAGAAGCAGACTCAGAGGCCAATATTTGCACACAGAAATTTGAATGAAGAATGCTTTTGTAAACTTTAAAGTCAAGGAAGCAGAACTAAACAGCACTGAAATGCTACAGAATAAAATTACAGAATTTAAGTGTGGTCTTGGTATAAGGATAAATATTAGAGTCCAGAAATGACCAATGCATACAAAGTCAATAGATATATTACAAAATGACGAGAGAAATCAATAAGAAAGGACTCTTTTCAACAAATGTCATTTGATAGGCTGGTTATTCATCCCCTCCCCCCCCCAAAAAATGAACACATGTATGTTATGTACTTAAATATTTTTTATATTATATGAGAATGGACTTTTGTCCAGCATATATAAACAACTACTATAATTATAAGAAAGTTGATCTATTTAAAATGGCAAAAGTCTTGAACACTTTCCAAAGTAAGATATAAGAATAATAAGCACATGATAGGATTTCAACTTTATTAGTCATCAAGAAAACACACACAAATCATGATGACACAGCATCTTGCACACACTACAAAGGGTAAAATTAAGATTTACAGTGTCAAACATCAAAGAGGATATGAAGCAATTGGATCTCTCATGCTGATTTGAGTGTAACATTGTTCCATAACTTGGGAAAACAGGTTAATAATTTCATAAACACTAATATAAAGACCCATAAATTTCACATAATAAATATGGCTGTAACTAAAAATAATTTTTATTACAGCCATATTCATTATAGTCTCAAACTGAAAAAAAAAATCAGATATCCATCAACTGGTAACTTTTAGGAAAGTTAACACATGAATCATTCTCAGCAGTAAGAAGAAATGAATCACTGATACACTCAACAATACAGATAGATTTAAAAAAAAAATCACACTGAACAAAAGAAGCCAAACAGAAAAGAGTATATAAGGCATAGATTCCTTTGTTTGTTGTTTATTTGTTTATTTTGAGAGAGTGTGAGCAAGGGAGGGGTCGAGAAAGGAAGAGAGAGCATCCCAAGCAGTGCAGAACCTGATATAGGGCTCAATCTTGAGATGTGATATTGTGACCTGAGCTGAAATCAAGCCACCCAGAGGCCCCCATGCTGTACAAGTTCTTAAATAAACCATAAGGAAAGATAAAAGTAAGCTGTGGTGATATGGTGACAAAACTATCAGCGACTGTTTTTGTGTCAAAAGAGGGGTGTAACAGGGGAGGCCATTGTTTGAAAAAGAACCTGAGGAACTTTCTGAGGTAATAAAAATACTCTATACCTTGATTGCAGTGGTATTTACATTCGTATATTAACTTCTCCAAGCTTCCTGAACTGTGCATTTAAAGTCTGCGTTTTATTATATGTAAAGTATCTCATTTTAAACCAAAATTTATTTTTTAATTTTTTCTCCTAAATTATGATATTGTTACATGACTATTACACTTATGCTTTTTTCTAGTATTTTTCAAGATCAGAATTTAATGATTCATCACTTACATATAACACCCAGTGCTCACTCCAACAAGTGCTGTCACTAGTGCCTATCACCCATTTAGCCAATACCTGCACCCAACACTCCTTCAGCAACTCTCAATTGTTCTTTGTATTTAAGAGTCTCTTAAGGTTTGCCTCCCTCTCTTTGTATCTTTTGTCCTTCCCTCCCTGTGTTAATCGGTTTTGTTTCCTAAATTTCCACATTTTTTTTTTTCTGAGACAACATGAGTGGGGGAGGTACAGAGGTTGAGAGAATCTGTTTTTCTTTTTTTTAATGTTTGTTTATTTTTTGAGAGAGATGGAGACAGAATGCGAGTGGATTAGGGGCAGAGAGAGAGGGAGACGCAGAATCCAAAGCAGGCTCCAGGCCTCTGAGCTGTCAGCACAGAGCCCAACACGGGGCTTGAACCCACAAACAGATATCATGACCTGAGCTGAAGTCGGATGCTCAACTGACTGAGCCACCCAGGCTCCCCGAGAGACTCTTAAGCAAGCTCCACACCTAGCGTGGAGTCCAGAGCCCTACAAGGGGCTCTATACCATGCCCATGAGTCTTGACCTGAGCCTTAATCAAGAGTCAGGCTCATAACTGACTGAGCCACCCAGCATGCCCCAAACCAAAATTTTAATACATTACTTTTCAACCTTTGAAAAACAAAACTACTTAAAAATGAAACCTCACAAATCAGAAATTAAAACTAAGATGCCAGAGATAAAGGAAGTCACGGTTTAAAAAGCATTGAAGCCACTTAAATATAGAATTAAATGATTATAGAAATTATGGTTGTGGAATAGAATATAAATTTTTAAAATTTGATCATGAAAATATGAACACCCATGGTGGAGTCAGGAGTAAATAGAGAAAGTTCAAGCACATTCATTACATCAGCTTTTATCATATAAATTGTTCTAATTATAAAATTTTGCTACAGATGTCAACTGGATGCTAATACATGTAAAACATTTTTTGGTGAAAAATTTTGAAATATAAAATATATATTTTAATATATAACTAACATGTAAAATATAAAAATACATATATATATATATATATATATATATATATATATATATGTAATATAAAAGCACTGTGAATGTGGTGAGGAGGTCCAAGGTTGCATTTATGTTGAAGTATCATGTTCAGTCATTATGTATTAGGCTCAAACATTAAAGGTATGCTTTAAAGTTGATAAAGTTCTTTCATGTATAGAAAAACTGAAGATTTAAATTAAATAGTAAAACAAAGCTAGAAAAAAATCCTCAGAAAACAGACATGGTAACAATAAGTTTACAGAATATCAACATTTGAGGTAAGTCTGGGACTGGAAAAACTAAAGGGTTTTTGCTAAACTCAGCAACATGAGTTTATATGAATATTCTAAGAGCTTTGCCATCAACAGTATGACTTAGCTCCAAACTCCCAATCTCTGTATGCTTTTGTTACATTACATATTCCTTAAAGGACGACTGTAACGGGTCCATTGTGGATCAGGATTTAAAATGGATTCATTGGGGCACCTGGGTGGCTCAGTTAAGCATCCAATTCCTGGTTTCAGCTCAGGTCATGATCTCATGGTCTGTGAGTTCGAGCCCTGCATTGGGGTCTGTGCTGCCGGTATGAAGTATGAAGTCTGCTGGGATTCTCTCTCTTCATCTCTCTCTTACCCTCCCCTCTAAATAAACATTAAAAAAAATAAAATTGATTCATTGCTTATGGCCAAGAAGGGAGGGTAATATAAAATGGACCTGGGCATGTGATACCCGCTCCCATGTAATTCCCAGAGAAGAGAAAATAGTTGTGAGATGGGAAGACACAAAAATGTGGCTACTACATGAGATATTTTTACATGAGATACATGAGGTACTACGTGAGATACATGAGGTAGTTTTATTTTATTCTTTGTGTTTCATGCCCTATTTACAACATTCGTTATTTCTTTTGTTGAGATTATCTTCTCGCATGTATTTCAGAGAAAGTCGGCCTGGATTTAGCTAGCCCACTGCAAATCCTTTTGCTCCAGTTCTAATAGAGGTAACAATTTTTTAAAGCATTTATTAGAAGAATCCTCTAGGTCAATTAAATAAATTAAAAAAAAACTAAAAATGAAGCTTTTCATTTAATTTCTCTATTAGCCTCTCATCATTAAAATACTAACCAGTTCTAGGCTTATATTAATTAAACCAGTTCAGCCTCCAAATATTAAATAAGTCATGTGAAATTACATTTTTAATAAGTTACATTGTAAGGCAATTGATTAATTTTTGTCACAATTACCTGGATTTTTCCAAAGAAATTCTTCAACTTAATTATTTACCAAATACTTTTAACAATTGTATAGCATTAAACTAGGAGTCAAAAACCTTAAAGATACATAGAAGTAAAAGTGTCCATTGAAATTCATTGGTTTCTCATTGCGCATATTTCATTGCACATATTTTTGGCTTAATGAGGAAATTAGAGTTGATAATCTACATAGTTTTCTCATGTTATCATTTATGATAATGGTGTAATGGAAGAATCAGAGGCTTTAGGACTTAGACAAACTGAATTCAAATTTTAGTTCTGTTCTTTTAGCAGGTATATAATTGTCTTCAATTTCCTTAACCACTCTGAATCTCATTTGAGTCCTATAATGGAAAAAAGATGCATAACATAATTTGTAACTATAAAATGTATTGATAATGAAAATGTTAAGTCAAAACCTCACACATGGTGATTGCCTCATTAAAGGTTACACTTCTAAGTTTTCCCTATAAGGTATAAAAGGATGAAGAGAGAAATGCTGACACAGGGCTGAACATAATGGATATTGAATGAATCGTTGCTTCAGGAGGCAGAGAAAGAATGAGAACAGAGAATTTTATGATTAATAGTAGCAGATACCAACCAAGTCATGGAATCAACCATCTTAAGAGCAAAGGAACATGAAGGAAAGCTAATAACTTGGCAGAAGTTGTATTCTTTGTATAGAATTTGTGCTGCTTTAGAATTAACAAAGTGCTCTGTGTTAATTTTATCCACTTTCTGTGGTGATAAATAACCTTTTCTATTGCTCCTATGTCAGACATCTCAGACAAAATTCTGCTGCAGTCTCAAATAACCCCCTAAATCTCAGTGACTTCAACAGGAGTGAAGTTTTGTCTCAAGTTCCCTATCTGTCATGGATTAAATGCAACTTGTTGTCTTCATTCTGGGACACAGGATGAAGGAATAATTTCTATTTAGGACACTTCCATTATCATGGCAGAGGAAAAAGGGAACAATTTCAGAATGACATGATAGTTCCAAAAGTTTCTACTCGTCAATAACACACATTTCTACTAAAATTTTATTGGTCAGAACAAGTTCCAGGTAAGACTGAAGTTAGTAAGTTGGGGTATGTAGTCCTCCCATAATAAAGGATAGAGAATATTTTGTGTAATAATCAATAGATTCCATTCTTCCTCCATTAAAAAAAAACCTCTTATGTATTAGATAAGTCCTTAAATATTGATATAGATAAAATTCATATTTCATTCTGGTTTTAATTAATAGATTCTAGTATCCTTTTGTTACAGGTCTGGTATATTTCTTATTTTTTAATGTTTATTTTTGAGAGAGTGCAAGTGGAGGAAGGAGTAGAGAGAGGGGGACAGAAGATCTGAAGTGGGCTCTGTACTGACAGGCTGACAGCAGCAAGCCTGATAAGGGGCTTAAACTCACCAACTGCATAACCTGAACTGAAGTCGGTTGCTCAACCGACTGAGCCACCCAGGTGCCCCTATGTCTGGTATATCTTTTTTTTTTTTTTAATGTTTGTTTATTTTTGAGAGAGAAAGAGACACAGTGTGAGTGGAGGAGGGGCAGAGAGAGAGGGAAACACAGAATCTGAAGCAGGCTCCAGGCTCTGAGCTGTCAGCACAGAGCCCAACATGGGGCTTGAACCCATAAACTGTGATAACATGACCTGAGCTGCAGTCAGATGCTCAACCAACTGAGCTACCCAGGCACCCCTAATATATCTTAAAGGAGAACTCTCTCAAGTGTCTGGCTGATGCACCAAGATATATAAAGGTTTGATCATGGGCCTTTGTCATGCTATAAAAATATTGTCTTTAGCTGGCATAAATTGTTACATTACCAACAGTTTTGAATAACTACTGAAACCTAATGCTAAGGAGAATTTCTCAAGTCTAAAATATCAGAGTTAGGAAAAAAAATTAACTTTGGAAGGACATAGAGAAAAATAGCCTTGTCAGCTTAGTAAGATTACCGTTGACATCTGCTGGATAGAAAATTAAGCAAAAAAAAAAAAAAAAAAAATTTGTCAGCTTGTGAGAACTATTGTTCTGACTGGAATGTGTTCCATGTGTTACACTAAAAAATTTCCAGAGCTGGCTATTAATTTCCTTTTGGCCATCCAATTGTATTTGAAAGTCATTCTCTTGTGACATTATTATAGTATCTAGGAAACTATTCCACAATAATATTTCATTGAAACGTGACCAATTCTTTTGTCCATGTATATTAAACATCCTTATGTGTTGGTTGTTGTGATATGTATAGGAAATAATCAGATTCCAATATTGAGTATTCATTATTCCAGAAACTACATTAGTTGCTTATGTATGTTTCACATCATCAAGATTTCTGGGGGAACCTTGGTGGTCAGTTGGTTGAGTGTCCGACTTCAGCTCAAGTCATAATCTCATGGTTCATAAATTCAAGCCCTGCATCAGGCTCACTGCTGTCAGTGTGGAACCTACTTCAGATTCTCTGTTCCCCTCTCTCTCTTCCACTCCCCCACTCACATTCTCTAAAAAATGAAGAAACATTAAAAAATTCTTAAGGTTTGGAAATTTTACAAACAAGTTAGCTTGCCACAGTTCCATTGGTGCAGGTAGACTACATGAGACTCTTGGTTCAGAAAATGATGTTTATCACTCCTAGCAATTGCTAGAGTAGCTGCATTTATGTTTGCACTGTGTTTCCAATCCCAATTTCTACACAGCTATGTGAAGAAAAACAGAAAGCAATTGTACCTGCTGTGGGTTGTGTTAGAGGAGAACTTTGTGATAGGACACTAATATTTCATAATTGGAAACAAGCATGCCTGTCCTTTGCTCTGAAGGGAAATGTTTACTTGATTATATTTGAGAATTCTCTTTGCCTTGGATAGAAATACTCTCTCTATTTTCCAAAGGTATTCTCTATACAAACATTCTTAAAAAGATAGTTCAGAACAAAGAGTAGTAAATGCCTCTCTTATGATACCTGAAAAAACATGCATGAGCCCTGGAGAATCCTCCCCCTACAATATCGGCCTCTCATTGATACTGTCTCAGCTCCCGGTGAACTTCCCCATATGTATACCACTCTGTTGTCCACCCTCATTAATTTCAACATGGTAGACCCAAACAAAGTTCATGAATTTGTCTCCTATATCATTTAAAACTGCTGTCACTAGGACTCAAAGCAGCAGGAGGGGGCCTGCAGTATTGACCATTCTCCCTCCCTGCACCCTCCCTCCTGAATCTTCATGGCTGGACTCAGCTAGCTGAATAAATCCCATAAAATACCAAGTTTTACCATAGAAATCCAGGTAATTTTCTTAAATTTTTGAATTAACCTTTTTACTTGGTTTGAAAATTTTAATCCAGTTACAATAAAATGTAACACTGATTTACAGAGACTTAATCTTGTCCCACAAGGAGGAATGTGTAGGGCAATTTGGTCATGTATCAGAACTCTGGCCATTGAGTTGTTGGTTTTCTGAATGCATTCCAGAGCTAAGATGATATTAATGATCATGTCTGCTAATTTAGGGGCATACATATATATATATATATATATATATATATATATATATATATATATCACATCTTATTTATCCATTCATCTGTAGATGGACGTTTGGGCTCTTTCCATACTTTGGCTATTATCAATAGTGTGTCGGTAAACATTGGGGTGCATGTGTCCCTTGGAAACAGCACACCTGCATCCCTTGGATAGATACCTAGTAATGCAGTTGCTGGGTCATAGAGTAATTCTATTTTTAATTTTTTGAGGAACCTCCATACTGTTTTCCAGAGTGGCTGTTCGGGCTTGCATTCCCACCAACAGTGCGAAAGAGGTCCTCTTTCTCAGTGTCCTTGCCAACATCTGTTGTTGCCTGAGTTGTTAATGTTAGCCATTCTGACAGGTGTGAGGTGGTATCTCATTGTGGTTTTGATGTGTATTTCCCTGATGATGAATGATGTTGAGTATTTTTTCATGTATTGGTTGGCCATTTTCTTAGCTACTTGAATGTCTTCTAAGGTCAAATCACCATGTTTTCAGGAAGAAGTCCAATTAATGCCTGGCTTACACGTAAGCAAATGTACATGGTTACCCTTGCAATGAATTGTTTACAATTGTTGGTATTCCCAAAGTAGGATCTGCATTAGTCAGAGCTAGTGGTTGACTGGACTTCTAACTGGTCTCCTATCTGGCTAGTAGACCTTAGGTTCTGCAGATCTCTTAATTTAGCCAAGTCCTTGTTTTAGAGGAATTGCTTAAGGGAAGTCAGTTCAACCTGTCCTGTTTGTCTATGCTACAAGTTGGGTGGAATTAGTCTGCTTCGTGGGACTGAGAAAGGGCTATAAGAATGGAGGTGGGGAAAACATCCACATGTGTTGACAGATATTTTACATGGGAGGTACAGGAGATGCTTCTGAGAAACAAATACTAATATACCTCCTTTCTGGTGTCTGAGATGTTCCTCCCCTTGATGCCAGGATGTTATTCTTTTTTGACCACTGCAAAATCATGATGCCCCATTTTTATAATCAGTAACTTCGCCTTTGTTTTTTTTTTTTTTTTTAAATAATCCTCACCTACTCACACCTGGCCTTCTCATTTAGAAAGGTCAAGTATGAGAGGAAAAAAGGGCATTTTTATACAACTTATACATAGCTATTTTCTTCCATTTGTCCTGGGTGTGCCACTGCAGAGGGACTTAGTGAATAGTCAACTAGGAGATTATTACCCTATGATCTAGGACCATATCAGTCCAACAAGAGAACCTAGGTGGCCTAACCAGAATTAAGTTAATTTCCTTTATGCCCCCGTTTAGCTGTGCTGCCATACCAGCCAAGCTGGTCTGGGTTTTCCATTAGGGGAAAGTAAAAAACTTTATGCCCAGGAGTGGTAAGGAGGAATTCCTAATTTTCAAGATAGGTCTATGTAACCTTCTACCCTTTTGATCTTAACCATTACCCAAGAAGCAGCCACAAGGAGATGGTCTCTTCTGGGAGCAGTTGCATTCAATGACCAAACTGCCTTACTAGGATGTATGGATCAGGAGGAAATGCAAAAAGTAGTATAAGATTTTGTCAGTTTTTGAGGAGGGTGTTGCAGTGTACAACATCAGATATATGTGGGTACAAAGAAATGTGGAAACTCCCAATACCTTAATAATCAATTCATTAAGTGCTTTTTATCACAAAAGTCACCTATCAGACTGCAAATGGTTTGGAAGGCCAAACACATTTTAAGGATTGTTTTTAAGGATCACAACTGTGGCCAGATATAGTTGAGAGTATAGAAACATATACAAGAAAAAGTATAGAGTGGTAAATCACCATTATCAGCCTTGATAAGGAATTAAAACTTGCTGTACTGAATTTACAGGTGTGGGTAAGAGCCCTATCCTGTCCAATATGGTATCCCACAACACAACATAAATGGGTTAACTTTTGGCATGGGTTATGAATCTAGCAAGTAGTGGTAACCTGTGCATCAGATATAGTCCTCTATACCATTCCAACCTATGATGATGACTGTCTTGCCCGATCTAGTATGATGATGAATCCAAGCAGCAATGGTGGCAAGCTGAATATGCAATCTTGAGCAATCTGTCTATTCAGAGGATGGACCCTGATCATGGACATCTGCATGAGTCCATGATGGCTCCATTAATAGCAATGATTGGTTTTCAGTTTGTGGCCCCAGAGGGGGATTACTTTAAACTGCTGTCTGTAGTGTATTAAATGGCAGACTATGCAGATAAGACAACACCAAGAGCCCATAAAGCCAGTAAAAATGGGAAGTTCACTAGGGACATATTACCCACCAACCAGTTATCCCATACATTTTGGATAGATGATGCTGACATTGAATAGCTGCAGCAGCCCAGTGGGTACCATTGAATTTCAGCTTAGGTGTTTGATCACCGTGTATTGAGAGCACAATTGAGCTAACAACTTTATTATAGATAGTGGGGAAGATAAAGGTTTCCCCCAAAGTAACAATTTTCAGGTTTAATGTAAAGCCAAAATGATGCCCCAGTTCAGGTTGGCTATGTTCTTAAATATACCAGTTCCATTTGACAAGTGAGACTTGATGGGCTTTTAAAACATACCTTGTTACCTACCAATTGAGTCTAAATTGACCCATTCCAAAATAGGAATATCAGACTGGAGAGTCCTAAAGCCTCTGTGGGTCCAATTTTCAATATCAACAAGAACCCAGAAGCAAGCCAATAGCTTCTGTAGGAATATACCTGATAGCCCTGTCAAGAAGGCAACAAGTCCAAAACCCAAAGGGTTGGATGGAGGCTACCTCTTTGCAAGGGGATACAATCAACAAAGTCATTTGTCACAGAGATTTGAAGCTTAAAGAGTCATTAGAAAAACCCAAGCAGATATGATGAATACAGTGAAAGCACAACATAGACAATCTGCTCAAATCCAGGGAGTAAAAATAAAGTCTTTAAAGCAGTAAGGGGAAAAACAATGATGCATTATGTAAGGGGTAATAGCAATAATGGTCTTCTTGTCAGAAACAATAAAGGTCAGAAGAAAATGGAATGACTTCTTTAAGTTGCTGAAGGAAAAAAAAATTATCAAGAAAAACTAGCTTTAAAAATAGAGGGCATAAAAACCTTTTTAGATGAAGAAAAGAATAGAAAATTTACCTCAAGCCCCTTGAATCACAAGAAATGTTAGAAAATTTTTTACTCAGAAGGAAAATGATACCAGACAATTTGAATCTCTAGAAACAAAGGTCAATGGAAATGGTAAACCTAGAACATCATAATTTTATTCTCAATTTTTTTAATGTTTAAAGCAAAATTTTAACACTGTAGGATATGCACATAAAGCATGTAGATATGAATGCATGACAATAGCACAAAAGGAAGTCTGTTAAATGAAAATATTCTATTTTTACAAAATTCCTATATTTTACACAAAATATTTTAGGTAGACTGTCACAATTTAATGATTCCTATTTTTGTTTTTAATATTTCTTGATGTTTATTTTTGAGAGAGAGTGAGGGAGACACAGAATCTGAAGCAGACTCGAGGCTCTGAGCTGTCAGCACAGAGCCAGATGCGGGGCTTGAACTCAAGAACGGTGAGATCATGACCTGAGCTGAAGTCGGATGCTTAACCAACTGAGCCACCCAGGTGCCTCTAATGATGCCTATTGTAATCCCTAGAGCAATCACTAAAGGAAACAATGCAGGGAAGTACAGCAAAAAAGCCAAAAGAAGAATCAAAATAGAATATTAAAAAATGTTAACTCAAAAGTGGAAAGGAAACAGTAACAATGACGATGACGACAACAACAAACTAGATGAGCCGAAGAGAAAAGAAATCTCAAATGGCAGATTTAATACGTGTTAATATAAAAGTAGACTATAGACTACAATTAAAAAGCAGAAATGGTCAGACTGGATGAGGACTATTCTCAATGAGATGCATTCTAAATATAAAAGTAGAATAATCTGTACTTGACGTTCTCATAGATCATTGGCACACTATATTAGGTAACTTAAGCCTTAAATCAGTCTGCAAATATTTACATACAAAAAAATATGGAGACTGAGATAGTCGGACTAAAGTTTGTTGTAATCATAACAGTGCAGTCCTAAATCTTGAAGAAATAAAAGTGAAAGTCTATTTATTTGAGAGAGAAAAAACCACTTGGGAAGGCCAGAGAGAGAGAAGAGAGAATCCCAAGCAAGCTCCACATTGTCAGCAGAGAGCCTGATGTGGGCCTCAAACTCATGAACCATGGAATCATGACCTGAGCTGAAACCAAGAGTTGGACGCTTAACCTACTGAGCCACCCAGGCATCCCTGAAAGATATTTTAAAAGAAAAACACTGGAATTGGTGGCAAATTGGATACAAAATGAGATAAAGGTGTGAAAAATGACTTTGAACTTATTTCAGAAGCATTTTGAAATTAACATTTTATTGAGCAACCTTTTTTTGTGAATACAGTGGTTTTTAGTGGTTGCCATAAAGGAAGCAAATGTAGTTTTGTGAACCTGATCCCTGTACCTCTACACTTGGCCTCAATCAGTGACAAATGGTTTCCAAAATGGGCAGAATGCTACCATCCAGAGCCTTAAATTATGGGAAATGGCAGAGCCCAATTCATGAGAGAAATTTAGTTTCTACCAGTTTTGTTCAGGAAGTTTGTTTTCTATTCCTCAGCTAAATTTCCCTTTCTGGTACTATCAAATATTCAGCTGTCATTTTCCCTTTAGTAATCTTACTAATCTTACTAATTCTTACGTGTGATCTTATCTTGCTGAGGAAGTAAAACTCCAGATACATAACTTAGTTATAATACAAAAAACCCTCAGTGTGTTTGCCATCACCACTCAGCATGTAGAGATATGCACACTACCATCTTTCCACACGTAAACCACATTCAACCTCAGTACCTCTAACTTACAAATAAATGACACCTATAATTCTGCTTTGGTTTTTCCATGAAATGAAAATGTTAATCCTGAAATCACTCTAGGAGTCTCCCTGGAGAGCTGGATTGATTGGAGAACACAGTGTGCTCATTACCACTTTTTTTTTTTTTTTTTGCCAAGTCTCATGGGGATATTCTTAACAGATTTTCCTTTAATGTCAAAGGTGTCCCTATGTTTAGATTAGCTTTAGAAGTTCATATCGGAACAAGAAATAGCTTCATGGGGATAATACCTCTGTAAAGGAGGCATTAATAGTCAAAATAAATCCCAACTGCCATGAGGAGATAAGATATGAAGAAATGAGTAGAAGGCTGAATGTAGATTGAAAAAGAGATGTCAAGTTCACAAAAGACTGTCCTAGGGAGGAAACCACCTACTATTCTCCATTTGAAATCACACAATTTTAGACATTGATGTAGCAATTTTACTAAAGCAAACACTGCAAGGTTGATAAGTTATTGTGTTTTCCAAAAGCACATATCCTCAGTCTCAAAGCATATATTGCATTACAAAGTTAGTTGAGCTAGCATCATGTAAAGTAATTCTTCATTTTTCTTTCCTTTCCAATCCTGCTGAGATGTCCTCAGCTAAAGCAAAGGGACTTCATA
Organism: Felis catus; assembly: GCF_018350175.1. Classification (NCBI taxonomy): domain Eukaryota; kingdom Metazoa; phylum Chordata; class Mammalia; order Carnivora; family Felidae; genus Felis; species Felis catus. The sequence goes on along the minus strand of NC_058375.1, from coordinate 129,143,908 downwards.
TTCAATGGTAAATATAAACTATTTTGGAAAGTAAATTTATTTCCAGAGAATTAAAAAGTATAATCTTAGATAAAATGTTTTTGAAATAGTCATTGATTTTGTTTCTTGGGCTCTATTCTTCATTTGAGAGAGTGAATTAAGTTTCATTAGGACTATAACCTGTACATGTAGCTGCTTACCTGGTTAGTCCACTCCAGGCACCAGAATCTTGAATCTAATTTTATAAGGTGGATTCCATTCATCCCATAACAAAATACAGAAGATTCTTTGAGAAATATTGTCTGTCTTTTGTCCTCTCCTGCATAAAATTTCATCTATACACATATAATGTACTTGAGAGTAATTCAATGGTTCTTAGTCTATTTGCAGTTCTAATTACTGTGGAGCTGATAATATCTCTAAGCATGTGATAAGGAACTAGTTCTGCTCTTCTCTGGGTTCTCTCTTTTGGGTGTGCTCTGATGTCTGCTTCTTTGGGTCCTAATGACTTCTCCTTTTGCTTGTGGGACAGCCATTAGCAATTCATCCATAGAAGCTGTACTTTATTCCCATACATTCTGCACAGTGCCATCTTCCTATTTTTCATATTATCAAAAATAGCTCTGGGTTCCTGCAAATCTCTGCTCTCTACCTAAGGGATGTGGCTGTGCTGTCACCTGTGACCTCTCTGTGAGGTCAGTATTATCCTGGGTGCTATTGAGATGCAAGGGTATTTCAAAACCTCTTCTGTGGAAAAAGTCCTTTTCTGCCCAGAGACTTTGTAGAAATTGTGCTACTATCTAGCTTAAGCCAATGCAATGGGGTTATTCGCAATTATGAGGGTTTTTTTTCAGTTGGTAATGGGAAGTATCCAGTAGCTTAGAGGTGGTTGGGAGCTAACGGATATCTCTTACTAACACAGTTAGGGAGTTACAATGAAATATTCTGTACAGATCAAGATTTATTAGCAAGCATGCACAAAAATCATAGGATGTGTTCAGTAGTACTGATGCAGTCCCAGGTCCCTGACCATTTCATTGTTCCAACATCACCACACATAATTACTAGGGACAGATGTGACATCATTCTAGAGCAGCACTGACTTAATGTTGGGACAGATGTCAAAATTCTGTAGGTAGTTGTGATGGTTAATTTTATGTATTAACTTGACTTGGCCATGGAGTGTTTAGATATTCAAACATTATCCTGAGTGTTTCTGTGAGGGTGTTTTTGGATAAGTTTAACACTTAAATTGATAGACTAAGTAAAGCAGATTGCTCTTGCTAATGTGAGTGGGCCTCATACCATCAGGTGAAGGCCTGAATAGAGTAAACAGGCTGACCTTTCCCCAGTTACAAGAGAAATCCTTCTGCCTAACTGCTTCTGAGGTGAGACACTGGTTTTATCTTGACCTCAGCCTTAAACTGAAACCTCAGCTCTTCCTGGGTTTTAGCCCAGCTAGCCTTCAGACTAGAACTTACGTCGTTGGGTCTCCACCTTGCCTCCTGTAGATCTTGGATCTCATCACCCTCTGTAATTGCTTTAGCCAATTCTTGATTATCATTTAATACCCTATGTGTCCTATTTCTGTAGAATGCTGATGCAGTGGTAAAATAAAGCTCTAATTTCAGAATCCTAAATCTAAGATTGCATCCTGTAGTACTGAGCCTGTTGGGTATGCTGATTCTTATTCTCTGCCCTTACAAAGGTGTTTGAGTGAGACATGTTCACCGTGAACAATAACTCTCTCCTCACCCATCTTAAATGCCACTTAGTTCACTGATGAAAACACATTTTATCACCTAATATTTTAGCTTTTAAGGGCTCTGTTGTTGATTAGGAATAAAAACCTGTGAAGCTTCTGGACTAGAGACTCACATGGTTATAGGCTGGTGTATTCCAGTTAGGGAACTTGAAATGTTCACTTGGTGTCCCTATGTTATAGATTAAAAACCACACATGTAGATTGTCTGAGGTATTTTAAAATCAAGTACAGGCAACATAACATAACCAGATCCTTACCACAAGTACAAGGGCAGCAAAACCCTTCCTATATAACCCACTAATTTCCTTTCAGTGGCAGTAACTTGAGTCCTTTTAGTCTCATTATTCCATGACCTATATTATGGGACGATCCAAGAAATATGTCATTTCATATTTTGCAAAATACCAAATCTTGAGATTCAGACTATTAGCGGCACTTTTAAAAGTATGTGGAGACCGGTGTCTTAATATGACCCGTTCTTACATACTCGTATTCTCATCTCAGCTCCCAGGCTTTTCTGAAGATACACCATTTCATTGCCCAAGTATAATGCATCTTGGAGCATTTCATGGGAGCAAATTTCATGCTGTCTGGGTTCTTTTGAATATATGAATATACAGACACAAAACCAGCATTCACTCCATATTATTCTAGTCTCCGTTGGTTACCTCTTTCTTTAAAATGATTCCAGTTCCTAAACATACACCTTCCTATTTTTTCCTTTGAGTAAGAAAACAACATCCAATTCTTAGTCTCTTTACATTGTTTAAAAAAAAATTACCACAGAACCTGGGGCTGATGTTTATTGCTTCCCATGAAACCCTGGCATATAAATCATCTAGGAACTAAAATCTCTTCCCATTGCCAGTAATCTTCTGATATCTTCTGATATTAACTCAGTTTAGCAATGCCATCAAGACACTTAGTCTGACTATTGCTAACCACCCACTGTGGTAACTGTACTGGTTTTCAGCCTCAAATGAAGTGACCGATAAAAATTCCAAATACATGAAAAATACTACAAGTCCAAAGCCCATATCCAACGAAAGTATTTCTCCTATCAATTTGGCACTCAACACAGGAAAGCAATAAATTAAGGGAATTTCCAGATCTAACCTTAGTGCTTCTGGAGGAAAAATTGGTTCCTTCCTTGTTTATTCTTCTCAAATCCTATTGGGGTACCAGGAAAGCTTCAGCTCCATTTTGAGTTTTAAGGTGGGATAATAACAATACGCTCCTTAATTAAGCTCACAACTCGTCATTTGGGCTAAAATTTAGGTTATTTTACCTGAATACAATCTGAAAGGGAAGCGTTGAACATCTGGTCCCCAAGTTCAGTCAACCAATGTACAAAATAGTCTTCATAATTCCTTAATAAAAAGACTAATTAGCTAGAATAGGCCAATCCGTTATTCGAGTGAATTCCTATTATCTGATTCAATTTAGCAGCCTGTTGAATTTGTTATTTCCAAGTTATTCATTTTAAGTGGGTTCTTTTCTAGTATATCATAATTTACTAATAATCTCTATGGCCTAATTGGATAAATTGCTCTAGCACTTTCTAGATTTGAGGACACAACCAATAGGAGAGGAAACAGTGATATTATGATTATTTTTGCTCCTGCATCCTCCTCCTCCTGTCTAGAATGATTTTGGAAGCCTCTGACAAATCCAGAAAGGCCACTACAAGCTATGAAGGCCAGGTGGTTTTGTTGTGACAAGTTTTAGTATTACTCTATAAGCCTGACTACCTGGAGGGTAAGGGAGGGTATAGGACTGCAGGTTCAGACTGCCTTCAAGGTCTAGGTCAGAAAAAGCACCCTGAATCAAAATTTCTAGGGAAGAAGAGGGCATGGGTGACCCTTCTGTGGTAATAGGGAAGAAGTTAAAGGCAGAAAACAACACAATGACATGGGGAAACTTGGCATCGCCCCATTCACCCCAAAAAGTGTCAGGGCTGAACTGGTTGGGAGAGATTAGAGCATCTGCATGGGCAGGAGCAGCTGGTGAAATGCCTGTGTGATAATCAGATCAGTAGCTGCCTGTGCACTGCGATAAGGAAATGCAAATCTCACAGGGTTAAAGGGGGAGAATATTGCTGTATCTTTAACTGACAAGTTCTAATTGTCCTGTAGGACTGGCAAAGGATCAGCCTCTTAAGGAATACACTTCAAAAAATGCCAAGTGGAAACTTCAGGGCTTTTAGGCTGCTTAGAAATCTGTGTGCTCTTTCAGTGTCCCTCACTTAAAGGAGCACTCAACCGTGCAGTGTTCGCTGGTGGTAAAATGACCAGAAAGGAGGAGCTGAACAAATGGGCACATAAGAAACTGAATATCCAGGTCAGCATTTGGGAATCCATAAGGCTGGCTTGGTTTCTTTCTTAACGCAGTATTGGTAACTGTTGAGAAGAGCATTCTGGAGTCCTGTAGATTCACATTCTAGCTCTGCTACCCACTGTGTGACCCTGAGTAACACTTAATTTCTTTGCCTTGGTTTACTTAACCTATAAAATGAGGATAAAGGGATAATGGGTATGGAGGGCTTGGACCAGTGCCTGGAGCTGGATAACACATTTTCATTAGGATTTCTCATGGCTCCCAGGTGCTGCTATGTGACTAGGCTAAAAGAAAAGCCTTTAGAATTCTGGCCTTTCTCTTGATAATGAGAATGAGCAGAATAGATCACATGGCCCCTTCCTGCATGCCTTTTTAGGTGGGGGATTTGGGTGGAGATTATAGGAAGGAAGTTGCCAAAGAGACTGAGGGAATGGTGACACGCAAGGAAGTCTACTTAGAAGAGAGTGACAGACTCCTATACAGACGGGATTGAGAGTTTACTGCTGCTTTGTTGTCTGTTCATATTTAACTGAGACAAAAACATGTCCTGATGCCCACTCTTGGCATTTTTATCACACTGCCAGTCCCAGGTGCCCTGACACGATGACTTGGTGGTACCATCTACTTCGAAAAATCTGTTGGAAAACAGTTTTCAAATGAAAGGCCAAGCACCTTATGTAGCTAAACTATTTACAGGTATTGTGAAAGGTCAAAATCTTTTCTTAAGTTAATGAAGTAATAGTCTTCTACCTACAGCTTACATCACCTTGTCAGTTCAATTTACTTTCTTGCCTATTTTCTCTTCAGAATGCGAGGCTGTTGGAACCCAGCTTCATTTCTTTCTGTTGAGGCACGTGTTTTATATTCATTTAGTTACTGTGTGGCATTTTTATGTCCAGAAAACCACAATTGCTGTCATAAAATGACCCTAAGGTAATAAACCATGAATTATCTTTAAAACCTGGTAAAGGATTTTGAAGTTATAAACAAGTAAAATAATTTGCAGGCACTATTATTTCCACACCAGACTTACCTAAAGAGCAGATATTGTGGCAAGATTGATTTATTACACAACTCGTTGTAAAAATGGTGAATGGATATTCCAATTTTTATGCACTCTACTTTCAAATTGGGAGGGAACTGGATGTGGAAGTTGTGGAGAAGCGCTCCAAAATCAAGTTCACTAAAGAATTAGAGAAATAATTCTAAAGTGAGCAAGCTCTTTTAAGACCTTACATCATGTTTAGTATAAGAAATGGGGAAATTGATTTAAATCTGCTATGGAATAAAATTTTTAAGAGTTCATGTAGCACATGCATACACATTGACATTTTATACCAGCAAGTACTAGGTCCTGCTATCAAAGTCATTGGGATCAAGATGTGCCAAGAGGACTTTCTTTTTTTCTTTTTTGCCAGCAATATGCTATGCTCTCACTAAAGAATACCAACCAGTATATATGATGTGTATACATGTTTATACATATGTTTGTGTACAGCCAGTTCAGTGATAGTATTAGTCATTGTATTTGCCTGCTAAAATGACTTCTGTATATTTTTCCATAATTTCAGTGGCTTAAGCATTTGGAAAGGCGAGAGAAAGAATAAGATAACTGAGTTTTCAGAATTAGAATATATATTTAAAAATGTATATTATGCAGGGGCACCTGGGTGGCTCAGTCGGTTAAGCGTCTGACCAGCTCAGGTCATGATCTCATGGTTCATGAGTTTGTGCTATGATAGCTCAGAGCCTGGGGCCTGCTTCAGATTCTGTGTCTCCCTCTCTCTCTGCCCCTCCCCCACTCACACTCTGTCTCTTTCTCTCAAAAATAAAAACATTAAAATTGTTTTTTAATTTACAATAATGAAAAGGAAAAGACAAAATGGAGGCAAAGAAAAGCTAAAAGAAGGGAAAAAAGTAAAGGAGAAAGCAAGTAATGAAGTATTGAAGAAAAATAATCAGAAATTAGGGAAAGGAACTAAAAAGGAATTGGGAGACAGTCTCAATTATCTATGAGTAAGAGGCTCAGAAATAGTTTCCTGAGGGAAGAGGTCTTCGTTAAAGAATAGGAGAAAAAGAAGAGGATGAAATGGGTACAGCTTCTCTTAAGATTGAAGACCTAACAGGAGGATGAAATCTTGCCAATTATCAACTAATAGTACAGAAAACCGACTTCAAAATTGTCTTGAAAAAAGATCATTTCTTATACTGCACCTTCTAAAATACACATTATTTGCTTCCTATTTAGTTAGTTATTTTCCCTGTAGCCCTGTAACTGTTGGAGATTGAATTTATCTGTCTGGGTTTCTGTAACCTACATTGGAGATTTATAGGCTACTCACACAGTAAGTCTGAGGGCAGGTATTTGCAGACATTGGTCCTGTTGCTCAAAGGTATCTGAGTCCAGGTTTCTGTGACTTTTCTTGGCTTTTCATCAGTGGTCTTAAGCTGGCTGCTCTCACATTTGCACCAGTCAGAAGGAAAGGAGATGGCAAAGGGTAAAAAGGCATGAATGTGCCAAGTCTACCCACTTCAAGGGAGATTTTCAGGAAGATGTCAGCTACTTGTACTGAAATCTACTTGACCAGAATTGCATTACTTGGCCTTTGCTGTTTGAGAGAGGGACAAGGTAGTGTAGGTTTTTAAAGGCTGAGACCTTTGGTGCTGCCCACACAATTGGGATGTCAGTAAAGAAGGGGAGAATGAATACTAGGTATTCATTAATTCAGCTCCTTTCGAATTAAGTAAATTAAATTTACTGAAGTTAATTAAAATAATAAATAGGGCTGGCTTGGGGCACCTGGATGACTCAGTTGGTTAAGTGTCAGACTCTTGTTTTCAGCTCAGGTCATGATCTCATGGTTCATGGGATCAAACCCCACATTGGGGTCTGTGCTGACAGCATGGAACCCGCTTGGGATTCTCTATTTCCTTCTCTCTCTCTGCCCCTCCCCTGTTTGCTCTCTCTCAAAATAAACATTTAAAAAATAGACAGGACTGGCTTCACCATATCTTTGATATTAAAGTATTACATTTTTAGTGACTACCTAGGTCTCATAAAAAAAAATTCTAAAGCATAAATAAATGTTTAATAATGTCTGCATTCTTTTCTTTTAATATACTTCAAATAATCACCAGGGAAAGTTGAAACTTAAATGCAAATGAATAAATTAAACTATTTACATGAATAAAATCAAACAGAATAAAAAGATGAAAATATTTCTTGCATGAGTGGTATGGATGTCCACAGTTTCTGGGAACGTTTATGAATTATTTGTAAGCAATATTCTTATTAAAAAATGAGTAACCTTGGCAGTTTATAAAGCGATAATATGACTATGAGTTGGGATTAGTTTGGCTGCATAAAAGAGAAAATCTGAAATAACAGTGACATAAAAACACATAAGAAGTAGGTAAGCCAGTCTCATTTGGTGGTTTGATGAATTAGTCACCTAATGTCTAGGTTTCTACTCAGATGTCTTCACTACAGGGCTTCTATCCTTAAGGTGGTTGATTTGTGGATAAGAGGAATTCTAGAGTTAAAGACATCTTACCTTCAATACAGGTCATAAGAAAAGTGGCTAGAAGGACAGAGAGGCTGTGGAACTGAGTCCACTCCCCATCTGCAACTTTCCAGGAAACCCCACAGTCCTGCATATGTCTTATCAGCAGTGATCCATTCGCATGCTCACAATTTGTTGAAATCTGGAAAAACAAGTGGAAATTGATTACATCCTCACTCTAAATAAAAATTTAGAGTTTGGTTTTTATGGAAGAAATGGAAAAATAGATATTGGCTGGCAATTAACATCATCTGTCACAGCAAGTTACACTACTCTACTTGCAGCAGTTTGTAGAGCTCTTAACAATTTGCAGTGCCTGAATAGAGTAGTGGCCACCCAGCCAACTTCATGATTAGAAATAGCAACTTCATGACCTATACAACACAGTAACAACAAGGGAAAAAGGTTTGGGTTGCACATTGTAACAGGTGTACTTTTGCAGCTCAGCCCTTGTCTTCTGCTGATGTTGAGTCTAGGTGTAACATTTTGTAACTTCTCCTGCAAATCCATATATTCATCTTTGGGAGATTTGCTGAATAATAAAGAGGCCAGGAAAGATGTGTGCAGGGAAAGAGATGATCACTTTGCATGTAATGTAAGAAATGTCCCTTATGCCACATCAAACCACTTGGTCTTCGTGGGTTTTTTCCCTTTGGTGGGCAAATATCTACCGTTATACCAACTCTTGATTCTGTAGGAGCTTCTCCTGCTTTCTGTTTGAGCCAAACACTCAGATTCGCAGAGCCTTATTATCTTATCCATGCCAACACCAACAAACCTAAAAGTCCCCTCCGATACCCTACCAATGAAGACCACATAATATTCCTTAACTAGTATCACTACATATTGAGTAGTTATTAAATTTTTGCTATTTAGATATAATAACAGGATCTGGATTCTTAACAAAATACAAGTGTGTATAAATTGGTGTCTTGGGGCTTTAGGAGTTTGAGCTCCAGTGCAATGTAGAATGTAAATTCCATGAGGACTAAGGCTGTTCTGCTTGGCTACCAGTGAGTGCTATGAACATCAACAAAGAGAATCATGAGCAAGTGTTGACTTTATTTCTCATGGGGCCAAGTGTACCTTCTCTGCAGCTATGTGTTCTCTCCTTGGTGGCTGCTTTCAACAAATGTTCTGGAGTCTTTTCTTCCTATATTTTCCAGCTGGTTTTGCAATGAACATTAGAAAAAATATTAATTTTTTTTCCAATAGTAGCAAAAAGTAGGTGTACCCCATAGGGCTGATAGAAAATAGATACCATTTATTATACTTTACTGTGTGCCAAGCTCAGTGCTAGGTGCCTTACAGATATTATTTCATCCTTTATACATAGCTTTAAGCTACTTATCTCTTTTTAATTAATTTTTTTAAGTATAGTTGATATACACTATTATTTCAGATGTACAACATAGTGATTTGACATTTACATGTTACAAAATGATCAACATGAAAGGTCTTATCACCATCTGTCACTATACATAGTTATTCAATATTATTGACTACATTTTCTATGCTGTACTCAATATCCCTGTGACTTATTGTATAACTGAAAGTTTGTACCTCTTAATTCTTTTCACCATTTAGCCCATCCACCCCCCCCCCCCCCCTTCTCTCTGGCAACCACCTATTCTCTGTATTTATGAGTCTGTTTCACTTTTGTTTATTGGTTCATTTGTTTTGATTTTTAGATTCCACATGTAAATGAAATCATACGGCATTTGTCTTCTCAGCCTGACTTACTTAACCTAGCATAATACCCTCTAGGTCCATCCATTTTATAACAAATAAGATTTTATTCTTTTTTATGTCTAAGTAATCTGTTGTATAGCCTTTTATATGCATATACCATATCTTCTTTACCCATTCATTTATCAGTGGACACTTAGGTTGCTTCCATATCTTGGCTATTGTAAATAATACTACAATAGATGTCTTTTGGAATTAGGGTTTTCATTTTCTTTAAGTAAATACCTAGAAGTGGAATCACTTCTGGATCATATGCTACCTTTTTTAAAAATGTTTTGAGGAACCTCCATACCATTTTCCATAGGGCTGCATTAGTTTACATTCCTATCAACAGCGCATGAGGGTTAGATTTTTCTACACATCCTTGCTAGCATTTATTATTTCTGGTCTTTTTGCTGCTAGCCATTCTGATAGAAATGAGGTGATACTTCATTGTGGTGTTGATTTGCATTTCCCTGATGATCAGTGATAGTGAACATCTTTTCATGTCTGTGACCATCTGTATGTCTTCTTTGGGGGAAAAAAAAAGTATTTAGGTCCTGTGCCAAATTTTTAATTGGATTTTTTTTTTTAGTGTGGAGTTGTGTAAGTCCCTTTTGTATTGTTTTTATTAACCCTTTGGTATATATCAGATATATCATTTGCAAATAGATTTTCCTAGTCAGTAGGTTGCCTTTTTCAATTTATTCATGGTTTCCTTTGCTGTGCAAAAGCTTTTTATTTACTTTATTTTTTAAAGTTTATTTATTTTGAGAGAGAGAGCAGTGGAGGGGCGGGTGGGCGGGAGGAGACAGAATCTCAAGCAGGCTCCATGCTGCAATGCAGAGCCCGACACGTGGCTTGAACCCACAAACAGATCATAACCTAAGCTGAGATCAAGAGCCAGGTGCTTAACTGACTAAGCCACCCAGGCATCCATATTTTTCTTAATTTTTAAAATGTTTATTTATTTTTGAGAAACAGAGACAGAGAACAAGCAGGGAAAGGACAGAGAGAGAAGGAGGCACAGAATCTGAAGCAGACTCCAGGCTCTAGGCTGTCAGCACAGAACCTGATGAGGGCTCCAACCCATGAACTGTGAGATCATGACCCGAGACGAAGTCAGTTGCTTAACCGACTGAGCCGCCCAGGTGCCCCCTAGATCTTTAATCCATCTTGATTTTATTCTGTATATGCAATATAAAAGTATTCCAGATTGATTCATTTGCATGCAGCTAAATTTAACAAAGAGACTGTTCTTTCCCTCTTTGTATTATTCTTGCCTCTTTTGCAGTATGTTAATTGACAATATAAGCATACGTTTATTTCTGGGCTCTCTCTATTCTGTTCCATTGGTCTATGTTTTTGTGCCAGTACCACACTCTTTTGATTACTATAGATTTGTAGTATAGTTTGAAATCTGAGATTGTGATACTTGCAACTTTGTTCTTTTCTAAGATTGCTTTGGTTAGTTGGGGTCTTTTTCTGATTCCACACAAATTTTAGGATTCTTGATTCTAGTTCTGTGAAAAATGCCATTGATATTTTCATAGGAATTGCACGAAATCTGTAGATTACTTTGGGTACTATGGACAATTTAACAATATTCTTCCAATCCATGAGCATGGTATATCTTTCTGTTTACTTGTGTCATCTTCACTTTCTTTCATCACTGTTTTACACAATTCCATTCCATTCAGAATACCAGTCTTTCACCTTGTTGGTTAAATTTATTACAAATATTTTATCCTTCTTGATAAAATCATATTATTTTCTAAATTTCTATTTTTGATAGTTTGTTATTAGTGTGTGGAAATGCAACACATTTCTGTATATTTTGTATTCTGCAACTTTACTGAGTTTATTAGTCCAAGGAGGTTTTGGGTGGAGTCTTTCAGATTCTGTATTTATGGTATCCTGCCATCCATAAATAATGACACTTTTACTTCTTTCTTTCCAATTTTGATGCCTTTTATTTCATATTTGGATGTCTTTTATTTCTTGTCTGACTGCTGTAGCTAGGACTTCCAGTACTATGTTCAATAAAAGTGGTAAGAGTTGGGATTCTTGGCTTGTTTCTGATCTTAGAAAAACAACTTTCAGGGGTACCTGGGTATTTTAGTAGGTTAAGCATCTGACTCTTGATTTCAGCTCAGGTCATGATCTCATGTTCATGGGTTTGAGCCCCATGTCAGGCTCTGCACTGACACATGGAGCCAGCTTGGGATTGTCCTCCTCTCTCTCTGCCCCAACCCCACTCGCATATGCATGCACACTCTCTCAAACTTAAGAAAAAACAGCTTGCAGCTTTTCACCTTTGAGTGTATTAGCAGTGTGATTGTTAAATATGGCTTATATTGAGGTATATTGCTTTTATACCCACTTCTTAAGAGATTTTATTGTAGTGGATGTTGAATTTTGTCAAATCATGTTTCTGCACCTATTGAGATGATCTGATGATTTGTGTCTTTCATTTTGTTAAGGTGGTGTATCACATTGATTAACTTGCAGATAAAAAACCATCCTTGTATACCTGTAATAAATCCCACTTGATTGTGGTGTATTTCCTTTCAATGTATTATTGAATTTGGTTTGCTAATATTTTATTGAATATTTTTGCATTTATGTTTGTCAAAGATATAGGCCTATAATTTTTTGGAGTGTCCTTGTCTGGTTTTCTATTATGTTAATGCTGGCCTGGTAGAATAAATTTAGAAGCATCTCTTCCTCTTCATTTTTTGGAGTAGTTTGAGAGGATAAGTATTAAGTCTTCTTTAAATGTTTAGTAAATTCACCTGTGAAGTCATCTCCTGGGCTTTTGTTTCTTGGGACTTTTTGATTACTGACTTAATTTCATTTCTAGTAATAAATCTGTTCAGACTTTGTTTTTCCTGATTTAGTCTTGAAAGATTGCATGTTTCCAGGAATTTATCCATTTCTTTTGGGTTTTCCAATTTGTTGGCATAATTGTTTATAGAGGCCTTTTATAATCTTGTATTTTTATGGCGTCAGTTGTAACTTACGGTTTTTTTAATTTGAATTCTTTCTCTTTTTCCTGATGAGTCTGGTTAAAGTGTCATCAATTTTATTTATACTATCAAAGAACCAGCTCTTAATTTCATTGATCTATTCCATTTTTTTAGTCTATATATTCACTCTAATCTTTTAAGGATTTTTTTTTATGTTTATTTTTGAGAGTGAGTAAGTGGGACAGGGGCAGAGAGAGAAGACAAAGAGAATCCCAAGCAGGCTGCATGCTGTCAGCACAGAGTCCAATGTAGGACTCAAACTCACAAACCGTGAGATCATGACCTGAGCCAAGATCAAGAATTGGACACTCAACCAACTGAGCCATCCAGGAGCCCCTCATTCAATCTTTATTCTTTCCTACCTTCTGCTGACTTTGGGCTTTTTAAAAATTCTTCTTTTACCAGTTCCTTTAGGTGTAAAGTTAGATTTTTTTGAGATTTTCTAATTTCTCGATGTACACCTGCATTGCTATAAACTTCTCTCTTAGAACTGTTTTTCCTGAATTTCACAGATTTGAGGATGTTATATGTTTTGTTTTTGTTTTTGTTCTTCTATTTTTTTTTTCTTATAATTGATTTCTTGTTTCATATCATTGTGGTTGGAAAAGATGCTTGATATGATTTAAATCTTAAGCTTATTGAGGTTTGTTGTGGCCTAAGTTGTGATCTACTCTGGACAATGTTCTATATGCACTTGAAAATAATATGTATTCTGTTTTAGGTTGGAAATTTCTGTATGTATTTGTTAAGTACAAATGGTTTAACGTGTTATTCAAGGCCAATGTTTCCTTATTGATTTTCTGTATTATCTATCCATTGATGTAAGTGGGGTATTAAAGACCCAACTATTACCATGTTACTATCAATTTATCCCTTTTACATCTGTTAATAATTCTTTCATATATTTATATGCTTTCATGATGGGTGCATATACAATTGTTATATCCTCTTTAAAATTTTTTTTAACGTTTATTTGTTTATGAGAGAGAGAGAGAGAGAGAGAAAACGAACAAGTGGGGGGAGGGGCAGAGAGAGAGGGAGACACAGAATCTAAAGCAGGCTCTAGGCTCTGAGCTGTCAGCACAGAGCCCAATGTGGAGCTCAAACTCAAAAACTGTGAAATAATGACCTGAGCTGAAGTCTGATGCCCAATCAACTTAACCACCCAGGTGCCCCTTTTAACAATTCTTAAATCAGGCTTAGTGATGAACTCCTTTGACTTTTGTTTTTCTGGGAAGCTGTGTCTCTTTCAAACCTGAATGATAACATTGCTGGGGAGAGTATTCTTGGTTGTTGTTTTTTTCTTTTCAGCACTTTGATTATATCATGCCACTCCTTTCTGGCCTGCAAAGTTTCTGCTGAAAGATCAGCTCATAGCCTACCAGGGTGTCTCTTGTTTGTAACTATTGGATTTTCTCTTGCTGCTTTTAAAATTCTTTATCTTTTATTTTTGCCATTTTAATTATAATTAATCTTGGTGTGGGCCTCCTCCTCCTTGTTTGGGGATTTTTGTGCTTCCTGGACCTGGATGTCTGTTTTCTTCCCCAAGTTAGGGACATTTTCAGCTATTATTTCTTCAAATATGTTTTCTGCCCCTTTCTCTACTCTTTCTGGGATCCCTATAATGTGAATATTTGTACACTCGATGTTGTCCTAGAGGCCCATCAAACTATCCTAATTTTATATATATATATATATATATATATATATATATATATATATATATATATATATATATGTGTGTGTGTGTGTATATGTATATATATATAATTTGTATATATTTAGATTTATATATATTTGTATACATTATATATATGTGTGTGTGTGTGTGTGTGTGTGTGTATATATATATATATATATACATATATATATATCCATGCATCCAATTGGATGATTTCCACTACCTTGTCTTCCAAATTGTTGATCCATTCTTCTGCAACCTCCAGTATGCTGTTGATTTTCTCAAGAGTATTTTTGCCTTCAGTTATTGTATCCTTCATCTCTGATTCTTTTTTATTTCCATCTCTTTTTTGAAGTTCTGTTTATTCTCCAAAGATTAGTGACTATATTACCATTTCTTTGTACTCTTTATCAGATAATTGGTTTATCTCCATTTCCTTTAGTCCTTTTTCTGAGATTTTGTTTTATTTAATTTTGACCTTTCCTATTTTGCCTGGCTCTCTGTGTTTTTTCTATGTAGAAGGTACATCAGCTATGTCCCCCGATCTTAAAGGAATTGCCTTATGTGGAAAGTATCCTATGGGGCCTAAAAGTGCAATCCCTCATGATCACCAGAATCAGGTGCTTTAAGGGTATCCCCTCTGTTGGGTTGTATATTTTATCCTGTTGTGGGTAGGCTGACTGCTGCAGATGTATTGGCTGGTGGGGCTGGCCCCCTACTCAACTGGTTGTGATTCCCAGCTGTGATTCCTACAGACTGCCCCACCACCACCACCACACACACCAGCTGCAGTTGCTGCAGGTGCACTGGTGGGCAGGGTTACCACCTGTCCCCGGTGGTCAGCCTCTTTGGAGGAGCACCAGTCCCAGCTGATGCTACCTGCTGGGTGTGGTGGGGTGGGAGCCATTTGGGGGGTGGGCAGTAATGCCCAGTCTGCCTACTAGTGTGGCAGGCTGCTGGCCACTTTGGAGGGACACCTGGCATGGCAGTTGGATTGTGTGGGGGTGAGTCTGATGGGGAACTCCACGTTGGATGAGCATTGCTAGCAAGGTGATAGAGAATATCAGAACTAGTACCACCAGTGTCAGGCCAGGTAGGCAGAAGGTGGGCAAGAAAAATAGCACTCACTAGTGCTTCTCTTCCCAGAGAAAGTTCCTATAGATACCTGCTCCTCTTGTACACATGTTTAAAGTTAGTCAATAAATCTTTTTTACATATAGTTCAGGTGGTTATCTTTTTCTTTTTTTAATGTTTTTAAATTAATTTTGGGAGAGAAAGAGGTGCAGAGAGAGGGAGACACAGAATCTGAAGCAGGCTGCAGGCTCTGAGCTGTTAGCACAGAGCCCAATGCAGGGGTCAAACTCAAGAAACATGAGATCAGGACCTGACCCGAAGTCAGACACTTAACTGACTAAGCCACCCAGGCGCCCCAGTTCAGGTGCTTTTCAAACTGCTACCTCTGTGCTAGGTCTTGGAGTAAGTGAAGTTGCATGTGGGTCCTTTAAGAGCAGTCTCTATTTCCTATAGCCCTTTGGCTCTAGCAATATTAAACCCCATAGACATTCAAAACTTCTGCCATTAAGCCACTGATTTTCAAAGCCAGACCTTATGGGGGCTCTTCTTCCCCAATATGGGGCTTGAACACCTTGCTTCTTGGTGAGGACCTCTGTACTTCTGATGTCTCTCCCACTTGTGAGTCACCACACAAGCAGTGTGGGTCCCAACAGACCATGTCTCTCACCCTCCTACCATCCTCAGTGTGGCTCTTTCTTTATATGTTTGTCGAAGAGCTGTTCTGCTAGTCTTTGGGTGAGTTCTCAGAGTTGCTCCAAACGTAATTGCAGACTTGGTATGTCCACAGAACTTGAGCTCAGGATTCTCCTACTCCACCATCATGATCAGGTGAGTGTAGTATCTTAAGCAGATCATAACTAAAATGATTGAAAGAGGAATCTTGATTAAAATTTTATGTTTATGCTAATACAGAAAAAATGAAATCGTAATCTATGTTTCATTATTTACATATTTTTTTCTCTAGTTGTGACAATTTTATCAAAATTTTGATAGTTAAAACATTTCCTTCCTACCCAGTAATCCCTATCTTCCCTCTAGGAGTTTAAGAGCACAGTACTTGCCTCTCTTCTCTACATGGTCCCTCTATACCTTATTTAAGATAATTAACATATCTGTGATTTATGGATGAAGAAGAAACTTAGAGACATTAAGTAACATCCCCAAGGTTATGTAACCAGTAGCAGGACAGGAATTTAAAGGAAGAATTATCAGGGCACCTGTGTGGTTCAGTTGGTTAAGCATTTAACTTTGGCTCAGGTCCTGAACTCCTGGTTTGTGGGTTCAAGCCCCACATCGGGCTCTGTGCTGACAGCTCAGAGCCTGGAGCCTGCTTTGGATTCTGAGTCTCCCTTTCTCTCTGCCCCTCTCCTGCTTGTGCTCTCTGTCTCTCAAAAGTAAATATCAAAAAAATGTTTTTTAATAAAGTAAGAATTATCAACCAAAAATTGTATTCTCCTAATCATTATTATATTTAGTCTTTTAGATTCCTAGTATTAGGGGGAGGCTCTCCATAAACAAAGAATAAAACCTTGAATGACCATATCATTCATTAAAAAGAGTATGCTGGTAAATGTTTAATGGCTGGCTATCCAAAAACCCCTGTTTTTAGCATTTATTGATTTCTGTGATATAAATAGTCCCTCCATGGCTGATTTCAAGCAATTAATCCAACAGCACTGAAAGAGGAGTTGAGAAAAGATATGCACAAAAGGCTGTCATTATCCAGTGTGAGCCAACACATCAGTGACTCCATGAAAATTAGATAATTTGTGAACTAAATAAGGCATATGTTGGATAGATTTAGACTTTTCAGCCAGGTCAATCAAAACTGAACCCTTGCCGTACTACTAAATAGCTAATAGATAATGTGTGTGTGTGTGTGTGTGTGTGTGTGTGTGTGTGTGTGTGTATGTATACACACACGTATATATATATATACATATATATGTGTGTGTATACACACAGACACACACACATTACCTATATTTTCTTTATTCATCTATCAGCAGACACCACTTAGGTTGTATCCATGTGTTTGCTATCATAAATAATGCTGCAATTAACATGGTGGTACAGATTTCTTTCTGAGTTAGAGGTTTTATTTCCTTCCAACAAATATCCAGCAGTGGAATTGCTGGATCAAAGGGTAGTTCTATTTTTAATATTTTTGAGGAAACTCCATGCTGTTTTCCACAGTGGCTTTACCAACTTACCTTCCTACCAAAAGCACACAGAGGTTGCCCTTTTTCCACATCTTGTCCAACACTGGTTATTTCTTATCTTTTTTGATAATAGCCATTCTAACAAGTATGAGGTCATATCTCATTGTGGCTTTCATTTGTATTTTCCTGATGATTAGTGATGATGAGCACTTTCTCATGTACCTGTTGACCATCTATCTGTAGGTCTTGTTTGGAAAAATGTCTATTCGATCCCCTACACATTTTTTTTTAACTTTTTTTTTTAACGTTTGTTTTTGAGACAGAGAGAGAGCATGAACGGGGAAGGGTCAGAGAGAGAAGGAGACACAGAATCTGAAACAGGCTCCAGACTCTGAGCTGTCAGCACAGAGCCCAATGCGGGGCTCAAACTCACGAACCGTGAGATCATGACCTGAGCCAAAGTTGGACGCTCAACTGACTGAGTCACCCAGGTGCCCCCCCTGCACATTTTTTAATTGAATTGTTTTTGTTTTTGCTATTGGCATTGTATGAGTGTTGAAATATATCTTGGATATTAACCCCAAATCAGATCTATGATTTGCACATATTTTCTCCCATTTAAGTTGCCTTTTCATTTTGTTGATGGTTTCCCTTGCTGTGCAGAGCCTATTTAGTTTGATATAGTCCTACTTGCTCATTTTTGCTTTTGTTGCTTTTGATTTTGGTGTCCAATCCAAAAAAAAAATTACCACCAAGACCAGTATGAAGAAGCTTAGGTCCTCTGTTTTTTGTTTTTTTTTTGTTTTTTGTTTTTTCTAGGAGTTTGATGATTTCGGAGCTTGCATTCAAGTCTTTAATCTATTTTGAATTGATGTTTGCGTATTGTGTAACATAGTGGCCTGGTTTCATTCTAATCTTTAAATATCTTCCTTTAAAACACCATAAAACTGCTGGATAGGCCAGGTCTGACAGATCTGCTACAAGTTTGTAGCTTTTCAATTAGTGAATGAGGAGAGATTGGATAGCAGAAAAAGTAGATAGAGGAGCCTGAAAAAGAAGATACAGAGAAAAAATAATGAAGGGAGGGGCATTTGGGGCATTCTCCAGGAAGAGTAGGGAGTCTGCTGCTAGTAGAAGTACTCTTGCAGTAGACAAGCTTGGATCAGTATCATCGGCATAAATTGATCATGGTTGAATTCCAATACATATGATTTTTCTTCTGTAGAAAATGAAGAATTTTTATCATAGAAAGTGATATAATTAATCTGGGAGTTGTAGATGAATTTGAGAATGGAAAAGTAGAACATGTGTTTTAAGAACCTCATCCTTGGTGCCAAGCTGCCTGGATTTGCCTCTGGCTCACCACTTGATAATTCTGCTACTGTGAAGAAGACATTGTTTTTTTCTGGGTCTCAGGTTAATACAATTATTGTGAAGGTTAAATGAGTTACTGATTATGAAATGTTTAGGTAGTACATAACACATAGGAAGCATTCAAAGCAATGTTAATTGTTATTATGAGTGTTCAGATAAGGGAAATGAGCAGCAGAAACTTTAAGAAGTCACTATAAATGCAGGTGTAAATTGTTTAATGAATCAAAGGAATTTTATGGCTTTAAAAAGGTGTAAAAGTAAAGACAGGTCTCTCTTTTTTTTTTTTTTTTTTAACTTGACTAGTAAGAAAAAATGTCCTACACTGACACAAATAAGGAATTGTAGATGACGAATCCTGTGATCAGGGGAAGAGGAGTTCAGCTTCACATGCGAGTAGAAATTGAGATAAAATATAAAAATGTGCTGTCAGCAGTTGAAGATATAGGACAAGAGGTAGATTGCAATTTAAATACGACACATTTACTGAACAGTGAATGATGGGCAGCATTTTATGTTCAGCGCTTTAGAAAAACCAGATATGCAAAACAAAATCTATGCTGTTCATCAAACAATATGAAGTTTACTTAACACAGAAAATTAGACAAGGAGAATTAAGCAAGGATGATCATTCCAGCAGGTAAGCACTAAAGAAATGATGGCAACAAATGCCCTGGGTGTTCACAGAAGAAAAAGATAATGTCAGAGATGGAGGAGCATAGGAACCTTGGGAAACGGTTTCCCACAGGATGTGCAATGATGTGGTACAGACTTGGGGGGGGGAAAGTAAGCTTGAGAAGACACACACTGTGGAAGATAGAGGGCACATTGAGGGTCCAGGCTCAAGTTAGTTTGGCTGGAATGTGGACTTTGTTTGGGTGTGCACGTTGTTAAAGCAAGAGAAATGGTTAGGAACATACTACATAGGGTCCTAATGGCAGGGTGATGACTTTCTTTTAATGTAGAAGGTGAAGAGTGGCACTGAGCATTTTGGCAGCACAGTAATACAAGGAATCTCTGCTTTTGAAAGATTTCTATAGTATTTTATATTGAGTACTGAGTATTTTATATACTCAAATAGGAATTAGTAAATGGAGAAGGCAGATAATTACATGAGGTACAATTTCCATGATTTAGCACAGACTGTGTGAAGGTGGTGAGCTTGAAGGAGAAGAGATGTGCATTTAAGGAAAGCAGCACAGTTGGGCAAAGCAGCTGGTACCCAGGAAAACATCTGCAACTGAGAAAAGAGACTGAGCTTTAAATTGAAAATTTAATAATCACCTAGAAATCACTACTGAAACTGGAAGATAAATGGGATTGTCAGGGAAGCAAATTCAGTGTTAACTGAATCCCTTGGGTGATGCCTACACAGAAAGAATGGGAGGAAGGAGAGAAAACTTAGTGAAAAGGGCAAACTAAAGTGTTCATTGATGTAAAGGAGGAGCTAAGATAGGCCAACGTCATGAAAAACAAAGGTTCAAGAGTGTTGGACAGCAGAGAACCAAAATCATTGAGGAGGAGTTCCTGCACCTCCTTCACTTTTTTCCTTCAAAGAAAAGGAGGTCTGTAGGGAAAGTGTCCTGAGCTCTGTCCAACAGTGGGGAAGGCCCTTCACTGTAGGGGACAGAATAGGAATAGCCAGAAAGAATAGAGAAGTCCAAAATATTCCCAATTAAAACTAAAAATGCAATTGGGGTTTTTGGAAACTTATTTACATGATATATGCCTATGTAAATTATTTGGATTTTAAAAGTTGTTCACTTTTAATGGAAATGTCTGGTTCTATGTAGACCTATCTTGATCATGTAACTCCATTACACTAAGGAACCATTCAGTAATTCAAGATTCATCAGCCTTGACTCTAATGACATTTTTGACTAGGTATTTTGTTGTTTAGGACTGCTCTTTGATTATAGGCTGTTGAGTAGTATCTGTAGCCTCTACCCACTAGATGCCAGTAGCATCCCTCAGCAGTTGAAAATTTCTTCAGTTACCAAATATCCTTTGAAGGGCAAAATTGCCCCCATGCCCTGCACTGGGAACCACTGCTATAGTCTAATAGTAGCCAGAGTAAGGGTTTTTGTTTTTGCTTTTGTTTTTCTTACTTCTATAAGGGGAAATAAAGCATACCTAGGCAATGAAGCTCCTGGAGAATAAAATTTAAAGTTACAAGATTTGTGACATAAAGATGTCATATACATATACATAAACATATACATATATTGGCAGAAAGAAAAAGTTATGCTTTTAAGTATCTAACGAGTGGAAGAGGCTGAAGTTATAAAACCACAAAATAAATTAACCATTATATCTAAGCAGATATGCCAAAGGGTAGTATTTCCATTTAGTGGCAAATACAATTAAGCAGACATTCAGTTTGAAGCAAATAAAATCCTCCATATATCTGGTGGCATCTTTACACTGATATAAATTGCAGTGAGAAGCAATTTGTATAAATCACTATTATTCCACAGAGAGATATATAGACCAAGCAAATCTAATGTGACAGATGTTATAAATGTCGTCATTATGGTTTTTCATTTCAATTCAAACAGTTCATAGACTTCCTTCACTGATTGTATTAAATAGGGGATTTGATCTTTTCTCGTCAAAAAAAGACAACAAACAGCCTTCTCACACAGTAAATTTGTTCACTCAAGTTGAGCCTTTTTAACTTCCTGTAGATAAAATGGGCTCCATACTATGGTATTCAAAACCAATACTTCGGATCAGAAATAGTCTAAGAATTTATCTGAAATCACAGATCAAGACAAAACAAGAAAAAAATCCAGCCCATAAGTAAGCAATTTTAGGTAAGTCTACGCAAAATAATAATTTTATTTTTTTCATATCAATAAATACCAAAATGCACAATACAGAGCCTGATCAGTGGTTTATAAAGGTCTTAATTCCCATATGCAGACACTGTAAGAGCTGTCTTGTGGCTGAAGTTGGCAATTTCCTTTCATTCCCTCAAAAGCAGTGGATGATATACAGACAGATGAATTCTGCTCTACATGCATGTCTATAAGGCTATTTCATGAGAAATATTATTTCCCCTTGAGATCGTTCCTAAAATAATAATATACTGCTATCTATCAGGGGTGAGTTGGTTATGTAATCTTAATAGCAAAATGCAGACTTGATTTTAAGATCCTTCTCAGAATAATAAGTTTAATACTTATAATATTTATATACATAGCTCTGTATATAACATTTATGAATGTGACATTGTATATATAATAGGTTTATTAGATGTTTTGGACTGAATTGTGTCCCCCTAAAAATTCATATGTTGAAGCCCTAACCGCCACTATGACTGTATTTGGAGATAGGGCCATAAGAAGATAATTAGGGTTAAATGAGGTCTTAAGATTGAGGCCCAATTCAGTATGACTGGTATCCCTATAAGATGAAGAGACACCAGGGATGCATATGCTCAAACAAAAGTACATTTGAAAGCCAAGGAGAGGCCTCAGGGGAAACCTAATCTGCTGACCACTTAATCTTGAACTTCCATCCCCTAGAACTGTGAGAAAATTTGTTGCCTAAGCCACCCAGTTTTTGGTTGTGATCTTTTGTTATGGCAGCCCCAGCAGACAAATACACCAGAGAAGGTAATCTCTGCCTAAATTTCCCAAAGCCTGTATGCTCACTGCTACCACTTCTTAGACATAAAAGAACATGTAGAATTTTAAAGATTCTGCCTCTGCAAATATCCCCAAATTCCTTAGAAATGCATGTGCTCCATGCAGAAATGAGAATTTACTAAAACTTGTGGTCCTTTCTCAGTGGAATAGCAATGAATGTAAGCCTATTAAGACAGGATTCTAAGCCACTGGTTTTTAAGGTTAGGTGCCCAAGAAAGTTTGGGCTACTGTCATCTCAGGTATTGCCCCACAATGATGGTAGTAGCGAATCTGACACAGCTGCTATTGTCTTAAAGGACTAGCTTTGGAAATGCACTGCTACCATCATATTGTAGGTGCCATTTCTACAGAAAAGAATTGGACTGCTGCCACATTTGTGGCAGTCGCTGTGCACAGGTCTAAAAGCAGCAGGGGCAAAACACATGGCCACAGGGGGCTGATAATCTAGTGAGAGAAATAACAATTCAGTAAATTATCTTGTATTTAAATAAAAGAATTTTCATGAAACTGAAGTACTTAATGATGGAGGTTGGAGAAGGTTTCTCTGAAGAGGCAACTTTAAAGTTGAGGCCAGAATGATGATTAAGAGTCAACTGCTTGAACAGTTAACCAATGAATGGCATCAGTGAAGACCTGAGGAAGCACAGAGCTGGGGGAACCCCAGCGATAGAATGTTTGTAGGCTAGACCCCACTGTGCATGCACAAAAGGCCTGGACAGGCAGTGGGAGAAAACGCTGGTGAGAATACAAGCTAGAGGACAAGGGCAGATCCCATGCAACATGATGCTTGCAAACCACTGTTTGTGTCTGGCAAAAAGTGAAATCTATGTTATGTTTTCAAGGTGATTAATTATGCTATGCCAACTAATTTTTTTAAGTTTCTTTTCAGAGAGAGAGGGAGAGTGCATGGAGAGTGTATTAGGGGCAGAGAGACCGAGAGAGAGAAGAATCCCAAGCAGGCTTTGTGCTGTCAGCACAGAGCCTGATGCGGGGCTCGAACTCACAAACCGTGAGATCATGACCTGAGCCAAAATCAAGAGCTGGATGCTTAACCGACTGAGCCACCCAGGAACTCCAAAGCTAATCTTTCTGTGCCAAATAATTTGGAAACAAATTACCTTGAAGTGATGATTTAATGTGTATACTGACGGTAATTGAACAATCAAAGGAGATTAATTCAATTGAGTACAGGGGAGTATTTCTTTGGAGCCTGGTACAAAGATTGCCTGGGTTTGATCTGTTGCTTGACATGTATGCCTGTGGAGGGCACTTAAGATATTTGAAATGGAGCTAGAGCGTGTGTTCAAAATATGTAAAACTCATTGATTCCTGATAAGAATCTTCACTTATCCAGAAAATAATAGGTTTTTTCTTAGTTTGTTGTAGCCCCGGAGGTCAGCTGCCTGAAGAATTACAGCTTCTGAGGCTAATTCTTTGCCAAACTAGAGTTGGCCAGAATATGGGAGTTGAGCCTAGTAAGACCAGAACACCACCTTCCTGCCATATTCTGTACCCCTACCGGGAAAGTGAAAGCATGTGATTCTCTATGCTGTGTTAAACACCCTACTTAGTCTTGGATATAAGAACTAGATCTTCAGTGGCAGGTCAACAAAACTAGTGAGTATATTCTCAATTTATTTTGTTACTAGAGAAAGGTTCCTGATTAGAAATAATTTCCAAGTCAGGGTAGCTTTTGAAAGTCTTAAGCAGCTGGTGCCTCAGCCACAATTTATTATAACCCCGTCTAATAATTTCAGCAAATGAGTCTTATGTGCAAATGGCTCAACCATGCTTTTAGCCTATAATTTATTTTCAAGACACTCATTATACCCTATAGCTGTTAAAATTGTTAAAGCTACAAAAATAGTGATGCCTTTAAAAATGAAAACTAAGTAATTAGGGTTGGCCCTCAAAATACCCCCCAGGTGATCATGGAATTCATAAAGCAAAGATAATTGGTGAAATGAACCCTTAGGTCTTTATAGTTGTTGAGCTACTTGGTAGTCTCTACAGTAAAGATTTAAACATTACAGGTAAAAGAAGTACTGGCTGGCCCAAACTTTATTCTCACATATTTCTAACTCAACCCTGTATTAAATATTAAACAAACAAAAAAGTTTCTCCTGGGCTACATGGCACAACCCTCAGTAACTTCTATATAATCAATCCTCAGTAATAAGACATGTATTAGGGGCTGCCTGGGTATGATGAAGACGACAATGATAAACAAGAGAACCATTTTTCCTCCAAGGGGAATACCATTTAATGGAAGAGAAAGATGTCTTCATAAATATAATACCAACTATGAACTGACAGGTGCTAAATAAAAGTGAAGGATGAGAAGTGCCATCAGACCAAGGTTTGGTGCCAGATTATCATGAACTAAGAAAAATATAACGAGATTTTTCAAAAAAATTAAATATAGTTGAAAGGACTCAATTTTAAGATAAAGGTTATTCCTGATTTTGAGTGGGGAGGATGAACATAATTATTTCATAAAAAAGATGTTATGGGTGGTAAGATGAAAAATCCAGTGATGAACCCAGAATGTCTTTAGTGGACAAAGACCTCTAAATATCTGAAATCCACTGCTTTGAGAGCCAAAGAGGAAGAATTCAGTGTCTATGTTTAAGTATGTCTTCATAAAGGAGATGGTTTTGAGGTAGCTCTGCCTTGAATGGACTACTCAACATTCTGATTTTGTTCTCTCCTACACACAATTAATAACTAAAATGCTATTGATACAAAAATAGATATTAAACAGATCACCCTAGTCACCTTAACATTTAACTAGTACTAGAATATTCCCTACAATCAAGAGATTCTACCCCTACATATTGTGAAATTCTTTTTTGTTGACAGAAACAGAAATCAAGAAAACATGTAAACACACTAAGTATAGGAGCCCCTAAGTGCCCCCTAGGACCCAAAGGTAGAAAACAAGTAGAGCTGGATCTCAACCAACCAACCAACCAACCAACCAACAAACAAAACTAGAAGATGCAGCTGCACCATAGCTCCCAGTTTCACTTGTTTCAGTTCAAGTTACCAATAGAGACTTACTTTCTCAGTGTTAATTCGACATTCCCAGGAGACACTTGCTTGACTCAGCATGAAACAGGTAATTCCCCTCTCCTATCACATTAATTCCACCTAGGATGAAGAAGGGGAAGTGGACACATGAGTTTGTATAAAATAATAGTCCTATGTCAGGTACTATTTTAAAAACAGTACTTGTATTACTGTTGTATTATTTAATTGTATTGTAGACTTAGTATTGTATTTATTATTTAATCTACCCAGCAATTCAATGAGAAAATATAACTATTATCCTCAATTTGGAAACGAAGAAACTAAGGTCCAGTAAGGTTAAGATCCTTGCTCAAAGTCTTAAAACACTTAAGTGGAAGAACTTAAACCTAAACTCATGTAACTTGGCTTTGGGAACAAAACTTACGTCACATGACTCCTTGGATCTCACACCTGTGATCCGAGAGCAACTGCCTCAAAAAGGGAGAGAACTCTGAGCTGAAGAAACTATAAAATAATTAGAATTACAACTAGAATAATTATAATCACTGAAAATGTAATCATCTAAATGTTAGGGACAGCTATACATATGTACATATATAGTTTCCAGACAACTATACATGAAAACTATAAATGAGTTTTTTAAATGTGCAATTAGAGTATAAATTCAGATAGAGCATATTCTCAAACTTCCTCTTATTTTGATGAAGTTATACAAATATGTTCTTGACAGAAAAAAAAAACAGTGTCAAAATAGGGGTAACAAATTTCATGCTGAATTCTTACACCTTGAAACTTAACAAAATTATAATAACAATTTACAGAGATTTTAGTATGCACATTTTAATAAATACTGCTATCTGGGACACTGGAATATACCTTGACAATATGCTTTCATATACAAGTTAGAAACTCTAAATTATCTTAAATACCAAAAGACAATTAGTGCTGAGTTATCTTTGCAATGAAAGATAACATCCAAGATGAGCTAGGGAAATACAAAAGTACTTTAAAAATATAAATTGGTGAAGCACCTGGGTGGCTCAGTCAATCATCCAACTCTTGATTTCGGCTCAGGTCATGATCTTGCAGTTTGTGGGATTGAGCCCCACACTGTCAGTGCAGAGACTGCTTGGGATAGATAGGTAGATAAGTAGGGAGGTAGGTATTGGGATAGGTAGGTATTGGTAAGCTATCCCAATCTAGGAAAACGTGACAAAGTTGAATTTTCTATGAAGAAACTGATGTACCTAAATGTCTTAAGTAAATATCCAAAGAAAAGTGATCACTAAAAGGGGAAGGAGACCATTTTCCTTTATGTAAATATAATAGATTTAAAAGTATATTGAGTATATATAAAATCATATCAAACAGCATTTTTATTGTAAAATATTTTCCCAAAAAAAGGAATAAGAAAATATAAAGGAAGATAAAATAAAAAAAGGAAAATCTTAGATCTATATATTAGCTATTAAAGTAAGATTATATTGAGTATTTCAGATCAAATGTAGCTGAACTAAAAATACATTTCCATTGAAATTAGATACATGTTTCAGTTGCAAAAATTAAACTATGTCCATCATGAAAATCTTTTTATGTTTATTATTTTTGAGAGAGGGAGAGAGAAAGAGTGTATGTGTGCGAGCAGGGGAGGGATAGAGAGATGTAGAATCCAAAGAAGTCTCCAGGCTCTGGGCTGTCAGCACAGAGCCAGATACAAGGCTCAAACTCACAAACCACGAGATCATGACCTGAGCTAGAGTAGGACACTTAAAAGACTGAGCTACCCAGGCACCCTGAAAATAATCTTCTCATAAACTCATTAAGACTTAGGTAAACTAAAGTAGAATAAAAAGTGCAATTATTTTAGTCAATCTAAAGTAAACCTGTGGAGGTTTTCAACCGTGTCCAAGTTGGAAATAGGAGAAAAATATCCCCAGTGGTAGGTTCCCCTTTTCCAGTGTTGAAGGTCTGGAAAGTTGGCCTGGTGACTCTACAGGAACCTCCATATTAAATGTGTCCCCAACTCAGACCAGATCTACCTTTTGTCAAACCAGATCTGCCTATCTTTTAAGTTCATCTCTGTTTTATTTCCACCTCTTCTTTGCTTCTATTACTATGCCCCTGTTCCATGCTACTAAAATACAAATCTTAATAGTGTTTGTTGAAGCAGATCTAGATCTCTGTACCTTTGGGTAATGCCCACACTGCTTATTACACTATGGATATCTCTTTACAATCCAGCTCCTCTCTCCCTCTCAAGAAGTCCATTCCCTAGTCCCACTTATATCTATGCTTCTGTCATATGATAGTTTCCAAGTATATCCAGTGTGTTATACCTCCACAGTATTCTGCCTCTGATTATGTGCCTGGAATGCCACTCCCCAATCTAGCTCCATACTTTGCTCCAAGTTCTTTGTGCAGACATCACCTAGTCATTCTAGGCTACCTTAGTGTCTCTGGTCTTCCAGTGTAATTTGAACATGCTTCTATAATATTACCTAAACATTCTATTTTATCATACCATTTATGAGTCTTCCTTCCCTATAATGGATTATAAGTTCCTTGAGAGCAATGTTCATATCTCAACACCTAATACACAACATTGCTGGTTAGATGTGGTTACATACTAGTATCCTACCAGTTGTGGCTGTACAAGGTCCTGAATGAACTAGAAAAGATTGAGACACTTCAAGTTGTAATGACTTGTGAAATTCTGTCATCCTCTTGAAGTCAAGACTCCATCAAAACAGGTAAATGGAACTCCAATAGTCATCTCATCTCCTATATTTTCACATAATTTATATCATAAATACATTTGTCCTCTATTCTTTCTAATTTGCTTTATGGATTTTGGCCTTTTACATATATTAACAATCCCATTTTTTAAAAATAATAACAATGTCTTCAGAATAATATTGAATAATAGCAATCATACTGGATACCCTTGACATACTCCTGACCTGTCTCCTTTACCAATGATAACTTATGCCGATGACTTATAGTAGGCTAAGGAACTTTTAATTTGTTAGTTTGCTAGTAGTTGTTAATCATTAATGGACATTGAATTTAATCAAATACTTTTCATGTATTTGAGATAATAATTTCTCCTAATTTTTAAATGTAGCAAGCCACATTTATAAATTTGTTTTTGAATGCCAATCATCATCAGTACATTCTTGAGAAAACCTGATCTGGTTGTGATATACTTATAACAACTGTTTGTTTTGGATGCTAACATTTTTTTTTTAAATATTTGCATCTATGGTCAGAGTTACTGCAATTTTACTTTTGAATTATTTTTTTATCTTTTATTCTTTGTCTTTATTTTCATTCTCTATTGTTTATCTTCTATTGGCGCATCTGTTTATTCACTAAAACAAAAACTAATCAGTTCGGGCTGTATTTTTCTTAGTTTAAATTTTTCTAATCCTCTTGTTCTCATCTTTCCACACATGTCAATCCTCACCCAAGAATGTAGGCATTATTCAGATTTCTCCATGACCTCACAATAATATATAACATTTATAGACATAAAACATACATGTTCAAACATAGAAGTTTTAGGTGATTATTGAAAATTGAAGAGTCTGGATCCTTTTACTACTTTTTAGCACCTCAGTTTATTCAGTTGCTATTTCATAGAAATATTTCCAAGTTGGATGGTAACTCTAATTTTTTCTAAAGGCTGTGAAATACTTCATGATGCACAGACATAATTATTAAACAGTCTTCATTATAAGGCACTTGCCTCTTTTACTCTTGTTCTATGAAAAATGCTGCAATTAATATATTGTATATATGTTATGAATTGGTGTTTTAACCTCTATAATATGGTTTCCTAGGAAATACAGTTCTGGAAACCTGAAGATGTATATTTGATTCTTCATAAATTTTTAGCAACATACGCATACCAGATAGTGCACAA
Source organism: Felis catus (assembly GCF_018350175.1). Classification (NCBI taxonomy): domain Eukaryota; kingdom Metazoa; phylum Chordata; class Mammalia; order Carnivora; family Felidae; genus Felis; species Felis catus. Next base: position 129,114,608 of record NC_058375.1, on the reverse strand, counting down.
ATCATAAGTGTACACCACATAGTTTAAGATGTGCAAGATAAGCAATACTTCATTCTTGGACCTTACATAGAATCATTATACATTCTGCTGTTTATCACTTCTGTTGCTTAATGTGTATGTGAAATTATTGTTGCATGTAAAAATATTTACATCATTCTCACTGTATGACACTCCATTGTATTAACTGACCACACTTGATCCAATCCTTCATTTGAACATTTCAGTTGTTTCTACTTTAGGGTTATAATTAATGCTGCAGTATTTACATGCTTCTACATATCTTTGGGTGCACATAGGTCCATTTGTACACAGAAATAGAATCAGTGGGTTTTGGGATGTGCTTTTATTCTACTTTAGTGGAGACTGCTACAGTATTCTTAAGGTTACTATAACAATTTATATTTCCTATGGTAGTATACAGTCATATGCCACACTCTGACCAACCCGTGATACTATCTTATTTTAGCCATTTTGCAAATGTGTAGTGGTAACTCATTGTAGTTTTTTTTTATTTTTGAGAGAGAGAAAGAGCATGAGCAGGGGAGGGGCAGAGAGAGGGAGACACAAGATCCAAAGCAGGCTCCAGGCTCTGAGCTGTCAGCACAGAGCCTGATGGGGGGCTTGAACTCATGAACCATGAGGTTATGACCTGAGCTGGAGTCAGTGCTTAACCAACTGAGCCACCCAGACACCCCTAGCTCATTGTAGTTTTAACTTTAGTGTGTTGAGGACTAGTGAAATTTAGCACTTTTTTTCATTTATTGGCCAATTGGATATTGTTTTATAAAATGTTCAGGTTTTTGGTTTATTTTCCTGTTGTGTTGTCTTCCTTTTATTGGTTCATAATAGTTCATATGTTCTGGATGCTTATATATCTTCTTGCTTTACCTTTTCACTTTCTCCAACGGTATCTTTTGATGAATAGATGTTTTAAATTTTAATGCAGTTTGTCTACAAATTTTTTATTTAATGGTTTATGTTTTTATGTCCAGCATAAGAAACCTTTGCCAACCCCAAGCCTATTAAGATATTCTAACATATTTGCTGCCAGAAGTTTTATTGCTTTATTTATGACATTTAGATTTATAGTCCTTCTGGAATTGATTTTTGCATATGGTGTGAGGTACGTGTCAAGATTAAATATTTTTCTATAGCAGTACGCAGTAGACTCAGCATCAATTACTGGAAAGACGATTCTTTCCATGCTATATTACAGAGTCATCTTTGATATAAGTCAAAGATGTGTAGAGTCTTTTTTTAGATTCCCTATTTTATTCATTTTATTTATTAATCTGTTTTGCATCCACACCACATGGCCTTAATTGGTGTAGCTTTATAATAGGTTTTGATACCTGGTAGTAACATTCCTCCAACTGTGTTCTTTTGAAGATTTGTCTTACTTATTCTTGGATCATCGCATTCTCCTATGTATTTAAGAACCAGCTTATGAATGTATATACACGTATATATTTTAGGATTTCCTTTGATTTACAGATAAATTTGAAGATAACTGGCATCTTTACACCTCTTAATATTGTTATTATATTGTTATTCATAAAGTTCCACTTAGGCAGGCCACCTTTAAATTCTCTCAAAAATGTTTTGTAATTTTTCTTTCTTACACAACTTTTAGTTTTACTCAATATTTGGTCCTTGGTGCTAATGTAAAAGGTATAATTTCAAGAAGACAGGAGTTTGTAATTGTATCTATTATTGCATAGATATCTATATTTTTATATCAACTTTGTAAAATAGATTTTTCAATTCTATTTTTAATATTTTTTCTATATATATGTGTATATGTATGTAATGTCATGTGTGAATTATGACCATTTTGTTATTTTTCCTAAACCCCCTTTTTTTTTTTAACTTTTGCTATATTTTAGTAGAGAGGAATTTTCACAATGTTGTACAATGTTGGGTAAAGGTAGTAATAATGGATATCTTCATCTTGTTTTTTATCTCCTGAGGAAAAACCAAAAGATCACTATTAAGTAGAGTGTTATAGAAACACTTTAATATTTTTAATTGGAGCTTACATACAGTGAAGTGCACAAATGTTAAGTATTCAGCCTAACTGATGTTTACATATGTATATACTTTTGGAGCCACCACTGAGTCAATCTTCATGAATCCTAGTACATTGCAGGTATCTCAGAATCTCTCACATGTGGCCCCCTCCCTTTTCTACCATACTTCTTGTTTAGTGACTGAACCCAATTGTTGTTAAATGGGTAAGAGAGCTCACTGATGACATTAACTATTTTCTGGAGAGTAGAGCATGATGAGGAATGTGAAGGTTAAATCAGCAGGACAAAAGGTCAGCCCTTTTTCCTCCTGAGAATTTACTTTTCCCTTCTGTTCTGTTGAAAAACATCTGTCCCCATGCAAAGTCCCAGCAGCTACTTTATCATCCTGAGATGATATCAATTCAGTCATCCTGCTGAAACCTAAAACACTGCTGTTTGCTCTCTGACAGCAGGAAGGGTGGGAATAAAAGGAATTAACGTAGGGGCACCTGGGTGGCTCAGTTGGTTGAGCATCAGACTTGGGCTTAGGTCATGATCTCACAGTCGGTGAGTTGGAGCACCCCCTGTCAGGCTCTGTGCTGACAGCTCAGAGCCTGGAGCCTGCTTCAGATTCTGTGTTTCCCTCTCTCTGCTCCTCCCCATCTCATGCTCTGTCTCTCTATCAAAAATAAACATTTAAAAAAGGGAATTAACATAAAATATGTATGTTGGAGTTGTGATCTTAGTTAAATTAGAGTCACAAAAGTCAGTTGAGCACACTGTAATATTAAAAAAAACCCTAAAACTTGGGGCACCTGGGTGGCTCAGTTGGTTAAGTGTTTGACTTCAGCTCAGGTCATGATCTCATAGATGGTGGGTTCGAGCCCCGCATCGGGCTCTGTGCTGACAGCTCAGAGCCTGGAGCCTGCTTCGGATTCTGTGTCTCCCTCTTTCTCTGCCCCTCCCCTGCTCACACTCTGTTCTCTCTCTGTCAAAAATAAACAAACATAAAAAATTAAAAACTTTAAAAATTGTATACCTTAAAAAAAATTTTTTTAAAGTTTATTCTGAGAGAGGGAGAACAAGAACAGGGGAGGGACAGAGACAGAGAGGGAAGAGAGAATCCCAAGCAGGCTCCACACTGAGTGCATAGCAGGGCTCAAACTCATGAACCTGTGAGATCATGACCTGAACCAAGATCAAGAGTCATACATTTAACTGACTGAGCCACCCAGGCACCCCTAAAATTTATATACCTTTCAAAGTCATGAAAGAGCTATAGGCACAAAGAAATCTAAATTAAATAATTTTTGAAAGAGGATGGCTCTTCAGAGATGAGAAAGACCAGAGATGTTATTTCTTAATGCAGTTGCTCAGTCTACAGGGGAAAGAAAATGGGTGTAAAAGTAAGACCATTATAGGCAGAGGAACCTTAAGGAGAAAAGAAGTCAGCTGAGATTTTACCCTTGCAAATTGGCTGACATGGCTGCTAACCAATTCTCCACCTGAGAAATCTGGGTAACTGAGCAGTGGTCCTTGAAAACTAGAGGCTGTTGGGAAAATGAAGAGAAATTGTTTAATTATCTCTGATTGAATTTCAAAGCCCTGCTGGAGGGTATGGCCTGATTTCACTATGAAGAACTAGAATACAAATTACCTAAACTACTGATTAAAGTGAAGATGTATAAGCACTTAGCTGCATAACAAAGGAACGAGGCAAGTCCTTTATGGAAGAATTTATTATCCACTTGAGTCTCTGCTGCTATTTTGTACCTAAAGTGCAATACGCACACAAAAAATTAGAAGACCCACAAAGTGGCAAGTCAATGTGAGCACAGTAAAAAGAGAGTCCCAAAAAGTAGAACCACTGATGAGACAAATGCAGGAATTAATAGAGTAAAAAAAAAAGTATTATAAACAAGTAATTTAGAAGAAAAGGTGGATGAAGTGGTATAAAGATGAAGAATTTAAGAAGAAAAACAAGAAAATCTAAAACTAAAAACTGTTTGAAGAATTCATTTGATTGGCTTAAAATAGACTGGACACAAGAAAATCAATTAATAACTTGAAATTTGAAATAATCTAAACTGAAAGAATTTTCTCTAGAGAGAAAATTAAATGTAAAATTAACAACTGGGGATTAAAGCTTTTTAAGAGACTTAATATTTCTGTATATATGTAGTAACAAATTGGGAAATAAATTTGAAAAATAATACCATTTACAATAACAGACAAAAAAACCATAGCATACTTAATTTCAAATAACCACAGGTAAGAATAATTTTCATACACTGAAAATGGGTGAAAGAAGTGAAAGTTATAAGTAAATGTAGAGAGATACTATCATCATAAATTGAAAGTCTGGATATTAAGATGTCATTTCTCCTGAAGTTGATAGATTCACATTTACCCCCTTCCAAATTCCAGTGTATTTTTATCTTAAAGTTTATTGCTTATAAAAGAATTATAAGCTTTATAATAGATACCTAATTACATGTTAATATATATTTTAATAATCATGGTCAACTAAATTTGGACAAAGCAGGAAATATTTCCAATGGAAAGACAGTCTCTTCAATAAATAGTGTTGGGAAAACTGGATTAAAACATGCAGAAGAATAAAATGCATTCCTTGCAGTGTAAGGGACCACTTCCTTACACTATAGACAAAAATAAATTCAAATGGATGAAAGCCCTGAATATGAGACAAAACCCATCAAAATTCTAGAAGAGAACACAGGTAGCAACCTCTTTGACATTAGTAGGAGCAACTTCTTACTAGACACGTCACCAAAGGCAAGGGAAACAAAAGCAAACATGAACTACTGGGACTTCATCAAGATAAAACCTTCTGCACAGTGAAGGAAACAGTCCACAAAACTAAAAGGCAGCCTACAGAATGGGAGAAGATATTTGCAAATGACATATATGATAAAGGGTTAGTATCCAAAATCTATAAAGAACTTATCAAACTCAACACCGAAAAAAACCTAGTGAAGAAATGGGCAGTAGACATGCATAGACATTTTCCCAAAGACATCCAGATGGCTAACAGACACATGAAAAGATGCTTAACATCATCCATCAGGGAAATACAAATCAAAACCATGATGAGATACCACCTCACACCTGTCAGAATGGCTAACATTAACAACTCAGGAAACAACAGATGTCAAGGATGCTGAGAAAGAGGATCTCTTTTGCACTGCTAGTGTGAATGCAAACTGGTGCAGCCACTCTGGAGAACAGTATGGAGGTTCATCAAAGTTAAAAATAGAACTATCCAATGATCTAGCAACTGCACTATTAGGTGTTTATCCAAAGGATACAAAAACACTCATTCAAAAGGGTATATGCACCCCGATGTTTACAGCAGCATTATCAACAATAGCCAAACTATGGAAAGAACCTAAATGTCCCTCGAATGATGAATGGATAAAGAAGATGTGGTATATATACAGTGGAATATTACTTCACCATCAAAAAGAATTAAATCTTGCCATTTGCCAGGATGTGGAGGGAACTAGAATGTATTGTGAAATAAGTCAGAGAAAGACAAACACCATATGATTTCATTCATGTGGAATTTAAGAAACAAAACAGGTAGACATATGGGAGGGGGGAGAGAAGAGAGGGAAACAAACCACAAGAGACTCTTAATGATAGAGAAAAAACAATGGGTTGACAGAGGGAGGTGGGTGGAAGATGGGCTAGATGGGTGATGGGTACTAAGGGCATTTGTTGGGATGAACACTGGGTGTTGTATGTAAGGGATTAATCACAGAATTATACTCCTGAATCCAATATCACACTGTATGTTAGCTAACTAAAATTTGAATTAAAAAAAGTGATTATACTTGAAAAAAAAATCCAGAATGTAACTGTTGCTCCCATTAGATACTGCATCACATATAGACTTTTTACTTCTTTCAATATGTTCATAGAAATAAAAAAAAATTGTTACATATATAATTAGAATTAGAATTCTAAAACTTATGGTATATGTGCTGCCAAAGTGAGCACTGGAATTCTAAAACTTATAAAACATATATAAGTGTATCTTTTATGTATAAATTTAAAGAGGAGCCAAGGCAGTCTGGAAAAAAAGCTGATGTACTGTATTTGAAGATTTAAAATAGCAAATAGATTAGTGGAACAACAATAAAAAGTCTAGCAATAAACCCTATATACAATCACTTGATTTTGACAAAGACATCGATGCAGTTAAGTAAGGCAAGGGAGGTTCATTCAATTAAAAATACATTTATTAGGACTCTCAAGAGAAATAGAACTAATTGGATATATATAGATAAGAGGAAATTCATTATAGAAATTGTCTGTGCAGTTATGGATTCTAAGTCTCACAATATGCTTTATCTGTAAGTTGGAGTACCAGGAGAACCAGTGGTAAAATATAAGCTGAATGTGAAGTGGATAGGTACTTGTTTAAATCCCAAAGTCTAAAGGCCCAAGAACAGGAGCTACAAAGGTTTGAGGACAGGAAAAGATGGATATCTCAGCTCAAGGTACGAGAAAGAAAGAATTCACCCTTCCTTCATTTTTTGTTCTATCCTGACCCTCAGTGTATTGGATGATGCCAACCCACACTGGTGAGGGTAGATCTCTTTATTCAGTCTACTGATCAAAATGCTCATCTCTGACAGGTACACCCAGAAATAATGTTTTACCAGCTATCTGGGCGTCCCTTAGCCTAGTCAAGTTGACACATAAAATTTATCATTGTAACAAATATTTCTGGAGAAATTAGATAACCAAATGGAAAAAAAAGATGTTTACAAAATTAGTTACCTTTGACCTCCCCCCCACCTTACCCCATGTACCAAAATTAATTAAAAAAGGATCATAAGCCTAAATGTCAAAACAGTGTTTAAACTTGGAGAAGGAAACAGATAAATCTGGTGTAGGCAAATATTTCTTAATTAGAACAAAAAGTGCTAACATAAAAACAATTTGACTTAAAATCTTCTACAACTGAAAGATTAAGGAAGTAAAAAGGCAAACCACAGACCTGGAAAGTATATTTACAAAACCTATATCTGGCAAAGGATTTATATCCAGAATGTATAAAGAAATCCTAGAAATCATTAAAATGATAACTTGTTTTCAAATAACCAAGATATTTAGACAAACACCTTAGGAAATGAGATATCCATATAGTCAATAAGCATATGAAAAGGTTCTCAATGCCATGACTATAATTTAAATTATGTTCACAATGAAATTTTAAAATTAAAACAATACCAAACACCACACTTACCAAATCAAATGTTAAACTCCAAGGATTTGCAAGGATGTAGAGCAACTAGAACTTTCTGTATTGAGAGTCTAACATTGTACAACCACTTTGGAAAACTGCTAGTCTAGAATAAAATTAACCAAGCTTTGATCATATGAACCAGCAATTCTGTATATATCATGCACATCTTCCTTGAGAATATCCATTAAAATTTATAAAAGTTCATAATTAGAACCTGAATTTTAAGCAATAATATATTGGGTAAGTAAATTAAGGCTCTAAGACCTTCAAAACTACTAATCCCAAGCTGCTATAAACAGGAAGCAAAGATTTATTAGGTAATTTGGTGAAATCTAAGAAGAATCACTCCTACCCTGCAACGAACTGAATATTTATCTGCCCGAAATTCATACGTTGAAACCTAATCCCCATTGTGATGGTATTTGGAGATGGAGACTTTGGGAGGTGATTAGGTCATGAGGGTAGAATGCTCATAGATTGGATTAATGTCCCTATAAGAGAGACCCCAGAGATCTCTCCCACCCATTCCTCTCATGTTGAGGTCAAAGTGAAAATATAACTATCTAGGGTATATAGTCAGTGGCATTGTAATAGTGTTGTATGGTGTCAGATGGGAGCTACGTTTGTGGTGAGTATAGCATAATGCATAGAGTTGTTGAATCACTATGTTACACACCTGAAACTAATGTAACATTGTCAGCTATACTGAAAAAAACAATAAAACCAAAAACAAAACAACCAAGCTTATCAAGGAAATGGGTTTTAACCAGACACAAAATTTGCTAGTACCTTTATCTTGGACTTCCAGCACTATTAACTTTGTACAGTTTCCAGAATTGTAAGAAACTTCTGTTGTTTATAAGCCATGCAGTAGATGTTATTGTGTTGTAGCAGCCCAATCAGACTAAGACATACCCTAACACTTTGATTTTACAACTCATTCATGGGGGAGACGATCACTGGTGGACAATTCAAAGGGGGCTTACTGCATTGTTCAGGATGCTCCTTTTGACCTTGAAGTAGTCAGTCTCCCAAATGTTTCCATCCATAAGCAATTCCACCTTCAGCTTAACTTCTTATAAGACATGGGAGTATGTGGCAAGACTTCTGAATTTAGTGAGCCTATTGTGACACTTCATGTGTGTGAAATGAGTTCTCTAGTCCCAGGTGATATTGTGTGGAATACCTTACAAATGATAATAATTCTGTAAGTCTATTAATAGAGGTGCTGTAAAAGTAATTGATAGTAAATCCTATCCCAGGATATATTTCTATATTTGTGAGATTGACTCCTTCTTCCCTCTATGATGAAGGGTCCAGTGTAAATGGTCAACCATCTAGTGGTTAGCTGGTTTATTTGGAGCTGGTGCCATTTTGATCTCAACATTGGTGTCCATTAGTGGCAGGTTTTGCAGTCAACAATAATGATAGTAGTTAAGCATTTGCAAGAGAAAGTACAGGCTTTTGAGCTATATATACCTCCACCCCTGTTGTCAGGGCCTCATTATTTATGAGCTCATTGACCAAACATCAGAGTGCTGGGGGAAAGAGGCTAACATCAGAGAATGGATCTTATGCATTAATTATTAAAAGTGTCTGATGTTGTGGATATCCTCTGATAGGAACTTATGTAAAACATGAATATCTTTATACTCTGTGCCAAGATATTCATCAGCTTACTTCACTCAGACCTCATTGTCACCAATTTTCCAATTTTGTTCAAGTCCCTGACTTACCAGCCAGCATATAGGATCACCTATGAGTTACTGTCAGTTTTTACCATGGGTCATCTCTATCTTATGTAAGTGGAGAACCAGCTCACTGGGAAGATACCCATCACCACTGTCTTTCTCTTTGCTCTATTTCCACCTAGTGAGAGAACACTGTGTTGATTTATTCATAATCCAGATCTTTCCTTTTTTTTTTCTTTAACTACAGACTCTGTAATTAATGTAACTAGTCTGTAACTAGGATAATGAAGAGACAGTGAAACAGTAGGAGCAGGCACTGAAATCTAAGCCTCTTTGTGCAGTGTAGCCCCTACAATCTGGACCTGCTAATGCCAGATTGCATCCTATTTCCACTGTATAATACAATGGCTGCTGAAAATGTTCCAATTTTCTGATTTGGTAACTTACATAACACCAAGTATGTAACAAGTACATAAGGAGTGATTTAGATTGCATAGCTACTTGGTGCCCTGTGGTCATGTGTTCAGTTTCTCCTAGTGCCCAACAGCAAACCAGGGGCTGCTTTTCAAATGGAGTATAATTGTTAGTTGAAGAGAGCAAAATGGACATGACTGAACTTCAAAGTCCTCAAGGTCTGCACTGTGGTTTTTCTATGGGGGCTTGCTAGATGTTTCATTAAGCATCTCTCTAGCATAGACATTTCCAAAACTGTATGTCTGTCAGTCACAAGACTCAATGACAGTACAGCTTTCACTGCAGCCTGTGCTTGCTGCAGAGGCTTTTTGTTGCAAGGCCCCACCCAAATCAAGAGTCTTTCAGTTAACCCAGTAAATACCTTGAAACAGTGCACCTTAATAAATGATAGTTACCCCCAAATCTAGATTATCATCACACTTGGATCTCTTTTTTCATTGATGTGCAGGGCGAAGTATAGCAGTTTCTTTTTAACTTTATAGGAGATATCCCAACATGCTGCATATCAGTGGGTTCAGAAATTCCCACATGGCAGGCCTCTGAATGTTCATAGGTATTTATTGCCCACTCTCTGGCACACATGTATTACTTTGTACTCATTAACTACAATGAGGAAATGTTACAAACTAGCATAATGTTTTGTGGGATATCCGGAGAATCAAACTCCCTTTGGAATATGTTATAGACAGAGAACAGAAAGGTTAATATGACAAGATCATAAAATAGTATACCATTGTTCATATGTGACGCTAAACATCTTCTAACTTACTTTGCTCATACCAATAAGGGGAAAAACTTGTCAAGTTATTATCTGTATATTAGGTGCCAAGGGCTGTGTTGTTTTGCTCCAGAAAAATACCACATCTAGAAAGACAACTGTAATTGATATCACTAGCTGATTATGTTTATGCTGAGGTATACTAGAAGACTTCTTCAGAGAAGATAAAAGGTAATAAATGGCTCTCATTCCATGGGTCAGAAGATATTTTGAGAACCACTAAGCTAGAATAACACTCAATTGGTTACCTGAACCCTAGAACAAGGGATATTATGGCAAGTAGGGTTCTCAAAGTATGATCCCCAGACTAGAAACATCACTATCACTTAGAAACTTAGATGTGCACTTTAGTGGGCTCCATCAGAGACCTAGAGACAGAAACTTTGAGAGAGGGTGCCCTGAAATCTGTATTTTGGCTAATCTTCCAGAGAAATGGGCAAAAAGACATGAATATACACTTTTCCAAAGAAGACATCCAGATGGCTAACAGACATGAAAAAATGCTCAACATCACTCATCAGGGAAATACAAATCAAAACCACAATGAGATACTACCTCACACCTGTCAGAATAGCTAAAATTATCAACTCAGGCAACAAGAGACGTTGGTGAGGATACAGAGAAAGAGGACCTCTTTTGCACTCCTGGTGAGAATGCAAACTGGTTCAGCCACTCTGGAAAACAGTAGGAGGTTCCTAAAAAAATTAAAAATAGAACTATCCTACGATCCAGGAATTGCAGTACTAGGTATTTATCCAAAGGATATAGGAATGCTGTTTCGAAGGGGCGCATGCACCCAATGTTTATAGCAGTGCTATTGACAATAACCAAAGTATGGAAAGGGCTTAAATGTCCATTGACAGATGAATGGATAAAGAAGATGTGGTGTGTGTGTGTCTGTGTGTGTGTGTGTGTGTGTGTCTGTGTGTTCACACACAATGGAGTATTACTTGGCAATGAAAAAGAATGAAATCTTGCCGTTTGCAACAATGTGGATGGAACTAGAGTATATTCTAAATAAAATTAGTCAGAGAATGACACATATATTAATATGTGGAATTTAAGATACAAAACAGGTGTACATAAGGGAAGGGAAGTAAAAATAATATAAAAACAGGGAGGGGACAAAACAGAAGAGACTCTTAAATACAGAGAACAAACTGAAGGTTGCTGGAGAGGCTGTGGGTGGGGGCATGGACAAAACATAAGAGACTCTTAAATATAGAGAACTGAAGGTTGCTGGAGGAGCTGTGGGTGGGGACATGGGCTAAATGGGCAAGGGGCATTAAGGAGGACACTTGTTGGGATGAGCACTGGGCATTATATGTACGGGATGAATCACTAGATTCTGTTCCTGAAGTCATTATTGCACTATATGCTAACTAACTTGGATGCAAATCTAAATAAATAAAAAATAATAATTTAGCTAGTCTTCTAGGTGACTCTGGTGTATGGTAAGGTTTGAAAACCACTGCCCTCCTATTATAACAAGTCTTAATTCTTGGATAGGGTAAATCACAGTATGTGTATGAGCTTGCACTGGACTCATTGTGAGATAATGGATTGGAGTCAGAAGTTTATCTATCACCTGACCTTCATAAGTCCACTCTTTGACTTGCGAAACATATTGTTTTTAGTACCTAGGGATTTGAATCAATGAATAGCCAGTACCTAATTATGTCCCAAAGTCCAGAATTAGGTCTCTGTGTTTCCATTTCTGTAGTGCAAAAAGATGATGGAAAATGGCCATGGGTATCTCTGGGGAAGGCTTGAGCTATGATTTGTAGTATACTGTACTAGTTACATTGTAGCTCTCCTTTCCTATCAAGGAGCTCTAGGTCCATAAATTAGCCTAGGTCTGGGTATTGTGTAAGAGACCACAATTCCCTACTTAGCCAGATTTGTGCCACCAATCTAGAATTTTCTGTATATGCAAAGCAGGGTCTTAATGAACTTTCAATGTATTTCTAAGGAAATTGTGGTCAATTAACAATCACTAAAGATCCTTATGGGTTGAAATATTCTGATTACCACACTGTCCCTATGAATTTTGTGAATGTTTTTTCCCAATTTCCATTGCTGATTTTTAAGTACAGCAGCCTGAGCTTTCCCATGTAGAATCTTATTGTTCTCTTTTAAAACAGGAACCTAATTTGATTGCAATATTACCCAACATTATCTCTAGTCTATATAAGTCAGCCACCATAAAACTTATGGAAACTGGAGCTCTCTTTGCAATGCATTTTTATATTTTTTCTTTCAGTTTTAGTTAGCTATAATTGGCATACAGCACTATATAAGTTGTATGGAAACCAATTTGTCAATAAATTTCATATATATAAAAAAATAAAAAAATAAATGCTAAAAAAAAAATAAAGCATGCAGCACAAAGACTTACATATAATGCAAAATGATTACCACAATAAGTTTAATATCCAGCACTCATAGGTACATTTTTAAAAGAATTTTTTTTCCTTTCTTCTATTGATATTTGTCAAACTTCTTATTTTGTTCATGTGTTGTTTTCCTAATTCTGTTTAGTTGTCTGTACATGTGTTCTTGTAGTTCACTAAATCTCTTTAAGATAATTATTCTGAACTCTCCATCTGATGGTTCACAGATCACGTTTCTTTAGGATCAGTTATTGGAGCCTTATTAGTTTCCTTTGGCATCATATTGACCTTTTTCATGATACGTGATTCCTTACATTGGCATCTGTGCATTTGAGTAAGCAGTGTCCTATTCCAGACTTTACAGGTTCACTTTGGCAGAGACATTTAGCTTAGGGTTCTGAATACATTCAGCTGGTAGCATTCTTGGGTAGGTGGAATCTGCTATCAGGATCTATTTTGGGCAATAAAGCTGCATAAACTCTGAGGTTGGTTGAGTAGTACTTCTGGCTGACGGCAGCTGAATAGGACAATTGGTTTGGTTCCCTGCCCAAGCAAAGTCCACAGTTGCTTGGGTTCCCTGGTCAGGAGCCCAATTCTAAAATTCTAAAATCCAAATCTAAAATTCCTAGACTGGCAGGACTGGGTAATATACCAATAGGTATGGCTATTAGCTTCCCTGTCTTCTGGGGCATCTGAACAGTCCCCATGTCTTTGGGGACCAGAATCAAGCAAGACTGACTAGTGAATTCCCTGGCTAGACAGGGCCACCAGTTTTTCTCTGCCGATGGAGAAAAACATGTTTTTGCTTTTGTTTTTTTTTTTCCTGTTTAAGTGCCAACTGTAAGCAAGGCTGTAGGGTCGGCTAGGCGGCTTCCCTGTTCTACTTAGGTTTCCTTCTCCGGCAGACTGAAAGCTGTGTTCACCTATGGGCAGGACTATTAATTAGTTTACCTGCCCTTACAGGGCCCCCATACATGCCCCAAGGCTGGCAAATGTCTTGTTTAGCGACCAGATTAGGCTGAACTATGCATTGGGTTCCTTGACCTAATGGACCATTATCCTAACACTGCAGAAAAATAGAGTTGCCAGCCAGGTTCTCTGTTCAAGTGCCACTCTAAGAATTCAGAAAGGGCTGCATAGATTCTTGGGGGCCCCTAGTTAGATTTCCTGGTCTAGAGGCTGTATTCAGCATTGGACAGGGCTATAAGTTAGCTTTTCTCCCAGGCTGGGACTGCAGAAGAGGCCTAGGGCTGGCAAGGCTTTTTGGGAATCAAATCAGGCATGACTTCATGCTAAACTCCCTGAACAGATGGGGCCACTGTCTCAGTTCTGTAGATGGAGAGCCACTGGTCAGCCTCTCCACTCAAGTGCCACTATAATCTGGGCTGCAGAGTCAGCTTTCAATATTCTCCAGAGCTCTAGATAGGAATCCTGGTTAGCAGGGTTGGATTCTATATTCAAATGTGGGCAGGACTGCAGATTAATTTCCCTGCCTAGGAAGGGTGGGTCATAGAACAGGCCCCAAGTCTGGAAATACTTTTGTTTGGGGAGCTAATCAGACATACTTATGCACCAAACTCTGGCCATAAAGGATTGCTGGCTTGACTTTTTAGATGGACAGAGCTGCAGACTAGGTTCACTGCTTGAATGCTGCTGGCTTCAGCAATTTCTGGCTTCCTGGTCAGGGAGGGTGGAAAGCTATCCTCAGTAGTGGGCAGGGGCATGAGTTTACTCCCTTTCCCTTGGCAAAGTGGCAGAACAAACTCTGTCTGGCAGCACTCTATTTGGAATCTTGACACAAGCCAAACTGTGCCCCAAGTTCCCTAGGCAAATGGAATCACTGCTTTGCTGTGTGAATGATCATTATGCCTACCAAGCTCTCTGCTCCAGTGTTGCTTGGCTAAGCAGCTCAGCAAGTGTCCCAACCAAGCTTTCTGGCCAGGTGGGGCTCAGAGTTACACTCAGCAGTGACCATGGTTATAACTTTGCTTTCCTGCCCTAGTGAAGGGATCAACCTCGTTCCAGGGCCAGCAAAGCTCTTTATTTAAGGTTCCAATCAGGCAGACTTATACCCTATCAAGTACTAAGGTCAGGTTTGGCCAACATCTTGACTCTGTAATTGAACAAAGCCACTGGTTGGGACTACTACTTGGGTACTGCAAGGAGGATCTTAGTATGTGAAGTTCCAAGTATTGGTTACTATAAGCTCCTCTCCATTTCTCCATCACAATTCAATTCCTATAAGTCAAATCCTGCAGATTCCTCCATGATCTCCATGAGGAGAGACCAGAGTGGGACTCCCAACAAGCAACCCATGGTGCTGGGGGAAGTAGACGTCCACCCTGGACTGTTTTTTTTCCCCCCACTGGAGTAACTGTGGGCTCAGGGGAGCCCTCTTAGTTTGGTGCCGTGCCAGCCTGGGTGAGAAGGTGATGTGGTTAGTGTGTGGCCTCTCCTCTTACCTTTGTAATACATTTTTTCTCTGTGGTACAGGGAGTGGAGGTTGCTTCAAGCCTCACTGCTGTGTTTCTAGGAATTTCATAGTGTGTTCATAAATAGTTGCTCTTATGAGGGATAATGAATTCAAGAATGACCTATGTCCCTATCTTGGTGAAATTACTTTCTCAATTTACTGGTGCATTTCTTAATGCCTTGGGAAAGGCAGTAAGCTCTGAGATTTCTAAGAAAGCAAAGTTAATGTGTCATTGAGCAGGTTCAGAATAGTTCCATTCAAACTATTTGTTCTCTGGAGCTTTTGTCCTCTTCTAGAGTATGTTTAATTCACTATTGTCTCTAGGCTTAAGTTAGTCAACCTAGATGTCAATTAATATGACTCCTCAGATGTCCAATGTAATGCATTAAACCATAAATTCTAGGTGATCATCTCCATGGTGACACACTCAGGTTAATCAAGTCTCCTGTTTTCCATTTTGGGTCTATCACTAGAATCTACTCACATTATGGGCACCTGGGTTGCTCAGTTGGTTAAACATCCAATTCTTAGCTCAGCTCAGGTCATGAGCTCACAGTTTGTGAGACTGAGCCTGGCATTGGATTCTGCTCTGACAGTATGGAGCCTGCTTGGGATCCTCTGTCTCCCTCTCTCTTTGCCCCTCTCCCACTCGTGCACGTGTATGCACGTGCTCGCTCTCTCAAAAACAAACATTCAAAAAAAATCTCACAAATTCTCCTCAGATTCCTGCCTAAACAAATTCGGTGAATATTTTAATTTTTCTCACCAATCTATACTTCACAATGGAATCTAATTCTCTTATGAGTCTATAGGAAATAAGTAGTGATGATAATGGATACTGAACAAAGTTGACATCTCCTGTGACAAAACTTTCAGAAGTTTTTATGCATGGAGAAAGTTAGTCCTTTTAAGTGGGGGGGAGGAATTGCCTTTGTTGGCAAAAGAATTACAGGGTAATTTGGTGGTTTATAGTTCACAGGATTATTTGTCTGCTTAAATGCCCTGTCTCATATCTCAGAGCCATATTTCTCCCAAATAAGTGGCTATATTTATTGTAAGATATCTGCAGTGCTTTACAATGAAGACTTGGACTCATGTCTTAGCCATAACTATCCTGAGAAACTAGCTGGCATACCAGTTTAATTTTTCACCCACCCATATTATGAGTTGGTATTCAAAACCTTTAATTTTTCATTTTCCTTCTATGTGCTTTCCATCATTATGATCACTTTTGCCATCATAGCAATGAAGGGCAATCCTCCAATGTTTTGCTTTCTGTTTGTATTCCATAACGTTTTACCACCAGTGTAAATCTGGGTAATTGTGAATCTATTGCATATTAATTACTAGGGTGAGAAAGTAATTCGTGTTCCCCTTAAACATATGAGCAATACCAGAATCCCATTTCCTAGGGTCACATTGGTACAAATTACCACTCAATTAAAGCAAGAAATAAATGGCTTCAGCAACTGATTGATTTGAGTCTAATAAAAGTATTTTTAAATAATTAAACAGGATTAAGGAAAGCCAGTAGTCATAAGCAAGTATCACTTCTATGTTTAAAGGAGCAAAAGGAGGAAGATGGAAAGATAGGGTACTGGAACCCAGAGGGAAAATCGCTTGTTGAATGAGAGAGACACTCAGCAGAAGCTGTGGCCTTAATTAGAGAAATGTAATGAATTCATGGCAATCCATCAGGGAGGTGGTTGGCTGAATGAATAATCTCTATTTGTTCTTTGATCTCCTACCGGTATCTCTCACTGGCGATTGTCTCCCAGAGTCCAGAGTTCAAGGAAGCCCACTGATACAATCCATAAATTCAGTAATCTGGAGTTGGTGAAAGAATTGAGAAAAAAGTCTGGAGAGAAAAATGGAAAACATCTAAGACATACTGCCATTTATTTAAATTTACATTATTGCCTCTAAATAAACAAATATCCATCAGAAAGATCTGATCTGCCCTTTGTTTACCCTGTCTCCCAGATCACTGACCCATCTTCTGTCTCCTCTAATCTGCTATTGATTTTCTCTAGTGTATTTTTTTAAATTTTAGTTATTGAGGTCTTCATCTCTGACTGGTTTGTATATTTTTTTCTATCTCTTTATTGAAGGTATCACTGAGATCCTCTACTCTTCAGTCCAGTTAGTATGACCATTACTTTGAAATCTTTATTAGGAATATTGCTTGTCTCTATTTTATTTAGCCCTTTTGCCTAATTTTGTCCTGTTCTTTCATTTGGGACATATTCCTCTATTTCCTTATTTTTCCTAACTCTCTGTGCTTGTTTCTGTGTATTAAGAAATACAGCTGTGCATTAGCTGGAGTGCAATAGCCCCAGTTCACCAGAACCAGGCACTTCAGGGATGTCTCCTAAGTGGGTTGCAGGTACTTTACTATTATGGCTGAGCTGCATTTTCCCAGTGAGTTGTGATTGCTTACTTTGCCTGTTGTGGGCATAGCAGGTAGGGTTTGTCCCTGTGCTGTTACAGAGCCAGTCTTGGGACAGGACAGGCTTGTAGTTGGGTGGTCTCAGCAGTGAAACCAGATGCCTGCCCTCAGCCCATCTACCAAGGCTGCTGTAACACCAGCCAGCAGTACCTTCTCCCTGTACTTTCCCTTGAGAGGACACTGATGGATGGATCTGGCAATCAGACTACATGCCTGCTTTCAGTCCTGGACTGATTAGCAGGAGACGCTCTCTGCACTGTTAGCTATAAGGTTTGACTGCTGGGACCATAGGTACATTGGTGTATGTATAGTTATCTTCCTCTCTTCCCAAGGCAGGAGTCACTTTGGAGTGTCATCAGTCTCTCTTGGGTTTGATCGCAGGATGTGTTGGGCAGGAGCTGCTTTGGAGAGATGACAGCTGAGGGGACAGGTTGGATGGGATAGATCCTCAGGACTGGGTTACAAGATGCTAACAAGATAGGTGGAGAGTGTTTACACTGATTCCTTCAAGTGTTCTGCTATCTGGGATATGAGGGTGGGGGGAGAAAAGTGGTGCCCACTAGCACTTCTGTTCTTGGAGAAATCTCCTAATAATCCCTGCCCTCTAGAGCCTGTTTTAAAATTAGTAAATAAATCTGCTTCTCTCCCAGGCACTTTTCAAACTCCTGCTTTGATGCTATATCTCATCCAGGTTATTTATTATCCTGTGTCTATAAAGACAGAGACTCCGTTTCCTATTTCTCTCAGGCTCTCCCTGAGCTAACTCTGCTGATTTTTCAAGTACTGAGAGTAAGCCTGCTGATTGTAAAAACTTATAAAATTCAGCCCTACTGGTTTTCAAAGCCAAACATTATCTTCTCAATGCAGGTCCCCATGTCTTGGGGTGCCTGGGGTGGGGTCTAATCCTCTCACTTCTCCATGCCTGTGGTGTCCCTCCTGTTTGTGGTTAGTCTACTTGGAAAGTTTGGTTCCCAACCATGTCTGGGCCCTCCTACTATTTTTGATGCGGCCTCTTCTTTAGATATAACTGTGGAAAGTCTGTTTTGCCAGTCTTCAGGTCATTTACAAGTCAGTTGCACTAATGTGGCTATTATCTCAGTGTGTCCATGAAACAAGTTGAGCTCCATAACCTCCTGCTTCACCATCTTCCCAGAACTCCCCATGACTTATTTTATAACTGGAAGTTGGTGCGTGTCGAACCCCTTCATCCATGTCCCTACCACCCAGCCCTTGCTTCTGGCAACTACCAATCTGTCCTCTGTTTTTGTGAGGTTTTTTACATTAATATTTTACATATGACTGAGATCATAAGGTATTTTTTCCTCTAACTTATTTCACTTAGCATAATGTCCTTTATGTCCATCCATGTTGTTGCAAATGGCAAGATTCCATTCTTTTTATGGCTGAAAAACACTCCATGTATACATATACCATAATTTCATTTTACCTTTATCTGTCAGTTGGCACTTAGGTTGTTTACATATCTGGTTATTGTAAATAATGCTGCAGTAAACATGGGGAGGTACATATATCTCTTGAAGTTAGTGTTTTTGTTTTCTTTGAATAAATACCCAGAAGTGGAATTCCTGGATCATATTTTAAATATGATCATATTAAAAGTAGTTCTATTTTTAATTTTTTGAAAAATCTCCATACTGTTTTCCAAAGTGGTTGCACAAATTTACTTTCCCACCAACAGTGCACAATGATTTCCTTCCCTTCTCATCGTCACCAACACTTATATCTTGTCTTTTTGATAATAGCTATTCAACAGGTTTGAGGTGAGGTGATGTCTCACTGTGATATTGGTTTGAATTTACCTGATTATTACTTATTTTGAGCATCTTTTCATATATCGTTGGCCATCTATGCCTTCTTTAAAAATGTCTATTCTAAACTTATGCTCATTTTTCAGTGGGATTGCTTTTGGTTTCTATTTTGCTATTGAGTTGTGTGAGTTCTTTTATATTTGGGTATTAGCCCCATAAGATATATGATTTGAAAATATTTCTCCCATTCAGTAGTTTGCCTTTTCATTTAGTTGATGGTTTCCTTTGCTGTGCAGGTTTTTGGTGTGATATAATCCCACTTCTTTATTTTTGCTTTTGTTTTACTTTTTGTGTCAAACCTAAAAAATCTATTGTAAAACCAGTGTCAAGGAGCTGACTACCTATGCTTTCTTTTAGGAGTTTGATGGTCTCAGAACTTACATTCAAGCACCTTAATTCATTTTGAGTTAATTTTTGTATATGATATAATATAGTGATCTGGTTTCATCCTTTAGCATATGGCTTTTCACTTTATAAAAACCATTTATTGCCAAGACTGTCCTCTCTCCATTGTATATTCTTGGCTCCTTTGTCAAATATTGATTGATCATATATGTATTGGCTTATTTCTGGGCTTTCTATTCTGTTTCATTGATCCATTTATCTGTTTTATACGATGCCACACTTTTTGATTACTATGACTTTGTAATATAGTTCAAAATCAGAGTGTGATGTTTCCACCTTTGTTTTCCTTTCACAAGATTATTTTGACTATTTGGGGTCTTGTTTGGTTCCAAAAAATTTTAGAATTGTTTTTCTATTTTGTGAGAATTGCTATTGGAATTTTGATAGGAATTGCATTAAATCTTAAATTGCCTTAGGTAGCATGGAGATTTTAATAATATTTTTCCACTCTATGAGCACAGATTATATTTCCATTTATTTGTGTCTTTAATTTTGTGTGTGTGTGTGTCTTTAATTTTTTATCTGGGTTTTAAAGTTTTCAGTGTATATATAGGTCTTTTACTTCCTTGATTTAATTTGTCCCTAGTATTTTATTTTTCTTGATACAATGATAAATGGGGTTGTTTTCTTAGTTTCTTTTCCTTACAGTTTGGCATAGAAATACAACAATTTTGTGTATTCATTTTGGTATTCTGTAAACTCAACTAATTTGTTCTAATAATTTTTTGGTGGAGTCTTTAGGGTTTTCTGTATATAATATATGTCATCTGTAAACAGCGACAGTTTTACTTCTTCCTTTCCAATTTGGATGTCTTTTATTCCTTTTTTATTGCCTAATATCTCTCACTAGGACTTCCAGTACCCCGTTGAATAAAAGTGGTAAAAGTGAACATCCTGTCTTGTTCCTGATCACAAAGGAATTCAGCTTTTCATTGTTGAGTATGATGGCAGCAGTGGGATTATCATATATGGCCTTTATTATGTTGAGTTATGTTCCCTCTACACCCACTTTGTTGAGAGTTTTTATCATGATGTTGAATTTTCTTACATGCTTTGCCTCTATTGAGAAGACCACATTATTTTTATCCTTCTCTCAGTTCATGTGGTATATTACATTAATTGATTTGTGGATATTAAACCATCCTTATATTCATGTAATAAATCCCACTTGATCATAGTGTACGATCCTTTTAGTGTATTGTTGAATAAGGGTTACTAATATTTTACTGAGGACTTTTGCACCTATGTTCTCAGGTATACTGGCCTGTAATTTTCTTTTCTTGTGGTATTTTTGTTTGGTTTTGGTATCAAGGTAATGCTGGCCTCATCAAATGAGGAAGTGTTCCGTTTCTTTCTTTTCTTTTAAGTGTTTATTTATTAGAGCAGGGAAGATGCAGAGAGAGATGGGGACAGAGGATCTGAAGCAGGCTCTGCAGTCACAGCAGAGAGCCAGAGGTGGGGCTCAAACTCAAGAACCACGAGGTCCTGACCTGAGCCAAAGTGGGATGCTCAACCGACTGAACTACCCAGGCATGCCATTTCTTCATTACTAAGTCTTGGTCGATCATTTGTTTTTTGAAATCAATCCATTTGTTCTAGATTATTGAATTTGCTGGCATATACTTGTTCATAATAGTCTCGTGATCCTTTACATTTCTGTGCATCTGTTACAATGTCTTCTTCATTTCTGATTTTGAGTCCTCTGTTTTTTTTTCCTTTTGAGTCTACCTAAGGTTTATCAATTTTGTTTATCTTTCCAATAACTGCTCTTAGTTTTACTTATATTTTCCACTATGTTTTTATTTTATTTTTGCTCAATCTTTTTATTTTTCCCACTACTTTTGGCTTTGTTCTTCCTTTTCTGCTTCTGATATAAAGATAGGCTACTTAAAGTTTTTCTTCTTAAGGTAAACATGTATCACCATGAACTTCCCTCTTTAAACTGCTTTTGGTGCATTACATAAGTTTTGGTATGTTGTTTTCCATTCTCATTTGTCGTGAGGTGTTTTCTCACATTTCTCTTGATTTCTTCTGACCCATTGGTTGTTCAGTATGTTGTTTAATTTCCACATATTTATTAGTTTTCCAGTTTTCTTTTTGTAGTTTGATTTCTAGTTTCATACCATTGTGGTTAGAAAAAAATGCTTGATATGATTTCAGTTTTCTTAAGTTTATTAAGACTTGTTTTTTGGCCTAACATATGATTTATCCTAGAGAATAGGATAAATTGCTTGTGGATGGAATGAAATGTATATGTCTGTTAAGTTCATATTCATAATTTAAGGCTAATGTTTTATTTATTTTCTGTGGGTGATCTTTTTATTGATCTAAGTAGAATATTAAAATCACCTATTTTTGTATCATTACTCTCTTTAGATCTATTGATATCTATATATTTTGGTGCTTCCATCATGAGTGCATAAATATTTATAAATATTTTATTGCTGTTGGATTTCCCCTTTATTATTATGAGACCACATTCTTTGTCCCTGATCACAGTCTATGTTTAAAATCTATTTTGCCTGAAATCAATATAGATAACACCAGCTGTTTGTTTGTTTCCATTTGCAGAATATATTTTTTCATCCTTTTAGCTTGTGTGTCCTTATATCTTAAGTGTATCTCTTATAAGTAGCATATAGATTGATCCTGTTTTTGTATCCATTGATCCACTCTTTGTCTTTTAAATTGGAGAATTTAATCCATTTAAATCTAAAGAAATTATTGATAGGTATGTGCTTATTGCCATTTTGTTCATTGTTTTCTTGGTGATTTGTAATTCCTTTGCTCCCTTCTTCTCTTGTCTCTTCTTTGTGGTTTGATGACTCTCTTTAATGTTGTATTTAGAGACCTTTCTTTTTCTCTTTTGCATGTTGGTTTTTGCTTTAAGTTACCATGAGAATTACATATAACAACTTATATTGATAACAGTCTATTTTGAGTTGATAACTATGTAATTTTGAACACATTCTAAAGCTGTACTTTTTTACTATTTCTACTTTTTTTTGAGGTCGTATCTTGCATCTTTTTATCTTGGGTATCCTTCATGTTATTACAGTAGTTAATTTCACTTCTTCTTTTAATGATCTTACTAAGCTTTTTAAATGATTAATGCTATACTTATATATTTACCTTTGCCAGTGAGATTTATACATGTGTATGTTTTGTTGTTACTCATTAGCACACATTCTTTCTCACTTAAAGAGATTCCTTTAAAATTTCATGAAAGGCCAGTTTAATGTTGATGAAATCCTTTAGTTTTCATTTATCTAAAAGTTCTTTATGTCTGTTTGAATTCTGAATGATAATCTTGCTGGATAGTGTAGTCTGGTTAGGTTTTTGTGTGTGTGTGTGTGTGTGTGTGTGTGTGTGTGTGTGCACTTTGGATATGTCTTGCTGATCTCTTCTGGTCTGTAAAATTTCTGCTGGAAAATCTGCTAAGTTTTATGGGGGTTACCTTGTATGTAACAAACTATTTCTCTATTGCTTTTTATTTATTTTTTTAAGATTCTCTTAATCTTTTCACATTTTAATTATAATGTGTCTTAGTATAAGTTTCTTTGGGTGTCTCCTATTAGAACTCTGAGATTTCTGGATCTAGATGTTTGTTTTCTTCTCCAAGTTAGTGAAGCTTTTAGCCTTTATTTCTTCATATACATTTTCTGCCCTCTCTCTCTCCTTCTCAGTCCCCTGTTGTGCGACTGCTAGCCTAATTGATGTCTTAGAGGTCTTTTAAACTGTCATTACTTTTCTCCCCCCTGCTCTGATTGGCAGAGTTCCACTGCCTTGTATTTGAGTTCACTAACCACTTTTTTAATGTTTCATCTAGTCTACTGTCAAACTTTATTATTGTATTTTTTAGTTTATTTATTTTATTCTTCAACTCTGTAACTTCTGTTTGGTACTGTATAAGATATTTTGTCTCTTTGTTGAAGTTCTCAGTGTGTTTATTTTTCTCCCCAAGTTCAGTAAGCATCTTTTAACCATGACTTTTAACTCTATTTCAGGTAAATTATTATAATATTTGTTTCATTAAGGTTTTTTTCCTGAAGTTTTATATTGTTTTTTCATTTGGAACATATTCTTCTGTTTCTTCATTTTGCTTGACTCTGTTTGGTTTCTATGCATTAAATGAAACAGCCAGCTTTCCCAGTCTTGAAGAAGTGGTTTTGTTTTGAAAATAAAACTTGTTTAACCATGCCCTAGCTCATGTTTGTCCTCAAACCATTGTGTTTGTCCAAGCAGCCTGTTTTTTTTTTTAATTCCAATATGATTATCATACAGTGTTATATTAGTTTCAGTTGTAAAATATGATTCAGATATTCTATGCATTATACATTGCTCATCACAATAAGCATACTCTTAATCCCTTTCACCTATTTCATCTATCCCCCTAACCAGCACACCTTACCACCAGCTCTCTATATTTGAGTCTCTTTTTTTCTTTGCTTTGTTTTTTAAATTCCATATATGGTGAAATCTTTATATGCTATCTGTTTTTCCCTGACTTATTTCACATTGCATTATAACCTCTAGATCCATCCATGTTGTTGCAAATGACAAGATACACACACACACACACACACACACACACACACACACACACAAGTTAAAAAGGTCAATGTTTTCTTATTGATTTTCTGTGGATTCTTTATATATATATGTGTGTGTGTGTGTGTGTGTGTGTGTGTGTATGTATGTATATATATACACACACACCCACATACATACACACACATATACATGTACATATATACTTACATCTTCTCACCTGTTCATCTATATTCGGACACTTAGGTTTCTTCCATAACTTGGTTATTGTAAGTAATGGTGCCATAAACAAGGGATGTATATGTATTTTGAAATTAGTGTTTTTGTATTTTTTGGGTAAATACTCAGTAGTGGAATTACTGGATCATATAACAATTTTATTAATTTTTTGAAAGACATCCATACTGTTTTCTACAGTGGCTGTACAAGTTTGCATTCCTACCAACAATGCATGAGGGTTCCTTTCTCTCTACATTCTTTGACAATGGTTATTTTCTTGTGTTTTTAATTTTAGCCATTCTGACAGCTGAGTTAATATCTCAGTGCGGTGTTGATTTGAATTTCCCTGATGATTAGTGATATTGAGCATCTTTGCATGTGTCTGTTGGCCATCTGTATATCTGTTCATGTTTTCTGCTGATTTTTTAATTGGATTAAATGGGGTTTTTGATATTGAGTTATAGAAGTTTTTTAAATATATTTTCCATACCAACCCCTTATCAGATATGTTATTTGCAAATATCTTCTCCTATTCAGTAGGTTACCTTTTTGTTTTGTTCACTGTTTCCTTTGCTGTAGAGAAGCTTTTTATTTTGATGTAGTCCCAATGGTTTATTTTTCTTTTGTTACCCTGATTAGGAGACCTATCTAGAAAAATGTTGCTGTGGCCAGTGTAAGAGAAATTATTGCCTATGCTCTCTTCTAGGCTTTTTATGGTTTTGGGTTCCATAATCCATTTTGAGGTCATTTTTCTGTATGGTGTGAAAAAGTTTCACTGTTTTGCATGTAACTGTCTAGTTTTCCCAGCACCGTTTGCTGAAGAGACTGTCTTTTTTCCACTGGGTTTTCTTTCCCACTTTGTTGAAGATTAATTAATTAATTGTGAGTTTACTTTTTAGTTCTCTATTCTATCCCACTGATCTGTGTGTCTATTTTTGTGATAGTAGCCTACTATTTTAACTATTACAGCTTTGTAGTACATCTTTGAAAACTGGGATTATGATCCCTCCAGTATTGGCCATCTTTTTCAAGATTGCTTTAGTTATTCAGCATCTTTTTTTATTCCATACAGATTTTAGGATTATTTGTTCTAGTTTTATGAACAATGTTATTGGTATTCTGATAGGGATTTCATT
Organism: Felis catus; assembly: GCF_018350175.1. Lineage (NCBI taxonomy): Eukaryota > Metazoa > Chordata > Mammalia > Carnivora > Felidae > Felis > Felis catus. The sequence continues at coordinate 129,088,923 of NC_058375.1, read as the reverse complement.
ACATTTGTAGATTTCTTTGAGTAGTATAGGCATTTTAACAATGTTTGTTCTCCCAATTCATGAGTATGGAATATCTTTCCATTTGTTGTGTTATCTTCCATTTCATTCATCAATATTTTACATATTTCAAAGTATATACCTTTCACCTCCTAGGTATTTTATTCTTTTTGGCACAATTGTAAATAGAATTGTTAATTTCTCTTCCTGCTACTGCATTATTAAAGTGTATAGAAATGCAACAAATTTGTGTGTACTGATTTTGTGTCCTATGATCTTACTGAATTCATTTATAAGTTCCAGAAGTTATTTTGGTGAATTTTTAGGATTTTCTATATATCGTATCATGTCATCTGAAAATATTAAAGGTTTTACTTCTTCCTATCCAATTTGGAGGCCTTTTACTTCTTCTTGTCTGACTGCTGTGCCTAGGACTTCCAGTACTATGTTGAATAAAAGTGGTGGGAGTGGACATCCTTGTGTTGTTCCTGATCTTAGGGGAAAAGCTCTCAGTTTCTCACCAGTGAGTATGATGTTACTTGTGGCCTTTATTATGGCCTTCATTATGTTTACATATGTTCCCTTTAAACCTACTTTGTTGAGAATTTTCATCATGAATGGATGTTGTAGTTTGTCACATGCTTTTTCTGCATCTGTTGAAATGATCATATCATTTTATCCTTTCTCTTATTGGTGAAATGTACTATGCTTTTTAATTTGCAAATTTTGAACCATGCTTGCATTCCAATAGGAATAAATTCCATTTGATTTTGGTGAATGTTTTTTAAAAAATATATTGTTGGATTCAGTTTGCTAATATTTGTTGAAGATTTTTGCATCATGGTCATCAGATATATTGGCCTGTAGTTCTCTTTTATTAAAATGTCTTTATTGTTTTTTTGTATCAGTATTATGCTGGTCTCATAGAATGAATTTTGGAGCTTTCCTTCTTCTCTGATTTTTTGAAATAGTTTGAGAATGATAGGCATTAACTCTTCTTTAAATGTTTGGTAGAATTCACCTGGGAGGTAGTCTGGTCCTAAACTTATGTTTGTTGGGAGTTTTTTGATTACTAATTCAATTTCATTACTGGTAATTGATCAAATTTTCTTTTTGTTTCCATTTCTGTTTTGGGAGGTTATATGTTTTTATGAATTCATCCTTTTCTTCTAGGTTGTTCAATTTGTTGGCATATAAATTTTCATAATCTCTTATAATCCATTATAGTTTTGTGATTTTCAGTGTTATTTTTGTCTTTCATTTCTGATATTGAGTTCTTTTCTTTTTCTTTTTTCTCTTTCTCTTTCCTTCTTTCCCTCTTTCCTTCTTTCCCTGCTTCCCTCCTTCCCTCTTTCCCTCTTATCCTCTTTCTCTTTCCTTCCTTGGTTCTTTCTTTCATGAGTCTGACTAAATCTTTACGAATTTTGTTGATCTTTTTAATGAACCAACTCCTACTTTCACTGATACATTTTATCATTTATTTTTGCTTGTTTGTTTTTTGTTTGTTTGTTTTTTTTTTTAGTTTCTATTTCATTTGTTTCTTCTCTAATCCTTATTTCTTTCCTTCTATCCTTTTACCATTTTGGAGTTTTTTCTTTCTTTTCTAGCTCCTTTAGATGTAGGGTTAATTTGTTCATTTAAGACTTTCTTACAGGGGTGCCCCGGTGACTCAATCAGTTAAGCGTCTGACTTCAGCTCAGGTCATAATCTCGTGGTTTGTGAGTTTGAGCCCCGTGTCTGGCTCTGTACTGACACCTTGGAGCCTCCTTCAGATTCTGTATCTCCCTCTCTTCCTGCCCCTCCTCTGCTCAAGCTCTGTCTCTCTCTGTCTCAGAAGTAAATAAACACTAAAAAGAAAAAAAGAAAAAATACTTTTTCTCTTTTGAGGTAGGCTTGTATTGTAATAAACTTCTTAGAACTGCTTTTGGTACATTCTAAAGATTTTGGACCATTGTGTTTTCATTTTCATTTGTCTCCATGTATTCTTTTGTTTCCTCTTTGATTTCTTGGTTGACCTGTTCATTGTTTAGTAGAATAGTATTTAATCTCCATGTATTTGTGTTTTATCCAGATTTTTTTCTTGTGATTAATTTCTAGTTTCATAGTGTTGTGGTCAGAAAAGATGCATGGTATGACTTCAATCTTTTTTAATTTTTTGAGGCTTGTTTTGTGGGTTAATATGTGATCTATTCTGGCAAATGTTCCGTGTGTCCTTGAAAAGAATGTGTATTCTGCTGTTTTAGGAGGGAATGTTCTGAATATGTTTGTTAGATCCAACTTTGATCCAACACTTTGAATGTGTTATTCAAAGCCCCTGTCTCCTATTTGATTTTCAGTTTGGAATATCCACTGATATAAGTGGGGTGTTAAAGTCCCCTATTATTACTTATCACTGTCAGTTACTTCCTTTATGTTTGTTAATAGCTACTTTATGTGTTTGGGTGCTCCTATCTTGAGTAGATAAACATTTACAATTGCTGTTATCTTGTCCTTGGATTGTTTCCTTTATATAGTGTCCTTCTTTGTCTCTTGTTACAGTCTTTGTTTTCAAGACTGTTTTGCCTGATGGGGTATCTGGGTGGCTCAGTTGGTTGAATGTCGACTTTGGCTCAGGTCATGATCTCATGTTTTGTGGGTTCGAGCCCTGCATTGGGCTCTGTGCTGACAGCTTGCTCAGAGCCCAGAGCCTGCTTCAGATTCTGTGACTCCTTCTCTTTCTGCCCCTCCCCCGGTTGAACTTTGTCTCTCTCAAAAATAAATAAATGTTAAAAAAATTAAAAACAAAAGACTATTTTGCCTGATATAGGTGTTGTTATCCTGGCTTCCTTCTTACTCCCTTTGGCATGATAAATGATTTTTCATCCCTTCACTTGCAATTTTTATGTGTCTTTAGGTTTGAAATAAGTCTTTTGTAGGCAGCCTATATATGGGTCTTGCTTTTTTTTTTTTTCTTAAATCCCCTCCTATATTTTTGGATTAGAACACTTAGTCCATTTACATTCAAATTATTGATAGGAATTTACTTTTTGCCATTTTGTTACTTGTTTTATGTGTTGTTTTTTTTAGTTCTTTTCTGTATCTTTCTCCTCTTCCTTCTCTCACAGTTTTCTGGCTTTAGGTATTAATATACTTGGATTTCTTTCTGTTAATTTTTGCATATCTATTACCAGTTTTTATCTGTGGTTATCATTAGGTTTATATATAACATGTTATGCATATAGCAGTCTATATCAAGTTGATGGCTTGAACTTGTGAACTGTGAGATCATGACCTGAGCTGAAGTCAGACAATTAACTGATTGAGCCACCCAGATGGCCCTTTAAAATGCTTATTTTTGAGAGAGAAAGAAAGAGAGAGAGCATGCATGGTGGAGGGGCAAAGAGAGGGGACAGGGGATCTCAAGCAGGCTCTGTGCTGACAGCAGAGAGCCCATTGTACGGCTTGAACTCACAAACTGCGAGATCATGACCTGAGCCAAGGTCGGTCACTTAACCAACTGAATTACCCAGGTATCCTGATGAATAGAGTATTCTTGGCTTCAGGTTTTTCTTTTTCAGCACTTTGACTATATCATGCCCCTCCCTTCTGGCCTACAAAATTTGTGCTGAAAAATCAGCTGATAGTGTTATAGAGTTTTCCTTGTATATAACTATTTTCTCTTGCCACTTTACAAATTCTCTTTATCACTAATTTTTGCCATTTCAATTATTCTGTGTCTTGGAGTGGACCTCCTTGGGGGTTATTTTGTTGGAGGTTCTCTGGGCATCCAGAATATGGATATCTATTTCATATCAGATATGATATGATTCAGGGCATTTTCAGCTATTATTTCTTCAGTTATATTTTCTGCCCCTTTTTCTAATGGGATCCCTATAATGCAAACATTATCACTGAGTTTAAGTCTATTTGCATTTTTTTCCCCTCTCCTGTTCTCTTTGATTGCCTTCAATTACACTATCCTTCAGGTTGCTGATCTGTTTTTTTTTCCCCTCTAGTGTATTTCTTACTCCATCTACTGTATTTTTAATCTCAGCCACTGAATTCTTCATCATTATTTCTTTTTTTTATGTTTTCTCTCTGAGTTTAGGGTCTCACTGGGGTCCTCTACTCTTCTCCAGTCAAGTGAGTATCTTTGTGACCATTACTTTAAATTTTCTCTCAGGCATATTGCTTCTCTCTCTCTCTCTCTCTTTTTCTTTTTCTTTTTTTTTTTTTTGTTTTTTTTTTTTTTTTTTTTTTTTTTTTTGTTTAACTCTCTTGCTGTGATTTTGTCCTGTCTTTCATTTGGGACATATACTTTGGCTTCCTCATTTTGTCTAACATTCTGTGTCTGTTTCTATGTGTTAGGAAAGTCAACTATGTCTCCTGCATCTTGAAAGTAGTGGCCTATAGAGGAAGAAGTCTACCTTTTATAGTGTCCTGCAATGCAATGTCTATGTTCATCAGAACCTGGCACTGCAGTGATGTCTGTGCGTGTTGTGTGTGCCTGAGTCACTTTTGCCTTCAGTCTAGTCATTTGCAATGTCTCTCTTTGCCTGTTGTGGGCAGGATTTTGTTCCTGTGTTGTTAGTGGCCAGTGTGGGACCACTATGGCTGAGTCAGACCAGGCATTTGCCAGAGATGCAATAGCACCCAAGTGCAGAGTGATTTCCATTGTTATCCTCTGAAAATCTTTCATTGGTTGGCAGGCTCTGTAGTTAAACCAGGTGTTTATCCCCAGCCCACTGCTGGGGTCACAGTCAGACTGGTATATATTGTTATCTTCCCATCTTTAGGTCAGGAGTTACTTTGGAGTGGTGCTATCACCTATTTGGGCTTCTTACACCCTGCCTGGCTTGTAGTATCACTTTGCAGGGCTCCACAGTGTGTATTGGAGGGGGCAGGGCTGCAGGAGAACATGGGTTTGGGGTGAGGAGTGCTAGCAAGGTTTTCACAGGTCTGCTATGAGGAGGGGACCTGGATCTGCTTTAGAAAACTGCTGCCTTATGGCTGGAGAGGGTGAATTCACAGGAGAATGTAGAGCTAGGAAACACAGTGTCAGTCAGTTCCTCACTGTCTGTTGTAGGAAGGACCTGTATCTGCCCAAAATGCAGAGGCCAGCTGGAGAGAGAGCAGATCTGCAGAAGCACATGGGGGTGTGGCATGCTCTTAGCAAACTAGGTGGGAAGTGTTCTAGCTATGCTAGTTCTGTGTTCTCTAGGCTGGAGGGTTGGGGAGAGAAATGGTACCCCCCACACACCATGCCTAGCTCTTTTGTTCTTGGAGAAGTTTCCCAAAGATCCCTGCCCCTCCAGCACACACTCTGAGATTAGTAAATAAGTCTCCCTTATACCCCAGGATTCTTCAAGCTGCTGCTTCCATGTTGTATCTCTGTGAGTGTGTTTGTTGTGCTATCTCTTCAAGGATGGAGACTTAGTTTCCTGTTGCCCTCCTGTTGCCCTACCAGACCTGAGCCCACCAATTTTTAAAATTCCAGATGTTAAGCCACACTGATTGTAAGAACTTGTAAAATAAGGTTGCTCTGGTTTTCAAAGCCAAACGTTATGAGAATTCATCTTCCCTAGGTGGGTTCCCCATGCCTGGGTGCCTGATGTGGGGATCTATTTCTCTCCACTCTCTGTATCGATGGCATTCCTCCCTCCTAGGGACAGTCCTGAGGGCCTATTTAGCTCCTCACCCATCTCTGACCTTCCTAACCTCTTCAATGTAGCCTCTTCTCTATATTTAGCTTCAGAGAATCTGTTCTGCCAGTTTTCAGGTCATTTTCTGTGTTACTTTACATTGATGTGGGTGTTATCTAGGTGTGTTTGTGAGAAGAGGTAAGCTTAGGGTCCTCGTACTCCCCCATATTTCCTGGAGGTACAGGTCACAATTTTTGTAGAGCCTTTAATATCTATAAATCCTGATTTTTTTTAGTCCCAGGTCACAGCTTCTCATTCACATTGTTTAAACCAGTTATTTACCTCATTCCTTAGATGTCCCAGTCTTAAGAAGATCATTTGGTGGTTAGCTTGGTTGTTAGTGGCTGTTAATAGGCATTTAAAACATTTGAGAGAATATAGTACACCCAGGGAGATGATTATGGTTACTATAAGTGGGACAGTTCCCAATATTTGGAGTGTACTTTAAGAACCGTGGTCTCCAAGACCTAAACCAGTCAAACTCAGATGAGTCAAAGATCTCATGGAAGGAGTTACTGTTTTAGACCAAGTTGGCTTATTCCTATGTAATTGAGTTTTAACTTCTCCAGAAAGGTTAATCCAGGCATGGCAGGTGGTGTTGGACATGGCCCAGATCCCTCCTTGCTGAGCTCAAAGATAATCAAGAGCTGTTCTGTTATTAAGGACAACTTAGGCCAGAGAGACTAAAGATTTTTGTTAGGCTGCTATTGCTTTAGAAGATTTTGTAATAATTTTAAGAATTAAGGAGAAATTTTTGATCATAAGTTCATTTACATTTATCCCTAACCAGGGAAATGGGGACCTGCCAAAAGAGGTTTCCTTTTTAACTCAACAATGTGAATTTAAGGGAGTGACCAATGAGATGTCTTATTTTCCTTATGAAAATTTAAAGGCACAGTTAGATTTTTTTTTTTTTTTTTTCTCAGCCTGAAATAAGTTACCTTTCTTTTGCAGAGGTCTGGGAGATACTAATGAGATTTCCATCTTTTTAGGCCAATGCCAGAGTAAAGGAAAGGAAAAGAAAGGGAAAGGGTTTTATATTTAGTTGAAGTATGAAGTCTTGATGTGGTGTCTTGGATGGAAGAAGTCCACACCTTGATATTAGTTAATTCTCCTTGTCAATTTGGCTTAGAGGTCTCTAGCATCTTTTAGTTAGGCAGCAGTGTCAGTGGTCAGAAGCACTTGGTAAGGTTGCTTTTAATGGTGCAAGGGGTGTCTTTGCTTTAGAATACCAGTTACTGGGCTATAGACTGTGATGCACAGGCTTTTTTGAATTGGAATTTAGGAACGCTTTTTTAACCAGTTGATGAAGCCTGAGTATAAAACATAAGAGATTTAACATTAGAAACTTAAACATCAGGTCATACTAGGGTAAGACAACAGATCAGGAGGAGGTTGTGTACTGATAGAATATCAAGAATTTTGTAAGGTTTTTACTAAGGTTTCTATGATGTATTCAGTGGCTGCCTTGATCACTGGAGTTAATGGAAAGTACACTCCAGGTGGGAAACTTTTTTTTAGGTTTATTTATTTATTTTCAAAGGGAGAGAAAGAACCAGCAGGGGAGGGATAGAGAGGAAGGGGGACAGAGGATCCAAAGCTGGCTCTATGCCGACAACAGGGAATCTGATGTCATGCTTGAACTCATGAACCTTGAGATCATGACCTGAGCTGAAGTTAGACATTGAATGTACTGAACCACCAAGGTGCCCAAAACTTTTTTTCTTTTCTTTTCTTTTCTTTTCTTTTCTTTTCTTTTCTTTTCTTTTCTTTTCTTTTCTTTTCTTTTCTTTTCTTTTCTTTTCTTTTCTCTTCTCTTCTCTTCTCTTCTCTTCTCTTCTCTTCTCTTCTCTTCTCTTCTCTTCTTTTCTCTTTTCTTTTCTTTCCTTTTTTTTTTTTTTAACAGTTTTGTTTTGTTTTGTTTTGTTTTACTGCAAGGACATCAGCCTTAAACCAAAGAAAGGCTTTAACCTACCTAGAAAACATATATACAGTAACAAGAACGTATTGATAACTCATACTAAATGGCAATTGAATAAAGTCCAGTTGCAAGTTTTAAAATTTTATAGAAGTCTCTACACAAATGTCTGTCGATAATTTGAGTCATTTTAAATGTACTATTGTGGGTGAAGGAATGTAAAAACTGAAAAATGGGGTTTGTCAGGGAGCCTGGAAAAACCAAGTGGCTGTTTTGGACTTTTCACAGTCCTATTTATTGAATTTATAGCCATCATTTGTCTATTAATTTGTTTCCGGAAGCAGATTATTGCCATATCACAAGGACATTAGAATGGCAAAAATCTGATAAAGGGACCATTTTTGCAGACAACAGAAATGCACTTTGTCTATATATGCCACAATCTTACAAACATAATCTAAAGAAGGCGTAGTATTATTTATCTGGCAATATTTTCTATGTATTTTACATATTAAATAATCTAACAAATCTTTTGGAATATTCCAGGTTAAAAAGACCTTTATATATATTTATATATATAAATATATATATATAAACTTCATATATAAATAATATGTTATATATTTATTTATATTTATAATATATATTGTATATATTATTTACATGTATTATATGTTTATTATATAATATATATCATATTTACTATATATAATATATATCTTATGTATTATATAAATTACATACTATATATTTTTATATATATTACATATATATAAACTCAGTTACTTCAATCTTAGTTCTGACTACTCATATAATTCTTTTCCAAAGCTGCTTTTTCTCACAAACTTTCTACAACTTTCTTTTTCATCTATATTTTATCCTAAATTTTCCTTCTCTATAAACGAGTTTCATTTTAAGAGAAAATTACTTACTTTTCCCTTCACAAAAATGTATTCCCATTTCTCATTTCTTACCAAAAAAATTCTTTTTTTCAAAAACACATTTCTTACATTTCTTGCTTACACAGTTGTTTCCCTTAGTATTCCAGTAGTTTTAATTATATTTATTATAATTCTTAATGCTTAGAAAACTTTTTACCTAGAGATCCAAATTTATCTTTAGTTTCTTTGTGATAAGAAAGATACATAAACCTATGTTTAATAATCAATATTTTACTATTTTATCTTACTTGGAAAAGACTTAGATATCCAACAAAATTAACCCAATACATCATTTAACTTAGCAAAACTGCAAAGTTTTAGGTTAACAATATTTTGGAAGCTATTTAAATGTTACCTACAAACCATTTATCTATTCCACTTATTCTTAACAATTACCCAGAAAAAGTTCATGAGACAAACAAAATCAACCATCATTTTAAGTCACTTTTGGTGACAGATTGCAACAGGTAGAATATGAATTTAATAAATTTAAGTAGAATAAAAGTGGGTTATGATGATGAGGTTAGGAACTATGATGGGGGGGGATGGGGTGGGTACAGTTCAGAGTTGAGGACCAAGAAAGAATTCTTGAAGAAGTCTTTGGTGCAAAATAGTGATTTTATTAAAGCACAGGCACAGGACCAGAGGGCAGAAAGAGCTGCACTGGTGTTGTAAAGAATGATTGGTTATATACCATGGGCTTGGGGGAGGTAAAGTCAAAAGGGAAGTCTCCAAAGAGATTTCATATGCTAAAGACTCACAGATTACTGGAGGGAGGCCTAGCTGTTGTCAAGCTAAGGTTGTTTTTCCTTCTAGCAAAGCATAAACATTAAGACTATAAAGAGTTTCTGATTTTAGGCTATTGATAAGATTGTCCTTTTTTGTAATTGTACTAAGATATATGTAAACTGGTGGAGACTCTTAACAGTTTAACCATCTGTTTTCTGTCTTTTCCTTTGTCCTTGGGCAGCCAGGAGCTCCTGAGGAATATTACACATATCCCACCTGGGTGGGGGTGCTGTTAGCCTGTACTTTGCCCTCAACTTGCCCCACACTCACTCATCAGGTCATTTGTGTCATATTTGATATTGATAAGTTGAAATGAGATGTCTATGTTAATTAAACCATCAATTTCAAACTAACTTTTATATCAGATATATATATTTTTTAGATCCCATGAACCTTAGAAACATTGGGGTAGCTTTTATCTTTCTGAGTTTTAAAATGCTCAATTTTTATAAGTGCTTGTCTTCAAACCAGCTAAATGTTATTTTACAAATTAATTTTAGCAATACCATCTGGAGATAGAGAAACACATTTACAACACAAATATAAACACATGTCAACATACAGTTAGATGCAAACCTTATAGCTTCTGTTTTAAAATTACTGCCATCAAATAGGTATAAAATTTACTAGTTATAAAGGCTGGATGTGACTTTGTTTTTCTGGTAGATGTAATAAATTAAGGTCGTATTAATTATATACATATATATATATGTATGTGTGTGTGTGTTAAGGTTATATTAATAAGTTAATATTTGTGGCGAATATACTTAAGATTTGTGTTTGTCCTTGACCAGTTAAGTTTTAAATGGCTTTTCCCCCTTGTTTTTACATCCCTGAAATTTGCATTTTAAAGAGATGGGCTAATTAAAGAATCCCTGCAGGAGACCAGGCAGAACACTGTATATTTACATTATAGAGGCACAGGGGAAAATGCACGCACTTTCTAGAAGGACTTTTGCTCTTTTAAGGCCGGACTTTTTACAATACTTATAATCCTTTTGAGATAAATAAGGGAGGTTTGGGAATTAGTGAAAAGGATTGGTCTTGGAATTGTTTTTGGAACTGTGTCTCTGGTCCTGTAAAGACTAGAGTTGTAAAACAAGAACAGCTGTTTTTTCATTTCTCAAAGAATTTGGTTGTGCCCTAAATAATATTAAAGGACTGACACACCCATCCGCCTATGAGAAAGTCTTTTTTTTCCGCTCTGAATACATTTAGCTTAGGGGAGAAGACCTAAACAAATTATTATCTGGCTTTGAATATCAGCTTTTAATTTGGCCAAAATTCTGATTATAGAGCTATTAAATTTTTTAAGAATATCTTGTTATGTTTTAGCCAGGACAAACAGTAAAGATTTCTAGCAGTATTAGCCCGCATGGACCTAAAAGACATTTGCAAAGAGGGTACAAAAGATACTATTTTTATAGAGTTTAGAGCCACTCTCAAAGATAGCCAAATAAAGAACTGACAACCTGCATGTCACAGGCAGGCAGAAAGCCAAATCTTGTTCTTAGGATGTAAAACAAGACTTGCAAGAAGGAAATAGTTATTGCCAGGAGGAAAGGGATTAATAACCAGCGAATCTGGATTAGGAAAGGAAGGAATAACATGAATTTTTATTTTCCCCTCTCAACTGTGCTCAGGAGGTAATCAATTAAAAACAAGTTCTGAGGATTCTTCCTGGGTTTAAGCTTTTTTTGGTTTTATTTTTGTTTTTTGGGTTTTTTTCCCCCCTATGGCTTTTATTTAATCTTTGACCAAAGAGTGAAGTATCTGAGGAGGATCTCCTGTAACTTCAGGTGGTTTTATTTTAAAATGTAATTGTTGCTTCAGAGAGGAAAGGCAGTTGAGACAGAAAATTAGTAGACTGAGAACTCAGGTAAAGAAGGATAGAAAGGAGGAGTAGGAGTTAGGTCAGTATTACAATCTTTTGTTTCAGGTACTCTGTGTGTGTGTGTGTGTGTGTGTGTGTGTGTGTGTGTGTGTGTGTGTGTTTATTAACCTTTGTAATGAATTTTTAATGAGACTATTTTGGACTCTTGAAGCCTTTTGGAGACTTCTGTACACCAGTTAAAATAGACATCCCATTTTGTTTAATTTGGGAACACTATTTTTTAAGTGCACTTTTTAAATGAACAATCTTGTCTAATTGGAACATTCCCCATAATGGCCACTGTGATTTTAGTTTATTTATTTATTTTAATTTTTTCTTGCTAGATATCTGCAACTTCTGGGACTATAATTCTTAGATAAGATAAACAGGTGTGCAGGGAAGTAGTGTGCTTGATCTTTAGAATTCAAATATCTTATGAGCTAAGACTTTAGGTTTCTTAGAGCCAAACCAGTACCCAAAAGGGATGTGCTGCTGGGTTGGGAATTGGGAAGTGTGCTTTTTTGTACAGTTTACTTGAAGTCAGCAGGTGATCTAGTGTCAATCTAACGTATTCTATGACCAACTTATCCTATCATGCGAGCCTGTTTTAAAGTGGCAAGCACTGTAATAACCTTCCAATACTCAACCTATGCACATCAGTTTTTGCAGTTTTTTGGGCTCCTAGATCCCCACTAGAAATAGCCTTTATATACACAAAACAATATAAACATTGGCCTTAATGTATTAGTAGTCCTGCATCCTGGCCATAAGAAGGCCCTGTGAGCCCCACCACCAATTCCTATGAAACCTTACTGACATTTTCCACCCAGGAACTATAGCCTGGAAGGCTAGGGGCTTGAGTCTGCAGCAAAATATGCCAGCTCAACTGGGCTCTGGGCAGAACTGCCAACTCAGCTGGGCTATGGTTATACTTCTCTGCCAGCTCAAGCTGAACCACCCTGTAAAGGAAAGCCAATTAGATCAGGAGCTCAAATACAAAACAGAGCAGAGCTTAGACTGAGCTGCCTCTGAAATGACAAGATCACAAATTAAAAGGACACATAGACGCCATGCCTCTGTTTCTTGTCTCCAAATGCTGCTGGATGTTCACTTCAGATCCCACCACTGTCACCAAATCTGTTAAAAAACAAAACCAAGTAAGGTTGAAGATCTGATTGGTTTTATTAAATGATTCATGAATCAGGCACTTTTTAATCAGGCATTTCTTAACTCACCTACCACATGGAGAGGTGCTCTGAGGAGTTGTACAAAATGGAAAGTTTGGGGGCACCTGGGTAGGTTAGTTTGTTAAGCATCAGACTCTTGATTTCAGCTCAGGTCATGATGTCACAGTTCGTGAGTTCAAGCCCCACATTAGGCTCTGTGCTGACAATGTAGAGCCTGCTTGGGATTGTCTCTCTCTCTGTCTCTGTCTCTGTCTCTCTGCCCCTCCCACATGTGCACTTTGTCTCAAAGCAAAAACAAAACCGAATGTTTTCATAGGAAGGAGGAGATGGGATAAGGAAGTTATTAACAGAAGAAAATAAAGGATTATTTTAGACAAGGTCACTTTCCTTTAGGGGAAAGGGCAGGGTGTCTTATCAGGCAGATTGCTTCATCTTCCTTTGGGGGTTGGAGAGGACCCATGTAACTGAGTTTTTCATTGGTGCTGATCAAAACATTCCTGACTGACCAGTTTAGGCTACATTTCTGTGGGGAGGTTAAAAGTACAATTAGATTGGATACAAAGTTCCCTCTGGGGAACTTTTGTATTACACTTACAAAGTGAGAACTTTGTAAGTGACACCATTTTGAGCCTTGGGTCCCCCTCCCCCTTTTTTTTCTAAACAACGAAAACTATTATACCAGCATCCTTTAGATTTGCAAAAATATGAAGATACTTCATAATTTCTAGAATCATATGCCTTTAAAATTTTTCCAATGTAGGACTAGTGATGGAGTTTTGGACTGGTAGGGGTCCAGAGATGATGGTCAAGAAATAATTCTTGAGATGTCTTTGGTGCACAAAAGTGATTTTATTAAAGCAAGGGGACAGGATCCATTGACAGAAAGAGCTGCACTGGGGTCGTGAAGAATGCCTGACTATATACTATTGAGTTGGGGGAGGTAAAGGCAAAAGGGAGGCCTCCAGAGGAGGCTAAAGAGGACTCCTAAGATGCTAGGGTCCTTGCTATTGTTAAGCTAAGGTTGTTTTCCCTCTGATAAGGCCTTGACATTAGGATAATAGGGGGTTCCTGGAGAAGTGTTACAATTTGTATTTGCCTCAAGGACTTGTCAATGGGCTGCATGTTATAAGGAAATTTAATTTTACTTTCCATTTCTTTTTTGCCTTTGTTGTCCATATCACTCTGGAGGAGAAAGTGATATTGGAACTCCAGGAAACTGAGTCTATAGGTTTCTGGAGATTAGGCTAGTGATAATATTGTCTTTTTCTTGTAATTTACTAAGGACATATGTAAACTGATGGAGATTTATGTCCTGTATGACTGTCATCTCTTATCAGTGAACCATTTGTTTTCCCCTTTCCTTTCTTACTGGGCAGGCAGAAGTGTCTGAGGAATGTCACATCCCACCTAGGGGAGAGGGGGGTGTTGTTAGCTTGTGCTTGGCCCTCAGCTTACCTTATGCTCCTTCATCACTAGTATTTCCAAATATGTTTTAGTTCCTCTGTAATAAGAAACCAAAAGTAGATAAACCTGTTTAGTAATTAATGTTGTAGTATTTGTCCTGTTTAGAAAATGATCCAGATAATTATTAAAATATTTGGGAGGCTACTTAAAAGTTAAAAATTTTAAATTTTATTTATATCTATTTAATATACATGTTCTTTATAACTACGTTTAGATTAGAAATAAAAGTTTTACAGGACATTAAACAGCTAACCATCATCTTTATGTTATTTTTGCTGACAAATTGCAACAGATAAACCATTTAATATAACTAGTAAATTCAGGTAGAATAAAAGTTTATCTGCATCATATTCGATGTAGATAACTCTAAAGACATGCCTGTTTTAATTAAACCAACAAATTAAAGCTAGGTTTTATACTGAATATTTTTCCAGATCATGTGAACTTGAAAAATGTTTGGGTTAGTTTCTATATTCCTGAGAGTTTTAGAATGCTCAATTTTTACAAGCACTTGTCTTAAAACCAACTAAATAAAGCTCTTTACAAATTAGTTTTAACAGTGCCATCCAGAGGTATAAAAATATCTCACATTTACATCATTAATTGTGTGTGTGTGTGTGTGTGTGTGTGTGTGTGTGTGTGTGTGTGTGTGTGAGTGTGTGTAGTTCCTAATTTGTGGAGAAAACTTTTAAGATTTCTATTTGTCCCTGGAATTAATCTTAAGGAGGGTATGCTAGAGTTTGGTCACAATAGACATTTTGGAAGTTTGTGTTTTAAAGAGGCCTCTTTCCCCCCACCTTTTCTTCCCCCATTCATCTCAGGTGACTGTGGCCTGTGTGTACATTTTAAAGACATGATAAGATGAGTAACTTTAAGGGATGGAGAAAAAAATGTAAGTTCCTAGAAGAAGAGCTTCCTTTTCCTAAGGCAAATAATTTACAAGCCTTTTGAGATAAACAGGGCAAGTTTGGGATTGGTAAAGAAATAGGTGAACTTTGAATTTCTTCTAGAGCTACATTTCTAGTTTTTGAAAAGATCTTTAAGATAAGGACAGTTGCTTTTAATTCCTCCAGGAATTGGGTTGTAACTTAAATGACATCAGAGGTTGATCCACTTATCTAACTACATTATCTTCAATTTGCTTCTTTCCTTCTGGGTGCATAGCTCTAATTTTAACTTAAAGGAGAAGGTGTTTTAAAAAAGATTCCCATCAGGCTTTGAATATCGGCTTCCAATCTGGTTGACATTTGACTGCCGAGCTAATAAAAAAAAAAAAAAAAAGAAACTTTCCAGTTTTCAGCCAGGAGAAACAGTAAATATTTCTGGCAGTATTTAAGAACCATCGCTTTGGTGTAAGATGGGTACTAAAGAAGTTGTGAGGATACTCCCTGAGATGCAGAGTTGCTCCAAAAGATATTCCCAAACCCCACAACCAATATGCCCCAGGCAGGAAGACAAAATGAGGCACCATACAACACCCAGTGCTCATCCCAACAGGTGCCCTCCTCAATGCCCATCACCCACTTTCCCCTCCCTTCCACCCACCATCAACCCTCAGTTTATTCTCAAGTTTTTAAGAGTCTCTTATGCTTTGCCTCCCTCCCTCTCTTTTTTTCCCCCCTTCTGCTTCCCCATGGTCTTCTGTTAAGTTTCTCAGGATCCACATAAGAGTGAAAACAAATTGTATCTGTTTTTCTCTGTATGACTTATTTCACTTAGCATAACACTCTCCAGTTCCATCCACGTTGCTACAAAGGACCATATTTCATTCTTTCTCATTGCCAAATAGTATTCCATTGTGAGTATAAACCACAATTTCTTTATTCATCAGTTGATAGACATTTGGGCTCTTTCCATAATTTGTTATTGTTGAAAGTGAGGCTATAAACATTGGGGTACAAGTGCCCCTATGTATCAGCACTCCTATATCCCTTGGGTAAATTCTTAGCAGTGCTATTGCTGAGTCATAGGATAGATCTATTTTTAATTTTTTGAGGAACCTTCACACTGTTTTCCAGAGTGGCTGCACCAGTTTGCATTCCCACCAACAGTGCAAGAGAGTTCCTGTTTCTCCACATCCTCGCCAGCATCTATAGTCTTCTGATTTGTTCACTTTAGCCACTCTGACTGGCGTGAGGTGATATCTCAGTGTGGTTTTGATTTGTATTTCCCTGATGAGGAGTGACGTTGAGCATCTTTTCATATGCCTGTTGGCCGTCTGGATGTCTTTAGAGAAGTGTCTGTTCATGTTTTCTGCCCATTTCTTCACTGAATTATTTGTTTTTCGGGTGTGGGGTTTGGTGAGTTCTTTATAGATTTTAGATACTAGCCCTTTGTTTGATATGTCATTTGCAAATATCCTTTCCCATTCTGTCGGTTGCCTTTTAGTTTTGTTGATTGTTTCCTTTGCAGTGGAGAAGGTTTTTATCTTCATGAGGTTCCAATAGTTCATTTTTGCTTTTAATTCCCTTGCCTTTGGAGATGTGTGAAGTACGAAATTGCTGTGGCTGAGGTCAGAGAGGTATTTTCCTTCTTTCTTCTCTAGGGTTTTGATGGTTTTCTGTCTCACATTCAGGTCTTTCATCCATTTTGAGTTTATTTTTGTGTATGGTGTAAGAAAGTGGTCTAGTGTCATTCTTCTGCATGTTGCTGTCCAGTTCTCCCAGCACCATTTGTTAAAGAGACTGTCTTGTTTCCATTGGATATTCTTTCCTGCTTTGTCAAAGATTAGTGGGCCATACATTTGTAGGTCCAATTCTGGAGTCTCTATTCTATTCTATTGGTCTATGTGATAGGTATTTCTTATGAGTCTATAGGGTCTCCATTGCCTTCAGCTCAAAATGGTCCATATTTTGGGGAAACTTGCTCTGTACCCCTTCAGTCCTGCCTAGAAAGTTTAAAGAAAATTCACAATCTGGCAGTTAACTTGATTTTTTAAAATCTGCTGTTTTGCTAAGAATATAGAGGAAAAAGTGGATAGTAAGGGATAGAAACAGCATGGGGAGGGAACAGGAGAAGGAAAGTGTTGAAATCTTAGGGGAAAGAATGGTGGGTAGGGCAAAAGGAGGAGGTAGAAGAGGAGAAGTTTATGAGAAGAGGAGGAGTTTGTGAGGCTTCAGCCCACATATCAAATTTGAAAGCCTCTCAAAAGACCTCAATTAGCTTTTGAACATTTTGAGTTAACTCCTTGAAGGGAAGCAACCTTTTTAGTATTTCTTTTGTAGGCCTCCAGATGCCAATTAAAATAAGCTTTC
Source organism: Felis catus (assembly GCF_018350175.1). Taxonomy (NCBI): domain Eukaryota; kingdom Metazoa; phylum Chordata; class Mammalia; order Carnivora; family Felidae; genus Felis; species Felis catus. The sequence goes on along the minus strand of NC_058375.1, from coordinate 129,071,819 downwards.
CACTCTTTTGCTTTGATTTTTACAATCTTTCTCTTTCCAATTGTGCACACATAGAATAATTTGGGGATATCAAAAGTGTCCCATTTTAGCCCATGAAATTTTAAATTATCCTGGGTAATGTGATTCTAATAGGAAAAACATTTATAGGATGAGGACCATAATCTTTACAAAAAAATCCAGCTGGCGTTCCCAAAGAAGGTTGATCATTTAGGGCTGTTATAGAGGAAACATTTCCTATGATTTGGAAACAATTTAAGTTTAAAGAAAACATGGCCACCAGAAAATAAGTTGAGCACTCACCAATAAATATCTTGAAACCCAAATCCTCTCCCATTTAAGGGGAGAATGGCATTAGAGTGAGGACAGAACCAGTTAGCTTGCTCAAATAAGGTTGGCCTGAAAAGAGGTGTAGGAGGTTCAGATCCAGGAGACCTCACAACTAGAACTCTGAGCTTCACACATTGGAAATGCGTAGAGAACAATGGTCTCTCGGAGGCATCATCTTCATGTCCACACAGGCAACCAGGATCCAGTATCCATTGCTCTGGATTCTGTCAGCTATGCCAAGAAATGTCAACCAAGGAAGAATTCACTAAAAATTTAAGCAAACAGGCATTTACTTAAGCAATTGGAACTCCAATTTGGGAGACAGCATCAAGTAGAAATCTGACCCCTATTCTAAGGGAGACAAAAAAGGGGTATAAAGGTGAAAGGTGATGAAGATAGTTGTCATTTATTTCCTCTATGCAAAAAAGAGATTGAAACTATGTTAACTGGGCTAAATTGGATTAATATGCAAATTAAGGATTGAAATTTATCAAATAGCTTTGGCTCCTTTTCAAGTGAAGAATGCAAACAATTCAGCTGTCATGGTGAGGAAGAAGTTAAGTTCTGGCTGAGGACTCATAGGTCCTCCCATGAGGCCATGCAAAAATTCTTAATCCTTTATGGTCTCCTGAGCCTATTTTAAAGGAGACTCTCTTAACTAGGCTTGCTTGCTCCATTTTGAAATCTCTTTTTACAGTGACCATCAGCATGATAGAATTTTTGATTGGAGACACATTGCTGTTACATTAAAGCATCCACATTTATTTTGAAAAGCATGACTTTTTCTTATTTTTAAATATATAGATATAGATATAGATATAGATAGATATATGGCAATATACTATCCTGCCCTATTGGTCTTGAATTTTATATAAGTGAATGTCTTCCTTAAAATACCCATAATAATACATTCTTTGCTTCCCAGCCCTTAGGGAACAGTGTGCTTTAATTAACATATACATTGCACAAATATCTGCTCATCTTAGTTTTCTGCCTGAAAGGGATTGAAATTTGTTCCACCAAAGAAGCAAAATCAACACACTTGGAGGCTTGGTGCAGGTATATTAGCATTTCAGAGGCTCAAGTGTCATAACTGGTTTAACTAAACAAAGCCATAATGTACATTTCAGAAAACTGCCGGCAAGGAAAATCAATTCTGTATTTCAATTGAATTCAAATAAATTCAGCACCTTGTATCTGTACTCTGCATAGCCCTGCTAGGATTTCTATGAATTATTTGCAATCAAAGTTTTACTTAAGCTTGTTTGAAAAGAGGCATAAAATTACCATTTTTCTTAAACTAAAATGTTTGTCCTCACAGATTTATGGATAGTTTGTATCCTTAAAAGTGACTAATGTTGACCTATTTTTCAATTTAGAACTAGATTTAATTATTACAAATTAAAGTTTTAATTATAAATTTACTCATTATGTTTGAAGATGGACTAAATGAACTGGTAGTAGCATATAATGCCTAGAAGCAGATGAATCACTTTTAGTGAAGAAAATGCACCAAATATTAAGTCATGTGTATATTTAGTGTTTCTGTAAATTAATACTGACTAGCCTTCTAAAGGAAGTCTAGAAAGCTAACAGATTGGTGGATTACTATGTAGTACTTAAGCATTGTTTTTCATTTTTATTTTTTTTTTTTGAATCTTAGGATCAGACAAGATACTTAGGATAAGACAATATTATAATATTTGAAAGATACACTGCAGATGAAAAGCTGACAAATTTAAGATCTTATACTTAATCTATTTAAAGAATATATCAATAAAATATAGTTTTTTAGGTAAAAACATATTTATAAAACTTTTTTTTTTGCATCTAACTTCTGTTTATGTGGTGTTTTTGCTTCAGTGTAAAACATTTTTTTAAAATATTTATGTTTGAGAGAGAGAAAGAGAGAGAATGCATGTGCATGCATGTGAGCATGAGTGGGTGAGGGGAAGAGAGGGAGGGAGACAGAGAATCCAAAGCAGAGTCCACACTGTCAGCACAAAGCCAATGCAGGGCTCAAACTCATGAACCTGTGAGATCATGACCTGAGCCAAAATCAAATGCTTAACCAACTGAGCCACCCAGACATCCTTAAAACATTGCTTTTTTTTAAGAGTTTTTCATTTTAATCCCAGTATAATGTATAGTGTTATATTAGCTTCAGGTGTACAGCATAATGATTCAACAATTCTATACATTACTTAGTGCTCATCATGATAAGTGTACACTTAATCTCCTTCACTTGTTTTACCTGTCACCCACCCCCCACCCCTGCCACACACACACACACACACACACACCCACCCTCTGGTAACCATCTGTTTGTTCTCTATAGTTAAGAGTTTGTTTCTTGGTTTGTCTCTCTTTGTTTTGTTTCTTAAATTCTACAAATTAATGAAATTGTATTGTATTTGTCTTTCTCTGACTTATTTTGCTTAGCATTATACTCTCTAGCTCCATCCATGTTTTTGAAAATGGCAAGATTTTATTCTTTTTTATGGGTTTTTAAAATATATATTATATTTATATATATAATACACACACATACACACACATATCTTCTGTATCCATTCATCTATCAATGGACACTTGGGCTAATTCCATTATAACACTACAATAAATACAGGGGTGTATATATCCTTTCGAATTAGTGTTTTAACATTCTTTGGGTAAAAACCCAGGAGTGTGATTACTAGACCATAGAGCACTTCTATCTTTTTAATTTTTGAGGAACCTCCATAATGGTTTCCACAGTGGCTGCACCAGTTCGCATTCCTACCAATAGTACACAAGAGTTCCTTTTTCTCCATATCCTTGCCAATGCTTGTTGTCTCTTATGTTTTTGATTTCAACCATCCTGAGAAGTGTGAGATGATACTTCATTGTGGTTGTGATTTGCATTTCCCTGATGATGGGTAATATTGAGCATCTTTTCATGTGTTTGTTGGCCATCTGGATGTCTTATTTGGAGAAGTGTCTATGTCTTTTGCTTGATTTTTAATTTGATTTTTTTGGGTTTTTTTGTGTGTTTTATGTAAGTTCTTTATGTATTTTGAATACTAACCTTTTGTCAGATATGTCATTTGCAAATATCTTCTCTCAGGTTGTCTTATAGTTTTGTTGACTGTTTCTTTCACTGTGCAGAAGCTTCTTATTTTGATGTAGTCTTAATAGCTAATTTTTGCTTTTATTTCCTTTGCCTCAGGAGACCTATCTAGAAGATGTTGCTACAGCTGTTTCTCTGTCAGAGAAATTACTGCTTGTGCTCTCTTTTTATGGTTTTCAGGTCTCACTTACAGATCCTTAGTCCATTTTGAGTTTATTTTTGTGTATGGTCTAAGAAAGTGGTCCAATTTCATTTTACATGTTGCTCATTCCCAACACCATTTGTTGAAGAGACTTTTTCCCATTGCATTTTCTTGCCTCTTTGGTTGAAAAGTAATTGACCATAAAATCATGGGTTTGTTTCTGGGCTTTCCATTCTGTTCTATTGATCAATACATCTATTTTTTGTGCCCGTACCATACTGTTTTGATTACTATAGTTTTGAATTATAACTTTAAATCTGGAATTATGATATCTCCAGCTTTGTTTTTCTTTTACAAGATTGTTTTGGCTATTTGGGGTCTTTTGTAGTTCCAAACAAATTTTAGGATTATTCTAATTCTGTGAAAAATGCTATTGGTATTTTGATAAGGATTGTATTCAGTGTAAAACATTCTTATTCTTTATTTAAAATACAAAATAATATAATTTATCTTGCAAAATACTAAAATTAAAGGCAATTATTCCAATCTATCAAACTTTGAACACCATCAGGGTTGGAGCGGTATACAACTGTAGATGGAGCTACATGAAAACCAGAGAACAGCAACCCTGTTTTGCAACTAGTATATGTGAATCGAGTTTTGGGGGCTGGACAATGCCCTACAGCTTCCATGAAGGCTATAAATGTTTCTTATATTTTGTATCCAACATCCAAAGAGGAGGACTTGAAATTCTTGTTTTTGTTTTGTTTTGTTTTGTTTTCTCTCTCCTAATGACATCTTTTTAAACTGCCAGAGTGTTTTCTCCATTCCCATCCAAGTGATTAGCCTCATTGGCTTGTTCTGTTGTTCCCTTCAAGAGAAGATACAGTATGGAACCATTAAGAGGGATTAGCTCTTATTCTGCTAAAGATAAAAGAATGGGAACAATAATGTTTAGGATCCTTCAATGACCATGCCTCGAGCATAGCCATATGTTCATGCTTAAATCACACACAAATCTGTATGAAGATCTTAGTTTGCAATGTGATTAACAGCAATTCCAAGCACTGGCTAGGCTATGACATTGCCTATTAGTTAAAAGATTAATCCCCTGAGTACTTGGAGGCCTGTTCTAGTGGATTTGTTACAATTTACTGATGGGATCATCTTTCAAAGTACCCAACCTCAATGTAAAATGAGAATAATAATGTATTTCTTGCCTAATGTAGTAAGGTGCAATATATTAATTATTGGACTTAAAATTTGGATTCCCTTAGAAAATGCATACACACACATATGCATATATGTATACACATAGATATGTTTTCTCAATTTTTTATTCATGAATGAAACTTTTCATAAGTTGTTTTTTATTACAATGGCTTTGGATTCTTTCCATTTATGATTTAATAATCAGTAACGAAAGGTTTTCCTCAATTTTTTTACCTCTATTCTTTTAGTTTCTCCGTACTTCTTGCCTTTTCATATCTGCTTTTCTAATTATATGTTTCCTGGCTACTGTTTTTTGTACATGAATATGATTATGTTAAAAATGTGTTAATTGCAGATGTTTGGGTAAAGGGTCTGAAAAGAGACCTTGGGTGGAAGCACATATTATTCCATTTAAGAAAACTATAAAAATAATATCTGTACAGAACATATTTACTATAGGTGAGTAGTTACACACACAGAAGTCTTTGACTGTTTCCCTTGTGCCTTTAAATATATTGCAAATCAATAATGTTTGATACAGAGACATTTGGAGAATTGAGAAATAAATTGAAGTTGTATTTTTAGGAACCAAAACAACAGCAACAACAAATGAGGCTCAAGTGGTTGTTCATCCTTGAAATGAAAAACAAGCCCATGGAAAATAGACTTGGATATCTAAAGCCCTGATATACTCAGAAACAAAATTCTGATTGGTTGTGTATCAATGGTTTCTTCAGAATTACATTCACCAGATTTTAAATTTACAAGGAATATGCAGCAAAATGTAGCATCTGTCAGATATGGTGTGAACTACTGACTTGAGGTAGTTCATATTTCAACATTAGGTTGCACTACCTTTCTTTCAATGAGGTCACACTTTTATAAAGCTGGTTTTTCACTGATGTGATAAAAATGCATAGTGAATGAAAATCAATATGGAATAGGAAATAAGGGTGGCAGCATCCAATCTAATTCCAAGGTTGAAATTCCAGGAGCACAAATCCACTTTATATGTAATTATGGTTATTTAAAAATATCTTTTAATTTGTGTGTATTTTTTTTCCCAAAAGGTTACTAAGTTAAGACATAAATTATTAGGTTGTTTGGATCTCACTACTTCATAAACAGGCCAAAAGCAATACCTAATTATTATATCAAGCACCATGGAAAAATTACTGAGACACTAAGGGTCCAGGAAATCAAGGAAGTCTGGGAAGTTCTGAATTATACAATTGTAGTATTTGACATGTTGAACAGTTTGAATCTGTTTATTGTTTTTTGAGAATAAACAACAAATGCCAAGTGACACTCTAGGAATTTTTCTGTGGTTGTTGCTTTGTTTTTTTTTTTGTTTGTTTGTTTTCCGGAGTGTGTGTGTGTGTGTGTGTGTGTGTGTGTGTGTGTGTGTATGATCTCTAGATTATGGTGAAATATTCCCCAGGTTCCCTGTCTTTACCAATGAATTGAGGCAGTTTTTTCTTAATTAGGTATCAGAGTCGCGTGTTCTGCTTTCCACAACTCCCATTTGTTGTGTGAGATTAATGAGGTTGCTCCATGGTAGACATATGGGCTATAAGCTCATTAGTAGGGAGTCTTGTAAATGATTTGGTTATGAGAAGGAGGGTCCTAAGTAGTTGTAAGGGAAAAGCCATTTCACACTGCTTGATAAAGGAATTGAAACATCTCAGTTTGGGCTAATTGGTTCTTAGACCAATTCAAGAATGTGAAAAATATTCTCCTCTTTGTCCTCATTCCAAGGAATGTAAAAATTAGATCTCTGGGATAGCAGTGTGGAGGCAATTAGCAGTCTCCTTTTCTCTACTCCATCAAAATGTTTTAACTCTTGAGGGTGTAACTCCAATTCCAATGTCTTCCTAAGCCCTTCCTTGATCTCCCAAATGAAATTTTTCAAGCCTTCCTTGTGCCCCCTTTTAGATCAGTGTTCTTAATGTTTATATATGTTTCTTCTAGTTTGTAAATTCATTAAAAATAGGAATACATTCAGGAAGCCTTTGCCAATTCTCCTAATAAGCCTCATAATCTTAGCAACCAAATAAGTCTGTGATTTTTCTTCTCTTCTAGAAAACAAATATTAACAATTTTGATTGTTATCCATTGCAGGACTTCTTAACTTTATGGCATTCATATAACATAGTAATTTTATGACATATCAGGATAAAATGATGAGGTTATAACTGAGTTAGGGAAGGTTCTGATCATCTCCAAAGTAGAGGGGTATTGATTTCTCAGCACACCTATAATCCATGGGTAGCATGCATGTGCACTTGAGATATTAATTGGTAAGCTAGATTTTATTGTACTTTGGTTACAATAACATCTTGGCATAAATTTCTCAGAAGACAATTTATTTTTATAAGCATTAAAACAAATATGAGTCATTAAATTTATGAAATTCCCATGAAATCTGTTTCAAAATCATTGAGCTTGCTATTCAATGCTGTTATCAAAGAACTATGCAGAACTTGCCAGTAAATCCATCTTTCCCTGGGGCTTCTGTCCACAGAGGAATTTTCTGAGGTAGAGTCAGTCATTGAACACTGGTCCTTTTGAGTTTCCCCTACCATAATCATTTCCCATTCATGGAGTATTTGCTGTACTAAAATCTATAGCATAGGCCAGGTAAGTAACAGATGAAGGAGCCTGGTCAGTCTGGGTAAGAAGAATAGGAAGTGATGAGACCATGGTGGCCTGGGTCACATCATGTTATTCCACTGTTTAAAACCCTCCTGTGGGGGCGCCTGGGTGGCGCAGTCGGTTAAGCGTCCGACTTCAGCCGGGTCACGATCTCGCGGTCCGGGAGTTCGAGCCCCTCGTCGGGCTCTGGGCTGATGGCTCAGAGCCTGGAGCCTGTTTCCGATTCTGTGTCTCCCTCTCTCTCTGCCCCTCCCCCGTTCATGCTCTGTCTCTCTCTGTCCCAAAAATAAATAAAAAACGTTGAAGAAAAAAAAAATTTGAAAAGGAAAAAGCCAAGCTGTCTTTAGTCACAAACATCAAAAAAAAAAAAAAAAAAAAAAAAAAAAAAAAAACCCTCCTGTGGTTGCCCATAGATGAGAATAAAATTCCTCACCATGGCTTCCATGGTTTCCATGGTTTTATGCTATATACTACTTATTTCTCTAACCTCACTTGGTGATTCTACAAATATTTATTGAGTACCTACCATATTCCAAATATTTGGAATACATATAGGAACAGAATTAAGATCCTTGCTCTCATGTTAACATCTTAATGTGAGGGGGAAAAATAAAATAAACTATAAAATATGTATGTATAGTAAAAAGAATTTTAGAGGTGATAGGGCTATGGAAAAAAGAAAAAGTTGGGGAACAAAGGGGATTTAGAGTACCAGCAGGAGTGGGGTCAGCAAGTTTTTTTTTCTATAAAGGGCCAGATAATATTTTAGCTTTTGCAGGTCATAGGGTCTCTGTTGCAACTGCTCAACCCTGCCTTGGAGCACAAAGGCATCTGTAGACAGACAATATGTTAATGAACAGGCATGGCTGTGCTCCAATAAAACTTTACAAAAACAAGCAGTTGGCCTGATTTGACTGTTGGGCTATATTATGAGAATCCTGGATTATAGTATTAAATCATCACTGGGAATGTCCCATTGAGAGGGTAGGATTTGAGCTAAGTTACTTTCTGTCCCAATGTCCTATATAGTTTTAATCGTAACATTTGTCACCATGTTAACATGTTTTATATGCATGTTTATTTCAAGCTTTGTTTCTGTCCCATCCTATGAATACGTAAGTGCAATGAGGGCTGTGAACTGGTCTCTTTTTGCTGGGCATCTAGAGTAGTGTCTGGCACACAGTAGATATTCACTAAATATTTGTTAATTGATGAGTGGAGAGTAAATGTCATTGCTAACGAGTGCAGCCAATATTCAGTTCCAGCAAATTGTTAACATGAAAGATTGCAACATTAATTGTTACCAGATCTTACAAGCTTTGAAGAGAAGCTAGAAATTCAAATTTTTGCATAAAATCTCTCCATTTTAATGACTGGGACTAGTAAAAAATAAAAGATCTCTGCACATCAAGCTAAATACTCCTATAAGCTAGTTATCTAGAATTTTTTCTCTATACATTTATGGAATAAACCAGTTGATGTTTTTATGTGAGTCCCTTTTCTACACTGTGAACTATGAAAGATGACTTAGATGATTTAAGGTCAGTGACTAGTTAGTAGCATTACCTGGTCGCAACTCACTTTTTATGACTTCCTACCCACATTCTCACATTCTCTGCCTGTAGGAACAACACATGTTAAAGTTGTATTTACTGTAAGAACAATATGCTATCTTAAGAAAAAGATTTCACAGACTTGATGTATAAACTTGTGGAATCTATATCTACCTGTAGAATAATTCTATTTTACTTACATTTCTTTACTTGGCTTTGTTCTAGAGAGGTGGTTTCCATATCTTTGGATCTCTGTGGTATAATTTTAATTAAAGTAAAAGTAGAAGGAATCCTGTCTCACTGATCGAACAGTGTAACTTCTAGCACTGTACCTAGCCCATGGTAGATGTTTAGTATGTAAGAATGAATACAAGAAATCTGTACAATCATGGTCTTTGAAAAATAAATGTAACTGGAATAAAAATATCTTAACTATTGTGTATATCTGGTAAGTTATGCAAGCCATAGATGTTGAAAAATCTCTTAACACAAATTCAATACATGGATAATTACTGAATTTATAGTAAATGAAACAAAAATAAATAAATGTGACACTTGAATGATCAAAAGGCCTCAATTCTTAATGTACTATGTAATAGTAATTATAGATAATATTGTACTTTTGATATGTGATGAATACTAATTATCTTACATTTATTATTATTTTAGAATAAAGCAGAAAATTTATTGCTAACATCATGATTGTTCCAAACTCATATAATCTATACAGATTTAACAATGGTGGTAGGTTATGGTGAAGTTATCCTCAGATATACTTAGTATTATTAGTGTGGTACTCAATACTTAGTACTACTTATTTCAGATCATTTTCAAAATAAAAAAATGCATGATACTCTAATCTTTGAAACATAAAACAAGGGATCTATTACTGTAGTTTTTAAGTTTATGATGCTTTGCTTTGGAGGCCAGGTTTGAAAAGGGCATGAATGATCTATTTTGGGATTCATTTTTTCTAATACTCTTAATACACATGAATCTACTTGTACGTTTAAGGGAAAAATTTGTCACAAATATTTCAAAATATGTAGATAATATTGAGTATTCACTTCTCAAAATGACATTCTCAATCCTCCACCTATAACCAGAACTCTTAGTACATACTGGTAATTTTTATTTCCCCTACTTTTACTTTCCTATTTCTTCTTTTTTTATTGAGGTATAACTGACATATATTAGTTTCAGGTACACAACATAATGATTCAATATGGATATATTGCAAAATGATTAGCATAAGTTTAGTGGATGGCTATCACCACACATAGTTATAAGTTTTGGTTTTCCTGTGATAAGAACTTTTAAGATCTATTCTTAGCTACCTTCAAATACAAAATACAGTTTATAGTCATTATGCTGTACCTTATATCCCCATGACTTATTTATTTTATAATTGGAAGCTTGTACTTTTTGACCACTTTCACCCATCTCTCCTATTCCTTACCCCCTGCCACTGGCAACTACCAATTTATTCTCTGTGTACATGAGCTTGTTTTTTTGTTTTGATATTGTACACATAAGCAAGATCATGTGGCATTCGTCGTTCTCTGTCTCACTTATTTTACTTAACATAATGCCATCAAAGCCCATCCATACTTCAAACGGCAAGATGCCATTTTGTTAGGGGTGAATCATACTCCGTTGCATGTTTGTGTGCATGCACGTGCACGTGTACCACAACTTCTTTAGTTTTCATCCATCTATTTAGCAATACTTAGATTTTTGCCATGTCCTGGCTACTATAAATAATGCTGCAGTGAACATGAAAGTATATATATATTTTCAAGTTATTGTTGTATGCTTTGGATAAAGACCAAGAAGTAGAATTGCTGGATAATAGGATAGTTATATTTTTAATTTTTTTAGGAAACTCCATGTTTTTTTCCATAGTGGCTGTACCAATTTATACTCCCACCAACAGTGTAGAAGAATTCCCTTTCCCACATCCTCACCAACACTTGTTTTGTTTTTTAACTTTTTGTTTTTTAACTTTCTAATAATTCTAGTTAACATATAGTGTTATATTAGTTTCAGGTGTACAACATAATAATCCAACAGTTCCATACATCACCCTGTACTCCTCACAAGTCCACTCCCTAATCCTCATCACCTATTAAACCCATACCACCACCACCCTTCCCCTCTGATAACCATCAGCTTGTTTTCTAAAATTAAAAGTGTGTTTTTTGCCTCGACTTTCTCCCTCGTTTTTTCCCCTTTGCTTGTTTGTTTCTTAAATTCTGCATGTGAGTGAAATTATATGGTATTCGTCTTTCACTGTCATATGCTGCTTATACTCTCTAGCTCTATCCATCATGTCTTTGCAAATGACAAGATTACTTTCTTTTTATGGCTGAATAATATTTCATTGTGTATATATACCACATCTTTACCCATTTATCAGTTGATGGACAGTCAGGCTCCTTCCATATCTTGGGTGTTGTAAATAATTCTGCTATGAACATAGGGTTACATGGATTCCTTTGAATTAGTGTTTTTGTATTCTTTGGGTAAAAACCCAGTAATATGATTGCTGGATCATGATGCAGTTCTATTTTTAACTTAAGGAAACTCCACACTGTTTTCGACAGTGGCTGTACAAGTTGACGTTCCTATCAACAGTGCATGTGTATTCCTTTTTCTCCACATCCTCACCAACACATATTATTTCTTGTGTTGTTGATGTTAGCGATTCTGACAGGTGTGAGGTAACATCTCATTGTAGTTTTGATTTGTATTTCCCTGATGATAAGTGATGATGATCATCTTTTCATGTGTCTATTGGCCACCTGGATGTCTTCTTTGGAGAAATGTCCGTTCATGTCTTCTATCCATTTTTAAAATGGGTTATTTATTTATTTTTTTGGTGTTGAGTTCTATAAATTCTTTATCTTTTGGATACTAGCCCTTTATTGGATACATCATCTGCAAATATCTTGTCTCATTGCCTAAATTGCCTTTTAGTTTTTTTTTTTTCACTTTGCTATGCATAACATTTCTATATTGATGAAGTCCCAATTGTTTATTTTTGCTTTTGTTTCTTGTGCCTCAGGAGACCTATGTAGAAAGATGTTGCTATGACCAGTGTCAAAGAGGTTATTGCCTGTGTTCTTCTCTAAGATTTTTGTGGTTTCAGGTCTCACATTTAGGTCTTTAATCCATTTTGGGTTTGGCATGGATTGTTTTTATGTATGGCATAAAAGAGTTGTCCAGTTTCGTTTTTTTTGCACGTAGCTGTCCTGTTTTCCCAGCACCTTTGTTAAAGAGATTGTATTTTTCCTGTTGGATATTCCTGTCCTGCTTTGTTGAAGATTAATTGGCCATATAATTATGGTTTTTTTCTGGATTTCATATTCTGTCCCATTGATATGTGTGCCTTGTTTTGTATCAGTGCATACTGGCTTGATTACTACAGCTTTGTAAAATAACTTGAAGTCCCTAATTGTGATGCCTCCAGCTTTGCCTTTCTTTTTCAAGATTGCTTTGACTACTCAGGGTCTTTTGTGGTTCCATACAAATTTTAGGATTGTTAGTTCTAGCTCTGTGAAAAATTCTATTGGTATTTTTAAAGGGATTCCATTAAGTGTGTATATTGCTTTGGGTAGTATGGTATTTTAACAATATTTCTTTTTTCAATCCATGAGCGTGGAATATCTTTCCATTTCTTTGTGTCCTCTTCAATTTCTTTCATCACTGTTTTATTATTTTCAGGGTACAGATCTTTCACCTCTTTGGTGAAATTATTTTTGGTGCAATTGTAAGTTGGGTTGTTTTCTTATTTTCTCTTTCTGCTGCTTCATTCTTGGTGTGTAGAAATGCAATAGATTTCTGTACATTGATTTTGTACCCTATGACTTTACTGAATTCATTCATCAGTTCTAGCAGTGTTTTCTTGGAATCTTTAGGGTTTTCTATATATAGTATCATATCATCTGCAAATAGTGAAAATGTTACTTCTTCTATACCTATTTGGATGCCTTTTATTTGTTTTTTTATTGTCTCATTGCTGTGTCTAGGACTTACAGTACTATGTTGAATAAAAGTGGTGAGAGTAGACATCCTTGTTTTGTTCTTGACTGTAGAGGAAAGCTCTCAGTTTTTCCCCATTAAGGATGATGTTAGCTGTGGGTTTTTTATCCATGGTCTTTATTATGTTGAGGTTTTTTTCCCTCTAAGCCTATTTTGTTGAGGGTTTTTATCATAAATGGGTATTGTACTTTGTCAAATTCTTTTTCTGCAACTATTGAAAGGATCATATAGTTTCTATCCTTTCTCTTACTGATGTGATGTATCACATTGATTTCTGAATATTAAATAACAGTTGCAACCCAGAAATATATACAATTGATCATGGTGAATAATTTTTTAATGTATTGCTGAATTTGGTTTGCTAGTATTTTATTGAGAATTTTTGCATCCATATTCATCAGGGATACTGGCCTGTAGTTCTTTTTTAGTGGTGTCTTTATCTGGTTTTGGTATCAGAGTTATGCTGGCCTTGTAGAATGATTTTGGAAGTTTTCTTTCCCTTTCTATTTTTTTGAAATAGTTTAAGAAGAATAGGTATTAACTCTTCAGGGTTTGGTAGAATTTGTCTATGGGCACATCTGGTCCTGGACATTTGTTTTGGGGGAGTTTTGTTTTTTTGTTTTTTTGTTTTTTTTCATTTACTGACTCCATTTCTTTGCTGGTTATCAGCTGTTCAAATTTTCTATTTTCTCCTGTTTCAGTTTTGGGAGTTTAAATGTTTCTAGGACTTTATGCATTTCTTGTAGGTTGTCCAATTTGTTGGCATATAGTTTTTCATTATATTCTCTTATGATTATTTATATTTCTGTGGTGTTTGTTGTGATTTCTCATCTATCATTTGTGATTTTTAGTCCTTTGTTCTTTTTTTCTTGATAAGTCTGGCTAAGGATTTATCAACTTTGATTTTACAAAGAACTAGCTCTTGGTTTTGATCTGTACCATGTTTTTATAGTTTCTAAATCATTTACTTCTCTCATGTTTATTGCTTTCCTTCTGCTGTTTTTAAGTTTTGTTTGTTCTTTTTCTACCTCCTTTAGGTGAAAGGTTAGGTTATTTATTTGAGATGTTTCTACTTCTTCCTTCTTCCTTCTTCCTTCTTTCTTTTTCTTTCTTTCTTAGAACTGTTTTTGCTGCATCCCAGAGATTTTGGACCATTGTGTTTTTGTTTTCATTTGTTTCCATGTAGTTTTTAAATTCTTCTTTGATTTCCTGGTTGACCCGTTCATTGTTTATAGCATTTTGTTTAATTTCCATGTATTTGTGGTCTTTACAGATTTTTTTTCTTATGGCTAAATTCTAGTTTTATAGTGTTGCGTTCATAAAATATGCATGGTACGATTTCAATTTTGAATTTTTTGAGATTTGTTTTGTGGGTTAATATGTGATCTGTTCTGGAGAATTCTCCATGTGCACTTGAAAAGCATGTGTATTCTGCTGTTTTAGGATGGAATGTTATGAATATATCTGTTAAATTCATCTGTTCCAGTGTGTCATTCAAAGCCATTGTTTCCTTGTTGATATTCTATTTAGATGATTTTTCCATTGATGTAAGTGAGGTATTAAAGTACCTACTATTATTGTATTATTATCAGTTTATTACTTTATGTTTGTCATTAACTGTTTCATGTATTTAGATACTTCTGTGTTTGGTGCAAAAATATTTACAATTGTTATATCTTCATTTTGGGTTGTCCCCCTTACAATATGGTGTCCTTCTTTGTCTTTTGTCACAGTCTTTCTTTTAAAATACATTTTGTCAGATACAAGTATTGCACCTCTGGCTTTCTTTTGACATCCATTTGTATGATAGATGTTTCTCTGTCCTCTCACTTTCAATCTGCAGGCATCTTTAGGTCTAAAATTTGTCTCTTGTAAGCAGCATATAGATGGGGTTTGTTTTTTAATACATTATGCACCCTATGTCTTTTGATTGAAGTATTTGGTCCATTTACATTCAAAGTACGCGCACACACACACACACACATATATATATACATACATATATATATATATTTATTATCATTTTATTACTGGTTTTGTGGTTTCTGAAGATTCTCTCTGATTCTTTCCTGTCTTTCTCTCTTTAATGTTTTGCTGATTTTCCTTAATGATATACTTGTATTTCTTTCTTTTTATTCTTTGAATGTTTATTAGTGGTTTTTGATATATGGTTTTCATTAGGTTTGCATATAATTTCATCTCCATATAGCAGCCTATATTAAGTTGATGGTTGTTTAAGTTTGAACCCACCCTTTTCTCCTCTCCTTCCAGTGTTTTAGGTATATATTATTATATTTTATATCCTTTTTTTGTGAGTTCTTTGATTTTTTACATAAATACTCATTTTTACTGTTTTTGTGTTTCCTATCTCTATACTGTCACATTTGGTCTCTCCTTTCCACTCAAAGAGTTCCTTTTAATATTTCTTGCAGACCTGGTTTAGTGTTCATAAACTCCTTTAGTTTTTGTTTGAGAAATTCTTTATCTCTCCTTCTATTCTGAATGATAGACTTGCTGGATAGAGTATGCTTGGCTGCAGATTTTTCCCTTTCAGCACTTTGAATATATCATGTTACTCCCTTCAAGCTTGCAAAGTTTCTGTTGAAAAATCTTCTGTTAGCCTTATGGGTTTTCTTAGCCTGTAAGTTAGTGACTTTTTTTTTTCTCTTGCTTTTAGAATTTTTTCTTTATCATTATATTTTGCAAATTTAATTACATTATGAATTGGTATCAGTCTGTTTTTATTGATTCTGTTGGCGGTTTTCTGTGCCTCCTGAATCTGGATATCTTTTTCCTTCACAAGATCAGGGATGTTTTCAGCTATTATTTCTTCAAATAAATTTTCTGCCTTCTTTCTCTGTCTTCTACTGGGACTTCTACACTATGAATGTTATTATGTTTGATGCAGTCACTGCATTCTTTAAGTGTATTCTTGTTTTGTATAATTCTTTTCTCTAATTTCATTTATTGTAAACTTTCTCTCTACTATGTTATTCTTTACCTCTGTGTTAAAGGTCTCACTCGTCATCCACTCTTCTCAAGTTCACAGAGTATCCTTATAATCACTGCTTTAAGTTATTTATCAGTCATATTACTTTTATCTGTTTTGCTTCTGTGTCTAGCTGTGACCTTGTCCTGTTCTTTCATTTTAGATAAATTTTTCTGTTTCCTCATTTTGTCTCCCTCTCTGTCTATTTCTGTGTGTTAAGAAAATCAGCTGTGTCTTCTGTTCTTGAAAGTAGTGAGTTTATGAAGAAGAGGTCCTGGAGTCCCCTGAACTCCAGTGTCCCCTGTTCACCAGAACCTGGCACTTCAGAAGAGTATCTATGTATGTTGCTTATGCCCTCCTATTGTGTCTGAGTCACTTTTCCTTTCCATGTGTGATCTGCACTGACTTTCTGCTTGTTGTGGGCTGTGCTTGCTTTCTGTGGTGTTAATGGGACACAGGCATGCCAGCTCTTGGGGGACATACCCACCAAGGAACTTGGGAGAAGTGGGGTGGTATTAACAAAATGTATGTTAGGACACTGGTCCTATGCCTGATCCCCTGAAATGATGTGTTGGCTGGAGACTGCATGCCATGGCAGCTAGGGATGCACAGCTGGGCAAAAAATATAAGGGTGGATGGGGGCACGCAGCTAAGCAGGACATGGTAGATGGGTACTGAGATGAGCTCAGGGCCGAGGACAGCAGTTCTGGAATGGGTGAGTCCTCAGGGGAACTCAGGAGAGTGGTGCACCCCTAGTGAGTTAGGTAGCAAGTGTCTGTGCAGCCCTGCCTCCAACAGGTATCTCTCCAAATTCTGGGGAATAGGGTAGGAAAATGGTGCCTGCCTGCTCCCTCATTTATAAGGAAGTCCCTCCAAATACTTAGGAATCAGTATGAACAGACCTGTCTCCTGTTTTTTCCTGGAATTGTGTAAAATACCATTTTTATGTTGTGTGTTTATGAAAGCTGCTGTCTCTGTAAAAGTGGTAGTCCAGCTATCATTTGCCCTACCTGCTTGCCCAGAGCTAAGTCAGGTGACCTCCAAAGCTCTGGGTTCCTAGCCCTATTGGTTTTACAAACTCAGAGAATTCAACTCCTCTGGGGTTTGTTTTATTTATTTATTTATTTGTTGATTTATTTATTTATTATTTATTTATTTATATTTTTTAAAGTTTATTTATTTGAGACAGAGACAGCATGAGTGGGGGAGGGGCAGAGAGAGAAGGGGAGAGTGAATCCCAGGCAGGCTCGACACTGTCAGCACAGAGCCCCATGTGGGGCTCAAACCCACGTAGCCATGAGATCATGACCTGAGACAAAACCAAGAGTCAGACGCTCAATTGACTGAGCCACCCAGGTGCCCCCAACCCCTCTGGTTTTTAAAGACAAATGCTATGGGAATTGGTCTTCCCTGTGTGAGCTCCCTGTTCAATGGCCCTCTCTGCACTCCCTCCTTCCTATGGGCAAGCTTTCTGACCTTCCTAACTTTTCAGATGCAGGTTCTTCTCCTTACTTAGTTGTTGTTAGATATTTATAATTGTTATTTCCTCTTGCTGGATTGATTCCTTTATCATCCTATAATGTCTTTCTTTGTCTCGTTATAGTCTTTGTTTTAAAATCTATGTTGTCTGGTATATGCATTGCTACCATGGCTTTTTTTATTTTTTGCTTCCATTTCCATTGAGAAAGTTTTCCCATCCCTTAACTTTAGATTTGAGGTACGCCTCTTGTAGGCAGCATATCAATCAGTCTTTATTATTATTAATTATTACTAATATTATTACTTATCCCTTCTGCCACCCTGTGTCTTTTGACTGGAACATTTAGATCATTTACATTTGAAGAGATTTTTGATAGGTTTGTACTTATTATCATTTAAAAAATTGTTTTCTGTTGTTTTTTTAATTCTTCCTTGCTTTCTCTGTGATTAATGTGCTTCTATAGAGTTATGTTTTTCTTTCTCTCATTTTTTTTCTTTTTCCTCTTCTCTTCCTGTTTTACTCTCTCCTCCACATTTTATGTATATGTTGTCATATTTTACATCTTCTTACTAATAATTTTCTTAATGCTAATTATGGCCATTTCTTGCACTTGAAGTCCTTTTATCATTTCTTATGAGGCTGGTTTACTACTGATAAACTCCTTTTCTTTCTTTTCTTTTTTTTTTTTTTTTTTTTTTTTTTTTTTTTGGTCTGGGAAACTCCTATCTCCTGGTCAAATATGAATGATAACCTTGCTGGGTAGACTATTCTTCTTTGTAGATTTTTTAGATTTTTTTCCTTTTATCACTTTGAATATATCATGCCACTTCTTTCAGGCCTGCGATGCTTCTGCTGAAAAAGCAGCTGATGGTCTCAGAGGTTTTCACCTCAAAGGTAAATTTTTGTCTATCTCTTGCTGGCTTAAAGATTCTTTCTCTTTAATCTTTGGCATTTTAATTATGTGCTATGGTATGAACCTTCCTGGGCTCACGTTCTTTGAAATTCTTCATGCTTCTTTGATTTGGAGTCTATTTCCTTCCCAAGGTAGGGAAGTTTTCAGTTATTATTTTTTCAAATAAATTTTCTACACCTTTCTCTCTTCTTCTTCTTCTTCTTCTTCTGGGACCCCTTTAATGCAAATGTTTGTTTACTTGATGTCCTAGAGATCTTTTAATCTAGCCTCATTTTTAATTTTTTTTCTCTTTTTTCTCTTCAGCTTGTGTTTTCCATACCCAGTTTTCCAGATTGCTGATATGTTTCTCTGCATCCTATAATCTACTTTTGCTTCCCTCTAGTTTGTGCTTTTAATTTGTTAGTGTTCAACTCTGATTGGTTCTTTTTAATATTTTCCATCTCTTTATTGAAGGCCACTGTTTTCTGTAGCCTGGTTAATATCTCTATGATCATCTCTTTAAATTCTTTATCAGGAATATTGCTTATCTCTGTTTTATTTAATTCCTTTTTTGAGGTTTATTTTTGTTCTTTTTTTGGGGGAGCATATTCCTCTGTTTCCCCATTTTGCCTAAATTTGTGTTTGTTTCTATGAATTGGGCAGAATGGCTACTTTTCCTAAACTTGAGGGAGTAGTTCCCTATATAGACTCTTTGAGTTTGGTGACTTTTGCTGCCTGACTGAAACTGTGGCAGTATATGCTAGCTAATCTTTTAAGTCATTGCTTTTTAAAGAAAAGAAAATAATAATAATGAAAGAAAAAAATGAAACAAAATAATAAAAGAAGAAAAAAGAGAAAGTGAGAAAACAAAAAGCACAAAATTAAGACAAATTGAAAAACACAGTAAAACCTTGGATTGGGAGTAACTTGTGCTGTGACTACTCTGCAAGATGAGCAAACATTTTTAATAAATTGTAACTTTATAAACGAACAGTGTGTATCAATACGAGTAGTACATGATGCTGAACATCACATGATAACAACTGAACCAATGGTTCTTGAAATTCACTTTGATATACAAGTGCTTTGGATTACAAGCATGTTTCTGGAACAAATTATGCTTGTAAACCAAGGTTTTGCTGTAAAATAAATAATTAAAAAGCATACCAAAAAATTTAATAAAACAAAGTAAACAACAACAACAAACCCCATACAAAACCTGTGGCTTATTTTCTGTGCTCCAGCACCACAGAGGCTGGTGTGGGCTTGAGGACCCTGGACTTGCTAATGTCTCAAGTTCACTGTGATCTGGACACTGTTTTGGTCTGGTCTTTTAAGGTGGAGGTAGGGAGAGTGTCTCCACAACTCCTTGGCCCTTTTAAACTTCAACTTTTTTTTCCCCTATGTTCCATCATGATTTGGGCTGGTCTAGGCTTAAGGATCCAGGGCTTCTGAGGTCACAAGATTGCTTTGATGATTGGAGCCCCACCAGCTATGGCATAGGGACCTGCCCAAATGGTATCCAGACTTTTCTGGCCTAGGCTTTTTTTTTTTTTTTTAATTTTTTTTTTTCGACGTTTATTTATTTTTGGGACAGAGAGAGACAGAGCATGAACGGGGGAGGGGCAGAGAGAGAGGGAGACACAGAATCGGAAACAGGCTCCAGGCTCTGAGCCATCAGCCCAGAGCCTGACGCGGGGCTCGAACTCACGGACCGCGAGATCGTGACCTGGCTGAAGTCGGACGCTTAACCGACTGCGCCACCCAGGCGCCCCAGAGTCTTCTTTCATTGCCATCTGGGACCAGAACTATCTAGCTGCTCTTTTAAACTGTGTTTGTCTGTCTGTCTTGTTTTTCTGTGCCTCAAATCAGACAAATCAGCTCATGGCTCCTCAGTACTATTCGTCCTCGCTGTAGTTTTCAGCACAAGATGTGAGGGTTTCCTTAGTTAACTGTGTGTCAGTCTTTCTTGCCATTCTCTATGTGGTCTCTTGCTCTTTTTTCCTATAGAAACGGTTTAGTTAGCCCTCTAAATAGATGTTGATTTGGTGTCTGTGAGTTCAGGGTCTTGGACTGAAACTGGACCCACAGTCTTTGTTTTAAAGTCAATTTTTTTGTCTCAAAGTATTATTACTCCAGCTTTCTCTTTGTTTCCATTTGCATGGAATAGATCTTTCCCCATCCCTTCACTTTCATTCTTTGTGTCTATGGGTCTGAAGTATGTCTCCTGTAGGCAGCACATAGATAGGTCTTATTTTATTGTCCATTCAGTCACCCTATCACTTGATTGTTGCAGTTAGTCCATTTATATTTAAAGTAAATATTGATAGGTATGTTCTGATGGCCATTTTGTTAAATGTGTTTTCATTATTTTTGTAGTTCTTTCTTTCTCCTTTTCTTGCCCTCTTCCCTTGTGTTTTGATGACTCTATTCCATGTTGTACTTAGATACCTTTCTCTCTATTTTTATTTTTTGTCTATGTATTATAGGTTTTTGGTTACAATGAAGTTCATATTTAACAACCTATGTGTATAGCAATTTCTAGGTAATAGTCGTTTATATTCGAATACATTCCAAAGCACAAAATTTTACTCTTTTCTCCATGTTTTGTGTATATGACACCATATTTTACGTTTTATTTTATGCGTCTCTTGACTGATATTTGTAGATATAATTTATTTTACTACTTTTGTGTTCTAATTTTCTTCCAGTTATGGTCCTTTCTTATCCACTTACAAAAGTCTTTTCACAAGAAATGTTAGTGCTGGTTTCAATAGAGATAAAGTTCTTTAACATTTGTTTGCTGGGAAACTCTCTCTCTCACTCTCTCTCTTTCCCCTATTTTGAATAATAACCTTGTTGGATAGAGTATTCTTGGTTACAGCCTTTTTTTTTTTTCCTTTCCTTTCAGTACTTTAAATATACCATGCCATTTCTTTCTAGTCTGCAAAGTTTCTTCTGAAAAATCAGCTGATACTCCTATGGGATTTTCATTGTCTATAACTATTTGCTTTTCTCTTGCTGCTTTTAAGTTTCTTTATCTTTTATTTTTGTCATTTTAATTATATTGTTTTAGTGTGGACCTGCTTGGGTTTATCTTGTTTGGGACTCCTTGTGATTCCTGAACCTGGATGTCTGTTTCCTTCCCCAGGTTACAGAAGTTTTCAGGTATTATTTCTTCAAATAACTTTTCTGTCCCTTTATCTCTCTCTCTTCTCCTCTGGGACCCCTATAATGTGAATGTTACTATGCTTATTGTCTCAGAGTTACCATAAACTCTCCTTTTAAAAACTTTTTTTTTTTCAGCTTGTTGCTTTCCATTACCCTGTCTTCCATATTGTTGATATATTCTTTTGCATCCTCACTCAAATCTACTACTGTTTCCCCTAGTTTATTTTTCATTTCAGTTATTATATTCTTCTGTACTGTATGGTTCTTTTTTTACATTTTCTATTTTTTTGAGGTTCTCATTGAGTTTTTCCACTCTTCCTTAACTCTGTTGATTACCTTTATGACCATTATTTAAACTCATATCAGGTAGATTGCATGTCTCTGTTTTATTTAGCTCCTTTTCTGTGGTTTTTGTGGTTCTTTCATTTGGAACATATTCCTTTGTTTTCTCATTTTGTCTGAATCTGTGTTTGCTTCTACGTGTTAGGTACGTCAACTATGTCTCCTGGTCTTGCAAGAAGTGACATTATATAGAAAGATCTTGTGATGCCCTATAGCCCAATCCTGACCCTGGTCCCCAGGACAAGCTGTTCCACTGATGTACCCTGTGTGGGCTGCATGTGCCCTCCTGTTGTGGCTGAGCCACAAGTGCTGGTGGTGTTTATGGGAGGGGCCTGTCCCCTTCCTGGCTGACTGAGAATCTCTGCTGCAAATGTTTAATGTGGGCTGGTGGGCAGGGGGCCGGCCCTCAACTAGACTGGCTGCAGTGGTGGGCTGCAACTGCTGTGTGCACCCTGGTTGATAGGAACTTCCCCCTGCAGAGCTGGCTGAGAGGCCCAGTTGCAGCTACTCTGTGTGTGCTGGTGGGTAGGGTTTGTACACAACACTATTAGTTGAGAGACCTGGCTGCAGCCACCGCAGACTTGCTGTCAGGTGGGGCCAGCTCTCAGCATCACTGTCTGCAATATTTGGTTGCTACTGCCATGTGTGCGCTGGTGGGTAGAGCCTGTCCCTGACTTGGTTAGCTGTGAGTCCCGGGTGCAGCTAGTGCAGGAGTCCTGCCGGGTAGGATCAGCCCCCCTCCTCTTTGGAGTGGGGGCAGCTTTAGCGCATCAGTCCCAAGTGAGACTGCCTTCTGGGTGTGGTTGGACACTTTGAGGAGACACTGGTCTGAACTGAGTCTGCCTGCTGGGTGTAGTGGGGCAGGAGTCACTTTGGAAGGGTACCTGCTGGGGTGGGTGGGCTGGGTGGGGCGGCTCTACATGGGAATGATGGGGAGGGCAAGCAGTCCTGGCAAGATAAATGGAGGGTGTCAGAACAGGCCACAAGCATCTGGCTATCCAGGATGATGGAGGATGAGAAAAATGATGCCTACTAGCACTTCTATTTCCAGAGAAAGTTCCTGTAGATCCCTGCCCCTCTGGCACACGTCCTAAAATAATTAGTCAATACATCTTCATGTATAAGCCAAGTGCTTTCAGACTATTTCTGTGCTGGTTCTCAGGCCAAGTGATAAAGTGTACTGGCTCTTTAAGAGCAGAGACCTGGTTTTTCTGGCTCTCCCACAGTTAAATCCCACTGATTTTTTTTTAATTAAAAAAAAATTAATGTTTATTTTTGAGAGAGAGAGACAGAGCATGAGTGGGGGAGGGGCACAGAGAGAGGGAGACACATAATCCGAAGCAGTTCCAGGATCTGAGCTGTCAGCACAGAGCCCGACACAGCGCTCAAACTCACGGACTGTGAGATCATGACTTGAGCCAAAGTCAGATGCCTAACTAACTGAGCCACCCAGGGGCCCAAAGTCCCATTGATATTTACAGGCAGAGTTAGAGGTACTCATCTTCCCTGTGCAGGTTCCCATGGCTAGGAATGCCCAGTGTGGGGATTTATCCCCTAGCTCTTTCATGCTAATGATATCCCTCTCAGTTGTGTGTTGTTGTGTGCTGCAGGCTTGGTTCCTGGCCACATATGGCCTTTTTATATGTCTTTATTTTTATGATGTTAGCTATAACACTAGCTTTAACATAGACACTTGATGAAGATCTGTTGTGCCCTTCTCCAAGTATTTTTTTAGAATGAGGTGCAATACATGTAGTTATTAATTTGGTATGTCCAAATGGGAGGAAGTTAGCTCAGGATCTTCCTACACTGCCTCCTTCCTGAGATCTTTTTGTTTCTTGATGTAAGCCTTATTATGATATATGCATTATCACTATTGGTTTGTACAGAGCATGTTTATTTAATCTTTATGTATTTGGGGATTTTCCAGTTTTCTTGTTGTATTTGATTTCTAGTTTCATACTATTATGGTCAGAAAATATGCTTGAGATGATTTCAATCTTGAAGTATACTTATTTTGTGTGAGAATGTTCCATGTGTGCTTTGAGAAGAATGTATATTCTGCTGCTTTGGGATAAAATATCCTGTATATGTCAAGTCCATCTGGTCTAATGTGTTATTTAAGGCTAATATTTCCCTTACTGATTTTGATCTATCCATTGACGAAAGTGGGGAACTAAAGTCTCTTATTATTGTATTGCTTTTGCTCCCTTTACGTATATTAATAATTGCTTTCTATATTTTAGGTGTTCTATGTTGAGTGCATAAATATTGAGCGATTTTATATACTTTTGGGGTTGACCCTTTTATCATTATGTAATGATATTCTTTGTGTCTGATTATAGTCTTTGTTTTAAAGTCTATTTTGTCTGATGTAAGAATAGCTATCCCAGGTTTTGGTTTCTACTTGCATGAAATCTCTTTCTCCATCCCCTCATTTTCAGTCTGTGTCCTTGGATCTGAAGTGAGTCTCTTATAGGCAGCATATAGATGGGTCAATGCCTGCTATTTTAAACACTTTGTCAGGTAAATCACTTATCTATATTTCATTAAGGTATTTTTCTGAAGTTTTATCTTGTTCTTTCATTTGGAACATATTCCTCTGTTTCTTCATTTTCCTCAACTCTGTGTTGGTTTCTATCCATTCGATAAAACAGCCACCTCTACAGTCTTGAAGGAGTGGCTTTGTACAGATGAACATTTTCAATTAACCCTGCTAGTCTGTCAAACCTTTGCGATTGTCCAAGCAGCCTACTCATTTCTTAGTGGCTCTCATTAGATGAGGGTCTACCAAGACTTGTTAGTGTCCCAAAGGCGAGGATCTCAGACAGCATTTAGATTCAAATTGATTGGAAGCTGGAACCTCAGGCAGCAGCTTTTAAAGTATGTAAATGTATCTCTTATAGGAAAAGACTAGGAGATGGGCATTTCAGTCTCTTCCTTCTCCACTGAGCCCTGGGGTAATAGCAAGTTAAGTACTGCTTGTTGTTTGATGCCTTTTCATCAAACCTGTGAACAAAAAGCTCAGTGGACACCAGAATCAGGTGGTCAGGAGGCCTCCCCTGGGTTGAAGCTACAACAACCAGGGCCCCAGATGTATATACAGTCTCCTTTCTAGAAGATACTGGTTACTTTAAGGCAATGGGAGAGCATAAAGATGGTGTCCACCAGCTTCCATGGTCTTTGTATTTTTGTAGGCCCCTCTATGTATGTTAGATACCTGACCCTCAAGTCAAAGATTTTAATATAAGCAAATAGCTTCTTTCATAGAAAGACTGTTGCCTGTATGCTGTGGCTTCGAGGTTAGCCATGGTGGGTCTGTGTGAATCGTTCAAGAGCTAGTTCTCACTATTTTTAGTCTTGTAGGCCTTGTGGATGCAAGCCCCATTGGCTTTCAAAGCTAGATGTTTCAGAGTGTCCATCTCTCAGGTACAGCTCTTTAAAGCTGGAGTGCCTAAAGTGGGGTTCAAACCTTTACTCCTGTGGGAGAAACTTGGGGTTGTGAGTTCCCTTCCAATTGTGGGTCACTGAACCACATGGGGTTTATGGTGAGATTGTGTCCCAGCCTCTCCTGTTTCAATGTTTATATTTTCTCATGTGCCTGATGTATAGGAGTTGTTCAGATATTTTTTGGGTTTATTTCAGAGGGAGCTGTTCCATAGAAAGGTCTATATTTGGTGTGTCTGTAGGACATTTTAAACCATAATCTCATTTGACATTTATTTTAATGTCTAACCTGAGATAAAAATGATTTCATTATCTTTATTTTGTGGGTCAAACAAGAGATAATTTGTAATCTTTATGCTGGACCACACACAGGTAAAGGGCCCAGCCAAGATTTAATTTCTGAAGCAGGGTCTCTTGACTGCTGATGATTTTATTTAAGAGAACTTATTAGAGGCCAACTCTAGGGGTTGTTTCCTTAGTCACACTATTGATATAAACGATCCTATTTTCATTTACTTTTTTAAAACCATAGTGCCATTGACAAAACCAGTTAGTCAGTGTTAAATGGTTAACAGAAGTCAAAAGTATAAATGAAAACACCCTCTTTCCACATCACATTTCTAACATTCCCATTTTCTAAAGTCATTTTACACATCAGCATTTGCCTTATTTCAGTGGTTTGTTCTAATATTAACTGAGCTTTAAATATTCCTTCAGAGCTACTCTGTGTAATTGTAGTTGGCTCTATTTCGTATTGTTAAGAATGTGGAATAAGAATCCTTTCCTCTGTCAGTGATTTCAGCTGTCAACCCCTACAACAGTGACACAGGGAAGCTGTCAGTAAAACTGTTTTTGTCAAAGCCAAAGGTATTTCATAAGTGAATAAATTTAGAATAGGCAACATCTCAGTCTCTTGAGCACTTTATTTGTTATAAATACAAGTCAATACCACAAGATGGCACCTTCTTACTCTCAACATCTACAATTACAAACAATTATCTTCATAAAATGGTTTCAGCCTTTTAATGTGTTTAGATATTGAAACCTTATAAAAGCAAGACTTGCTACAAACAGGATTGGTGTTCGATGTATATTAAATGAGGTCAGATAATTAAATTCAAAAGAAGAATTTATAAATATTCAGATAAGAAAATTGAAATTACAAAAGCAGAGTTTGTCATCATTAAACTGAATTACAACTGTGTATGGCATAGTACTATATCTACATGGCTAAGTTTCTGTTAAAATACAGTTTCAGTAATCAAATAATCTGCCTCATTCTCCAATATAACCACCTAACACTCAATACATATTTCATTCAGAAACCACCTAGCTTTCCTCTAAACCAGCAATTACACCCACTCCACTCCCCCCCTCCCCCACCTCAACAAATGCAATCCGTGAAGTGCCATCATCCCCTGGCTACAAAACAAAGTACAATATTTAAAGGTAAAAACTCAGAGAATTTCTGAAATGGTAAACCATTCTCTCTGTGTTCATGAAAATAGGCAATCCAATTTGAAAGTCTTTGAACCAATGTAAACTCTAGAAAACTCAGTGTTGAAGTATGGGAAGAATAAAGACTTGCACTAATATAGTGCGTAACAAAGCAGTGTCAGGCTCGTCATTTACAGTAAACGCCTTGATTCGACTTTCCTCCAGATTGTCATCATGCTGCTGAAGATAAAGTTTATGGGAGTCTGTGGGAATTCCATCATGTTTTCTTCTTCCCATTTCCAAACAGGAAGAGAAGGGTTTTTCAGGACCCTTGGGAGAATCAAAAAATTAAACACACACCCACAAACAACTTGAAAGCAAAATGGCAGACCTAATAATCCTTGACTTCATGTCCAAATGAAGTTGAGGCAATATTACTTTCGCAATATTTGCATTCTGCCCAATGTATCACATCATGAGATTCCTCAAAAAACTGAGAAGTCTGAGAGCTACAAAAGAGAAAGCGGTTAAGGCAGTTGATGTCTACATTTGGATTTCTTTTTCAGGTTACATGTCTAAGTCTCCATCGTAGGCTAAGGTCAGAGGCTTCTGTTGGGGAGGTGTGCTTTGATGTGGTTTTGGCTTCTTGCTGCAAAGGGAAAAGAATTCCTCAGATAAAAATGGTTCACAGAGTTCTGTTTGATCTGCCAAAAACTATTGTGAGGTATAGAAATTCAAGCAGCTAAATGACAAAAGATTGAGCGCTCTGAACCTGTGGCTTTGTTTTTTGAATACTTTACCCCTATTTTAAGGAGAAGTTGTCATTTTTTCTAAATCTTAAAAATGGTTTCATGGAACCAGTGAACGTGGTAGAGGGCTACTTTTCTTGTTCTTGTTTATACTCAGTAATGCCAACATCTGCTGTTCACTAATTCCTAAGCTACTGTGACCCACATGCACATCAGAGATGTTTAACATGAGCAGCTGTAGCACCCAGGTTTCTGTGCCTTACCCTGGTCTCATTTTTAAGTAAACACACTTCTGCTCTTGCCTGAAGCCTGACATTTAGATGCCATGTAACCACAGTCTGTCAGGACACTTTCTCTGATTCTGCAGAGCCGCTCACACCTGGTCTCTGTTTTACCGCAGGTTGACAACTTTGCCAGGTCAGGGAGGGTTGCTCTTCCTTCTCAGAGAAGCTGAGGTTGACTAACCTTGGTAAATCACACAGTGATGGCCCAGATCTGGGGCAAAACAACCTGCATTACACTCTGAGTCTTAGTATGGGTGAAACTCAATTTACGTTGATGAATGTTAATAGTTTGAATTTGGCCACATGGTGCCCCACCTCTACCATAAGGCCTGTCTTCCTTTCTCAGTACTTTTGCATTCTCATGCCTTCAGTGCCCAGGTCTTGGGGGTTGTCCTTACCAGCAGGGAGGCAATTCTTTCCTTGTCTCCAAGTTTATTTTAATAGCATCCATTATTTTTATTAATGTTTATTTTTGAGAGAGAGAGAGAGCAGAAGCAGGGGAGAGGCAGAGAGAGAGAGGGAGACACAGAATCCGAAGCAGGCTCCAGGCTCTGAGCTGTCAGCACAGAGCCTGATGCGGGGCTCGAACTCATGAGCTGCAAGATCATGACCTGAGCCAGTCAGATTTTAACGGACTGAGGTGCCCCAAATAGCATCTATTATTAATTGGAAATATACTAACTGCCAAGCCCTGTGCTGAACATTTTACATCGCAATAAATCCCAGAACAACCCTAAGAGAGGGGAAGCATTAATTTTTTTTTTTTCATTACAGAGAAGGACTAGAAAGGTCACTTACCTTCCCTCAAGTCACCAAGTGGCTGAGCCTGAAAACTAAGCACATCTAACACATAGGCCCAGGCCCAGGCCATCAACCTCTTCAGTGCACTTCCTCTGTATCCATGTCATTAACTTGGCACTTGGTAGAAACATTTTGGTGTGTACATGGGAATTTTCATACTTTGAACTTAAATTAGAAACACATTTTAATGTGTACAGTTCGGTGGCACAATGTTGTGTAACCATCATCTTATCTAGTTCCAGAACATTTTCATCACCCAAAGAGAAACTCTATATTCACAGAAGTAGTCTTCCTATTTCTCCCACACTCAAGCCCCTGGCAACCACTTAAACTTCTGCACCTTAGGGGTTTGCCTATTTTGAATACTTCATCCAGATGGAACCATTCTATATGTGGCTTTTGTGTCTGACTTAAAATGGAGAATGCTGTATTACGTGAATTTTACTGCACACACACACATGTGCGCGTGCTTGATAGAATTAAAATGGTTTTAGGGAGAATCACCTAGTTTAAATGCTCAAGTTCTAAAATTATTTTTTTGGTTCCATAATGAAGCAAAAACAAGAAATGAAAAAAAATTTTTAAATCACTAGAAGGGGGCACGTTGGTGGCTCAGTGACTTAAGCGTCCGGCTTAAGCTCAAGTCATGATTTCACATCTCATAAGTTCTAGCCCCGCATCGGGCTCTGTGCTGACAGCTCAGAGCCTGGAGTCTGCTTTGGATTCTATGTCTCCCTCTCTGCCCCTAAAAAATAAATGTTAAAAAACTTAAAAAAAATCATTAGAAGGAAAACCACAGATGGCATCTGTGTTCCTGCCTGGCAGCTGGGGTGCAGTGGGTGCTCAGTGGGTTATGAGGTGAGGCTGGGCATGGGCTACACAGAGACACCTTCCAACTAGGGAAACTGAGGAGAGGAAGGAACCTGCTCTAGCATCCCCTATCATGGGAAGCCTCCAGTTTCCTGCTTCTCAAAAGCGTATTCATTTTGTCATTATTAGAATAATATTCAATGTAACTTTAATATAGAAGTATATTCCAGTGGCTCTGGTTCTACTGTTTGGCCCAGACTCTTGCATAGAGAATGGACCCAGCTTGAAATGAGGTCCAGAGCATGCTAATCTGTAACATTTAAAAGTGCTAAGAAATCCCACAAACGACAGTTGAGGACAACTTGGAAGTAACAGCTTGTGCATCCACTGTGGTGGAGGTTTGGTTATAGTGGAGGTTGTCCTAATACAAGATAATTCATCTGAAATGACAGTTGGGGTCTTACTCATCCTCTATCTCTTGCCTTTTGAGGGGGAAGGGAAGATATGGAGGTGCTTCCAAATAGTTTTTGGTTATCCATTCTTAATTTGCATTTGTGAAGGGTGATGGGCAAAAAAGCAAAAGCTGTGTCCTGGGGAGTGGGGAAGAGGGATAGAGATGGCTGGATCTTTATGTCAACATTGCCAGGGAGACACCGAAGCATGGTCAGCTGTTTTTTGGGCCCATATTGTGCTCAAAATAGGAGCTGAGTTTCCACATAAGGAATTATGAACATTGTATCAACCACTGGGAAAAAAGAGGGGTTTTCTAATACGTAGTCCTTAAATCCTTGTGGGCCATGGGGTGTGCTGGGGATCATTTGGATGAAGGCGACGTTTTATTATGATTGTGTAACCTCTCAATTGATACTAATATTGTAACTATGAATGTGTGCGACCTGAGAAATTTTAGAGTTTAAATGTTGTTAAATGTTGGTAAACCGAGTAAGGTGATACTGTGCTGGGTAGCTGTGGCTTTCGAAACCTTCCTGGTGAGTTAAAAAAAAAACCTGAGGGAAGGGGATATGTAGCAGGGTTGTCCTCAGCAAAGCCACCAACTTGGGGACTTGTCTTTAGAGGCCCTGCTCCTTTTCCCCTTAATTCTTTTTGTCAAAATATATTTTCTCCTCCACTCTGGTCTCAGGAAAGGTGTGACCACCTCACTCACACTAAATCAGGACCTGCCGTTGCTTGGCAAATAGGCCACCGCCACTCATCCCATACCCAGGATGGATCTCTAATCCATCACACTGTTCTTCCCTGTCGGACTGAGGTGGAGCCTCGTAACTCTTCCTAATAGAGCACTGGTGACAGCCACCGTCACTTTCAGGTTTGGCACAGAGATAAAACTATTATGCGACTCTGGCTGTAAGAGATCTTTGAAAGACACACATTTATTTTTTCCTTTTTTTTATTAAAAATTTTTTTTAATATTTATTTTTGAGAGAGAGAGAGAGGAAGCAAGGGAGGGGCAGAGAGGGAGACATAGAATCTGAGGCAGGCTCTGAGCTGTCAGCACAGCGCCGAACATAGGGCTTGAACTCACGAACCTGAGCCAAAGTCAGACACACTTAACCCACTGCCCCAAATGACACACATTTAAAGTGACCTCTTTCATGACCATTTGAATTTTAGCAAGGGCTAAAACCAGTAAACCAGGAAAACAAACTGATTACAGACTTAAAGGCAAATTGCTGGTACTCAACAGTACCAATGAATTCCAGCCTCAGGGCAGTAGAGCTTAAATAGCTTGATGAAAGCCGGAACTGTCTTTGGTTTAGGCAGCCTTTCCCAACGGCAGGGCCTCTGGAATTGGGGGCACTACTCTCAAACTTGGGCAGAATGGGGGCCCATTTACTGAACGGCACTGGGCAGGGCAGGATGAATATGCGGTAGTTATCTGCAGCAATTTTCTGGTACTATGTCTACATTAACTAAAAGCTCACCCAGAGCTCATCTTGACTCAATTGCCTCATGGATCTTTAGTGCCAGGGGAGCAGGGCATCAGTAATATTTCAAAAACTTCGAACACTAATGGCAGATGTACAAAGGGTTGTATCTGAACGAAGCGGTCCTTAAGAAGACTATTCTTCTATATTTTCTCAAAAGCGCTTCTAAGTTTTATTATAAATTGCTTTCATCTAAAGTATACACCTAAGGCCTGGCATATTATAGCAGTTCTCTTGTCCTAAGCCTTTTATTTTGGGGAGAAAATATAAAATCACCAAAATGGTCATCCTCTAACTCCTGTGCAACCTATTTAATAGAAGTAAATGCCGTGAAAGTATCTATTTGGACTCTTTAGGCAGCTCATATGTAACAGTAAATGGTATGGGTTTTGATATCGAGAGTCTGTTCCCAAGTCTATAGCTTACTTGGGAAACAAAGAACATCTAAAAAATATGAAAGCTGGAGACACTACATTGAATCTAAAGACTTTGTAGGATTAGTGAAGAGAAAGAAATTGCAGACCAGAAGACTAGTGGAAAGAACGTAAGCTCTGGGCCTAGGGATACCTAGAAGTGATTTTATCAGGTTGATGACCTCAGAAAAACTTGCTCTGTCTTTAAAATGGGTATGATAATAGCAATAACACATTAGATTATTGTGAGGACTGGAAAAGACAATCTATGTAAAACACCTAGGTTTGGTTGGATGGTAGAGGAGTAAGAGATTTATAGAAGTAACTACAATCACAGCATAGAGTAAATGCCAGAGAAGAGGAAGCATGGACATGTTATTCCAGACTGGGAAAATGTTGGCATTTGAGGTTTACTGG
This sequence comes from Felis catus, assembly GCF_018350175.1. Taxonomy (NCBI): domain Eukaryota; kingdom Metazoa; phylum Chordata; class Mammalia; order Carnivora; family Felidae; genus Felis; species Felis catus. The sequence goes on along the minus strand of NC_058375.1, from coordinate 129,039,599 downwards.
GAAGAACTAATAGCATGTCAATAGCTAATGGTGAAAATGCATTCTAGATAAACGGGACTTAAGGAGGAAACCTTGGAAGCAGCCGACTCCTTGCAAAACTAGAAGGTACCACCGTAAGCATCCGAATATAAGGTTACTTCTCCCAAAAACATTATCCTTCAGAAAGAAGTTGTAGGCTTATATTCAACCCTTATATAAGTTTTCCATATAATGAAGAGCTTACCTTTATAATAATAAAAAAAAATGGCGTCAAAATTGAACATGCACAGTGAAAATGAAAAGGCAAATTTCCCTAATACATTTGAAAGGGTACATGGGGTCTTAGGAGAAAACTTCTGAAACAGCAACATGGATTACAAATGCGGTATCTCAAACAACTTGGATAGAAATGAAAATGGTAAACTTGAGAAACTAAAACTGTGGGAAGAGAGATAACAGTAATTACAAAGTGATCTGAAAGATGGATACAAACTTTCCTATGAAATATGAAAGTAAATGAGTATATTATAATAAATATATAATATAGGATTATGGGTATGAATGCAGAACTAAGCATATTGGTTAAATATTACAGTAGATAATTTACCATTTTATCAAAATAAAGAGTTTATTAAGGAGGTAATTTTTTAAAAAAAATTCTTCAATGAGAAAAATACACACACGGGACTGTCCAAGGCATAGGGAAATAGATGTACTTGGAATGATTGTTCAGGCTGAAATTATGGAAGGCTAGCTAGGCAGCCAGAACATGACTTTCCTTTTGTTGTCAATGGCAAGTCACTGCTGGTGTCTAAGTAGGAGAGAGGCTGATCATTTGGCTAAATTTTAGAAAGACTAATTTTGCTGTAGATAGCAGAAAGGAGTATTTGCATTAAGTCCAAGTATGTAGCTATTGTGCTATACCTAGTGGGAGGTGATTAAGGCCAAGCATTGAAGATGAAACAAATAGATGTACAAAATACTGTACATAAATATTTATGTAATTTGGTCACTAAAATATAAGGGGGATTATATTGATCTTTAAAAAATTCGCTAGAAAACTGTTTCCAGAATTCAGTGAGGTACCTAATTAATCCCCAGAGCTTAGGGTCATTCAGAAAGGGCCTCAACAAATATTTATTCCTGAAGGAATGGATAAATGCAAAAAGGCAAATTTAATGACTTACTGTTGATTTTCAATCTCTTAGATATTCCAGGAAAGCGGGAACGATAGGATTTGGAATCAACAACTAGAACACATCCCAGCTTTTACAGAACAGATTTTCTGATTCTCTTACACTGTGTTGGGTCATTACTTTCAGAGGAGCTTCTCATCTGTCAAATTTTCATGTCCTTTGTTACAATATAAGACCTTTTCCTCCCTTTCTAATCTTTTCTAGTGATGAATGCATCCTATCACTCTGAACCTCATATAAGGCTTTAAACTTCACACTTGTTCATTAAGACACCATCTAGGAATACATACAAAATTTATCAATTGAGACATAAAAATTGGTCAAATCATTTGATTATAGGTTGAAGGACTAACCGAAGGTGTTACTTTTTACTACAGCACTATGGACACATTAGTTGGATAGAAATCCAATTTCTAGAGATTCAATTTGTAGCACTATAGGTGGCAGAAAGAATTAAAGTCATCTTATTTTCTTCACTAACTTTCACTGATCCAGAGCAAAGATTTAAAAACCTGTGTAACCTTGGAAACAGAATTTGAGACTAAATATACAATGGTTGGATTTGAATCGAGATTAAAACTTGGGTAAAAATTCTCAAGGAAATAGTTTAATAGATTATGAATATAAATATCTCAATTTGGAGAAAAAAGCAAGGTAACATTTGATCTCATGAAAATAAAAAGATCCTTTGGAAATTTTGCTTTGGAAGCTAATAAAATATCGTCAACACACTTGAAAACATTCAAATGTATTTACATCTGTCTGGTCTCAAGAACAACTCATCAACTAAATTTTCAGGAACAAGTCACTTAGAAAATGGGGTTCCTGAAATTGGCTGTCAAATTTTCTCTACTATCTGGTCAATGTGGATAAAACCTGGCCTCTATTTAAAATGTACTAAAGGGGCACCTGGGTGGCTCAGTTGGTTAAGTGTCTGACTTGGGCTCAGGTCATAATTTCGCAGTTCATGAGTTCTAGCCCCGTGTCGGGCTTTTTGCTGACAGCTCAGAGCCTGGAGCCTGTTTTGGATTCTGTGTTTCCCTCTGTCTCTGCCCCTCCCCCACTCACACTCTGTGTCTTTCTCTCAAAAATAAAGATTAAAAATAAATAAAGTAAAATGTACTAAACAGGCTGATTGAACCCACTGGTCAAGATAGGTCATATTAGAACTATCTGGAGTAATGACTCTTAGCCTTGGCTGCATTTTAGAATTACCTGGAGTGCTTTTAAACATCCAGATGACCTGGCCACATGCAAGATTAATTAAGTCAGAATCTCTGAGGCTGCAACCAAGTATCAATTCCCAGGAGGTGCCAAGAGATGCCAACGTACAGTCAACACTGAAAGATAGTCTAAATCAGGGGTGCCTGGGTGGCTCAGTCGGTGGGGTGTCTGACTTCAGCTCAGATCATGATCTTGCAGTCTGTGAGTTGGAGCCCCATGTTGGGTTCTGTGCTGACAGCTCAGAGCCTGGAGCCTGCTTCAGATTTTGTGTCTCCCTCTGCCTCTCAAAAATTAAAAAATTTTTAATGTTTATTTAATCAAAAAGTCTAAATCAAAATACTAAAATGGAAATTTCCTTATAATGATTTACATCTTCTGATATTATTTGAAAACCAAATAAAAAAGTTATATTCTACTGTTGATAATTATTTGTGGGTTCAGGAGTCCAATTACAATAGCCAATGGCCTTTTAGCATAATATGTCACCTATAAGAATATGGAATATAAACGTTTTGCTAGTTAGTACTTACCAAAGAAGGTAGGAAGTAAATACTAGGAAAATCATGATAAGAAAACCGCCACCTGAAATGCCATAAACCCAGATTTTTACTCGGCCATCTGTTTAAAATAGAGATTAAATAAGGTTAGCATGCAAAAGAATTCAGACTATTTTAATTTTGTATGTTTATATAGTCTTATACATGTAACACAAAAGTATCACAATACATTTTGACAACATAAACAGAACCAAAAAAATTACGAGGCAATCCTACATGCAAAGAAAATTACTCTCACCACTTTTGGGGACTTTGCTTCTTGAATGATGTTGAACAAAAACTATATGCCCAAATAAGCTAATGATAAATTCACCAAATTATGTCAAATTATAACCATACATGTGAATATTTGCTTATTTTGATGCCATATCTGCTACAGTTAAGAAAAATAGAACCCAATAGTCTGATCTATTTTGTGATTTTTAATATGTATAACTTGAGTGTATATATGTTTTTCTATTTTCTGCTTATGTGAGCATGGTTAACTGGTCTGAGAGAGATGCCTGAGCATCCCCAAGGAACTACATTCCTTTCTGAAAGATAGATGCACACAGAAGATTCATTATACTACGTAATTAACTGCAGGTCCAAAAACTTATTGGTATCTTACTTGAAAGGCTTCTATGGGATGAACAACTATCAAAATCTATTGTAAACAACAACTGTTTGGAATAAAATCACAATTACGTTCAATTATATTATCACTACCCATTACAGTTTTTGCTTATAAGACACTTTAAAGCCTCAGTCAGGTTTTTAGAATGAGGTTTCAATGTAGTAATGATATTTTTCTATGGTCATAAAACTTTTAACAAAGCTTTGATTCAGATCTCTTTGAAACACTAATGATGCAATCCCCTATTCTGTGTTTTTTACATTGGAAGAAAGAAAAAAAAAAAAAGTCTTCCCTGAGTGATAAAGTACCTTTCATCTTTTTACTCCTAAACCTCCTAGAACTGAAGTACTGGGAGGGTCCAGTACTTTTAAATCCCCAGTGTAGAAGGATGTGGTCCATGTTACTTAAAAAAAGAATATAACTTTTTATAATAATATAATGGATAGGATCAAACTTCAAACTATTGAAAAAAGAATATGTAGTGAAAAATAAGTCTCCCTGATGCTCTCTCTCAATTCCCAACCCAGCAGCGACCACTGTTATCTGTTTCCTTGTGAATCATTTTAGTTTCCTTTGTATATGCAAATATAGCAGCAGAGCATGCATGCAGTTTTCCATGCTAGATCTTAAAAGCAGGTCTCATTCTCTTTAATAGGAGATGTATAAGTGTATTATATTTTGTTTTTCCATATTCTGCTTATCAACATTTAGGTTATTTCCATTCTTTTTTGTTGTTGTTGTTGTTGTTAATGTTTATTATTTTTGAGAGAGAGGGAGACAGAATCCGAAACAGGCTCCAGGCTCTGAGCTGTCAGCACAGAGCCTGATGCAGGGCTAGAACCCACAAAACATGAGACCATGGCCTGAGCCAAAGTCGGCCGCTTAACCAACTGGGCCACCCAGGCACCCCTCCAATCATCTTTTTATACAACAAGCAGTCATAACAAATATTACTTAGTAAACATATATATAGTTGTATGATGGGTTCCTAGCAAAGAACTCTTAGGTCAAACTGTATGATACATATTGCCTAAACGACTTTCTTGAGGTTGTTCCAACTTACACTATCAAGAGAAAAACAGAGACACACAGATGTATGTTGACATACATGCTATTACTGATATTTTAATTAGCTCCCAAAGGCTAAGGACCCCACGTGTGGATTTGAGCATTCATTTCTCTAGAACCTCACCCTAATTATCTTCCTGAAGTAGGGTGTTCAGGCAATGGGTGAGCCTGGCTACATTTTATATCCTGCTTCCTTCAAATTTTTTAAAATTTTTTTTAATGTTTATTTATTTTTGAGACAGAGAGAGACACAGCATGAACGGGGGAGGGGCAGAGAGAGAGGGAAACACAGAATCGGAAGCAGGCTCCAGGCTCTGAGCCATCAGCCCAGAGCCCGACGCGGGGCTCAAACTCGTGGACTGCGAGATCGTGACCTGAGCCGAAGTCGGACGCTTAACCGACCGAGCCACCCAGGGGCCCCATGCTTCCTTCAAATTTAAAGCTACTTCAGTCACAAAATGCTAATTCAGTCACAAAATGAATGAAATGTTTTTAAAACCTATAGCATGCCCAGACATACAGGGAGATCAAAAATGAATAGTGGGTTGAAGAGTGTACATCTGATTTCTCCTACTAGATCTAGTTTCTGTTTTTTTCTTCACTTAAGCACGTCATTGAGGCACTTTTGATATGCAGGTGCCTAGGTTCTGTGGGGGAAATTCCCAGGGTATATTTTGCTTGAGCTTTGCCTGCCTCTTTCTTCTCCATGCCCTGTTAGGCCACTTTGCTTAGTCATTAGTAGCATTTTGTTTCCTAGGAAAGGTATGTATGATAAGCACCAAGAATCATGCTTTTGTTTTCTGCATACTTCATAAGTGGGGAGCTGAAACAAATGCTATCTATGAAAGGCCTTACTGACCTGCCTTTCAAATATTACTATCACTTACTGGTGGTATGACCTTGGTCAAATTCATTTTCATTGTTTCAGACTCCGAATCTCAAAAATGGGGGATGATAGCATCTCATTAGGTTTTTGCAATTTCATGAGATCGTTCACTCCGTATAACCAGCACAGAATGATAGGGTACACAGAAAGCGTCGAATAAATGTTCATTCCTATCCTGAATCACCACCAATTCCTAAGCCCTGCAGGTCCAGCATGGTGGTAGAACAACAATCTTGTAAGGCAGGTGCTTATGGACCTGTGTACTCACTTATAAAATCAATTAAAAGACACTACGCTGAATCACAAAACGGGTACATTCTGAGCCATGATGCCAAGGTATGTCTGTGAAATTAAGGCTCTTTACTATTCCACTAGTGTTACTTAAACTAGATAGGGTCCCTAGACATTTCCTAAGGTATCTACACATTCTTGATCTATGGCAATTTTTGCTTTTAATTTGAATTATGTACAGAAAACTCCAGTTAAAAGGCATTCTCTCTTACAGAAATAACTTACAATTGAAAGATAATTTTAAATGTTAATATTTTGAGAACTTAATTCAGTATCTTTTACACTGGGGTTGAAACAGATTTATCTTAAACCATCCATGAGAACATTTTACATTTAAAGGGACTACATCTTATACGGCACTCAAAGTTAAGAAACCTTGAATTCGACCACATCACCTCTTCAGTCTCTTCCTTCCCTCCATTCTTTCTGTCATAAGCAGTGGTTACAACATGAACTCCACCCCCATGTGAAAAATGTGTATTTCTTACGTCTTAAATGTACCTGGATCAAGGGGTTGAAGTGACCATCCTTTAAAAATATCATGTATTTTTGAATTCACAGGTCTGTTTTTCCCAGCAAGGTTTTTCACATCAGCTTTTTTATCCTCTGAGCCTGGTACTTTCATGCAGTAATCCAAGAAACCATTTGATCTCATTATCTCTGTGTAGCCCTTTTCACAGCCACAGACGCCACCCTATGGAATACAGAATAGTTTTACGGTTACACAGTGATGAAAAAGAAGAATTTAAATGTTGGAATCACTTAATACGTGCATGATATGTTATGGCAGTTTGGGGTTTTTCAGCAACAGAGTTGCCAAAGAGATGAAAAGCCAAACAGTTCATCTTTCTGAATTCCAAAGTCAACCCTTGAATACAGCATCAGATTTTTCTGCAGGTTTACAATTCTTACGCCTCCCCTATAAGAAATCACAACAGATGGCATTGATTCCATCCTTTTTTCTCTCTCACAGAGATATTTGAGGCACACTTAATCAAATTATCTTCCACTCTTCCCCCAACTCTTTCAGATTCCTGCCCACTCACTCAAACCTGCTGCCCTTGATGCTGAGAAGTAAAGCAACACAGATTATGTACTTTGTGCTGTTTGATGTCTGTTGCTGCACCAGCTGCTGAATGCTGCTCGTCCCTTGTACCCTTGATCACTAACTAGTCTGAACTACCTTTCTGCTTGGAAGCTTGTTCTGCACTCAAGGAGAACAGCCTAAGTAGGGGGAAAAAAAAAAAAAAAAAGACTTCACCAGATGTCCCATATGCTTCCTTGTAGTAACCTGAGTGTCACAATACATCACATTCCTAGTCGGCACCATGTCAATGTGTTCTTCATATTTGTGAATTTCTGGTCATTTTCATATACAATAAATCTCTCCAAGATGCTGGCTATGATGAGGCATAACGAACAAGGATTTTGTACTGTCTCTAGGAGTGAAACTGAAAATAATCGTTCTTCCCTCTTCCCTCAAATAACAAGACGATAGAGAATAGAACAAGTTAAGCATAAAATTATGAATCTGTATGACTTTGCTGTTAGAGCTCCTCACCTGAAACTGTTGATATGGCATTATTTGAACAGGCCCCTAGCCTCACATAGCCACTCAGGTCTGGGTGATTCAGAAGGATGGATATATTTGGGTCATCAATTGTTAACTGAACACATGATTTTAAGGAGCAATAGACACTCCAACTAAAGAGGGCACCTCAATCTTGTACAAAAGGCCAAGATCAGAAAAGTATGGTAGAATTAATCACTGCCCATTGTTTAGTGAACAGGCAGCATTCTTATCATAATGACAATTATTACAACATTTCGTTTGAAGATATTACATGGTGTTCAATGGAGAGAACTAGTTATGACAATTGAGGTAATCTCAATTAGTCTAAGTAAAAAGTTGTAACCAATCACATATGCCAAAGGTTCAGTGTAAAAGTATTTGTTATATTAAAGAGGGTATCCAGATAGTTGGTGGAAAGCCACAACTTCTATTTTGCAAATCTCATTAGCATATGAAGTTGTTGCTGACCCCTTTTCTCCTCTGTAAGGGTAGGTATTTGCTTTTTCTGTGGTAAAGAATTAACCTACTTTAAAAGTAAAAGATCCATAAAATAGGATTGAGTGCTTGAATTATTTTTAACCAGATCATTTTTGGGAAAGAACACATAATAAAACTATTTCTTGAGGGAACATGACATAACTTTATATATGCACTGCACAATGTGAGTGCCATTGATTAGAAAACAGAATACATTGCACATTTTGCATTAATTCCTGAGGAGTAAATGGGAGAAGAAGAGAGGGAAAGATTTCTGCTTTAAAAAAAAGTGTGCAGGTGCACATACATTCTTCATAGGCAAACATTCAACTTTTACTAAATAATTAGCAAATATAAACATTTATATCTTTCAAAATAGTTTGGCTAGATGAAAGTTTAAGAAATAAAGAATAAATCCACGAAGAACATTTATCGGTAAGCAGAGATAATATAAACTAGACATCTGAAAGGTAGATTTGGCTATAGTCAGTTACAGAAAAAGACTGTTCTTCATAAGACATGGCCCTACAAAGAAAAATCCTTAATACCTGCATTTATTCCTGCAAACTCCTCTAGATGGTACCGTGAGCACACGGAACTGCTGCTGGGGCTGGAGCCCCCTGGAAAACACCCAATAGCATATGCATAAGACAGCAATTAACTGTAGAAGGCTTCGGCACCGGACTCACCTGGGTACAGTAGGAGAAAGGTTTCCTGCAGGCTGGATTACACTGCCGAATGGCAGCAGGACGGGCCTGGGGGGAGCAGCCTCCTACAAAAAAACAAAAAACCCACCATCGCTTGTGGACTTTGCTATGGTAAACATTATTTTTTTTTTTCCTCTTTCCTCTCTGGCAATGGCCACACTATAACAGTATTTTTTTTAATATCCATTTGCTTGACATATGGTCCAGCCGTATTTTATAGATTACTCCAGGAAGAATTGTTCAAGAGGGGAGGCTCTGCTAACAAGATGGTCACAGTAGTTTTTACACCTGCTCATTGGCATTGTCATTCTATCATACAGCTCTGCTTGAGGGTAACATCTGCGTGCAGGGATCAGGAAAAGAACTGATGAAATTTCAATGTAAGTTCTGGAGCAGAAAATAGATCTGCTCAAAGACTCATTCTATGTATATTTTTCTCCTGCTCCTGAATACCCTAACTAGGCAATAAGCCAACTGGCAACAACCAAATGTGAAAAGAATGCCACTGATGGATTCATGGACGACAATAGCAAACACTTTGGTAACAGTTTTAAATGTATCTCAACTGGAACACACACACACACACACACACGATCATAAAAATGAAGCTTTACACATTTTTAAAAGCAAATGTATAAGCTCCAGGAGAGGCAGTCATACATATGACACAGTACTTACAGGTGTTCATTAAATATTTTTGAGTAAATGGATGGAATAATGTCCCTACAATCTGAAAATCATTTACATATTAGTCATGCCTTTCTGGATTCAAGGTACTAAGCTAAGAATTTGACATATGAGGGCAGTATTTAAATTGTATTTATATAATACTGGTTTCATTTAGAGATTCTAGATTTTGCTTGTCATCCAATTATAGTTTATGAATGGGTAGCTGGCGAAAAGCTTTCAGCCAAAGGTGGTATAGAAAACAGATCTATGTTTTCCCTGGGAATGATGCGGCTACATTCCCACTGTTACTGTTCCCACAGGGGGGAAAAAACCCAAAACCAAAATTCTACAATCCAGAATTAGTACCTATGGGTGAAATGGATAATCTGGGCATTAGTGGCAATAACCACATGGGCCTATTGCTACCAATAGTGGTTGGAGGACTGTTTACACTCTTTAAACCAGTGATCTCCAAAGAGTAGTGTCTGCACCCCAAGAGTATCAAATCTCTAGGGAATTGGGAAGAAAATTCAAGACTTTGTAGAGTTCATACAATGTTTAAAGTTAAAAAATATTAAGCTCTAATACTTAACAGCTGATACTTGTAACCTGAGCTGCTCATTGGATGGCCCTATGTTGTCCACCATGCACCAAATACTAGGTGCAGAGAATTTGATAGTGTAACCCTCACCAGTTAACTCTCAGCATGCTGCAGAGGATGCTACTTTCTGTGTTCCTGGTTAAGTAGATTTACAGTGTATTTAGTTTCAACAATAACTTACAGAATGGGCAAGTAGCTTAAAATTATTGTAGGTATATGCAATGGATTAAAGGGACTACACAATGCCAAAATAGGCAAACAGGACAAAGGCAGAGGTGATGATTCTTCAATTCCTACAGAAGAACAGAACTTCTCTCACTGGTTCAATAAGCTCTGTCAGCCACAGGAGCAGTAAAAACAATGACAATTTTCTCTGATAAGCCATTAAAAAAACTCAAAATTGAGATCGTTTGTACATTCAAATGATATCCACTGTCATGAATAAGGAAGCCTTTTCTCAGTCTATATTTAGATATTAAATAATGACTAGCAAAATATCCAAAACCAAGTTTCTAGTGCGTGACACAGAGATCTATAACCTAGAGCAAAAAGTTTTTTGCACCGTTAACAAATATATTTTATTTTTATCCACCCTTTTAATTTCAACTTTTGTATGTGTTTCATAAAATGTTAGGATAGCAGTGCAAGAATAGGATATGTTGAGAGATGTCCTCAAAAACTTTTTACTGAGAAGATAACATGATTTAAAACTTTACAGACCAGTGTTTTAAACCCTTTTTTTAGCCTTTGTCTCAGAACATGCTATTTAAGGAAATTTTATAGTGTGCCTTGTCATATATATTACTGGTCTTCAAATAGAATTGTTTGCATTCTAAGATGCAAAGTTTTATTACTCAGCCATAAGAATGAGATCTTGTCATTTGCAACCACATGGACAGACCTGGAGGGTATTATGCTAAGTGAAATAAGCCAGACAGGAAAAGACAAATGCCCTCTTATTTCACTTTATATAAAATCTAAAAAACAAATGAACAACAATAAAGAAAGAACCAGACTTATAAATACAGAGAACAAACTGGTAGTTGCCAAAGGTCAAGGAGGGGGACCGTGTTGGGTGAAATGGGTGAAGAGGATTAAGTAGTACAAATATCTAGTTATAAAGTAAGTCACGGGGAAGCAAAATGCAGCATAGGGAATGTAGTCAATAATATCATAATATTCTTATGGTGGGCATTTCGTAATGTATATAATTGTTGGGTCACTATGTTGTACACCCAAAGTTAATTTAACATTATATGCCAAGTATATATACCTCAACTCAAAATTTAAAACAAAATAAGGTTTCATGACAATTTGCTATGAAGATCATCTAAGGTCAACTGCCCAGTCTTCTCTTGCTTATAATGTGTAAGCTAATTCTTCTCACAAACACCAACACTCAGATCTTTTTGAAGTGCCCACACAAATCTTAGGCAGGAATACCTGTGACATTAATGCCATCTGAACGTTGGCACCATACAGTTCGTTCATTATTGTTCCAAAGACTTGCTTTCCATGTGTAGTGATAACATTTGCCTCCTGCAAGTAAATATGATAACAGCGGTTCTATTACACCTCACATACAAATAGAACAAGTGTTGCTCAATCAAGGCTGAGAACTGAAAAGTGCTCTTGGTACCTGTACAAGGGCGTGTTTCTAGAACCTGCTGGGGGCAGCTGTCTTGGTTCTCAAAAGACTGAACTATAAATGTCCTTGACCTAGATTGGCGGCCCATTGTCTCAAAGCTTCTTCCATTGATGCAGGTTAATTCACACGTGCTCCACTCTGACCATTCCGCTAAGTGGCAGTCTCCTGGATGATTGTGCAGTACAGAGCAAGGAAAATAACATGAACACTGGCACTTGGAAACATGGACAGGGTTCACAGTGAGATTTGTGGTGATGGCACAGTGATACAGGCAGGTTCTAGGTACTATACATTCCACCTTGACCGATTTCCCACTTAGAATACACTGAGAATAATAATTTATGGTTTAATCTAGTTTAAAAAGAAAGTACTGAAAACTAGATTACTATGATTTGAAATGAAGTAGTGGCAGTTTTATGTAGATAACACTATATGTCTTCTAGTGATAATAAACTTTTTAAAAGGGAGATGTAAAGATGATAGTAATTCAGTTTTCAAGGAGCAGCATTAACATTATAAAATAGACATCCACAGAAACTATATAAAGGTAACAATTTGGTCTCTGAAGTGAAGTATTTTTGAGTCTAAAGAATATATAATAATCTAAACATATTTGTAAGTATATATATGTACATATGCATGTATTTACATGTGTGGATATATTCAGGCACCTTAAACTTATGCCATAAAAGCTAGGTTGGTTATTAAGATTAAAATCAACTCATGCATATTATGTATCTAACAACGACCTTCACATTTTTAGAATGCTTTTATGAATCTATAGCATTACTTGCTCCTACCACCCCACCATTCATGGGGTCATCAAAGATCCAGTCAGCATGTTTTGAGTGATGGCCAATGCTGTCAGGTTAGGCATTATTAACACATTTTCTAGATGTAGCAAACTTAGGTTCAAAGCACTAGACTCTATGTCTCTGGTAAACACCAGTGATGTGACAAAGATTTTAATTAGTTCTTAAATTTCCAACTCCAGTGCTTTTTTGCCCCTTACCTACTCTGCCTCCATTGAAGCTGTAAGGATATTATAAAGTGATAACTTTATTGCATTTTTATTGTGGCTAATATGAAATTTCAACTTTAATTAGACGTTCTCAAAAAAAAAAAATTAAAATCACCAGGGAAGTCCCTCCCAATCATTTAAAATCGCATACCTGGGCAAGGCACAGAACATGGCTGTTTCAGGATGGTGTCTTGAAAGGGCATTTCTCCACACAGTGCCTCGTCCACACTTACAGCTGAGTGAGAGACTGAACCATTGTGGACCACACAGGAAAAGCTGCGGATCTGGATTCCTTCCCCACAGTCTCCACCCTAAGAAAGGAAAGGATGCTGTTACAATTACCCAATTAGCATCTCACAGTATTTTTGGCTCCTGCCACCTCTTGCCCAAGAAAATCCACAGCTTCCTCCTCTTGGGAGTTATCTTTCAATTGTTGACAATAAAGTATCACTAAGTAATCCTCCTAGAGCTGAAAGGGAAGCTAAAGTAGAAATGCAAATTTATTCCATGGAATGTATGTACTCAGACTCTGATGATTCATTTTGGAACTCAGCCAGGATTGAAAAAGAAAAAAAAAAAACATACAAAATTTGTCTAGGTGTATGTATTAAAATAACCTAATCCATAATCACTCCCCAAGAGAGTATGTACAGCCATAGGGCATACATTTCTCTTTTACTTTGCTGGTTTTCCTTTTGTAGGGAATTCAGTACTTTCTCATATGGATTAGGTTGGAGTTCTCAATAAAACACTGATTTTCTCTCTTGCCACATGAAGTTGTTTTCCCAGCATGCCTTCTGTGTTAAATAATGTTCTTTGAAGGTACTTAATACAAGTCACACTCAGATTTTTTGGGCAATTAGAAAAAAATTTTGTGCAATGTCTCACAGAAACAGAAGCTTAGAACTAGAAAGCTCTTTGTGGTTATTTGACCTAACCATCTGCCTGATGAAAAGTTTCCTACTATAACATTTTTGGCAGATACTCATCAGTATTTTCACCTCAGTTTTTGTCAAGTGCTCATACTTCAAAAGGAAGTCCACTGGATATTTGGGTAACTCTAGACAGTAGCTCTGTTTTTCCATAAATAGCTTAGAAAACAAAGCCTAAGGCAAAGCTTCTATGCTAAGGAGGTGAGATCCTAGGATGGCAGAGTGAGAGTAAAGAGCTAGAGCAGGCACAGAGGGAAAGGAAATAAAAGGTAGTATGTAACCAAGCTGGCCTCAACTTCACAAGTAAACACAGCTGGTTTCTTGGTCACCCGTATCTTCCAAACAGGCCATGTGGTAACATGCCTCAATACCATCCAAGATGGGGGAGGGAAGCAATCCCAGGCAGTATTAACTCCCCTAAACTTCCAAGGTGTGTTGCTCAATTTCCAAAAAATCCAGAAGTCAGTGTAAGAGCTGGAGTATTCATGACTCCTGCTCATGTGGTGGGAGAGGTGGAGAGAGAAAAAGCTAGAGAGAGAGCTCCCACGTCTGCACCTCTGTTACTGCAGTCAGGGATACCACATGCTATAATCCACTAACCCGTTATTAGGTGACAATGTGAAAACTGCTTTGCACTGGGAAACTGGGGTTCTTGTTCTTTTTATGCCCTGCCCCCTGCAGGGGCCAGAAACGGCCTTTCTTAGGCTTTGGAGCTTTTGTGGACTTTTGTGGCAGAAGCAAAGGAGGATGAGGTGGTCAGCTAAAGTAGTCATGACAGCGTGCCAGGGCATGGAATGGGTCTGGGGACGGGAAAGCCAGCTGAGAACCGATCAGGTCAAGGCCCTGTGGCAGCAACTGCTGAATGCCAAGGGCAGGTCGTGGACAGACTGCTAGAGGTACACGATGTTACAGAGTGGCTGTTGAGAAAAATTCTTGACATAACAAGAAAGTTATAATTTAAAGACATACTGTCAAGAAAGAAAAGGTACAACTTAGGGGAGGTCCAAGTTGTAGCCATTTAAAGGTTAAAAACCTGAATAGGCACATAAATTGGGGAGTATCCCCTTTGCTTCTAGAGATTTTTTCACAAGGATTAACAATTGTTTAAGATGGCAATTCACACAACTGATTTATCAATACTTCATAATTGCTATAATAATTTTTGTGGCTATTGTGAAGCTTTCAAATAAATGCACCCTAATTTTGACCTGAGTGCATTTTTTGGGAGATAAGCAGAGGTTCAAAGTCCAGACACAGTAGATTCATTTAAGGCAAATCCTCTAATAAGTGTTTACTCTCTAAAGTGGAAAATAACTAGTGTAAGTTGAATTTCTTTTTGGGGAGAGGGTTCTCTTTTATAAGTTATCATTCTGGATGATGGACCCATTGCAGAATTGTCTAAGCTGTATGTTTTGCTATAGAGTATTTGGAAAGAAGATTCTGAAGACTTGGCAGTGTATGAAATTTGCCTTCTGAAACCTCAGGTAACAGAAGATGCAGTTGATTAGAGTTTGTTTGACATTCCAGGAGATGGGAGTGTGAAGAAGTGACAGGAAACAAGTCTACATCAGGGATCCCTTTAAAAACCAAGACAAACAAGAATGTGTTCCTAGTATGTACCCATAATCAACCTTAATCTCCTATATCTTTGACAACAGCAGCCGTAAGATGAAGAGAAATCAGCATTAGAATGATAATTTCATTCATAAGGCAAGCCTTCACTCACTGTCATTCATGAAGCTTTCTACACTAAGGGACTGAAAGTAGACCCAGGCTTCTTTGAGGAAGAATATCAACAAGTGAGGATTCTCTCGCTGACTCTCCACTGTCCGCATCATTGATGGATGTTTTGTATACTCTCCAGATGTGGAGAGGCAGATGGTGATAATAATCATAATCATAGTCTTAATCAAAATTATAATAGCAACTACAATTTATTGAGCTCTTAATTTATGTCAGGTACCAAAGTATGCACTGTATATAAACGCTCTAATTCCTACCAAAAGCTCCCAGAAAAAAACAGGTACTATTTCTACTCTCCTGATAGAGGTAAGAAAAACAGACTTGGAGAGTTTACAGATTTGGCAGAAATGGCAGAGTTAGGAACTGGCAGAACCTTGGCCAACATTAAGCCTGTTAGACTCTGGGAGTCTGAGCCCGTCCAACAGATTCATGAGCATATGTGTGGATACATGTTATCAACTGAGGAATTTGGATAGAAAGAGCTAGACAACACTAAAAAATAAAATAAAAGCGAAGCCTAAGCATAAACACTTCCTTTTGCTAATCTCTTTCTATGTTAGTGGCATTTTGCTACATCCACTGTGCCCTGTTGTAGCTTCTCTGATGGTTTGATCCATTGGATGGCAGTCAGCCACTTGGACATCACCACCACCCTCAGTGAATGAGCGCCCAACCTGTTATTTGGCAGGTAAGGGTAGCCAGGACAAGGAGAAGTGCAGCTGTGAGAGACGTGATCTGCCTTTGTGTGCAGAGGCCCACATGTATTTTAATCAGTAATTCCAAACTCTGTTTACATATACATTTAAGAAAAGGCAACCCGCTAAAGAGATACTGAATTATCTGTCTCACAAAGAGTTCACAGGCTTCAGAAAAAGCAGAAATGCAGCTTGAACTCAGGCAAAATTCAACTCATATCATCATGATTCCCTTTCTTTTTTGCCTCCTCTTTTTGTGTGGCACCTTCTTTGTTCTCGTTTGCTTCAGAGTTACTTATTTTATCTACAGGGCAGGAAAATGCAGCAAGAGTACCCAGATACACAATCTTTGAACAGATCCAATACTATTCCAAATTCTTAGGGAAGAAAGCTGACCGGCCCTGTTCCGGTAAGGTGCCCACCCCAGAACAATTCACTACCTAGACTTGTTTTTTGAGAGCTTTGCCTGAATTAAGTTAAACTGCAGCATTTCCTCCTGACTGGAAGTGTCAGTGAACAAGAATAACCTTGTCTAGAAAATGGAAGCATCTCTAAAATTTCTGGATACTCCTGCTGCTAGGGTCTCCAGGGTCTCCAAGCCTGGGTATCTCCAAAGGATGCTACAATCCCCAACCCTCACTGGCAATTCTACAGAAAATGTTCACAACTCGCCACTCTTGCTCCTGTGGTTCTGGCAAGAACTCAGTTATGTGAGAGCAAAATGAAACAGTACATTTGGCATTTCCCCCATAATATCCCCATGGGACAAGTTGGCAGACTTGCATATTAAAAAAAAGCTCTTTATACCTGAGGAGATCAAAAGGGAAGGTACAAAAAGAACAGTTAAGGTAGAGTAGTAGTTGTATGCCTGGCAAGACTTAGAGCATGGGGTTTTTCTCAGTCTTATACCCTTCTTTCTCTCCCCCCTAACTTTTTTCTCTATTGCCCTGCAATGGGTTCCTGAATTCTTTGAGTTTATTTTCTCTACTCTGTCAACAGTTATTACAATTATAAGGAAAACTACTCCTTCCATTTTTTATTGTGATTCCAAGCAGCATTTAAAAATTGCTTAAGATTTAGGAAAGAAGATTTTAGACTGGTAGGCAAAGTATTCAGATTCAGTAATGTTAGGTTACTATTGAATTAATGAGCATGATGATCTTATTTTCTGTAAAAAGGAGACTGAACAAATGTACCACACAATTTTGTTCCTCTGGGACTTATTAAAATACATGGGCATTTAACTTCTGCAAGATAGTAATGCTGCATGACAATGTCATCCTGACAGGAACACTAAACATCTCTATGAGAATACTCGGCAGATTTCTTAATGCTTAATCACAATTATTGTTACCCAATTAAAATGTGCTTTGGAATATGAACTGACGGAAAAACTAGTAAAATAAGAGAATAAAAAAAAATCAATGTGCTTTTTCTTACATTAGAAACCAGAGAGAAAATGCAGTAGGAGATCTTTGCTGATCCAGCAAAAGCTCTGGGTATGTGATATATGATGATGTTGCTAGGCATTTATATTTCAGGTCAATAAAAAAGTAATCATTGAGGAAAGTGTAGTAACCTTGGTTCGTGTAATAATGTTAAAATATAACTTTCATACACTTTTGATTTTCTGCCCATATGCAAGATTTTGTCTAAGCCTAAAAGTATGTCTTTAAGAAATACAGTCCACAGCAAGCTGTGCCATAGCATCAGGCTTTTGCCTAATTAAATAATACTTTGATATTTTCAATAAGCCAAGAAGATAACATGGTATTTTTGAGAATGCCTAAGAGAATGAAAGTCCCATGACCCTTTTAGAATCAGTGACTAATCAATGGCTATTTTCCTAGCGACAACACTTGGCATGAGGTTAAGTCATTTGGTTGTATTTTTGCATGTGCTCTATTGCATAAAAGTACATTGTACAGGCCCCTGGTGCTGTGAAATTTATTCCATCAGCACACAGGTTGACCAGACAGATGCTTTAGGCATACTAAGAAGATTTCTTTAAGTATCATTACATGACCTACCTCCAATTTGCATGCAGCCCAGTTGCCGAGGACCCAGCTGTAGCAGGGCGTCACTGGGCAGGTTTTCTGCTGGGTAAGCTCTGTGGGGCATGGCCGTCCTTCTCCTTGAGTTGGCATAATGATAAATCGAGTCCGGCTCATCCGACCTAAAAGGATAAGGAAGGTGTTAGCTTTTTGTTTACAGGCTGGCTTAGAAAGGGAATTAAAAGACAGAATGTTGCCTTCCATACATAAGTCTTCATTAAAATATACTGAACTTTGTCATGTCTGGCTCTCAGTTTTTCTGCTATTTTAATTTAGGTTCCTATGGGCATGCAGGGTCTATAAAGTCTGCATAATGATTAAGGTTCTGTAGTTCTGTCTGCCTTCTACTTCTTTAGTTTTTCTAACTCCAAACTATATTGTTGCCCAAATAGACTGATCCTATAAACATTGGTGGAATGTTAATTAATTCAACAAATATTTATTAAGCTCCAGTATCATCCAGGCATCCTATGTGCCAGGGATACAGTGATGAAATTGATGTAGCTTCTGCCCTTTTAGACCTTGTACTTTAGGCCAAGATTAGAAATATTAAAAATAGAGTTGCATCTTTCTTCTTAGGTTCTAATTAGCAGGTAGGGTAAAAAATTTGCACGCAACCCAAATTACCTTAGAAAATTCCTTAGGAAGGTGCCACCCCAAGATCTCCAGAGTATCTCTCAATTAATTCAACATGGATAATTTTCCTACAGTTTAGAGCCAAATTCTTTTTTAACTGAGTACAAGATTAAGTTGTTGGCTTGTGTCAAGGAGGCATGATGTTTGAAAAATATGTTCAAATACTGGTATTTCATTTAATAAAAAAATAAAATTGGTTAATGGGAACAGCCAAGAAAGAGCAGGGCTCCCATGTCATTTTAAGGCCACTTATGGGCATCAGGTCATAAGTCTGTTGAAGGGGAAGAGTGGACAGAATGTAAATGTCTGTGTTTTTCTCTTGCTCTTTCCCGGACTCACTCCTGTCCTTACTCTTCTTTGTTGATGAGGTACTATTGTGTGGATAGTTATCTGTGACTATGATGTCCTTCCACTGTTGTTATAAAGTTAACTGTGTAATTGTATTTGTGATAAAAAACAACAACAACAACAACAAAACCCAGGGTTCTCTGAGAGCATGTTATGGGGATATATGCCAGTCTGGGAAGGAATCAGAGAACATTTCCATGAGCAGCTGACCTTTAAGTAGAATTCTGAAGGAGTCAGCCAGACAGGATATACAGAAAGTGTCTCATGCTGAAGAAAGGGCATGTGAAGAAGTCATGAGATGCAAAGTAGCAAAACCTGTCTGAAGAACTGACAGAAAGCCAAAGTGGCTGGAACAGGGGGAACCAGAAGAAGAATAGGTTGAGCCAATGCTATTAAGGCTATTTAAATGGGGTCTTTTAGTCAATGCCAAAGATTCTAGAATTATAGGTTAAGAAAAAGGGAAAACTAGGGGGTGCCTGGGTGGCTCAGTCCATAGAGCATCTGACTGTGACTGCAGCTCAGGTCCTGAGAGCCATCCAGCTTCGGGCTTCATGCTAAGCTGCTTAAGATTTTCTCTCTCTCCTCCTCCACCCCTCCCTTTCTAAAATAATAATAATAATAATAATAATAATAATAATAATAATAATAATAAAATGGAAAGCAAGTGATGACTTCAACACAGAATTCACTTGAAAGCCCTGGGTAGGAATAATTCTCAGATGCCCTCAAGTTTGGGGACAAGTAAGAGTGACTCACCTTTCAGTGGACTAGACCTCTTACTGGCCACCAGAGTATTATTGATTTTGTAGTAAACCAATTTGGTCTGAGAAGACCTTTTGAAGAAAACTAGGAAGTTCTAATCACTGTATTCTCTATGCCTTCAGGCTTCGGCTTCTGTCCTCAACATGGTATTTCATACACATTAAGTACTAACTGAATATTTGTACAATCCGTATTTTCATAAATTATCTATGTGGTATCTGAAAATGTGTGATGATATGTCAACACAATTGTTGACCAGGTACCATATACAAGGCACTATTCTAAATACTTACATAGTGAAGAATCATAACAACCCTCAAGGAAAATTCTATTATTTCCCATATTGTGGATAAGGAAAATGAGGTAGAGTTTCAGTCAGATGTCTAAGGTCAAAAAACTAGTAAGCTGCAGAACAGGATTCAAACCCAGGAAGTTTTGCTCCAGAGGTTACTGTATTAGCCCTGAGTTGAGAGAGCAAGGAGAACTACTTACCACTGCCTTTTATGCAAAAGATAAAAGGAACTTTGGATGACAGTAAACCTTGAGTCAACAATAACCTGTGCTTGGTGAATAACAGAATCTACCCATTCTTCTTGGGTGCTGAGTTCCTATGTAGAATGCATTTTTGAAATGATGTTCTACCCAGCATCACTCAAATCAAGTAATACCATTTGGACATCATTTGTATGAAATGTTGTCTCTACTTGGTGAATACATTTGGTATTTTACATTAATTCTTGCTTAAATACTCTTCAGTTTTATAATAATCTTTACATGTATTCTCTCTGCCTACTACCCTAAATGTCATTATAATTCCATTCTGTTCTATAAATCGTTGTAAGAATAATAACAATGCAGTGTTGCCTTTATCACAGCTAAAGAGGCTCTATTTCATTTTAACCAAATAATTTCAAATTTGTTCTTGAATTGATGACATGCAGATGGCCATTACTTTAGAACCGTTTCATTTATTTCTATTAAAGTGATATACCTTTTGCTGGGCATAGAGGTATGTGTGTGTGCAGGGGGACCTAAAGTATTCAACAGAAAAAAAAATGATACTATTACTTTCTGAAATAATCAAGTCTTAAAACCATTCATTGTAAGCACAGCCGTATGATTTCTCTGCCTTTTGTTATCCTAATGGAAAAATACTATTTTCAAACAGTGCCAGTTACTACCAAGAACATTTTAAAATCAAAGAGCATATAATAATCCTACATTTTGAAGTATACTGTCATGTTTAAATGGCGAGTATTAAAGTTCAATGAGAAAAAATATTGTTAATGAAAGCATGAGTGTGTAAAAGGTTTCTGTGGGTACTTGATATCTTTCATTAAGTTTCTTTTTTAAGTCAGGGATTTGGGTTGTATAAATTAAATAATCAGAGAAATTGCCCCTCACATAAGGCACTCTTTCACACATCCTGAAGTTGTAAGTATTAAATTTAGCTACATGGAATAGAGATGGTATCAACAAGGAGGCCTGCCATCTCCAGTGGTGGTAGTCTAAACTTGCCTGGGATTCCAAACATCAGAATGGATGGAATATTCAATTAAGCAACATTTCTCAACACTGTTTGTTCCAAAATGAACCCTAAAATGAAACTCTTGAAGAAATGGTTTTGGTGATAGTGAATTTTCATGTGGGGGGGGGGGTGAAAATGTGGCCAAATTAAAGATGTTTAAAGTTACGATGTGATATAGTATATAAGAGAAAGAGAATTTTAAAATAGTGGATGTATGGTGAAAAGAAACCTGGACTTGGCATCAAAATTCTCCAGTTGGAAACAGTTCTCTCAAATTAACAGCTTGTAAATGATGTGAGCGCATGGAAGTATTTTAACTCCTCTGAGCATGAATTTCCTCTTCTGTAAAATATACAAAAAGTCCTTATTATCTGAGGATAACTCATGCTGAGGAAAATGCCACTTAAAAATGCATCTGTTTAAATAGGAATCAAATTATTTTTAATAAATAATAAAAGTCTAAATGGGACTTTTTCTGGAACTGAAAAGTATGCAAGTAGTTTTATTTGATCTACTGTCAACTACCGTGTAGATGACGATGGCGACCCTGCAATCATTATGAGGACAAATGATAAATCAGCTACTGATACTTCTTATATAATGTGGTGATTACCCTATAAAAGGTGCATTGTTTCATGACTGGCTTTTGCAGTTTGATCATCATAATCTTTGGCTTTCACCTCACTTTTCACCAATTTTCTCAAGAACTCCAGTTTATCTTTGGTGTACGGACTATTGCATTTTGTATCCCTTTGTTCTGGCTACATACTCTGTTTTCAGCTAGAGACTGACCAACGAATACTCTGATGCAGTGACACAACATGTATCAGTGGAGAAAAGTCATTGGTTGGAGGATGGCTTCATAAATAAATGGTCCGTTCATTCATGAATATTTTGATATTATAAAGGGACTGGCTTCCTTCAGAAATCACAATTATGCTGATTCAGGTGAAAAATACTGAGATGATGAAGATTCCTTAGAGTCATCTCATGTTGGTTATATCAATCAAAAAATATCATATAAGCCACCTTAACAATGTATCAAAAATAGAGTAGGTGGTTGTTGAAACTTGTTTTTTTAACCATCTGTTTTAACAACCCCTATTTCATATCCATTCCTAGAATTGGGCCTGGCTGCTTCTACCTGTATTCTATGGGGATTATGATATGAAATGCATATAACTATGAAACTCCTACTAATGATTCAGCCTGGTCCCAACTCACTAAACCCCTTTCACTCTAGCTTGGATTCCTTCTGCCCTCAGAGTAAGAGTGAAGGTCGCTACTGTGCATATCTTGATGCTTCAAATCTGAAAATGGGGCAATTTTCTTGGACACTCTGTTGCACTCCTCTTGTTTGGGTTTATGTTCTTAAATAGTATTAGACATGGGACTTGGAATCTATTTGGAACCTGAATTCAATAGTAACTATAGACAGGATGCTTCATGAGTAGTACCAAGGAGATGTAGAAATAGAAATGGACTCTCTGTTCATCTACTCTTCAAGCTATAAAAGAGAGAAAAGCACTGCCTTATAAAATATGTTTTCAATTTAATAAAGACCCAAATTACAGTAGGGTAAGTTTGCTAGGAATTCTCTCTAAGCCTTTTCCTCTCCTCCCTTGAGGAATTTTGGGAACTCATTAAGAGCAACAGTGAGATTGGGCCTACACTTAAATTGGCAATAATTACTTGCAATAAAGGAAAATGAATTACATGGTAAGAACTCCAGAAAAAAAAAGCAAACAGGGAGGCATATGAGTTGTAACACACACATGTGCACGTGCGCACACACGCACACACACACACACACACACACGCAGAGGCCTATATTGGAATCTACATATAGATTTAAAGCATATGAGACCAGATTACACTCCCATTGAACTCAGCAGTCTTCAGACTTTACTCTGAGGCTCCACTGACAAAGTGGATGTGGAAAATTAAAGCAGTAAAAAGCTCTCAAAACTATTCAAATATTTCTCAATTTCTATATTCATAAAAGGAAATGTAGTCAAATGCAATGGTTCTCTGACCATACTTTCAGATACGAGGAGTCAGCCACCATGTACCTTTACAGTGGCATACTTTAAATTTTTTTTTTCAACGTTTATTTATTTTTGGGACAGAGAGAGAGCATGAACGGGGGAGAGGCAGAGAGAGAGGGAGACACAGAATAGGAAACAGGCTCCAGGCTCTGAGCCATCAGCCCAGAGCCTGACGTGGGGCTCGAACTCACGGAGTGCGAGATCGTGACCTGGCTGAAGTCGGATGCTTAACCGACTGCGCCACCCAGGCACCCCTACAGTGGCATACTTTAAACAACAGTTCTTCTGTGTCCCTGATACATAGTCATTGGATTAACTGAAAATTATGGTTTTGATAGCAGCTCTGGACAGTTTGAATATGACCCAGACAAACAGTGCAAAGTATGTATGTAGGGGAAAGTAGAAAAGGAAATATAAGAATAATAGAGCAATAAAGAACATACCTATTTAACCTTAAATAGTTCATTAGAGTATATGAGCAATTCATATGAACATGCCCATAAACCCTGATGCACTGTAGATGTGTAAATACAGTATTAGTGGTAGATAAAGCCACTTTGTGTATATGCCATGTTATTTGAATATTAAGAGTGGTTTGATTTCCACCATGGAATTATTTCTTTTGAATAGGATTTGACTTTTCAAGGCATATGCACAATTGTTGGCAAGGTTGGTCTTCCAGAGCTGACAAGTAACTACAAGGGGCTGACCAGGGTTGGGGCTCAATGTCGCCAATCTCAAGTTGATGGTCATCCTTTCTGATATGCACCCAACAATTAGGGTACTGAGTACAATGTTTCCATTTTTAAGTATTTCCTCCTGTGGATTTATTCTTAAGGTTTTGGTGCCTGCTACCTAAGGTTAGTAGTGGCTAATTCTAGCAGATGACAAAATAAATGAAAAAGAAGAAAGGGGATACTAAAAAACCTCATTAACAGCTGGTCATGCCAATCTATTAATAGTAATCACGTATGTCTCTGGCTAAGATAATTTATTGTATAACACCTTCTGTCATTACAAAAGTATCCTTTATTATGGAGGGAGGGACTAAATTACATAAGTGAATACAATCTTCTTTGATACAGAGATGATATAGAATATTCTTGCTTCATTCTTCTCCCTTATTCTGCTTGCTTTGCTCCCATTGCCCTGAGAACACCTGTTCTCCCCACTACCCTCAAATAAATCACTTCAACAAGAATCCCGATCTCAGACTGTGTTTCAGACACAATTATTAATACTCTCAGTTCATAAGTTGAAGCTCAGAGAAGTTATATATATACAAAACTTTTTTTTTCTTCAAAATCACGCAGCTAGCAGGATTGGAACAAAGGTCTATTTTATTCCAAAAGCATGTGCTTTCCCAGGATCTCATCTGGTCCAAATCAGGTGTCAGGTGCTACAGTGTAATTGTTAGGACACTTAGACAAGTCTGAGATGTGTACTTAGGCCTACCCTCTACAATAAATGTGCTACCTGCGTTCATACATTTCATATTTTCCTTTAGTGAAAAGTAATTAAAATTATAGTATTAACACCTTCCACTCTGATAGCTCTTTATTTGCTTTTGAGTACTTGTCACTAAATTTCTGAAAGCAGTGGAAACTTACTACATTGTCTAAAATGTTCAGTTGATTTCATAGGGCTCTTTATACTGCCATCTACTACTTAATTCTCTTAACAAATATCACTTAGAGGCATATGGTTGGCTCATTTGGTAATACATATGATTCCTGATGTCAGGGATGTGAGTTCAAGCCCCATAGGTGGTGTGAAGTCTACTTAAAAAGTGAAAACAAATATTGCTTAGATTTTTTTATCCAAATTTAAGTGTAAATATTGTTTTAAATATACACTCTGGTGGACATGGATTTGGGGTCAAGGTTCTTTATTTTTTAAAAATTTTTTTAATGTTTACTTACTTTTGAGAGAGAAGAGACAGAGAGCAGAAGAGGAGCAGAGAGACAGGGAGACACAGAATCCAAAGCAGGCTCCAGGCTCTGAGCTGTGAGCATAGAGCCCGACGTGGGGCTCAAACTCACAAGCTGTGAGATCATGATCTGAGCTGAAGCTGGATGCTTAACCAACTGGGCCACCCAGGCACCCAAAGGATCAGTGTTATTTTCTAGTATAACAACATGAGTAAAAATGTTGGTCCCCATCTGAAACTTAAAGACTGATATTCGGCCTATGTTTGGCATTGTTATAAATGGAAGATAAACAGTTCTGCATTCAGAGCTATGGTGCAAGGGTTTCCCCTACAGAGGGATTGCTTGGCCTATCTGGAAATTGCTTCAGGCACCCATGTACCTGTCATCCTAGAGAACGCTCAACTTAGGTAAGATATAAATTCCAGAAGATTTTCACAGTAAAGCAGACTAGTCCAAGCCATGACCATCTATCTGGGAGTGAGGTATGCTAAGCCAGAACCACAGGTTTAGAGATCAAGAGAAGACCATGGTATCATGGATTGCAGTAGGCTTTCCAAGAATAGAAGATTAGGCACCTTTGGTATTGCTTGGCTATAAAGAGCTCCAGACTTCTCTGTTAATGCGTTCTAGCCATCTATCTTTAGTTCTACTCTCAATAATCACATTTAAGTCCCATTAAAAGCTAACAAAATTTGATGGACCACTGTAAGAACTTACATACAGCAGAAATACTCCAATAGGAAGTTCCCCATGTGACACAAGAAGAGAAGGGCAGAGAGAGTGATTTTAGCCATCCTGCAGCTACTCTCTGTTAGAGTCACACATTTCCTGTCAGTAATATTAGCTCCCTGCAGCTATATTCCAATTAGACAAACCAGATAATATGCAACAATGTTGATGATGAAACCAGTCAATATTTACGAGGCTGAAAATTCAGAGGGACTTCTTAAAGCCCTTGCTGCCCCTTTGTGTTCTTTAAAATTTTTTTTAATGTTCATTTATTTTTGAGAGACAGAGCATGAGCAGGGGAGACGCAGAATCCGAAGCAGGCTTCAGGTTCTCAGCTGTCAGCACAGAGCCCAACATGTGGCTCAAACCCACAGACTGTGAGATCATGACCTGAGCCAAAGTCAGATGCTTATGCAACTGAGCCACCCAGGCACCCCTGCCCTTTGTGTTCTAATCTGAGATCCATTTCCTCTGCTTATTTTTAAATATATGTATATATTAGGAGAATTTTTATAAAGTGATATAGCACCCAACACAGGGCCATATACACAACGTGAACATTTACAAGTACGGTGTCAGAGGCAAAGGGGCAAAATGGGGCTTTGGAGACACCTGAACATGGGTTCAAATCTTTCCTCCATAATAAGCTGCATGACCTTGAGCAGATTATTTAGCTGCTTATCACCTCACCTGTAAAGTTATACCTGTCCTTTATAGTACTGTTGTCCGGGCGCCTGGGTGGCGCAGTCGGTTAAGCGTCCGACTTCAGCCAGGTCACGATCTCGCGGTCCGTGAGTTCGAGCCCCGCGTCGGGCTCTGGGCTGATGGCTCGGAGCCTGGAGCCTGTTTCCGATTCTGTGTCTCCCTCTCTCTCTGCCCCTCCCCCCGTTCATGCTCTGTCTCTCTCTGTCCCAAAAATAAATAAACGTTGAAAAAAAAATTAAAAAAAAAAAGTTTATAGTACTGTTGTAAAAGTTACGAAAACACTCCTGGCTCCAGTAATTGTGCCACTGAACAATACATGTTAAAAATGAAATGTTCTAACATTTCATCCATTTACAGATAAATAGTATGAGTTATGCAAAGACTAGTTCAAAGTCCTCTGACTTGCCATTAGAAGACCCAACTTGAAAACCTAGATCGTCTGGTTTCTTGTCTGGTCTTTGGTTTTCCGCATTCTATAATTTTATAATTTAGCTTATTATTCTCTTGTCATAGGAACTAATTACTTGATATAATTTTCAATTGTTATAGCAATTGGACTGTGTCTGCTCAAGGATACCACACTGATCACATATTATACAGATACTAAAAATGAAGGTTACCAGCTTACCTTTGCTTAAAAGAAAAAAAAATGCTGGAAATCACAAAGTTGTGGTACTTTGGAGTTAACACAAAATTATTATTTTTTCATTATAGGGAAGAGTTGACAGAAAAATTATATGCCATTTGGGAGATACAAAGTCAGGCTGGATTGCATAAAATAGAAAATATAAACTCATATACATTGAATTAAAAATATGAAATAGGAAAAAATCAGTTTGAGATTAATAATACTCTTAGAATGTTATTGGTTAAATAATAAATAATTCATGAAATGCTAAATTTAGGGAGTTCTACATTCCACTGAACTGATGAAAATTCAACAAAGAACATGACTAATCCAAATATTAAGCTATTCTATTACAAGCTTTGATCTTTGAAATCTACCTAAAAAGATCCCTTAGTGGAAGCTTAGAATCAGTCTCTGTCTAAGGTGAAATAAATTGGATTCGAACTGTTCTGACCTTGAAATCTTTAACACAATTAGAAAGTATATGCCAAGCATCAGGTGTACATTAAAGAGATAATCCAGACACTTGGAAAAGAGAGAAAGAGCTCATTTGAAAATCTCTCCCCAGATCAATGTAGTTCTGCGGGTTTGACAGTGAAGTGTGGCTCACGGGGAAGCATCTAGGACATCTAGCACACCAGCATTTGCCTGGCAGCCAGCGAATTCAGAAACTGAGACAACTGTGTGAACTTCTTATAAAGCAGTCAGCCGAGAGCCACAGGTGCTGGAGTCAGACTCCCATGCAACTTGCTTGCCCACTTTAATGTGACTAAATAAACTATCTCCTCTCGTGACTTGTGCCCCATTGCCACCACCAGTAGGAAAAAAGGAAAGAAGCTAACAAAAGACAGCTACTGGTGTGCTGTCTCAGAAGAGACAAGGCACAGATGCTTTTCAATGATAGTTTCCAACCTCTTCAGCTCCAGAAGAGCTTATTGCTTATTGCTCTTAGGCTGTGCTGTGCGAGGATCAAGGCATGATCTAAATACACGATTCTCTCATTTTGGAAACACTTAGTCTCTGCTTGTGGCAGGGGTGGGTGATGATCAGGGAACAGTGGTGCCCTAAGTGGAATCAGGGAGAAGTTTGGGGGCTGAGGGGTATAATGCAACCACAAAGGCGGTTTCAGCACCATCCTGAGGGTGGGTGCTTAAAAATTCAAGGGCCATGTATCCTAGTCTTCTTTGTACTGATCAATTTATTTATTTATTTTTTTAAGATCGAAATCAGGCACAAATTAGAAAAATGCTTATTTTTAGGTTTTTGTTTGTGGGTCCTGACATCGAGGCTGGAATATAACAGGTAGTCAAAAAATGCTTGTGTGAAATTGAAGAGCAGCCTACTAAAGAAAATACCAGTTATAAGAGCTATGGCACCTTGTCATTCAATTTTGACATAGATATTGGCTCTTCAGTGGCCTTTCTTCCCTCATCCCTCACTCCCTTGCAAAACACTTGTTCTACTTATTCTCCATCACATGATCTGTTTTGATTTCATCACTGGTTTCATCCTGACCATCTGTTATTTTTGTGTTTATTTCCTTGTTTACTTGCTGTGTGTCTTGTTATCACCATCCAGTTTTTCACTGGATTCAGTGGGACTTTGAATGTCAGGGGTCTTTGCCTGGGATCTTATGTGTCCCATACACAGCGTAGCTTCAGCTTTTGGGAGAATGCCTGAAGCTCAGAAAGCATCCAGTGAGTATATACGTAAATCATAGAAATACACTTCTACAGTCCTGCCTTCAAGAACAGACATCTAAATAGCATGGTCACCATATAATTTATTTTTCACATTGTCACTGTTGACAATGAAAGAGGACGCTGTTAAGTGCCAGGATAATAGGTATAAACTTTACAAATCCTTGTTGAATACGTAAAGGAACAATGGAATACATTCATATTTAGATCACTGGAGGGTTTGACAGATATCAGGATTATGGAATAATTTTTTTAAAGGTATTATTATTACATCTGACAATTCAGGAGATCAAGACATCTAAAGGTCAAGAAAGGATTTCCAGGAAGTCATGCTAATGGAGTTTTAGAAACTACCTAGTGGTGATTTGTAACCAGTGCTATATTGAATATCAATGGATACTATTTAGATGACTTCCAAGTGCTTTATGCAAGTTGATTTCTCCCAAGTAGTTAACATTCCTTCCCTTAATCCCACTGGTACCTTAGTTCACACAATTACTTCCTTAGGAAACCTTTGATTGTTTCTCTTTGTTTATTATTCTCTGGCTTAGAAAAGGTGAATTTAAGTTCAAACTCTAATAGCCTAGAATTCTCCAATAGTGGGATTCAGATTTGGAAATGGTTTTTCATTTGTTTGTTTTTGTCTTCCTAATAGACAACCAGGGTCTGGGGAGTCCACAGCACTAACAGAACTGCTTGAAAAATTAAAGTAATACTTTAATGCTAAACTTACAAATAGGGGTCTTATTTGTCAAGGTAGTATATTAGCACGACACGGAGATCTGTCATGTTTCCCTGACTTGGTACAGTGGCAGAATTAGGACTGCCAGACAAAAATAATAATGAACGGATCTGATTCCTTTGCATTGAATACGTTCTAAGGTAATGTACCTAAGACATATGCATTTAGTTAGAGGGCCAGGAAACCAGCCACTGGCAGGGGGTTGGCTGCCTTTGGGCTTGTGATCCAGTCTGCAGGCTCTTCCACTTCCAGCTTTCTTCTATGATCCAGAGCCACCTGGGCAATGACAGATATTAACTGAAATTCCTCTGATGTGCGACCTATTGTGCTCATAGGAACTGAGGGGATTCACACATGAAGAACCCAAACGGCGTTTGGCCCCTCAGACGTGCAGACATTGCAAGTGATTTGACACATGCAAGTTAAGAGTAGTAGGAGGCAGTAGTGCAGTGATGGTAAGATGCTCCACACTCAGGGATGTGACTGAAATATACTGTATTAGAGCATAGAGAGCCTATGCACCAGTGGAGGGTGATGGGACTAGAGAGGCAGGCACAGGTGAGATCCCATAGGTCTTTGTGGACCATGCTTGCAATATAGGACCTCATCCTTTCTCTACTTTTCCATGCTACCCTTTACCACCATAAGAGTCACCCCTCCCAGAGACCCATGAGGACAAGACTGCAGTGCTTATAGCTGTAGAATAACCAGGCTGAGTCACTGCTGGACAGAGGAGCAACCAGTTGTTCTGACTAAATACATCATTAATGTGAAAAACATCTCTCATTTGTATGTCTTCAGCGAACTCATCAACATACAATATTACCTATTTGCTTGTTTACTGTCTCTTGTCGCTCAGTTGCATTGTAAACTCCATGAGAAGAGGGCAAGTATCTACCTCCCCCCAGTGCTGCAATCCCCAGCACAGTGAACAAGAACTGGCACATGGGTATTTGTTTAATGAATAAATTACTCTTTAGTCAATAGGAAAACAATTGTTGAAATTTGCATTTTTTGAGAGAGAGAAAGTGCACTCGTGCACACACACCGACCCACCCACCCATGTGAGTGGGGGAGGGGCAGAGAAAGGGAGATCCAGAATCTGAAGCAGGCTCCGGGCTCTGAGCTGTTAGCACAGAGCCCGATGCCGGGCTCGAACTCACAGACTATGAGATCATGACCTGAGCCGAAGTTGGACACCTAACTGACTGAGCCACTCAGGCACCCCAGGAGCAGATTCCACACCCATTGCAAAGTCTGATGTGGGGCTTGATCTCACAACCCTTGAGATCATGACCTGAGCCTAAATCAAGAGTCAGCTGCTTAAGGAACTGAGTCATGCAGGCATCCCTCAAATTTGCAATTAAAAAATTTTTTTTAAAATATTTATTTATTTTTGAAAGAGAGACAGAGCATGAGCAGGGGAGGGGCAGAGACAGAGGGGGAGACACAGAATCCGAAGCAGGCTCCAGGCTCCAAGCTGTCAGCACAGAACCTGACATGGGACTAGAACCCATGAACTATGAGATCATGACCTGAGCTGAAGTCGGACACTCAACAGACTGAGCCACCCAGGCACCCCACAAATTTGCAATTTTAAAATACACTTATACTGTGACCATAATGTGATTTTGAATGGGGTGAAAGGATGAGAAATGAGATTGGGAGACAGAGTGACTAAGTCTATACGATAATCCTTAAAAGATCCTAAGTAGTGTCCGATGACCCTCTCTACTCTTGGCAGCTAAGAAGATGGAGACAGAAATTAACATAAAATAAACACCTATTATGTGTCAACTACTGTGTTAGGTGTTCATATACTTCATATCATTTAATTCTCAAACCAAAAACACCTCCAGTGTGCATAAATTCCATTTTATAAAGAAGCTGAGATTCAGAAAGATTAAGTAATCTGCCTAAATAGCTGCAATTTGAACCTAGATTTACCCAACTTTCAAGTGGATGCCCAGTTGGAAACTACACCATGCAGCTGATCAGAATATTTGAGGAAAAGCAGGTCAGTCACTGAAATATTGGGTTTAAGATTTGCCATTTGCTTTCCTGAGGTTCTTTACAGGCTCTCAACTGTGTGGAAAATGGCATGTTATTATTGGGCATTTGGACTCCCACGTTTTCATTGTGAGTGATGCTCTTTGCAGAAGTAGTTTTCAATTTCCTTAGTCACATTTTCCTAATACAAATCCCAGCTACTGTTTTTTGCTCTACCCTCTCCAAAATCTGACAGCTCAGTTCACAGATGAGCCCCTTTTCCAGGCTGCACCCTGCCACAGTTACTCAGACAATCCCAACTGAGGCAGAGAATTATCGGCAACGCCAGCGCACTCATTTCAGAGTAGCTCAGAAATTAGCCTATGTACTACTGCCAGTGGGCCAGCCACAGAACTTCTAGGAATCTGTTCCCAAGTATTTCTGTTTGACAGTCAGATGCAGGTCTTGGTGTACCCTCCTCCCATCTTGATTCCATGATTCCTGCAACTTGCAATTCTTCCCCTCATCTCCTCTGCTTAGTGCCTAATCATACAACAAGATTTTTCCCTAGGACCCTAGTCTAATTTTCTGACATTTACCTTGTGAGAAATTAAAATTCTTTTTCAGGACTAGAGTCCTATCCTAAACCACAGGTCTGTGCTTTCCCATTATGCTCTTGTTGTGCTCTCTTCCATGGACAATGTCTTGGTCCCTACTTTGGCCCAGTGCTGGTGTGCCCTCTATATAGCCGTTTGTCTAGCTCCTGAGTATCAGTTGCCCTTCAGTCCTTGCCATTGCATATCATTTGCTCACCGGCATCCTAGGAACTTGTGGTCATGATTTCTATCTGTTCACCACAGATGTAATACACCTTTTTCTCTATAGCGTAACACTGTTGCTAAGAATAACTGGCCATCTAGAGAATACATTTGCTGCTCAACCATCTTGCACTGAACTGGGAACATGGGACTAAATTTTGTATAATATAGATGATGGAAGGATGTGTGCTACTTCCAAACTGGCTCATAAAAACCTGCACAGAGCCAACTGGATGGCACCATTTGGCTAATATTGGTTGTATTAAAGTGGTAGATTCTCCATCAACTTGTGTCCTTGATTGACTTTTTAAAGTGCAAGCAACACCTCCTTTTATGTGAGTGGCAAATTAGTCTCCAGTCAGGATATTAAGCGATTGTGATTTGGGGGTTTGCCCAACACAGGAGTCAGCTATACTTACATAGTACATATTTCTTCCAAAAACCAGGGAGGCCAACATTTTTTTGGGTTGGTTGAGCTTATGACCTTCTGAACGAACACTGTCCCACTGGTCTAGCAGCTTCTCTGGTGTCTGCCACTGTTACCAAGTCAGTTTTGCAACCTCTGCCTAGAAGTAAAGGACTCATACAAGACCAAGTTCTATATCTCTTTCCCTCTGGGTCAGCCTCATGTTGCCTCCAACTGGTCAACATGCCTTATTATCATTTGTCAATTTATGGCGTACAGAAAGGTATTTATTTTTTCCTTTTTTTTAAAGTTTATTTATTTGTTTTGAGAGTGGGGGCGGGGGAGAGATATGCAGACAGAGATGCAGAGAGACAATCCCAAGCAGGCTCCACACTGTCAGCGTAGAGCCCAATGCAGGGCTCAATCTCACAAACCATGAGATCATGACCTGAGCCGAAATTAAGAGTCAGACGCTTAACTGACTGAGCCACCCAGGCACCCCCAGAAAGACATTTAAAAACAAAACTGTCTGGGTGTGCCTGGGTGGCTCAGTGGGTTGAGCATCAACTTTGGCTCAGGTCATGATCTTGCAGTTCATGGGTTAGAGCCTGGTATCAGGCTCTGTGCTGACAGCTCAGAGTCTAGAGCCTGCTTCAGATTCTGTGTCTCCCTCCCTCTCTGTCCCTCCCCTACTCGTGCTCTGTCTCTCTCTCAAAAATAAAAACATTTAAAAAAATTTTTAAAAGCCAAACTGTTTACTGGAAACAAACATAGGGAAACCAAGTACCTCCATGGCCACAAGTCTTTGAACATTCTGTCCAAGCTGTCCACCCTGAGAGCTGACAGTTGACTACACATTCCACCAGGCAGTGAATGCTCATTCTCTGGGGCTTCTCCAAGTTACGCTGTAGATGGAAATAAAGTATGATTTTATTGAAGAATCATATCACTGTCAAAATAAATCACTATCCTTTCATGGGAAAGACTATTCTATGCCCTTTATGCTACAATAATAATCTTTCTACATCTTTGCAGGGAAAAATATCCTCTCTTATAGAAATTGGTGGGAGTCACAGAAAATGGTTGTCCTTACATCACAAATGAGAAATATATTGGCCCAAATTTATTTTTATGAGATCCACAACTCTAGAATAGACCTGCAATTAGTGTTCTGGGAGAGTAGGCAGTTAGATGCCACAGAAATCTGTCCTTGCTTAGCAAACACAGAATCAGGAGGATGCCTCAGATTTAAATTCAGGTACCTTGCACTTCCGGGTGGGTCAACAGCACAGAGAGAGCTCAAAATTAACAGCTATCTAGGCTAAAAAAATAATAAGGATAAAAACAAAATCAACAACTATGCTCATTAAAAAGATCAATTAGGTTGAAAACATAACCATACTCTTAATCATGGGAAAAGTTGGTGCTTTGGTTTATTTCTCTCTTGTCGTCTCTGAAACCAGCATCTAGGCAAAATCTATTGCTTTTTGAAATGGCCAAGCTAGAAGAGATCTTAGTGAGAGAATAAATCATCTAAGAGACACTGAAAGAATAATGAAAAATTCCACTACAGAAATCATACACCATGTGCTTATTTAGGAAAACTCTGACATTGAACACATGTTAAATGTTAGCAATGTCCACACCAAATTAAAATTAATGATTTTAGCATGATTACGTGCTGCATGGGCAAAAGAGAAATTACCATATAGGATCTATGATCCATTTGAGATGTATGGATATTCCAGATAGGTTAATAGTTTGGGACTTCTTTAATATTCTTTAAATATTTAACTTACAGTATTTGGAAACTGATTTTTCTATTAATGAATAGTTCATATCTTACTTTGTATCAAAAGAAAAAAATTATTACACATGCCAAATGTAACATTTTCAACTTATTTGGAGTTGCTGCAGATTGGCCATTTATTTTTCCTGCAGACTTCTACAGAGGCAGATTCAATGAAATGTTAAAATAAATCGCTGACACATGGTGGACAGAACTTTGCCCCATATTGGCCAGTTTTACAGTTTCACCAAATGGGATGTTCATCAGATGGCCTGGTCTCAAAGTGGTTGTGTGTCTATGGCTATACTGTTAGTTAAGAGAGCCATGTTTTAATACTTGATAGGATGACAGGTGAGCAAAGTTTGGTTTTGATTCTAATTTCACTTGTGGACTCCACCTATCTTAGGAGAAATGGTACCAATTTTCATTAGCCAATTTGTGAGGGAAGCTCCTGTGGAAATATGAGTTCACTGACCCTGTGTTTTCAATTTCCAAAGTTTGGAATTTTCAATTCTAAAAACTATGTTGGTGATTCTTCTAGTGTGACAGCATATGGTCATTCTTATTTCTATTAAACTGTCCCCATAGTGATTTTCACTTTGACATTGGGGAGGAAATGCAACTTACTTGGAACAGCTTTGACTACAGCGTTTGTCCAAACTATACAGTTCATCACAGGAAAAAAAAGCAACAGTAACATTACAAAAATTCAGAACTCACTAACTGGCACTTTGTAGGGAGGCATTTTAACTTAGATTGAGAAGAAAAGTACAACTGTGCTATTTATCTAGCAAGGCTTTGCTAAGCAAATTAGGAGTATATTCTAATAGCAAGTGTCAGTGTTCGTCTTATGTGCAAGGCACAGTGTTTATCATACATGCAAATGAATCACCTGCCTAATACAGAATCATATCTAAATATCATAGTCACCTGATATGAATAGTTTGTTAGCATGTACATCTATATAAGTTCTGGAAGTAATACAAATAATTGTTTAATCAACCCATTTCCTCAGTCAGTGCAAAATAACCTCTCCTGGTCATTTTGACTAAGTTCAAACTAGTGAGGTATAACTGTGCTACACCAGTTACAACTGAGCCCTAGTTTGGCGAGAAGGAATCAGAGTTTGTCATTTATACCAAGCGTCAAGACGGTAGACTAATATTACAAACAAACAAACAAAAAACAACAACAACAACAAACCAAACCAAAACCAAAACCAACAAAAAAGCCAAAGCCCCTAGCGTGAGATACAAATACAAACCAATTACCTGCTCACACTGGTCCATGCCAACTGGCTTGCCATCGCTGCGTACACAGCTCAGAAGGCGGGTCCTGATACCTTGTCCGCAGGTGGCATTTTCATTCAGCTGGCATGTGCTCCACTCTACAGGTATAGGATCACCACACTGAGTTTCAGAATTATGGTCATGTGAGCAAAATACAACAAACCTTTGATTATTTGCATTGGTGAGGCAGGATAGCATATACATAATCCCCAAATAACTTCCAGGTGGCTTTAAAAAGCCATGCAATTCTTTTACTGCAAAACAAGTAAACAACCAAATCAAAGTGAGTTACCTTCCTAAGTGTGCTTTCTAAAAGTAAAAAGACAGATGGTTTGTTGGAGACCGTGTCACTGTTGTGCTGAAGAGGAAAGGAAAGACACCAACAAGGATGGTAAAGGAAAACTAGTTTCAAATCATCTGTTTGCTGGGGGATAACTGATACAAAAGGAACCCAGAGATGATGCTATTGCTTAGTGTAACCCGAAACTATTTTCAAGGAACAAATCCAGTCATCTAAACCATTTGGTAAAGTTGGTACAGTGGAGCTTAAGTGTCTTAAGACACTTGCCTGAGAAAGGAAAGAGAGGTACCTCAGAACTACATGAATGTTACAGAAAATCTAATTTTTTTTCAAATTATTGTCTCAGGAGAGAAGGTTTTATTTATTCATTCATTCATTTATTTAATTTTTTTTTAATTACTTTTGAGAGAGAGAGGCAGAGTGTGAGCAGCGGAGGGGCAGAGAGAGGGGGAGACACAGAATCCGAAGCAAACTCCAGGTGCTGAGCTGTCAGCACAGAACGCAATGCAGGGCTCGAGCCCACAAACTGTGAGATCATGACCTGAGCCGAAGTCAGATGCTCAACCGACTGAGCCACCCA
The DNA here is from genome assembly GCF_018350175.1 of Felis catus. Taxonomy (NCBI): domain Eukaryota; kingdom Metazoa; phylum Chordata; class Mammalia; order Carnivora; family Felidae; genus Felis; species Felis catus. The sequence goes on along the minus strand of NC_058375.1, from coordinate 129,002,733 downwards.
GGTGCCCCCAGGAGAGAAGGTTTTAAAGATCTGGATAGTTGCATTGCAAACTAGACAACTGGGAGTCTGAATAAATTATGCCATAATTAATCTGATTCTTAAAAAAAACAAAAACAAAAACAAAAACCAACTCTTACTTTTGGTGTGATTAGAAAGAATGGTCTTTGATGATATACATCAAGAACCTCATTAAGGACACTTCCCATATTTGATAAATGACCTACGTATGAGTTTAACGGGAATAGTAAACCAATGCATAGTAAAATCAGTATTTTAAAGACATGCTCTCTCTTCCAGTAAAGCAAATTTCACTTATTTCTGAAAAATTACTATAAAAATCAAGGATCTGAAGCACCTTTAACTAAAGAAAGAGGGCAAATACATTAAGTCATCTTTCACCAATAAAGACAATCAGGCTGCCCCACCCCACCCCCCAGAATTCATTATGAAGTTTTCTATGTGAGAAATATCATAGTGCCACCATGACCTCAGTGGGGAATTTGTTTCAGAAGAGACTATTACTTTGCCTCAGCAGGCCTGTGGTGGTTTGGCTGTCAGTACTGAATTCAGTGCCGAGACTTAACATGGTTCCACATTTTGTGGCATTTTGCATGTCTGCTCCTTTTGGGAATGGCAGGCAGCAAATCAATGTAACTAAACAGTCTGTGGTATGAGACACAGGAGAATCCTGAGCAGTGGCTGAAAAATGAGGCGGAGGGATTCCCAGTGCCTCTAAAGTATCCCTGTCCACTCAGAAGTACAATTTATCCTATTGAGACCCATTGAGCAAGTACACCACAAGCTTGAATTTCTTGAAATAAAAAAGGCCATGAAAGAGCTAAATTCTATGACAGCATGACTACGTTCTTCCCTAAGTGGTAAATTATCCCCTGCTGTGTATTTTTGTTATTGTGGTTATCATGGCTTAATTCAGCTCTTTTCTGAAACTTTGCCAAGTCTTTTGAAGCATCTCGGCATTTGGAGATTCCAGGTGGCCTTGCTGAAGCTACATGCCAAGTGCGGGCATTTCTTTCTGTGAAGGGACACTGGAAACGTCAAAGCCTCGGCCTTGCGTGCAATACACTCTCACATTCTACTGTCAGTCCTGAATCCCAAGAATGAAGACACACACACACACACACACACACACACACACATTCTCCCATTAGTCAATGTTCAGGGAAAATAGAATGGCTGTGGGTTTCAACCGTACCTGTTAGATTGTACTGGAACTGGAAGCAATTTTCATTGAGGAGGCAAGGCCGCACTTGCGAGTCTTCAGCACATGACCTTGAATTCAGTGAGGGCCTTAGCAGGTGGCGGGTTCTTCTCTGTGTTGAGTGGGGATCACAGGACTGTGAAAATCAAAGAGCAGACAGAGTTAGAATGGACCCATAGTTAGGTGGCAAATCATGTATGGTTATCTGTGTACATGTAAGCACTTGTGTAACAACTACAGGGAAGAGACAACTGAGAGTGTTAAATATAATACTGAGAAAATAAAACTATTTTGTAATTCACTATAAATTGGTATTTTGTTTGGTTTTTTGCACCTGACAACTCCTTTTCTAGGTTATGGTGAAGGCTACATTTCTGTCTTCCACGTGGAATTAGGCACATAGAGACTATTTTCTTCAATTAAACACACTCTGTACTCAAATAGCCTGCCACATAGCAAGAGATAAAATGCATTCTTGAATGTTTCAATGGATGAGAAAAGGAAGACAATGTCCCCGTGCCCTCAGATAGCCCAACAGAAATAACCATGCAGAAAATCTTAATGAGAAAATAATTGTTAAGACCCTGGAACAGGTATATACAGAGAATTATAAAATCAAGATTGCCAATACACCAGAACTTCCCTCATATTTGGGAGGCTGTCTGATCCACAGGGGATGAGCCACTACACGTCATACTGCCCTTTAAACAAAATGAGTGTAAAAATGTGACCTCCTGCAAATATCACTTTGCCCATGGGTCCTCTTACAGCCTCAAGTCATATAATGACCTTGAGTCAGTAAATCCGCCTGTCACATTTCATCCAACTTTTCTAGCCATGGTGAACCTTCAAGTTCCACCTACTGGAATCATCTTTCAACTGTCTAAAATCCTATCCTTTCCCTTCAGAACACTAATCGAGGCTTCATCATTGATACTTTTCAATAAAGATAAATTATTTTCCTCCTCCCTGAGCAAATTTCCCCCCATGCTCAGGAATTACTCTATAGGATTTGTTTCTGAACATATATACATACACATATACTTCTACACTATACCTGCCCTTATAATAATGCCATGATTTCTTTATTCCCTTGGCTCCTTCCTTTCTTTATAAACTGCTTGAAGCCATGATACATTATGGTTTCTACTTCCCATATCAATCTCTAAAAATCTTGTTCAATAAATACCATTAAATATGGTCACAACAACACAATTCAAACCCCCAAATCTGAAGAGGCACATAGATGCCTAAACCATAAGAGAAATAAAAGTCTCTGAATTAAGGTTACCAAATCATCATTTCTATATTGGATATTTTAATTATTTTTATTCCTTTTACTTTTTCAGATATTATAGCAAGAACACAACCTATAAACTGAATCTTGGCTATTAATCAAAATGATAAGGTTGGATTACACTGAACTATGCAGAAAAATGATACAAAATTTTATTTTTACTTATTTTTAATTTTTTTTAAGGTTTATTTTTGAGAGAGCACGAGTGGGCGGGGGGAGGGAGGGGAGAGAGAGAGGGAAACACAGAATCCGAAGCAGGCTCCAGGCTCTGAGCTGTCAACACAGAGCCCGATGCAGGGCTGTAATTCACAAGCTATGAGATCATGACCTGAGCCAAAGTCAGATACTTAACTGACTGAGCCCCCCAGGCACCCCACCTTTCTTCTAATTTTAAATGTTTGGAGCCATTGAAACACACTTTTTTATCCATGTAACTTTCTAGTTGGATGATCTGTCAATACTTTTAAACTAATTTTACATTTTAATTATATCGAATTATCTCTAAATGATAAAGAAGGGCCATCAAAACCAGGTAATTATACTTAATTATCAGCAAGTGAATCCCATGATAAATGTTTACCAATAATTTATTACTAGTTCACCAATTAATTTGATTGTTTGTTCTCATAAGAAGGAATAAGAAGTTAAATGATTTGTCAATGAAAGAAAAATGAAGGTATCTAGGTAGATACCCCTGATTTGTGTTTTACCGATTTTCTACCTTCTAAAAAAATCAATGTTGGAACCAAATGAATAAGTGTTAGAACTTATGTACCTGTTTAGTCTACACCATCAAATAAAGCAAACGAGATAATAACACACACACAAATTATGTCACCTTGAACAATTTACTTATGTACGATAGATCTTTGCTTATTTAAACTTGGGTGAGAAAAGTGGATCGGGGCATGGTGTAATTTGATGATATTTAAGAATTTTCTCCCTCAGAGCTCACAGTGTATCAATCTTTAGTTAGGTGGGATGTGGTTTTGAAATATTCAGTTAAGCCTAACCCATAATTCATAATCATGTACTCTTCCGTAATTACTTTCTAGAAATTAATATATTGAAAACCAACGCTGCGTCTAACTCTCCTACTAATTCTCTATCCATAGAAACAGACAACGGGGAAGGTATGGGTGAGGGGAATCCACAAACACAATCCAACCTAACCTTAGGCAATATTTTTATGTTCCACTTAAAAAGAAAAACTGCCCTGGCACTGCTAAGAAGTGATAGGTACGTTAGTGTTCTCTCCTTATTTCTTTCTATTAGCTATTTATAGGAAGGTTATGAAATAATGACTTAGTCACAAGGGAGCTGGAAGTAGGGCTCAGAAAAAAAGAATGGTAAAGGAGGCTTATGTCTGGATGATTTCTTTATTGGACCAAGACTCCTCAAATACAAACCTGAATCTCCTCTCCTCTAGAGTATTTATGCAATGACATATTGTTGGTTTCCTAAACGAAGTTGAGAAAGGGATGTGTGGATAACTAACCCAAAGTCAACTTTGGGCCAGTTTTATTGTAAAGATCAAGGTTATATAGCTAAAGTTTACTTGCTAGGGAAAAAGATGACCAGTAAGAACCAGTTAGTCTCTAGTAAATAAGCCCCCTTTATGAGACTGGATTTTCTAACTTATTACCTTTGAAAACCAGCACTTATCTTAAAGTTCAATACTTCCTTATGACATTGTGCTTTCCCACCTTTTGTTCTCTCTAGTAATAGGGCCTTTACCCTTGGGCCTGACCTGAATATTTGTATTCATCTGTCAAAATTAAATCAGATATCCTATGGGAGAGCCACCAATGACTCCCTTGCGCCCATAAAAATGGAATAATCTCATTTTTTAAACATTTCCACTGTATATGTACATGTATCAATGTGTGTGCATTCTTTCCCATGGACTATTTGAAAAGAGTCCATATCTTAATTTTCTTGGACACTGAAAAGCTTTTTCTATGGCTGGAATAAAGAAGGTAAATAATAAATATTTGTTGTATAGGATACTTTGGTTCTTCCTGGGCAATAATACTGGGTATTTGTAAGCTGCCATTAGAAGACAAACTGGACTATGATCATATTTCCTGAATGTAAGGATTCCACAAAGATTTGCATATCTGATAAGAAGAGAATGTAATCTTCTAATTATCATACATTTTCCAGAAAATCTAGTTGACATTTCCTAAAATAATAGCATCTCTCATTAATAAAACATATCAGTAAATGAGTTTTGATTCACCACATAAAGGATGACCATTAATTCAGGTATTTTAAAGAAATCCAGATAAAAATGTATAATTTGATATTTTTCTAACACCTAATTATTTTTTAAGTTTATTAATTATTTTTTTTTTGAGAGAGAGACAGTGTGAGCAGGGAAGGAAAGAGATAGAGGGAGAGAGATGATCCCAAGCAGGCTCCTACTGTCAGAGCAGAGCAACACAGGGCTTGAACTCAGGAAGCGTGACACCATGACCAGAGCCAAAATCAGGAGTCAAGACGCTTAACTGATTGAGCTACGTAGGCATCCAACACTTAATTATTAACAAACACAATTTGAAAAAACTTCACTTAAATCCAGGTACTTGTAAACTTAAGTAACTCAGTATATTTCTTATGTGGAGATGAGCAGGAGCAAAGTCTAGCCTTGTCAACTCCCACCAGAGACAGAAAAATGAACGTTTTTATTCTGGTACAGGCTTTATCTGATTATTGTGAGATGGTTTCTCCCTCATTTTGTTGATTAGCCCTACTGACAGTAGCTCTGCTGTTTCTTTCCATCTCTCTCATGAGGCAGAACTGGATATATAATGCTTTTAACTTAAGTTTTCTTATTTGGAAAAATGGGGTAAAACAATTCGCAAAATACCCCTGCAATGCTTTGTAAGGAGATTTTTAATGAAATTAAATCCTGATCCTCTTTCCCCACGTCCTCACCAACATTTGTTTGTGTTTTTGATTTCAGCCCTTCTGCAGGTGTGAAGTGATACTACATTGTGACTTTGATTTGCATTTCCCTGATGATTAGTGATGTTGAGCATTTTTGTGTGTCTTTTGGCCATTTGTATGTGTTCTTTGGAAAAATGTTTAGGTCTTCTGCCCATTTTTAAATTGTATTTTTTTTTTTTTTGGTGTTGAATTGTATAAGTCCCTTATATATTTTGAATATTAACCCTTATCAGATATATTGTTTGCAAATATCTTCCCTCTTTAGTAGGTCATCTTTTTGTTTTATTGATGGTTTCCTTCACTGTGCAAAAGCTTTTTACTTTGGTATAGTCCCAGTAGCTTAATTTTGTTTTTGTTTTTGTGATGAGCACAGAGTAATGTATAGAATTGTTGAATCACTATATTATACACTTGAAACTGATATAACACTGTATGTTAATTATACTGGAATTAAAAAAAAATAAACTCTGATTCTCAAAGGTCGAGAAGACCTCTACAGGAGAAAAATCTGGGCCTGAAGAATTGTTATTTATGCCTCTCATGCTTAAAAATATTCCCAAAGATTCTGAGAAGATGGTTACAGAAGTGAAAAAAAATCTTTGGATATTCCAGTGCAAGAAGAGCAAAGACAGAGACATATGGGAAAATGAAATTATGTGATGAATTATGTGATGTGATTAATACGAAATTAAGTGATGAGTTATCTCCATAAACAAACTATGAACATATGGGGACCAGTGACTGAAGTTATAGGACCTGTGTGACATCAGCATCCAATAGGGGAAAGCAAAAGGTACAATGAGGCATCTGCCATACACAAGAACACCAAAATGGAAAACTAAACCTGAGCATAGTAGGATTTTGTACATTCCAGAAGCAGGTGGCTAGAAAGGGGTTCATGGAGAGATTTTGGGCATTGATGTATTAACAAGCCAAAACACCCTTCCAAAATAGTTCCCTGCACTGAAGAGAAGTGGATGAGAAGAGTTTCCTAAGGGAGCAAAATAGGGAAACTACCAATAAAGGAAAAGAAAGGACCAATAAACAAAGAGGGAAGGAAACAGGATCCAGTAAATCTCACATAGTAAGTTGCTGTAGTTCCGAACACTAAAAACAAAAGAGGGAAAGAATGAACGTGCCCTGGACCATGAAAATGAAATTAGAAAAAAGCAATCCTCAAATACACTCCCCCCCCAAAAGTTCACAAAACTTGATTTCACACACAAAAAAATAAGCAAAGAAAATGATCAAATTCAAATCCCAAACAACAGTATTATGAAAAAAAGGTAATAAAGGTCAAAATAGTGTCCCCATAGATAAGAAAGTACAGTAGAAAGACATGCATGAAAAACAAACATGCATGCAAACTACTACTTCAAAGGAAACAAATAAGAATTTCAAAACTGGCACAGATATGAAAGAACAACATAAATAAGAATTAGACACAGACCTTTAGTGACAGAACTCAGTAAATAGAAACAAAAGAAAAAGCATTTTCAGAAATGAAGATGAAACTAGGAGAAATACAAGAATAAAAAAATACCATTTTGGGACACCTGATCGGCTTAATTGATTAAACATCCAACTTTGGCTCAGGTCATGATCTCATAGTTCGAGCCCCACGTGGGGCTCTGTGCTGACAGTTTGGAGCCTGGTGCCTGCTTTGGATTCTGTCTCTCTTGCTCTCTTTCTCTCTGCCCCTCCCCTGCTTGTGCTCTCTCTCTCTCAAAAATAAATAAACATTAAAAAAATTATCATTTTTTTTGTCCAAGAAAAAAAAGTGGAGAAAAATGAGATAAAAGAACATAGAGATAAAAGAACAAGAGATAAAATAATTTGAGAAAAACTAGCAATTAGAAAAGCGAGGCAATACAGATGCCACATGCATATAAGATTTTATGAAGAAGAAAACCTAAACAACAAAGCAGAACTGAAGAAGATTCAAAAAAAACTTAAAAAAAAAAGACTCAACTACTTATTGAAAAGGTATCTCAGAATAACTAATACTGAGACATATCCTGGTAAAAGTATTAAGCTTTAAAGAAAAAGAAGGAAATATTCTATGAGTATCTGGACAAGACTACCAGATGGTTTATAAAGGAAATAAAATCAAACTGGTCATGAGACTTTTTGACAGGAAAACATACCAGCTATTTGAAAGATGCACAAAGAAAACAAAGAAACACACAAAAATGATTCAAGGATTTTAGATTCAGCAAAGCTGATTTTAAATTAAAAGACAATGCATAAACTGTTAACAACATGCAAGAACTCAAGGAATAGTGTTTCCAGGAGTCGTAACTTAGGAATTTAGGGGACACTGAAGTTTAGACAACCAAAAGGGCTGAGATGACATTAATTTAAAGACTTGTGGTGAGTCAACTTTACATGTAAAATTTATAAGATATAGATAAAATTCAAACGTAAAAACAAATGAGAAGAACCTTTGAAAAAAAATGAACATTTTAAACTACTTGTGTTGGTAGCTGGAATATTGTTATTCTGGGAATGTTTTCTGTTACATGGATCAAAGCAAATGTGTAATTACGATATACTTTTCTTTTATTGCCAATGTCCTTGAAAAAGTGGATTCTCAGAATAGAAAAAAGGAGATATATATTTAATGGAGAATTTAAATGAACTCCTATAGTTCATCAGTATGAACCCCTGAAGTTTTTCATTTTCAAAATAAATGAAATAATCGCATGTATTTCTAACCTCTACCACTGAAGTGGCTTTGGGACACTTAATGAGTTTAATGAGATTAATGAATGTAAGCTTTCTGAATTATTAGAGCTGTGGATTTTGCAAGTGCAGTGAACTCTTATTAATGTATTTTGCACAGCTAAAAAATTGCATGCAAAAAGGAATGTTTACTATGACATAATAGCAAAACTGATCAGAAATGAAAATACCGTAAACTAAAGTTACTAGTCAGTCAGAAGGGGCAGAAGTTGGATTCCTGGGCCCTACAGTGATGGGTTCTGTTTCTCTCTGTACTTTACCCCACAATTGAGGGGTCGAACAAGACATACAATCCTATGTATAGGAGAATAACCTCTATAGCTTTTGTTTGTCCTTTGAGATATTAAAAGGGTAATAAGAGTAGAGACCGAACCATAATCTGGATGCCTAAAACCCCCAATAGCAACAGGTAACATTTTAGAGTATAAACACATGCCTAGCACTGTGGTAGACATTCCATGAGGATTAGCTCAAAAAGCCTTTCAACCTGCTACCGATCTAGGTGTATTTTAATATCCTTATTTTTACAGATGATGAAATTAAAATCCACAGAATGTAACAACATAGTAGGTGCTCAAGCCAGGAGAGGGCTAATTTACTCTTCAGTATCTTCAACTGTTCTGCTACTGTAAAGTAGTGGTACTTGTGGAGTAGGTTGAGGTGGGGACAGTGGGTACAACAATGTCTAAGAGAGTTGTTTAGTGACTGTGGTTATTGTGACTGCCATTTATTTTAACCTGGAAAGCATTTAGTATGTACAGTAGTCATTAGAAATGGAAAAAGAGAGAGAGACAACAGACACAAGGAACTTTATAAACTAAGCCAAAAGCAAAGTAAGTCACAGTCTGAGGTGTGGGGGAGTCAATGTAGGGATGGGGCAGTGAACAAGACTTACTGCCAGCCTTTGAGGAGACCACAGTTCATAAAAGATGCTCATAGGCTAGGGACTGACTCATCGTATTTAGAGAGTTAATTGGAAAGAGGAGGGCCACATGTCTCAGTGTAATGAAACTGACAAGAGCAGGGGCAAAAGCTATCATATCATCAACATGAAATAACGTTCCTGGTAAAGCTTTACTGCCCTAATGCGAGGAGGAAGTTGGGATGACACATAAATATCTGGGGATTTTTGCTTAGCTAAGATGTTTGGGTAAAGATTTTATAATAGTCCGGGACATCCCCACGTAGTCCTTCTGCTTGGTATTTTATGACACTAAGGAGTTGTGAAGGTACAAATTTATAATCCAATCAGAGGCCTTGTAACAAATGAATGATGTATGTCCCATCCAATCACTATTTATATATTGTAAATGGTATACCGTGTTCATATTATTATTGGGGCTTGGGAATGAAGAAAGAATGACCAAACAGAGCCCAAAATAAAGGCCTACATTCTTCAAAAACGTCCAAGTCATGAAAGAAAGAGACTGAAGAGACCAAAGGGATAGAATCAGTAAATGCTTATGGTCTGGATCCTGTAATCAAAGGGCTATAAATGCTAGAAAAGGAATTACTGGGACCATTGAGAATTTGGGAATATGGCCAAAAGATTAGTTGCAAGTACTGCCGATGATAAATTTCCTGAATTTGTTAACTATGCTGTGATTATGTTAGAGAATATCCTTATGCTTAGGAAACACATACTGAATGGCCAATAGTAAGGGAATAAAGGGCATGTTGCCTTCAACACATGCTCAAATGGTTCACAAAAAAGACCGTATAAATACACACACACACACACCATTATTTTTTCACATATATGTATATATGTGTGTTCATGTGGAGAGGGAAAGAGGTGCATGTCTGTGTGTATGAGGCAGGGAAAGATAAAGTATATGAGGCAAACTTAAAACCTGATGGTGTGAATTTTCTGTAAATTTGAAATTATTTGGAATTTTTTTTTCAATAGCAGAATTATAAATGGCACTGGCACACTGATATTTAGGAAGTGCTTGTGAAAAAAAATATAAATAAAACACGAAGTCATAAGTAACTATATACCACCTAGAGGATCCCTAGGGGACAACTGCTATGTGAACTGAGGGCAAACAAACCCTTATCTTCAAACTCTCTGTCCTTCCCCTTGCCCCACCCCCGACCCCTCCGGTCCTTCTCTTCTTTAATTTCCCTATGATGCTTATTTCTTTTTCTTCACTCTAAGCCTCATCCACTCAAGAAACAAATTTAAAAACCAAGCCAAAATTAGCAATAAACTGCAGTTGGGTTCCTGGTGTGCGTTGGACCCCAGGACGCTGTCTGTAATGAGAATGTCAGGACAGAGTGTTGTGTCTGCCAGCAGTGCAAGAGTGCTGAGCCCCTCTTCCGACCTCCGAAGACTAAAAGAGAGTCAGTTTTGTGATATCTGTTTTAATGTCTGTACCCCATCTAATCCCAGTCCCCACCATAAATCAGAGGGGCTAAACAATGCACCTAGAATGAGTCTAAGATCTCACTCTCTACTTTTGCCTAACCTTTCCCTCCAAAGATCCTTGGGTCTCTTTCCTCTCAGGAGAATCTTATCATTTTTTAGCCAAAACCACTTGATCCACCAGAAGAAGAAGAGTGTTATTAAAATTCTATACGTGGGGCTAACAATACAGAGTACACCCACATGGGAAGCTGATCTAGGCTCTTTCTTTATAGGCACCTCATTGCTCTAGGCTTTTGCTCACACGGAATGTTTTCTTTCCTGTTTTTTTTTTCCTCCCTCCGTCACTCCTCTACTCCACTTTGCCTAACTAATTATTACTCATCTGAGGTTTCCAGATGTATATTTTCTGCCTAGAAAACTTCACAGATTCTTCCAGCTGTGAAAAAGTAGGCCAATATATGCTGACATGACAACTTTTGTTTTTTCTCTTTTAACGGCTACTACTCTGTTGAAATTGATTAGAAATATTTTGCATTCCTCTTTAGACTGTAGCTTGCTTGAGGGATCATTATATCCCAATGTCTAACAGCATTCATCACCTAGGAGGCACTTAATGTTAGTCCAATAAAGAGTATTTACAATTTATTTTTGTACTTACATGCTAGAAACTGTGCTAAATTATTTACATGTATTATTCTTACTATAACTTCTAAGTTATGCATAATTATTTTAATTTTCCTGATTTATTCAGGTTAAATAGCTTTCTCAAAGTGCCAGTCCTAAGAAGAGAAACAGGAAGGAAAGAGAATACAATGTATTTGGGTTTTTAAAAAATCTCAAATTTATTTCCTATAAACGTTTACTCAACACTTTTGTATACTTAGCATTTGCCTTTCAACATGGCATTTACCATCTAGAGAAAAAGATATGCAACCAAATTGAAATCCATTTTATCTGAGGGTCTTCTGAAACAGGAAAAATAATCGGGGGGGGGGTCATAATTTGGTCTCTATGCAATCTGCAATTATAAAATAATTTGAAGGTAAAAGAACCCATAGTATTTTCATTTGCAATTTCCGAATTACCATTTTTCTATTTCTCCCATATAAGTGTACTATCTTAAAACTTAAAAAAAAATCTACAGACACATATGAAGAACTAAGGAATACTAGTGAGGTAAGGTAAATCTAATTTAACCATATATCCTTTAAGAAAACATAGTTCACATAAAATTATTCACAGATAATTTTCTAGGTAATATGGATACTATAACCAAAATGGAAAGGAGGTTAAGATTTGGAGAGCAACATGTAATTTTTAAAAATTTGAAGTATGTATAAAAATCACCAAGATATCCCTGATCAGACATGCCATTTTATGGAGAGTTCCCCTGGCAATCAATGCTATAGTGTGTCATAGGGGTAAATATATTTTCACATTCTATCTTACCAACTTGAGGGATTGAAATGTTGCAGAGGCGGACTTGTAGGGTAACCTTCACATATGGTAAACACATGTTTAAAATTCAAAGTAAAAATCTGGCCTTTTCTACTTGGACATGAAACCGACATTTGGGATGAAATCAAAATCACAAGTAAAATGGAATATAGATCACAAACCTGAGTTAAAAACCATTAATACACAGTAGTTGGATACTAAAGTTTTAATAATAACCATCATAATACTGAAATATCATTGACACAAAAGACAGCTCTTCATAGATCAAAGAGAGCAAATGAGTCATTTCAAAAAATTAAATTTTATATTTCACTATTTCAAAAGTTAAAATAGTCACTCTTTTCAGACTTCTTAGAGAAAACTCCACTGGCAGAAAGCTCAGCAATTAGAAATATTACAAGTAAACTTGGGCTCTGACTGTGGTTTAAATTTTTCAATATTATTAATTTTTGATGTATTTGTAATCCCAATAAAATCATATTTGATATTCTAAGGAGTAATTATTATACTCACTTTTATAGATTAGTAAACATAGCATCAAATAGTGTCAACAACCTGTCATAGCCACATAGTATAATACAAAGGACAGAAACCAGAATCTTGATATCACTTTTGTTATCTTCTTGGATTTCAAGAACTGCATCAAGTATTATCTTTATATACCTACTTTATAAATAATGTTTAACCAATATATGTCAATAACAAGAAGAATAATTTTATTATTATAATAGTGGCCGATTAGCTTTCATAGCCCATTATACATTATATGGGTGGTTGAAATCTTCCAAGTACACTGTTCAATGAAATGGATGTTCTTGTCAAAACTATCCTATATAAAGAGTTAGAGATTTTGGGAACCTATTTTTGCATATTGTGATTACAAAAGGAGCATTGACAGAAGCCCTGCTGCCTTAACAAACAACAGCCATTGCCTCTAGAAATAAAAGGCAATTCTCCATGTCTATTTTTTCACTCATAAATTTACCCCATATGATTCACAACGAAGATAATAAAATAAGTTTGAGAGCACTCTGAAGAACAAAAAGCATTCTGTGAACAGAGAGGGCACTCTGGTGAGGGGAGGGGTTCATACTGGACTGTGCCAAGAGGCAGAAATTGATTCAGCAAAGCATCATCTAAATAAAAACTAAGAGCCATCAAGTTCCAACTCATCACCAATTACCCAAAGGTTGGAGCCACTCAATCAAGTGCCATCAGAAACAAATTGAAAATTGGCAGAGCACAAAATAGATGACAGTCAGACACTGGAATGTGAGCCAGTGAGCATGAGGAGGGCTGATGACTGCTGAAGCAGAGTCTTTGGGGATGGTAGGTACACAGGAGTGACATAAAAGAACTCACCAGATTTATTCACTCCCTATTGACAAACACTCAGATGTATAAAGTATAATTTGGAGTGTATTCCCTGAAGAAGTATGGTGTTCCCTTAGGCTAGAAGTCCAATGCAACCAGAAAGAGGCAAAAGAATGCAATATAGGTAAATGTGGGACAGAAAAGACTACTGTAACTTTAGAAACTCAGAGTTCATAGGGACAAAATTCCAGAGCATTATATTCAATAGACATGACCAATTTTCATAAGACAAGAATCTCTTGCTAAAGTTATGGAGAAATAGGTCAGGCTGAAAGAATACAGATGCTAGCTTTTGAATTAGGCTCAATTTTGACTCTGGACCCTGCAACCCAGATATTATAAGTCTTCTAAACCTTTCACTTTCCTCACTAATATAAGGGGGCTAATGATGCTATTCTATAAGCATTAAAAGATGTAATACATACAAAATACCTAGCATAGAGAAACACTGGATTTGTTTTTATTTATTTTTGTTTGTTTTGTTTTGAATTTGCTTTTACTTTGTAGAGTGATCCCAAGAATACATGGAAACCTATGGTCTATATTATTTCCAAAAAAGCTGATGAATGCCTATTTTCCTTCTGATGTGTCCTAAGTTCTAATGAAATTGATGGAGTTAGGAGTAGACAAAATGTGTCTGCTTGTTTCCTACATGATTGTGTGTGTGTGTGTGTGTGTGTGTGTGTGTGTGTGTGTAGGGAGAAGAAGTAGGAAGAGGGAGGAGGCGAGTAGAGAAGAAGTAGGGAGAAAACAGAGCACAAAGGAAGCCTGAAGGCTTTGGAAAATGGTCACTTCCTGTGGCCACAAGCCTGCAGAGAATTGCTGAGTCTTCCAGGAATGATGCCTTGGTAGGGAAAGGGCAAAAGGATACATGAGTGAAGACCCACCTATGAACTGTTAGAGTCACTCCATAGGCTTCTGGTTGATGCTTCTTGTTATGCATTAAATCCTCTAGCTTCTATTAAAAAGTTAAGCTTTATAAAAGCATTCAAAAAGAATATCTTTGAGGGAGATGTTTATTGCTATCATATGAGAGGGAAGAAAAAAAAAACAAGAGAAAAATCTCTAAGGTTTTCTTTAGTGGGTTGCAAATCATTGAATTATGAGTTACACAGATATTTACAAGCTTGGCCTAGATAGAGTATAGTAATCTATAAATGCTGCTCAAGTGATTTATGGCACAACTGTTCTAACACATTACCAATAGCAGGAAATGTATTTAATTTATTCTCAGGGATGCACATTTACATTATTCACAACAAGCCATTTATAGGGAAATGTGCAACCCTTAAACTAAAGTGAATGCATCTCTAGTGGGTTTCGAGCAGTTATAACTGTCTAATAAATGCTCATATCCTAACTTACTGTATAAGCCAATGTAAATGTTCACTAGCTATCCTGTAAACACTTTATTCTGTGAATTAGTGAATAGTTCTGGAACGTATGGCAAAACATGTAGACTAACAAAGTTTTTTGGGTCCTGAGTGATAAAGAACCTACCTTCCTTGCTGAAATTTTGCTAATGCATGAAAAAGAAACTCATCTTTTTTTCCTGATCTCATATTGTAGGTTTGTCAGATGTAGCAGAGGGATGTATTTCAAAGTTCTGAGGATCTTTTGGCATATTTGGCTACTGACCAGAGAATGTACCATCTGGTGGACTACCAGGTCTTAGGTCTAATTTGCAATCTACCTTTGTCAAGACAAAAATAATATTCTGAGTCTTTCTGTTTTTTTTTTTTTATAAAAACATATGCATGCATATAGCTTGGAGATAGAGGTGAAGAAAAAGGGGGGAAAGAGGAGACAGGAACAGGATGAGAGGGAGTGAGGGATGTAGGAAGAGGGAGCCCCATCCTAAATCACCAAGGACTTTCATATGTTTTTATAATTTATTTCTCTCAGGAATCCCTAGGTGTAGTTGTCTAAATAACAACTACATATATATATATATATATATACATATATATATATATATATATATATATGTATATATATATATATATATATGTATATATATATACGTGTATATATACATATATATACACGTATATATATATACATATATATATACGTGTGTATATATATATATCCATATGTGTATATATATCCCTATGTGTGTATATATATATATATATATATATATATATATATATATGGATGTATAAAGTGAGGACTATACCTCTAAATACACACTGTTTATAATTCCAACGGTCAATCTCTTACCAGTCAACAGTATAGCCCCAATTTAAAATAATTAACCTGGAATTGCCACAGTCATGTACTCTTTGCAGGTCTTAATTCAGAAAACTCCATGTACAGAATATTTTTCTTTTATAAATTTCTTTCATTGACTTTATGTCTTTTGTTCTTGATGATGCCTCAGTTTCTCTAACTATATGTTCTGTATCTTTTGGCCATTGGTCAAGTCATTCCTTATCATTAAGCAAATATTTAAGTGAACTAGAAGCCAACTCTTCCAAGGTCTCGATTCCCAGATAAATTCTATTGTAGTGATAATTTATCTACAGATGCCACTGCCTTTTCAGACAACAATTTCCCCCTGCTTTTGCACTGGACTTTCTTAAATTAGTAAATGACTTTGACAGCTAGCTTGTACAGCTGATGCATTTTGAACACAAAGAAACTTGTTTCCAAACCCTGGAAGACCATGCCCTGAGGCCAGATGGACATTGGAGAGTTCCAAGGTCTAAGACTCTTTTAAAGTCAGGGAATCATCAATTTTATAGGTGTTTGAGAATATAGGTAGAATTCCATTATTCTAAATGCTATTATGACCGAGATCATATACAGCAATCTATTTCCATGTATCACGTAATTGTCCATGGCAACAGTAGTTTGTTGCATGATGTTGCAAAAAGTTGCCCAACAAAAATTTCAGCCCATTTCTTTCAAACGAAGGGTCATTATCAAAGAGAATAAAGAGTGTATTATATTAACAGTCATTCCCATTACTACTTCTCTGGCAAAGTAAAAGTCTATGTAGGGAAGAACAGAGAAGAGGGCAAAGAGCTTTATTTATTCATGAAAATAAAAGCACTAAATTATACTTTATTTAGGAAAGTGGGTGATGGGCATTGAGGAGGGCACTTGTTGGGATGGAGCACTGGGTGTTGTATGGAAACCAATTGGTCAATAAATTATATTTAAAAAAATAAAAATAAAAATCTACCTCAAAGTTTTTTACTAACCTTTACTCGAAGAAAGAATCAGAAAAACTTTTTGTAACTACTAGGACCATTGCTAACTGTTGTGCCCTGGGAAAAACTACTTAACCTTGTATCCTCATTTATAATAGAGACATGACCATATCTGCTACAAATCCCTCATAGTTTGCTTGTGAGATCAGATATGTGAAAGTGTGGAATTATAATATTTCTTTTACTTTAGATTTCCTTGGCACTCATCAACACATTATGAAGAACTTAGTTTTACTGTCTTAATATTTTCTTTGGTGACTGTGTGTGTGTGCATATATGCTACACATGTAGAATAATTAGAGGGACAATATCTATCATTGTATCTTAAATTTTACCTTATTTTTACAGCTGCCACTATGTCTAAATTTTTCAAACTTGCGCTGAGATTTACTCTTACATTACCCCCTAATATTGGTACTTCCAATATACTAATCTCACAAAATTTCAAAATAACCATCACATTACTTCATACTCATGGATTTTGGACCCTGGGATACCAGGCATACTAGTTTCAAAATATTCTTTTTTGTGAAATACCATATAGTTTTATTTACATATTCATGAAAATAATGAGTAAATCTTAAATATTACTCTACCCTTCTATTGTGTCTACAGAAAGTCACATCCTCTAGCACCCACATCTCTGGAATTTATACAAAATCACCTTGATTTATTAACCTATTTCAAACATGTACAAATAAAGTATAATATATAGTAACAGAGGACTAAATGTACTAATCAATCCACTGTTACTGGACCATAGAAAATACTACACATTACTATCAGTTTTGAAGAGGAAGAAAGGAGGAGGAGGAGAAGTAGGAAACAGAGAAGGAAGAAGGAAAATAAACTGTACATCTTAGAGACTCAGAGCACAACTCTCACATTAACTCAATTTGTATATACTTTGATGAATCTGATTGAAGTCAATTCATTTTATTTCAGTGTAAGATAAATACAAGTTGAGATATAGTTAGAACTGTCTGATACTTGATCAGAGTATGTTTAACTACGCTATAAGATTTTGGTTTCAGAAGATTTATCAGCTTGTATGAGTAACCAGAAGATGATGTTTGAACACACAACTAAATGAAGTATAATTAAGGGAATATCTATAATGGATGTTTTTAGGAGGTATGCAGTTACCAAAACACATACTAATTCTATATGCTGCCAATTCAAAAGTAATTTGGCACCATTTAAGACCTTTGTTCTTGGTTCTCATTTAACTGAATCCCCTCAATTTGTTAACAGCTACAGTCTACTCCAAGTAAGACAGCTTCTGCTCTTAGAAGATGCTGTATCAACCAGTATGTACTCATGCTCTTTGCCTGTGTTCAGTGACCTTCTATGTGCTCATCATGATTGCAAGATATCTTACTTTTAAGTAAGGTATCTTACTCTCTTGGGATTTCAAATAGCTCACTCTCATGATCCCCAAATAAGATTTAAATGCTAACATATATTTAACTATTTTGTATTGCTGTGTTTTTGCCACTCATGTAATACCTTTTTTATCTTCACTGAGACCTGAGTTTTTTAAAGATTAGAACAATGTGATATAGATCTGCAAAAGTACTAAGCAATGTATAAGCTCCCTAACGCTTATATTCAATATTTAATAATTAAAATATTAAATAGGCATCCGATATAAACTTCACCTCAAGGAGTTTTAATAAATGTCATTATTTTTAAAAGTTTTATATGACTGATAAGTCATTCATGATGGATCTATATCTATAGATATATCTATTTTCATTGCCACATATAGAAATGTATGTATGTGTATACATAGAAACACATACACACACACAAATATATTTTTAAAATTAGATTCCCCCTAAAGGACAATCAGCAAAAAATGCTGTAGGCTATATATAAAAGACAGTTCATTCTGGTTTTTTGTTTTGTTTTGTTTTTATTTTTGACACACACACACACACACACACACACAGAGAGAGAGAGAGAGAGAGAGAGAGAGAGAGAGAGAGGGAGACAGAGCATGAGGGGGGAGGGGCAGAGAGAAAAGGAGACACAGAATCTGAAGCAGG
The DNA here is from genome assembly GCF_018350175.1 of Felis catus. Classification (NCBI taxonomy): domain Eukaryota; kingdom Metazoa; phylum Chordata; class Mammalia; order Carnivora; family Felidae; genus Felis; species Felis catus. The sequence continues at coordinate 128,984,045 of NC_058375.1, read as the reverse complement.
CACCAGGCTCTGAGCTGTCAGCACAGAGCCTGACATGGGGCTGGAACTCAAGGACCAAGAGATCATGACCTGAGCCAACCTACTGAGCCACCCAGGTGTCCCTCATTCTGTTTTAAAGTGAAAGTCAAGTACTTCCAAGCCAATGTAGTAAATCATTAAATTGTTCTGGATTAATATTTGAAAAAGTTTTAAGCTAAACAAATTGATTTGAAATTATACAAACAAGACAACAAAAGTACTAGGAATCAGGAAACATTTTTGTATATTACACCGCTCTGACCCATTTGAGAATGTATTTATCTCTTGGTTGTTAGGATGTGTCTGCTTTAGGACTTCTCGGCTGGCCCGATGCTGTACCTATGACATGTGAAACCCACCACGACAATCTTCTCATACTAATTTCTCTGAGAAGATAGGTACAGAAAGGAGAGAATGGATAGATTGACAAATAAAAGGAGCAGATATAGCATTTTTACATTTTCTTACAATATCATAATTTTGGAATGAAGTCTAGAAAATGGAGCAAAGAGGAGTACTTGAATTTTGGAGCCCATGATACAGTGATGAAATATAATAAGTGGGGAAATACTTATTTCCTACAGAAAGAGTATTTTTAACACTAGTGAATTTAGTAGTTTCTTATGTTTAATATTTAAAAGTTAATGAATATCTGTACATTAGTCATCAACAATGGGAAAGTAAAAATAACAATTTCATTTATAGTAACATAAAAATGTGAAAATAGAATTAACATGCAAAACCTCTATATTGCGAACTATAAAACATTATTGAATGAAATTTAAAAATCTTACAAATGGAAAGATATGCCATAATCATTAATTAAAAGACTATGAGTCCTATGTCAGTCCTTCCCAAATTGATCTACAGATTCCATGCAATATCAAAAGCACAGCAGAATTGTTAGAAGAAATTGTCACTTTATTTCTAAAATTTATATGGACGGGGGCACCTGGGTGGCTCAGTTGGTTAAGCATCCGACTTTGGCTCAGGTCATGAACTCACCATCTGTAAGTTTGAGCCTGCATCGGGCTCTGTGCTGAAAGCTCAGAGCCTAAGGCCTGCTTCAGATTCTGTGTCTCCCTCTCTCTCTGCCCCCGCCCCTGTCATGCTCTGTCTCTCTGTCTCTCAAAAATAAATAAATGTTAAAAAAATTTAAAAATTTTATATGGACACGCAAAAGACACAGAATCACTATGACAATTCAAGAATTACAAAAATTGGAATATTTATATTACCAAGTTTTAATCACTACTTTAAATATATAGTAATTAAGACAGTGTGATACTGGTGTGTGGATAAATAAACCAATGGAATAGGTACTCTGGGTATGCTTTTCTCCATTTGTACATGATTTGCTGCTAGTGACTTACACCTGAGACTATAAGAGGACTGTCCCTGGAAACTTACAGTAATTCTAAAACTCTAAGGAAAATCATGACTATTCCCCAACTCCCTAAAAGTCAGCCTATAACTGGTGAGTAACTAGTGGCAGGGGACGTAAGGCCACTTCCTTAGCCTCAAGAAGGGACAATTCTGTGGTATGATCATGTTCTAGAGCTATTTTGGAGTACAGGCTGAGTTGGGGACTTCATTTGAGATGGCCAATTGGCTTCTTTCCTTTTTCAATTCCACTTCACCATTACCTTTTTGGTTTCTCCTAGGAATATTTTCTTAATAAATCACTCACACTGAATTATTGGCACAGGATTCAACTTTGGAATAACTAAAACTAATACACTTCTAAAACATGTTACACAAATTTTTGTTTTGTTTTGTTTTTAAACAGGGACCATAGATCTAAATGTGAAAACTAAACCTATAAAGCTTTTAGGAGAAAATATAGAATGTTTTTATGGCCTTGGGTTAGATAAAGATTTATCAAACAAGACAAAATAGATATCAAGCACAAAAGAGAATAAACTAGACATCATCAAAACTAACAACTTTTACCAAAACAACACAAAATAACCCACTTTAATGAAGGTAAAAAGATAAAGGTTGAAAAAAATATTCATAATGCATGTTTCTGACAAAGGACTTATATCCAGAATATATAAAGAGCTTCTTTAAATCAGTAATAAAAATAGGAAAGTGATATCAGCAAGACAGTGGAATAGGTGGTTCCTGATTTCAGTCCCCCTTCAGAGAAATATCAACCAGCAACTATCCATAGACTAGATGTCTTTGCAAAATCCTAAAACTAGGGGTTAGGGTGAAGCATGCCCTGGACCACAGAAACAAAAACACAGAAAAAAATCATTAGAAGATAAGAGGAATGGTTTCCCTTTGGCTGCACTGCCTCTTCCCCAGGCTGACACAGCATTGCATCCAGAAAGTTACCTTGGGCCTACTGTTTCTCCACCAGGGAAAAGAGAACCCAAGGTTACAGAATGCTTTCCCATTGCTACAGAATGCTTCTCAGAAGGCCAACTTAGGTTTTGCCTCATGGGAATAACTGCAGGGAATCAGCAAACTAGACCACTGTGGATTATCTAGAAATAAGAGAACAGAGGCAAGAACCAGAAAAAACAGCACATGGCTCATGAAAACATGTTTCTGCTGGCAATGATGCTCAAGCAGAGATGCTAGCCAGTGGCTTTGGCTATGTGCATTACTGAGCTGGCAGCCCCCTTTGGCCAAGGAACTGGGTGAGTAGTTCTATCTGGTTTGGGTCCCCCAGCCAATAGGTCATCCTGGTGATGGAGCCCATTTTACAACTTCAGCTGGATAATAAAGCAAGTCAGCAGCCCTTCCCAACTGATGAGCATAGTTTCTAGCCCCACTTACCCAGAAAGCCTTGAAAGAGACCTTGATTAGGCATGAAGCTCATCCAATGGCTAGCCTGGGTAAAAGACCAACCTTGCAGCCCCACACAATGGTTGAGGAGAGCTGCCAGTTCTGCCTGAGCAGGGAGGCTAATAATGACTATGGAAAGCCTCAGTGCCCAGCCTACATTGGTGTCCCACTGTGGAGCTCAACTTACAGCCTCATCTGGCAAAAGAATACATACTACAGCCCAGTCTGATTGCTGAGAACAGCTTGTGGTCTCACTCAGGCAAGGAGCCCAGTTAGTAATGCTGCCCAGTTATGGAGGACAACAAATGGCACTGTCCTGTCATGGAACACACCCTACAACCCTGTCCAACCAGAGGTGATTGCAGAACCCAGGTAGTGGCCCCACCTAATGGTGGAACTCAACCATCAGCCTTGCTTCATTAGTGAGCCAGTGAGTGGTCCCATTTGAATGTGGAGCCCAGTCAGCACAACCCCAATCTCAAAGCATGGGCAACGACCCCACCCAACTAAAGGCCACAACAGTAAGTCTCACCTGCCACAGACATTACCAGTTAACTCATTCAGAACAACAAACTAAGCTGAAAGGAAAAGGTCTATTGCTGCTGAAGGCAAACTGTAAATGCTGCTAGAGGAGGTAGCTTCCTCAATTGTAGTTCCAATTGTAGTTCTCAAATGTAGATCCAATGCAAGGATCATAAAGAATAACCTGATAAACATGACACCACCAAAGGCAACTAATATAGATCCAATAACCAATTCTAAAAGAAATGTAGATCAATGAACTGTCTACAGAAAATTCAGAATAATTCAGAATAATCCTCTTAAGTTCAACGAATGCACAGATAGACAATAAAACAAATATTTGCAAACAGTGCATGAACAAAATGGGAAGTTCAATAAAGGAATATAAATTCTCTCTCTCTTTCTCACACACACACACGTGCATACATACATGCGTGTGCACACACACACACTAAACTACACACAAAAATCCTAGAGCTGAAGAATATAATGACTGAGCTGAAAAATTCAATAGTTTCAACAGCAGACTTGACAAAGCAGAAGGAACAATCAGTGAACTTGAGGACAAGTCACTTGAAATTAACCAGAGGAACAAAATGAAATATGAATGAAAAAGTTAAGAAAGTCTATGGTACTTATGAGACAGCATCAAAAGATTCAATATACATGTTATAGGAATCCCAGAAAGAGAGGAAGAGAAAGGGACAGAAAGCTTATTTTAAAAATAGTGGGTGAAACCTTCTCAAATGTGAGGAGAAAAAGAACATTTTGATTCCTAGCTCAAATATCACCAATGGTTGAACCCAAAAAGAATTACATCAAGACACATAAAAAAATTGTCAAAAAGTTAAAGACAAAAAGAATTTTGAAAGTTCAACACAAAACATGAAAATATATGAATGTATCAAAGTCACCAGCAGAGTAAATATATAGTCAAATTCAGATTCTCTAGTATTGTAATGGTGGCGCAATAAATAACTTTCAACTCGAGTTAAAAAATTAAAAGGTATTAAATAATTACTATATTCACAATAATTTGTTATTTGATACACAATATTAAAAAGATATAAATTATAACAGCAATAACCTAAAGTGTGATCAGGGAGAGAAGAAAAGTATAGAATTTTATTAAATTAGGTTGTATACTATCAAATTTAAGTTGTTATCAACTTAAAATAGGATATTATCATTATAAGGTAGTTTATGTGTCATAGTAGTCCTAAAGGAAAAATTTGTAGAAAATACAAAGAAAGGAATAAAAGTATAACACCACAAAAAATCATCAAATCAGAAAGAAGATAGCAAGAGAAGCAGAAGCAAAGGAATTGCAAAAGAGTCACAACAAATTGGCAACAGCAAGATCTTACAAATTCTCTAATCAGAAGACACAGAATGGCTGGGTGGATAAAAATATAAGATCCATGATGATGAGTGGTGTTGAGCATTTTTTCATGTGTCAGTTGGCCATCTGGATGTCTTCTTTGGAGAAGTGTCTATTCATGTCTTTTGCCCATTTCTTCACTAGATTATTTGTTTTTTGGGTGTTGAGTTTGATAAGTTCTTTATAGATTTTGGATACTCACCCTTTATCTGATATGTCATTTGCAAATATATTCCCCAATTCTGTTGGTTGCCTTTTAGTTTTGCTGATGTTTCCTTTGCTGTGCAGAAGCTTTTTTATTTTGATGTTGTCCAAGTAGTTCATTTTTGCTTTTGTTTCTCTTGCCTCCGGAGACGTGTTGAGTAAGAAGTTGCTGTGGCCAAGATCAAAGAGGTTTTTGCCTACTTTCTCCTTGAGGATTTTGATGGCTTCCTGTCTTACATTTAAGTTTCATCCATGTTGAGTTTATTTTTGTGTATGGTGTAAGAAAGTGGTCCAGATTTATTCTTCTGTATGTCACTGTCCAGTTTTCTCAGCACCACTTGCTGAAAAGACTGTCTTTATTCCATTGGATATTCTTTCCTGCTTTGTCAAATATTAATTAGCCATACGTTTGTGGGTCCATTTTGGGGTTCTCTATTCTGTTCCATTGATCTGAGTGTCTGTTATTGTGCCAGTACCATACTGTCTTGATGATTGCAGCTTTGTAGTATAGGTTGAAGTCTGGGATTGTGATGCCTTCTGCTTTGGTTTTCGTTTTCAAGATTGCTTTGGCTATTCAGGGTCTTTTCTGGTTCCATACAAATTTTAGGATTATTTGTTCTAACTCTATAAAGAATGCTAGTGTTATTTTAATAGGGATTGCACTGAATATGTAGATTCCTTTGGGTAGTATCGACATTTTAACAATATTTGTTCTTCCTATCCAGGAACATGGAAACTTTTCCCATTTTTTTGTGTCTTCTTCAATTTCTTTCATAAACTTTCTATAGTTTTCAGTGTATAGATTTTTCATCTCTTTGGTTAGATTTATTCCTAGGTATTTTATGGTTTTTTGTGCAACTGTAAATGGGATTGATTCCTTGATTTCTCTGTCACTTTATTGTTGGTGTATAGGAATGCAACTGATTTCTGTGCATTGATTTTATATCCTCAAACTTTGCTAAATTCATGAATCAATTCTAGTAGTTTTTTGGTGGAATCTTTTGGGTTTTCCATATAGAGTTTCATGTTATCTGTGAAGAGTGAAAGTTTGACCTCCTCCTGGCTGATTTGGATGCCTTTTATTTCTTCGTGTTGTCTGATTTCAGAGGCTAAGACTTTCAATACTATGTTGAATAACAGTGGTGAGAATGGATATCCCTGTCTTGTTCTTGATCTTGGGGGAAAGCACTCAGTTTTTCCCCATTGAGGATGATATTAGCGTTGGGTCGTTCATATATGGCTTTTATGATCTCAAGGTAAGCTCTTTCTATTCCTACTTTCTTAACGGTTTTTATCAAGAATGGATGCTGTATTTTGTCAAATGCTTTCTCTGCATCTATTGAGGGGATCATATGGTTCTTGTTCTTTCTTTTACTGATGTGATGAATCGTGTTAATTGTTTTGCAGATATTGAACCATCCCTGCACCCCAGGTATAAATCTCACTTGGTCATGGTGAATAGTTTTTTTAATGTATTGTTGGATCTGGTTGGCTAATATCAACATCACTCATCATCAGGGAAATACAAATCAAAACCACAATGAGGTATCACCTTACATGTGTCAGAATGGCTAACATTAACAACTCAGGCAACAACAGATGTTGGTGAGGATGCAGAGAAAGAGGCTCTCTTTTGCATTGTTGGTGGGAATGCAAGCTGGTGCAGCCACTCTGGAAAACAGTATGGAGGTTCCTCAAAAAACTAAACATAGAACTACCCTACGACCCAGCAATTACACTACTAGGCATTTATCCAAGGGATACAGGTGTGCTGTTTCAAAGGGACACATGCACCCTCATGTTTATAGCAGCACTATCAACAATAGCCAAAGTATGGAAAGAGCCCAAATGTCCATCGATGGATGAATGGATAAAGAAGATGTAGTATATATATACAATAGAGTATTACTTGGCGATCAAAAAGAATGAAATCTTGCCATTTGCAACTACATGGATGGAACTGGAGGGTATTATGCTAAGTGAAATTAGAGAAAGACAAAAATCATATGACTTCACTCAGGATTTTAAGAGACAAAATAGATAAACATAAGGGAAGCAAAACAAAAGTAATTTAAAAACAGGGAAGGGGGGCGCCTGGGTGGCGCAGTCGGTTAAGCGTCCGATTTCAGCCAGGTCACGATCTCGCGGTCCGTGGGTTCGAGCCCCGCGTCGGGCTCTGGGCTGATGGTTCAGAGCCTGGAGCCTGTTTCCGATTCTGTGTCTCCCTCTCTCTCTGCCCCTCCCCCGTTTATACTCTGTCTCTTTCTGTCCCAAAAATAAAGAAAAAACGTTGAAAAAAAAATTAAAAAAAAAAACAGGGAGGGGGACAAAGTATAAAAGACTCATAAATATGGAGAACAAACTGAGTATTACTGGCGGGGTTCTGGGAGGGGGGATGGGCTAAATGGGTAAGGGGCACTAAGGAATCTACTCCTGAAATCAGTGTTGCACTATATGCTAACTAATTTGGATGTAAATTTAAAAAAAAAATTAAAAATTAAATTAAAAACATAGACTTTAAAACAAAAACAAACAAAAAAAAAGAGAAATGTTGCCTACAAGACAGTCACTTTGGCTTTAAGGACACACATAAGTTGATTACAAAAAGAAAGAAAAATATGTTCCAAGCACATGGAAACTAAAAGAAAAGGTAGTAGCTATACTTACATTAAACAAAATAGGCTTTAAGTAAAAAGAGCCACAAAGACAAAAAAGGTCATTATATAATTATCAAGAGATCAATTCATCATGAAGATATAACAATTGTAAATATGCACCCAGCATTGGAGCGCACACACACACATATATAAAGCAAATACCTGCAGAACCAGAAGGAGAAATAAATAGCAACGCAATTGTGGAGGACTTTAATAGCCACTATCAATAATGGATGGATCATTCAGACAGAAAATCAATAAGTGAACAGTGGATTTGAGCAACACTACAGACAACATAGACCTAACATACATATAAGGAGCATTCTCCCCATATACAGAACATTTCCTCTAGTAGCACAATATACATTCTTCTCAAGTGCATACAAAAAAATTCTCCAGGATTGATTATGTGTTAGACTACAAAATAAGTTTCAACAAATTCATGATAATTGAAATTATATCAAATATCTTTTCTAACCATAATGATAAGAAGTTGGAAATCAATAGCAGGGTGAAGTTGGAAAATTCACTAATATGTAGAAATAAAATAACACACTCATGAATGACAAATGGGTCAAAGAAAAAATGAAAAGGGAAATCCAAAAATATCTGAGACAAATAAAAACGGAAATACAAGAGAGGAGAAAAATGGCAGAGCAGGAGGATCCTGAGCTCACCTTGGCCCATGAACACTTAACTAAGATAATAGCTGCATCTGAACAAGTAACTCTGAAACTGACCTGAAGACTGGCAGAACAGACCTTGTGCAGTTAATCATAAAGAGAAAGCTACATTGGAAAGGGTAGGTGGGGCAGAGATATGGTTGGGAATCAAACCCCCAGTGAGACTAACCACAAATGGGAGGGGCAACACAAGCCCAGAGAAGTGAGAGGACCAGACTCCACACTAGGCACCCCAGGTACTGGGAACTAGTTATGGATTCTGAATTCCCATAACATCTGGCTTTGAAAAGTACTGAGGCTTAAGTTCCAGAGCTTTTAAAATCAGCAGGGCTCAACTCCAAGAAAGCAGGAAAAAGATAAAAACTGAGTCACTGCCTTTAACAGAGCCAGCAAAATAAATAACTCTGCTGGACACACAGCAGAGAAGTAGCAGTTTAGAAAGCACCTGGGATACACCTAAAGGAGATTTATTTCCTAATCTCAGAAATGTGCTGGAGGTGCAGAGATCTTCAGGAGCCTTCTTCAAAAACAAAAGTGCTGATGAGTGCCATTTCTCTTCCCCTACCCCAGCCAAGATAGACACTTGAAGGAACCAACACTAACACTCTCCATATATTTTGCTAGCACTGCAAGCCCTGCTCCACCATTTATCCGAGGACCTGCCCCATCCAACCTGCCAGCCTCCACAGGCATTCCTCCAAAGTCACACCAAGCAAGCAGCCCCAGCAGGAACTTATGCTACAACAAAGTGCCTCTTATCCCTGGGAGAAGGAGAGATAACCCCAACAACAGTGCACCTGCAATTCCAGCAGCCAAGCCTTTTAGCTGACTGTACAGGTAGAAAGCCCTGACATTGGATACACCCGCAACTGTGGCAGAGATGCTGACTACAGACACCTAGTCTGACTTCTGGCCAGCCCACCACAAAACAACTCTATGGGCCTTGCAGAGAAGCTAACTGCAAATAGATAACCTGACTGCTTCCCTAGCCCACCTAGGTCTCAGAGAGGCCCCTCAACAGCTCAGAGGCCAAAACCAGCCCAGCATGCTCACAGCTGACCAAGTGTATCATTGCAGCTAACTGGGCTGAGGACACAGCAGTGGGGTACACACAGCCCACATAAGAGACATCCATGGAGCACCTGGTTCTGGTGAGTAGGGGGCATTGCACTATAGGGCACCAAACAACCTCTTATATATAAGGACAGTATTTTAATTTTTTATTGGAGAGAGTGAATGGAGGAGAGTGACAGAGGGAGAGAGAGACTATGAAGCAGGCTCCATGCTGTCAGCACAGAGCCTGATGTGAAGCTTGATGTCATGACCTGAGATGACCTAAACCAAAATCAAGAGTCAGATGCTTAACCAACTGAGCTATCCAGGTGTCCCACAAAGACACTACATTTCAGACAAGGAAACATAGCTGACCTCCCTCATACATATAAACAAACACTGAGAGACAAAATGAGGAGAAAGAATATTTGCTAAACAGGACAAAAAAAATCACATCAAAAGAACTAAGTGAAACTGAGATAAACAATAGCCTGATGAATAATTCAAAGTAATGGTCATAAAGATACTGAACTTGAGGAAAGAGTAGATGAATTGAGTGAGAACTTCAACAACAAAATAGAAAATATAGAACAGATGCAATAAGAGATTAATTCAGTAACTGGAGGAAAAATAACAGACTATAAGGAATAAACAGTAGATTAGGGAAGGCAGAATGACAAATCAATCATCTGGAAGAGAGGGTAATAGTAATAGAAAGAAACCAAGAATAACAGCAAAAATTAAAAAAAAAATGAAAACTGAGACTAGCTCAAGGGAATTCAGTGCCATCATTAAATGTAGTAACATCCACATTAACGGGATCCCAGAGAAGAGAGACAAAAGGGGCAGAAAATTTATTTGAAAAAATTATAGCTGACAACCCCTAATCTGGGGAAGGAAACAGACATCAAATCTGAGAAGTACAGAGAGCTCCTAATAAGATGAACCAAGGAAAATCAACACCAAAACATATAATAATTAAACAGGCAAAAATTGGGGCACCTGTTGGCTCAATTGGTTAAGGGTCCCACTTTGGCTCAGGTCATGATCTCATGGTTCATGAGTTTGAGATCCACATCAGGCTCTGTACTGACAGCACAGAGCCTGCTTGGGATCCTCTGTCTCCCTCTCTTTCCATCCATCTCCTACTCTCTCTCTCTCTCTCTCAAAAATAAATAAAAACGCAAAAATTAATGATGAAGCAAATTTTAAAGGTATAAAAGAAAAGAAAACATTACATACATAGGAAATCTCATAAGGGTATCAGTTGATTTTTCAGCTGAAACTTTGTAGGCCAGAAGGGAGGGGTGTGATATGGCAAGGTAACATTCAGAATAGAAGAAAAGATAAAGAGCTTCTAAGACAAACAAGAATTAAAGGCATTATCACTACTAAGCCAACCTTATAAGATATGCTAAAGGGAATTCTTTGAGTAAAAACAAAAGGCCATAACTAAAAGTAAAAAAAATTATGAAAAAAAATTCACAGGTAAAAGCAAACACATAATAAAGGTAGTAATCACTTATAAAGCCAGTATGGAGTCTAATGTATAGCTTGACAACTATAGTTAACAATACTGTATTGTGTTCTTGAAATTTGCTAACAGAGTAGAAGAAGAGTCAATACCTAGTCTTCTCAAATTATTCCAAAAAATAGAAGAGGAAGGTAAACTTTGAAGTTCATTCTATGAGGCAAGGATTACCTTGATAACAAAACCAGATTGAAAAAAATCCACTAAAAAAGAGAGATACAAGCCAATATCCCTGAGGAACATGGGTGCAAAAATTCTGAATAAAGTACCAATAAATTAAATCCAACAACACATTAAAAAAATTATTCACCACAATCAAGTGGGATTTGTCTCTGGGTAGCAAGGATGGTTCAATATTCACAAATCAATGTGATACACCACATTAACGAAAGAAAGGATTAAAAACCATATGATCCTCTTAACAGATGCAGAAAAAGCATCTGACAAAGCAAAACATGCATTGATGATAAAAAAAATCCACAAAAAAGTAGATTTAGAGTGAACATATCTCAACATAATAAAGGCCACCTATGAAAAATCCACAGCTCACATCATCCTCAATTGTGAAAAGCTGAGAACTTCTCCACTAATGTCAGGAACAAAACAGGGATGTCCACTCTTACCACTGTTATTTAACATAGTACTGGAAGTCCTAGTCACAGCAATCAGACAACAACAAAAAAATAAAAGGAATCCAGATTAGCAAGGAAGAAATAATACTTTTACTATTTGCAGATGACATGATACTATGTATAGAAAACCCTAAAGACTCCACAACAAAACAAAACAAAAAAAACTTCTAGAAATGATCATGAATTCAGTAAAGTTGCAAGATACAAAATCAATGTACAGAAATCTATTGCATTCTATACACCAATAATGGAGCAGCAGAATGAGAAATCAAGGAATCTGTCCCATTTACAAGTGCACCAAAAACAATAGGGTACCTAGGAATAAACCTAACCAAAGAGGTGAAAGACCTATATTCTGAAAACTATAAAACCCTAATGAAAGAAATCGAAGAGGACACAAAGAAATGGAAAAACTTTCCATGCTCATGGATTGGAAGAACAAATGTTAAAATGTCTGTACTACCCAAAGTGATCTACATATTCAATGCAATCCCTATCAAAATACCACCAGCATTTTTCACAGAGCTAGAACAAGCCAACCTAAAATTTGTATGGAACCACAGAAAACCCTGAATAGACAAAGCAACCTTGAAAAAGCAAAGCAAAGCTGGAGGCATCACAATTCCAGACTTCAAATTATATTACAAAACTGTAATGATAAAAACAGTATGATACTGGCACAAAAATAGAAACATAGATCAATAGAACACAACAGAAAACCCAGAAATGAACCCACTACTGTATGGCTAATTAATCTTTGACAAAGCAGGAAAGAATAACCAATGAGGAAGAAGTCTTTTCAACAAATAGTGTTGGGAAAATTGGACAGCAGCATGCAAAAGAATGAAACTGGACCACTTTCTTATACTATACACAAAACTAAATTCAAAATGGATTAAAGACCTAAACATGAGACATGAAACCATAAAAATCCTAGAGAAGCACACAGGCAGTAACTTCAACATTGGCTGTAGAAACGTCTTTCTAGATATTTCTCCTGAGGCAAGGGAAACAAAAGCACAAATGAACTATTGGGAGTACTTCAAAATAAAAAGCTTCTGCACAGTAAAGGAAACAATCAAGAAAACTAAAAGGCAACCTTCAGAATCAGAGAAGATATTTGCAAATGACATATCTGATAAAGGGTTAGTACCAAAAATACATAAAGCATTTATAAAACTCAAACCTGCAAAAGAATAATCCAATTCAAAAATAGGCAAAAGACACGAATAGACATTTTTCCAAAGATGACATATGGAATCCCAACAGACAGATGAAAAGGTGCTCAACATCACTGATCATCAGGAAATGCAAATCAAAACTACAATGACATATCACCTCACACCTATCAGAATGGCTCAAAACAACAACACAAGAAACAATAGGTGTTGGTGAGGTTGCGGAGAAAGGGGAACCCTCTTGCACTGTTGGTGGGAATCCAAACTGGTGCAACTACTTGGGAAAAAAGTGTGGAGATTCCTCAAAGTTAAAAACAGAACTACCCAAATATCCAGCAGTTGTATTACTAGGTATTCACCCAAAGAATATAAAAATACTAATTCAAAGGGACCCATGTACCCTGATGTTTAGAGCAGAATTATCTCCAATAGCCAAATTATGAAAACATCCCACATATCCATTGACTGATAAATGGATAAAGAAGATTTTGTATGTGTACACACACACACACACACACACACACACACACACACACAGAGGAATATTATTCAGCCATAAAAAAGAATGGAATCTTGACATTTACAAAAACATGGATGGAACTGGAAAGTATAATGCTAAGTGAAATTAGTAAGTCAGAGAAAGACAAATACCATATAATTTCACTCATCTGTGGGATTTAAGAAAAAAAATAAACAAGCAAAGGGGGAAAAGGGAGAGAGGGAGGCAAACCAAGAAATATACTCTTAGCTATAGAGAACAAAATGATGGTTACCAGAGGGGAGGTGGGTGGGGGGATGGGTGAAATAGTTGATGGGGATTAAGCAGTACACTTGTGATGAGCACAGCATGACGTATGGAAGTGTTAAATCACTATATTGTACACCTGAAACTAATATTACACTGTGTGTTAACTAACTAGAATTTAAATAAAAGCTGAAAAAATATAAATGTTCTCAACACAAAATCAAAAACAAAAAAAGGTATCTATGTAAGGTGATGGATGTGTTACCTGCCCCTACCATGGGAATCATTTCATAACATGTATATATTTCAAATTCACAGTGTCTATCTTTAAACTTACACAGTGATATTTGTCAACTTTTTCCCAATAAATCTTGGGGGAGAAAAAAAAATAAGAAAACTATACCCCAAGATAAAAAAAAATGAATGCATTTAAAAAACAAATAGGTAAATGACTTGTACAGACATTTTACAAATAAAATCTCTAAATGGCTCATTAGAGCCATGACAAGTTACTCAACATTACTAGTTAGCAGAGAAATGACAGTTAAAATGACAATGAGATACTCCTACAAACTCAATGGAATGGGTGAAATTTAAAAAGGAGAAAACTTGTGCAGCACCTGAGTGGCTCCATCAGTTAGGCATCTGACTCTTGATTTTGGTGCAGGTCATGATCATGGTTTGTGAGTGGGAGCCCCACATCAGGCTCTGTGCTGACAGCAGAAAGCCTGCTTAGGATTCTCTCTCCCCAGCTTTCCCTGCCCCTCCCCCACCCATGCTTGCATGCTTCTGTCTCAAAAATAAATTAAAAAAGTGTTCTTAAAAATTAAAAAAAAGGAAAAAAACTTGAAAACTTTTAATATGGATGAGAATGTATTAGAAACGGTACACTTGCACATTCCTGGAAGTACTGTAAAATGGTTCTAGGACTTGGAAAATTGTCTGAACATTTCTAATATAACATATACCTATCTCATGACCTAGTTACTCCACTCCTAAATACGTGTTCAAGAGAAATGAGTTCATATATCCACCAAATGACTCACAGAATCTTCACAGTAACAATATTCATAATATCCCTAAACTAGAAATGACCCAAATGTCCACTAACAAGAGAATGCATAAATAAATGATTCTATATTCTTATGATAAAATACTATTTAGTACTAAAAAAGAGCAGAGTACTGACCTGTTCAACACTCATAAATCTCAAAAATATTGTATTAGGCAAAATAAGCTGGACACAAAAGAATATGTATTGTGTGATTCCATCTATATAATGTACCTGACATAATATAAAGCTAATAAGATCAGATACAAAAGGTTACATATTGTAATATCCCATTCCATGAAGTTTAAGGCAAGAAAAACTAGTAAATGTGATCAATGATAAAAATAATAATAGTGTTTAATTTGGGGTATGGAATTGTGCACATAAAGTGAAAAGTGGCATCGAAGTGCCTATACGGTGCTAGAACTGGCCTACATTTTGATCTAAACAGATCAGATGGGTATTTAGATGTATTAAACGTAAAACTGTATACGGTTGTACCCTTAAGATTTGTGCACTTTAATATATGAAATTTAAACCTCATCAGAAGACTATTAAAAATTCCTAGAATTAGAAAGAGGAAATGCACATATAATATCCTAAATCATAACTACACTGGGTAACAGAGAAATGCAGCATGGATAAAGATGCAGCCAGTAATAAGGGAAAATGAGAGATAGAATAGGAATAATGCTATGGCCTTAGAATACACTAAAGCATCTGAGCTTGAAATTTTGTCATAATTAAGTAAATAAACTCAAGGTATCATTCCAACTTGCTTGAGGTCGTATTTATAATTAAAATATGTCAATTAAAGACTATCATGTTCTTAAAAGCAAAGATAGTCTAGTAGATAAAGAAAAATTTAATATTTTCTATACAGAAATCTACAAATAATAAATATGTAAGATATAGGAGCTGATAAAAATGATAACTTAGCTCTGTAATTGAAAATTATATTGGCAAAATAGGAATTTGAGGGAAGAAATAAAATAAGCTAGGTATTTTTGATACACAGTGTTCATAATTTAATGTTTTATTCATAAGTTTATAACAGATAAATATATATTCAAGGATTTTTATAAAAATCAAAAAAGCAGTAATAGTAAAATACTGAAATGCATACAAAAATGCAAGTCACAGTCAATAAAACCAATGGAAACAACAGAAATCAAGGATACCTTCTTTTTAAGCATAAAACACAACAGATGCTAGTTATAAAAATTAAAACTTAAGGGGTGTCTGTGTAGTTCAGCTGGTTAAGCATCTGATTCTTGATTACATCTCAGGTCATGATCTCACAGTTTGTGAGATGGAGTCCTGTGTAGGGCTCTGTGCTAACAGTGCGGAGCCTGTTCGGGATTTTCTCTCTCCCTCTCTCTGGCCCTCTCCCACTCGCACTCTCTCTGTCTCTTTCTCTCAAAATAAATAAAGAGTCATTAAAAAAAATTAAAGTTTAAATACTTCTATGAAAAGCCAAAATATTAATGTATGCTTATAATATAAATCTTTAAAAGAAAATAATATAGAAAAAATATCGAGTGAAGATAACATATATAAGAAAAAAATAAAGCAGAAAAATCTATGTCAGATCAAATAGAATAACAAGGTAAAGTTCTGATGAAACAAAGATCCATTTAAAATAATTGAAGCAGGGTCACCTGGGTGGCTCAGTCAGTTGCATGAATGACTTGATTTCTGCTCAGGTCATGATCTCATGGTTCATGAGTTTGAGTCTGCATAGGGCTCTGTGCTGACAATGCAGAGTCTGCTCAGGATTCTTTATCCCTCTTCCTCTGTCCCTTAACCATTCTCTCTCAAAATACATATAAATAAACTTTAAAAAATTACTCAAGCAAACATTTATGAAACTTATTGTGCTAAATGACATGGTATCAAACTATAAAAATAAAACCTGATCATAAAGGAGAGTTTGACAGAAATACAATCATAATAGCATTCTAGCAGACTACTGTCAGTCTATAACTTTTTAAGTTGGCTAATGACACGTATTTATATAAGATTAATAAAAACGATATAGTTGAATTTGTCCATTTATATGCATGCATTCTAAGAAAGGCAATAACTCATTTGTTTCAACCATAGTGCGACATTAATATTGATCCTGTAACAGTCTCCTAAGCAACCCTCAATATATTTTTAAAGCAATAGAAATAAATAAAATGTTAAATAAATAGGAAAGCCTTTGAAATTTAAAACCTTAAATATACTTTGAAAAACAACTATTTAGGACACAAGGACATTTGTATTTTGATGGTCTTTTTAGCCAACAATGAAAATGAGAACACTTCACATCAAATTTAAGGTCAGAGCCATACCCTTAGTATTCTAGCTGCTCTCACCCTGCCCGAATTCTATTATAGATAAATCCTATAATATTCTTTATATTAATATTATTGAATGTTCTCATTATTCAAAAGACAGTAAATACATTAAAAAGTGATTTATTCTAGTTGGGAAAATACATACCTTGAAACCTAAAGAAAATGATGTAGAAAAAAAGATTGATAAGTACAATACCAAAAATAACTAGTTATAAAATAAAAAGACTAAAATTGATCATGAAATTAAACTTTGAAATTAAAATCACTAAAGTTAATAAATTTCTGGCAAATCTAGCCAAAATAAAAGGAGAGAAAAAGATACTAAAAAATATGAAAGGAAATACAATAACAAATGCAGAAAGTCTTTTCTCCAAGAGGAATTTTTAAATATAGCAGAAAAATTAAGTCAAAGGATAATAGAAATGTCTCCTGAATAAAATGATAATCCTGGATAATTGAGGAAATTACTAAGGATGTCCCATCTAAAGGCCATGTCCAAACAGTTTTATAGACAAATTCTATCAATCATCAAGCATCACATACTTTCTCAGATTGGTAAACTGTTTCAAAGCACAGTAAGGCTTTAAGGCATGCAAAATTTATTTTATAGCATTGAGATAACTCTGACATCAAAAACTCACAATATTTAATGCATAAAAAGGAAATTAAAGGTCAACCTCAATTATACAAACAGGATGAAAAAGGTCAAGAATGTTCAATTATATAATACAGATACAAATGTATGCTCAAAAAAGAAACTCAGTGATATAGTAAAAATATAATACACTGTGAATGATTAGATTACTTTTCCTGGGACAGGAAAGATAGTTCACATAAAGAACTTACAGAAGATCACGATTCAACAATTTATACACACGTACAGAGTAACTGTAATGTATGTCAAGTATTTAATCAAGATATCTAAAATCCATTTCTGGTAAAATCTCACACATGTATAGAAACAAATATGTTACTGTTCACAGATGGATATACTAGGCAAGTCAGGCATGGTGACTGCCAAGCCCAAATTCCCATTATGGTTGGCCTCACCCTGCCCACAGTTCTAGCTCAGACAACAATCATCAACCTGGTTCATGTCAGGATCAGGTTCCATGTGTACCCCATTGCTGTGTCTAGGCTAAAATTGTTTATCCTAGTGTTAGTCATGGTAAGGTTAGCCGGGGGTCTAGCTTTTGGTCTTGGTCTTCTGTTTCTTGAAACCAAAAGAAAAAAAATATTATAAATTATCTATAGCAATACAATAGTCATAATAACTATACAGTACTTAACATTGCTGTGAAACTCAGAAATATAAGGATGCCCAACAACCAGTAGTATCATTGATCATGGTTTTTGTTAGTGCTGCCCAACTAAATAAGGTCTCATAAGAAAAGAACAATTATACACACTCAGAATAAGGACACATTCATTATTTGAGATGATATAGTTATATCTCTTAAAACACCAAAAAAAACAGACCCAAAATATAAAAGAGCAAGTACAGAAGTCAAGTGAAATGAATAGAAACATGAAAAAACTGAAAGAAAATCCAGTCCTTTGGGCTCCATGTCAGCAATAACACTTAAAGTGGTGCTATTTAAAATGGTAACACATAAGTATAAGCTCAACATAAAATGCCTACATAAAGAACGCCACAAAATTTCACAGAGAAACATAAAAGAACAGCTGAATTTAAAAAAAAGTGAAGTACACAAATTGTTAAGATTTTTACAAAGCTATAAGTTGGACATTAACATTTTCTTTACATAATTCTCTGTAGTTTTTTGTATGCCTAAAATATTTCATGATTAAAATAGAGAGAGGGGCACCTGGGGGGCTCAGTGGGTTGAGTGTCCAACTCTTGATTTTGGCTCACGCCATGATCCCAGAGTTGTGGAAGTGGGCCCTGCATTGGGCTGTGTGCTGAGCGTGGAGCCTGCTTAAGATTCATATTCTCTCTCTCTCTCTCTCTCTCTCTCTCTCTCTCTCTCTCCCCCCCCCACCCCTCTCCCTCATTCTTGCTCTCTAACATATATATAATTATAATTATACTATATAACTATTATGTAATTATAATATACTAATATATTCTATATATATGTGTGTGTGTGTGTGTGTGTGTGTGTGTGTGTGAGAGAGAGAGAGAGAGAGAGAGAGAGAGAGAAAGAGACCAATCAAGATGGTGGAGTAGGAGAATCCTCAGTTTACCTCCCCCCAGCGACATACCAAGGATGCAACTATATACAAGGCAACTCTCGCTGAGTGTGACCTCAACACTAGCTAAACAGCTCTTACATAGCTAAAAATATAAAGAAAAAGTCATATCCAGTGAGCAGAAGGGGCAGATGAGGTCTGAGTGATACCCATAACCCTAGCATTGTGACCCGTAAGCATGAGTGGTATCACAGGCATAGATGTCCTCCCTGAGGAGTGTGGGGTTCAAGCCCCACATCAGGCACCCCACATCCTCTCACCCCCACCCTGGGAATCTATTTTATAAAAACTAGCCACCCTAACATCTGACTTTGGAAATCAGGAGGGCTTCACTCTAAGAGTGCCAAAGGGATATAGACACTCTGCTCTTAAAGGGCCCATGCATAAACTCACTCCTCTGAGACTCAGCATAGAGGCAGCATTTGAAAAGTGCCTGGGCCACTCAGAGAAGCAACAGAAGTGTTCATCAATAGATAAGTGGATAAAAAAGATATGGTGTATATATACATATGTATGTGTGTGCGTGTGTGTATACCATACATACATATGCATATATGTGGCATATGTGTGTGTATATATATATATATATATATATATATATATATATATATATACACACACACAACTCGATATTACTCAGCCATAAAAAAGAATTAAATATTGCCCTTTGTGACAACATGGAGAGACATAATGGGTATTATGCTAGGTAAAATAAGTCAGAGAATATAAATATCATATGCTTTCACTTATATATGGAATCTAAAACCAAAACAAATGAACAAACAAAACTGAAACAGACTCATAATTACAGAAAACAAACCAGTGGTTTCCAGGGGGGAGAGGGGTGGGAGAATGAGTGAAATAGGTGAAGGGGATTAAGAGGTACAGTATGTAAAATGTAAAGTACAGCATAGGGAATATAGTCAATAATATTGTAATAACTATACATTACATGTCATCAATGTATGGTGACAGATGGTAACTTGACCAATCAGGGTGAGCTTTTCATAATGTATGTAAATGTCATACAATTATGTTGTACATGTGAAAAAATATAATATTGTATGTCAACTATATTTCAATAAAAAAGAGAAAATATACCATATTTTAATTTTTAACTGGATATACTGAGGTAAAAATCTTTTCAAATTCACATTAAATAGAAATTTAATAAACATCCAAATTTCTTTTCCTTCAAAGTTTAACAAAAATGGTAGAAGTTTTATTGGGAATAATAAGATATGGAAATAGCCAAAGATAGTGAAAACAAAAATAAATGACAGGAATGTATCTGCTCAAACACTGAAAATACATACTAATATATATTTAAGGTATATGAACTAAAACAGAAAACACAAGACTTAAACACCAATATATGGAAGAAAACAGAAATGTCAAAATGCCAGAAATACACACCCACACACACCCACACACACCCACACACGTTTACACAGTATGTGATAAATACATATGAGATAAATACCATGTGAGAAAAAGAAAGGGAGATAATCACAGATAGGAGATTAAATGAATTCAAAGAGAAAATTACTTTAAATTGATTTTGTAAAAAAATCTAGCAAAATATGCCATGCTCATGCATTATGTCAAAGACTAAAATTGACTCAAGAAGTAGAGGATTTCAAAAGAACATAACTGTGTAAGAAACTGGAAGGATTTTCAAAAACATTCTATTGGATAATAACCTGGCTCCAGATGTGTTTAAAATTTTAAAGAACAAATTCCTGTATTTCAAAAAACTGGCTCACAGGAAAGAAATATCTGGAAACCTTTCACATGTATTTTTCCAAATAAGCATAATATTAAATACAACATTTTAATATGATAAGAATGAGAGAGAGAAACATCCTGAACCAATTAAAATAATGATACAGTATAATCATATAGAGTTTTAAAATACATGCACATTTCAAAGTCAGTTCTATTTTGAAATCATAATATTCATAAAGGACAAACTCTAAAACTTGTATCAGTAATAGTAAAAAGCATTTGATGAAACAAGTCATTTCTGAAAACATGTACACATATATACAGATATAGTTACAAATAGGTTAAAAAGGAATTTAGAGGAAATTCTTAAATATGAGAAAAAATGGCTCAAACATCTTATGATTAAAACCAGGGAAAGACTAAAATGATTTCTTTTCAATTTTTGGCATTACTTACGAAGTTCTTGATAATAAAATGTCTAGAAAAATAATATAAACATCAAAAAAGATAAAATATAATTATTTGCAGATTTTGTGGTTATATATAGGTTGTATGATTATATCATATGGAAAATCTAATAATGTAAACTAACAGATCAGATGGAAGATGGCAGTGTAGGAGGATGCTGGGCTCACCTCATCCTGCTGATCCCTTAGATTCCACCCATCTGCCTAAGTAACCCAGAAAACCACCAGAAGTCTAGCAGAATGGACTCTCCGAAGCCAAGCATAGACAAGAGGCCCACAGAAGAGGGTAGGAAGGGTGGAGAGGTGGTGCTCGCTAAACAGATTGGGTCAGGGTGGAGGGGCAGCTGGCCGGGCAAGGCAGAGCCCCCGAGTCTGACTTGCAAAAGCAGAGGGGCTGGACTGCATGAGTTCTGACAGTCAGTGGGACTTAACCTCTGGAATGTTAAAAGTGAACAGTGCTGCTCCTGGAGAGCGGGGAGGGTGGGAGGACACTGGGAGGGAGAGGTGTTGAGCCCCCGAAGACATAGCTCAGCTCCACGGGGAACAAAGGTGCTGGCCAGCGCCATCTCCCTCTCCCATCCCCCAGCTGAAATCCCAAAGGGAGCCAGTTCCTGTCACTGAACTTGCTTGCACCCACAAACACCCAAGCGCTGTTCTTCTGTGGATCTATCCTTCTGAAGGGTCTGCCTGCCTCCCTCCCAGTGCCGCAGGGCCCCTCCCGCAGGGGACAACCAAGGGCAAAGTGAGCTAAGCCTGCCTCTCCCGCCCCTGTGCACCTTGCAGATCCACCCCAGCTAATACACCAGATCCCATCAAAGCAGCACCACAAGGCTGGCAGTGTGCAAGTAGCCCAGACAGGGGCCACACCACTCCACAGTGAGTCCTGCCCCTGGGAGAGGGGAAGATAAGGTACACACCAGTCTGACTATGGCCCCAGCGGTGGGATGGGGGCAGATATCAGGTCTGACTGTGGCCCCGCCCACCAACACAAGTTACTCCAGACAGCACAGGGGAAGTGCCCTGCAGTTCTGCGCCACTCCAGGGACTATCCAAAATGACCAAACGGAAGAATTCTCCTCAAAAGGAACTCCCGAAATAGCGACAGCTAACGAATTGATCAAAAACAATTTAAGCAG
This sequence comes from Felis catus, assembly GCF_018350175.1. Classification (NCBI taxonomy): domain Eukaryota; kingdom Metazoa; phylum Chordata; class Mammalia; order Carnivora; family Felidae; genus Felis; species Felis catus. The sequence continues at coordinate 128,961,701 of NC_058375.1, read as the reverse complement.
TATAACGCAACAAGAATTTAGAATAATAGTCATAAAATTAATTGCTGGGCTTGAAAAAAGTATAGAGGGCAGCAGAGAATCTACTGCTATAGAGATCAGAAACAGTCAGGAGGAGCTAAAAAATGCTATAAATGAGGTGCAAAATAAAATGCACTCACCACAGCTTGGATTGAAGAGGCAGAGGAGAGAATAGGTGAATTAGAAGATAAAATTATGGAAAAAGAGGAAGCTGAGAAAAAGAGAGATAAAAAAAAAAAATCCAGGAGTATGAGGGGAGAATTAGAGAACTAAGTGATGCAATGAAACGGAACAATATCCGTATCATAGGAATTCCAGAAGAAGAAGAGAGAGAAAGGGGCTGAAGGTCTACTTGAACAAATCATAGCTGAGAACTTCCCTGATCTGGGGAAGGAAAAAGGCATTGAAATCCAAGAGGCACAGAGAACTCCCTTCAGAAGTAACTCGAATCAATCTTCTGCACAACGTATCATAGTGAAACTGGCAAAATACAAGGATAAAGAGAAAATTCTGAAAGCAGCTAGGGATAAACAGGCTCTAACTTACAAAGGGAGCCCCATAAGACTAGGGGCAGACCTATCTACTGAAACTTGGCAGGCCAGAAAGGAATGGCAGGAAATCTTCAATCTGATGAACAGAAACAATATGCAGCTGAGAATCCTTTATCCAGCAAGTCTATCATTCATAATAGGAGAGATAAAGGTCTTCCCAAACAAAAACCGAAAGAATTCATCACCACTAAACCAGCCCTACAAGAGATCCTAAGGGGGATTCTGTGAGTGAAATGTTTCAAGGTACCAGAGACACCACTACAAACATGAAAACTATAGACATCACAATGACTCTAAACCCATATCTTTCAATAATAACACTGAATGTAAATGGACTAAATGCTCCAACCAAAAGACATAGATAAATTGATAAAAAATTGATTTAAAAAAAGACCCATCTATTTGCTGTCTACAAGAGACTCATTTTAGACCTGAGGACACCTTCAGATTGAAAGTGAGGGGCTAGAGAACTATCTATCGTGCTTTTGACTATTGTAAGTCAAAAGAAAGCTGGAGTAGCCATACTTATATAAGACAAACTAGACTCTAAATTAAAGGCTGTAACAATAGATGAAGAAGAGCACTATATAATAATTACAGGGTCTATCCATCGGGAAGAGCTAACAATTATAAATGTCTATGTGCCGAATACCGGAGCCCCCAAATATATAAAACAATCACAAACATAAGCAACCTTATAGATAGAATGTGGTAATTGCAGGGGACTTTAACACCCCACTTACAACAATGGATTGATCATCTAGACACAGGATCAATAAAGAAACAAGGGCCCTGAATTATACATTGGATCAGATGGACTTGGCAGATGTATTTAGAACTCTGCATCCTAAAGCAAAAGAATATACTTCCTTCTTGAATGCACTTGGAGAATGCTCCAAGATAGATCACATACCAGGTCACAAAACAGCCCTTCATAAGTATAAAAGAACTGAGATCATACCACACACATTTTCAGAGCACAATGCTATGAAACATGAAATTAACCACAGGAAAAAGTCTGGAAAACCTCCAAAAGCATGGAGGTTAAAGAACACCCTACTAAAGAATAAATGGGTCAACCAGGCAATTAGAGAAGAAATGAAAAAATAAATGGAAACAAATGAAAATGAAAATACAACAATCCAAATGCTTTGGGATGCAGTGAAGGCAGTCCTGATAGGAAAATACATTGTAATCCAGGCCTATCTCAAGAAACAAGAAAAATCCCAAATACAAAATCTAACAGCACACCTAAAGGAAATAGAAGCAGAACAGCAAAGACACCACAAACCCAGCAGAAGAAGAGAAATAACAAAGATCAGAGCAGAAGTAAACAATATAGAGTCTAAAAAAAACTGTAGAGCAGATCAATGAAACCAAGAGTTGCTTTTTGAGAAAATAAACAAAATTGATAAACCTCTAGCCAGGCTTCTCAAAAAGAAAAGGGAGATGACTCAAATGGATAAAATAATGGATAAAAATTGAATTATTACAACCCATCCCTCAGAAATACAAGCAATTATCAGGGAATACTATGATAAATTATATGCCAACAAACTGGACAACTAGGAAGAATGGAAAAATTCCTAGGCACCCACACACTTCCAAAACTCAAACAGGAAGAAATAGAAAATTTGAACAGACCCATAACCAGTGAAGAAATTGAATCAGTTATCAAGAATCTCCCAACAAATAAGAGTCTAAGACCAGATGGCTTCCCTGGGGAATTCTACAAGACATTTAAAGCAGAGATAATACCTATCCTTCTCAAGCTATTCCAAAAAATAGAAAGGGAAGGAAAACTTCCAGACTCATTCTATGAAGCCAGTATTTGATTCCCAAACCAGACAGAGACCCAGCAAAAAACGAGAACTACAGGCCAATATTCCTGATGAATATGGATGCAAAAATTCTCAATAAGATACTAGCAAATCGAATTCAACAGCATATAAAAAGAATTATTCACCATGATCAAGTGGGATTCATTCCTGGGCTGCAGGGTTCAATATTTGCAAGTCAATCAATGTAATCACATTAATAAAAGAAAAGATAAGAACCATATGATCCTGTCAATTGATGCAGAAAAAGCATTTGACAAAATTCAGCATCGTTTCTTAAAAAAAAACCCTTGAGAAAGTCGGGATAGAAGGACCATACTTAAACATCATCAAAGGCATTTATGAAAAGCCCACGGCTAGTATCATCCTCAATGGGGAAAATCTGAGATCCTTCCCCCTGAGATCAGGAACACGACAGGGATGTCCACTCTCACTGCTGTTGTTTAACATAGTGTTGAAAGTCCTAGCATCAGCAATCAGACAATAAAAGGAAATCAAAGGCATCAAAATTGGCAAAGACGAAGTCAAGCTTTCCCTCCTTGCATATGACATGATATTATACCCATGATAAAACCCATTAGACTCCACCAAAAGTCTCCTAGAACTGATAAATGAATTCAGCAAAGTCACAGGATACAAAATTAATGTGCAGAAATCAGCTGCATTCTTATACACTAATAATGAAGTAACAGAAAGACAAAGAAACTGATCCCATTCACAATTGCACCAAGAAGCATAAAATACATAGGAATAAACCTAACCAAAGATGTAAAAGATCTGTATGCTGAAAACTATATAAAACTTATGAAGGAAATTGAAGAAGATACATTGGAAAATGGAGAAATGGAAAAACATTCCGTGCTCATGGATTGGAAGAATAAATATTGTTAAAATGTCAATACTATCCAAAGCAATCTACACATTCAATGCAATCCCAACCAAAATTACACCAGCATTCTTCTCAAAGCTAGAACAAGCAATCCTAACATTTAAATGGAACCACAAAAGACCCCGAATAGCCAAAGTACTATTGAAGAAATGGACCAAAGCAGGAGACATCACCATCCCAGACTTTAGCCTCTACTACAAAGCTGTAATCATCAAGACAGCATGGTATTGGCACAAAAACAGACACATAGACCAATGGAATAGAGACTCACCAGAATTGGACCCACAAAAGTATGGCCAACTAATCTTTGACAAAGCAGGAAAGAATATCTAATGGAAATAAGACAGTCTCTTTAACAAATGGTGCTGGGACAACTGGACAGCAACATGTAGAAGAATGAAACTAGACCACTTTCTTACACCATTCAGAAAAAAAAACTCAAAATGGATGAAGGACCTGAATGTGAGACAGGAAACCATCAAAACCCTAGAGAAGAAAGCAGGGAAAAAAACCTCTCTGACCTCAGCCGCAGCAATTTCTTACCTGACACATCCCCAAATGGAATTAAAAGCAAAAATTAACTATTGGGACCTCATAAGATAAAAAGTTTATGCACTACAAAGGAAACAATCAACAAAACTAAAAGGCAATCGACGGAATGGGAAAGGATATTTGCAAATGATATATCGCACAAAGGGCTAGTATCCAAAATGTATAAAGAACTCACCAAACTCCACACCCGAAAAACAAATAATCCAGTGAAGAAATGGACAGAAGACATGAATAGACACTTCTCTAAAGAAGACATCCAGATGGCCAACAGGCACATGAAAAGATGCTCAACGTCACTCCTCATCAGGGAAATACAAATCAAAACCACACTGAGATATCACCTTACACCAGTCAGAGTGGCTAAAATGAACAAATCAGGAGACTATAGATGCTGGGGAGGATGTGGAGAAACAGGAACCCTCTTGCACTGTTGGTGGGAATGCAAACTGGTGCAGCCACTCTAGAAAACAGTGCGGAGGTTCCTCAAAAAATTAGAAATAGACTTACCCTATGACCCAGCAATAGCACTGCTAGGAATTTACCCAAGGGAGACAGGATACATAGGGGCACTTGTACCCCAATGTTTATAGCAGCACTTTCAACAATAGCCAAACTATCAAAAGAGCCTGAATGTCCATCAACTGATGAATGGATAAAGAAAATGTGGTTTATATACACAATGGAATACTACTTGGCAATGAGAAAGAATGAAATCTGGCCATTTGCAGCAAGGTGGATGGAACTGAAGGGTGTTATGCGAAGTGAAATAAGTCATACCAAGAAAGACAGATACCATGTTTTCACTCTTATGTGGATCCTGAGAAACTTAACAGAAGACCATGGGGGAGGGGGAGGGGAAAAAAAGGCTAGAGAGGGAGGGAGCCAAAACATAAGAGACTCTTAAAAACTGAGAATAAACTGAGGGTTGATGGGGGGTGGGAGGGAGGGGAAAGTGGGTAATGGGCATTGAGGAGGGCACCTGTTGGGATGAGCACTGGTGTTATATGGAAAACAATTTGACAATAAATTTTATATTAAAAAAAAAGAATGTAAGGGGTGCCTGGGCAGCTCAGTTGGTTGAGTGTCCAACTTCGGCTCAGGTCATGATCTTGCAGTTTTTGAGTTCGAGACCCACATCGGGCTCTGTGCTGACAGCTCAGAGCCTGGAGCCTGGTTTGGATTCTGTGTCTCCCTCTGTCTACCCCTTCCCTGCTCATGCTCTCTGTCTCTCAAAGATGAATAAACGTTAAAAAAATTAAATATATATAAAAAGAACTGTGTAAACTAATTTAAAAAGGCAACCAGTAAAATTAATAAGAAAACTTAAAAAACATAGTAGGTACAAGATACATATAACATTCAAGTTTAATTAGACCTTAGAACTAACCAGCAGAAATGCATAACCAGCAGAAAGGCACACAGAAAAAGAAATTTAGTTATGTAAATTTTAATTGCATAGGACAAAAAAAAATGAAGAAAAGAAACCCTCTCATGAACAAGTTAAAAAATACGTACAATATAAAATACAGAAACAAGTCAGTGGAGAAATATTCATTTAGAATTTAAGAGAAAAGTCTATTTCATACCATATACAAAACTAAAAGCCAGATGAATTAGATATCCTCATGTATTTTTAAACAATAAAAATATTGGAAATATTTTTTAAATAAATAATTTAAGTTTTTAAGCAAGAAATAACTTAGTTTCATAGAAACTAAATACTTTTCTGTGGCATGAGACACCATAAATTGTGTGAGGATTCAACTGATAGAGATTTGGGTTAAAGACAGAACACTGTGAAGAACTTCAGGAAATACTACTAAAAGATCTGAAAAAGGAGGTGAAATTAGGACTCAAAACTAGGGCTCATTGAAAGTCTGTTTTTGAAGCAGTTAACCCACCCATGTAGCCTCTGCCCACTTAGCATAGCCAGATGCTAGCCTTTCTCAACTCTCTGTAGTAGACCTTTGTTATCTGGAAAAAAAAAAAAAGTAAACTAGAATTCTCTGTACCAGGGACACTAGGCACAACGGAGCAGACAGTTACCATTTGGAAAATAAAGGGATGGAATGAAATATTGCCTATGTAACAAACAATGAGACCTCTAGACTTTCCCCCTATTTTATTCTCTACTAAATCATATCTAAAAATAGAGGTAAAGAGGTAAAGATAAGTAGAGTAGAGGCAGACAGAGACAGAGATACTAAGTGCAACAGAAACTTATTTTGTATCCCAAATTGATGATAGTGAGATTCAAAAAAAAAATCACACTGCAAACGAAAGAAAAACAAATTAAATTAAAAAAAAAAAAAACTGGATGAGCCCAAAGGCTGCCTTTATAGGGTTATCATTTGCTACTACATTGCATGAAATGAGACCCTTTTTTTTGGCAGGACCTAGTATAATTCTGGAAGTAAGAATGGTTCTAGGTTATAAAATCGCACTGACAGTGGGGTAAAATACTCCACAAAGCTCTGAGTAATGAATTACTGGCTTCTAATAAAGAGACAATATCAATTTAACAAAAACAACCAGAGTTTTCAGTCCAGCATATAAAAAAATTATCATTTTCCTCCACTGGCCTTCAGTTGTGAGTCAAAGAAAAGCATAAGGCAACTTAAGGGTCATGACCATTAGACATGCCCTCCAGAGACAAATACAGGTTGTCATCTGCATGTTATGGATTGAAAAGAGGTTGATAAAGTGCTTGGAGGTGAATATGAGTAGTATACATTGGGGTACATTGTTTTCCTGGAAACATAACTTTTAGAGTGCTGTTTCAGTGCTAACGTACTGAAAATGCTGAGTCATCAGTAATAAAATGTCACTGTTGACAGACCCTACAAAAAATAATACTGGAGCGCCATGAAAAAAATAAGGTTTTTCTTAGTCCTCAAATGCTTACTTCTGGAGCTCTTAGAAAATTGGTCTACATTTCTCTATCTCTTTAAAAAAATTTTTTTTCAACGTTTATTTATTTTTGGGACAGAGAGAGAGCATGAACGGGGGAGGGGCAGAGAGAGAGGGAGACACAGAATCCGAAACAGGCCCCAGGCTCTGAGCCATCAGCCCAGAGCCCGACGCGGGGCTCGAACTCACAGACCGCGAGATCGTGACCTGGCTGAAGTCGGACGCTTAACCGACTGCGCCACCCAGGCGCCCCTCTATCTCTTTTAAACTAAAAGTTTCTTCACCTGGGAGGGGAATGGTAGTATATATCTGTTAGTATATACCTATACTGGCATCATACTAAGATTATGAAAGAATCCAGATTCAGTTGCACTTAAACTCTAGTTTCTTTGCAAAGCCCTCCTTTGTGATGCTTCTTCAGAAGTTGCCCTGGTAATAAGGCAAAGATTTGAGTCACTGTTTGATCATGAGATTGTATGTGGACAGCTGTTAAATGAGTCTCCACTTCCTACAGTGAAAGGGTATGCCCGCCCAGCTTTAGTTCTGACCAGCTTTTGGTGCATTCAGCTGGAAGTAAATCAATTAAAGTTCAAGTAGGTTTGCTAAACTTAAGTCATTTTTCTGGATAGGGTTTGCAAAGGTTTATTTCTGTAAAGTATACCTCACTTTGGAATTCACTTCTAGGACCCTCTCTGCTGCCTTCTATCAACATTATTGTTTCAGAAATTCCTTCAGTGAGCCTCCAAGGAGAGTCATAAAAATAGAAAATCTGTATTACTCAATAGAAAATTTCTGTAGGGATTGGCAGCATACATGACGAGAACCATATATTCTTTCAGTTATGTCAAGGGCTGAACAGTTTCTGAATTTAGAAATTTATAAACCTCTCTTGAAGAATATATGATTCTATGAATAATACTTATCAGCAAAATTTATGAAGAATAAGGATAAAAATGGGAAACAATTAGGATTAGGTAGGTAAAAGAGAAATTCGTAGTAATAAACAATGAACAATTATATATATGTATTTTTCATATTTGTGTACTTATACACATACGTATACATTTAAAGGGTGAACACTATTGAAAAGGTTTTTAAATGTACAATTCTATAAGCTTCCTTCCACATTAAAGCATTCTAGAGAAGTAAGCATATTGGAATAAAAAAATAAATGAGGTGTGTGTGTATGTTGTATGAAAAACAAGAACATAAAAATAAGTGAAACACGTGGTTTTCCATTTTCTTCAAATTCTGCCTTGAATTGTGTTTGTTTTGCTTGATCCATTTATAGTCTCCAGTTCTTTCCAATACAGTGAAAATGGTCCCAACACAATTTTTTATGCCTTTGTCTTATTTGCTCTTTGGTATGCTTTGCAATTGGCAGTAACTTTAAGGTCAGTGACCCATTCATTCAAAGTTATCTTTCTGAAGCCTTATTTTTAGGGACTGCTATCAAATTAAGCATAAGTCATTTTTTCAGCAGAGAAGGTGACATTTTATTTCTGTAAGATCACATAATAACCCATTTTGTGTGAAAGAAGGGACATTACCTGTATGACTTAGAAAATATATACCAACCTATCTTGGTTCCTAACCACAGTATAAACCACAGTATAAAACTTTGATTTGCTAGTTACTTTTCTCTCTTTTGTTTTTAATAAATCTGTATCAAGTAATACTTGTGCTGTTCACTTTATACACATTATCTCTAATCTTTAAATGACCTGGAAAAGCAGTGGCCATTGTCCTTATTTCCCGATGAGGAACTTGTAACTTGGCCATAGCCACACAGCCAGCAAGTTTTCCTGTGCATTAGGTCACACCCTCGTTTGTGACTATTTTGCTTTCCCTCCTTGGCAAACTAGTCAAATGATGTAGATTATTCAACTTATTCACAAATCCAATAACCAAAGTAAACCACAAAAAGAGACAACAGATTTTACAGGTTAGCATATTCTCTAGGACAGGAAGTATGGATTCTTTTTCTTTTGAGTGGTTAGGGATTATGTACAGATTACACAGACTTAAATAGTCATGTTCCTTTTGCTAGCTGTTTAAAAGCAGGTTACTAACCTGAGACTCAGTTTGCTCATTTATACATTGGGAGGATAATAGTATATTTCATAGTGGCATTCTGCAGATTAAGTGGGATAATAAATACAAAGCGCTAAGCACATTTCTGGCACATGAAAAGCATCTGTAAATATAAACTAGGTGTCCAATTAATTCTACATGCTCACTCAATATTCAACAAATAGTTGTGATTACAGTGAGGTTGATTGAGAAAAAAACATGACTTGAATGTAATGGCCTTAGCCTTGGGACTCAGAATGTGTTCCCAGAATAGCAGAATCAGCATCACCTGGAAATTTTATAAATGCAGACTCGTGATCCTCACCCATATGTACTGAATCAGAATCTATGGGACAGGGCAGAGATACTGTGTGTAAATGTACTTTCTAGAGGCTTCTTACATGTGCGAGAGTGAAAGTCATTGACCCAGAAGTTAGGAAGTATAATCATTTTATATATTGCCTACCACTTTATTAGTAAACACAGTGTGAACTAATAAACACTGCTACTCAGCTACTGAATCCTTTGTTAGACATACACAGTATGCACTTATAAAGATACCAGAGCTCTGAGTTCTTTGGTAGCAGTGATGGTCTGTCTCATATGCTTAGCCTGAGTGTAGGACACATGCTGGGAAATCAAAACATAATTTTACTTAAATAATTGGTTTTGCTAAGCTTGTTTTAATTAACTGGCAAATCTGTTTACTATATTTAAAACATATTAAGCTTCTTTCACATTAAATGTAGTTTTTACAGTTAAATCAAAATGTAAATTTCAGAGTACCATATAAAGACAAACATACTTTTGTCTCAGAAATATCCTGTTTTTGTTTGTTTCTTTGTTGGTTGGTGGGGGGGGGCACTTCTCCTTATTTGGTTTTTTTTTTTTTTTTTTGGTTATGTGTTTGACTCTAAGTCACACTCTATGTGTGTGAGTGACCTTGGAAGAAAAAGATGAAAGAAAAACATAGTGAATTGGTCCTATTAACGTATGTCACACTGCTGACTATCAAAGGAGAATTTAGTAAAATAATGGCCAATAGTTAGATGCACAAATCAGTACGTGCTATAGAGAACAATTACACAATTGTTTTATTTTTCTCAGAAAATGCACATTGAAGTGCTAATTAAACGTCAAGTATAAAGATCCAGCTTGCTAACTTTGCTATAATCATGATCATGATCATTATCAAGTACTGCTTAAGCACCTATAACGTTGGGGCATTATGCTAAGATGTTGCAATTTATTAAAATTATGCAACACATTTAAGAGAGTCAGGTTTGAGCCCTGACTACATTTTTTTTCCATTTTAAAGACTTTATTTACACTTGAGAGCAGCACAGCATCTAGAAAGAACAAGGTCATTGTGGTCAAACAGACCTGAGTGACTGTGGACAAATGTCTGTCATCATAGCATAGTGTTATGAAATTCCAGCACAGTGCTTATTACATAAGATGTGCTCAATGAAAGTTATTACTGTTGTCATAGCTGCTATTATTATTATTATTATTATTATTATTATTATTATTATTATTATTTTACTGAGCAGGTACATAAGCAGTTGACAGACCAACACTCTCACTTCCTGCTGACAAGCGAGTAACTGCCAATGTCATCTTCCAGACATATGAAAGGTGGCTGAAATGCTTTCTCTATCTCCAATTTCTAAGTGCTCTAAAAGTAGTGTGATTATGTTGGGAAAAGCAAACCTTAAAGAAAATTGCCTCTTAGAAATTCAAAGAAATAAACACAGGATGCCAGGCCATCATAACATTGTATACAATGCTCCTACAACAGACATTTAGCTCAATGGACAGACTCCTTGACTTAAGAAGGCAACATTTTCATTGTAATGTGAAGCCTAATGGAGTTTACTGTGAGAAAACTGGAAAAAAGAGAAGGAAGATCATGACCTCTACATTTAACTTATTCAGGTTGCTAATTCTTCTGCAAGTTGATTAATAATGTATGCTGCCACATTTTCTAAAGTGTGAATATATGTACTTATAACTACCTATATGTAGTCAAAGAGTAATCATACTGACAGTTAACTTGCTTTGTTCTACCTTTTTGATTTTTTAATTTGGTGGGATGGAGAGAGACGGAGAGGGAGAGACTGACTGAGTTGAGGAAAGAGGCAGAGGGGGAGAGAGAGAAAAAAAAATCTTAAGCTGAGTGTGGAACCTGACAGGGGACTCGGGGCTTGATCACACGACCTTGAGATCATGACCTAAGCCGAAATCAAGAGTCAGACACTCAATTGACTGAGCTGCTCAGGTGCCCTGAACTTGCTTTGTTTCTTAAAATAAATGCTGCATCTTAAAGAAAGAGAAGTAGTGGGTCTAAATCTACCTTAATTCTTCTAAGATAAGGGAGCCAAGGATGTAAGAGCAAAGACTTTGTCTTCAGCAGACAGCATCAAGTTTATTCCCAGCTCCATCACTTATTCAGTGTAAAACTTTGTGCAAGCTACTTAGCCTTCCTGAGAATCAGTTTGTCCATCTGTATAATGGGACTGATAATATTATGAACTTAGTAAGATTGGTATAGGGTCTAAAGAGAGTAATTTTACATGTGCCTTGCACACAGTAAGTGCTCAATAAATGTTAACTTTCATTGTATTTAAGTTATACAAAATAAGTGACTTAGTAGGACCAACATTCCATTCCTACAAATTACCGTTAATATCTCTTCATCTTAACATTGTGTTGTCCTACCCCTCAAAACAAGATACAACAAAGAAAAAATAATAAAGGGAAAACTCTTTTAGGAATTGAATATGGAAATGTCAAAGATAAGTCTGCAATATATAATGATGAACCAATAATTCAAAACTGCAAGTAAAGAATATTAACTGATTTCAAAAATATTTTCCATTTCCATGCAAAGATTTAACACAATATTCTTATAAACTGTCAGTATCACCACTGAATTCAAAGTACCCTAAGTCTCCCTTTCCTAATGTTTGGAGCCATATAACATACTCCTTATCCTCTTTTTTTTTTTTTTTTTTTTTTTTAGCTCTGTAAGCTGAAATACAAGTCTAAAATATCAGAGTTTAGTTTCTGAGAATATTAAGTGGAACCATTCTATTTGAGGAATATTTATTTTTCCACACTCACGTTATTTTTCCACTTTAAAAAAAAAGAAAAAAATAAAGGCAAATGCTTTAGACTTTAAAAAAGGTTTTTGTCAGCTCTGGAAGAAGAACATGACAAAAGAACACCTCATCTTCAGGAAAACAGCAAAAGGCAAAAACAGATCATCACTAACAGAAGCTAAATTACACAGGAGAGTTGAGCTACTAAGATATAATTGATTCTGCCAGGATAAAAATGGAACAGAACCAAGAGATTACAATGAGAATCATTTTGGTACTAAAGAAGACCTCTTTAACAATGGTGTGCATTCAAATCCTAGTGTGATCATTATAGGCTTATTTTCCTTGTTCGCGTTCCCATGATAAAGGCCTGAAGAGAAGCACTGGCATTTTAAATTGTTCAGTCTTGCTTGCTGAATTTTTTTTTCTTCCTTCTTAGGCAAAATTATATTCTCATGTTACTAGAAGAATGTTTCGGAGAGCAAGTACTGTGAATATATAGCGGCCAACAGTGAAGATAGCACTGGAGGATTAGAGGGTACTGATAAGGGAAGAGAAATTACCTGTGGGCATTTGCTCCAAGGTCCCCACTCAGACATGACACATTCACTGGGACACAAGAGAGAGCAGGACTGGGTTTCTGGGGGAATTTCATCCTGGTTGCACAGGCTGTTATCCACGGCTCCCCCTTCACTATCTGCAGCACTCACGCATCTGCAAAGCCAGATCAAAGGATAAAACAATAGAGAGTAAATTTAAAATAGTTATGATATAGTTACTTACCCCTCAAAGATAGTTAAACATAAAATAAGACTAGCAGAGAAATCAAGGGAAAAATATTCCGTCTTCAGCCAGTTGACCTTTATTGAATGATAATCCTTTATTCAGCAGAGCAGGAGAGAATAACGCAAAAAAAACTGGAGTCCACTGTCATTCTTGAAGAACTCTCTATCTCAAGAGACCTACACTATTTTAACTCAGGTCCAGCACAGAGTGAATTTTCTTTTTATGGTAACAAATTTTGAAGTCTTTCCTTCTCTGAATGAATTCATCATCACTTTTTAACAGTGAGAGCCTTCATAGTTCCTGTGACTCTCTTAGACCTTTCCTACACTTACATCTCACATCATCCAAACTTCCTTAATCTTTGTCCAATTTAAGGTCATGACCAAGTAATGTGAAACATAATTGAATATGTTTTTCTTTCAAGTATTCTCTTCATTTCAGTAAGGAATTTTGGCATCACAAACCAAAGGTCAATATGTAAGCATTTACATGCAGCATTTGAGCACATGGTGTACAGATGCTTGGTCTAATCTATGTTGGGCTTGAGAAGAATGCTGGCAAAGGCAAGACAAAATAATCATGCTATTGATTCAATCAAATTAAAACCGAAGTATTATACCACTACATACCCACTGGAATGGCTTCAGTGAAAAATATGGAAAATATCAAGGGTTGGCAAAAATATGCCACAACTGTAAGTCTTCTTACATTGTCGGTTGGAGCACAAACTCCTTGAAAAACTAGCTGGCAGTATCTACCAAAACGAAACATAGACATATCATGTAACCCAACAACTCCATGCCTATAACATGTAAAGAAATGTGTATGAATGTGTATCAAAAAAGAAAAAAAAATCTGACAATATATGCATATTAACACTATTCATAATCATCCAAACTAGAAACAGTCCAAATATTCAATAAGATCAATAGACAAATACATTGTGGTAAGTAATTCAATTAAATGCTATCAAGGTGGTAGGAATGCATGAACTATTGTTACATTACAGAGCATGGACGAAGATCACAAATCCAATGCTGAACAAAAGAAGATAGACACAAGAGAGTATGCTCTACACGATTCCATTCATGTAAATTTAAGAAATAGGCAATATTCATCTACAGTATCAGAAGTCAGAATAGTGGTTTGGGGGAATGGTTACTTACTGATAAGGGCTTAAGGTAGTCCTGGTAATATTTTATTTCTCAGTCTCTGGGCTAGCTACACAACTGTGTCTTTGTTGTGAACACCCATTCAACTATACCCCTATGAGTGGCCATTTCTCTGTATTGATATTAAATCCCAATGTGAATTTTATGTTTCAATTCATGTTTTTCAAAAATGTTTAAGAAAGACCAGCTGTGTGCAAGTCTCTTCTGCTAGATATGGGATTCAAAGTTAGTATTTTCAATAATAATTCATTTAGGGACGATTTTTAAGGATTTACTGGGTAACAGGCCCTTGCCTGGCTGTTGAGATATAGAACTGAAAGAAAGAGAGAGACAGACAGAGAGAGAGACAGACAGACAGACACGAGGGGCAAGATCCCGACTGTTAGGACACTTTTCTTCTAGTGATGATAAAGTGAAGATGAAAATGACAATAATGAAGAGTTAAATGGTGCCATTTGCTGATCTGACAATTTCAGACACAATGCCATAGCCAAGGAATAAGCATTTTAAGATACATATGCTGGAGAAACTTTGGTGCTCCTCAAATCATGCTATACTAGAATGAATTATCGAGAACATGAGCAGGGGAGGGGGTAGAGGGAGAGAGAGAAAATCTTAAGCAAACTCCATGCTTACCACGGAGCCTGATGCAGGGCTCAATCCCACGACCCTGGGATCATGACCTGAGCCAAAATCAAGAATTGGACGCTCAACCAACTGCCATACAGTTTTGTTTCTAATTCAGGAAAATGGCAAAGTAGTCCATTACCTTGTACACAATAAAATAAGCTTTGTGAGGTGCTAAGTAATGAAAGACTATATATTGTATAAAGGAGGTTAATGTAGAATAGGAGAGAGAAGATGTAAGTAATGCCTTTTAATATAGGGAGGCATTGTATAGAGTCATCTATGAACTTTAATTTCTTTTGTGGTAAAAGTCAATAGTGGAAGTAAAGACCACAAAATATCTTATGTGTCTTACTCCGGACAAACTTAAAAGTTGGAAATTGCTTTCCTTCTTGCCTGCATGCTCTCAGCTGATGTTCTTTTATTATTTCACTGAGAAAGAAGAGATAAGACTTCTGGTCAGTGGCATCCAATTCAGTGTTTGCATTAGCTTTTGTTCACTCCCAATATGCCAGAAAAACAATAGTAAAAGAATTTGTTACAAAATCCACAAAAAGCCCACAAACAAAGAAAACCCAAAAACCCAAGGCATTTCCCTACAAGGACAAAGAAAATGGGAAAAGGACAAAAGCAACAAATAGAAAATAGATGAACTAGTGGTAACTAACTTAGCATACATACCAAGAAAGCTGAATACTAAGACTTCAAGGAAAAACAAAGGAATTAACTCCATTTACACCCCAGAACACATAAAAATTTCAGGAACTTGTGGCACCAAGTACCTCTGGAAATATGGATGAAGGTGAGGCTGAAAACCTGGAAGATTTACTGATCATGTGTTTAAGAAGTACCTGGGCCCTCAGACTCCCTCCTACTTCCAGTCCACAAGGATAGTTGATGGCCTCTCTACTCCCCTTGCAGGTAACTGAAGGTTTATTATCTGGAGGGGTCACAAAAAGAATCTTTGGGCTAGAACATGCATGCCTCACTTAAGGATGGGAGTATCATACTGAAAAATAAGGGTTTAAGTATGAGTTAACACACTGAAAAAAATGACCACAAACCTAGAAGTTTAAACAATGCAGATTTATTATCTTATAATTCTATAGTATAGAAATACAACATGGATCATACTAGGCTAACATCATTGCTTTGGCAAAGCTAGAGTCCTTTCTGGATGCTCTAGAGGAGAAACCACTGCCTTATCTTTTTAAAGGTTCTAGGGGCACCCACATTCCTTGGGCATGGCCCCTTTCTCCATCTTCAAAGCCAGCAGACTTGCATCTCTCTCTGCCTTACATCTGTAGTTACATTTCCCTTTCTCGCACATTTCCTTTCCCACTTTTAAGAACCCTTGTGAATAAATTGTCCCCGCCCAGACAATCCAGGAATATCTTCCCTTTTCAATCCTAACATCATCTCTGCAAAGTCCCTTTTGCTATGTAAGTTAACATATTCACAGATTTCAGTGATCAAAATGTGACATCTTTAGGGGGCCACCATTCTGTCTACCACATCAACAGCTTTCTTCCATTAGGTTCCCAAAACACTGGCTGCTAGGATTATCTATTTCACGCATGATTTACAAAGAGACTTTTCTGGTGGTTCTGACAAGCCCAAGAGTAATGACTTAAAAAGACTGATATTGAAGATGTTCCAAAATGAAAATGCCCCTGCAGATACATATTCTGCATCATCAATTTCTTTGCCATATGTCCCTTCAATTGTCACCTCATTTCTTCTCAAAACTCATGGCAAAACTGTTTTAAAGCTAGTCTATATTTGCTCTCTCCACACGCTTCTCCCCCACTTCTTCCATAACCACCTGCTGAATTTACATTAATCATATGTTTATTACGAATCCAGATAAACCTTTTATCAGCATCATTAACAGACTCCACATGGCCAAACTCAACAATCAATTCTCATCTTAGTAAATTTCTGACAACCATTTGAAACAACTGATTATTTGTTTTCTTGAAAAACCCTCTATCTTCCCATTTTCATGGTTTTCCTCCTTTTCCAGATATTCTTTTTCAGTGCCTTTGTATAGTTTTCTCCTTGTTGTCATCATGAATATTGGATTTCCCCAGGTCTCCATTTCTTATGTCTTTTCTTATGAATATATACCAAATGTATAAGCTGTTGATGCACAAATTTATACCACTGTCTCTCTCTGAACTCCAAAACGGTACTGTCGTGGTCGGATGGCTAAAATCATCTCAAATTTAATGTGTTCAAAAGCTAGCTTTTGATTTTCTCTCTGAAACTCGCTTCTAATACTCCTCATCTCAACAAATGGCACCATCATTCCTATGATTGTTCAGGCACTAAAACCTAGCCATCATCTTTGATTCTTTTCTTTCTTCCACATTCTACAATCACGTTATAAATAAATCCTGTGGTCTGTACTTTCCAAGAATAGTCCAATGTGACCTGCTTACCATCTTCATTATTACCAAGCCCAAGCTAACCATCCGTGTCCCTGAAAACTTCATCCCAGCTTCTACTTATGTACTCCAAAATACCTTCTCTACACTACATCTGACAAGGTCCTTTCAAATGCTAATAAGACTGTGTAATTTCCTCTGTCTCAAACATTTCAAACAGTTGGAAAAAAAATTCTTTGACATTGTTTTAGAAGGCTGTGTGATTTGAGTAGTGACACCAGCCATATGGAACACCTTGCTATTCATCTTGTTATAACAAGCCAAAAAAGGTTTCTGGCTTTGGACACTCCTTCTCCCTGGGATTTCTTTCTATAGATCTTTATATTCATTCAGATCTCTCATCTTATTCAGATCACTGCTTCAATATTTTGCTGACGAACCTCTCCAAAACAGTATCCCCACTCATTCCAATCCGATTTTTTTTCTTGGCATTTCATAGTAAAGACATTCCATTATGTTTATGTGTTTATCTTTTTTTTCCTGCTGCTACAAGTTATTTGAGGATAGAAAATTTTGTTCATTTTATCCCCAGTGCCTAGACTGCCTGACACACAGAGTATTTTTGAATTAATAGAAGATTGCAACCCAAGATGAACCGTGAAGATGTCCTCCAGATTAGAGGTTTCAAGAAAGAGAAAGGATAAGCTATTTTATTCATTCTAACAGCATCTTATTAAGGTCAGTAGTGGTTTGGAATGCAACACACCTGGAAAATCTGCTTCCCATAATTAATGTTATTATACACATAAAGCGTGACAAAATTTGCCAGAACAAAATTTGCAACAAAATATCACAGACTAGGTGCCTTAAGCAACAGAAAATTATTTTCACACAGTTCGAGAGGCTCCAAGTCTGAGATGAAGGTGCTGGCAGGGTGGTTTCTTCTGAGATCCCTCTTGTTGGTTTGTAGATGGCAGATGGCTGTCTTCTCCCTGTGGCTTTACATGGTCTTCCCTTTGTGTCTGTGTCCTAATCTCTTTCTATGAGGACGTGGGTCAGATTGGATTAGGGCCCATCCTAGTGACGTCATTTAACATTAATTACCTCTTTAAAGAGGCCGTCTCCAAATACAGCCACACTTTGAGGTTCTCAAGGTTTGGGCTACAATACATAAATTTTGGAGGAATGCAATTTAGCCCATATCAGAGTGATATTCAGTAGCTGTGTTACTTTTATTATATCAAGCTCTATATGTTTGAGCTGAGAAGTTAAAGGCCTTCTTGTTTAAGTATGTTTTTCCTCAATCAGCCTGCCACAGTTCTGTTGGTAGTGATTTATTCTCTTAAAGCTTTCCTTTCTCTCCTGAGATTTTGCTTTAGTACTGGTAAGAGGCCTGTCTGGGATGAGAGTGGAGGTACCACAGCTCAGCAGCTTGTTCCTTGATAAGCTAGATTGATCAGTCATTTCTCAAAACCATGAGAGCAAGACACAGGAGACACAGATTTTGAAGAGAAAAAAGTCTGCGACAACCTGAGCACACCAGTCCCAAGAGGAAAGGGGACTGAACAAAGTGACAAAAAGACAATTTCTCTACTAGCCATTCACTTAGGTTGATGAGGAGGAGCACATCTATAGTTTCACTAACAGCTATTTCTTCCAACATGCTTATCAGTGGTTTTGCAACATTGGGACTAAGTCACAGAAATGGTGGATGTGGGTGCATACTGACTTATGGAATAAAGTAGGTTCACTGATGTTCAGTAACAACCAACACATATAAGCAGGCTCTGCCTTGGCAACTGACGTCAATCCAACAGTGAACTCATAGGGAGTTACAGGCTTTGGGCACTGCCTGTTTGACATGGAGCTTCCTAAATCTCGCAGAATGATACCCTATGCTCATGCAATTCAATAATTGGCTAAACTCTATTTTCTTCTTGAATTCACATACTAACCATTGTTTATCATTAATATTTTAGTTTTTGCTTGTTCAGTCTCTAACATTTATTCCCATTATCCTCAGTTGGTAAAGAAATTCTTTCTTTCCACATCGTTTTTGAATAGGCCATTTTGACAAATTCAGACCAAGTGTTTTCCTTTGCTTATCACTGCTATATTTACAAGACAAAAACATTAAAGAAGACCGCTCTGTAAATAACCCAGAATTCACTAAGTTCTTTCAGAGGTGTACTTTCTTTGTATTAAAATTCATTGCTACTGTTTATAAATATTCTCAGACTTTAGTTTCCAGGGCTAATAGGGAGGGTTTAAATTGAGCTTTTCAATACATTGACATTCCAAATTAAGATCATGTCCATCAACTATACTACCCATAGAGCAAAATCACAGCCAAAATCTGTTTTCAAAATCTCCGTAACTGTTAAGACTTACTTATAGCTGATTATGAGTCAGTGAAGGGATGCCAGCCTGCTCAATGCAATTAGCTTTCCCACCTAAGTCATTTGTAGGAAACGGTAAGGACTGTGACTGAATTGCAGAGGAAATCCCACTGTACACATGGCAGTTAGGGCACATATGCTTCCACAGATACTTGATGATGAGCGAAAGCCAGAGTATGCGGTGTCAAAATCAGAGTGTACTTGGATAAGCAACACTGTTCTTTTATAAAAATGTATAAGTTCCACAGGCCCATTTCCCAAGTGTCTCCATCTCTACACACCTGATTTTCCTAGATTGCGTTCCTCCTCCGCAGCGCAGAGATCTCAGCTCATTGTGGATTTTGCATGGAGACCAGTGTTCTACAACCCAGGAATACTGATTGCATTCACTGTAACATGGGACTGCCTCATGGACCTGCCAAGCAAGAATAGGAAAGGAAAAAAAAAATTATGTGGAACTACCCAAGGTATATGAAAACAGCCTATCTTTTAATAATGTCTGATGAACATAACCCAAGAACCATACTCTGGCTAAAACAGCCAAATTACACTCCCAAAAAGCAAGATGTATTTGGCTTCTCTGAAATTACTGACTTGCCTAAAGAAATATACAGGCGAAATCAACTAAGATTTGATGGTATGCCTTCACAGAAGAGAACAAAGGACAGTCATTTCCTACCACTGAAAATAAGAATTCCATTACCATTTCATTTCCTCGAAGACCTCACACAGCATCTATTAGACGGTCCAGCTCTCAATTATATGGCGTATTGTATTCTCAGATGTACTTTAAGATGTCAATTGAAACAAATATACGTAAGGAAAATTTACTCTTGAATATAAGAAGTCCTTAGAATGCATAAGAAAAGTGGTGTTATTTGCACCGGAAATTTCTTTTTATGCCCCCAAATGATCAATGCTAACAGGCAATCATTTAGCCTCCTGGGTATTGTGGCTTCATATGAATTCATCTATTTGTAGGATGTTTTCAGAGCATAGCTATAACACTCAGACACACACACATACACAGACACACACACACACACACACACACACACACACACACACAAGACAAACACTGCTAGACTATTAAAGGTTGTGCATGATTGATTACTGACTGTGAATATTTACACTTTTATGGTAAAAACAATGATTACAGTAAATGAATTCTTAGGTTACTTCCTATGCATTTGTTTGTGATGATTTTTCCCCCTACAGTTGTATCCCAATGGGTAGTCAATTGAGTTTGCCTATATAAGACTGAATTTAAAATGCATTAGTCAATATAGAGCACAGCACTCTCCCTTGGTAAGAAAATGTTTCATTGCATGATAGGTTACTCTAGATCACAGAGAGGGCTCTAATATAGCAAGCTGATGAAGAGTGATTCAACCTATTACCAAAATACTTAATTAATGCTTTTCCTTTTTAATAAAAATTTAGGCCTGAGTTCTTTTCTCCCACTGCCTTTCTAATTCCACAAAATCATAAATGATGACTAGGCAATGCTATCCAAACAGAACTGTTACTTGCAAGTTTCCACTAAATGTGAGGGAAAACACTGTGTAATGGGATAATCAGAAAACAAGATTGGAGCACCGTCAGCATGTTAGATGGAAATCAAATGAGAAAAGGTTATTTGTGAGACTACATCTTAGGAATCACAAATAATGTCAGAAACTATTTTTAACCATGGGGTTCTATTTGGCTCTCTAACCTAGAGCACACAAGGAAAAGGAAAACCACAAAGTGAAAAATATGTGAGGGCAAAATGAAAGGAGATGGGGAAATAGAAGTGGAAATGGGTGTAGGAAAGTAAGGAATTAAGTAATAAAAGAATCACATTTCATGCTGCGAAGGCTGCCAAGAATGGAATGAAAGGTTTGGAAGCAGAATCTACATTAGAATAAGGAGGTAATAACTTGTAAGGGAGAAAAGTCTGCCTGAAAAACTTCTAGCATGGTAGATGTAAGAGAAAAATCGACAAAAATGAAAAGACAGGAACCCAACCGAGCAGACACCTGGAAAGTGAGCTGATGACAGCTGAGGGTTTAGTCAACTCAACTATACCAAGAAATAAAGATTGCACTGAATTTATGGGCTTGTTCTATAAACTTTTCAATAGGTACCAGATCATTTAAGTAAAGCTCTTTGGCTTTCATATGAAATGCATGAAAGCCTGCCAAACCAACTTGGTACAAATGGGGTAGGTGAAAATATTAATTAAAAGAGTGTTTTCCCATACCTCATGTATGAATGTGAAAGCAAATGGATGGCATATGTTGAGAGGGGCCTATATTTCTAAAGCTATCAGTACTAGGCAGAGCTTAGACTACCTTCCCTCCTATGGAAACCCCAAAGACAGATGGGGCGGGGGCGGGGGAGAAAGAAAACCTGTTTAGTTGCATATACCTCTGATATACACATTTTAATGTCTGGTCATATATTGGTTTGCTGTTTTTACTCTTTATGCTCTGCAATCTACACCTGTAGCAGAGTAACCAACCTCAATGAAAAGCTGTTGGAAGATAGGGAGCATATTTAGGTAGGAAGATGTTGACCCATCCTCTTGGCTAGTGGTATATAAAAAAGCAACTCTTAAAAAAGATTCTCCAGTCACGTGGATTTACTTGTTTTTCTTCCCCCTCAGATGTGTATGCTATTTTAATATTGTTCATACTGTTACTTCTAGCTGATAAATCCCTACCCTTCCTTCAAAGCCCAAGTAAACCCCACCGCTTCTGCAAGGCTTTTCCCATGACCCCTAGTTGGCATATCTTTGGTACTCACTGGCTGTCTCAGTTTTCAGTAGATCTGTAGCCAGATTATAACGTCAGGATGCACATGTACAGAGCCGGGACAATGCTGGAGGTTAGAACCTCATTGTGTGTTGCTGGGGGAACGGGCACGTTCAATAAAGTCATCATCTGACTCTTTCTCTAAATGTTTCCTATTTCTCACACCACTTTAACTCGTTTTCTCACCTTGGTCTTAATGTGTACTTTTTACTTTATATAATAAGTCTACTTTTTACTTCAAATAATATGGAGAGAATAAGCTCAGAGAAACACAATTTGTACTTTTCATACCTGATGCTTCTGGTCCTAACCGAAGTCAAACCTGGATAATCAGCATTTGTTTAGGTGGCTACTTAAAGAAATTTTTGAGTTTTAGGCAGTCAGGAACTAAGTTTCCATATGCCTGTATTTCACAAGACATGGAAAAGAGAGTGGTGTTCAACAAGTAATTGTTGAATTGAAACTAATTTTTTAAGGGAGCCCAGTTGCTAACTGGTCCTCATGTAATTCTCCAGAGAACACAGGCCCACTAAACAGAACATGTAAGGGGTATTTAGCAAAGCCCAAAGGACAATAAAGAGGAATAAAAATAAAAACCTCTCCTTTCCATTATGGGCTGGCGTGAAGAACAATCACTGTGTCATTAAAAGGTACCGCTTGATGATTTTGTTATGGGGAAAAACCATGTCCCTTAAGAATTGTGAGAATAGTGGTGCCTGGGTGGCTCAGTTGGTTAAGTGTCTGACTTTGGCTCAGGTCATGATCTCGCCATTCCCAAGTTCAAGCCCCACATCAGGCTCTGTACTGACAGCTCAGAGCCTGGGGTCTGTTTCAGATTCTGTGTCTCCCTCTCGCTCTCTGCCCCTCCCCTGCTCATGCACTCACACGCGCTCTCCCCTCCCCACCTCAAAAATAGTAAAATAAACATAAAAAAAAAAAAGAATTGTGAGAATTGTCTCCTTACAGTCCTTGTCCATCAGGCAAGGAATCTTATTGAGAGGATTAAAACAACCAGAAGTGGCAAAAAGTGCAGTAGGCATCCAACAATAAAAATTAACTACCAGCTGGCCAATTTCTTCTCCTGTCAGTCCTTTATGTTCTGGCCATTTCATATTGCTGTTTAGTTGGTGCTTATTACAGTTTCGTAATGGAAATGTGTTAAAGCATGGACTTTATCAGGGAATCATATGGAAATGTTCTGAAGGAGAGAAATGAGCCATGGGAAAGTTAAATGAAAATCATTCCTAAATGGCACAAATTAGGAAGAAAATAATAGGGTTTAATAGGGCTATAGATGCTAAAAATGCCACTGAAAAATCTAAATCCTCTGAGAGGCAACATTTGATTCTCCTAGTAATGAGTCTTATTTATTGCTTCTTCAATGGGGAATTGTGTTTTTATAATTTTGCTAGTTCTGGAGTCATATCATAAACTTATTCATTGAGTCGGTCTTTTAATATTTATTAAATACGTCTCCACTCATTGTAACTGATCAGTTTAACTAAGTACTGTTTTGTGATACCAGTCTCCAACTATAAACGGACTTCCCTGGCCTACACTTGGAAGCAGGGACTCAGTGGTGCTCAGCAGATGTCATTATTAATTATCAGAGTCCTAGGGCTTAAGGACTCAAATAAAGCAAACAAACAATAACCACAATCAAAACAAAAACAAAGAAAGGAAAATTTATGACTTCCAATTTTCTGTGGTAATAACCCTTTGCTCCAGGGAAGCTGCCAGTCAATGCCCAGGTAAAAGTCTTCAGGCTGTAGACTTCCATGCTGGGGACTGAAATTAATCAGTAGAACTTGACATCGGTTCAAAACCCCATCTAGGAGCAGAAATTCCTGCAAATCAGAGCCAGGTCTGTACCACTGGAGTGTGAGAGGAAGTGGTCTTCTCGGAGTGGTGAGATCAATAAAGCACTATGGGTTCCCTTCTGCCTCAAATGTTGTGAGCTTTTAACATAAGATGTACAAATTTCCTTCAGGGCTAAGACCCTCATCCCTTAATTCAAAGAACTTCTCCCCAGCCCTTCTCTACTTGCCTGTTTCCTCTCTTTCAGCCTCCAGTTTCCACTGTTTCCCTTCAGAAGGGTCCTCCATGCTACAGCCTCCCTCAGCTTAACCAAAATCTGCCCCTTTTCTTCTTCGGTCTGCAACTAAATTAGGTACTCCTCCATTAGGAATATCTGAATGACTGAAAAATATCACATTTATGTAAATAAACTTTTGCTTCCATTTTTGTTAATCATAAATTTATACCTGTCTGTGCATAATGTAATACATGCAGTGCTCAAGTTCAGTCCTAATGCAACTGCACCCACATGTTTTACAACATCACTGGCCCCAGGTTATCAATGACACCACATAAGGTTGCATATAACTTTATAGCTTCTATACGACATTTTATGTCTCAGGTCTCAACCATCATGATCATTTAAGTTACACATTAGTAGAATCCCTATTTCCATGTAAAAATAAATAAAATTTGAAGATTCTGAGCCATTTATGGCTGATGGATGACTAGGCTGGTGCTCAAGCTGAGATTGGTGATGCGAAAAAAAGTCCTGGGTTTTGCCTGTTTAACTTGTTTCGGGCACATCACCATGCTCTGAGGATATCTTTCCAATGAGGAAGATAATGCTAATATTTATAAATCCTAAGAAGGGAAAACCAAGAACAGAATTACAAAGATATCTATATAGTAGATTATGGCTATTACTTCATATAAAAAAATACTGCACAAGCAAGTCATTTCAAGGCTTCATGTATGGGGTCTCTTTTCATAATTTCGAAAAACCAAAAAGTATCTCTGAAAACCAACTTCCATGTTTAAAGCAAGAGCAGGGCCTATGTCTTTTACGTAGTTGCAATTCTTGATATGAATGGGGGATTTAAAAAATCCACAAATGCTTTTAGATTGGTGTCTGGGAAAACCATTACGTTCATCACTTATTCAATGTGTTGCTCAAGAGGGCAGCATTTGGAGTCAGGTTTTTCTGGAAATCTGTAGTACAGCGATCCATACTTGTGAAGTGGGCAACTGTCAGTTCCAGCCTTGATGTTCAAGTATGAGACCTTGGCTGTTTTCCTCTTCCAGGACATTTTCCCACACTAGCTTCTTCAGCTACACAGTGTCTGAAAAGATTTCCTGAGAATGCCCTGAGCTTATCCCCATGCCTGGTTTGTGTGATTCACCATTGGTTTTAAATACGCATTATATGTTTTCTTTTCAGTTTTCACACTGGAAAATCTAAACACAAACCTAATAATGCTGACTGAGTTTTATCTGCAAAATTTGTAGACAAACTGTTGAACTTTAAAGCCAATGGGTATTTGATTAGAACAGTAAAAGTGGTGGCTACATTCCTCATCTCCTAAAAACAGCACTTTCTGAGCTGGATGTGCAGACCCTGAGAACTGTAGCATTGTACCGAGGGGCCCATAAGTGCATTCCCATACCAAACCTTGTCTATAGTCTCAATGAATAATGTAATCTCAGACATACTGTTATCACCGCTCCTCAATGGAATGTAGGCAATGCTGTGATTAATGAAGTTTTAATTTAACTTGAAAGTACCGCTGAATTTGAAGTTCCTCATTAGAAAGTTTCCCAATCCAGGTTGGCTAAAAGTGAAAGATCCTTATATCAAAAGCTCTGGGAACTACTGCCTTTACATACAATGAAGAGAAGAAATGGACTAACAATGAGGCTATGCCTTGAAATCACATTACTATTTCTATTTTGAGACAAGGTATGTTGTACAGAATAGCCTTTTTCTAAAGTGAACATTGAAGAATATTTTTTACTGAGAAGTTCTAAACCTCAGATTTTTTTTTCCTTTTCCTTTTCTAATGTTCTATTAGCACTTAACCCATTACCTCCAGTCTGAATACCACTGATGATCTCTTAAGCATAATGCCATCAGAATCAAGATGAATATCCATGCACAGCTTAACCAGCTCTGTCATGCACATGGTCCTCTTTTCCTCCCCAAAGTGGGGGTGGAGGTAGGGATGGGTATGGAGACTAAGTAGGGCCCCAAGCCATGCATATACTTCTTCCCCTTCTCCATATTTCTGCCTCTTTCAAGGGTGTCACACACAAACTGAACTTTACAGAGGGTATTTAATACTGGGAAGCCACCAGGCCCTCACGTAAAAGGCCATGATTAAAGCTCAGTTATCTGTGCTAATGTAGTTTAGATTATTTATAATGGCAAATAAGTAGCAATGCCTTAGCTTTTTTTTTTCTTCCTTAATACTATATTTTCCTGATAGCAGATTTTCATTTCTTACTGTGTGTCATTTAAGTGACTATGAAAGTAAACCATGGTCTTAAAGTAAACTGCATGGTAATAGACAATAAAAAAAATGATTACTGTGCAAATCCTATAAAGTGTATGATATTCTATAGTAAAGCACTAACACACACACAGACACACACACACACACACGTGCGCGTGTGAGCACTGACCAGATTCTCTCTGTGCCTGATATGTGTTACAGAACTGAGGCAACATATTGACATAGACAACTTGGGGCAAGTTGAACTATAAGGCCCACACACTCTGTACTTTACCACTATGTAAACAATCATAAAAAATAGAATAAAAGAGGGAAACTCAATCCAGGGTTAGAGTGACTTTACCAATACCCTGAGAGATGCCACCCACTGCCATGCTGTGTTATGACAAAAAATCAGATGATATTTTGTAGACTGCTCATAGCATGCCAGAGTCTACTGTCATGGTGGCCCACTGGATTTTCATAGAACAGATTGCAGTTACCAGTCAAGCTGAAGTAACAAAACAAAACAAAAACAACCCC
The DNA here is from genome assembly GCF_018350175.1 of Felis catus. NCBI lineage: Eukaryota > Metazoa > Chordata > Mammalia > Carnivora > Felidae > Felis > Felis catus. The sequence goes on along the minus strand of NC_058375.1, from coordinate 128,934,762 downwards.
ATCCCAATTATCACTGATACTTCCAGAAAACTCTGGAAGAGTTGAACCAATAGCTCTTCAGAAATGAGGTTATGAATGAACCTTGAGAACATTATGTGAAATAAGCCAATTACAGAAGGACAAATACTACATGAGTCCACTTATATGAGGTATCTCAAATAGTCAAACTCATTGAAGCAAAGAATAGAATGGTGGTTGTCAGAGGCTGGGGCGAGAGAAATGGGGAGATGTTATTCAATAGGTATAAAATTTAAATTATGCAAGATGAATAAATTCTAGAGACCAGCCTACAACACTGTGGTTATGGATTACAAATACTGTATTACATACTTAAAAATGTATTAAGAGGATGGGCCTATGTTAAGTATTCTTATACAATAAAAATTTATAACAAAATTTTTGCAAGAGGTTTGTGTTTTAAAGGGAGTTTGATTGCACCATGGAAACCTGACTACAGAAAAGAACACTTCTGCCCTTATTGTATATGAGATACTGTCCAGGAGTCTGGTGCAAATATTAGATAAATAGATGGATAGATGGATGAATGGAAAGACAGAGAAAGCGAGTGAGTGAGTTATCACTTACCTGGGTCACAGAATATGACCACAAGAAATCAGGAGAGAAAAGACAGCTTTCTTTCTCTGTTTTAATAGAAGAGTCTGAAATGGAAACCCTTGCCTTCTGGCGGGTAACATAAGTTTTACAAGTTAGAGGCATAAAGAGAGACGAACAGTCTCAGTTCTTCGAAACACATGTCCTAAGGGTATCTCTATGTGAAAGGTATATGGTACTGTTTTGGGTTCATCAAAAAACGGAGGAGAAGGGTTTGCCCTGAGGCTTGCAACTCATTCTCTAAGTGTCAAACACAGGTAAAAGTTTTGGCCAAAGCCTTTACTTTCCTTAATGGCCTTTGCTGGGACAGAGTCTAATATAGTTCCCACTTATTCTCAGTAGTTGAGAACATCATGCTAACCCTATACTCTGGAATACATGCAACTGTTTCTTCACTCAATAAATACAAGAAGCCTATGAAAACATGCCCAGGAAATCAATATAATTTGGATGATAAAAAATGTAATTATATAGAGAAGCAGTGTAATCTAAGTTGCACACCCCTTAGGCAGAGAAATCCTGTGTTTGTGTGGCTAGACTCTCAAATACAAATGCATAAAGAAGAATAGCCCTAGTTAGGATAATCTAATAGGAACTTCTCTGGATGAGAGGTTTGCCAGTCAAGCAAATGAACCAAAGTCTACATATAATTCTCATAAACAGTACACAAGGGCCCCAGTACATATGAGATGAAGCCTGGAGATTGAAGCTAGCTGAGGTAAGTAAATGGGAAAATGTGATGAGATAGAATTTTATTTGTAGATAAGGGGAGTCACTAAAATTTCTGAGATTTATATCAAGAGATAGATTTCAAATAAAGTTTGGGGAACATAAGTTATCTCAAACAGGAGAGAGATGAAAGAGTACAGGAGAGCTCTGAGCAAGGCGGAAATGGCAGCAGTCCCAGTAGGAGGCTACAGTTTGGGAATAATGATCCTCTTAACTGCTATCTCCACAAAGCTTCCAACTCAATGTGGTAGAAGAGACACCAGGATTTGGAACTGAAAATGAAAGAGACAACTCAAACATCAGTGCTACTTTTTGAAATCATTTAAGATTAGTGTATTCTAGAACCTAAGGACAGATAAAAGAAAGTTCCTCTTTTTCACCAACAGAACCGTGAAGAAAAAGACAAGGCATCAGCTTCCCAAGAGCCCTAAATTCCAGGGAGTATTGCTAATGAGCAGAGCAGCAGAAACTCTTGGGTATTTGCCAAGAAAACTTTCCATGACATATTTACCATCTTATTTCGTCTTAAGTTGGCTTAGGTGGGAGAAATCTGAAGCCGTGTATGACCTGAAAAGCAATGTGGTCTTTGCAAGGTTTGCTCAGAACTTACCAATACTCACAGTAGGCTAGCACGAAACTGGCTTCCGGCTTCACGACCAAAAGGAAAGCCGCATAATTGGTGTTTCACAGGCAAGGAGAGCTCTAAACCCACCAGGCTATCGCCTTTTCATCATTACCACAAATAAACCTTTCCTGCTCTGAAATGTATCAGAGTTCTCATATAGCACTATTTCAAAGTTAATCAGGAAGTCAAAGAAAAAAAGGAGCCATCAAAAATTTAAATAAAAACTTAAAAAAATGGCCATTTTTTTCTGTTTAGTAGAACCAATTTAAAAAGAAGGAACAACGTAAGAATTGCCAACTACAAAATCCATTCCTAATTTGGCTAATTTCTAAATGATCCTGTTATAACAGACAGGAGGAGAGGAGGGGATCACAGTATCTTTTCATTCAACAAAAACCAGACACAATTATTAATTCCTTATAGGTTGGAGCCAAAGATAATAATTACAAAATATCTCTAAAGAGACCTTTGCACAAAAATGTTATGTGTTATAGACACAGAGTGATCTTTCTGTACATAAACATATAAAGCAGCAGTTCTCAGACTGCATTGTGCTCTAACAGTTTTCTCTGCTATGAAACAAGGCCAGTCACAGCATAAAACAGCTTTTTAAAATATGAACTCTTCATGTGAGTCCTCCCATAACAAACCTGATGTATCTGGGACAGAGTTAAGTGAAACACAGAGCCACACATGATGTTTTATAACCCAGGACAGCACAGCCTGACCTTTGTGGAAAAGAGAGCAAGATTGATTGGTTAATGGAATCCCTGCCATTCACTTACATTGTGATAAATTGGGATCTTGCCTCTGATTTCCACCCAGTTTCATCAGTTGGAGACTCTTATTAGGGACTAATTGGAAGCTGCTACTTTATGGAATAAAGAATATCATGTTGCAAACATTCTTCCTCAGAGTCAGTGACGAAGGGACAAGACTAAGGCAGACCTTTCTGGTTCTTCACAAAATAAAAACAAGATGTTTCTGCAGGAAAATGGTATTTTAAGGCAAACTTGTACCTAGCCCCTGTTTTAGTAAACCTTATTTTGACCAAAAGAAAGACAGCTGATTGTGAGATAGAAATCACGTCTAACAAGCATATTGCTATATACAACACAAATAACTAACTTACTCCTGGGTACTTGCAGAACACAAAGTTATTTGAAAAACCTGACAATGAAGGTCTTAAAATGTGTTATAGAAAGATCAGTTAACTTATTTACATAACGTGGGCATGTCTCTACAAATTTGACCTGGACAAACAGTTGAAACATAAATACGTGTGTGTGTGTGTGTGTGTGTGTGTGTGTGTGTGTGTGTGTGTGTCTAACAACAGCCTTTCTGGGGTCTGTACTAAGAATTCCAGAAATCCTATTTTGTGCAAACAACCCTCCCAACCCACCAAAATAAATAAATAGGGTATAAAGCTATTGTGTGTCCCTAGTTTATACTGTGTGCTTAATAGATGTATACTGGCATCAATATGAATGAATGAGTGCAGAAATATTTCCCTGGGCGTGCTTCCTGAAAAGCATACACCTAGACCAAACCATGATGTTGGTATCACCTGAAGCTAAAAGTTTTGCTCTGTTTATAATTACTTTTACAAGAATTTTAATATTATGTATTAATAACTCAAATCTAATTGCTTATAATTGTACTCTGGTCCCATGATTTGGAAGTAGATCTACAAATAAATTCAGAGTCTAATATGTTTTTAGGTTTGTAGGATTTTAAAATTCTCTAATTTCTGATCTCTAAATATAGATGCTAGTAATTAGACAGACAGTACTACCACATTTGCCTATCCCAATTATGGATGCCTTGAATTAAGAAACATACAAGTAATACTCAAGGTGGTCAGTTTTCACCATTCTTGGCTAAAAGCAGAGCCTGATGGCATGAGGGAGCCAGGTTCATTGTGACCACTGGATCTCTCAGACGATGGAGGTGATACCTTGCACATCTCTTACGTTGCACATAGCATCTGACATGTGCAGGCTCTTGATAGACTCATAATAAATTCATATTTAACTTAATCAAGCTGTAGGAAGTATGGGACCTATAGTTCTAGATCTGAGCTGACATCTCACTTGTGGAGTGGGGTCTTGTTAAAATATTCTTCCTTACCAGGAATCACACTTCCCTGAACTGATTAAATGTCAAGTGTAGAGCAATTCAGGGGATGGGCAGCATCAGCTACTTTACTTGTAGTGGATTCCAGTTCTCCATTATTGGATTCTTTGGTGGGAACCTATTAAGCTAATAATGGGGTCCTCTTCTGGGGTGGTTTCATTTCAGTCATGAAATGATCCTTTATACTGCATGAAAAATTATCTGTGGTCTAGTGAGCCAAGAAGGAAGCTGTAACAAAGGGGTTTTGTATCAGCTTCTGGCATTGATTTCCTGGTAGCTCACTTAAAGGCCTCTCGGGGTCTAGCTTTTCTCATCTGCTGACTTTAATATTTACTTTCAAAAGAACAATAATGGTATATGAGCTTTAGAAAGTTTGAGAGAGTTCGCTTTAATAAGTAATACCTGTTTAGAGTAAGATTAGCACTGAAACACGGACTAAAGAACTTTGAAGCTGGAAGTAATCTATACGATCATCTATTTCAACTACATCACTTCATTGAAAACACACCTGCATTTCCACGTACATTAACCTAATAAACTTTTGAATAGTTTCCAACATTGCAAGCTCAAAACCTGGGAGAGATGACAGAATGAAAGAGACAAATGCCTTGAAGATTTATGCTTCCTCATCCTTCACAGCACCTAATACATTGCTGAGAAAAAGAGATGTACAGTGACAGCTAAGCCAGCAAAACAACTTCAGTCATTCCAAAAAAGCACTATTATTTCTGATAAAGATACAAGGAGTATTTACAATTCCATAGTCACATCAGTTTTTGACATTTTCTATTGAGCATGAAATGATTCCTCCTAAAAAGGTAAAGTCTTTTTATAGCTGAGACATATAAAGTGCCCCATGTTGCAAGACTTAATGAAAAACTACTAACAGTTTAGTGATCACTTACAAAGTAGAGCATAAAGCATTGATGAGGAATAACATGAAAATAGAATGAATATAATAAGAATTATTCTTCATTAAAGATATGTGTTTGTAGATAACAGGAGTTATAGATCTTTTAACAGTTGAAGCTAGATTTCTTATACTTACTCATTCACTCACACATGAATTCATTGGATACTATTGATGCTCTACTACATAAGACCCAGAATCTTCTTAAACATTAGATAAATAAAGATGACGCAAATCCTTTTCTTTTGCATGTTGGTAAACTATGGGCCTGCGGCCAAAAATGGCCTGCCACTGTTTTTAAAAAATGAGATATAACCTACATATCACAAAATATGTAGGTTGCTCCTTTATTTAATTTTAAAATATTTATTTTGGGGGGGGGCCTGGGTGGCTCAGTTGGTTGAGCGTCCGACTTTGGCTCAGGTCATGATCTCACAGTTTGTGGGTTCGAGCCCCGCATTGGGCTCTGTGCTGACAGCTCAGCCTGGAGCCTGCTTTGGATTCTGTGTCTCCCTCTCTCTCTGCCCCTCCCCTGCTCATGCTCTGTCTCTGTCTCAAAATAAATAAAAACTTAAAAAATATAAAATATTTATTTTGGGGGGTGCCTGGGTGGCTCAGTTGGTTGAGCGTCCGACTTTGGCTCAGGTCATGATCTCACAGTCCATGAGTTCGAGCCCCGCATTGGGCTCTGTGCTGACAGCTCAGAGCCTGAAGCCTGCTTCGGATTCTGTGTCTCCCTCTCTCTCTGCCCCTCCCCTGCTCATGCTCTGTCTCTGTCTCAAAAATAAATAAGAACTTAAAAAATATAAAATATTTATTTTGGGGGGGGGAGAGACAGAGAGAGAGAGAGAGAGAGTAAGAGAGAGAACGCAAGTGGAAGAGGGGCAAAGAGAGGGGGACAGAGGATCTGAAGCAGGAGCTGGGCTAATAGAAGAGAGCCTGATGTGGGGCTTGGACTCACAAATGGTGAGACCATGACCTGAGCCAAAGTCATATGCTCAACCAGATGAGCCACCCAGGCACTCCAATATTCACTATTTTAAAGTGTATAATTCAGTTTTTTTAAATGTATTTGTAAAGCTGTGAAATCATCATTACTTCTAATTTCATAGTATCTTCATCATCCTGAAAAGATACCTTATACCCATTAGTCACTACCCATTTTCTCCTACCCCCTTCCCCTGACAAACAACAACCAAGGCCTAATCTACTTTTTGCCTCTTTTTTTTTTTTTGCCCATTTTGGACACTTCATATACATACAGCATGTAGCCTTTTGTGTCTGGTTACTTTCACTTAGCATAATATTTTCGAAGTTCATCCATGTTGTAACATGAATAAATACTTATTATTTATGCCTGAGTAACATTCAACTGTATGGATAAACCAAGTCTGTTTATCCAGGTTTGGATAGCTGAGGGACATTTGGGTTGTTTTCATCTTTTGGTTATGAATAATCATGCTATGAACATTGGTATACAAGGATTTACATGGATTTACGTTTTCAATTCTCTTGGCTGTATACCTAGGGGTAAATGGAATTGCTGGGTCATGTGGAAACTGTTTACATTTACCTTTTAACTACCAGAGAGTTTTCCAAAGTGCAACATTTTACATTTCCATCAGGAATGTACAAGGGTTATGATTACTCTACATTCAATAATTACTATCTTTTTGATTTTGATTATAGATATCTTAGTAGCTGTGAAGTGATACCACATTGTGGTTTTGATTTGTGTTCCCCTAATGACTAATGATGTTTAGCATCTGCACATCTTTTCATGTGTTTATTGGACATTTGTATACCTTATTTGGAAAAATGTGTACTCAAGACCTTTTCCCACTGATTAATTAGGTTGTCTTCTTATTGCTGAGTTGTTAGATTTCCTTATATTTCCTGGATACTAGATTCTCATCAGATAGATGATTTGCAAATATTTTCTCTCATTTTGTGGACTGTCTTTGAACTTTTTGTGATGTTGTACCTTGAATTACAAAAAGCTTTTACTTTTGATGAAATCCAGTTTACCACTTCTTCCCTGTCTTAGCCTGAGCTTCAGATATTCATGGTCTAATCCCAGGTCACAAAGATTTACACTGATGTTTTCTTTTAAGAGGGTAATAATTTAGCCCTTATATTTTGGGCTTTTGTCCATTTTTAATTAATTTTTCTGTCTATGGACCATGCTTTCTTTTTACTTTTTCACATAGCTCTTTTTTTGTTGTTGCTGTTGAAAAATTAGACACTTAATATAATGTGGCAACTCTGGAGACCAACTTCTTCCCTCTCTCTAGTATTTGCTATTGTTGCTATTTTTTGTTGTTGTTTTTGACTTTTTAAAAAATATTGGGGCGGGGGAAGAGAGAGAAAGAGAGAGAGAGCGCTAGTCAAGGAGGTACAGAGAAGTAGAGAGAATCCCAAGCAGGATCTGTGCTGTCGGCACAGAACCCAATGCGGGGCTTGATGCCGCGAACATTGAAATCAAGACCTGAGCCAAAATCAAGAGTCAGATGCTTAACCAACTGAGCCACCCAGGCGCCCCTGTTTATTGACTTTTTTAAACTAATTCTGTGAAGTCTGAGTTTGTTAGGCCTAATGATGTCTTCGTATAATGATCTGACAAAGATTCCCTTTAATCCCTAGGACCAAAATGTCTCCAGTCTTCGCTGAGGGCCTGTGTGTTGGGGCACACTTTTAACTGTTCCGTCAAGCAATTTACAGCTCTTTGTGTTCATTTTTCTGCTTGCACAGAGCCTCAGGGTTAGCTCCAGGTGAGAGAGTCCTGTTATGGCTTTCCATAGTTATCTGCGTGTCCAAGGTGTTTTAACTCCCAGCAATATGTCAGAGTTTTTCAAAACTCCTATGGACATGTTTTTTATTCCCTAGCTTTTCCTTTTAGGCTTTTTGTTATTCTGTTGCTTGCCCCAATGGTTAGCTACTGTCTCAGGTAGCTGCAAGTTAAACAATTACTTCTGATTATTTTGGAGTAATGTCCCCAAGCTTCTTCACACTGGGTCAGTTGAGTCAGGTGAAATAAAAAAAGCCTTATGAGTGGGCACTTCCAGGGAGCCACCAGAAAGTTAAATAATGACAATTCTTTAAGAACAGAACTTTGAAGGAGCTCCAACCTTGCTCAGCCCTCTCAGTAGCTACCAGGATGTTTATTATTATTATTACACCACGATTGTGGGCAGCTTCTTTCAAGGACATTATGGAGCTGGTGTTGTGAGCATGGACATAAGACAAGTTAAAATGTAATAAGTATTTCTGTTCTGAGATTCACCTACTTTTCTTGAATAAATGCTTCCCAGATTGCTGCAGCTTTTGATTAATGGACAGAGTCCTGAGAAATGTTATTTGGACAATTTTTGCCAGTGTTCTTGTTGCTTTTATGCAGAAGAGGATTTTTGGAGATCTTTTCTCTACTACTTTCACTGACATTGCCTAATTCTTGTGTTATTTTTTTTTTCACAATATTTTTTTGTGCTTACTTTTGAGAGTGTGCACATGTGGGGGAAGGGGAAGGGGCAGAGAGACAGAGAGGGGCACAGAGGATCCGAAGCAGACTCCAAGCTGACAGCAGAGAGCCCAATGTGGCGAACAGTGAGATCATGACCTGAGCCCAAGTCTGATACTTAACCGACTGAGCCACCCAGGCACCCCCGCCTATTTCTTTAAATTTTACTGAGTCACAGCTATGCTTATTCATATGTGTCTTGTCTATGGCTGCTTTTGTACTACTATGGTAGAGCTGAGGAGTTGTGACCAGATCTTACTGCCTGCAAAGTTATATTTGCTTACCCTTTCTTTACATCTCAGTCTATTCTGGAACATATTCCCTATGTTATAATCTTTATTAAACTTCTAATCTTTTAGTTTTTTATATTGAAATTTTATGAACATGTTTTGGGGGAAGTCTTCAAATGAGTGCCTTTTTTGGTATAAAGTTAAATAAAAGCGAAATACACTAATCAATAAGATAAAGGATTGGTTATTCAGGAATAAATATGTCATGAACTAAAGAAGGATGTATACCATCTTCAATCTACAAAAAGGAAACGACTTTATGCCAACAAAATGCATTTGGGGGTCAGTGAGCTAAAACAATACACCAAGTTGCATGTACCATGCAGTATGGTACATGGCCCTGTTAGCAAAAAGTCATTATTGTTACTCAGAGAAAAAGTTTCTATAGGACTCTAAGAACTTATCTTTACAAATCATTATAGCAATCTTGGAGTTAAATATGAGAAGATGAAATGAATCTTTAATTTTAGCAAATGCATCCTCTTCATAAGCTGTTAGTGTATGCCCGGAGCATGAAATGGGAGACAACCCTAAGAATGTCATGCCATGATTTTATATATATTTGACCAGAAAAAAACAACTTGAGCATTTAGATGAAGCTTAGACATAACAGAAGGTATCACGTTGCAAAGTTCTTTGGATTTGAAAGTCAGCCATCTAACCCCAGTTAACAGAAGATTGGGTAGGACTGGAGTTGTACATTTTGTACCATCCCCAGTGTACAGGATCCAAACTACCTAGCCGTATTATGTTTCATTGATAGTCCTTGTAAAACTTTGCACATGAAAAAACTCTGGATTCTTCTGTGACTGACAAACTCACTTTAACTGTACTTAGCTCCTGGCAGATAATGCATCATAAATATCACTCCAGTCTACTATACAGTTAGCCTCTGAAAACTTTACTGATGTTTTCATTATCTGACCAACAATATTTCAAACAAAATTGGGATGGACAGAAATAGCATGTGGATTTATTAAAACTATAAAGGAACTAGAGATTTATAGGACATACTGATGTAAACCTGAAAAAAGATTAATTCCTTTAAAAAAACAAGAGGGGAGATTGAGAAAGAGAAAACGATATTCTGAATGCTATTTGCTAAAAATTTGGTGACCCTAAAATCTGCTGGATGCTGTGCATGGAACTCTCAATGTTAAGTGTGGGGATAGAGAAATCCTGTACAATGTCATCTAATGCACTCTGAAAGTAGTAGAGAGCAGAGTTAGTATCAGAAACCTTTTCAGAGCCTGATATACTCCGCTGATTCTAAAATCTTAGGGCATTAATTTCTTCATATCATAAAATAAGCCAGGCATGACAAATTTAAGCCGATATCAATCAATTTTCTGGGTTTCTCAAATAGTTGTTTTGCTGATGTAAAGGTATACATTTAAGAGCGACATATAGGCAACTGACTCTCCTACGGGAAGAGTTTTTTTCTTTCATGTGTGAACAATGTTTTGATCAGGATTTACAAAGAGAAAAAAAGCTGATTTGTGAAGGAAAACATCAAAGCTTCTTTTCACTAAATGAAAACAGTAAAGATCAAAACAGATTGCAACACCAACCTGAGCCTTTGTAGAAGTCCATGTTGGCAATGCATGACAAGCAAAAGGGAAAGAAAATTATATATGCATTAGTTGAGCTGCTATTATAATGCAAAATTGAAAAAAAAGTAGAAATCCTTTTCCCGGGTTATTCAAAATTAATGGTTTACATTTCAGCTAGAATTTGAATGTTTCCCTCCCAAGTTTCAAGCAAAATGCCTCCTCTTAGTAAATATGAAACATATGATTGTATGGGAATAAAGACCACACGAATCTGAGAAAGCCGGACAGATTTTTCCCAGCTGTCCTCTGGCTTTGAGAGCCGATTCCTAAGACTATATACTAAATCTCCGAAGCTTAGGTCAAACTCCCTTAGCATCCCAGTCACAGTCATCAATCATGGCAAAAAAAAATTTTTTTTTGAAAGATACAGCACATATAAACCAGACTAACTCTTAGAATGTGGATTCCATGACACTTGTTCCTACTGCCCACTTTTACCCACCATGTATCTTTACTCCTTAACCTCACCATAATTTTAATTTTGAACTTACTTAAGTGACTATTTAATTACCGTAATTTCTACAACTAGTCTGTAGGACTGTCTGCTCCTTGAGGGCAGGGCCAATACATTCTGTTGTTGTTGTTGTTGTTATTCATCATTGTATTCTCAATAGTTACCTAGTGCCTGGCATAGAGTAGATATTGCAAAACCATTTATACAAAAATGAATTAATGTAGTTCTGAGGCAATACAAATTAAAAATCTTATGATACATCTGAAAAATTATAACTCAACTCCAAAACAAATTTTCAATTTGAATTCAAGTTTTACTCTTTTATGTAAAATATCCAAAATCTTAACTTACAGAACATAATAGTTCCAAAGAAACTAAGTTTGGTAGGTCAATTAAACATCCATATACCTGGTATCTTGGGAATTCTAGTCATATTTCAATCAATTCATCATCATCACCACAGCCTATAAATACTGGTTGTTTACAACCAGAAGTCACTTCACAAACATAGCAGGTGGCCAAGACTTAGTATCACTATTTCAAAAACGCTATGAAAATTGATTTGCTGGCTACAAATTATATAGGCCAAAAGGGGACAATCTTTGGTTTTAGATGGAAGTATAAAAACATTACAAGTGGTTAATGATAACTTAGGAAAATTCCTGATAGAGAAATGTCCGTTTCATGATAATGGCTACATATAATTAATGCAAAGTGAACAACGTACAATGTCCACAAAATTATTTTATTGGACATTAGTATTACATCTATGGAAGTGACTCATTTGCTCTAATAAATATTTTAATATTTAAATTAATATTACTACCCAATCTTGATGATTGTTCCCCATGGACTGGAATTTACATCAATGAAGAGAGAGACTTGGGCATATGGTCTGTTTCACTCCTATGGTTGTGTTGACACCTTGAGCTTTTTGGCCTGTCCAGAACTTAGAGTTAGTAGGATTCTATGAATACAGCTCCATAGTTTGAGGGTTATTACAACTCTTCAATTTCAGTTAACTGTACTTCTACAGTAAATATGTATAAATATGTGTAAATAACAAATGCATTATTTTTTAAAATATTTTTTTCTAAAGTTGATTTATTTATTTTGAGAGAGAGAGATAAAGAGAGAGAGCTCACAAGCAAGGGAGGGGCAGTGAGCAGGAGAGACAGAATCCCAAACAGGCCCCTCCTGCTGTCAGCACAAAAGCCCTACATGGAGTTCCATTCCAGGAACTGTGAGATCATCATCTGAGGCGAAACCAAGACTCTGATGCCTAAATGACTGAGCCACTCAGGAGCCCCAAGAAATGCAGTATAATATTAAAGGCCAAGAATCCTCTCAGGGAATAATAATGGGCAATTTCTTTAATATAGTTGGTTAAATTTCTAAAGGGCAATAAATAACAACAATCAAAAGAAGCTTTTTGTTATTTTTCAGGATATCTACTGAAGAAGTTTCCAAAGTGTTAAAAATCAAAGCAGATATGGGAATGTGACTGTACTTGATGAACCAAGTCATTTTCCAGAAGTTACATATATTACTTTTCCTTCTTCTGTCTTTTAAAAAATTATGGTACCATAATGAATTAATCCATGATATATATATATATATATATATATATATATATATATATATATATGCTTCTTGCTCAAATTTCTTTGAGATATTTCAACTGTTCTCACCTCTATAAACAGTTTTTATTTTTATTTTTTCCTGAGCTTTAGTCAATCTGCTTTTTGCTCTTTCTACTTTAAACTTCCACTAGTGGGGTAAACTGTAATGTGCTTAAACTGAAACAGTCTACCTTTTCCTCTGGACCAACTCTATTTCCATACACCTAAATACTACTCAATCTGTAAAGCTCAGTTCAGGTCTTACTTTCTCTCCTTTCAAGTTTTCCCAAATCTGTGCTTCCACACTCCCTGAATTCCAGAGACGCAAACAGAAAAATTCCCACAGATTTGCCTTTTCATATATATATATATATATATATATATATATATATATATATATATATATACACACACACACTATATTCTATATTCCTAGATAGAGTCTAAGTCTGTTTTAAGACTGGGATCCATGGCATGTACATAAGACAAGCTCAGACCAGTTCACTTGGCTACTCAGAACACTGCCGGAACTCCCAGTGCACTCAGAATCATACCTGTGGTCCTCTTACTCATGGCCCATGGAGCTGTAAGTGACCCCATCCTGCCTATTTCTCTAAAATTATCTCCAAGTCTCTCCCTGAAGCTCCTTCCATTCAGTCACATAGCCACCTTCCATGTTGGTCCTCAAACAGGAAAGTGAAAGTCGGCTGCTGGGTCCGTGTGCCTCCTTCTTCTCCTCTCTGTTGTAACATTTTTGTTTAGGCTGCCATGGCTTCCTTTGCACATCGATCTTGACTATGCTTTGATGTCACCTCCTCAATGAAATCTTCCCTGATCATTCTATCTCCCTACCCTTGTTTATTTTCTTCACACTACCCATCATTATCTGCAAGTATTTATTTATACGCTTACTTATTTGCAAACTATTTCCTTCAGAATATAAGTTTATTAGAGCAGAGCCTGTGGCTTTCTTGTCCTTAGCAATATTCTAAGCCTATGGCAATAGGAGGTACTAGATAATCATTCATTTCATGAGTAATTTCCTTTTTATACATTAGGCACCTGGTATAATGTCTTAAGAGTGGACTGAAAGCATTGGCAACTGTAGAATAAGAGAAGTTGGTAAAAGGATACTTTGTAGCTGTGTTTTATGTGTCAGTGTGGTCAGTAAACTTAAATAGGGATAGATGTTAGAATTCTATTTTCATGCAATATGATTTATTCATTATCTTAAATTACATATCAATGACAGCTAATATACATGGTAATTAAGACAGATTTCTAGGAGACAGAAACCTCTTTCCTTTTTACTTGCACAGACCCCACAGCATTTCCACAAATAATGAATTTTCAGCCAAGTGCATTAACATGAATGAAGAAAATTGTATGGACATATAAATAATGAATACTAACTGATGGAAATGTAAATATGAAATATGAACCATAAGTAAAAATGAATGGAATTGCTATAAAATTTTATATCTTAAGTATTTTCCATAGTGTTAGCTTTATTTACAACTTTTTATAGGCCCAAACACCATAAAATTAAATAAGATGCTGAAGAATATTTGAAATCTACCTTAGACAAAATTGGAGAAGATCAAGCATTTTTATGAATAGATAGTTGGGGAGGAGTTCAAAAGACAAAAGCAAATTTCAATGCTAGGATTTCAATAGACAAAATCAAATTTCAATTCTAGGAGGATTTTACTCTCTCTCTCTCTTCCTGTCTCCCTCCCTCTTTCTCTCTCTCACTCTCTCCACACTCACAGAGTGAGTGTGTGGAGCTTGTCACAGTCTCCACAGGACTTGATCTCATGACCCTGAGATCACGACCTGAGCCAAAATCAAGGGACACTTAACCAACTGAGCCACATAGGTGTCCCTGAATGTTTTTTTTCCTTATGAAATATAATTAAACTAAGGTATGCCACAGTAGTCATTGTTACTACTTTAATATGGAACCGCATAAAATGATATGTTATTATATGATTTTTATATTAAAGTCATCTGCTGTGATCATTAGCGGTGTTTTTTCACTTAATGGACAACCTCACATAGAGACTCTAGTGACATATTTTTTACTCAGATCTCTGTGTATGTTTCTACATACTTTAAAATTTTTGGGAAAAAGAAAACTATTGACATATTTATTTTTAATGAGGGGCACAAAATTTTGCCATAAGCGATGCATCTTTCTGTATTTAGTTGCATGGAGGTACAAATGAATTAGCTATTATATAGATTTTACAATTAAAGAAAGAGAAAAGTTGTGACACAGACATAACTCAAACTTGCCTCCTCTTTCCACAGAGCATCTGTATTTTACTGTCTCCTCAGAGACTAAATAAGAAAAAAAAATACATTCTTCAGGAATCTCCTCAGTGATATTTTTCAGAGTACAACTTCTAGTTGGTCATAAAATGATATTCTACATTCACATTGACATAAAATGGATTGCTATGCACTGTTTAATAGCCACCACTGACTTCTAAAAATAGATGAATGCTATTAGAACTCTAGTTATCATGAATCCTCTGAAATCCTCCAAAAATAGGTAAGAAGGCAGAAAAAGAAATGACTTTATTTTTGATGGTACAGAAAGTAGATACTAAAAATGGAGGAAAAAATTGGAATCAAAGCAAAGGGGAAATACAAGGATTAGGAAAATAATCAGTGTTTCAAACTCTGTGGAAAATCAGAGTTGGAACAAAACAAGCTCCTCTAACACTGTTAATTGTGCACACATGCATGCGTGTGTATGTGTGGGCAGGTGTGCATGTGTAGAGTTACTTATACTTTAAGGATATTTGAATAACGGAGAGTGATAGGAAAGAGAAAAAGCTCTTAAGACTGCAGTTGGTAAATCAAGTGTTTTGTCAAGGTTTTCATTGTGCTTCCATGTAAAAAGGAATCAGGCAGTCAAACGACATTATCAGAGGCAAATTATTGGTTTTGAGTCCTTTAATCAGATGCATCATGCTGAAATCGCAATAAGCTAGAAAGCCCAGTGGCAGCCCAGGCTAAGGAGGTGCATGCTAGGGTTACATTAAGACAAATATACTACTCTATCTGGGGATTTCACTACTTTTTTCTTTTGCAGAGAGTTATTTATGTAACATTTACAATACACTGCTTTCCACAGCACTGGACTAGGTCACTAAATTCATTTGGAATGAAGATCTAACATAAAGAAGCCAAAACCATAAAGCAATAACAATTAACACTCCAACTGCTTTGCTTAACTTCTTGCTATATATCAGAAGAATATTTTTTTTTCTTTTTTAGGTAGGTGTGCTGAGATGAAGGAATAATGAAGTTAGTCAAATGAAGGTAAATCTGAAAGTTGTATAATGACACGAGGAAGTTCTTTTCAAGCAGAGGTACAGAAGAGAGATAGATTTAACCAGTATAGGAATAACAGGTTTTACTCTGTATTCTACTTATTTCCTATGGGACAAATTTATGAACATTCATGTTATGAAGAACTGGACTTTTCCTAATACTAGAGGAATAATTCAGGAATAATGCATTCTGAAGAAATTAAATTAACAATAAGGAGCCATTTATATTCAAAAGAAATTTGGTGAGTTAAAACAAATATATTTTGTCTTCTCCATCTATTATTTCTAGGCTATGCCATTAAAAAAATATGCTACTTCATTATGTATGCCTGTATCATTACATATTTATATACAATATTACATACCATTTATATCACATAAGATATAGCTATGTATGCATAAATATACAAATATACAGATATATACAAATATATAGATATATCTACATAAATATATATACCTATGTAACTATGATATGTATCTGTAACATGTATCTATATACCTATTTTATCTGAGCAAACAATATATGGTCAAATACTTGCCTATTTTTCTGATTCACATATTTTAAGATTCTCAGTTTTTATTATCAAAACCATGGCTTATCCACTATTTTGATTCACTGGCATCAGACTTGTTTGTCCTAATGATAGTCATTTGATCTGTATAGTCACTAATCCACTAGTTTATAGACTTGTTTTCATAAGCAAGTTATAAAATTTTTAAGTTACTAATAATTAAACTACAAGATCATAAAACCTGGCAGGTAAGAGCAGAGTCAGAATAAGAAAGAAGGAAGAGAAAACCAAGCATACTCTGTATCTTGAGACAAACTCTGGGGGGATACAAACATATTTTGTCTCTATTGCATAACCATGCAGTTTAATCATTATAAGAAATAATTTAATTTCTTGTATTCTCTAATAAGAAAATATTACCTTAGGGATGTTCACTCTTCCCCAAGGGCTGTGATCTCATCAAATTAAATCCAAATTAAATGTGTTTTGTAGGAATTTATTAACTTATAAAACACATAGAAACAGAATAATCTAGAATTTTTCCCCCCGCAATCTAAAAGTTTTTCCTCTTCTATAACGAGATTATCTCTAGTTTCTTCAAAGTTTAGTAATACCAAAAATCTAAGAATTTCCCTTTAAGGAGCTAAGTCAGTAATAACCTCATTTGTTTAGAAAAACATCCTTTGCTGGCATTTGAAATGCAGAGAAACTGGCATAATACATTTGATCAAGATGGTTTTAATGATACCCCAAGATGCAGATTCGAAATGGTCCTAAAGCAATTGCAAGACTTATTTGTTCATTCACCAAACATTTCTTGAACACTTATGGTGTTCTCAATATTATGCTAAGCAATTAACTTGGTAAATCAGAGCTACTATCCTCACTACCTTAAGATTCAACTTGAAAAATACAATTAAAATGAGCTCTTTCTTTCAAGTACACCTTGCTCCATCAAATACACTCTTTCTGTTTATTTTAGAAGAGTTTAATCATCTCTATTTGGCTATGAGCCCCGGACTTGAGCTCATTTATCCAACAAGAAAGCACTATTTGATATTCTGTGAGAATACCACAACTCACCCAAAGTCTCCATATCACTCCAGGAAGACACTTTACCTACTAAGAATTTAAGATAATACTGAATTAAGCATAAGTCACTAGGTAGTGGAATAAAGGAAACAAGCATTAAGGGGAAATAGTCACATAGGCTCCTTTGTCTTAAGTCCACCTTTAGCCCTTGCAATTAACTGCAGGTGTATGAAATTACATGTGGATATAATTGCATCTGAAATTAGCTGACTGCCGGTGTAACTGGTCAGTTACACACTCCCAAGAGAGTCCTTGGTTAATTACATCAATTATTAGGTAATTACAGGTATAATTATATGAATTTCCATATAATTTTATTGCCTTAAAAACTCTAGTGCAGAAAATAAGATATTCACGTAAGCTGTCATAAAATTTTCATTACGTTAGAGTGTTTTCGGTTTCAGTGCTTTAGAACTGAATTCCGCACCAACAGTTCTTAGCCTGGGTGCTTGCCCCTGTAGTCAGTCATTGTTTACTTGAATCATACCTGCACGTTGTCCAATAAAGTGGTGCAGCAAGGGCATCTGAGTCAGTATATTTCCTTGGGTTCAGAATCAAGTATAAATGCCATCATTAATTACAGAAAACATTATACTCTGATAAGACTGCTTTTTCTGATCTTCAGAGCCCAAGCACTGTAAATATTATACAATCAAGTGCTGTTTTCAGAGAAAAGCGGGGTATGTATCTCACTAGCAGGATATGATCTCACTTTACTGCCGTGGGGTACAATGCCTGTATTCCCTCAGTAAAATGAGCTTGCTCACTGTGATTTTGTTAAATCTTCTGGATGTGCAAACAGTGCATTTAGTAAGATTCAGGCTATAAAAATGCTTTGTGCTATTAGAAAATCTATCCCAAATACTGCATGTTTGGATATTTGAGAACTAACGAATCCAGCTGGTTACCTATGCGTGCCTGTGTCTTAATTCCAGCCACTAAGCTCTTGCCATATTCCTTGTGGGACCCAAGCCATTAATTATGGCAATTATGGTCATAGGTCCTACCCTTGTTCTCATGTGCTTGAGCCTACTCTGTGCTCTCCAGAACTGTTTTCTCTTTCCAGGCCTCCTGGAGTCCTGTCCTGCATCCTGAGCTCTCAGACCAGGGCTGTAATAATGATCTCCAGGACGTGCCTCGATATTGCCTCTTTGCATTTCCCAACTGGGTCTGCAGCAGGATGGCTCATCTTCCCATCTTGGTAATTAAAAGAGCCTTGTGCTAAAACAGCACAATTATCCAAGAGAGGCCAATGGTCAATCTGCCTTGAAGCTCTATCTTTTCATTGTAAGTATCGCCCGACAAATCCAGGAAGTATCATTCATATTACAGCTTAGTCCCATTTCTGTTGTATTCTGGCAACATCATCCACAAGGACTGGTGTGAATAGCACACCTCATCACGGAGAAACAGGGTGAGGCCTGGCAGGTCATTTAGCCACGCCCAGAAATAGCCCTATGCAAATCTCACAAATGGCTTAACACAGAAGATTGCAGCATGTTTGCAGTCCAAGAAGAAGCTGTAAATCTGTGAAACATTCACTTTTTAAAAAGTTCAGTAGTCAAATTTATTTGTGAGACATCTGTATAGAACATACAGATACACAGAATATATCCGTCCCCTTTCTTTCAAAATGCACATTTAAGTATCAGAAGTCTGAGACTTCCAGATTAAAAAAAAAAAGGTTTACATTTGTTACAATTCATGTTTTTCAAACTTATTTGAACATGAAACTCTTTGGGAAAAGAGTCTTCATGGCATCCTTGGGACATGCTCTGGAAAACACTGTTCAAAAGCTGCATCTGTAAACATGCCTTACTCATTTTGGATCCCCAGAGCTTCCTTACCTTTAGTCAGTCAATAATTGACTACTGCAAAGGATGGAAGAGGTAGGCACACTTCTATAGCAAGAGCAATAGAATGCAGATTTTTCCTACAGATCTGCACAGCTTTTAAAGTCTAATTCTCTCAGGTGTACTACAGACCATGCTATGCCACTAACAGTAACTTTCAATTAGCAGTCTTTAGAGAGAGCAGTAAAAAAAATTTAAAGACTTCTTTCCTCTTAATTTTTCCCATACACTACTTAAAAGGCACTTTCCTTCCTTTTTAATGTTAATTGAATCACCATCCCCTTGTCTCTCAAATTTCAAATGCATGGCAGGACACTCCTCCAAGTGCTGCCTGGTAGTTACATGGCTACACTCCAAACCCACGTGTCGCTATTCCCATCTCTCATCTCAACTGCAGCTGGAAAACGAAGTGTGATAGCCAAAGGGCAGTTTAATTCTCCCCATGTAAAACACGTAGCCGCTCTCAAAAAGCTTCAACTTTCCATCTGAATTTCTGAAGTTGGCTAGCACTTCTCTGAGCACAGGTGCACTGTGGATGTCTTTTATTTTTTTGGAGGATTCTAAATTCCTTGAAATACCCAGAGTTCTCAGACATTCCATACTACACTTGCTGGTCTTTAATTCTTGTTTATTCTCCTCCTTCAGTGTTCAACTGTTACTTTCCCTTTCTTTGTGAGACCTCCCTAAGCACAATGAAATTATTCAGGCTTTATCTTTCTGATAATCATTAGTCCCTTAGCACATGCAAACCTTAGGATGCTAAATGAATTTTAGGTCAAAGAGCTAACTCCTTGGTGTATTGAAAACCCCCACTTTTCTGTAAGTCATTGTATTTCTAATGCATGTCCCAATGAATCATTCAGTCTTCCTTTCACTCATTCATTCATTAAGCAAACATCTACAGAGGACTCCATTAAATAATAATATCTAGATTGCTGATACTTCAGTAGAGAAATGAGGGAGGGGAGGGAGGTGACAGTCACATAAAAATGAATACTTCATAAAAGTGAAAAGTGTCTTCAAAAGGAAAAGGACTATCTCTGTGAAAGTGGGAGAATCCTGGAAGATTTATTTTAACCTCTATCACTGGCGATAAATAGGAATTTGCTAAAAAAAAAAAAAGATTTTTCATGTGAAAAAAATTACCTGTATGAAAATTTAATAACTACAGATAATTGTATGCCAAGAGCTTTTGGGGTGGCTGAAATGTAGAGGGTGGAGGAAGAACTAAATGTTAGAGAAAGAAGTCTGGAAAGTGCCAGTCAGTCGTCTCCTGTGTCATCCCAATTAATGTGGTCTTACCCTGTGGACCAGGAGATCTCATACTCTGGCATGCACTTCAGAAGCTGCTAAGGATTCTGAAGAAGGATGTCTACAGTGGAGTCTGGGAATAAGTATTTGTAACATCTCCAGTGATTTTGATAAAGTTTAACTTCAGAGGAGGTTTTGGGAAATGCTATGTGTATGCAATGAGAAACCTAAGGCGGTTATTAAATAGGCTGTGTGGGGGCTGGATTAACTGGGGAGTTTAATTGTCCACTGCTTGCAGGCTTTGGCACTAGATCGGGCAAAGGAGGTCAATTTTAATGATGATAGAAACAGCTTTATTTGTTTAGTTGCGCCTCTTCTTGCAGAACACAAGACTGTTTCTGAATGATCTATAGTAAAGGCACTTAAGTATCTTTTGTTTGATTTGTGACACTCCAGCATGTATTACTCCTCTCTTATTAAACACAGCATATTACACACTTAGGCCTCATAAAAACCCCATGAGGCATTTATTACTATCTCTAACAGATGAGGAAACAAGGGTTCAGAGAGTTGAAATGACACTGTTACACAATACATGCATGAGAGGACTTGGAGGGTATTATGCTAAGTGAAGTAAGTCAGACTGAGAAAGACAAATACCCTACGATTTCACTTGTATGTGGAATCTAAAAAAAAAGTGCAGCAATGAACAAACAAAAAGCAGAATCAGGCCTATAAATACAGAGAACTGGTGGCTGCCAGAAGGGAGGGGGTGAAGGGTGGACAAAATGGGTGAAGGGTAGTGAGAGATACAGGCTTCTGATTATGGAAGAAGTCACAGGGAAGAAAGGTACAGCACAGGAATATAGTAAATGGTATTGTAATAGCCTTGTGTGGTGACAGACGGTAGTTACACTTGTGGTGAGCACTGGGTAATGTGTAAACTTGTCAAATCCCTATGTTGCACACCTGAAACTAATGTAATATTGTGTGCAATTAAAAAAATCTAGGTCTATGATTCTTTTTCCTACACCATGCTGCCTTTCCAAATGATTACAAAGTCACTTCTAAAGTATGCAATGATATACAACAGTATCACTTTTGTGCTCAACAAAGTTGAACACAAATGTAAATTTACTGAAGGTTAAAATATAGGTACCAAACTTTCTTTGCATTATGATTCCTCTTATTGCAAATGACAACAAACCGAGCCCAAATGGTTTAAAGAAAGTGAGAATGCATTAATTCTTATGGCTGAAAAGTCTACGGTAGACACTAAGTATCATTTGATTCAGGGAACCAAAAATGACTCTAGAAACCAGTCTCTCCCTTCCCATGTCTTGAATGCTCTTTGCTATCTCCACATATAGTTCCACTGGTCCTGTCAAGATGGCTTCCTCCAGAACTCCAGGCTCATATCCTCCAAAGTCAAGTGTAATGGAAAAGAGAACATTTTTCCTACAGAAATTTCTGTCAAAGAACAACTCTAGTTCTTACTGGGTCACATGGCTATTCCCAAGTCAACTACCATATTCCCCGGCTGCTCAGTACTCTGATGCTCCAGGTGGGAGTCTACTATTCACCTTTGGCTCCAGCTTACATTCCATACCACAACCTATGAGTAGAGGAAAAGGGTTTTTCAAAATAAAATCAGATTGATGGTACAAAAAAGGGAGGTTCGACTTGGGGCAACAACATTAGCAAATATCCACCACAATCAGCTAAAGAAAAGAAGATAATGGACTGTGGCTTTTATTATTATGACAGAGCAATTAAACTCATCGATGAATTAGAAAATACTTACCTAAATTTCTTAATTTCTTTAGGATAACACACTACAAAAATAAATGGAATTTTCATAACAAGTCTGTTTTGAGATGATTTGAACACACACACACACACACACGCACACAAACACACACACACACACACAAGGATTTCTGCAAGGTTATTTGGTTAAAAATTGAATCCACTCAAATAAGATTATTCTGTAAACAAGTGAATTCTGTCATTTTGTTTTCAAAATAACCTGCTGCTCAATTGAAGCCAAGCACTTAAAGAAAAATCCTGAAATTAGTTTCTGTGCACATATAGACATACTCATTCTTCAGCCAAGATACCTTGGTTCTTTTAATCCTTTAATCAATACTTTATTCCAGAAATTGCTATCTTTTTATTCCCTTTCCAAAATCATTCATTCCTCTAAAGAAAGCGTTAGATTTTACTGATCCATCTCTTTGATGGTTTGTTTCACATTGGAGGAGCAGTACAAAATTCCTGGGAGTTTTCCTCTTTGGTGATATTTTAGTTTTTTGTTTGTTTTTGTTTTTTAGTATATGTGTTTATTTTTCAGTCTCCTAATCTTTCAAGTCATAGTTCAATTCTCTAAGCTCCAACATCCCCTTACTCAAAACATTTATCACATTACATACACAATGAAATACTACTTGGCAATGAGAAAGAATGAAATATGGCCTTTTGTAGCAACGTGGATGGAACTGGAGAGTGTAATGCTAAGTGAAATAAGTCATACAGAGAAAGACAGATACCATATGGTTTCACTCTTATGTGCATCCTGAGAAACTTAACAGAAGACCATGGGGGAGGGGAAGGGGGAAAAAAAGTTAGAGAGTGAGGGAGACAAACCATAAGAGACTCTTAAAAACTGAGAATAAACTGAGGGTTGATGGGGGTGGGAGGTAGGGGAAAGTGGGTGATGGGCATTGAGGAGGGCACCTGTTGGGATGAGCACTGGGTGTTGTATGGAAACCAATTTGACAATAAATTTCATATTAAAAAAAAAACATTTATCACAATGTGCCACAATTACTAAGTATTAATACCATAATATATTTCCACAATTTAAAAATTAGTTAATCAAACTAAGAAAATCAGTTTATTCCTACTGAAACTGAAAGCTCAATGAAGTCATAGCCCTGAATTTTCAGCCTCTAGGATAGTGTCTTGCAAATACTAAATGTTGTCTGAATGATCATATTATAAGCAGTCATGCAGTAAGTGAATATTTTATTTTTCCAAGAAGTTGATTTTGCTCTACCCTGCTGGGTGAAAGGTTAGGAAGGTAATGTACTCAGTATCCAGGTGTTTTATTTCCTCAAGGTGGAGGCCGGTGGGAGATGTGACTCCATCCCCCTCTCTCCAGGTAGTGCATGTATTGAGAATGGGGAGAAGAGGGGGAAATGAGGCAGAGAAAACAGATCAAATGGTCGATGGGTTGGAAGGAGCTAGGTAGGCACAAGTATCTGGAGCTGAAGAGTCAGAGCTGGGAAACAAAGACCCAGACGCCAGAGAAGAGGTGCTTACAGGTGAAGGAGGGAAGAGGCTGGCTGGCATACCAACTGTGACAGAGGCTGGATGAAGCTAGCTTTGATGTGACTCCTAAGCAGGGACATAGGACTACATTAAGGGCTAGGAACAAGGGAGTAAGTGGGCACACAGACACTTATCCAGCCCTCTCTGACTCATCCAATGCTTATCAATGTGTGAACTCACCAGCAGCTCTTTACTCTCCAGCTTTTCTTCTCATTAGCTGCTCCATTTTCTGACGACAATATTTCCATTTGTTAGCATGGTGCACTATGAAATATTGGCATTAATCATATTTAAACGGATGATACTGCACCATTATGTTTGTAAAATGTGGTCCACGTGGATCAACACAACAAATTACAAATGCAAAACACTACTTAAGCTGTATAATGACAGCATATTTTAAAATTTATTCCTGAGGGGCAGTTAAAAGAGTTTTCAGAGAAGAGAGAAGAAGTGTATATGGTGGGAAATGGATGAACAAGTCTAAGTAACTACTTCTTGGAAAAGGTTTGCTTCATGAAATATGTGTCCCAAGACATGCTGATAAGCTGCCTGCCTCAGTGAGGAGACAATAGCTACTACCAAGAGGTGGAAGCTCCTGGCCTCAGCTATCACCATCCCTTTTGTGATGTTAAGAGTTAGAATAAACTAGGATGTCTGGGGTCAGTGAGAAAGAGTGGTAGAAATTATACATGGTGTGGGTCTTCTATTTTCTCCTTATTAATTCATTAAGTATATTGCTCATGTGAACAGAACATTGATGAGTGGTCCCACTACTCTGAGTACTTTGAACTCCTAACCAAACAACAAATATATATGTATTTCATAGTAAGGACCAAGGATATGCAAAGCATATGGGGAAACTAATCAAACTCCAGACAAACAACAACCAAGAAAAACTGACAGCGATCCCATAGAATACACAGTATGAAGTCTTCAATCCCAGTTGTTGGCACAAGTGAAAAAAGAGAGCAAGCAAGAAAACACCAAACAATGCTGTCCAATACTCAAATGCATACATGTTCTAAAGCAGGGAAGACACTGAAAATATTTAACAACCTGTGTGGCTGTGTGGCATAATACATAATATATATTTAGTCTCTGCCCCTGGTTCCTGACACAGAGCTTCTAAATCTCTTAGACTTTCCTAGGTTAGAGGAGCATATTTTGTTTTAATGAGGTGGCTCTTGATTGGCTACTGCACAGCCATGATTAGAAGCTTGTACCTTTCAGCCCCAGTCTCTGACCTGGAGGGAAGGGAGAGGGGCTGAAGATTAAGTTAATCACCGATGACTAATGATTCAAACAATCATGTCTTGTGATGGAACCTCCATAAACCCTGAACAATAGGGACTGGAGAGCTTCTGGATTGGTGAACACATTCCTGTGCTGAAAGGTGGCACATGCTAATTCTAAGGGAACAAAAGGACCCTTCAGGACTTCACTCTATGTCCCTCTTCATCCAGCTCTTCCTCTGCATCCTTTACGGTAATATCCTTTATAATAATCAGTAAATGTAAGTAAATATTTTCCTGAATTTTGTGAGCTGTTCTAGAAAACTGTCAAACCTGAGACGGGTTGTGGGAACACCTGACTTTATAGCCAAGTCAGATAGAAGTGCAGGTAACCCTGGGGACTCAGTACTTGTGACTGGCATCTGAAGTGAGAATCTTATGGGATTGAACCCTTCAATTTATGGGATTTGACACTAATTCTGAGTAGTGTCAAGTGGAATTAAATTAGACAACATCAAGTTGATGTTCAGAGACTGGGAGAATTGGTTGGTGTGGGGAAAGCACCCACATACACTTGGTGCCAGAGTCTTACGGGTAGACTAAGTTCTCCTTTAGGCTACTAAACACCAATCTGAAAAGTCACCAAACAGCCAGAGGAGGACCAGTTGGTGAGCTGGACAGGTACATATCCATGGAATGTCAATCCTAAGAGAATGGGCTGCCCCAAGCGGAATGACCTAAGACTGGAAGCTCAGATCACTGCACGTCAATTTCCTGACTTAGCAAACACATTCTTTTCCTGCACACTCAGTACTTAGAAAACAAAATCTAAACTCTTTGAGAGTTGGGACTGTTTCTTATTCAACATTTAGTACAGGGCAGTTGATTCCAGAACATTGGCTTGACAAATATAAACAAGAATGGGGCAGGCACGTATTAAAATTGTAGAGGTTTCTATTCCACCCTGTGTAGGAAAGTGATGAGGCACCTTGCACTCCCAAATAGCTTGGACCCAAAAATAGTAGTGAACAGGAAAGAAAGAAAAATGGACAGTGAGCTCTAACAAGCATGGTTCCCATGCTCTGCCAGCCAAGCGGCAATTTCTAGTGGCCCATGGCAGGGATGGTGAGGACACAGCTCCACATGAGAGACTTCTTCATGAGTTGGAAAATGTCTCTTGGGCTAACTGAAAAGCCTCCCCATGCTGACTCAGGATTTTCGAGTGGCTTATTGAATATCCTATTAGTATCTCAAGGCATTCTTTTAAAATGAGGTTTTGATGCCAAATCTTTTGACACTTTGACAGGCTACACAGACTCACAGCAGCAGGACTCTGTGTCATTGCTGTTGTTTGGGTTTCAGTGCAGTGGACACACATGCAGTTTCACTCAGTAGACTGTAAATAGAATTGGGTGAAAGCCAGGAATTGATTAGTAGACTATTTTAATGGGGGAAAAATCCATAAACAACTACCTTGACATAAAATTAAGTCACTCCGATGTATTTTTTAAGTAAGAGGCATGTATTGAGAACTTACTTGTCCAAAATATGTACAGCAGGGTTTTTCAAACATGGCTTTCCATTTATAATCACGAAATAATCCTTTAAAAAAATGAATTTGCCTCAGTGGCACCCTTGAGCTTACAAAGAGCTAGAGATCTGTATGTAGAGGTTGTAAGAAGTAGGTCCCGGGCTGACTAAAATTGCCTAATGGATTAACCATGACTGGCTTAGGCCCATCTTTATGAACTCAGTAAAGCTGGATGTATAACTGACTGAACACATTCGGGCTCTATGAATATGAAAAAAGGAATGGAAGGAAGAATGGCTATAGGGCAGGCAATCAACTGTGTCTGCCATATATTCCAAGCATCTCAAATTGTTCTCAGAAATTTTCAGAGTGAGATGGGAAATTGAACAGAGCATAATTTGAAAATAATAGTATTTATCATATCAATTCTTTTGGTATTCTTCCTGTTCGGTTGTGAGTACAATACACAGAAATAACTGGCAATGGCTCAGGAAAATGTGGGATTGGATTCAATAATCCCTAAGCTTTGTTCTACCTTTAAAAGCCCATGATTTAAGACTAACCACGGGAGGGGCGCCTGGGTGGCGCAGTCGGTTAAGCGTCCGACTTCAGCCAGGTCACGATCTCGCGGTCCGTGAGTTCGAGCCCCGCGTCAGGCTCTGGGCTGATGGCTCGGAGCCTGGAGCCTGTTTCCGATTCTGTGTCTCCCTCTCTCTCTGCCCCTCCCCCCGTTCATGCTCTGTCTCTCTCTGTCCCAAAAATAAATAAAAGAAACGTTGAAAAAAAAAATTAAAAAAAAAAAAAAAAGACTAACCACGGGAAACTCCAAATGTGAGAAGAAACCGAGCTTTCTGGCCCAGAAAATGTGGTAATCTTAGGGAGACATATCAGGACACACAGAAAATATTTGAAGAGAGTACCAGCAAATAAAATATTGTGACAATAAAACTGTGAATGAATGAAAGGGCTATTAACAAAATAACAACTGCGGGCACCTGGGTGGCTTAGTCAGTTAAGCGTCCGACTTGGGCTCAGGTCATGATCTCACAGTTCGTGAGTTCGAGCCCCACATCAGGCTCTTTACTGACAGCTCTGGGCCTGGACCCTACTTCTGATTCTGTGTCTCCTTCCCCTCAGCTCCTCCCCTGCTCATACTCTCTCTCTCAAAATAAATAAAAATTAAAAAAAATAAAAAACAAAATAACAACTGCAACCTATAATCATGTCACTGAATATATGCATAGTCCATTCTTACGTGTGTGAATCCAAAATAATATATCACCACACTGGCCTAAGGAAAGTATATTACTCCTCGCAGCATTTTTAGATTGTGGCATTTACAATGTCAAACATTAATCTTCCAGAATAATCATTCAAAATACACATTTCTGTTCAGTAGCCACTATGTGGAACTTCCTCCACCACATGTGTTAGGGATATTTAAAGATGAATGAAATGCAATCCTTGCCATCAGACAGATAAACAACTGGTTTGAATGCAATCACCCAGCATAAATGGTAGTAATTGGCAGACTCTTAAATGAAGAAATGATCTATCTGGAGCAAGTATATGTGTCATAACATAGAATTCTAAGTGCTGGGTTCTGCTCTGCTGAGAGTTTTCTAATCATATTCTGCTTTGTTCTCATTCATGTAGCAGGTAGGTTTGCTGCAAAACGTTGCCCTTATGAAGCTGGATTTATAGCAATGTCAATGAAGTAATACAAAGCAGTGGAAAACCAGGGCAAAAGGAGTTGCAGCTAGGGTTTCTAACTGCTAAAGAATTCCACAGTTGCCCCATCTTTATTCTTTCCTCTCCATAAAAAAACAAAAAAACAGCCGCTCAGAATTGCCTTCTTTTCCTCACCAGCAATCCATTCAACAAACATCCATCAAGCACTTCCTATGTAGCAAGAAATATGCTAAACACTGAGAAGAAAATGAAACTTGTGAGGCAGCCACAACTCTGGAGTTTCTAGGCAGATAGCATTCTATTTTTGAGATGAACAGATTGAGACATGTTACCTAACTTACTCATATTACCAAAGAAACCGGTACAAAACTAGGAATTAAGATTAGCTGTTTTGTACCTAAATGCTGTCTATATAGGGTATCCTTGGGGTTATTGCCCCAAGAGGGATCAAAGTTCAGGGTCACACAGGGTGGTGCTGCATGACAATTGGGGAGGGACTGGAGCACCCAGTGTCTTATGCTTGAACATAACACAGAATAAGGAGTGGAGGTACTCAACAGCTCAAGGACACATGCCAGCAGATCCTGGCCCTGCTGTGTGGACATTCTGCAACTGACAGACCCTCTGATGCTCTACTGTGTGACACAGTGACCATATGCTAGGAGCGCTCCTGCTCTGTGGGGAGCCGGATGGTTAGAGAAGCCTCCAAAGCCAGGCAGATGCCAGCAGCCCCTCTACTGTCCCTGATCTACCAGAAACAGCCTTGCCAGCTGGAATCTCCACCTCCTCCCACCATGCTTTGATCACAGAAAACAAACAGAGCTGAGCCACCAACAGCTCTATTCCTGTATTGGCACAGCTCTTCCTGGGAGAGATGAATTAATGGTCAAGGGAAAAAGTCCAAAGAGGAGGCCAAGAGGCATGGGTTGTGCCTTCCTCTGGGCTTCTTTTCCTTAGACAAGTTTGTGATGCACTTTGCATGGCCTTCTAGAATTTATTTATTGCACAATATCCCTATTCATTATTGCACAATCTCCCTACTCATTAGAGTACAAGCTTCCTGGTGACAGTGACGGTCTCACTGACTTGAGCCGTCCCAACTCTCTCCTGGCACAGTGGCTGGCATAGAGTGAGAGCTCAACAAATATGTTCTGCTATTTTTGTTAACAGTGATGCTGTGGTCATGAATTGGGATAAAATATGTATTAAATAAGGGCTTTTGAAATTAAAAAAAATTTTCTTTAACGTTTTATTTATTTTTCAGAGAGAGAGACAGAGTACAGGTGGGGGAGGTACAGAGAAAGGGATACACAGAATCTGAAGCAGGCTCCATGCTCTGAGCTGTCAGCACAGAGTCCATACAGGACTCAAACTCACAAACCGCGTGGTCATGACCTGAGCCCAAGTCAGACGCTTAACCAACTGAGCCACCCAGGTGCCCTGGGCTGTGAAAGTTATATGAGGCCCTGAGATCCCAGGAAAACCACTTCGTCCAGAAATTCATACAAATTACACATCATCCTGGAGATATCGCCCAAGTGGCTATCAGTCTTTATAGCAGTTTTGCCCCTTGCTGGTTGGTTATGCAGCCTGACAGGCAGCAGGAACAGGAACCCAGCCCACTCCCACTCCAGCTCAGACAAATGATTAGAAAGGGTAGGGGGCTAATATTTTACTTCTCTCTGACCACAGAGTTCATCACAAATAACTTTCCAACAACTTGGAGATGTGTTAAAAGTCTAAGTGCTATTGATTTTTAAGCATTAATCATGATTAATCCAGCATATTAAATTATCAAATATAATTCTGTAGACATTTCATCACCCTCTAGCATTATGAAAGCAATAATATATAATTGCAATTTAATATGAAGCATTGGCACGCTTATTGGTTTCCTCGTACATCTACTATGCCACAAAGATGCTAAAGACAAAAGTTTGTTGTACTGAAGAATAGCATGTGAATGGACTGGTTAAAAAGAAATCAAGCAGTAAATGACTTTACTATTCTTACAAGTGTTCCTGCTACCACAGGGCCACCCAGGAGACTTCAGACCTAAAACACACCGTTTTTTTTTTTCTTTTTCTTTCTTAAAAACCCTACACATCAATGTCTTTTATTTCATTTTTTAATTTTTTAAAAATGTTTCATTTATTTTTGAGAGAGACAGAGAGACAGAGACAGAGTACAAGCAGGGGAGGGGCAGAGAGAGGGAGACACAGAATCGGAAGCAGGCTCCAGGCTCTGAGCTGCCAGCACAGAGCCTGACGCGAGGCTAGAACTCCCCGGACTGTGAGATCATGACCTGAGCCGAAGTCGAACGCTTAACCGACTGAGCCACCCAGGTGCCCCAACACACCTAGGTTTTACAGGCATCTCTGTTTTATACATTTAATGCATTCAATGGAGAGTTGAGAATTAGTTTTAGTTCTGGATTCAGCTTGCCTTACATAAACAGAGTAACTTGTTCACTTATACCTCATTTGTTCCTCTGTTAAATAGGGGTACTTCAACATACCAATGATGATGATGACATAGAGTGCTTCTGGTGTCTGGCATATGGTTAGCTTTCAATAACAATTAGATTCTATTAGTTATAGAAGATGCCATCATCATGATCACCATAATCATCATCATCTTTTGATAAAACAGAACAATGTTTGAGGAGACCTTAAGAGAATTAATTAATCTACACTCTCCTTTTTCTTTAAAGAAGATATACTCTGATGGCTAATGTGTTATAAAAGTCACTAAACGAATCAGCAAGAAAAATGGGAATGCATCCTTATTCCAAGCCAAGAGCTTTTTCACTCAACCATGAAATAATGTACACTGTTTTCAGGATATTAAGGGTAACAGACAACATCAGAAACAGGGAATCTCTACCTCTTAGCATCTTCCCTTGCAAAGTTCCTATGACAAAGCTTCCATTCCCATAGACTGGCTCTCTGTCTATAGCTGCTCAGCTGTCTTTTAATGTCAGAACGAAAAAGGTAACAGATTATGAAAAGTTTTGATACTGTTTTGCTGACATTCACTCATTCTCTGAGATAGGTCCTCTTTCAAAAGTTCCAGTGACCAAGTTAAGTTTCTGTTTGTATAATTTAAGTATTTATGAACTTTTTCTAAGAATTTGAAGGAAACTATAGGGTCTGCATGTATAAAAAAATAGGACCACTAATACCCCTACTGTATGGCAGAGGCTTTGTATTTTGTTTCCTTTTGATGTGTTACACATATACCTATTAAATTTCAACCCGTTACATTTCCTTCTACTTTCACCTTTTCACCTTCAAACCTGCAATGTACAATTTTGCAGGCTTCCTTGCCAGCAAGTGTCTGGTTATATTCTGTTACTCAGGCCAAAATGGAAATTACTGGAAAGTTAAGACATTCAGCTTCAGGCTGACCCTCCTGAAGTGGTGGCGGCAGACGTTATCCAAGTTCTACTACTAATTAAGCATTTTAAAAGCAGAAGCAGGGAGCTCCATCAAAAGGAATAAAACAGCTCCTGCTCATGTTCCCCTGCATGATTACAGTGGAACCAAAGATAACTGTTCTAACAATCTTAGTGGCAAAAATGCTTTTATGGACATCAGCCCAGAGATGGTGTCATCTTCCTGACATCTGGGCAATGTCTTCTTCTCCTTTTTCTTTCCAAATCTTATAAAACTTTTGTCAGCTTTCCCATGAGGGAAAAAAAAAATAATTCTCTGGCTTGGTCTAGATTGGTGTTGATTTCCTGACTGGACAACGACTGATATAGACACCAAATTTCTGCAATAACTCTTCAAGCCAGGGTTGTTACCTCCACTTTACAGATGAAAAAACAATTCTTAGAAAAGTTAAGTGATATGCCCAGGGAGATCTGCCTAACAAATAAAAGAATAAGAATTGGAGCTATAGTTCTACTGAGCTCAGATACCCTTACCATTTAATGTTAAGAACTACCTATTTAAGCAATGTATGGAAAAAAAAATTTAAGTGTTTATTTTTGAGAGAGAGAGAACTTGACCATGGGAGAGGCAAAGAGAGAGGGAGACACAGAATCCAAAGCAGGCTCCAGGCTTCAAGCTGTCAGCACAGAGCCCGATGTGGGGCTTGAACTCGTGAACCACAAGATCATGACCTGAGCTGAAGTCAGACGCTTAACTGAGCGCCTCTAAGCAATGTATGAAAATTTTCAATGTATTTCATTCTAATTTTGAAACAGTACATAATAAATTTATAAAACTTGGAAAAATACAAGCAATAAGCATTGCCTTCTGAGTCTCCAAATGAACTGAGCAGTGCTCTGATAATCCCCCATTAGCCTTTAATTGATGTGACATACAATACAGCATATATCACATATGATGTCATATATGTCAGCAGTAAGGGAGGGTGCAAGGTCAACTTCGAGATTTTCATCAATTCTCAGTTGATTTCTAGTGGGAAATGCTATCAATAATGAAAAGGCACAGTCATAGAAAGGATAGGCAAAAGAACACAAAACAAACAGTGAGGGACAGAGATTGAGAGTAACTGGATTACTACTTTGAGACACATAAAAATGATATTTTATGAAGGTAAATGGAATGATACAGTCAAACTCTATGTCTGGCACAATTTAGGTTTCCTCTCAGAGCCTCTGGATATCATACGTCTTCCACACTCCAGCTTTGGTCATAGAGACCCCCACCTTCTATCACTGTTCCATCTTCAAACTCTGCTCCTTGTCTGGACAACCTCAATTAAGGGTCTAGTTTCCTAACAGCCCAGACCATGCTTCCTCTAGCTTTGCCTCAGGATCTGTTTTCTTTTTTCTTTTTTTTTTTTTTTAAATTTTTTTTCAACGTTTATTTATTTTGGGGACAGAGAGAGACAGAGCATGAACGGGGGAGGGGCAGAGAGAGAGGGAGACACAGAATCGGAAACAGGCTCCAGGCTCTGAGCCATCAGCCCAGAGCCCGACGCGGGGCTCGAACTCACGGACTGCGAGATCGCGACCTGGCTGAAGTCGGACGCTTAACCGACTGCGCCACCCAGGCGCCCCAGGATCTGTTTTCTAGGGAACCCTGAGTAAAACAGAAGGCAAGAAAAATCACTCTTAATAAAAAATTTACCTATTTGAAAAATTTACCTCAATGAAAAAATTGTCTAGGTTTATTCAATTGATACTACAATATTTTTGTTAAATTTAATATGTGACCATATACTTCATACATTGTTGAAGGCTTGAAATTTATCAAATTTATTTATGTCTACTTGCAATATTTGGATCATAGTTCTTCTAAATTATTAAAAGACTTTAGCTGCTTTTCTGCTCCATTGACCAAGCCTAAATTTTTATGTGCAGCTGAATCCTGCACTCTCCATTTCCTCTACCTCCAATTAAAATATCAGTGCTATAGAGAGATCATCAATTTTTTAACAGTTCACTTTATTATGCCCTTTCAGATATGTGTTGTGGCAAAACTTCCTATCTCCTCACAATTCTTCACTTCAAAAAATTCATGCAGAATCACAACGTAACCTACTGCTTATAATTATTTTACTAGTTGACTGTACTAAGTATGGGGTGTGAATCAGAGAAACAAACAGCATTATTAAAAATATGACATACAAGCCCTGATTGCTTAAACAACCTTGAGCTTTTCAACGTGGGAAAGCTTGAGGAAGACACTGGGGAATATCAGCGATCCATACAATATACCCTGCTGAGGTTTTCAATGGTGTTGCTTAAAACCTCACTGGTTGTCTTTTAAGTATACTTCAGCCCGTGTCAGTCCTTGAGAGACTTTGATATTATCCTAGGTTTGTTTCTCAAATGCTATGAAAGAAGAGACTCTATATGCTGGTGATTACTCCAGAGTACCTGAATTTAAATCCTGGCTCTGCCATTTAGTGGTTAGATGATCTTCGGCAAGACATTTATCCTGCTTGTGCTTAGCTTACTCATCTGAAATGAGGTCAATAATAATACTGCCTCACAGGAGTGCTGTGAAGATAAAATATATTATACTGAAATAATTAAGAATTGTGACTGCATTAAGTTAATCTTTAAATACATGAAATCTTTTATCATAGGCTTTTCGAGATCTTTTAAAATGTAGTCTCTAACATCATTTAAAGGGAAAAAAAGCACTTAAATACAGATTTCATGAATGATTTCAAATTATTTATGAAAGCATTTAAAATAAAATAATTTCACTTCAACTAATGCCTTAATGAGGAATGTGGCTGGTGGTACTCTACAGAAAACAGGTTTTAGGTTGATCAAAATTATTAAAAATAATCATTTCAGGACATAGAAAAATAAAGGTAGGCAATAAATTGCAAAAGTTTATTTGTGAAACACTGCTAATTCATCCACAAGAACAGAGGTTTTGTGGCCATATTGCTGAATACATTCCTATTACCTCAGTTTGGTGGCATAATACTATAGGTTAACAGTTCAGGGCAGGTGGCAAAGTGATCAGAAATGTAAGTGAGGAACTTTGAAAGTAAGAAAGATGTAGAAAGGCTAAAAAAAAAATAATGGTTTACTCTTAGATTACATACCAGACAGAGATCCATCCAGATGAAAAATCAAACAGTGGGGAGAATTGTGGATTTGCCATGCTGTTAAGTCAACCAACATACAACTCAGGTGATAGAAGATGGAAACTTGACTGGATGGAGTTGTGTGAACATAACCTCTGTATATATCACTGGCTAACCATGAAACTCTGCAAGAACACCAGGCTATCAACACTGAACAGCCACATCAGACTCTGTACACGTCAGATTTTGCAGTTTAAATCCAGAAAACTTAACTGACTGTTAAAACAGCACAACAGCCTTTTATGCTGGCATGAAAGTAACTACAACATATCATCTACATTGCCCAGTTTCTCACAAAAGAAATTATTTGACATACAAAGCAAGAGGAAAGTTATCAATCCACAGGGAAAAAACAGTCAATACAAATTGACCTGGAGTGGACTTGGCTAAGACTTCAAAGTAGCTATCGTTAAGTCCACTCAAACTTAAAAAAATATATATAAAGAAGTAGAGGCAAATATGTCAAAGAATTAAAAACATATGGAAATATGGAAATAATGAGCAAAGAAATAAATTTGAGAACAGGTCAATATCCAATTCAAAGAGAGAGAAAAATCTTTAAAGGTAATGAGCAAAGCCTCAGAAATCTGTAACCTGATGTCAAGCATTCCATTGCTCATGTAATTGAAGTTCCACAATAAAATGAGAGAGGGAAAACGAGAATCAATATTTTAGCAAATAAATCTTTTTTTTAAAGTTTATTTTATTTGGTGGGGTGCAGAGCAAGAGGGAGAGAGAGAATCCCAAACAGGCTCCCAGCTATCAGAACTGAGCCCCATGTGGGATTTGATCCCACAAACTGAGATCATGACCTGAGCTGAAATCAAAAGTCAGATGCTTAACTGACTGAGCCACCTAGGTGCCCCACAAATAATAGTAATCTTGAAAGTAGCAAAAGAAAAATGATAAATCATATACAAAGGAAAAACTGTATAATTAATGGCAGAATTCTCTTCAGAATCAGTGGAAGTCAGAGCACTGGAACTCTATTCAAAATGCTAACAGGAAAAATTCAATGAAGAATTTGATATCCAGCAAAATCATTCTTCAAAAATGAAGGTGAAATAAAGACTTTCCCTAAAATAAAGAAAAACAAAGAATTTGTGGCTAGGAGAACTGTGTATAAAACATAGTAAAATAAGGCCTTTGGGCTGAAAAAAATAACACAAAACGCTAACTTAGCTGCACTGGAAGACACGAAGAGCACCAGAAAAGGTAAATGTGGGGCAAATATATCAAACACACACAGACAGGTATATATGTACTTTTTTGCTTAACCTCTTTAAGTCTCAGAACTGTGTAAAGTAGAATTTATAATGTTATTTTGGGATTCATAATGCATACAGATGTAATATACTTGACAACACAAAATGGATAGGGGAGATGGAGCTATACTTGTGCAAAGTTCCTATATTTTAACAGAAGCCAGTGTTAAACTTAATTATAGTAAAGATGATATTATAATTATTAGACCAACAACTTTACAAATAATAAATCAATCTACCTAAAAAGTCAATAGAGAGGGTAACATGGCTATTAAAATTCATAAGAGGAAAGGAAGAGGAATAAAAAATGAGAAAGCTAGAAAACAAGTGGCTAAATTACATACCTAAATCCAACCCTATCAATTATATTACATGTTAACTTATTAACAGTAGAGATTTTCAGAATGGATACAAAAGAAACTACCAGCTATATAGTGTCTATAGGAAACACACTTTAAAATTAAAAAAATGTAAATAAGTTGACAATAAAAGGATGGAAAAAGTTAAGGCATATAAAAGGGAGCTGGAATTGCTGTATTAAATTCCAGACAAAACAGACTTCAGGAGAAGAAATATTACTAAAGAAAGGAACTTCATATTTAATGATAAAAATCATATATCACAAGCCTATAATCATTTTAAAAGTAAAATCAATTAACCACAGGAATGATGGCAAAGGAGCATGAGGGAAATCTGGGGGAGAACGTAAGTGTTCTAAAACTTGTTTTGGAAGTAGCGAAAACTGTAAACTTAGAATGGCTGAATTTTGTTGTTAATAAAGCTATACAAAATATATCAAAGAGGAAAGAAAAAAGGACTCAGACAGGAAAATGACCTTAGACCCCATAGGGCTGACACAGGGTTTGCAGGGCCGTGCGCAAATACTTTTGGTAATGTTGCTGTCTATATAAACAATTTTGGTGCTCTGAAATCAATGTCACGGTACTCTCTCCTAGGAACCTGATCTACTATGATCCTGAAAATAATGCTGTGGTCACTAAGAATGATTCACTGGCCACATTGCCTCTCAGGAACCAGGACCTGCCATGGTGCCCAAGACAACATTAATTCCCAAGACTTTCTTAGTTAACATGCATAAAATAGAGTGCCCAAGATCTTCCTGAGATAGAAAACAAGACACAATCCCATATAGGTCTAGGTCTGGCTCAGTACCCTTCCTAGATAGCCCTGCTGAGCCTCGATGATTTTAGGCACAGGATATTTTTTATCAAGGAGAGCATTCCAAAGCTCAAAATCCCTTGAGAAGGGGCAGGACCACCATGCCAAGGACTAAGCATAGTATTGAGATTACACTTACACACATAAATTCAGTTTAGCTAATTCAGTTTAAAAATCATTTCTTTCAGGAGTGCTGAGTGGCTCAGTTGGTTGAGGGTCCAACTCTTGATTTCTGCTCAGGTCATGATCCCAGGGTCATGGGATCAAGCCATGGATAGGGGTAGCACTGAGTGTGGACCCTGCTTGGGATTCTCTCTTTCTTTCTCTCTCTCTCCCCTTTTGCCCCTCACTCCTGCTCCTGCATGTGCACTCTCTCTAAAAACAAAAATACAAAACAAAATGAAACAACTGAAATCTAAACTTGGTTTCAACTCATCAGTTTCACTTTAGGATATCTTACTACTATTTAATAAACATAGTGATTATTGTTTGCCAGTTACTATTTTAGTTGTTTAGTAAATATTTACCAATTTCATGATGGTAACAACCTTGTGAGGTACTTGCTATTATATTTTTCCCATTTTAAAGATGAAGTAACATTAATATGCAGGAAGAAACATTAACATACATTAATATGTAGCTGCTATTATATTTTTCCCATTTTAAAGATGAAGAAACATTAATATGCAGGAAAGTTAAGTAACCTGCCCATGTTTACACAGCCATTTAGTGGTAATGGAATTTAATGCAATTTAATTTAAATTTTTAAATTTTATTTTTATTTTAAGTAGACTCCACGCCCAATGTGGTGCTTGAACTCACGACCCAGAAACCAAGAGTTGCACACTCTACTCAGCCAGCTAGACACCTCACTTCTGGTATGATTTGTATTCTGGAATCCCAAACCCATAATGCATGATTGCAGTTTGACCTCCCCCAGGCTGGCAATTCTTGGACTTTGTGTTGAGGTAGCTCTATTTTCAGTGGTTTAAAAGGAAGCCTCAAGGTAGGAATGTTACTTTCTGGCATTGAAGTAAAAACCTATTTGTAATGTCCCTCCAATTGCTGACATTGTACGATTGGTGACAAACAGGCCAGATTTTGGATGAATAAGAACACTGTATTCCCAGAAGGATTATCTATTTTCCTTTCAAGGAAATAATTATGTACCATGCTGCCCTCCCAAATATCTTCAAGTACCTCAAGTCTGCCAGCTGAGTTCGTATTGTTATACTAAAGTAAACGCTACTTTCTTCAGAAAACACCAATTATGTGATTATTTCTTGCAAGCCTCTGGAGAGGAGTTTGTCTGCTGAGTTTAAGGTTGTCAATTCACTTTTCTTTCCATCTGCTGCACAGGACTCCCCTCTGACTCAGGTGTTTTCACTATTAGCTGCCTCCCGAGCCCAGGAGCCAGACAGCCTTGCAGTAGCTTCCAGGACATTCCCACAGAACAAAGGCTTAAAATCTATTACCACTGAATGGAGTTTTTATCATGAGGTCATCAGAAACTTGAAAGAACATTGTAAAAGCGAGTGAAAGATGCCCACTCTGAAGCTTTTTGTGTGGTAAATGCTAATGGATAATCCGTTTGTGGGGTTTTCTTGAACCTCCCACCTGAGTATTTATCTAAGACTTTCCACATCCCCTTGCCTCTCTACAAAGCAACCTTTGAGAGTCAGAAGTATGGAAAGTCAAAGACATGTAGATTTAGTCTTCTTAGAGAAATAAAAGGCTGGTTGATATTAGTATAAGAATAAGGGTTTGGATAAGTTTTTATCCAGCAATATTGAAGAAATTAAGAGGAAATTTAAAAAAATGTCTATTTTGACTAGAAAATGGTTCTCCCATGGACATTACAAATCTCTAGAGCAAACCGCCCTCAGATGGAACCAATAATACTTATGATAAAGAGACATCTAAGTGCTTTCTACACTTATAAGTCACTTCTGAAACAAAGCTACTGGCTGTTTTAACCACAGTTCTAGTTTCTACAAATTGATACTTTAACAGCTACTCTACATATGCAAGACATCCTAATAATATGTCTGAATCACATTGCCATGGTCTCTTGCCTCCATCATCTAACCCAGCCATTCCTTAGGGGAATCTGCTTCCCAGGGCTGTGCTTTTCAGATACAAACCAATCAATCCAGAGCCCACACCCAATGACCTCCTTTATGGAGCTCTCACACTCTGGGGCCACTATATACCTTCTCTGATCACCCAGGACCCGGTACCAAACTAGAGACAGTCCCTATGTCCAGAGCCCACTGAAGTGATTCAAAGTAGCCAATCCTAAGCCTGATTACCTACCTCACTCATTCCTTCCTGTGAAAATCACAATAAAGGCCCTTGCCACACTCCCCCACTCCTGAGTACTTTCCAGTAAGATCCTGTGTGGTGTGCTCCCTCCTCTTGGGACTGATGAATAACAGACTACCTTTTCAGTGATAGTCAACTCCTGATGTGCTGGCCTAACTATACCTCCAATTTTCTATTCATACACTCTATTTTTAAATCTAGTATTTATTAGGCAAGTTTATATCTCTGTGTACATTATCCCAGATGGCTGGTCACAGATTATTGATCCAGAGATGATCATGTAGCACACATCAACCATCTAAAGAGTGGACAATGGCCTATGAGTCAGTATGGGATGCAAGTCCTATGGAACTGAACTTCTTTGATTACAAATGGAGGAATAATAGAATCACAAATGTGGATTGATCAACAACTGAGTGCTCTCCACCCCCGCAACCCAATGCGTGGTGCTTGGACCAGGCACAAAAGCAGCTCCTGGGAGCTCACCAGAGCTGTAGAATCTCAGATCCCTTGGAAGACATACTGAATCAGAATCTGCGTTTTAACAAAAATCCCTCAACAAGCTGTATGCTCATTAACACTTGAAAAGGGACCACTTCTGGTGGTCCTGAGAATAATCTTTCAGGACCACAAGCTGCTGAACCCTGAAATCCTTCAGTGTGTTTGTGCTGAGGCCAGGCTTCCCACCAGCCACTCCTAGTTTGTGACAGATTACAGCAGGGGTACTATGCAAGCAAGCCCATTCTTGGGAAACTGGGGACTCCTTTGACAGGTAAACTTGGCTCAAGGACTCTGATGACCTTGTTCAGATCTGCACTGTGGCCCAATGGCTCTACCAGTACTATTGCATTTTCTCCCTAGGACATGACCCCTATAAATTTCTGGCACCCTCAATCCTGAGAGTCTACCTTTTTTCTTTTTCTTTACGCCCCCCCCCCTTTTCTTGAGAAATAGCATCAGCGAGTGAGGGGTAGAGACAGAGGGAGACATAGAATCCCAAGGAGGCTCCACAAGGTCAGCTCACAGAACCCAATGCCAGGCTTGAACCCACAAAACCACGAGATCATGACCCAGGCAGAAATCAAGAGTCGGACACTTACATGACTGAGCCACCCAAGCACCCCTGAGAGTCTACCTTTTGAACAATCTGGACTAACACACACTCTATACTATTTCAAGGGGCAGGTTTACAGACAAAAACTACAAAACTGACACAAAGAAACTGGCTGAGTTGCAATTATGTGGATATAAATATTTCTTTCCTCACCAGTAGCAGTTGCACATAGCCTTTCCTGAAGTTATGATCCAAGACTGAATATCAGACAAACATTGGACCCAATGTGAGTACAAAGACAAGACAAAAAAAAAAAAAAAGGCACTTTTCCAAATCTGTGGTGGGGATCCAATTTTTGTTGGTCTCAATCTGATTTGTATTATATCAACCATTTTAGGTAAAGATAGTATTAAATCTCCTTATTGAAGACATTATTGGAATTATTATTATCATTTTGAGCAAGTTCATAAAGAAAAGCAGTCACCCTACATGGAGGAGATGGGAGGGAAATAATCTAACAGGAACCCTGGAAGCTGATGGATGTCTCAGCAGAGTGGTGGGAATTGAGGAAGAATGGGTAGGTAGGCTTTAAATTAGATGTAATAATGACTATTATCGTCTAAAAAATACACACAAAATGTTTTTTTTTTTCAATTACATTGTATGCCGTGTATGAACATAAAGATTTTGCATGTATTTCTGCAGTACTCTAAGAAGGTCATAAATTCATCACCCTGAAAAGAAACCTTACAAAACAAGACCCAGGGAGTTAGAGATACTGCACGGGACTGAAACTGACCAGAAGGGGTATTCAAAGTAAAAGTAGTTTGAAGATCAGGTATGTTCAGTAACCATAAAGAGTACCACCACAGGGTGAATTGTTGCAGGATCTTACTTCCTCTTTTCTACACTCTGTAAGTGAGTATTATCTCTGTTAAACAGGAGAGGGAACCAGAGTTCTTAGAGGTTATGTAACTTGAAAGGGAACTATGCATCAAGAGAGCAGTAATCTTAAAGTTGAAAGCAGGTCTGTTTTGTATCAGGCCCAGTGCTATTTTTACCACTCCCCAGCTGCATTGCTTAATATTCGTCTCAGGAGAAAGGCATAAACATATTATATAACTATAGTACCTACATATACAGCAATGTAGAATGTTCAAAATGTTTTCACTCTTCTCTGTCCCCAGAGCACAGCATGCTTATTAGAACTGAGTAAGTACGGTGACAAGCTTAAGATGGGGAATATCCTTGATTTTGAACCATGCCCCAGGGGCTGAAGCAAGAGTTGTGACTGAACAAAGGACATGAGAAAACCTTTTTTGGTAAGCATATTCCCTATAGAGAATGATGTATAGAAATGTTCTATGCTTCAACGGGATGGAAGTTACATGAGTGTATACATTTGCCATATTTTATTGGACTATAAAGTACACTTAGGAATGCATTATATAGAAATTAAACCATCAATGAATTTGATTTTATGAGTTAAAAAAGATGTCCTAGGGTTGTAACAATGATCTGCTTATAGATTATATGTTCCCTTTGGACACATGATACTCTGCAAACAGCAATGGTAGAATGAAGGTTTTGCTTTAAAATACCCATTTTTCCCTCCTACTTTTTTGGAAATTTTCTTATTGTATACAGGCTATTATATGTGCAATATGCAATAATGGGTATCATTTTCTAAAAATTAGACAGGGCAAGGATTTTTTTCCAATTATGTTATATTCTATGAACATATTTGCATGATTTTCTGCAGTACCCTAAAAATATAAATACAACAACCTGACAAGAAACATTACAAGTATGACCCAGAGAGTCAGAGATATCATACGAGTCTGAGATTGACTAGAAGTGGTCTTCTAAGTAAGGGCAATTTGAGGACAAGGTGTGTCAGCACTGCATTAACCCAAGTGGGGACTGTCCCACAATGTAAAAATCCCACTTGGTTTAAAATTAGTCAGCTAATATCTATTGCAGCCGTGGTGAAAATTTTAGTTCCCCAGAGTTGACTAGTTTGACCACATTTTAGTCTTAGGCCACAAGTAAGGTAGTTGATTTGGAAGCATTATTCAGGGCTAAGAGTCAAGTTTAGCAAGGATTGTATTCATTTTGCACTTCAGGTTTCATTAATAGAATCAATGCACTCCCTTTCAAATGTTAAATGTTGGAGTTGTTTCTTCTCATTCTCTGTGTCTCACAATATATACGTAACACAGCACATAAACACACATATGCTCACATACGTATCTACCTATGTTTAAGGGTTTATGTTGTTCAGTGACCTCCAGTTCAGACTTACTAAGAGAACTCCTAAAGGGCAAAATGATTATGATGGAAGAATGTTACTGTTGAAAGACTAACACAGGGATCCTAACCTTAATGCCTGGAACCTGATTTCATCATCATGGGTTTCACGGTCTTATCTAATACATTTTCAGGTTATGCTAAAATGTTTCACCATGCATCATTTATTGGTTTATGAGTTTCTTGCACTTAGGCTTAAGATAAGCAGTGAGAGCTGACAAATCAACACTTTTAGTTTGTGCATTGATCATCAGTGCCCATTTAATCCTTTCCTGTTTAAATTACTCAATTCATTAGCCAGACCACAGCCCCAAACACTTCCAGTTGCATTCAGGAGAAGCTCAACGTTCTTCGTTGAGGGAAAGCCCTGCTTAGATTTCTGTAACTACCTTCACGATTAGGCCCTGAATTTAACTTACCTCTGCTCTTCTGTGGCTTCAGAGATGTTAATTTCCTTGTTAACCCACAATTAGAGGGGTAAATCATAGGCAATTTTCTTAAGAAAATACTGAATGAAATGCAAATTACTGGAGTGATTCCTATAAGTACAATCATATTAGTAATGCATCCATGACTCTTGTGTTGCGAAGGGAGGGGGGTGCTAAATTTTGTTCTACTTTAAAGGCAAGTTTTCCATCTCTGAAACAATCTAACGACATATCAATTAATATGAGTAAAGAAAAATGCTTGGAGGAATGGATTCATTTTCATAACGTGGAATAAAATCTGATCAGAGACTTCGAGATTATCTATTTCAACTCTTCAATAAAATACCTTTACCCAATTTATTGTTTTCTTTCAGAAGATAGATGCACAACACCTCGAGGTAATACTGAAATGATTCTGATATTAAGGAT
Organism: Felis catus; assembly: GCF_018350175.1. Taxonomy (NCBI): domain Eukaryota; kingdom Metazoa; phylum Chordata; class Mammalia; order Carnivora; family Felidae; genus Felis; species Felis catus. Next base: position 128,890,833 of record NC_058375.1, on the reverse strand, counting down.
GAATTCATTCAGCATTCTATACTGACTGAGCTTGCATTTTATTGCAGGCACTTTGTGAGAAGAGATGCACCATATTCTATTAAGAGAGATCATTCCTCCTGCCTGCTAGATTGTAGCTCCTTTCTTCAGTCTATGAATACCCTTCATATTGGTTAAAGGGACGCTTCCAAGGTGCACAAATATTTTTGTTTAATCCTCACAGAGGCCCCCATAAATACATATTAGTATACATATTTTACAGATTTTAAGTAGTAGCTTCAGGGAGTGTAAGTGACTTTCAAGGTTGCACTGGTAGTAGGCAACAAACCTGGAAAGCAAACATCAATGAACCTGACTTAAAACAGGTTTGCGTCATTCACTTTGTTGTTGTGTTAACTCTCTAGGCCCTGGAAACTCTAAAGCACAAACTAGCACCTATCAAATCAAAATGAGAAATGGGCCATCATCCTCAATATGCACATCTATAATATCTAGATCTTTGGTATTGAGCCAACAAGACATGTTTCTGAATTATTCGCATAATCGGTTAATTTGTATTTTCTATAGCAGATCTAAAGATAGACTCAAAACTCATTCTTAGCTTATGTCAGGTTGTTAAAATATCCCAACTTATACACCCAGATAGGTTTTGTTATTCAACATTCAATTCTTGATTCTGAGATTTCAAAATGGGTATGTTAATTAGGTCACGATTTCACTAATGAGTGATAGTTGCCAAGGAAAAAAAAGTCTTCAACTGGAACTGAGGAGTTTTGTCTCAATTCCATGCTTACATAGTGTCTTGAAATCCATCTGCTTTTGTTAATTTCCCCCTATATTATTGGGGATTGGCCACTACTGCAGTTTTTTACTACCCTATTTTTCTTCATAAGCTGCATTCCTTTTCAGATTATAACCTCATCTTTCCTCTCAGGATTTATATATAGTTCCAATATCCTTCTCATTGCTTCCAAGTAATACCATATTGCCTGATCTCTTGCAACATATTCCTTCTCCATGAATTTCTGATAGTCTTCAAGTGGAAGTTGGAGGAGGGGAGTGGGGAATTGTTAGACCTGATCACTTTCAGCTATAATCACCACATGGTATTTCTCATTGTTGATATACCCTATTCATAAAGCCACTTGAAAGGGTTGTGATACTGACATAGCTCATGGAACCCTTGGAAAGGACACTGTTAATCACTGATGGGGATTTGGTGAGAAGGTAAGCAATTCAATACCTGTCATACATAAATGACAATGGAATCATATGAAAACCCTTCAGTATTCATAGGGTGCTACTCTTTGACATAAAACATTGAAGGAGCATAAGTAGAAGACGATGAGGTGGATCCCCCACTGCAAAATTGGGAATGGATGCAAAATTAGAGGAATGAGTGGAGAGAAGACAATGAAATGTTGGAATAAGGCAATTATTTTGCTGTAGTTTATGCAACCACTGCTTAGAATGTATTTATGCTTCAACTAAGCTGAAAATATCCATATCCTTTTTTTTGCAAGCACCAAGATATATTTAAAATTGCTCAGAACTATGCAGGTTGGACAAGTCCCTACAACCTCTTTACTATCTATGTTTATAATGAACAATTGAAACAAAAAGAAGAACTAGTCTCAGATTAGATTGGAATAGAACAGACTGAAGAAGCAAATGTTCTATGGACCTCACTACACTCCATTAAACCATTAATGAGATTTTTTTAGCCTGGTCTCATCACCAGACTTCCCATTTTAGGGTCTCCTAAAAGAGGCTCCCACCATACCCCAAGTTTTCTGGTAGCCCAGGACAGGTGTCCACAGAGGCTTATGAGCCAAGTTCTCAATCACAGTCTTACATAGGAGCTACAGAACTCCCCTGTCCATATCCTGTACCTGGGAAACCAACGGCACAGGTGACCATGCCTATATTCAGGTCAAATGTGAAGTCTGTCTTGATTCTCTGGAGGTCAGAACAACATAGGATTCTTGGAAGAATCTGAGAGCATATCCCTTTCCCCATCAGGGTGCAGTTCACTTTCATTTAGGCCCTGACACTCTTTTGCTCTCTCCTAGAGTTTCATAAAGGCTACCATAATGATCATCTCTTTGGGATATCATGCTCACCTCTCTCTCCACTAACAACTAGTCGAAGTGGCCAATTCCTCCTACCCCTTCCTGTTTTTCTCCCCTTTATCTATGAATGGATGATCTTTATAGGAGACTACAAAATAACCAACAAGCAAATAACAGCCTTCCCCTACACCTTCTACTCATCTCTTCATCAATAAAATATCCCCATCTAATAGATACAAAAAAAGAAGCACTGGCAAATAAACTTTGTTAACACTGAACCTTAGTTTGGGATTGGTGGGGCACCTTGTTTCAGATTATTTAACATGAGAAGATACACAGGATCACCTGGTCTGATATTTTCATTTAAGGATAGGCAACTGAGTCCTAATAGGCATGCTCAAAGTCTCTGGGCTAGTCATGAAATCAATTCCAACTGTCTACATTATGATAATGAATTCTACATGTGAAAAAAGACTTCATTGTCCTTTTATGGAGATGGATATACTGAACTAAGTAGTAGTAATTCACTTTTCTCCCCCCTGTGCCTTACATAATACCTTAACACACAAGGAACTGGGGGGCAGGGTGGCTCAAAAAATACATCGTCAATGAAGTCTAAGAGAAGACAGTATAATCTCCAGATTGATTTCATTTCATATTTATCTGAAAATACTTAACCGATCACAAGAAATATTAGTTATTATGCTACCATTTTATATATGGCTAAGTTCTTTATGCTTTAGAAAATTCCAACTGCAATGGTAGTGAACCTGATGTTCTATGGTACAATGAATCCTATCATGGTGCTTAGTTAAAATCCAGGATTGCAAGGAAGTAAAATACCATTGAATCTAGGTTCTCCACATTAAGGTTACATTTTGTTTCACCTTGGTGGAAAATATTCAATTTGAGATTTTTGAGCCTTAGAAGGAAACCAGCTCTCCATGAAAACCAATATTAGTTTACTTTCTTAACGTTGCACATGTGTGACTTTAAAATTGGGAGTCAGTGAAGGAGTCATTAAACCTTCCTGCTATTTAACAATGCCTGTATTTCATGAGGGTAACTTTAGTTAGTAGTAACTGGCAGTAGGAATTAAGTTATACTGCTCTTAGGGAGTTTTTTTTTAAAGGAATTAATTTCCAGAGGAAATTCTTCATTCAGGAAATATATATATATTTTTTTGCTATATTTGATCAAACAAAGGTTGTATGCAGTTGCTACATTTGGAAATGAATCTAGTCTCAAAACAGGGATAAAATAACCATGGTTAACAATAGTAAATTCAGAGGGATCTATAACTACTTACCACCAAGTTGAAAAAATTAGGTCCACATTAAATGTTTTTAGGATCTAAAATATTTTTTTGTTTTGCCAGCTAGTAGTTGAAAGAAAAATTCTATTAAAAGTTAGTGTACTATCAGCATTAATAAACAGAACTTCATCTTCTTTAACAAGCTGAAAGAGGCTTAAAGTAAGAGCTAGTATGTGTGTGTACACAGATTCACCTGTAAGATGCCTAACAAAGTAAGCAATATTTCTGGGAGTATGAATTTACTTCATTATAGTTCTGAATGAGTATTTCTTAGCCAATTTTTTGGATTATAAATCCTTGAAAAACTTAATGAAGACTATGACTGTTCTCTGCAGAAAAAAAAAAAAGGACATATAAATAATCACACAGAATTTTCCCTATACTTTCAGAAGAATACATGGACTAGGTGATTAGAGCCTTGTAGGAGTAACTGCTGAATGTATTAATTTCTAAATCCCTAAGGCCAGGTACGTTGTAGATACTCAAAAATTGTGGCTGAATTAAAAACTGTCTTTACAAAAAAAGAATAAAGAGAAGTCAAAACTAAATGGATAGAAATTAAGGCCATTTGGATTGGGGGTGTGTGTGGCAGAGCCCTCTGAGGCTTTATTGGGGAAAAGACACTTGAATTGGCTTTTAGTTGGGGGCCTGGACAGGAGGGGGCACCTAGAGCAGTAGCCTCTCCCTAATGGTAGGCTGAGGACTGGGGCGGAGCCTTACGTGGGTCTCCTGTTCCCCATGCTCCCCTGCACAGCTCCTTCCCCCACTGGCTCTATGGCAGCCAAAGGAGTGAGGAAGCTGGGAGGGACCACAGTGGTTGTTCACCTGGACAGGACAGCAGACAACTTGGATACCAGCTTCCCATCTACATCACCCCTACTCGCCGGGTATCCACAACATCACAATCACTTTAGAACTCCTCCAATTGTAAGAGTTTATCTTATAAATAAGTGGATCAGAGATTTATATTACTCAAAGAGATAAAATATTGCCCAGTTTTTTTTTGTTTGTTTCTTTGTTTTTTGTTAGAAGTGAAGTTGAAGGACAGAAGTTAAGAATATAATGGTAATTATAACGGGCAATGACTTAAAAAGAGCTGGCCACAGATGAGAAATCAGCATGTAATAAAAGCTGGTCATACATCTGGGACTGTAAGGAAAACTACAAAACAAAGGGGACTCTAAGAGGTATGAAATGGGTAGGAGGAGAGAAACTTTTGATGGAGAGCCCAGATTAATAAGTCCAAATTTATCTTTGTTTTATTTAAAATATTATAAAAATTTTTGAGAGACAGAGAGAGAGAGAAGAAAAGCACAAGTGGGGGAGGGGACGAGAGAAGGAGAGACAGAATCCCAAACAGGCTCCATACCATCAGTGCAGAGCCGGATGTGAGGCTCAAACTCACTAACCATGAGATCATGACCTGAGCCCAGATCTAGAGTCAGATGCCTAACCAATTGAGCCACCCAGGCACTCTGAATTTAAGTTTATCTTTAAAATGTGAGAGGACAGGGGCGCCTGGGTGGTTCAGTTGGTTAAATGCCTGGCTGTGGCTCAGATCATGATCTCACAGTTCATGGGTTTGAGACCCAAGTTGGGCTCTGAGGTGTCAGGGCAGAGCCTGGAGCCTGCTTCAGATTCTGTGTCTCCCTCTCACTTTCTGCCTCTCCCGCATTTGTGCTTTCTCTCTCAAAAATAAACAAACTTAAAAAATTTTAAATGTGAAACTACACAGACCTAGATTACCTGGAGGGGAAAGTTCTCTGGAAACCTGGTGCTGGTCTGAATCTGTTAGTCTTTGGATACAGAAGGAGACCTTAGGAAAATCCTCTGTGAGTGTTGGTCTGGAATCTATCCATTACTTGCAAGACAAGAGGTCTCATTAACTGAGCTTAAATGTCTTGGTAAGCTTTAAAATTGTAACTTTGATACATTTCTAATTGCAGAATTTCAAAGGATCGTTCAAACCACAACTCACCAATTTCAAAGTTTTCTTAGCTTAAATTTTTGTGACTCTCATTTGGAATACATAAAGTTTTTAAAAAAATAATAAAAAAAGGTGAATTGTAAAGAGTTAAGTATATATTAAAATTTGACTCCCTAGAAAGATAACTGTTGCTTTTGATTTTTTAAATGTGGAAAAAAAAGTGAAACACAAAATGTGCAAATGAATGTAGTGGGCTTCAAGGAGGTAGAACTTTAAATTTGTTTGGACAGAATACATCATTTAAAAGCTGAGAGGCATAGATCTCATCTAAATATAGATATCAAAGATATTTTAGGGGCACCTGGGTGGCTCAATTAGATAAGCATCTGACTCTTGATTCTGGGTCAGGTCATGTCGTCACGGTTCATGGGTTTGAGCCCACGTTGGACTCTGTGCTGACAGTGCAGAGGCTGCTTGGGATTCTCTCTCTCTCCCTCTGCCCTCCCCCGCTCATGCTCTCTCACACTCTCTCTAAAGACAAATGAATAAACAAAGATATTTTAGAGCAGACCTTTGTTCTGTTAAGAACCATGTGCATAGTCTGTTTCAGTTACATAGCCATTCACTGCTCACAAAGGTATGAAGTAGAAGGACACTGGAGAAGGGGGTAGGCAGTTGGACTCTTGGGACCCCTTGGCAGGCCCCTGAACTCATCATTGAGATGCTAAAGAGCTGAGGTTTGGACATTCTAAATATCTAATTCACTCACTCTTGAGTCACTCCCACAATAGCACTTGGGGTGATGAGGGAGTTAACCCCAGAGTAAACCTCCCTAGATTTTGGAATTATTATGGGTGTAGGACTGAGGGAGGTAAGACCTGATTCCCCACCAACACCATCAGGGAAGAAGGAATCATGTGGGTAGAGTAGCTTTTAACAGCCAGGGACCAGATGGCAGCAGCTTTGAAAGAAAGAAAAAAAAAAAAAAGAAGTCAAGGTTAAGGAGCCTATTGTCTTATTTCCTGCCCACAGTAATTATTATACCTGCCTTTTTTTCTTGGGTATTATTTAATCTGAAATAATATTCATTGAAGTTTTTATGCATGTCCCCCACATACTACTAAATAGAAAAGATTACAAATTGGCTGAATAAACATTTTAAGTACACAGTATTTAGTGATGTACTAAGGAGTCTACCTACCCTATATATAGAAAAAAACAATAATTACAATACGGGGAATGATGACTGAGAGAGGGTATCCTCTCACCACCAGGACTCACCGTGGTCTGGGATGGTGATGGTGATCAGGCCTGCATTCTTGGAGGGGAGGACACAAAGCAAGGATGTTAAAGTATGTGTGGGGTTTATAAAGGCAGAGAACAGAGAAGTAGATTGGGTAGGTAGGATGGGAATTAAACAAAGGGTAAACTGTTTGTTGTCAAGAAGGGAGATTTGAATGAATTTCTAGATGACTGGCTTGACCATAGAGGTACTGTAAAAGTCATGATTACAAAGCTAAGGAAGATAAACCTTGTTTTGATATAATAAACAGTAGCTACAAAAATTACTCTAGAAGCAAAATATAGTTTAAGAAGCCAAAAGTAGGTACAAGATAGAAAAAAATGCAGAAGAGTAATAGGGAAAGGGGCAAGGATGGTCAAGTGACATTTCATAAATGCTTTTGAAGGACCATGAGATTACCATTTTGCATTACCTGCTAAACTAGATGTTTAAAAAGGGCAGGAAAATTAGATTCTATTCCCTGTCCATGTATCACATGAGCACAGGTTCATTTCTGATTTGAGTATAGTATGAAAGCTCAAAAAATAGCATCTCATCTAAATACTGTCCTCATGGTTTTCTGTACCTAACATCCAGAACGAGAGAAAGGTGAGGAAACTGGCAATAAGTACCAATTTATTTCTCAAAAAAGTAAATCCTCAGAAATATTTATAGTTCATCCCATCTACTCACCTCTATTTTATGAATCTTGATCTACTGGACTCTCAGGTACAAAATAATATTTAGAAAATAAAACAGATCTAATCATCAGATAATATCCATTCATTATTCATCATAGCACGCTCTATTTAATATAGCTAGGCAATAGACTAATACTTTGAAACTATTTTCAACAGCAAAGATTAGTTACTGTCTGTTAACCACAGCTTTAAATTTTAATAATGAATGCCCTCTCTCCATGCATCTTAGTTAATCAAGAGTCAGGAAGATTGATTTCTCATGGGGTAGTGATGTGCTATTGTTCAATTTACTTACTAGTAAAATTTTATATTCAAAAACTCCACGCATCAAATTTAATTACTAAGCAGATGATTCCATATAAAAAAAAGGGTGAGGTACTAAGAAATGTGAGGATTTAAGCTCTAAATTTTAACATTATCATTTTCCAAATGATGTAAAGGGCATTATGCACAATGGTAGGTACATTTTCCCAAGTGTTGGTATTACTCTTCTTAAACTACATGCTGATCAAAATGAAAAAAAAAAAATTAAAAAGGAAATAGAAGCAGGGGAGAACACATTTCCAGGATGTTACTATTCTCTGTCCTTTTAGAAACTTTCAGACTTTAAAGGTTGTCAGCATCTTGCCTCACATCTGGGTGGCTTTGTTTCTTTCCAATCCACAAACCAAAGGTAAAATTGGACTCATGAGCTGACCTTTACCACCGGCCATTCTTTTATTTGAAGATGATAATGGATTTTCCTCATGGAGGAAGTTGTGAGCCACAAGAGCCCTCATTTATCATACCTTTCAAGTGTGTGAAGTGGTGACAGTGGGGGGACAGGAGGCAGCAGCCCCTAGGACAACAGAAGACAGGCATAGCTGCATCATGGTTTATTACCTCAGAATGTTCTTTGATTACATATAATAAAGTTAATCTTTTGCTGACATTTAACCTGCATCTTTGTGGCCAAAATAAGATCATTCTGCAAGCTGTTAGAGAAAGCAATTGTTAAAGTACAAAGGAAAGACCTCAGTAAATTTGACTCAACTTTGTATAAATCTCTTTTCAGAAAAACGAGAAAGATTTGAGGAACACTACAGATAAAATATGAAAACAACAAAGAATGGCTGTCCACAATATTTTTTTTAGTTTATTGCCAAAGTGCTTGAAATAGCCCCATTTCTAAGAGCTGATTTCTTGTGCTATTTACTAGCTGCTAATTTTTCTCTGACGTTATCCTGGGCACTTTAAATATATCATCTAATTGCATCATGGCAAGGTCACTCCAAACTGGTCATTGTTAAACCTTTTTTACAGAGGAGGAAACTGAAGAATAAATGGGGCCAGAATGGCTACTCAAATGTTCTGCCACCAAATCCCAAGTTGTTTCCATTAAGCCCATCTATCTCCTCTCTACTTAAAGAATTTTTCTTTTGCAAGACAGATTATATTGGGCAGATGACAACACTACGCTTATCAGCCACTTAGTTACACCTTAGTGTAACTTGTTTCAATTCAGATGTTTTCTTCCCTAGAGTTGGTTTCCTTAATGCAAAAATGGGAGTCTGGAGGTACCTAAAGATGGTAAAAGGGTCCCAGTAGGCACATGGGTATGATAGAAATTTCATGGGTGGAAACACTGAACACTGGAAATAGGTGTAAGATGGAAAGAAAGGAAGTTTCAAAAATTAAGCTCATCATTTTGCTGCTACCTGGCCCTACTTAACTGAGGTTGGAATGTATTCTGAAAATTGGCATATAAAGTCTCATTTCCCTTCCATTGCAGTATTGGGTATGTACTTGTATCCTAAAGTAGCAGAAAAGGAATTTAGGGTTAAATGTAAAACTATAAAAGATGGATATAGTTGAAGATAGAGCTAATCAAGAAATTGCTCTTGTCTTCCTAATTGAAGTGCAAAGAGATTAGCTAAAACCAAGACCAGATTAGGAGTGGTATTCTTGAGGGGGAAAAAAAAGGTGGGGGCAGGGGAGAAGAAAACACTTTAGATTTTGCAAAGATCAAACACAGCACAGAAATGCTTAATAAAATCAGGTAATAATCATGGCATGTAGGATACTGGAAACAATCTGGAAATTAATGGCATTGTACACTAATTTTCTAGAAACAACTTAATTCACTTCCTTCAAGGAATTTTTCTTTCACTTTTAACTCTTAAATCATTTACCTTCCTTTCAATTGAAGTTGAAAGTAATGAAGGCAAAATCTTTTATGAATGAAGTGGGATATTATTTCAAACAGTAGAGCATGTAACAGGTCTTGGCTTCATGTTGTGGCAAGCTGGCATCCAGCTGCCTGGGGGTGACGAAGCTTGTCAAGAACTAAATCTTTTGGCCAAGTCTGCATCTAAACTTGTATCCACATGATAGCAAAATGGTGGTTTATCTAGTTAAAACACATTGAGAATAGGGGAGTAAAAGGTACTAAATGCATTGCTTGGCAATATGTAAATTGAACTGAGCAGCTGATTCAAGTTTATAGATTTCCCTAGTCCCTAGCTGTTACATACGTCTAGACTAATGGATACAGTCAGTAGTAATAGTCCTATCAAAAAAAGTTTGCCACATACATAATTCCTTATAGTCTTTCCTGGTAGTTAATTCCAAAAAAAAAAAAAAAAAGATTAATGTGCTTTGTCTTTCTCCCTCTTCACCCTTCTTTCTCTTTTTACTCTAAATCTAGTTGAGAGGGGAAAAAAAAAATCACCATTTGTGTGTGTGTGTGTGTGTGTGTGTGTGTGTGTGTGTGTGTATTTTGCTTCAAGGATCCAGTGAAAAGCTACCCTTTTGTTTTAATACTGCACAGTATTATGCACATATTAAATACTCAGCTAGACAATGGCCTGTCTACTGCAGAATACATCCTTGTGATAATATGAGACAATATGTCATTAGCTTAAAAGCATAAAAACTCTACTTCTATATTCACGACAGCATTATTCATAATAGCCAAGAAGTGAAAACAACCTAAGCATCCACTGACAGAAGAACGAATAAAGAAAATGTGATATATACATACAATGGGATATTATTCAGCCTTAAAAAAGGAATTCCTGCCATATTTGACAACGTGGATGAAACTTGAGGACATTATGTTAAGTGAGACAGTCCAGCCACTGAAGAAACTGCATGATTCCAATTTTATGAGGTATCTGAAAGAGTAAAACCCATAAAAGCAGAAAATGGAATAGGGGTTGCCAGGGAGTAGGAAGAGCAAGAAGAAGTTACTATCAAATAGTAAAGTTTCAGTTATTTCACATGAATAAGTTCTAGAGATCTGCTATACAACATTGTGTTTTTAGGTGATAGCACTATATTGCACAAACAAAATTTTGCTAAGAAGGTAAATCTCATGTTGTGTGTTCTTGCCACAAAGATACTGGGGTCAACTGAATAATTAATTGTCAGTAGTCCGTGGATCTCAAATTCAGATATAAAATAAACCTTTGAAGTAATTACTTGTTATTAGTGTGACAAGAAAAATATAAATAAAGGTTCAAGTATATTATATGTTAGTATATAAAGCATTTGTTTGAATAATCCAGAATATACTTAAATTCATTCTTTTTATAAGAATTATCTTTGCAATAAAACATAATCAAAATACGTGTATGGACGGTTCTTTTAAACCACTTCTGGGCTGTCTAAACTATGTCCTTTATCCCCTGGAGATCCTCAGACCCCAGGTGGATAAACTTTTATGTAAAATATTAGCATATTTATCACTTTTTCAACAACAATGCTTCTGTTAGGATCTCCCGAGGGACAAAAACAAAACACAACTCCAGCCCCTATTAAAATCTTTAACTTACCTTATTTTCTATCATAATTTGGAATGGATTTATAAAAATATAGTCTTGTGTATTTAAACTGAATTGTCATCAGTAAAAAACATAATTAAAATTTACACCTTGAATTCTATCACATCTAGCAGAAACTTCTAAAAAGTCACTGTCACTGTTTTGACAGTCAGTGATCCACTGTAGGTGACAGTTAGCTGGTACTTAATGAGAATCTCTCGAATGTTAGTTGGCAGATGCTAATGGCCAGGAAATACACGTTTTAGCTGTACTTCCTTTACCACGGTTTATAACATCATCATCCATGCTAGCTTGGTGATTACTCTGATCTATGTTCTGCTCAATCTATTTGCATTTTCTCCTTGGTGAAACTCAAATTACCATTGATTTCTCTGATGGATTTTTCTAACGAATACCTGTTGCTCTTGAGTTGCTCAAGTGTTTTCTCCACATGATACCACACAGAAAAAAAAATGTTGTTCTGTGGACTTCACAGTCATGTGGTGTACATCAAGGGGTGTGCATGTAGTGATGCGGGAGGCAGACAACGAAGACAAGGTTTTCTCTGCAAACTGTGAGTGATGGTTGAGATACAGTTAGTAATTTCAGCCAGCAAAACATAAAAACATTCTAGATTGAAGATGTATCTAGGATGTGTGTGTGTGTGTGTGTGTGCACACATCAGGAATAATGCTGAGTTCCAATTTGGGATTTCCTGCCCCCCAATCCTACTGAAGTATAATTGATATACCTGCACATTTGATATATACAATTTGATAAATCTGACATACACATGAGCATATGCCTATCAACCCATGAACCTATCACCACAATCAAGGTAACAAACATGTACATTATTCTCTAAAGTTTCTTTCTGTCCCTTTGTTGTTGTTAAGAACCCTTGAGATCGACACACTTATTTTTTTAAGTGTACAGCACCGTATTTTTAAGTATAGTCACTATGTCAGGATTTCCTGTTTTTAACTATTCACAACATCTACAGAGTGACTCTACAGTGATTTTCAAAGCTACATTAAGAATTTTCAAATATACATTTGATTTTGTTTACATTTCTTTAATGTTTAATTTTGAGATAGAGACAGAGAGAGAAAGAGAGAGAGATAGCACCAGTGGGGGAGGGGCAGAGAGAGAGAGAGAGAAGACAACAGAATCTGAAGCAGGCTCCAGGCTCTGAACTGTCAGCACAGAGCCCAACACGGGGACTGAACCCACAAACTGCGAGATCATGACCTGAGCCGAAGTCAGACACTTAACTGACTAGGCCACCCAGGTGCCCCACAAATATACATTTGACTTTAGTTCAATGAATATAGTTCCTAAAACAGAAATAAAACAATTTATGGTAAGACTAAATTGGTAAGCACCAAATAAATAAAACCTAATTTTTTTCATTGGTTATAGGATTGGGTAGATTAGTATTTTCTTAAGAGTTGGAGAAATAGGAGAGCAGATGAGTCTTTTCTATTTGTTAGCACTTATATGCCAAACACACAAAAATGTAAAGTTCCTCCCTTGATCAAATATTAACAAGTATAGGAAACTAGGTTAACATGCATAGAATTTCAATTTTATCCCTAAAATCAGAGAACTGAGGGCAGCCAGAAGGAGTGTTGCTTTGGGAATGTTAGTCCTGGATTTGGTTGTCATGCTAGGAAAATCATGTTATACATATCTGGCTCATGCTACAGGACAGGTGGAACTTTGTCATGGATAAGGTTCTTTCCTGGTTAGCATCTAGCAATTTCAAACTCAGTATCTGTCCATTCAGTTCTAGTGATATGCAACTCTCTTCTCTTAAGCAAGGCACAAGTGAGTGCTCCCTTCTCTAAAATTCAGTGGGCAATGTCTTAGTTTTTTCACCTCAGAAGATTTGTTATTCTTAATAATATACTGTGTGCATGTACATATGTGAGATGGAGAAAAAGAGAATGATAGGAAAAAACTGTGAGTTCTCAGCCTCATAGAGACAGAGCCACTTTGTTAACAGCTTTTAGAGATCATCATCATTATCACAGCCCTAGCATGGCAATCATTATTTCTCCCTGTGAGTAACATTTGGGTCATCAGCACCTCTATTTCTAACTTCATAATCAGTGAAAATGTGTATCTTATATTGTAAGCAGTAGATACAATTTATGAAGATCCAATTTTAAAGTCATACCCCCAAATCTACTCCTATATCAATGTTTTGAAATTCTAAGTGCCTTTTTTCACAGAAGATATGTATATACACACATATATATGCATATATTTACACACACACATATATATAGAAGACACATTTAGAGAAGATAGAAGATGCACATATCTACATACATACACATATCAAACATGCATCTTAATTGTATAAATATATACAGCATATAAAATATACTATGTATATATACTTATATATACTCCCATATATGTGAATACCTTATCTAGGTAATTAGTATTACATCACTTTGATAAGTTACTTCTGATTATAAAAGTTAGTATCAGTTGAAATATTTTTACCTTTTTTGTTCTATCCCAGTTTGCCCTGTACTGAGTGTTTTGCAATGCTTCAGATCTAAATATCAAACTACTATATTAGAAAGCTGCGCTTAACTACCTTATGGAACCTCAAACTAGACATGTCTGGAACTAATCGCATCACATGGAACCCTCAAGGTTTTCTCTGTCCATTAATAGTGTTAGCATCTCACTAGCCATCCAGCTTGAAAGATGATTCTTCCTTAGCCCTCTCTGCCTCAAGTTCTAATCCATCAACACGTCTTGTAAATTCTGTCTGTGAAATGACTCCTGAGGCTATAACCAGTTGTACCCAACAACTTACTATTCCCGGCCACCACCAGTGGCTGAGGACCTTTGTGTTTTCCTGTGCTTGGAAGCCCTTTTTTCCATTTTATTTTTGTTAATATCATCCTACAGGCTCAGGTAAGTTGTAATTTCCTTTATGAAACTTCCCTAACTTAATTTCCTAGAATTAATTGATTCCCTACTCACTGCTTCTGGAAATCCAACTATAAAAAAACAAAACAAAAACACACACAGTAACTAAAAATCAAAGAAGTGGATACTGTGCATTCAAGGTAAGGATTAGAGTATATTTACTTCTGAGTGTACTGCTCCAGTATATTCAATGGTCATTAAAGGTTTCAGATGGGATTAGGGGCTTCTGCTCCCTCACGTACTGACTCAGTAGAGAAAGGCATTAGTTCAGACCTGGAGACAGGCTTCCTTGGGTTTTAGTCCTAGATCTGAGTTACCAGCTGTGCACCTAGGGCAATAACTTAAACCTTCTGAAGATCACTCTCTGAAGACTTTCTTCAGCTTTAAGAAAGGCAAGAGAAGGGCACCTGGGTGGCTCCGTTGGTTAAGGGTTTGACTTTGGCTCAGGTCATGGTCTCATAGCTCGTGAGTGGGAGCTCAGAGCCTGGAGGCTGCTTTGGATTTTGTGTCTCCCTCCCTCTCGGCCCCTCCCCCACTCATGCCCTGCCTCTCTCTGTCTCAAAAATAAACATTAAAAAAAGAAAGAAAGGCAACAGAGTACTACTTTCCTCACAGGATTAATCCAAGAACTAATGAGATAACACAGGTAAAGCATCCTGCTCATCAGTTTGAACTCTTGATATTATTTCCATGAGCAGGAGACCCAGCAGAATATCAGAACAAATGATGGTTTGGTGCAGCAGAAGGCCAACACCAGCGAGGAGCCATAGATCCCAAGGCATCCTGTTGAGGATACTTCTCACTCCTAAGTGGGACAAAACAAACCTTCACAGCTTTTATCTATGCCTTCTGTCACTTAATGACCTCCCACTCTCTCTTCCTCAAGCTGTTTGCTAGAACCAGAGTGCAGTGCAATGATTTTATGTTCCAGGAGTCTGAATTACCATTGATCTATAATTCAGAGAACCTGAGCTGTGGTGGGCATACAGATCCACCACATCCTTCTTTACTTTCACCAATTCCTGTCACTTCTCCCTGTTCTGGAAGTAGGGAAGAAATCAGAACACAATCAAGGTGGAAACGGTAGTGCTGAGAAGAGAAAGCCCTAAGTGCAGGCTGAGGAAAGGAATAATTATCTGTAGGAGTCTATTGAGCCCTTCAGCCATGGAAGCTATTTCCAGATGGCAAGTTATAATTAAGAATGCTGCTGATAGGTAGAATGAAGCCCAGAACTAGCAACTCTCAAACTATGTTCAATGGATCTCCTATGATTGTTCAAGGGGGCTTCCAGGGTTAAATAAGTTTGGGAAATATTTCCACCCTGTCATCTGGAGATTTACATTATATATTAGTATATTAAATTTTTTATAAATAGTTTAATTCTATTTTTCTGAAAATTATTTGAACATGAGAATTTACACAATTGCTTTTACCTTAGAACACTAAGTAACTTCTTGGTGAACATGTGAGATATGGTTGAAAAGCTGGCCTATACTAATAACTAGTCAACGAATAAGGTTTTGGATGCAAAAATGGACCCTGTGGCTAAGCTTGCACAGAATGATACTTCCATGAGTCTAAGGAAATGCACTCTTCGCTTTTAGGGGAACTGTTCCTGAAAGCCCTTGGATGTGTGAAAGGCTAATGGGCTGCACGATTTTATTTACATGATCTGATTGTTACTATCTTCTCTAACTCGAGATATTCTGTGAAGCTATTTACAGGGGGCATGAGGGCTGGTGAATGACAACCCATAAGCTAAATCCAGCCTACTCCCTGTCTGTGTAAAGAAAATTTTTTGTGAAACCCAGACATGTTCTTTGCTTATTTACTGTTTATGGCTAACTGTGCCATACAACAGAGCTGAGTAGTCCTGACAGAGAATCATATGGCCTACAAAGCCTAAAATATTTACTATCTGGTCCTTTACAGAAGAAGCTTGCCGACTCCAGCTTCTAGGATTATTATTTAATTTAAAATGAGAAGATCTCTTTGTAAAAGTAGGATTACAGACTTTGCTATCCATATTAATTCATTCTGGAAAATATCTGTTTAATTACTTTATATAGTGTCAGGAAAAAAACCTTAAAACTGTCATGGATATAAAACTAAAACATCAAAAACTGGCCATTCTCTCTGAGCGCAAAAGTCATGGCACGCATACAGTCTCAGTGTTTTGAGAAATAACTAAAAGCTGCATACTTAGAGAAATCCTTTTTTTCAAAATTGACTTAATTTTCAAAGCTTTACTAAGTTGCCTTCTTAAAACTCCAGACACTTCCCATAGTCCTTCACACAGTTAAAATTTTAATCTTGTTAATTTATTAATGCACTTAAATTTAGCCTCTTCTGAACACTAATGAAAATCTCTATTTGAATTATAATTAATTGGAAAGTTCTTGAAACATGCAATTTAGTTTAATCAAAAGTGAAAATTCTCATCTCTTCTCAATAAAGATAGAACTTCAGAGTTATTGCTCAGTACACTCTACATGTAAATTGAATAAAATAATCTAATACCTATAGCTGGTTTTTTACAGAGTTGCAGAATTTGATGAGACCTAATGGTACTATGATAAACACCTTGTGTTGGTATTTTAAATTAGCATAATATCCTGTAAATAAAAATGAGTTTCCAAAAACTCAAATAACATGGTCACAGACTTTACTTTGTAAATACCGATAACAGTTATGATTTTAAATTGCTAAAAATAGCCTAAGCATATTCTTTGTAGAATCACTAATGATAATCTAATACTGCATTCTTGTCTCAAATATTAAAGAACATTCCAAAAGTACTTTAAAAGTAGTAAGTGTAAAGACCTGAGCAGCGATTGTACATCTAAATACATTGAATTCCAACATGACTGTTACATATGGAGAGTAATGACATCATTCAAGCCCATTGAGGGCACTGGCCCTTTTAAAAAGTTTATTTCCCTCTTTGAGTCTCTGAAAAACAATACCCAGTCCTAGAGAGACTTAACACTTGGACAGAATTACAAAGAACTAAGAATAAAAGTGAGCAGAAAAGGGATTTAGCCCTTAGAATGATCTCAGGTCATGATTTCAGTTTCCAGAATTCAAGCCCCTGGGATCCAGCTCTGAGCTGACAGCATGGAGCCTGCTTGGGATTTTCTCTCTCCCTCTCTCTCTACCCCTCCCCTGCTCACATCCTCTCTCTCTTTCAGAATAAATAAACTTTAAAAAGATAATGGATTTATTATGACTAAGCAGGAAATCTAAGAGGGAAATGCTCTTTCATTTCAGGAAATTCTATACTCATCCTACTACTTTTAAGGTAATTGTTTCCAAAGTGCAGTTTGTGGACAGCTAAGGAGTCCTTAAGACACCTCCAGAGGGTATATTGGTCAAAACTATTTTCATAATAATAATACAGATGTCATTGGATTTTTAATTTTTTTTTTTTAAACTCTTCTGGTATTTGTAATGATGATGCAAAAGCAACGAGGGTAAAATTGCTGTTACCTAAAATGAATCAAGAAGTGGGACAAAACTGTATTATAGTCATTCCATTCTTCTCCACTCCACTCATGACTACATATAATATGCTGCATGACTAATTTTGAAGTGTGTATGTAACTCTTCTACTGCATATTGAGGTTGGATGGTTCTCTGAACAAAAGACAATTATACACAATTGAGTTTCAAGCTAAACTAGCTCCTTTGATCATGGGATAACACTATCACTTCGAAGAACATTTTCGAGCTTGGAGAAGAATGCTGGTGCAATTTTGATTGGGATTGAATTGAATGTGTAAATTTCTTTGGGTAGTATTGACATTTTGACAATATTTATTCTTCCAGTCCATGAGCATGGAATGTTTTTCCATTTCTTTGGGTCTTCTTCAATTTCCTTCATAAACTTTCTATAGTTTTTGGCATACAGATCTTTTACATGTTTTGTTCAGTTTATTCCTAGGTTATTTTATGGTTCTTGGTGCAATTGTGAATGGGATCAGTTTATTTCTCTTTCTGTTGCTTCATTATGGTGTATAAAAATGCAACTGATTTCTGAAATTTGATTTTGTCCCCTGCGACTTTGCTGAATTCATGTATCAGATCTAGGAGACTTTTGGTGGAGTCTGTCGGGTTTTCCACGTATATCATCATGTCATCTGCGAAAAGTGAAAGCTTGACTTCATCTTTGCCAATTTTGATGCCTTTGATTTCATTTTGTTGTCTGATTGCTGATGCTAGGACTTTCAACACTATGTTAAACAACAGCAGTGAGAGTGGACATCCCTATCATGTGCCTAATCTCAGGGGGACAGCTCTCAGTTTTTCCCCATTGAGGATGATATTAGCTGTGGGCTTTTCATTTATGAAACATTTATGACGTTTAAGTATGTTCCTTCTATCCCAACTTTGTCGAGGGCTTTCATCAAGAAAGGATGCTGCATTTTGTCAAATGCTTTTTCTTCATCAATTGACAGGATCATATGGTTCTTATCTTTTCTTTCATTAATGTGATATATCACATTGATTGATTTGCGAATATTGAACAAGCCCTGCAGCCCAGGAATGAATCCCACTTGATCATAGTGAATAATTCTTTCTATATGCTGTTGAATTCGATATGCTAGTATCTTGTTGAGAATTTTTACACCCATATTTATCAGGAATATTGGCCTGTAGTTCTCTTATTTTGCTGGGTTTCTGTCTGGCTTGGGAATCAAAGTAATGCTGGCTTCATAGAATGAGTCTGGAAGTTTTCCTTCTCTTTCTATTTTTGGAACAGCTTGAGAAGGATAGGTATTAACTCTGCTTTAAATGTCTTGTAGAATTCCCCAGGGAAGCCATCTGGTCCAGGACTCTTATCTGTTGGGAGATTTTTAGTAACTGATTCAGTTTCTTCACTAGTTATGGGTCTGTTAAAATTTTCTACTTCTTTCCGTTTGAATTTTGGTAGTGTGTGGGTGTTTAGGAATCCTAAAATTTGCATGGAACCACAAAAGACCCTGAATAGCCAAAGTAATATTGAGGAAGAAAACCAAAGTGGGAAGCATAACAATCCCAGACTTTAGCTTCTACTACAAAGCTATAATCATCACGACAGTATGGTATTGGCACAAAAACAGACACAAAGACCAATGGAATAGAATAGAGACTCACCAGAATTGGACCCACAAATGTATGGTCCACTAATCTTTGACAAAGCAGGAAAGAGTATCCAATGGAAACAAGGCAGTCTCTTTAACAAATGGTGCTGGGAGAAATGGACAGCAACATGCTGAAGAATGAAACCAGACCACTTTCTTACACCATTCACAAAAATAAACTCAAAATGGATAAAGGACCTGAATGTGAGACAGGAAACCATCAAACTCCTAGAGGAGAAAGCTGGCAACAACCTCTTTGACCTCAGCTGCAGCAATTTCTTACTCGAGACATCTCCAAAGGCAAGGGAATTAAAAGCAAAAATGAATTATTGGGACCTCATCAAGATAAAAACCTTCTGCACAGCAAAGGAAACAATCAACAAAACTAAAAGGCAACCGATGGAATAGGAAAAAGTATTTGCAAATGACTTATCGGATAAAGGGTTATTATCTAAAAATCTATAAAGAAGTCACCAAACTCCACACCCAAAAAACAAATAACCCAATGAAGAAATGGGCAGAAGACATGAATAGACGTTTCTCTAAAGAAGACATTCAAATGGTCAACAGACACATGAAAAGATGCTCAATGTCACTCCTCATCAGGGAGATACAAATCAAAACCACACTGAGATACCACCTCACACTGGTCACAGTGGCTAAAATGAACAAGCAAGAGACTAGATGCTGGCAAGGATGTGGAGAAATGGGAACCCTCTTGCACTGTTGGTGGGAATGCAAACTGGTGCAGCCCCTCTGGAAAACAGTGTGGAGGTTCCTCAGAAAATTAAAAATAGAACTACCTTATGACCCAGCAATAGCACTGCTAGGGATTTACCCAAGGGATTCAGGAGTGCTGATGCATAGGGGCACTTGTACCCCAATGTTTATAGCAACACTTTCAATAACCAAATTATGGAAAGAGCCTAAATGTCCATCAATTGATGAATGGATAAAGAAGATGTGGTTTACATATACAATGGAATACTACTTGACAAATGAGAAATAATGAAATCTGGCCATTTGCAGCAACATGGATGGAACTGGAAGTTATTATGCTAAGTGAAATAAATCAGTCAGAGACAGACAGATACCATATGTTTTCACTCTTATGTGGATCTTGAGAAATTTAACAGAAAACCATGGGGGAGGAGAAAGGGAGAAAAAAGTTACAGAGAGGGAGGGAGGCAAACCATAAGAGACTCTTAAATACTGAGAACAAACTGAGGGTTGATGGGGGTGGGGGGAGGGGAAAGTGGGTGATGGGCATTGAGGAGGGCACCTGTTGGGAGGAGCACTGGGTGTTGTATGGAAACCAATTTGTCAATAAATTATATTTAAAAAATAAATAAAATAAAAACATTTTTGGTTAGCCTGGGTTATACTGACCCTTGATTTTGATTCAGGTCACCATCTCACAGTTCCTGAGTTCAAGCCCCGTGTTCAGCTCTGTGCTGATAGTGAGGAGCCTGCTTGGGATTCTCTCTCTTTCAAAGTAAGTAAACTTTAATAAATAAATAAATAAATAAATAAATAAATAAATAAATAAATAAATAAATTCTCAAAAATCAAAGTGAAGGAAAGTAACAGTAATTGTTCACAGTGATAATATCAAGCTTCCGAGGAAAAATTAAAACTGTGGAAATGCTTCAGAGCTTCTCTATACTTAACTTTTTTCTGGAAAGATGAGTGGTGATATTAATATGAATTTTTAATATTATGAGGTGAAGTATGTCAACATTTCAGCATAACTCAATAGACAAAAATATATTCTAAATGATCAGTGCATGATGTTACAAAATCATGGATTAAAGACTTATTCAAAGTGTCAGCTCACTGGGTTTTAAGGTAACAAATTATAACAAGTGGATTGCTGGATTTCAGATTTTAAGTTGCAATTGAATGTTGATAAACTATTATTCAAATTTTGGTATATAGCAAAGACTATCCAGAGTTATCTAAGAAGGTCTACCACAAACTTTTTCTATCTACCTGTGTAAGGCTGGAATTTCTTCTTATTCTTCACTAAAACCTATTACAAACAATTGAATGCAGAAACAAATATCTTCTATGATGCTAGAGATCAAAGAAATTTGCAAAATGTCTAACAATTTCTACTTTCTAAAATTTTTTCTTTTGGAATATATACTGATTTTTCATTAAAGTATTATTAACATGTAATGGATTTACTTTTAATTATTTTAAATAAATGAAATCTTTTTTCAATTCCTTACTTTATATATTGAAAATGGTAAACCCAGATACAATCCATATACACAAAAGTTCTTTGGGATACTCATTTTTAACAATATAAAGGACCTTAAAACCAGAAAATTTGAAAGTCATTGTTTTAAGGGCACTTTCCTAAAAGGCTTTTAAATTAAACTCTAATTTCTTCCCTATTTCAACTGAAATAAGCATTCTACAAATTCACTCTCTGGCATTAAGGCAAGCAATTAATATTCATGAACAACAACTATGTACCATAAACAAAGCATTACAAAATGGGCAGCAGGATGACTAAATTAAGGTCTTGAACTCCAACACCTGCAGACTGCAGGCTCGTGACATAAATACATAAAATAATCTCCATCTAAAAACAAGGACCTTTCCGTCTTCTTGAAATTCTCCACATTATTTTTCCATTAGTCACGTTATTTTTGATAGTGACTTGAATTCTGAGAATAATGTTTTCATTGTAAAACTACCATAAGAAAGCAAGAGAACAAATCTCATGATAAGTAGCCACTGACTATTGCCTCTGGCTTCCCCCTGAGCACAGACAAACCCTCTCTGGCTCTGTTCCCACTGTGTCTCTTCCTTATGGTGAATCATCTGTAGAGACCAGGGACATGCCTATGGGCAGTCTGATCTGTGCCTCCTTCTAGAATCTGTTAGATCACATTCCACAAGCCTGAACTCTAGAATTGTCTGCCAAATGTTCCTCAAAAATTAAAACTAGAACTACCTTACGATCCAGTAATCACACTACTGGGCATTTACCCAAATAATATGAAAAGACTAATTTGAAAGGATCTATGCACCCCTATGTTTATTGCACCATTATTTACAATAGTCAAATTATGGAAGCAGCTCAAGAGCTCATCATTAGATCAATGGGGAGAGAAGAAGTGGCATATATACAAGGGAATAGTATTCAGCCATACAAAAGAACAACATCTTGCTATTTACAACAACATGGATGGATTTACAGAGTATAGTGCTAAGCAAAATAAGCCAGAGGAAGAAAGACCATATGATTTCATTCATATGTGGAATTTAAGCAACAAAGTTAATGAACAAAGGAAAAAAAAAGACAAAGAAACAGATCCTGAACTAGAGACAACAAATGGTTACCAGAGGAGAGGTGGGTGGGAGATGGGTGAAATAGGGGAAAGGGATTAGGAATGCACTGGTCTTGAGCACTGGATAACATACGGAACTGTTGGATCACTATAGTGTACACCTGAAACTAATATAGAACTAGAAGTTAACAATACTATAATTTAAAGTAAAACAAATATATACAACAGTAAAAAAAAAAAAAAAAGAAAAAAGAAAAAAGAAAAAAAATTCCCCAGCCAAACGAGTATGAGTTGCCTTCATGACTTGCGTGGGTCTCTTCCCTTGGTGTATCCTCCTGGAGGATGGGTTGCACCTCTGCCTGCACAGAAGTACCCCTAGGCCTGAAGTGTGGACATGGATGCTGGTGTGCAGTGGACAGAGCTTGTACAGATAGTGGGAGTATGGGCTGGAAGAGAACAAGTACAAACCATAGGCTGAAGATGGGTTCTCCTTACAGCCCCACATTCCACTCCAACCTTTGAGAATTCCAAATTTAAGCTAGCCTTCTGGGTTGTTATGAAGGTCTATTTTTTAAGGTAGAAGGATACAACATATTTTACATAACAGTGTGTTGCACTGATTTATAACTTAATTATCCAAACATGAGATATAGGTGACTGTTTATTTGCTCTCTCCAGACCACAACCATAAAGGGATGAACCTGGCTATTGATACCCGACTAGGTACAGGGCAGGAAGATAACCATTATACTGACAGAGTCTGTCTAAAGAGGACAGGCATTCTCAGATTCACTTCATATTTGCCAGATATTATTTTCACAGAGATATTAGGAATCTAAATTTTAAGGCAAAAATTCCTATTTTTAAAATCTCAACAATTAATCAAAGACAGACCTGGTGGCAAACACTGATCACTCTAAATAATGAACTCAGCAGTCTATAACTTTCTAATGGATCACCAGATTAAATGATCTGGACTTGGAGAAAGTTTGTAATATGGTGGGGTTTCCAAAAACCTTCCCCAAAATCCTCACCAGCAACATACTCAAGAATGATGTTAATAGTGACAGCTACTACTTATAGAATGCCTAATGCAAAGCCAGGCACTTATTGTTGACCATGTTGTCTTAACAGCATTTATACTTTCAAAGGTTTTCTCATGTATAGGAAAGCTTTCGGCCTCGACTGTCAGTTTTCACTTTGCCAGTCCCTTTTATAATAATTTGCATCAAGAAATCTATTTATGCTTCTGCATGGTGACTTAACTGTGGCAAGTATAAAGTATGTACATGTAGATTAGAGCAATTTACCTGATCTGTGGAGGGATTAAATCTTGGCACAAATTGTAATTAAGTGAGTTAATCTGGTTCCATATTGATTCCAAGCCTGTAATTCAATAACAGGTTCTGGGCAAGTGAAAGTTGAACCTTTTTGAGCAATATGGGCATCAAGCATGAAACTCTTCTGCTTCTATGCCAATAAAATGTCATCTCTTGATTATGACTTCCTTTATAGCTTTTCCATAACTCCTTCAAATGGTATTCTAGATGGGCTATAAAGTAGTTAATCAGAATAAATTAAAATTTGTACTTAGCACTAAAATGTAAATTAATTGTAGGTTTTCTCCCAAATCTAACCATTTTAAACATCTGGTATATATATTTTAGTGCTTCATTCACTCTAATGGTGATAATTTTAGCAAGTTGTTAAAACTACTTTTCACTTCCTCATCATAGCAGTTCAAGGGATGCAGCTAATGTGTCAGCATCGAAGCATCCCTTACAAACTCATTAGAGAAACAACCAGTCCTCTTTGGTTCACCGTAAAGTAAAATAGAGCAGAACGTTATCATCTGCCCACTGCCAACCAGACAATGAAACCACTGGCCTTACTGTGAAGAAAGTTTAAAGTTTTCAAGACTCAAGGGCACTGAGTACAGAAAATTAATCTTTTCACTGCCATGTTTTATACTTCTGAATATCAATTTTCACCAGCTGTGATAGTTTCTTTTGTAACATCTGCTAGAGAGTGGAAAAGATGAATAGCAATTGTATTTAAGCATAGTGATATTTTTTTTTGATGATTAAGGCCAACAGAATTATGGGAAATTCATGACTTACAAATGATATAAATTATATAAAGATTGAAAATGCTCATAACTTACTTTTAATTAAGTAATAAGCCAGAACAGATTTTTTGGTAGTTTTGAATAATGTGCATTTCAAATGACAGGCAATAATTCATGCAAAGAGGATCATATACTGAGTTCAAGATGTTCATATTTCATTTTTACATTCCAAAGCTGTTTCAATTCAGTTTTTCTTTTAGATCTTTGCTATCCCTATTTTGCTTTAAATAGCCAAATTGACTGATTGTTTCCTCACAATCATTCAGTATTTTACTCAATTATCTTTCTTGTTTGGTTTCCTAGATATAGAGGACTTCAATTCTAATGTGTAGAGCTTTGGGGTAAAGGGGACAAGAGAATCCAGATAGGTCTAGGTTCATGTCACCAAATGCTTCATTTTGGTAAATGATTTTCCCTGGACTTTACTGAACTTGTCATTTTTTTAGCTTCATATGGACATAACTTTAGTCACTACATGTACAAAATGTATCTTTTTTAAAAAAGTGGAAAATACAGACTAACAATTTAATTTTCAACAAAAATGGTGTATGGATGTACTGCTTATCTGATTTGAAGCTCGCTTATTTATCATATGGACTGAGGCACTGGAAATTTGGTTATGCCAAATAACTTGCAAATGGAATGATACCCTTGTCCCCCCTCCCACCCCCCGCTCTCCCAAAAAAGTGTCAAGGAAGGGACAGGCAATTCATATCCTCATAGGGAAAGTATTAAGTCATTTTTCTTAACACACGAGAGACTTTCAGATATTCAATTACAGACATTAATTTTTCCATCTCAATGTAAGGCTTAAAAATGTTACTTAAAACTAATTATACTCTTACCAAATTCAATGTCAAAAAGAGTAAAATTAAGAGTATACAGTGGACATTTTAGTTCATTCCTCAAAATACATTCTACCCCAGGTGATTCTCTGGTCTAAGAAAGAGTTCCTTCTCAACTGATATACATTAGCATCCGAAAATGTAATCTACAGTCCAACAGCTTTGCTACCATCTGGGAGCTTGTTAAAATCACAGTCCCTATCCCCTGGGAAGACAACCGCCTGCATTTTAGCAAGATATGTCACATGATTCACATGCACATGAAAGCACTGTCCTACCACCAGGGTCTCTTAGGTGGATTTCACGTGTGTATTAGACACTGAATCTAGGGTCTCAGGCCATTCACTCTTGCCACAGACAAATTCCAACACATATTCCAGCTTGACAGATGAATATTACTGTTTTTTATATGTACTGTGAAGTTTAAAAAATTAAAGGTTGGAAAATATTTGATTGAGCTAATCAAGTTCATCCCATGACTCCTTCCAGAGATGGCGTAAGAATGGACATAAAATCCAACTTCAGCCAATGAAGCATGAGGCAGTCTTTTAGGGGAGTGAATGAGGCTCTGGGAAAATTTTGTTGTTCCTAAGATGCCCCAAAGGACACTCTCTTAGTCTTCTGATCATTGCTGTAACAGGAGGCTATGCCTGAAACTGCTGATGGCAGTTCCTAACATCCTGAGGATTAAATCAACACAGAAGATGAGAGAGAGAAATTAAGAACAACTATGTTCTTGATAACATTGCTGAGTCACAGAATCAACCAATCCTAGAGCATGCATTACCATTGGATTTCTTATTACAGGAGGTAATGGATTTTCGTATTTTTTTAACGCCAATTTAGTTTGAGGTTTCTGTTAGTTGCAAATCATCCTAATATAGAGAAGGAATAGATAATTTTGCTGATTGTGTCCAAATTTCTTCATGCATTTTCAAAGGTAAAGCAGTTCTGATGCTATAAGCATCTAGAGCATTATCATCTATAATTTCAATCTATCCAACCACTCACTTGAGCTTCCAAGAAGGCAAGTTCCCAGTGGAAAGTGAGCAGTAAAGTTTCAATGAGCATTATTGAGGTTTCCTCTGGGCATATCATTTATTCCAAGTGTTTGCTGAATGAATGAGTGAGTGAATGAATGAATAATGGCACAAATGTACAGAATTAAAATTGCTCTCTAACACATTTATAATTACTTTGAATTCCATTTTATTTTTACCTCTTCTCTTTTTGAAAGCTACCAGGTCTCATTAAAAATTACTATTGCCAAGAAGTCCCTGTCAATATCATACACTTAACATAATTTTGCCTGCTACATTTCTATAGCTCTCCTCCCAATGTCATTAATTATATGGCATGGAAATACTCAATATTTAAATAACGCAAAGTGTAATATATTAACTACCATATCATACCACTCCAAACCATGGGTCCATGCGATATCTTATATTTTTCTGTGTATTCAGGGGTATTTGCACAGCCAGCAGTTATGTCCCCTCATGCCTAAGGAAAAGGGAGTTTCACAGAGTCCATATATTCATTTAAGTCATCTCCCAAAAGAGGTCACTTCCTCATGGTAAGGCCATTGCCCTTTAGCAGTACAGGGAGATTGTCAGAAGGGAGTGTTTCAGGCCAGAGTATCCTTTATTTGTTTTCCTAATAGAATAATGACCATGTAGTACACATCCGTGTCCCTGATATTTCTCACTGCATTTCTCCATGAATATCCCAGCTTCCTGGCCCTTCAGGTCTGATAAAACTTGGGCATAGATTTTCCAAGTCTCCTAGAGTTCCCAAAAAGCTTCAGCTTTTGTGGTCACCATGGTTTCTGGCTTAATAACACACCTCTTGTTGAAGAAGCACTTCTTATTTTCTTCCCTAGTGTTGCTTCCTGCATTTAAGAACTATAATTCTTGTTTTTGAATCCTATATCTCAGGCTCTGTTTCTGGGAGAACCTAACCTAAAACACTGTTACCACTTTTCAAGGTGCTTATCTAGAACCCGGCAGTATATCTGTTTTAGGGGTGGCATGGAGAGGCAGCCAAAAATTAAAAACAAGAATAAATGAGGAAACCATATAGTGGGAAAAGGAGAACCAAGGAAGGGTAAATGGGAGGAGCAAGGGTAAATAGGGTAAATAGGTAAAACATTTAGAAGGTGAATTTGAGCAAAGATTTAAAAATACAGAAATACTATGCATATGTCAAATGTCTTTTTAAAGGAATAAAATGTAAAATTTTGGATCAACAATGGCTTAAATACAACTGTGTTCTCTTGCTCCAAAACAGAGCAAAGCAACAGCAATTTCATTCTGTTATTACCATTTTGGTTTATGACACATGGAACCTACTGGCCCCCATTTGACACACAGTACATTGGAGAATTGCTTCAATTCAAACTTTTCTAATATTGCTACTCAAATCAATTTACCTTCAGTTCCAAGGGTAACAAGATTGTTGTCTATTAGGGTGGAAGATAGTTTTGAACAACCCTTCTCCTATTAGAGAATATTCTTTTGAGACAGACTTTGCAATTGGTTCCATACTTTCATGCTTTCAGCACAGGTAATAAGCACAGTGTCCCTTACTTTGCCATCTAAGAGAAAGATTTCTCTTCAGGAAAGATAGCTACACCTCTAATCAGCCTTGGATGGTCTATATTTAAATAGCAGTGGAGCAGGATTGTAAACCAGCATAGAGGGAATTTGGGGAGTAGCTTCCAGGGAAAAGGCAATAGAGTAAATCCAAACATCCACCTTCATTAAAGAATGTTTGGTAACTTGTAAGTTGAGTCAATTTTTGTTAAAAGGCAGCACGTTAGACAGTCCCTTGATTTAGCTGATCAGCCTGAAAATGTGACTTCTCACTGTCTACAAGAAAGCATTGTATGAGGCCTGTTGGGGAAGATGAAACACAGGAGTGGCTCCCTCCTCCTAACTCATAAGCAGTTTCCTTGGCCTAAGTGATTTGCTGACTTGAAAAGGACTCTGAGCTGGGAGACATGTGGTAGGGGCAGGATCATTAAATATCTTATAAACTATAGTAGAGTTTGCACGTTACCCCAAAGGTAGCAAGAGACCCATGAAAGGTTTTATTTACGACCAGATTTGTGATTTAGAAAGTTCACTGGGGTTGCTGTGTGAGGAATTGAGTGGAGGGGAAGAGAGGAGAGATTAGAGACAGAGGAAAGGTAATGGTTATAATGGCTGTTTTAGTAGACAAGTGAGCAGAATTCAGCCACAAGGGAGTGATCCTACACTTGTTCTCTTTAAGAAGACTTGGGGGTAGACACCAGTCACTGATATTCTGTCAAAGAGCACATGCGGAGATAAACATTTAATGTATCCATGTGACTTCCAGACCCCTTTTGATTAGTATCAGACAGGTCATACTTCAGGTCATTATTTAGAAGTATATACTATTTGCATTTAGGATAATCTGAGATAATTTACAAATTAAAATGAAAAATCAATTCTCTACTGAAGTTGAATTTATATGCATGTCCTATGACAGAAATTCTACTCTTAGGTATGTACTAAACAGAAATGCACACACATGAGCACCTCAAGACATGTACAGGGATGGTCACAGTAGTGTTATTTCTAATATCCCCAAGTTGGAAACAACCATAATGTCTATCCAACAACAAAAATAGGTAAGACGTGGTATATACAATAGTATGATATACATAAGGACATAACAGAGCAATGTCAATGAAATATTGGTACAAATCACAACATGGAAAATGTCATAAACATAATACTGAGGAGGAAAAGGCAGGCCCAAAGAATATATAGTGCAGAATCCATCTACAGAAAGTTTTTTAAATGAAAGTTTTTAAATGAAAAATGAAAACCAGGTAGAAGTTACCCTTTTGTAAGAGATACTTACATGTATAAAGGAAATCTCCACTTGTAAGAGTGCCTCATTCTCTGTACCAGGAAAGGGGGGGCGGTGACTCAATCTCTAGAAACTCTGATCAATGGAGAAGACAGCAACTTAAATATGTATAACAACTATGTGTTTACTGCACTTTTCCTGGTAGCCTGCCATAACTAACTCCCCAGTCCTAATATCTTCTTGGTCTTTAGCTCAAGATTGTATTTAAGGTGATGACTTCCGGCCATTTCAGGGAGTTACTCAGTATTTCTAAGGTCACTCCCATGTATACAGGAAGTATATGGTTATTCAACTTTTGTTTTTGTCATATTAATCTGTCACATATGGTTTTAATTCTTCGACTAGCCAGAAGAATCTTGAAAGGTAAAGTAAAAATTTCTCCTCCTCAACAACAGTGTTGGAAATGTGAATGGTAGTTCTACTTGGTGAAAGGAAGGTAGTAAGAAAGGTGGAGCACCAAAGGGCCACCTGAGATGTTGATAATGTAGGATTTCTTAACATCAGTGGTAACTGAATGAAAAGGTTCACTATGAAAATTCATAGAGCTCTGCCCAGAATGATTTGGCTATCTTTCTGTTGTACTCTTTCATAAAAATGTTTAAAAAAAAATAAAGATCCAAAGAATCACAAATTCATAGGAGATTAGTCACAAATATATAAAAAAGCTATGTTTCCTTTTACCACTAAAAAAAAAAAAAATGCAGTGCTGAACAGGATGTTTAGCAATAAAATAGACTTTCCATATAGGAAACAGTGACAGTAGCTTTTACTATGTATCTAAGCTGAGTTACTACTACCAAAATATTTGACTGCAAATGTTCAAGTAGCTAAATGTAAAAAGAGAAACAATCTGCATAACTTAGTTCTAAAAGGCAATATGGTATAGGTAAAAGCAAATGCGAGTTGTTAACAGAAATTATGTGTTAGAGACTAAGGAAAAATAATTCTACCTAACATTTTTCAAGCACATACTGTATGCCCAAAGAGATAGAAAGTTTGTATTTTCATTTTCTATTAATGAATACATATGAGGTAGTTGGCATTATTATACCCATTTGACATTTTATGAAACTGAGACTCAGTAAGGTTAAATAATTTTCTCCTATTCCCACAGCTAGGAGATGACAGGGCAGCATTTTACCTCATACCTAATAGTCTCTTTAATCTCCTACATACATCAGGGTGGATTTGGGCAAGTCATTACACCTCTGTAAGCCTCAGTCTTCCCTTCTATGAAATAGGAGGGTTCTCCCAAGTCTGCTTTTAGTACCAAACAAACAGTGGTTGTCTTAACTGTTTGGATTAGGAAGGGCAGCCTTGCAGAGAAAGGCAACCGCAGAGAAAATCTTTTCTAGAACTGATCTCACCAGAAATGGCAGCCTCAGTGACAAGAATCTCAGTTCTGGCAGTATTCACCCACTTACTCGCCTGAGCAAAAGAACTAGCAAAAACAAACCTTTGTTAACAAATACACATTCTTGAATCCCTTTACTGTGTAGACTACAGTCTCCAGAGCAGGGTCCTGGGAAACTTTTTAAAACACCCTCCACTCCCATGGTGATTGTTCTATTCTTATGATCAATAAAGGCTATGAAAACAATGAACTCTGGATTTCAGAAGATTTAGATAAACTTCTCAGGGAGACCATTTTTATCTTGACTCTTAAGTCACACAGAAAAAAAAAAAAAAAGAAAAATCATGATTCAACAAATGCTTTTCTGTAGGGATTTATCCCAAGATCCAGTCAGGATCTAGGTAACTTGTGTTCTGGGATATTGGGATAAAGCTTGAAATATCTAAAGGGTACAAACTTTAACTAGTAGGTAAGCCCTGAAGATTTAATGCATGGTGATTATAATCAATACTCTATTACAAACTTTGAAGTCGTTAAGAGACTAGATCATAATTGTTCCTACCACAAAAAGGAAATGATAACTATGTGACATGAGAGATATGTTAGTTAATGCCTTGATAATCACTGCAATATATAAATGTACCAAATCAGCATATTGTATGTCTTCAACTTATACAATGTTACATGTCAATTATATCTTTAAAA